>NC_073265.2:90487000-91850000 GCF_029289425.2 Pan paniscus | reverse complement strand
GAAATATCCACACCGCTATCTCCACAAACATGGAAATATCTACATCGCTATCTGTATAAATGTGGAAATATCTACACCGCTATCTCTATAAACATGGTAATAACTACACTGCTATCTTAATAAACGTGGAAATATCAACACCACCATCTGTGTAAACAGGGAAATATGTACATCACTATCTGTATAAACATGGAAATATATACACCACTATCTGTATAAACATGAAAATATCTACACCGCCATCTATAAAAACATGGAAATATCTACACCGATATCTCTATAAACATGAAAATACCTACACAGCCATCTGGATGAAAATGGAAATATCTACACCGCTATCTCTATAAACATGGAAATATCTACGACACTACCTCTATAATCGTGGAAATATCTACACCGCTATCTGAATAAACGTGGAAATATCTGCACCGCCATCTCTATAAACATGGAAATAACTACACCGCCATCTTTATGAACATGTAAATACCTACACCACCGTCTGTATAAACATGGAAATATCTACACCACTATCTGTATAAACATGGAAATATCTACACTGCCATCTGTATAAACATGGAAATATCTACACTGCTATCTCTATAAACATGAAAACATCTACACCGCCATATCTATAAACATGGAAATATCTACACCACCGTATCTATAAACATGGAAATATCTACAGCGCCATCTGTATAAACGTGGAAATATCTACAGCGCCGTCTCTATAAACATGGAAATATCTACACTGCTATCTCTGTAAACATGGAAATGTCTACACCGCCATCTTTATAAACAAGGAAATATCTACACCGCTATCTCTATAAACATGGAAATATCTACTCCGCTATCTTTAGAAACTCGGAAATATCTACACCGCTCTCTCTGGAAACATAGAAATATCTACAACGGTATCTGTATAAACATGGAAATATCTACACCGCCATCTGTATAAACATGGAAATATCTACACCGCTATCTGTATTAACATGTAAATATCTGCACAGCCATCTCTATAAACGTCAAAATACCTACACCGCCATCTGTATAAACATGGAAATATCTACACCGCCATCTCTATAAACATGGAAATGACTACACCACCATCTGTAAAAACATGGAAATATCTACACCGCTATCTGTATAAACATGTAAATATTTATACTGCTATCCGTATAATCAAGTAAATATTTAAGCCGCTATCTGTATAAACATGTAAATATTTATACCGTTATCTTTATAAACATGTAAATACTTATACCACTATCTGTATAATCATGTGAATAACTATACCGCTATCTGTATAAACATGTAAGTATTTATACCGCTATCTGCATAAGCATGTTAGTGTTTATACCGCTATCTGTATAAATATGTAAGTGTTTATACCGCTGTCTTATAAACATGTATTTATACCGCTGCCTGTATAAACAAATAAGTATTTACATCGCTGACTGTATAAACATATAAGTATTTATACTGCTGTCTGTATAAACATATAAGTATTTATACCACTATCTGTTTAAAGATATAAGTATTTATACCGATATCTGTATAAACATGAAAATATTTATACCGATATCTGTATAAACATAAAAATATTTATACACATATCTGTATAAACATAAAAATATTTACACTGAAATCTGTATAAACATATGAGTATTTATACAGATATTTCTATAAACATATAAATATTTATAGTTATCTGTATAAACGTATAAATATTATTTATACAGTCATCTGTATAAACATACAAATATTATTCAAACAGATATATGTATAAACATGTAAATATTTATAAAGATATCTGTATAAACATGTAAATATTTATACAGATATCAGTATAAACATGTAAATATTATTTATACAGATATCTGTATACACATATAAACATACAGATATCTGTGAGAACATATATTTTCACAGATATCTGTATAAACACAGAAATATTTATACAGATATCTGTATAAACACGTAAATATTTACACCGATGTCTGTATAAACACCTAAATATTTACACCGATATCGGTATGAACATGTAAATATTTACACTGTTATCTGTATAAACATGGAAACATCTACACCGCTATCTGTATAAACATGGAAATTTCTACACCGCTATCTGTATAAACATGGAAATATCTACACCGCTATCTCTATAAACATGGAAATATCTACACCACTATCTCTATAAACACGGAAATATCTACACCGCTATCTGTATAAACATGGAAACATGTACATCGCTATCTGTATAAACATGGAAATATCTACACCGCTACCTTATGAACATGGAAATATCTACACCGCTACCTGTATAAACATGGAAATATCCACACCGCTACCTGTATAAACATGGAAATGTCTACACCGCTACCTGTAGAAACATGGAAATATCTACACAGTTATCTCTATCAACATGGAAATATCTACACCGCTACCTGTAAAAACATGGAAGTATCTACACTGCTATGTGTATAAACATGGAAATATCAACGGCGCTATCTCTATAAACATGGAAATATCTACACGGCTATCTCTATATACATGGAAATATCTACACCGCTATCTTGTAAACATGGAAATATCTACACCGCTATCTGTATAAACATGGAAATATGTACACCACTATCTCTGTAAATATGGAAATAACTACACTGCTATCTGAATAAACATGGAATTATCTCCACTGCTATCTGTATAAACATGGAAATATCAACACCGCTATCTGTATAAACATGGAAATAACTACACCGCTGTCTGTATAAATATGGGAATATCGACACCACTATCTTTATAAATATGGAAATAGCTACACCGCTATCTCTATAAACATGGAAATATCTACACCGCTATTTCTATAAACATGTTAACATTTACACCGCGATCTGTATAAACGTGCAATTATCTAAACCGTAGTCTCTATAAACATGGAAATATCTACTCCGCTATCTCAATAAACATGTAAACATTTACACCGCTGTCTCTATAAACATGGAAACATCTACATTGCTATCTGTATAAACATGGAAATATCTACACTGCTGTCTGTATAAACATGGAAATATCTACACCACTACCTGTATAAACATGTAAATATCTACACCGCTATCTGTACAAACAGGTAAATATCTACACCGTTATCTGTTTAAACCTGTAAATATCTACACCGCTATCTGTATAAACATGTAAATATTCACACTGCTATCTGTATAAACATGTAGGTATTTACACCGCTATCTATATATACATGTAAATATTTTCACTGCTATCTGTATAAACATGTAAATATTCACACCGTTATCTGTATAAACATGTAGATATTTACACGGCTATCTGTATAAACACGTAAATATTTTCACCGTTATCTGTATAAACATGTAAATATTAACACCGCTTTCTGTATAAACATGTATTTATACCGTTATCTGTATAAACATGTAACTATTTATACTGCTATCTGTATAAACACGTTAGTATTTATACCGCTATCCATATAAACATGTAAGTTTTTATACTGCTTTATGTATAAACATGTATTTATACCGCTATCTGTATAAACATCTAAGTATTTATTCCACTGCCTTTATAAACATGTAAGTATTTATACCGCTGTCTGTACAAACATGTATTTATACCGCTGTCTGTATAAACATACAAGTATTTATACCGCAGTCTGTATAAACGTATAAGTATTCATACCGCAGTCTCTATAAACATATATGTATTTGTACCGCTAACTCTATAAAGATATAAGTATTTATACCGATAATTGTATAAACATAAAAATACTTATACCGCTATCTGCATAAACATATATTTATACACATATATGTATAAACACATAAATATTTACACAGAAATCTGTATAAACATATAAGAATTATACACATATTTGTATAAACATATAAACATAGTTATCTGTATAAATATATAAACATTATTTGTACAGTCATCTGTATGAACATACAAATATTATTTATACAGATATCTGTATAAACATGTAAATATTTACACACATATCTGCATAAACACATAAATATTTACACCGATGTCTGCATAAACACGTAAATAGTTACACCGATATCTGTATAAACATGTAAATATTTACACCGATACCTGTATAAACATGTAAATATTTACACCGCTATCTGTATAAACATGTAAATATTTACACCGCTATCTGTATAAACATGTTAATATTTACACCGCTATCTGCATAAACATGTAAATACACCGCTATCTGTATAAACATGTAAGTACATACACTGCTATCTGTAGAAACATGTAAATACACCGTTATCTGAATAAACGTATAAATATTTACACAGCTATCTGTATAAATATGTAAATATTTACAGCGCTGTCAGTATAAACATGTAGACATTTATACCGCTATCTGTTTAAACATGTAAATATTTATACCACTATCTGTATAATCATGTAAATATTTATAACGCTATCTGTATAAACATGTAAATATTTATACCGCTATCTTTATAAACATGTAAATACTTATGCCGCTATCTGTATAAACATGTGAATACCTATACCGCTGTCCATATAAACATGTAAATATTGATACCGCTATGTGTATAAACATGTAAATATACTGCTATCTATATAAACATGTATTTATACCGCTATCTGTATAAACATGTTAGTGTTTATACCGCTATCTGTTTAAACATGTAAGTGTTTATACCGCTCTCTGCATAAACATATAAGTATTTATACCGCTGACTGTATAAACATATAAGTATTTATACTGCTGTCTGTATAAACATATAAGTAGTTATACTGCTATCTGTTTAAAGATATAAGTATTTATACCGATATCTGTATAAACATGAAAATATTTATACTGATATCTGTATAAACATATAAATATTTATACAGATATCTGTATAAACATATAAATATTTATACAGATATCTGTATAAACATATAAATATCTAAAGAGAAATCTGTATAAACATAATTATTTATACAGATATTTCTATAAACATACATATTTATAGTTATCTTTATAAACATACAAATATTTATACAGTCATCTGTATAAACATATATCTATACAGTCATCTGTATAAACACACAAATATTATTTATACAGATATCTGTATAAACATGAAAATATTTATACAGATATCTGTACAAACTTGAATATTTATGCAGATATCTGTATAAACATGAAAATATTATTAATACAGATATCTGTATAACAATATCAACATACAGATATATGTATGAACATATATTTTCGCAGATATCTGTATAAACAAAGAAATATTTACACCGATATCTGTATAAACACGTATTTACACCAATATCTGTATAAACATGTAAGTATTTACAACGCTATCTGTATAAACAAGTAAATATCTACACCGATATCTGTATAAACACGTAAATATTTACACCGCTATCTGTATAAACATGGAAATATCTACATCGCTAACTGTATAAAAATGGAAATATCTACACCGCTACCTGTATAAACATGGAAATATCTACAACGCTACATGTATAAACATGGAAATATCTACACCGATACCTGTATAAACATGGAAATATCTACACCGCTACCTGTACAAACATGGAAATATCTACACCACTATCTATATAAACATGGAAATAACTACACCGCTATTGGTATAAACATGGAAATATCTACACCACTATCTGTATAAACATGGAAATATGTACATCACTATCTGTATAAACACAGAAATATCTACACGGCTACCTGTAGGAACATGGAAATATCCACACCACTGCCTGTACGAACAGGGAAATATCCACACCGCTACCTGTATTAACATGGAAATGCCTACACCACTACCTGTTTAAAAATGGAAATATCTACAACGCTATCTCTATAATCATGGAAATATCTACACCGCTATCTGTATAAACATGGGAATATCTACACCGCTATCTGTATAAACACGGAATTATCTACACCGCCGACTGTATAAACATGGAAATATCTACACCGCCATCTCTATAACCATGGAAATATCTACAACGCCGTCTCTATCAACATGGTAATATCTACAATGCCAGCTCTATAAACATGGAAATATCCACACAGATATGTCTATAAACCTGGAAATATCTACACCACCATCTGTATAAACATGGAAATATCTACAACGTCATCTGTATAATCATGGAAATACCTACAATGCCATCTGTATAAACATGGAAATACCTACACTGCCATCTGTATAAACATGGAAATATCTACACAGCTCTCTGTATAAACATGGACATATCTACACCGCTATCTCTATAAACATGGAAATAACTACACCGCTATCTCTATAAACATGGAAATATCTACACCGCCATGTCTATAAACATGGAAATATCTACACCGATATCTCTATAAACATGGAATTATCTACACCGCTATCTGTATAAGCATGGAAATATCTACACAGCTGTCTGTATAAACATGGAATTATCTACAGCACTATCTGTATAAACATGGAAATATCTACACCGCTATCTGTATAAACATGGAAATACCTACACCGCTCCCTCTATAAACATGGAAACATCTACACCGCTATCTCTATAAACGTGGAAACATGTACATTGCCATCTGTTTAAACATGGAAATATCTACACCGCTACCTGTATGAACATGGAAATATCTACACTGCTACCTGTTTGAACATGGAAATATACACACCGCTACCTGTATAAACATGCAAATGTCTACACTGCTACCTGTATAAACATGGAAATATCTACACAGCTATCTCTATAAACATGGGAATATCTACACTGCTGCCTCTAAAAACATGGAAATATCTACACTGCTATCTGTATAAACATGGAAATAACTACACCGCTATCTCTATAAACATGGAAATATCTACACCGCTATCTCTATATACATGGAAATATCTACACCGCTATCTTGTAAACATGGGAATATCCACACCGCTACCTGTATAAACATGGAAATAACTACAGCGGTATCTGTATAAACATGGAAATACCTGCACCGCTATCTGTATAAACATGGGAATATCTACACCGCTATCTGTATAAATATGGAAATATCTACACCACTATGTGTACAAACTTGGAAATATCTACACCGTGATCTTAATAGACGTGGAATTATCTACACCGTAGTCTCTATAAACATGGAAATATCTACACCGATATCTCTATAAAAATGTAAACATTTACACCGCTGTCTCTGTAAAAATGGAAATATCTAAATCGCTATCTCTATAATCATAGACATATCTACACCACTGTCTCTATAAACATGGATACATTTACACCGCTATTTCCATAAACATAAAAATATCTACACCGCCATCTCCATAAACATGGAAATATTCACACTGCCATCTCTATAAACATGGAAATACCTACACCGCCGTCCCAATAAACATGGAAATATCTACACCGCCATCTGTATAAACATGGAAATATCTACACCGCCATCTCTGTAAACATGGAAATATCTACACCGCTATCTGTATAAACATGGGAATATCTACACCGCTATCTGTATAAACACGGAATTACCTACACCGCCGACTGTATAAACATGGAAATATCTACACCGCTATCTCTATAACCATGGAAATATCTACAACGCCGTCTCTATCAACATGGTAATAAATACAATGCCATCTCTATAAACATGGAAATATCCACACAGCTATGTCTATAAACATGGAAATATCTACACCGCCATCTGTATAAACATGGAAATATCTACAACGCCATCTGTATAATCATGGAAATACCTACACTGCCATCTGTATAAACATGGAAATATCTACACAGCTCTCTGTATAAACATGGGCATGTCTACACCGCTATCTCTATAAACATGGAAATAACTACACCGCTATCTTTATAAACATGGAAATATCTACACCGCCATCTCTATAAACATGGAAATATCTACACCGATATCTCTATAAACATGGAATTATCTACACCGCTATCTGTATAAACATGGAAATATCTTCACAGCTATCTGTATAAACATGGAATTATCTACACAGCTATCTGTATAAACATGGAAATATCTACACCGCTATCTGTATAAACATGGAAATATCTACACCGCTATCTCTATAAACATGGAAATATCTACACCGCTATCTCTATAAACGTGGAAACATGTACATTGCCATCTGCATAAACATGGAAATATCTACACCGCTACGTGTATGAACATGGAAATATCTACACCGCTACCTGTTTGAACATGGAAATATAAACACCGCTACCTGTACAAACATGCAAATGTCTACACCGCTACCTGTATAAACATGGAAATATCTACACAGCTATCTCTATAAACATGGGAATATCTACACTGCTGCCTCTAAAAACATGGAAATATCTTCACTGCTATCTGCATAAACTTGGAAATAACTACACCGCTATCTCTATAAACATGAAAATATCTACACCGCTATCTCTATATACATGGAAATATCTACACCGCTATCTTGTAAACATGGAAATATCCACACCGCTACCTGTATATACATGGAAATATCTACACCGTTATCTGCATAAAAATGGAAATATCTGCACTGCTATCTGTATAAACATGGGAATATCTACACCGCTATCTGTATAAATATGGAAATATCTACACCGCCATATGTATAAACATGGAAAAATCTACACCACCGTCTGTATAAACATGGAAATATCTACACCCCCATCTCTATAAACATGGAAATATCTACAACGCCATCTCTATCAACATGGTAATATCTACAATGCCATCTATATAGACATGGAAATATCTACACCGCTATCTGTATAAATATGGAAATATCTACACCGCCATATGTATAAACATGGAAAAATCTACACCACCGTCTGTATAAACATGGAAATATCTACACCCCCATCTCTATAAACATGGAAATATCTACAACGCCATCTCTATCAACATGGTAATATCTACAATGCCATCTCTATAGACATGGAAATATCCACACAGCTATGTCTATAAACATGGAAATATCTACACCGCCATCTGCATAAACAAGGAAACATCTACACCGCCATCTGTATAATCATGGAAATACCTACACCGCCATCTGTATAAACATGGAAATATCTACACCGCTATCTGTGTAAACATGGAAATACCTACACCGCTATCTGTATAAACTTGAAAATATCTACAACGCTCTCTGTATAAACATGAAAATATCTTCACCGCTATCTGTATAAACATGGAAATATCAACCCCGCTGTCTGTATCAACTTGGACATATCTGCACCGCTATCTGTATAAACAAGGAAATATCTACACCGCTATGTGTATAAACATTTAAATATCTACACTGCTATCAGTATAAACATGGATATATCTACTCTGCTATCTGTATAAACATGGACATATCTACACTGCTACCTGTATAAACATGTAAATATCTACACCACTATCTGTACAAACAGGTAAATATCTACACCGTTATCTGTATAAACCTGTAAATATCTACACCGCTATCTGTATAAAAATGTAAATATTCACACCGCGATCTGTATAAACATGTTGGTATTTACACCGCTATCTGTATATACATGTAAATATTTTCACCGCTATCTGTATAAACATGTAAATATTCACACCGCTATCTGTATAAACATGTAGATATTTACCCCACTATCTGTATAAACATGTAAATATTTTCACCGTTATCTGTATAAACATGTAAATATTAACACCGCTGTCTCTATAAACATGTATTTATACCATTATCTGTATAAACATGTAGCTATTTATACTGCTATCTGTATAAACATGTTAGTATTTACACCATTGTCTGTATAAACATGTATTTATACCGCTGTCTGTATAAACATGTATTTATACCGCTCTCTGTATAAACATACAAGTATTTATACCGCAGTCTGTATAAACATATAAGTATTCATACCGCTGTCTCTATAACCATATATGTATTTATACCACTATCTCTATAAAGATATAAGTACTTATGCCGATAATTGTATAAACATAAAAATATACCGCTATCTGCATGAACATCCATTTATACACATATATGTATAAACATTTAAATATTTACACAGAAATCTGTACAAACATATAAGTATTTATGCTGATATTTGTATAAACATACAAATATTTATAGTCATCTGTATAAATATATAAACATTATTTGTACAGTCATCTGTATAAACATACAAATATTATTTATACAGCTATCTGTATAAACATGTAAATATTTACAGAGATATCTGTATAAACATGTAAATATTATTTATACAGATATCTGTATATCCATGTAAATATTATTTATACAGATACCTGAATAAACATATAAACATACAGATATCTGTATGAACATATATTTTCACAGATATGTGTATAAACATAGAAATATTTTCACAGATATCTGTATAAACACGTAAATATATACAAACATATCTGCACAAACACGTGAATATTTACACCGATGTCTGCATAAACACGTAAATATTTACACCGATATCTGCATAAACACGTAAATATTTACAGCGATATCTGTATAAACATGTAAATATTTACACCGCTATCTGTATAATCATGTAAATATTTACACCGCTATCTGTATAAACATGTAAATATTTACACCGCTATCTGTATAAACATGTAAATATTTACACCGTTATCTGTATAAACATGTAAATATTTACACCGCTATCTGCATAAACAGGTAAATACGCCACTCTCTGTATAAACACGTAAATACTTACACCGCTATCTGTATAAACATGTAAATATTTACACTGCTCTCTGAATAAGCATATAAATATTTACACGGCTAACTGTATAAACATGTAAATATTTACAGCGCTGTCTGTATAAACATGTAGATATTTATATCAATATCTGTTTAAAAATGTAAATATTTATAACGCTATCTGTATAATCATGTAAATTTTTATACTGCTATCTGTATAAACATGTGAATATTTATACCGCTATCTTTATAAACATGTAAATTCTTATGCCGCTATCTGTATAAACATGTGAATACCCATACCGCTATGTGTATAAACATGTAAATATTGATACCGCCATCTGTATAAACATGTAAATATTTATACCACCATCTATATAAACATGTAAGTATTTATACCGCTATCTGTATAAACACAGTGTTTATACCGCTCTCTGTATAACCATGTGTTTATACCGCTGTCTTTATAAACTTATAAGTATTTATACCGCTGACTGTATAAACATATAAGTATTTATACTAATGTATGTATAAATATATAAGTATTTATACTGCCATCTGTTTAAAGATATAAGTATTTATACCGATATCTGTATAAACATGAAAATATTTATACTGATATCTGTATAAACATATAAATATTTATACACATATCTGTATAAACACATAAATATTTACACAGAAATCTGTATAAACATATAAGTATTTATACAGATATTTCTATAAACATATACATATTTATAATTATCTGTATAAACATATAAATATTTATACAGTCATCAGTATAAACATACAAATATTATTTACACAGATATCTGTAAAAACATGTAAATATTTATACAGATATCTGTATAAACATGTAAATATTCATACAGATATCTGTATAAACATGTAAATATTTATACAGATATCTGTATAAACATGTAAACATTTATACAGATATCTGTATAAACATGTAAAGATTATTAATACAGATATCTGTATGAACATATATTTTCACAGATATCTGTATAAACACAGAAATATTTACACAGATATCTGTATAAACAGGTAAATATTTACACTGATATCAGTATAAACACATAAATATTTACACGGATATCTGTATAAACATGTAAATATTTACACCACTATCTGTATAAACAAGGAAATATCTACACCGCTATCTGTACAAAAATGGAAATATCTACACTGCTATCCGTATAAACATGGAAATATCTACACCGCTATCTCTATAAACATGGAAATAGCTACACCGCTATCTCAATACACATGAAAATATCTACACACTATCTCTATAAACGTGGAAATATCTACACCGCTATCTCTATATACATGGAAATATCTACACCGTTATCTTGTAAACATGGATATATCTACACCGCTATCTCTATAAACATGTAAATATCTACACCGCCATCTGTGAAAACATGGATATATCTACACCGCGATCTCTATAAACATGGAAATATCTACACCGCCATCTGTAAAAACATGGTAATATCCACACCGCTCCCTCTATAAACATGAAAATATCTACACCGCTATCTCTATAAACATGGAAATATCTACACCGCTATCTGTATAAACATGGAAATATGTACATCACTAATTGTATAAACATGGAAATATATACACTGCCATCTGTATAAACATGGAAATATCTACACCTCTGTCTCCATAAACATCGAAATATGTACACCGCCATCTGTAAACACGCAAATATCTTCACGGCCGTCTGTATAAACATGGAAATATCTACACCGCCATCTGTATAAACATGGAAATATCTACACCGCCATCTCTATAAACATGGAAATATCTACTACGCCATCTCTATAAGCATGGAAATATCTACAACACCATCTCTATCAACATGGTAATATCTACAATGCCATCCCTATAAACATGGAAATATCCACAGAGCTATGTCTATAAACATGGAAATATCTACACCGCCATCTTTATAAACATGGAAGTATCTACACTACCATCTGTATAATCATGAAAATACCTACACCACCATCTGTATAAACATGGAAATATCTACACAGCTATCTGTACAAACAAGGAAATATCTACACCGCTATCTCTATAAACATGGAAATAACTACACCGCCATCTCTATAAACATGGAAATATCTACACCGCCATCTCTATAAACATGGAAATATCTACACCGCGATGTCTATAAACATGGAATTATCTACACCGCTATCTGTATAAATATGGAAATACCTACACCGCTATCTGTATAAACATGGAATTATCTACAGCGCTATCTGTATAAACATGGAAATATCTGCACCGCTATCTGTATAAACATGGAAATATCTACACCGCTATTTGTATAAACATGGAAATATCTACACTGCTATCTCTATAAACATGGAAATATCTACACCGCTATCTGCATAAAAATGGAAACATGTACATCGCAATCTGTATAAATATGGAAATATCTACACCGCCACCTGTATGAACATGGAAATATGTACACCGCTACCTGTATGAACATGGAAATATCTACACCGCTACCTGTATAAACATGTAAATCTCCACACCGCTACCTGTATAAACATGGAAATGTCTACACAGCTATCTGTATAAACATGGAAATATCTACACCACTGCCTGTAAAAACATGGAAATATCTACACAGCTATCTGTATAAACCAGGAAATATCTACACCGCTATCTCTAAAAACATGGAAATATCTACAGCGCTATCTCTATATACATGGAAATATCTACACCGCTATCTTGTAAACATGGAAATATCCACACCGCTATCTCCGTAAACATGGACATATCTACACCGCTATCTGTATAAACATGGAAATATCTGCACCGCTATCTGTATAAACATGGGAATATCTACACCGCTATCTGTATAAATATGGAAATATCTACACTGCTATGTGTATAAACATGGAAATATCTACACCACTATCTCTATAAACGTGGAATTATCTATACCGTGATCTTAATAAACGTGCAATTATCTACACCGTTGTCTCTAAAAACATGGAAATATGTACACCGCTATCTCTATAAACATGTAAACATTTACACGGCTGTCTCCATAAAAATTGAAATATCTAAATCACTATCTCTATAAGCATAGACATATCTACACCACTGTTTCTATAAACATGGATATATTTACACCGCTATTTCCATAAACATGAAAATCTCTACACCGCCATCTCTATAAACATGGACATATTCACACTGCCATCTCTATAAACATGGAAATATCTACACCGCCGTCCCTATAAACATGGAAATATCTACACCGCCATCTGTATAAACATGGAAATATGTACACCGCCGTCTCTACATACATGGAAATATCTATACCACCATTTGTATAAACATGGAAATATCTACACCGCCGTCTCTGTAAACATGGAAATATCTACACCGCCATCTGTATAAACATGGAAATATCTACACCACCGTCTCTATAAACATGGAAATATCTACACCACCATCTGTATAAACATGGAAATATCTACACCAACGTCAGTATAAACATGGAAATACCTACACCCCCATCACTATAAACATGGAAATATCTACAATGCCATCTCTATCAACATGGTAATATCTACAATGGCTTCTCTATAAACATGGAAATATCCACACAGCTATGTCTATAAACATAGAAATATCTACACTGCCATCTGTATAAACATGGAAATATCTACACCGCTATCTCTATAAACATGGAATTATCTACACCGCTATCTGTATAAGCATGGAAATATCTACACAGCTGTCTGTATAAACATGGAATTATCTACAGCACTATCTGTATAAACATGGAAATATCTACACCGCTATCTGTATAAACATGGAAATACCTACACCGCTCCCTCTATAAACATGGAAACATCTACACCGCTATCTCTATAAACGTGGAAACATGTACATTGCCATCTGTTTAAACATGGAAATATCTACACCGCTACCTGTATGAACATGGAAATATCTACACTGCTACCTGTTTGAACATGGAAATATACACACCGCTACCTGTATAAACATGCAAATGTCTACACTGCTACCTGTATAAACATGGAAATATCTACACAGCTATCTCTATAAACATGGGAATATCTACACTGCTGCCTCTAAAAACATGGAAATATCTACACTGCTATCTGTATAAACATGGAAATAACTACACCGCTATCTCTATAAACATGGAAATATCTACACCGCTATCTCTATATACATGGAAATATCTACACCGCTATCTTGTAAACATGGGAATATCCACACCGCTACCTGTATAAACATGGAAATAACTACAGCGGTATCTGTATAAACATGGAAATACCTGCACCGCTATCTGTATAAACATGGGAATATCTACACCGCTATCTGTATAAATATGGAAATATCTACACCACTATGTGTACAAACTTGGAAATATCTACACCGTGATCTTAATAGACGTGGAATTATCTACACCGTAGTCTCTATAAACATGGAAATATCTACACCGATATCTCTATAAAAATGTAAACATTTACACCGCTGTCTCTGTAAAAATGGAAATATCTAAATCGCTATCTCTATAATCATAGACATATCTACACCACTGTCTCTATAAACATGGATACATTTACACCGCTATTTCCATAAACATAAAAATATCTACACCGCCATCTCCATAAACATGGAAATATTCACACTGCCATCTCTATAAACATGGAAATACCTACACCGCCGTCCCAATAAACATGGAAATATCTACACCGCCATCTGTATAAACATGGAAATATCTACACCGCCATCTCTGTAAACATGGAAATATCTACACCGCTATCTGTATAAACATGGGAATATCTACACCGCTATCTGTATAAACACGGAATTACCTACACCGCCGACTGTATAAACATGGAAATATCTACACCGCTATCTCTATAACCATGGAAATATCTACAACGCCGTCTCTATCAACATGGTAATAAATACAATGCCATCTCTATAAACATGGAAATATCCACACAGCTATGTCTATAAACATGGAAATATCTACACCGCCATCTGTATAAACATGGAAATATCTACAACGCCATCTGTATAATCATGGAAATACCTACACTGCCATCTGTATAAACATGGAAATATCTACACAGCTCTCTGTATAAACATGGGCATGTCTACACCGCTATCTCTATAAACATGGAAATAACTACACCGCTATCTTTATAAACATGGAAATATCTACACCGCCATCTCTATAAACATGGAAATATCTACACCGATATCTCTATAAACATGGAATTATCTACACCGCTATCTGTATAAACATGGAAATATCTTCACAGCTATCTGTATAAACATGGAATTATCTACACAGCTATCTGTATAAACATGGAAATATCTACACCGCTATCTGTATAAACATGGAAATATCTACACCGCTATCTCTATAAACATGGAAATATCTACACCGCTATCTCTATAAACGTGGAAACATGTACATTGCCATCTGCATAAACATGGAAATATCTACACCGCTACGTGTATGAACATGGAAATATCTACACCGCTACCTGTTTGAACATGGAAATATAAACACCGCTACCTGTACAAACATGCAAATGTCTACACCGCTACCTGTATAAACATGGAAATATCTACACAGCTATCTCTATAAACATGGGAATATCTACACTGCTGCCTCTAAAAACATGGAAATATCTTCACTGCTATCTGCATAAACTTGGAAATAACTACACCGCTATCTCTATAAACATGAAAATATCTACACCGCTATCTCTATATACATGGAAATATCTACACCGCTATCTTGTAAACATGGAAATATCCACACCGCTACCTGTATATACATGGAAATATCTACACCGTTATCTGCATAAAAATGGAAATATCTGCACTGCTATCTGTATAAACATGGGAATATCTACACCGCTATCTGTATAAATATGGAAATATCTACACCGCCATATGTATAAACATGGAAAAATCTACACCACCGTCTGTATAAACATGGAAATATCTACACCCCCATCTCTATAAACATGGAAATATCTACAACGCCATCTCTATCAACATGGTAATATCTACAATGCCATCTATATAGACATGGAAATATCTACACCGCTATCTGTATAAATATGGAAATATCTACACCGCCATATGTATAAACATGGAAAAATCTACACCACCGTCTGTATAAACATGGAAATATCTACACCCCCATCTCTATAAACATGGAAATATCTACAACGCCATCTCTATCAACATGGTAATATCTACAATGCCATCTCTATAGACATGGAAATATCCACACAGCTATGTCTATAAACATGGAAATATCTACACCGCCATCTGCATAAACAAGGAAACATCTACACCGCCATCTGTATAATCATGGAAATACCTACACCGCCATCTGTATAAACATGGAAATATCTACACCGCTATCTGTGTAAACATGGAAATACCTACACCGCTATCTGTATAAACTTGAAAATATCTACAACGCTCTCTGTATAAACATGAAAATATCTTCACCGCTATCTGTATAAACATGGAAATATCAACCCCGCTGTCTGTATCAACTTGGACATATCTGCACCGCTATCTGTATAAACAAGGAAATATCTACACCGCTATGTGTATAAACATTTAAATATCTACACTGCTATCAGTATAAACATGGATATATCTACTCTGCTATCTGTATAAACATGGACATATCTACACTGCTACCTGTATAAACATGTAAATATCTACACCACTATCTGTACAAACAGGTAAATATCTACACCGTTATCTGTATAAACCTGTAAATATCTACACCGCTATCTGTATAAAAATGTAAATATTCACACCGCGATCTGTATAAACATGTTGGTATTTACACCGCTATCTGTATATACATGTAAATATTTTCACCGCTATCTGTATAAACATGTAAATATTCACACCGCTATCTGTATAAACATGTAGATATTTACCCCACTATCTGTATAAACATGTAAATATTTTCACCGTTATCTGTATAAACATGTAAATATTAACACCGCTGTCTCTATAAACATGTATTTATACCATTATCTGTATAAACATGTAGCTATTTATACTGCTATCTGTATAAACATGTTAGTATTTACACCATTGTCTGTATAAACATGTATTTATACCGCTGTCTGTATAAACATGTATTTATACCGCTCTCTGTATAAACATACAAGTATTTATACCGCAGTCTGTATAAACATATAAGTATTCATACCGCTGTCTCTATAACCATATATGTATTTATACCACTATCTCTATAAAGATATAAGTACTTATGCCGATAATTGTATAAACATAAAAATATACCGCTATCTGCATGAACATCCATTTATACACATATATGTATAAACATTTAAATATTTACACAGAAATCTGTACAAACATATAAGTATTTATGCTGATATTTGTATAAACATACAAATATTTATAGTCATCTGTATAAATATATAAACATTATTTGTACAGTCATCTGTATAAACATACAAATATTATTTATACAGCTATCTGTATAAACATGTAAATATTTACAGAGATATCTGTATAAACATGTAAATATTATTTATACAGATATCTGTATATCCATGTAAATATTATTTATACAGATACCTGAATAAACATATAAACATACAGATATCTGTATGAACATATATTTTCACAGATATGTGTATAAACATAGAAATATTTTCACAGATATCTGTATAAACACGTAAATATATACAAACATATCTGCACAAACACGTGAATATTTACACCGATGTCTGCATAAACACGTAAATATTTACACCGATATCTGCATAAACACGTAAATATTTACAGCGATATCTGTATAAACATGTAAATATTTACACCGCTATCTGTATAATCATGTAAATATTTACACCGCTATCTGTATAAACATGTAAATATTTACACCGCTATCTGTATAAACATGTAAATATTTACACCGTTATCTGTATAAACATGTAAATATTTACACCGCTATCTGCATAAACAGGTAAATACGCCACTCTCTGTATAAACACGTAAATACTTACACCGCTATCTGTATAAACATGTAAATATTTACACTGCTCTCTGAATAAGCATATAAATATTTACACGGCTAACTGTATAAACATGTAAATATTTACAGCGCTGTCTGTATAAACATGTAGATATTTATATCAATATCTGTTTAAAAATGTAAATATTTATAACGCTATCTGTATAATCATGTAAATTTTTATACTGCTATCTGTATAAACATGTGAATATTTATACCGCTATCTTTATAAACATGTAAATTCTTATGCCGCTATCTGTATAAACATGTGAATACCCATACCGCTATGTGTATAAACATGTAAATATTGATACCGCCATCTGTATAAACATGTAAATATTTATACCACCATCTATATAAACATGTAAGTATTTATACCGCTATCTGTATAAACACAGTGTTTATACCGCTCTCTGTATAACCATGTGTTTATACCGCTGTCTTTATAAACTTATAAGTATTTATACCGCTGACTGTATAAACATATAAGTATTTATACTAATGTATGTATAAATATATAAGTATTTATACTGCCATCTGTTTAAAGATATAAGTATTTATACCGATATCTGTATAAACATGAAAATATTTATACTGATATCTGTATAAACATATAAATATTTATACACATATCTGTATAAACACATAAATATTTACACAGAAATCTGTATAAACATATAAGTATTTATACAGATATTTCTATAAACATATACATATTTATAATTATCTGTATAAACATATAAATATTTATACAGTCATCAGTATAAACATACAAATATTATTTACACAGATATCTGTAAAAACATGTAAATATTTATACAGATATCTGTATAAACATGTAAATATTCATACAGATATCTGTATAAACATGTAAATATTTATACAGATATCTGTATAAACATGTAAACATTTATACAGATATCTGTATAAACATGTAAAGATTATTAATACAGATATCTGTATGAACATATATTTTCACAGATATCTGTATAAACACAGAAATATTTACACAGATATCTGTATAAACAGGTAAATATTTACACTGATATCAGTATAAACACATAAATATTTACACGGATATCTGTATAAACATGTAAATATTTACACCACTATCTGTATAAACAAGGAAATATCTACACCGCTATCTGTACAAAAATGGAAATATCTACACTGCTATCCGTATAAACATGGAAATATCTACACCGCTATCTCTATAAACATGGAAATAGCTACACCGCTATCTCAATACACATGAAAATATCTACACACTATCTCTATAAACGTGGAAATATCTACACCGCTATCTCTATATACATGGAAATATCTACACCGTTATCTTGTAAACATGGATATATCTACACCGCTATCTCTATAAACATGTAAATATCTACACCGCCATCTGTGAAAACATGGATATATCTACACCGCGATCTCTATAAACATGGAAATATCTACACCGCCATCTGTAAAAACATGGTAATATCCACACCGCTCCCTCTATAAACATGAAAATATCTACACCGCTATCTCTATAAACATGGAAATATCTACACCGCTATCTGTATAAACATGGAAATATGTACATCACTAATTGTATAAACATGGAAATATATACACTGCCATCTGTATAAACATGGAAATATCTACACCTCTGTCTCCATAAACATCGAAATATGTACACCGCCATCTGTAAACACGCAAATATCTTCACGGCCGTCTGTATAAACATGGAAATATCTACACCGCCATCTGTATAAACATGGAAATATCTACACCGCCATCTCTATAAACATGGAAATATCTACTACGCCATCTCTATAAGCATGGAAATATCTACAACACCATCTCTATCAACATGGTAATATCTACAATGCCATCCCTATAAACATGGAAATATCCACAGAGCTATGTCTATAAACATGGAAATATCTACACCGCCATCTTTATAAACATGGAAGTATCTACACTACCATCTGTATAATCATGAAAATACCTACACCACCATCTGTATAAACATGGAAATATCTACACAGCTATCTGTACAAACAAGGAAATATCTACACCGCTATCTCTATAAACATGGAAATAACTACACCGCCATCTCTATAAACATGGAAATATCTACACCGCCATCTCTATAAACATGGAAATATCTACACCGCGATGTCTATAAACATGGAATTATCTACACCGCTATCTGTATAAATATGGAAATACCTACACCGCTATCTGTATAAACATGGAATTATCTACAGCGCTATCTGTATAAACATGGAAATATCTGCACCGCTATCTGTATAAACATGGAAATATCTACACCGCTATTTGTATAAACATGGAAATATCTACACTGCTATCTCTATAAACATGGAAATATCTACACCGCTATCTGCATAAAAATGGAAACATGTACATCGCAATCTGTATAAATATGGAAATATCTACACCGCCACCTGTATGAACATGGAAATATGTACACCGCTACCTGTATGAACATGGAAATATCTACACCGCTACCTGTATAAACATGTAAATCTCCACACCGCTACCTGTATAAACATGGAAATGTCTACACAGCTATCTGTATAAACATGGAAATATCTACACCACTGCCTGTAAAAACATGGAAATATCTACACAGCTATCTGTATAAACCAGGAAATATCTACACCGCTATCTCTAAAAACATGGAAATATCTACAGCGCTATCTCTATATACATGGAAATATCTACACCGCTATCTTGTAAACATGGAAATATCCACACCGCTATCTCCGTAAACATGGACATATCTACACCGCTATCTGTATAAACATGGAAATATCTGCACCGCTATCTGTATAAACATGGGAATATCTACACCGCTATCTGTATAAATATGGAAATATCTACACTGCTATGTGTATAAACATGGAAATATCTACACCACTATCTCTATAAACGTGGAATTATCTATACCGTGATCTTAATAAACGTGCAATTATCTACACCGTTGTCTCTAAAAACATGGAAATATGTACACCGCTATCTCTATAAACATGTAAACATTTACACGGCTGTCTCCATAAAAATTGAAATATCTAAATCACTATCTCTATAAGCATAGACATATCTACACCACTGTTTCTATAAACATGGATATATTTACACCGCTATTTCCATAAACATGAAAATCTCTACACCGCCATCTCTATAAACATGGACATATTCACACTGCCATCTCTATAAACATGGAAATATCTACACCGCCGTCCCTATAAACATGGAAATATCTACACCGCCATCTGTATAAACATGGAAATATGTACACCGCCGTCTCTACATACATGGAAATATCTATACCACCATTTGTATAAACATGGAAATATCTACACCGCCGTCTCTGTAAACATGGAAATATCTACACCGCCATCTGTATAAACATGGAAATATCTACACCACCGTCTCTATAAACATGGAAATATCTACACCACCATCTGTATAAACATGGAAATATCTACACCAACGTCAGTATAAACATGGAAATACCTACACCCCCATCACTATAAACATGGAAATATCTACAATGCCATCTCTATCAACATGGTAATATCTACAATGGCTTCTCTATAAACATGGAAATATCCACACAGCTATGTCTATAAACATTGAAATATCTACACTGCCATCTGTATAAACATGGAAATATCTACACCGCTATCTGTACAAACATGGAAATATCTACACCGCTATCTGTATAAACATGGAAATATCTACACCGCTATCTCTATAAACATGGAAATATCTACACCGCTCCCTCTATAAACATGGAAATATCTACACCGCTATCTGTATAAACATGGAAATATCTACACCGCTACCTGTAGGAACATGGAAATATCCACACCGCTACCTGCATAAACAAGGAAATGCCTACACCGCTACCTGTATAAACATGGAAATATCTACAGCGCTATCTGTATAGAATGGAAATATCTACACCGCTATCTCTATAAACATGGAAATATCAACACTGCTATCTGTATAAACATGGAAATATCTACACCGCTATCTCTATAAACATGGAAATATCTACACCGGTATCTCTATAAACATGGAAATATCTCCACCGCTATCTGTGTAAACATGGGAATATCTACAATGCTATCCCTATAAACATGGAAATATCTCCACCGCTATCTGTGTAAACATGGGAATATCTACACCGCTATCCCTATAAACTTGTAAACATTTACACCGCTATCTGTATAAACGTGGAAATATCTACACTGCTGTCTCTATAAACATGGAAATATCTACACTGCTATCTCTGTGAACATGGAAATATCTACACCACCATCTGTATAAACATGGAAATATCTACACCGCCATCTCTACAAACATGGAAATATCTACACCACCATCTGTACAAACATGGAAATATCTACACCGCCGTCTCTGTAAACATGGATATATCTACACCGCCATCTGTATAAACATGGAAATATCTACACCACCGTCTCTATAAACATGGAAATATCTACACCGCTATCTGTATAAACATGGAAATATCTACACCGCCATCTCTATAAACATGGAAATATCTACACCACCATCTCTATAACCATGGAAATATCTACAAGGCCGTCTCTATCAACATGGTAATATCTACAATGCCATCTCTATGAGCATGGAAATATCCACACAGCTATGTCTATAAACATTGAAATATCTACACTGCCATCTGTATAAACATGGAAATATCTACACCGCCATCTGTATAATCATGGAAATACCTACACCGCCATCTCTATAAACATGGAAATTTCTACACCGCTATCTGTATAAACATGCAAATATGTACACCGCCATCTCTATAAACATGGAAATAACTACACCGCTATCTGTATAAACATGGAAATATATACACCACCATCTCTATAAAGATGGAAATATCTACACCGCCATCTCTATAAACATGGAATTATCTACACCGCTATCTGTATAAACATGAAAATATCTACACCGCTATCTGTATAAACATGGAATTATCTACACCGCTATATGTATAAACACGGAAATATCTACACTGCTATCTCTATAAACATGGAAATATCTACACCGCTACCTCTATAAACATGGAAATATCTACACCACTACCTCTATAAACATGGAAATGTCTACACCACTATCTGTATAAACATGGAATTATCTACACCGCTATCTGTATAAACATGCTTTGTAGCTGTTATTACAGGCACACGCCACCACACCCAACTAATTTGTGTATTCTTTTTGTAGAGTTGGGGTTTTGCCATGTTGGCCAAGCTGGTCTCAAACTCCTTGGCTCAACTGATCTGCTCACCTTGGTCCCGCAAAGTGCTATGATTACAGGCGTGCGCCACTGCACCTGGCCATGTTATGTGTTTTTATCACAATTTTCAAAGTCAGTTAGAAAATCTGTATACTTTACAGGCAGATTTGTCATACTATTTTATCTTAGAAAAGGGTGGAAGAGACAATATCTCAGTTTATTCATAAATAAAATGGTAATAATTCATTTATATTTTTTCAAAATTATAAAAACTATTTGACTAAGAATAACTTAATAGTAGGCACTCATTTAGGACATTTAAAGAATTTATCAAAACTTCCCGTCTAATCATAAACGACATGACTAAAATGACAAAGTTGAACTTAGAGGAAATTCAGTATTCCCTAAAGATACTCATTTTGTGTAATTAATTAGGTTTTGTATAAACTCTTACAAACACTACAACTTATATAAGATCATAAGGGGATTCGAATGCCTTCCGATGAGCAAGTCTGAACACCACCACACCTTCCATTGTATTATTTTCCATCTGTGATGCATGATATAAATCCCTAGCTAGCTTGAGTTAATTACTGTCTCATCTTATGCACAAAGTGAGTCAGCTTTGATTTTATGACTTTTTTAGGCTAGATTAGATAGTTAATTGGTGGTGTATTTGTACATTTAAAAACCGTTCTTTCTAGATTAAAAGAATAAATATGAACCTCACTGGATTTCTTAAGTCCTAGAATTTCTTCACAAGGTTGACATAAAACAAGGGTTTCAATACTCTCTCCGTGTTATCTGTCTGTTCTAAGTCCTTAATATTATCAAGACACTTGAGAAATATGATGGTACAGTCAATTCACAGGCTACTCCATAAAGAACAGGGAAGGGAAAGATATTTCAAAGTGTTTACCTTTCTGATCTTATGCTTTGCTCATTCAGACACAGATTAATTTTTCTCCTCTCAGACTGTATCTTTGGCTGAGAAGTCCATTTTCATATTAAATAGTTTGTCTTTGATCCATTTAGGAAAAGCCATTGAATTGGCAGGTACCATTGAATTGGCAGGTAAATCCAGGACACAGGGGATAAAAGTCTCATTTGCATTAAGATAGGTTTTCTCATGAACTCTGCATATTTTAATAGTACTAATGTTGTATGTGCATTTTGGCAATGGCAAAATTTGAATGAATTAATTTGACAGTATTATAAAGCTACCTCCCTAAACATTCCCTATTTTATAGTGTCAGGAGTACAGATCAACGGGAATGGATGGAAAGAGCTACTAAATGCTACTCCCAGAGTCAAGTAAAGTTTGTGAAAACGATAGTTTTGGATCCAAAACATTAATCTAAAGACACTTACCACTTACTGGGCCTGGCAGAAAATGCATTCTGATTCTTCCATTACAATTTTCTGTATGAATAAATGTTACATTTAGAAGTTGCCCTAACTCATGTTGAAAATATCTAACTATGATGCTAGGCTGTGCTACTTAGAGATTACACTTGTATTTTCTATTTTGTGGCAATATTTAAACAAATTTTAAGAATCCACCTACCACAGGATGCTTCATCTGATTTGTCAGGGCAATCATATTTAAAATCACATTTCTGCATTTTTTTGATGCAGTGATCATCAGACCTGCAGACAAATTCATTGTCTGTGCAGTTGTGTGGAGGTAATGTTACAGTAACTGACGTTTCTGGTGAAGTTGGGAGGTCTGCTGGCAAATTACCTTGATAAGAAATAATATACAGGCATCATCTAGCAGGTTTTCTGGTTTTCTACTTCTTTAGAGATTTTACACAATGAAGCTTTCTAAATATGCCTCACAATATCATAGAGAACAGTGGGTAGTATCAGCTACTCTGCTAAAATAAAATTGAGGTTCTTGTTTTTAGTAACAGTAAATAACTAAACATCTTCGATCATGAAAAATGATGAAGGTACAGATGGAAATTACTGGAAAGCTATTCAGAGCTCACCAAATTAATGGGAGGCCCAAGGCCAGGGCTTAGAGAATCAGCAGGAACCAAGGGAGTTTCAGATTCTGGAATTAAGAGCCAGAGTAAAGATCTAAATAACTTTCTAATTTACTAGGTAAATAACCTTTGTCCTTCCACTGCTACAATAAATCTAACGTCTCCTCATCTTTGTTTAACATATTTTCACTTATTTAAAATTCAAGGTTTCAGGAAAGAGTCAAACCTGAAATCCTCATCTAGAAATTTTATACAAGACTACAATTTCTGAAATTACTGAGGATGGAAGACATTTATAGATGATGACTGATTTATAAGTTATTCAATAAACATGTATTGATAACATGTCTGTGCCATATACGTGGTAGATGCAGGGAATCCAAGCTGTGGAGAAAAAGTTAAATATTAAACCTGAACTAAATTGAACATGGACACAAAGAATGATCACGAAGTCCCAGAACGGGTTGTGTGAGCCCCTTCAGGCTTTCATCCAGTGTTGTTTAGAAGAAATCTCTATTTCAATCTATTCCTATATGTTAGTTATTGAAAAACAACAGACAGTCACAAAACAAGTCAACCTTTTTGTGTTCCTTGGGCCCAGTCACAAAGGACCCTTGTGAATGGACCTCATGCCAAACAACTCATTACAAAAAGAGCTAGGGTCCCAGGCTGCTCCGAAGCTTCATGAGACCTCTCCTCCTCTGTGCATGGACGACTGGCCAACTCTGCAGCCTAGGCCGCTGCTTCTGGGCCTAGTGGTGAATCCTCCATTGTCTGGTGAGTGCAGTGTCCAACTCTGGAGCCCAGGCTGTTGCTTCCCAGTTTGGTGGTGAATCCTCCATAGTCTGGTGAGTGTAAATATGTATATATTTTTCCCTTCTCCCCTTCCCATTGCAATTTACTTATTATATCATTTGCTTATTATATACATTTGCTTATGTTAATTTGCTTATATCATTTGCTTATTATATCTGCATTGCTATTTATGTGGGATAAAGCTTGTTTACCCTTAAAGGTATTGTGTGTGTGTCTTTCCTTCTCTCCTCGTGCATTTTCTGCACAGAACACAAGTCAAATATGCCATCTCTGCCATTAAATAGTTTACATCTAGTGGACAAGGCAGTCAGATGTATCTTTCATTACAGGTATTTGGGATAAATTTATGGTAAAGATATAACTCCAGGGAAGCAAGAATGGTATCTTTCATCCCTGCATCCATAGCACAATTCACAGACCATGGCATATGGTAGGTATACTGACATTGACAAGTGAATAAATGGACAGATAGATGGACAGATGGATGGATGGATAGATGGATAGATGGATGGATGGATGGATGGATGGATGGATGGATGGACGGATGGATGGATGGATGGATGGACGGACGGATGAATGAATACCAGAGTGGATGAATGAATAAAATAACAAATGGAAGAATTCACAGTGTATTGAAAGAAAACAGAGGAAAACCAAATATCAGATGGGAGTCAAATAAGATGCCCTGGCAAGCTGATGCTTAAATTGACTTTCAAAGGTTGATGAGCTCATCTTGCTAGGTGAAAAAGAATACAAGGTCTTTATGGGCAATGAGAAAAAACTTGTGTGAATGCATGGAAATACATTAAACTGTTTTTTTATTTTAAATACTGTGAGAATTTAACACGATAATATCTTGTGATATGATAATAAAGCATGAGTCTGATTGACTCATTAGATATGGAACTGGAGAGTAGACAGTTACCATAAAGAGCCAGCTGAAATCAACTTGGGAGTCTGAAATAAACACACAAAAATATGGAGAAATAACAAGATATAAAATGTCTATTTCAGGATGTACTTTTTGGCATCAGTGTGAAGCATGAATTGTAGGTTGCTCTAACACTGAAAAAAAATAGTTAGAATAGTTAACCACTTTCTTTAATCCAGTCAACTAATAAACCAAAACAGAGATGGTTTAAAGGAAAGAGCAAAAATCTGAGCAATACTAAACGTCCAGTATCTGGAGGACTGGGGATTTACATGCTGTTGGGAATCTGGGGAAAGTCCAATAACTAGTAGTTTATTTCTTAGCTCAAATGCAGAGGCAATTAAGACCTAAGATTGAAGATAGATCAAAATATCAACTTTTTATTGATATAGCTAATCCTGAAGAAAATTTCCTATTTCTGTAGACAAGTGGTCTTCTAAAATGTGAAACCCAGAAATAAGACCCCGAACTGTGTCTTCCAGGCTACCCTGTGTGAAACTATAGCAAGGAAGAATTGACCAGATTTCATATTTCCTCAGCTAGTAAACATTAAAAAGAAAAGAGGAGGTGAGGGACCAGGCATGCATGCTCAGATTCTTCTTGAAAATTCACCAATCCATTGTTGCTCTTCCTTCCTCTGGGAAGGAATGAATAAGAGGATGAAGAGAGACCAGGAATATCAGGCTGCCAGATACAGCTCAGTCTACATGAGAGATTAAGACCAAGGAAATAGTATTCTGATCCCATAGGGGTGAGTTTGAAATGATTAATCGATTGTTAAGTAAATGAGCATTCTATTCCCCAAGATCAGATATATAAAACATAGAAGAGGAGTCAGTTTTTAGGGATAAGAAATATTTTCTCACCAGGTGTGGTGGCTCACACCTATAATCCCAGCACTTTGGGAGGCTAAGGCAGGTGGATCACTTGAGCTCAGGATTTTGAGACTAGCCTGGGCAACATGGTGAAACCTCATCTCTACAAAAATAAAAAACTACAAAAATTAGCTGGGCATGGTGGCCCACACCTGTAGTTCCAACTACGTGGGAGGCTGAGGTGAGAAAATCACTTGAGTTGGGGAGGTTGAGGCTGCAGTGAGCCGAGATCACACCACTGCACTCTGGTCTGGGTGACAGAGTAAGACCCCACCTTCCCACCCCCCAACCCAAACAAAAAATAAAAAATTAAACAATCAAAATAAAATAAATGTAAAAAGAAATATTTTCTATCCTAACATAGAAAGCCAATGACAACAACACACAAAAAAAGGAGATCCTAACAGGTTGGAAACTTTATCTCACATCCAGTTGGATATACTCACGTCTAAGTCATTGAGCAAAAATAAGAACCCAATTAGAGGTGAAAGTTATTACCTTCCATAGAAATCTGACGCATCCAACGTTATAAGAAAATGTGAAAAAAAATTAAAAAGACAATCATTTTATCATTTTTGAATGCCGATGACTTTGAAGATCTTGAAGGACAGAGTTTGAATCAGAGAAAGAAAAATTCGCTAGCCTTGATGAAAAATTATTTTCAAATAAATCTATAATGAGATTATAAAAATCACTTCTGAGGGAATTTGCTGAGAACTGCAAAACATTCAATGGCCAGGTTGATGGATATTTTATATGTCTCAGTGGAATATATGGAACAAATTTCTTTGAAAATCATCCTTTTAAAATGTTTAAATACAAGGTCTTAAAAATAATCTTCTAATTTGATCGCTAAATTTGTTGTGCCATTTCGGAGCATAATTTACTTACATAATTTTACTGAAAAAAATATATATAATTAAAATGCATTAGAAGATGCATGTAAACTTTTTATTTGTATGTCCTATATCAAAAATGGCATCTGGAAAGTGACGTATTTTGTCAAAGTTTCAATGAAAGTTTTCCTTTAACCAAAGCAGGATGTCAAGTTCTTTCACTTTAGCACATGCTCATCCAAGCTGGTTTGTTCCATATTTAGATAATAAAGTTTTAGTTTAAGACAAAGATTTTAATTCCACAGAGATGACTGTCATTTGCACTGAGAAAAATGTTCTATGCTCCAATTTAGGCAGACATTTTGAAATGCATTAATTTCAAGAGAGAATGGGTAAATTTGTGTTCCAAGCTCAGGGTAAATACACATTACTAGAACAGTAAAAGTCTTAAAAAAACAGTGGATCACACATGTTTTCCTATTCTTCACATTGCTGTATATTATGTATATTTATGGAAGTAGACATTTACAATTAATCATCTTACCTTAATACACAGAAACTTCAATAAACAGCTAAATGGAAACACATATATGATGTTCTTCACTGACTGTACTACTTTAAACTTGCTCGATAATACACTTCTAGTCACAAATACCTAGGATTTACTGATTTCTGATTTTATTTTTTATTTTATTTTTATTTTTATTTTTTGAGACAGAGTCTCGCTCTGTCGACCAGGCTGGAGTGCAGTGTCACGATCTCAGCTCACTGCAAGCTCCGCCTCCCGGGTTCACACCATTCTCCTGCCTCAGCCACCTAAGTAGCGGGGACTACAAGCGCCCGCCACCATGCCAGGCTAATATTTTTGTATTTTTAGTAGAGACGGGGTTTCACTGTGTTAACCAGGATGTTCTTGATATCCTGACCTCGTGATCCGCCCGCCTTGGCCTCCCAAAGTGCTGGGATTACAGGCGTGAGCCACCTCACCCAGCCGATTTCTGATTTTATTATTCTTCCTTCAAGAGAAGAACATTTCAGGGCAGGACAGAAGCCCAGCGAATTAAGTGTCAATAACTTTGCATTTGAGACAAAGAAGACATCGACTGAACTGCTTCAGATTCAATTACATCTTTTCTTTAAAAAAATGACTTTAATTATGAATAACTTTAAACATTCATATAAATTAAGAAAATTATATAATGGATACATGACTCCACCACTAAGACTAAGTAAATTGTTATTATAGCATTGTTTCAGATCCTTATATTAACAAATAAATTAGGAAGAAAGAATAGAAAGAAAGAAAACCTTTCTATAATGCTCAGACCTCATTCTTCCTCTTTCTACCCCTTCACTAATGCCTTCAGAGGGACCCTTATCCAAATACTAGTTTGTACCAATTTGTATTTTCTCATGTTTGTTTTCTAATTGTTTTTATTGTGATAAATAGTATTAAGGCTATTCACAAGGTTGTACAACAGATCTTTAGAGCTTTTTTTAATCTCAAAAACCAGAAACTATATCCATTAAACACTTGTTCTCCTTCCTTCCTCCCTCCCCCCAGCTCTCGGCAAGCACCTTTCTACATTTGTTTCTATGATATTGACTACCTTAAATAATTCATATGAGTTGAGTCCTACAATGGTTGTACTTTCCTGACTGGCTTATTTAGCTTAGCATGATGTCCTCGAGGTTAATCGATTGTCTTAGTCAGTTCAGGCTGCTATAACACATTACACACTGAGTGTCTTAAACAGCCATTTATTTATCTTAGTTCTGAAGGCTGGGAAGTGGAAGCTCAAGGTGCCAGCAGAAGTGGTGTCTGGCCCACTTCCTGGTTTGCTGACGGCCATTTTCTCCTTCTATCCTCAAATGGTAGAGAATAGGGAGAGAAAAAGCAAGCTCTCTCCTGTCTTTTTATAAAGGCATTGATTCCATCCATGAAAGCTTTACTCTCCTGACCTAATTATCCCACATACAAATACCATCACGTTGGGGGTTGGAATGTCAACATATAAATTTTGGGAAAATATGTTCAGTCCACAGCATCTATGTGGTAGCATGTGATGGGATTTCCTTCCCCCTTAAGGCTGCATGATATTCCATTGTACGTATATACCACATTTTCTTTATCCAATCATCTGTTAATAGACATTTGGGTTCTTCCACCTCTTAACTATTGTGAATAATGTAGCAATGAACAAGGGGAGGCAAAAATCTCAAGATTCTGCTTGAATTATTTTGGATATGTATCTGAAAGTAGCATTGCTACATCATAGGATAATTCTATTTTTAATTTTTTGAGGAATGGTCATACTGCTTTCCATAATGGCTAAACCACTTTACAGTCCCACCAAGAATGCACAAGAATTTTGATCTTTCTATAGTCTCACTAATGCTATTTTTTATTATTTGGATAGTGGCCATCCTAATGGGTATGAGGTGATGTCTCATTGTGGTTTTGATTTCCATTTTCCTTATTTGATCATGTTGAGCATGTTTTCATATGCTTGTTGGACACTGGCATATGTTTTTGTTCTCATCAACCCCAAATCTGACACCCTGTTCCTGTCAGCACTTAGATCAGCAATTACAGTATCATGCAGACTAGTTTTACTGCTCTAAAAATCCTCCATCTATGCATCCCACCCTCTCCCCTAAACAATGGCAAACACTAATGTTTTTACTACCTCCATAGTTTCGCTTTTTTCCAGAATGTCATATTGTCAGAATCATAGGGTATGTAGCCTTTTCATACTGGCTTCTTCTGCTTAGTAACAGGCAGGTAAATTTCCTTCATATCTCAGCTTGACAGCTCATTTATTTAGCATTGAATAATATTTTTCTCTGGATGTGATCCAGTTTATTACCTATGTATCTACTGAAGGACATCCTGGTTGCTTCCATGTTTTAGCAATTGTGAATAAAGCTGCTATAAACACCTATCTGTATCTAGGTTTTTTGTGTGAATATACTCATTTGGGTAAATACTAAAGCACTTGATTGCTGGATGACATGGTAAGACTATGTTTAATTCTAGAAGAAAATATCAAACCTTTTTCAAAGCGGCTATATAACTTGGTATTTCTACCAGCAATGAACATGAATTCCTGTTGCTCCACATCCTTGCATTTCACATTTGACATTTTAATTTGTATTTTCCCAATTATGGAAATTATGAAAATTATTGAGATTGTAAAAATTATGTAATTTTTACATCAAGAAATATTTTGGGTGGGAGTGTAAATTAGTTTAACCATTGTGGAAGACAGTGTGGCGATTCCTCAAGGATTTAGAACCAGAAATACCATTTGACCCGGGAATCCCATTACTGGATATATACCCAAAGGATTATAAATTATTCTACTATAAAGATACATGCACACATATGTTTATTGCAGCACTATTTACAATAGCAAACATTTGGAACCAACCCAAATGTCCATCAATGATAGACTGGATAAAGAAAATGTGGCACATATACACCATGGAATACTATGCAGCCATAAAAAAGAATGAGTTCATGTCCTTTGCAGGGACTTGGATGAAGCTGGAAACCATCATTCTCAGCAAACTAACACAGGAACGGAAAACCAAACACCACAGGTTCTCACTCACAGTGGGAGTTGAACAACAAGAACACATGGACACAAGGAGAGGAATATTACACACCGGAGCCTGTGGTGGGTGGAGGGCAAGGGGAGGGATAGCATTAGGACAAATACCTAATGCATGCGCGGCTTAAAACCTAGATGAACGGTTGATGGGTGCAGCAAACCACCATGGCACATGTATACCTATGTAACAAACCTGCACGTTCTACATATGTATCCCAGAACTTAAAATATAATAAAAATAAATAAAAGATAAAATTTAAAATGAAATATTTTTAAATACATACTTTTAAAGGGCCACTTTGGTATTTTGCTCTGGCTTATAACTGATGGTTCATATCTCCTATTCTTTTTCCAATTGGATTATAGTTTTCTTATTTACAGGTTTATATTCCACATACTCCATTCTAATCCTCTTATTTATCTGTATGACAAATATATTCTCCTAGTCTGTGAAATGTCTTTTTGTTTTTTATGGTGTCCTTCAAACTAAAAAAAAAATCTAATGACTTTTAATTTATCAATCACTTCTTCTATGATTAATGCTTTAAAGTTTCTCTAATTTTTTTCTCTAATATTTGAGATGTTTCTATAATTTTTAAATTTTGATAGTTGTGTTTTGCACATTTAAGTCTTTACTTTAGACTTTATTGTATATTATCTATGATTATAATCTAATTTATATATATAGCCAGTTTTGATCGATTAGTCTATTGAGCAGCACAAACTTTTCTCACTTATTTACATTTTATTATGAAATGTATAAATTTTTATTACACATGAATAAAAATGAGTAAAATATATGCCTGCTTTAAAGAATAAAAGATATGAACCTACCAGTTTATGAAATGTCAATCTCCTGATAGTTTTGAAGCCTCCAGTTTCTTTCTTGCTGATTCTAACCCCTCATTGCTCATCTCTCAAGGTGAGTAGTATACTGAATTATTTTTCATTTATTTGCTTTTATGATTTTTTTCATTTGCAGGTGCACCAAATATCCTCTCACAGTTTCTATTTCATTAGGTTATGTGATTAAATGAGTTAACTTTTTTATTTTTTTGAGACAGAATCTCGCTCTGTTGCCCAGGATGGAGTGCAGTGGTGACATCTCGGCTCACTGTAACCTCCACCTCCCAGGTTCAAGTGATTCTCCTGCCTCAGCCTCCCAAGTAGCTGGGACTACAGGCGTGTGCCACCACACCTGGCTAGTTTTTTTGTGTTTTTGGTAGAGACGGGGTTTCACGGTGTTAGCCAGGATGGTCTCGATCTCTGACCTCGTGATCTGCCCACCTCAGCCTCCCAAGTAGCTAGGACTACAGGCGTGTGCCACCACACCTGGCTAGTTTTTTTGTGTTTTTGGTAGAGACGGGGTTTCACGGTGTTAGCCAGGATGGTCTCGATCTCTGACCTCGTGATCTGCCCGCCTCGGCCTCCCAAAGTGCTGGGATTACAGGCATGAGCCACCGTAGCCGGCCTAACATTTTAAAATTCTAATAATAGTGACAGAATATAGTAAACATCAGGGAGGTCCTTTTTAAATAAAATGGTATTTGGGTTTTTAACTTTAGATGAATGGAAGCTTTCTCTGTATCAGCAACAGAGATTATAATGATTAGAGATTTTAACCAATGCCATGTGGTATTTTCCTCAAGATAGTACTTTAATTCATTAGTGTTAATGTGTATATTGTTATTCAGTAATTCTGAATGCTGTCTAGTGTTTTATTATATGAAAATATATTGTAGTTAGCCATTCTACCGTTAATGATTTTGGGGTTGATTCTTCTAAGGTATTGTTTTCTCATTTTGCACATTTCTCCTTATGTATCTAGAAATGGAATTGCTTGGTTACGGGGTATGCACAATTTCAACCTTAGGTGATAATGCCAAACCAGTTTCCAAAGTAATTCTATACTTCCCAGCAGTATATAAACATTCAACATACAATATGTACTTGCCATTCATTCGTATATTTAGGTTTATCCATGTGTTTGCCATTTTTCATCACATCCCTGGTTGAGCTCATTTTGTGTCTTTCTGAGATTCACATTTACATATTTCATTTGTCTGAACTGCAGAATCTGGTGCAGTGAAATAATATTATTTTGTGTGTGTGTGTGTGTGTGTGTGTGTGTGTGTGTGTTATCTTTGAATGCCATCTTAACCCTCTTTCCTGAAAAAGTTTTGCTTTGCTTTAGGCTAACAATTAATAGTTTTTAGAACTCTGAAAATTATATCTGTCCTCTGACTTCTGTTCTTGCTGTTAAGATGTCAGTCATCAGCCTAATTGTGCTTCTTTTGCAATTCACTCACTTCTGGCTCTCCTCTCCCCTTTCTCTCCATCTTGTCCATCCCATATGCTCTTACTCACTAACTCTGGCATTTACTTTGTCTTTCTGTTCTATTTCTCAATACTCTCTCTTTTTTTCTCTCACCTGGAGATTTCCCCTTTTTAAGCTCAGCTTGACATTTAAATCAATGCACGTTATGTTATAGTTGACATTTCTAGGAATAAATAGTGTCACAGTTTTTAGGTCATCTGGTCTTCCATACTACTAAAATCAGCAGTCTGTTGTGTGTGTGTGTGTGTGTGTGTGTGAGAGAGAGAGAGAGAGAGAGAGAGAGAAGAGAGAGAGACAGTCTCACTGTCGCCCAGGCTGGAGTGCAGTGGCGCGATCTCAAATCACTGCAACTTCTGCCTCCCAGTTCAATCAATTCTTGTGCCTCAGCCTCCTGAGTAACAGGATTACAGGCACCTACCACCATGCCCATCTAATTTTTTGTATTTTCAGTAGAGACCGGGTTTCACCGCGTTGGCCAGGCTGGTCTCAAACTCCTGACCTCAGGTGATCCACTCGCCTCGGCCTCCCAAAGTCCTGGGATTACAGGCATGAGCCACCACACTCCGCAAAACCAGCAGTCTGAACTGCATCTTTAGTTCTGATTTCAACTTAACTAGAGAATAATCATTAGAGAGAAATCATGGACATGAGTTGGATGACTTGAAAGAGAGACCGATGAGTTCATACTGAGGAAAAGTAGAGACAATTCATTTTTATCTTAAAAAGGTTTCAGAGAATAAGTAAAAGGACAACTACTCTAAGCAAAAACATAGTAAGAGTTCATAATTCTTAGTCCTATTCTCATTACTTCCTTATTACTCCACCAGAATGAGGAAATTTTACAAACCAAGTAAGTCCAATGTCTTGCATCGAAGAGAAGAGCACTAAAAGAGCTAAATGAGAAAAGCGTTTCTTCTTCTGGAGCTGAACTTTGCAATTGGTGGTGGTTGTAACTGGGAAGATGGAGTTGCAGCTGATTTCACAGATTCTGTGATGTGGAAGTAAAATAGAATCCAGAAACATGGTCAGGCCAGTTCTTCATGTGTGACTGAGGCATGACAAGTACTGCAAGATTCCTGATGGACTCTCTGGTCCTCACACATTGTTTAGACTTTCCTCTAAGGGACATGAGGTCAACTCATTTAACTTTGCAAATACTTAGACGAGTATTTTCTAAAGTATCACACTCTTAACTCAGGTGATGCTAGAAATGACTATGCAGTATATAGAAAGAGAGAGCAAGAGAGCGAGAGAGCGCATGAGAGCTCCTGTCTCATCCTCTTTTTGTAAGAGCACTAATCCCATTATGAGAACCTCATCCTCATGACCTAATCTACTCCAAATTACCTCTCAAAGGCCCCACTTCCAAATACCATCTCAATGGGGATTAAGGTTTCAAGATATGAATTGTGGAGTGGGGCAAATATTCAACTTATTACAAAGCTTATAGGGTTTTGTTGGCCTATAATTGCTTAGAATAAGGCTAAACTTGGTAGCAATGATAGATTTAAGTCTCTTTAAAAAAAGAACATTAAAATCTTTGCAGATGAAACAAAAATTGAAAAGATGAAATGCATATGACTGAAGTTTGCACTCACTAAGAAGCAGAGATTAGTCTGGTTTGATCTGATCTTCTTCCACATCTCTGAGCCACAGGGGAACCAAACTACATGCACATCTGTCATGTGGAAGATTTCATAAGTAGATGTCTCAGGCTCCAAATGGACTCAGTGATCTAACTCCTCGCTCTGTAACTTCACTGTAACAAATATGACAAACTTCAGGCTACATTAATATATTCTCTCTGGTAAAATAGATTTTCCAACTTGTTTTATACTAGACTTCCCTCCCTACAGCCATTCCCACACTGATAATTAAGCAAATAAAAACAACATTTTAACATCTCTAGTCCTTGATAAATTATTACCAACTTTAGACATATGATTACTGAATGAATTGCTTGACCAATATGAATCATTGTACTTTATATCTATCTGTAGCTAACAACGCATGTTTTCCCTGTGACTTTTTGAGTTAAGAAATATATTTAATATAAAAATGTAAAAGCATATTTGAAGCTTAAACAGTCTCTTTAGAAAATTTAAAATGTTTAAATATCTATAGCTTTTGGGGAATATCATACATTTCTTCTATTTCACTTAGTACAATAAATTGGAGTTATACTCACAAGCTGAAAGAACTATGTTTAGTATGATTTTATGGAAGTGTCTGTGTTAGATATACTTTCCAGGTGAAAAGGTTTTCTATGCAGTGCTTTTTTTTTTCTGTCTCCGGTAGCCAATCAGCAATTTTTGAAATACTTCTGCTTTATAACAAAGATTCAATGACATTTTCCTTCTTTACAGGCATTCTACTATATTTGAATGTGACTACAAACGACTGAAGTAGCAGATGGAAAATTTCCAAGCTGTGAACTAATCATTTAGACAACCTTCTCCATGTTTAACATTTAGCATTTCTCTCAATTAAGAGAGAATGTGAAACAATGTAAAAGTTTTAACTTTAAAATAAGTTAAGCGAATAATTTGTTCAATTTTATTTTCTAAGAACACAATAAAACTATTAATTGAACATATCGCAGACTTTGGCCAAATTTTTTTCCCTATATATATGCTAAATCAATTTACAGGCTACACCAAAGAAGCTAAAACCAGAATATTTAAGATTGCAATCACCAAGGCTCAAATTTCTTTATTTTTCCCCTGAAATCTTACTTTAAACTGCAAAACTTTCCAATAATCTGGTATTTTCTTCTGAGTCTACACCTCCTTTAGAAAAATACAAAAGAAAGGCATATTTCAAAACACAGTGCTTTCATGTAATTTATTATTCGGAGACAAATATAATGAACACGCCAAACAGCGTATTAGAAGATGAAAAGCTGCAGGTGATATCTTAAAAGTAAAGCCAATAGTATTTACCCTGTTCCCCTTGCTTTTTGATCCACACTGAAACAAACATTCATCTCTGCAGAATAAAGGAAGACTTAAACACCATTTGTAAATAAAGCTGGTGAGACATTGAAGCTAATGAGAAGGGATGCCAAAAATGTAATCAACCCAGTTCAACAACGACAAAACAACACATTTAATGCGTGAGGGGTGGGGGAGGACATCATAAAAATTATGTTAAGCGTCCTTAAAATAGTCATCATATTTTATCAATTTGAAGGCATCGTCAACTGTACAATGTGCCACTGCTTTAGTTCCTGGGGAAAACAAAATACTAATAATAATGTAAACATGGATATTCATATAATACTTAAATTGTAATAACTAATAATTTTAGTAACTAACAATTCTAATGTGCATGCTGAAATCTGAAAATTTAAAAGAGAATAAAGAGCACATAAATTATATTTCAATTTGCAGACAGTATTTTGTGATGTAGTCAGTGTTTTATTTTTCTAAATAAACTAGCTATCTCACCATTAATCCTTGGTGCAAGAAAGAAAATTCCTGTCATATATGTTCAGCTGAAGAAAATATAATTCTGGCCTTTCTAATGAAGGACAGAAAGAATAATGAAAAGCAAATACTTCCTTTGAGATACACACTTTTTAATATAAATGTCTCAGAGCAATGCTTAATCTAAACTGAAGATCTGATTCAAGATATAAGGAAATATCTTTAACTTTGTCATCATTCCTCACCGTGGTCTCCTCAGGTAATAGACAACATCATTTTACAGCTATGCAAAGAACTGTAGAAATGTATTACATGGCTAAGTTCCTACTAGAAATGTAATTAATTTTGCCTAATGGATTAGAATAAAAATAAGAATTTATTTACATATTGCATATCCATTAACAAATTACTGATGCTATAGTTATTTTTAATAACATTTATATTTTAGTGTTTAGAGTTATAAGTGATTTACATATTATCATTACAGTACTAGTGTGTATTCTGTATTCTGAATTTAGAATTATTTTTAAATATTATAAATATAAAAAGATGTAAATTGTGAAATTAAAAACATAAATGTTGGGGTGGGAAGACGTGTAGGATTTTTGTATGGAATTAAAATAAAGTTTTTATCAGCTTAAAATGAATTGTTGTAACTATAAGCTGGTTTTTGTAAGCCTTATTTAAACACATAGCAAAAACCTATAGTAAATACACAAAAGGTAAAGAGAAAGCAATCAAAGCATACCACTACAGAAAAATCATCAAATCACAATGGAAGATAGCAAGAGAGAAAGAAACAAAAGATCTACGAAACAGCTAGGAAGGAATTTTTTAAATGGCAATAGTAAGTCCTTACCTATTAATAATTACTTTAAATGTAAGTGAATTACATTCTACAACAAAAAGACATAGAATGTCTTAACAGATTAAAAAAATATATATCCAATAGTGTGCTGCGTACAAGAGTCTCACTTCCACTTTGAGGACACAGATATACTAAAACTGAAAGAACAAAAAACACATTTCATGCAAATGCAAACCAGAAAAGAGCACAGGAAGCTAGACTTACGTAAGACAAAGTATACTTTAAGAAAAAATGGTAAAAAGAGACAAAAAGTCATTATATAAATATATAGCAATTAATCAAGAGGATATAATAATTATAAATATATGTACTCAATATGAGAGAACCCAAATGTATAGCAAATATTAATAAATCTGAGGGGAGAAAGAGACAGCAAAACAATAATAGTAAAGGACTTCAATATCCCACTTCCAAAAATGGATAGATCATATAGACAGAAAATCAATTAAGAAACATTGAACTTAAATGATACTTTAGAGGAAATTGACCTTACAGTCATATACAAAACATTTCATTCAACAGCAGCAGAATACACCTTCTCAAGAGCACACAGAACATTCCCCAGGATAGATAATATGTTAGTCCACAAAACAAGCATTAACAAATTAGGAAGTTTGAAGTCATATCCAGCATCTTTTCTAACCACAATGGTATGAAACTAGAAATCACTGACAGGAGAAAAGTTGGAAAATTCACAAACATGGCAATTAAAACAACACACTCCTTAAAAACCAGTAGGTCAAAGAGGAAATCAAAATGAAATAAAAAATCTGAGATAAATGAAAATGGAAACACAACATACCAAAACTTATGGGATACAGCAATAGCAGTTCTAAGAGGAAAGTTTATAGTACTGAATACCTAAAAAATAAAAAAAATTCAGAAATAAAAAAAACTCAAATAAGCAATCTATCTTTATACCTCAAGGAACTTGAAAAAGAACAAACTAAGCTCCAAGTTAATAGAAAGAAGGAACTAATAAAGATCAGAGCAAAAATAATTACAATGAAGAAAAAAATAAAAAGATCAATGAAACTGAAAATTAATTTTTTGAAAAGATAAAATTAACAACCATTTAGATAAGAAAAACAGAAGACCCAAATAAATAAAATCAGAAACAGACATTACAACTGAAGCCACAGAAATACAAAGGATCATACGAGACTGCTATGAACAATTATACTCCAAGAAATTGAATAGCATTAAAGAAATGGATAAATTCCTACAAACATACAACCTACCAAGATGGAATCAACAAGAAATAAAAAAATCTAAACAGGTGAATTATGAGTAATGAGATTGAATAATTAACCAAAAATCTCCCACCAAAGAAAAGTCCAGGGCCTTATGGATTCACTGCTAAATTCCACCAAACATTTAAAGAATTCAAACCAATCCTTATCAAACTCCTCCAAAAACTGAAGAGGAAGAAACACTTTCAAACTCATTTTTTAAGATCAGCCTGGGCTGGGCGTGGTGGCTCACGCCTGTAATCCCAGCACTTTGAGAGGCCGAGGTAGGTGGATAACGAGGCCAGGAGATCGAGACCATCCTGGCTAACACAGTGAAACCCCGGATCTACGAAAAGTACAAAAAATTAGCTGGGCATGGTGGTGGGCGCCTGTACTCCCAGCTACTTGGGAGGGTGAGGCTGGAGAACGGCGTGAACCTGGGAGGCGGAGCTTGCAGTGAGCCGAGATCATGCCACTGCACTCTAGCCTGGGCGACAGAGCAAGACTCCGTCTCAAAAAAAAAAAAAAAAAAAAGAAAAAGGAAAAAAAAAATTCAGCCTGATTCCAAGCCAGAAAAGGAGACTACAAGGAAAGAAAATTACAGGCCAATATGACTGACGAATATAGATGCAAATCCTCAACAAAATACTAGCAAGCTGATTTCAATAACAGTGTAAAAGGATCATATATTATGACCAAGTGGAATTTATCCCTGGGACATAAAGGTGGTTCAATATATGAAAATTTATAAATGTGATACATTACATTAACAGAATGAAGGCTTAAAATCTTATGATCACGTCAAAAAATGTAGAAAAGGCATTTGACAATATTTAACATCCTTTCATGATAAAAACTCCAAACAAATTAGGAATAGAAGAAATGCTCCTTAATACAGTAACAGTCTTAAAACTTTTAACAAGTATTGGGAGGATGTGGGTAAAAGCGAACCCCTGTACAAGCCCAAAGTTAACATCACACTCAATGGTAAAAAGTTAAAAGCTTTTCCTCTAAGATCCTCAAATCTTTGTCTCTAAGACAAAAATTCATAGAGAACTACAAAAGATTCCAAATAGCTAAAGCAATTTTGAACAAGAAGAAAAAAACGGATGGCATCATACTTCCCGATTTCAAATTATATTACAATGCTGTAGTAATCACAACATCATGGTACTTGCATAAAAGCAGAAACATGGACCAATGGAGCATAATAGAAAGCACAGAAATAAGCCCACACATATAAAGTCAAGTAATCAGTAAAAAAAGTGACAACAATATGCAATGGGAAAAAATAATCTCTTCAATAAGTGGTGTTAAAGAAATGGATATCTACATGCAAAGCAAAATGAAATTGGGCTCTTACCTTACATCATGTACAAAAATCACAACAAGAGAAAGTATTTCCAAACCATATAACCAATAAGGAGTTAATATCAAACTACGTAAGAAACTTATACAACTCAACAGCAAAAACAAACAAAACAAAAAAAACCAACAAATAATCCAATTTTAAGAGGGGCAAAATACCTGAATAGACATTTTTTTCCAAAGAAGACATAGACAACAGGTATATGAAAAGGCACTCATTATCAGTAATGATCAGGAAAATGCAAATCAAAACTACAATGAGATATTGACTCTCATCTGTTAGGATGTCCATTATCAAAAGTTAAAAGATAGCTAGTGTTGGTGAAGATGTGAAGAAAGGGGAACACTTATACCCGTTGGTAGGAATGTAAATTGGTACAGCCATTATGAAAAACAGTATGGAGGTTGCTCAAAAAATTTAAAATGTAACTATCCACATGATCCAGCAATCCCAGTTCTGGGTATATATCCAGGGGCAATAAAATCACTATTTCAAAGAGACATCTGGACTCCAATGAACTCCCATGTTCATTGCAGCATGATTCACAATAGCCACAATAGGGAAACAACTTACATGTATGGAGATAGATGAATGGATAAAGAAAATCTAATATATATGTACATTGGAACATTATGCAGCTTTAAAAAAATCAAGAAATCCTGTCTTTATGAAATTAGAATAATGCCATGTCCATTACACTAAGTGAAATAAGACAGACACAGAAAGCAAATACTGCATGATTGCACATGTAAGAGGAATCTAAAAGTTGAACTCACAGAAAAGAGTAGAGAGGTAGTTAGCATAGGTCGAGGGCTGAAAGAAATGGAGATATGTTGGTAAGATGGTACAAATTTTCAGTTATCCGAAGAATAAGTTCTGGTGACTATAGTCAGCAGCAAGATATTGTACAGCTGAATATTGCTGAGAGTAGATCTTAAGTGCTTTTTTTTTTTTTTGAGACAGACTCTTGCTCTGTCGCGCAGGCTGGAGTGCAGTAGCATGATCTTGGCTCACTGCAACTTCCACCTCCCAGTTTCAAGCAATTCTCCTGCCTCAGCCTCCTAAGTAGCTGGGATTACAAGTGTGTGCCACCATGCCCAGCTAACTTTTGTATTTTTAGTATAGACCACGTTTCACCATGTTGACCAGGCTGGTGTTGAACTCCTGACCTCAGGTGATCTGCCCACCTCGGCTTCCCAAAGTGCTAGGATTACAAGCATGAGCCACCGGGCCCAGCCAAGTTCTCTTACCACACACACACAGAGGATGGGTAACTATATGAGGTTAGAGATGTGTCAATTACTAATAGTTTGATTGTGGTAACTATTTCATAATATATAGATATGTCAAAACATCATATTGTACACCTTGACTATATACCATTTTGCCAATTATATCTTAATAAAGTAGGAAAAATAAATTAACAATATTATAAAAGTATTGAAACAAATCAGGTATAATTCATAATTGAGAATGATTTGAAAATTAAATTAGAAAAAAGCTATAGCTCAGAATATGAGAGAGAAGACTTGGAAGAGCAAATGATGATGTTTTAAGACAAAGTAAAAATAAACTAATTTAAGGGCATAAAAACTATTGGGGAATATTAATAACATTTTTGGTCTAATATTTGTTTTTCATTCAAGTCAACACTGACTTGAATTACAGTAATGGAAAAAAACAGCAGGTCCAAGAAATATCTTGCAGTTGTAGTCAGTGGAATTTACAACCGAAGAAGTTTAAGAAGAAAGTCAAAGATGACTGCGGAAATTCAAGCCCAGGTTGCTGGAGAACACTGCTTTCATTAAAATTACAAGGCAGGCACGAGGGGAAGAGGTTGATTTTGAAGTACCAAAGAAAAGTAAAATAATCTACTGCTCAGTCATTTTCTATGAAATAAAAGTTGTACGTAAGATAGAAACCCACATCTTGGGGATTAGGTCAACATTCTGGTTTGTGTGTATGTGACTTTGAGTTTTTATTTATTTTGCTTTGCTTTATTGGCCAAAGAAGAAAAATGTTATAAACAAATAATCAGTTAATATTAAAAGGAAATCAATGCCCCTTAGTGAAGTTACAAGCATGATTCTTACTTCAGATAACATGATGCTATGAAAAAAAAAAATGACTGGAAAGCATCAAGAGCAACATTTTTTTTTTTTACGTAGAGCTCAATTTGTATTTTTGTTTCATTTTATGGTAAGATTCCTTTATCAAATTCCTTTATCAAACCTATGGATTCAACAAGCCTTGTGGTTTTGACCCATAGTTTATTTTGTTATGCCATTGCAAAAAACACAGCTCCTACAGTTTTTCAAGATTTTTTATTTTTCTTCCAAAACTTGAAACAGAAAATTGGGACCAACACTCAGTAACTGATATTTTGCATCTCTGCCTATGCTTCTAGTAGCTGTTTTACCTCCCCTGGGAACTGTGAGCCACAGAATGGATTTAGCCGGATAATTAGGGCAACAATAGCTTCAATGGTGACTTGTGTTTCTTTCCTGCGTTCTTTTTTTGTTCTCTTCTCACTCTGAGGTCACAGTGATTCTCTCTAATCTCAGATTTGGGGGCAATGTGGGGAAAGCCCTGGCCACTGAAATCATACCAGCTTAGGTAAAATCACAGTCCAATCCTTAATTTTGTATTCTCATCCACGCTACTTATGTCTTTAATTTTTCATATCTGTATACTGGAGATTGTAGCCTCTTTCTTTCAGGTTTAGTGTGTTTGATGAGCCCTATAATACTAGTGGTGAACATTATGGTTCCAAGAAGCAGTGACTCTGTCCTGCCACTTTACAGCTAGGTACCCTTGAGCAGCTTATCTCCTTTTCAATTTCCTCCATAAAACTGGTATAATAAAGGCATTAATCCTACCCCACATACAACATCTATTCACCCCTGATGGACCAGGCACTCTTCTAGACTCTTAAAACATTGTAAGATTAAGTAAAATAAAATATGTATGAATGGCCGGTTGTAATATTGTCCCTACACATCACCTCTCTTTCTTGTAAAGATTTTCTATCTCCCCTACCCCTGCTGAGCTCCCTGTAGGTGGAAAATACTTCTCTGCCCCATTGTTAGGATCTGATCAATGGATAATGAACATGAACAGACACAGTAAGATGTATACCATGTCCCAGTTGAAATTTCAAGTATGCTTTTTTTTCCATCCTCTATGAAATGTGTCAAATAGGGACTTGGTCTTTTAGCCATGGTCTCAGAGAGATAGGACCACATGAAACAGAGACACATAGCTTAGAGCTACATAAAATTACACAGAGCTATGATTAAGATCTGTCTGTCTGTCTGTCTATCTGTCTGTCTATTTCTTTGCTCTTATTCTCTATGCCAATCCACACGCTTGAGATCAAGAAATAAATGTAGTCATAAGCTACTGAGACTTGGCTTTCAACAAAAGCTGACTGACATATACTATAGTATCTGGCACATAGAAATACTTAATATTTTAGCAATAATATTAAAACTAAACTAAAATATATAACGAGAGTATATAAAACACCTAAAATTATTGACATTCCTCTACCTACTTATCCATCCAACAAGTATTTTTTGAGTACCAGTATGTGTCAAATACTGTTCTAGGAATTGGAGATTAAACAGTGAAGAGGTGATATACCTGCTCTCATGCAACTAACATCATTATGGGGGAAAATAGAAATTTAACCATAAGGGTGATAGGTGATGTGGAGAAAAATAACACCAGGAGTAGAAATAGAAAATGCCAGATAAGAAAGAAACTGTGTTGTGTTGTGTTCAGAGGAGGCTTCCCTGAAGAAGAAACTCTGGCAGAGACCAGAAGGAAGTAAGGGAGGGAGTCAGATAGACATCTGTGGGAAACCTGTTCCAGGAACAGGGGAAAGCAGATGGAAAAGCCCTAACTATATGATATGGTTTGGCTGTGTCCCTACCCAAATCTCATCTTGAATTATGGCTCCTATAATTCCCAAGTGTCATGGGAGGGACCCATTGAGAGGTAATTGAATCACGGGGGCAGGTCTTTCCTACACTGTTCTTGTGAAAGTGAATAAGTCTTACAAGATTTGATAGTTTTATAAAGGGGAGTTTCCCTGTACACACTCTCTTTGCCTATAACTTGTAAGATGTGACTTTGCTCCTCCTTCACCTTCTGCCATGATTGTGAGGCCCTCACAGCCATGTAGAACTGTGAGTCAGTTAAATCACCTTTCTTTATAAATTACCCAGGCTCGGGTATGTCTTTATTAGCAGTGTGAGAATGGACTAATACACCATAAATTGGCTGAAGTGCTCAAGTATTAGCTAAGAGACCTTTGTAGTAGGAAAAAGTGAATGAGATATAGACTGGTGAAAGGTGAATTCAAGACGTATAAGGGGTTAGTCATTTATTCCTTGGAAGCTATCATTAGTTTGAGGTTTGCTCTGAATGAGATAGAAAGTCATAGGAAGATTCTGACAATAGAATGGCCTGATCTCATCTAAGTTTGAAAAGAAACATGTGGGCTGCTGTTTTCAGAATATAGCACTCAAGGGTAGGAGCAGATAGATCATTTAAAAAGCAATTGCAATAATCCATGCATAGACACTGGTTGCTTGGACCACGGGGAAAGTGGTGAGGGCAATGAGGAGTGGGTACTAAACCAAATTTGTTAATATAAACCAGATTTGTTAATATGGAATAAGCAGCTAGATATAAACTGTCATTTGCTGAGATAGGGAGGTATACAGGAGTGGCAGGATTGAGAGGCAACTGGTAATCAGGAATTCACTTTTAGGCATTGAGAGGTAAAAGTAAATATGTTCAATTCTGCCTCTTGTTTTACTAGCCTTCAGGAGAGGGATTCGGCTGTCTCCAGAGTTCTATGAAAACCATGACACACAGTGGTGACACCAATCGATCCTGTTAGGATGCTGAGTGGTGGGTAGGATCAGAGCTGTGTCACATAGCTACAACTGAAAATATTGGAATCAGCCCCATCCCCTGACTCTGCATGGGATGGAGCTGGTGCTCCGCAGACCAGTGAGGCTAAGATGATAGAGCAGGGATGGATGTTAAGTTTTCGGCAATTGAGAATGTTGTTGGGCCCCAGCCTCTGATCACTCCAGGGAGGAGATCATGTTCCCTCTTGTCGTGCACTTTAAGAGCTCTCAGTCTGAGTGCCAAACTCCATTAGTTTAATATCCAGTCTTCTTAGATCACTATGCACTTCTCAGAATGGGTTTCTCCTCATAACACTATTCAAGGCCTGGGTTGTGTTTATTTTAGGTTATTTTCTATCATTATCTTTAAGATGCCTTCTAGACATCCAGGTTAAGCTGTTGAGTAGGTAGTGAGTATATGAGTCTGGAGTTAGGGGAAAGTTTGAAAACCGATATATATCTGGAAAATATGTCATTAATGTCATTTTAATAGACATAAATCCATAAAATAGTGAGGAAATGGTTGACAACAATTGTTAGAAATATTTAAATTGCCTCCCAAGAGTAATCTGAGAGGTTAATAAGGTATCCAATGTGATGTAATTATAAGGCAAATGGTTTGGTTATTGTAACTCCTTAAATATAATGGAATTACATTTTAACTTCAGACATGATTTTCTAGTATTTTGCATGTGATAAGTCATAGACATAAGTGATTCAAACATCTTGACTATGTTTGACACTTTAAAACTAATTACTAGCAAGGATCTAAAAAAATCTTTTCCAGAGTTAATAGTTTTGAGAAAAAGAATAAAAGCAAGGTCATGTTGGAAATTTTGTAGAAATGAAATATTGATTTCCTTGCAAGTTTTCCAAGTAAACAGATTTAGAAATAACCCCAAATTAAAATGTTCTCTCTTACCAGGGTAGAGGGTGCAGTCCATAAATGACAGATCATCAATCGCAATATCTCCAGTGAAGCCATCTCCCACTGAAGCCTCCACCAATATCTAAAAAAATAAAATAAAAAATAAAAATAAGAAATGTGTTTATGTGGTAAAGGAAATTAAGTTATGGAATGGATGAAGAGGAATTTAAAATGTACCCAAATATAACCTTCTGTGCCATTAAAAAATTACTTTGCAGTAGTCTCCAGAAGTGGTAATCTTGCCTTGAATACTCCTAGTAACAGAAACCTCCATACTTCATTGAGCCTATTAGACCCATAGAGCTCACTGCATTTCTGATAAGTTTCCATTTTTGAAATTTCAGTATATTAGATTGATATCCACTGCCCTATAACTTTCAGCCATTAGTTCTAGATTTGTGTTGTTCCCTTCTGGTCCTTTAAGTATTTGAAGGCAAATAATTGTTCCCTCATCCTCCTCGGTCATCTGTTTCCCAAATTAAACTTCCTCATCCTCCTAGACTTTCTACCAGAGTTACTTGCTAGGATATACAGTTTTAAGGGCTTTAAAATGTTTCTCACATGACACTGATTCTGTAACACTTTATGAAATTGGGTAATCGTGATTAGATCTCCTTCAGGGCCACATTAATCACAGTGAACTCAGATGACATTTGTGCTGCTGCAGGAGCTGCAGTTCCACCAAAACTTAGTAAAATATGAAATACCACATATAGATGAACCACTGTAGTATATGGTAGATTGTGATTAGGGTTGAGATTTACTGTAACAGAATTGATCATGATGAATTATTTTAATACTTATGCAAATGTGTTGCATGCTTACTAGGAATCCCAGCATAATTTAATAATAAAGAACTTCTAGCAAACTCAAACTTAGAAAAATACATTATGTTTTCCCATTATTATATGAACATATGTTTTCATTTCATTTTCCTCACAAATGTTATATGTGGGAGTTGAAGTTTTACTTTTCAAGCTCTATCCTTCATTTGAAGTTACCACAAACATTATTTGTTGACATTCTCCTTATGAAAGAAAGTTTTAAAAGGTCAAATTGCTGACCTCAAACCTCTTAACACTTTTCTCCAACTTTCTACCCTTTCTTGAGGTCCACCAGGATTTTCTCCCTGATTTGTCACTCAGGAAATTAATTAATTTGGGAAATGTTTCTGCATAGAACTAGTGGGCAAATATAGTCCCCCTGACATTGTTTGAACAACATTTAATGGTGTTGTACAGGAAGTGTCCTGCTGTTTTACAATGAGTCTCTCCAAACATAAAAATGCATCCTTTTTCCCACCACCATCAAGAGTGAAAGGCATTATAGGCAGAGAAAACAAAAATGTATAAAGAATGTTTAGTCCAAACTCATACAATTATTTTCAATAAACCTAAACTAGCAGACAGAATTTGAAAGAACATACTACAGAAAAACGTACTCTGTTTTATTTTTTAAAATAGAGTTGGGTGAACAATTGGGGAAAAGGCACAAATATAAATTAATCACCAATTAATGTCCTGTACCCATACATGTAAATCCCACTGCAATAAAACACAGAACATGCTAACAAATTGCTTAGAAGAAACAGCAAAAGAAAGAAGAAAGTAGGGTAAATAAAAATAAATACTATTGACTTGGCCTCACTCCTCATGATGATCATTATCTTATTAATGAGAAGGAATAGAAAATTGATATTAACATCCCACTTCACAGAGAGTGAGGCTGTTGTACATATAAGTAGCTGTAAACCAGTTTTAGGGATATATACACATTCATAGCTCCATTCTGGTGTTTGGAGTCAATTGTTCCAAGACTTTTTATTGTCTTTATATAGTCACAAATTAAAGAATTGGCTATTTATGAAAATTTAAGACAAAATTCTGTAACCCAGAGAGGGCCATAACAGGTTACAGAATGTGATTTGCTCAAGGCATTTTTCCTTTGGAGTTTACTTCATGTTGCATGAGAAGTATTTTAATATTGTTTCTATCTGCATTCAAGGCCAATGGGAAGACAGAAACAATCCAAGACAGCAGACGGTTGGGTTTGCTCTAATACATAATTTAATCATAATTTTTACCAAAATATCTTCAATTTGCTAACCTCTAAATGTTAGCATTCTTGAGAATTAATGAACAGTACTTACAATTTGAGAAACTAAAATTGTCCATTTGTATGATAGTCTCAATCTTTTTTGAATATTTAAGAAAAGCATTTTTAAAAGAGATTTTGATAATAATCACACTTCAGGAACAAAGTTATGACTGTTAAGGTTTAACCCTACTTTAACCCTATATTTTAGTCTTGCAAAAAAGCTTGGTAAATTATTCTAAAATACTAGTCCTAAGAAAATGACCACAAAAAGAATAAACCCAAATGCCTCTATTATGAAAACGTCACTTTCATTTATGGTGTTTTTCCCAGAGAACGAATAGAAGATTATCAAAACACAAGTATTAAACACTGTATATAAGATAGTATTGATTCTGGAATTTTAGGGAAGTCGAATTTTACTCCTAAGTCCCATTGCTACCTTACGGAGTGCCTCAAAGGGCAACTGAAAATCCAGTTTAGTTTAAATGACCTGCCTTATCTGTACAGGTCAATTCTACTTATATTAGAACTATCATCGTCTTGGAAATGTTATGAAGTAAACCAGCTCATCCAAGCTGTTCTTTGCATGGGCTGCCACCTGCTCCACATAAAGACAGACTGGCCTTGGTAACCACGTTGGAACTTTGAGGCTTAAACATTAATGAGGCTCTGGCAACTTTCCTGAACTCATCCTTCTATGTATTTAGGAAACTGAATGACTGACCAAAATTTTAAATGATATGAAAACGATTGTCCTCACATACAAACACATGTTTTAGCCTCCGTTAACTCATAAGAGAAATGGAATTAATTCAACCTGCTGCTTACTTTCACTTTAGCCATCATGTATTTGTAAAATATTACACAATTCCAATATAACATATCAGTTTTTAATATAATGTATCCTCAGACACATTATATTAAAAATTGGTATGTTTTATAACTATAATGTATTTTCAGATATATTATAAATTTATAAACTTTAAATAAGAATTTCTGTCTCAAACATAATGTATTTTATATGAAGATACATTATATCTGAGGCAGAAATTTTAGTTTAAAATTTATAAAAAGCATATATTCTATGTGGAGCAACTGGGACTCCAATGCATTCCTGATGAGAATCCTAAATGGCACAGCCATATTAATACAACTAATTTGGCAGGTTCTTATAAAATTAAACATACACTTTTATATGACATGGCAATGCACGTGTAGGTATTTGTTTATTCAAGACAAATGAAGATGTGTCTAAACAAGAATCCATTAACAAGGTTTATACAGGCTTTCTTAATAATCTCCAAAAGCTCAAATCAACCGAAATATCTCCCAACTGGTAAGCAGATAAGCAAATTGCAATATATTCATACAATAGAATACCACTCAGCACCAAAAAGGAACAATGATGTATGCAACAAAAGCTGTGAACCTCAAAAGCATTAAAGTGAAAGAAGCCAGACTCAAAAGCCTGTATCATTTATCAGCTCCTTTTATGCCATTTTAGAAAAGTCAGAATTATTGGTGTATTAGAATACTCTCATGCTGCTATAAAGAACTGCCTAAGACTGGGTAATGTGCAAAGAAAAGAGGCTTAATTGACTCACAGTTCCGTAGGGCTGGGGAGGCCTCAAGAAACTTACAATTGTGGCAGAAGGGGAAGATAACATGTCCTTCTTCACATGGTGACAGGAGAGAGAATGAGACCCGAGCAAAGGGTGAAACCCCTTATAAAACCATCAGATTTTGTGAGAACAGTATGGGGGAAACCACCCCCATATATCCACCTGGTCCCACCCTTGACCCATGGTGAGTATTACAATTCAAGGTGAGATTTGGGTGGGGACACAGAACCAAACCATATCAATTGGGAAAGAAATCAGATTTGTGTTGTCAGGAGCTGGGGGTGTAAAAGGAGGAGATTGACTATATCAAGAAATGGAAGATTTGGGGGAATGGTGGAGATATGCTCTATTTTGGTTGTAGTGGTTGCTTACACAACTGTATACAGTTGGCTCTTAAACAACATGAGTTTGAACTGCCTTGGTCCACTTATGTGTGGCTTATTTTAAATCAAACACAATAAAAAATACTTGTGGCTGTGAAAGATACAGAGCGCCAACACTTTGTTTCCAGTGTAGGACTTGAATATGTGCTGATTTAGTTACATGGCGGCAGTCCTGGAGCTGATCCTCTGAATCCCAAAAGACAACTGTACATTTGTTGAAATTCATAGAACTGCTCACCTAAACAGGATAAAATCGACATATAAATTATACCTTAATAAACAAATACAAAGCATTTATTCTATACTTATTGCCAAAAGTCATCAATGTGTCTATTACTTTCATGTCTTTTTCTCAATTGCTAATTTAATGTGTGGCATTTTATAACCAGCATATAGTAATCTCAAGAATCTCAATCTATTCTTCAATTCAGCTATGAACAATTTTCTGTTGCTATCCACTTATAATTTCCTAGAGGACAAATACTTACGCTCTCTCTTATACTTCTTAATGATACCCACTTATTTTTCATTGCATTTTCCAATAATCAAAAATGCACAAACAGAATGAAAGGCATTACATGAAGCTCTCTGTTAGCCCATTTTAACACCTAAGGTGTTAAGTAAATTCTTATAAACACATTCAGAGTACGATCTAATATTTAACCACATAACCTACAATTCTTGGGAGCTTTTAGAAAATCAGCTTAGAATTCCAAACTTTTTAGGCCAATACTGGGGGAACTATTTGCTGGATACAATATAAAAGGGTTTTAAAATCATCTTTGCAATTGTTTACACAACCCTGAAACCAATCTCTATGAAATAAAACTCAGATTTGGCCTGACAAATTTTATGATTCTAACTCTGTGGCTGACTCTATCACATACACAAAACTGCAGAATAATTGGAGTTTTTCAACTACTATAGTAGACATATGAAAACCATTTATCATGAAACAAGGGTCATAAGTGCCATATTAAAACTGTGTGACAAACTAGGCAAAGGAATGGGTAATAATAACATTGTTGTAATAGTAGAGACAAAATAAAATGCTGGGATATATAAGTAGTCAAGAACTATAAGATGATTACTGACAAAAAATATGATGTCTACCAAATCTCTTCTTATTTTGGGAAACAAAATCATAACAAAATTTATGTTGATCTTTTGGCATTATATTGTATTTCTTCTTAGCTAATGTCTGGCTTATAGCTTGCTGAGAACTTTAGATTAAAAAAAGAAAAATGAGTGCCTACTTAGGCATTGTGCCAAGTGATTCCACAGTTAACAGGAAGGAATAAATTCATCCCCATCCTTGACTATCTCACCATTTACGATAGAGAAGACTAAATGGTGGCCCTTGGGCTGGACCCAGTCCATAACAGTTCAGTTTAACTCCATGAGTGCTCTTGAGTCAGATTGGTTGCCAATATTTTAAAAGTAGGATATCTCACAAGAAGACATTGCTCCTCAGCTGCTGCAGACACTAGTCCTCCCTATTATGCACCCACACCAAGGTTGTCAGCTGCCATTCATTATTTTAAACTTCACCTACTTTATTAGTTCGTTTTCACATTGCTGTAAAGAACTATGTGAGACTGGGTAATCTATAAAGAAAAGAGGTTTCATTGACTCACAGTTCCACAGCCTGTACAGGAAGCATGGCTTGGGAGGCCTCAGGAAACTTACAATCATGGCAGAAGGCAAAGGGAAGCCAGCATTTCCTACATGGCTGGAGTAGGAGGAAGAGAATGAAGGGGAAAGGGGGAAAGTGCGACACACTTTTAAACAACCAGATCTCATGAGAACTCCCTCATTATCATGAAAACAGCAAGGGGGAATCCACCCCTATGATCCAATCACTTTCACCAGTCCTGCCCCGAACACTGGGGATTACAAATCAACAAGAGATTTAAGTGGGGGACATACAGTCAAACCATATCACCTACTTCTTTCAATTCATGTCCCATGTCTGGTTCCCATAGTTATTTGGATTTGCCATTCCTTGCACAGTTCAAATCAGAAAGCATGAAGGGCCTGAGATTTTACCCTACTTGGAAGCTAATGAGTAAATTTGCCACTATTTCATATATATACACTGATATAAGACACTAGATCCCTGATACAGAAAGACAGGAAAAAGCAACAGCCAGAGAAGTACCTTCCATTCTCACAGGGCAATATGAGGAGGCAGGGATGTTTACCTGCATGTGAGACAGTCACACCATAGGAGAGGAATACAACATGAGGAGACTCTAGCTGGAATAGGCTGCTGGCATGTCTGCCCAGTCTCCCCTCCAGAGAAAGAGAGGTGGCAAGAAGAGCTTATTTTTACTCTGGAATGTAAGCAAATGTCTCAAGGTAAAGACCATTTAAATACGCCCTTTGCTCAAAGGCTGAACTGTGCCAAACAGGAGAAATCTGTGGAGAATTATCTCCAAACAGGGCACTTGGATGGTGCTACATGGTTGAAATATTTCATTTGTGGAAGCATTACGATCCCTTAATTCTTTTCTAATGTATCTGCACACTGGAATGGTTAAATCAACTCAGCTTCCCCTCCCCTTATAAAATGTCTCATTTCATACTCTTCTGAAGGAAGGAGTCTCATTTGTTAGAGTCTTGCAGATTCAACTACCCACCTGCTGCTTGCCCACAAAGCCTTTTCCCATCAAGGCCTCTGCTGCGTTGAGGGCAGAGAGTAAATAATAATAATAATATTAAAAGAGAAATAATAAAAGATTTAAGAAATTGGGCCATTCAAAACCTCAGACATGATTTTTTACTTACAGAGAATTCTTCCTGCTAATCTTGTTGAGTGAAAGAGAATACACACATTGAGAGAGAGAGAGAGGTAGAGAGAGGGAGGATGTGGGGAGCTGATCATTACTTTGGAATCTAAACAAATGTCTTACACATATCATCACACACATCATCTCTAAGTACTCAAGTCATATGAGATTAATTTGCTTTTTGCGGTTTTTAAAGGATTCACAAACCACAAAGTTCATTTCAGTTCCATTTTCCTCTGTGTGTTTTTAGATGCACAAAAAAAGGGCCCAAATTGGGGCACATTTGTGTTTTTGCCTCTAATATATAACAATGCCTTCCTGAAACCTGTCTAAGTAAATTTTAAAAAGAATCAGTGTTGATCATCTTGAAATTAGTTTGCTACTTGAAACTCTGCACACTCACATGCTATTTTAAAATACCCTCTGAGAACCCATATACCCTGTAACCCACTTCGCATCTCATATATTATGTGAATGAGGACAAATTATTCTCAGTTTTTCCAAATCGTAAAAATTATATGGAACCTATTTTACTAAAGGTTACAATGAATGATTTAATTGAAAAAAGTCTGGTTGATATTTTAGAAAAAAGTGAAGAAGGTTCAGAGCTATTGATTAAAATTTTCATTAAATTGTGTTTTTATTATCTAAAAATGACATCATAAGGTATAAGATTTTAACAGAATACAATGCACTACTGTCCGATCAATAGGCTCACACATGCCAAAATTAAATTCTTATTTAGGAAGCATAGTTTTAAAATTCTTAAATGTCATTTTTTTCCCATCAGACTAATTTTATCTTCCATACCATTAAAGGTAATATTTAAGGAAAAGAGTTGAACTCTAATTTATTATTTTAATATACAAGTCTTTCTACAAAAAATCATCACATGCCTTTCATTCTCTTTGTAAAAGGAGACACCAAATCCCAAATTTCCCCCATTTTTATGTTTCTATGTAGCAACTTAACACTGATGTAGACCTAAAGTAGAAATAAAAAAAAGATAGATTTAAACTCTACTTAAACCTTAACTAACCCATATTTGTCTTTTGTTCTAGCTCAATGTCCCACATACCCACTCATTAGTTATTGTGAATTAGAAATTGTATCTGAAGTTCCAGGTTAGATGTTACTTTCTCAGAGAAGCCTTCCTTGACCACTCAAGCTAAGGCTATTTTCTTTTTATTTTTACAAACTTCTTATTGTTTATAATCACATAAGTATTTGTGCATTTAATGTTCGTCTTCTCTATGAGACTTTAAGGACAACCTCCAGGAGGGACACTGAAGGACACAAGCGCTGCAAACACAGCATCCAGCACAGTAACTAGCACATTATAAGCTCTTAATGTATTTTAAGAAAAAAAGAAACTTCCCCTTTCAACTAAAACTGTTGGTGTTACACTTGGTGCCATGCCATATCCCATCTGTTTTACATGACATACAATTATCAAAAAAAAAAAAACATGTGCCGAAGATACTGATTACGCTAATATTTCACACTACTATCTAAACTGCTGACAAATCCTGCATCCTTTTACTTTGAAACCGTGTCTTTCTCTTCCTTACATGGCCTAGTTCCTGGATTCCAATTCGATTTCTACCTACATTTATATAGTTTTGCCATGACTGTCCTCCTTTTTCCATTCCCCAACTTATGCCTGCATTTCCAAGTCCTTTCCTTCAATCTTCGGTTATTTATCAAGCATCACTTTCTATCTGGAGTAATATCAATTTCATTTGTTAGATGAATTAAAAGAAATATATATACACACATACACACACGTATGTGTGTACGCATATATATATGTGTATGTGCACAGAGACATATACACACATATGTGTGTATATGTTTTAATTTATATTATATATCATATAAATATATTTAATATAAATATATAACATATAATTTATATTATAAAATATATAATATAAATTAAAACATATACACATATATGATATACACGTATATCATATATGTTATACATCTGTATAATAGCTATTAGTTGTGGCCAGTCTTACAACATAGTTTTTAAAATCTATCATTTTAATACTAAATGGGTCCATAGAGAATATTTAGAATCTAAAATTCTTAGTTTAGATCTGAATAAATGAGACCCACAAAATTTAAATAACTCATCCACAGGCCCATAGAAAGACCATTGGTTAAATGATGTCCAAACAGTCAAAGAGTCTAATTCTTGACTGGTTTAAAAAGTCCAAACGCTTCAAATTTTTACTTTCACTTTCTCTTTTACAAGGCTTCTTGCTTTTTTTACTGATCACATAGTCACTAATAGGTGTCAAATGACAGAGGAAGCTATACAAATAATACAAAACCAATTTAAACAGTTATTTATATTTAAACAACTATTAATTCTTACTATAAAATTGTAACATCTACCAAGTGGTTAGCACTATACTAATAATATAACATTTTCTACATGTGTCACATTTTATTTTTTTTTCATGGCACCTTAATATTCATTATGTAACTGACTTTGGACCCTTACAAGAGGAACAAGTTCTGTAATAATAAATGTTTTTCCAAAATAAACTTTTTTCAATTTAGATTTTAAAATCTCATTTTAGTGAAAATAATACCTGCTTTTGAAACTGTTAGATTAAATTAAATTTGGCCTAAAGCTTCCTCCATAGTTATTACGTAGTACTTTGAATCCCTACATAGCAAACAGCAACCTTAGTATGTAAACAACCAGCAATCTAAGCGTATACTCTTGTAACCGAGTGTCTGCCAATCACAGCAGCCAAAGTTCAGCACAAATGATTAAACCATGTTCATATAAAGCAAAGGCCTTAGCACACCATGCTCAAATAAGGCAAATGCTGAGCTCTAACCAATCAAGCTGTTTCTGTATGTCACTTACTTTTTCTGTCTACAAATACTGCCTGCCCATGTTACTGGGTGGAGCTCTCTGAACTTCTCCTGGTTCTGAGTGCTGCCCAATTCATGAATCTTTCCTTGCTCCATTAAATTATGTTAAATTTAACGTGGGTAAAGTTTTTATTTTAACAAAATTAATGCTGTTAATAACATTTTCTTCTTTAAAAGTTATAGTATTTCATTTGAAATGTAACTTTTAAGTTTTTATTGTCAAGTTCCTGTCCACTTTGTAATTGCTCTTCAAATCTGACTTCCTTGAAAATAAAAATATAATGTTAATGTTATCTTTTTTATTATTTACATGTGGAAATGCTTTGGTGTCACTTAAGCCTCTGATTCCCAAAATGGTATTTGAGGGTATGTTGAACATTAACTGTGACACGATGTGCACATTATAATGTAGTTTGGGGGTGGGGGAATTTAGTTCATCAAAATCTATAATTTAACATAAATTTCTCCTTACAATAAGGCTAATATATATAAAACAGACCTTACAAGACCAAAGAATCATAAGAACACAGGAATAGTCATAAGTGTTGCAAACTCTTTAACATAGAAACTAAACATCACTCCTTAACTGCTTGAAAAAAATAGATAATTTTAATTCTAGAAATCTAGAGTAAAATCTCTTTGGTGGTTTATACCTTCGGAAGCCCTTGCAACCCAAGTTATCCTTGAATATTTAACAGCTATTTCATTACTTATGTGATTTCTTAATGTGATGAATGTTAAGAGAATATTTTTAATGGAGTAATTTAATTTTTGAACATGTTGAGGGTCATTAATTTCTTAAGGCTTTTTGTTTTTGTATTTCTTTTTCAGTTTGTGAAGATGTGGCAGTAGTACAACCAACAAGCCCTTTGGCTTTTCTATTTAAAAAAATTCCATTTGCAAGAACTTTCTAGATCTTCAGTTCATGAGATTCTAGGCACTATGTAGACTAGCTGTGCAAATCAACTATTTTTGATTATATATTTGGTCAAAGTTTTGCTAAACATCTTTCATCATAATTTCACTAAACCAGGTGGCAGCCTTTCTCATTATACACATTTGTATAATGGGATTTTTGATGGCAGTAAGTCACACAACTAAAGAAAAAAGAAACACACTGTTGTATAGAGCCACATATTCATATTAAGCTCAGTGATAGAGAGCATCCCTTTATATCAAACTGATGAAATTGTCCATTAATGCTTTTCCCAAACTGATCAAGCATCATATTTTTGTACATATAGAAATAAAAATTAAGTATTCAATTCTGACAAATTAGTATACTACTTTCCCTGAAAACTGGGAATTACTTATCAAAACCATTATCATTGCATTATCTGGCAGCTCAGCAGGATGGTCTTTTATCTCAGTTATGCCTGGGGTAAATATTCAAGCAATCACCTCAGCTTCATCTGTCACAAGATAAGCCTGAGTTCTATTTTTTGTTCTTGTACTCTGATGTCCAGCCACTGCCCCAGGCTCCTATTTAAGAGGATGAGTTTGTCTCAAGCAGTGCCTCAAATCAGAAATCCCTTTAAAGCATTAGGTCAGAAATTCCAGATCAAATTACATCCAGGCTTTTCCCCCTTCATGCCCAGGCTTCTTACAGCAGAAGAAAATAAGCACTAGCGCCTCATGCCAGCCTCTTATGGTGTCTCCCCCTCTGGGTATATTCAGCTTGTGTCTGGTCTTCAGTGACCTGGACAGTATCCCCATAAAGTAACCATAAAACAAAATGCCAGTTACTTAATACAAAATGAAAATATAACTCTACATGTGTCTGAATATTTATGCTAGCTGTTTATCAAAATATGGTTATCAGGAAAGGAAATCTACTTGAACAAAATGAAGGATAGAAGTGTTTGCTAAGCAGATAAAGTAGAGGGAGAGAGGTCTGGAATATTCTATTGAGATAGTATCAGCAAACTAATATAGTCAGTTGTCTACCAACTAGAAAGGGATACTGTATTGACACCACAGAACTAAAAGCACAGATATAATCTTCACCATTAACAAAAGCTCTTATTAACTGTTTGACACATCATCATTTTATATAATTCAGCTACCTTCCACTGACTGCATTTAAGTTAGCATCTTTGTAATGAAATTTAAAGAGAGAATATAGGGTCCTTGATGCTATTTAGGAGATAAGCTAGAATGAATTGTCACATTTACAACTCATCTCAAGAAATTTTTAAAATATATTGTGACATTCAATAGCATGGCACTTACTTTACACATCACTTAATCTAATGTTTCCCCAATTTGTCTTTCTTACCATCAGAATCACTAACAGCTTTTGCTAAAAATACAGATTCCTAGGATTCTCCTCTGGAGCTTTTGATATTGGTGTTTGTAGGGAATCTACATTTTTGTATAAGACTTTAGGTTTTTCTGATAATTAGGAAAATTTAAGAGCTACTAATCTAAGTTCTGTGTTTAAAAGGACAAGTGGATTCCCAGGGATATCAAGTCCTCTGCCTGATAACTGAGATGTTTTATACTTTTTCACACACATGCAAATAAAAGTCCTAGGAATATAAATTACTTGACCTGATAACTGAGAAAAGAATGAATTATCAATTCCTCTTAAATCAAATTTCTATTCAACCATGCAATGTGGGGAGAATACAATATGCATACATTTATTTATTTTATTGCTCAAAAGAAAATTTTTGCTATGTTTTCCCTAGTCTATTGAGGATTCAGTTTGTACCTTGTAGTCTCCTATAAAACCAGCTAAAGCCTACACAAAAAAATCATTTGTAATTTAGATGAGCTCTCTCTTTATTTCTACTTCCTAAGAATCTATTCTGCTTTCTCCAGTTCCTCACATTACCTAGATTATAGTTAAAAATAATGCTGCATCTCATTGTAAACTCTCAGTGTATAAGCTCATGTGGAATCTAGGACTTCTTCCATGACAACATTTCAACACTGAAACAAAATTAATTCTAGTGCAGTCTGAAAGCCACTCAATACACAATTTATTTGTACCTGCTTTTCATCCCTTGGATTCTAAGAGGTATGCTCCAGCAATGATGCAAGCTCACTGACAGAGTTCATGAGTTACTGTAATGTAATTTAACACCATCTAAGATACTATTGTGACTTCTCCTCTCTTGATGGTCTTAGTTCACTGGCCACCTACGGGAGGTGCAGAGAAGCAATCACCTGACAAGGACATCCGTATTTGCTCTTAATTTATACCCAAGGCTGGGATGTTTCATATGATAAAAAGACCAAATACAGAATTAGTCTATATTTGGTCTGGCAATTGATCTCTGCAATAATCAAACCTCAAAGACAATCAAACCTGAAATCTAAGCTACCTATTAAATAGCTTGGTTTTTAGGTTGCACGTTGCACGTTGCTGTGTATGCTGGCTTCATAGAAAATGCAAGTAGCAATGGCCATTTTTTAATAGTCATTAGCCTTGAAGCTCTCCTAGTTTTGAATCACATAGAAATAGAAATCAAATCTCACTAGATTTTTTTTTTTTGAAACAGGGTCTGGCTTCGTTGCCCAGGCTGAAGAGCAGGGCATGATCTTGGCTCACACCTCTGCCTCTCGGACTCAAGCCATCCTCCCACCTCAGCCTTGGAGTAGCTGGGACCACAGGCATGTGCCACCATATCCAGCTAATATTTTTATTTTGGTACAAATGGGGTTTGTCATCTTTCCCAGGCAGGCCTCAAACTCCAAGACTCAAGCAATCCACCTGCCTTGAATTCCCAAAGTACTGGGTTTACAGGTGACAGCCACTACGCCCAGCAACTAAACTTCTAAAAATCAATTTTACATAAAATTATCTAAGCGTGCAAGGAAAGATAAGAAGCCTAAGGAACCAGTGAGTTGAAGAATAAATGCAGTTTAAATCATACATGTAAACAACATGATGTGATGTGGTAGGAATCCTCTAACATGCTTTAAAGCATGAGTAAAAGGTCTTTTCTTAGAAAACTGAATCTTAGTTTAGGATATCTTTAGATAAGAGTATGAAAAGTCATATCATATTGATAAGTAAAGTGCTTCCTTTGGCTAATTTTAAGGATAGGACATTTACTTTCATATAATTCATAGGAATCTTAGACTTAAAAATAAAATTTCCCTTCTCAAATCCTTACTTTCATACTTTTTTTGCATTTCTTTCACTTTTGTGTTAATGGCCTATGTCTCAACATATTCTATTAAGCCTTCTGGAAACACATACTTTGTTTCCAGCCTCTTCAGAGAACCATCACTCCACTTCCTAGGCTTCTGAAGAAGCAGACCCAAGCTTATGGTTATTACATATTTCTAAATCTAGGTGACCAAGAAAAATTGATACTTTTCCCATCATACCTTTAAGTTAATAATCAGGTGTATGCTGAGAGGTAAAGACCCAAGAGTGTTGGTTGTCTAATTGTGCAGCTGTATAAACAAATCTTAATGCTTGAAAATATTCAAAGGTTATTCTCACATTGATTGTTGGTAACTATGTGTAACAACATGAAAAGAAAAAAAATCAAAGAATTACGTCTGAGGATAATACACAATCTCTAAGGGTAAGAAGAGCAACAAAAATTCTGCTTCAATTACTACTGAAATAATATATTTATCCTGTAAAATCTATGGTGGCTGGTTGTAAAAATTAGGCATTAGCAAACTGATAAAGACTTTTTAATGAAAACATTATGAAACATAGTTTTTAAAAAGTTAAATACACCCACACCAGTTTTTCACATTCTTTGGGCTGCTTTAATGCTGCCATTAAATAATTTATTTAGTTGTGACATAGATCCTATGTTCCATGGAGTCTACCATTCATAAAGATGCAATGTAAGGTAACAAAAATATAAATTGTGTGTGTGGGGGGGAGAAGTCAAGAGTATTTTTATGTGACAGAAGTTAAGTTGTTATCAGTGTAAAATAGTCTGTTACAAATACAGGACTCTGTATGTTAGTTTCACTAACCAGAAAGAAATAAATTACAGCAGATACACACACACACACACACAAAAAGGGAAAAGAAACAAAGCTTAGCACCACAGAAAACCACCAAACTAGAGAGATAAAGAATAAGAAAGGAAGAAGTGAACAAGTAATCTAAAAAACAACTAATGAAATGGTAGAAGGAAGTCCTAATTTATCAATAATAAACTTGAATAGAAGTGGATTAAACTCTAATTAAAAGATATAAAGTGGATAAATGGATTCAGATAGCAAAACCCACCTATATGCTGCCTACATGATACTTACCTCACTATTAAAGACAAATAGACTGAAAGTGAAGAGATGGAAAAATATATTTTATGCAAACAAATGAAAAGCAAACAGGAGTAGCCACAGTCATGTCATATTTTAAAAAGCTTTAAATAAAAAAACTATATAAAAAAGAATGTCACTGTATAATGAAATGATAAAAGGCCCAATTCAATAAGAGGACATAACATATATATTACTTAGGTGTAACTATATATGTACCCAACACCAGAACAACCAGATATATAAAGCAAATATTAGATTTAAAGGTAGAGATAGGCTGCAATACAATATTAGTAGGAAATTTCAACACTCCACTTTAAAAATGGACAGATTATATGAAGAGAAAATCAACCAAAAAATGACAGACTCAAACTATACCATAGACCAAATGGACCTAGCAGGTAAAGAAGATCTCACCTGATATGGTTTGGCTGTATATCCCCACCCAAATCTCATCTTGATTATAGCTCCCATAATTCATACATGTTGTGGGAGGGAATCAGTGGGAGATAATTGAATCATGGGGGCAGTTTCCCCCATAGTGTTCTTGTGGTAGTGAATACGTCTAACACGATCTGATGGTTTTATAAGGGGGAACCCTTTCACTTGGTTCTCAATTCTATTTTGTTTGCTACCATGTGAGATGTGCCTTTCGCCTTCCATCATGATTGGGAGACCTCCCCAGCCACGTGGAACTATGAGTCCACTAAACCTCTTTTTCTCTGTAAATTACCCAGTCTCGGGTATGTCTTTATCAGCAGTATGAAAACAGACAAATACATCATCCAACAGCTGCAGAATACAAATTATTCTCAACTGTACACCAAACATTCTCTAGGACCAATCATACATTATGACACATAATAAGTATTAACAAACTTAAGAAGACAGATATCATATGAAGTATCTTTTCTGATTACAGTGATATAAAGCCAGAAATCAACAACAGGAAGGCCCTTGGAAATTTTATAAAAACATGGAAATTAAATAGCATGCACCCAAGAAATCAATAGGTCTCATTAAGACATTAATAGGAAAATTTCAAAAGTCACTGAGACAAGTAAGAATGAAAATCCAACATACCCAAACCTATGGAACGTAGCAAAAGCAGTTCTAAGAGGGAAATTTATAGCAATAAAAGCCTACACCAAAAAAGAAGAAAGATTTTCAAATCACAAAGGAAAATTATACACTTCAAGTAACTAGAACATCAAAAACAAACTAAACCCAAAATTGGTAGAAGGAAGGAAATAATAAAGCTCACAGCAGATATAAATGAAACAGACACTAAAAAATATTTCAAAAGATAAATAAGACAAAGTGTAAAGGTAAAACTGACAAACCTTTAGCTAAACTAAGACAAAAAGAGAGAAAATTCAAATAAATAAAAGATGAAAAAGGAGACATTACAACTGATACACCACAGAAATATAAGGGATTGTAAGACATTACTCATAACTATATGCCAACAAATTTGATAATGTAGAATAAAATGAATAAATTTCTGCACACACACAACTACCAAGATTAAATTGTGAGGAAATATAACATCTGAACACATCAATAATGATATAAAACATCTTCCATCAAAACAACAACAACAACAACCAACACCCAGGACCTGATGTCTTCACTGCTGAATTCTACCAAACAGTTAAAGAATAACTACCAATTCTCCACAAACTTTTCCACAAAAGTAACGAGGAAGGAATACTTCCATACTCATCTTATGAGGCTCGCAATATCCTGATTCTAAAACCAGACAAAGACACGCACAAAATGAAAATATCAGGCCAATATTCCTGAAGAACATAGATACAAAAATTCTCAACAAGATACAAGTGAACTGACTTCGACAGCACACTAAAAAGAGTATTCACTATAATCAAGTGGGATTCATCCCAGGGATGAAAGGATGGCTTAACATGCACAAATCAGTAAATATGATACACCACCACAATAGAAAGAAAAACAAAAACCATGTGATCATTTCAACAGATGCAAAAAGAACACTTGACAAAAGTCAACATTCCTTTATGATAAAAACTGTCAAGAAAGTAGGTATAGGAGTGTACCTCAACGCAGTAAAGGCCATATGTGACAAACCCACAGCTAACATCTTATTTATGGTGAATAGTTAAATGCTTTTCCTCTATGATATGGAGGAAGACAAGGATGTCCACTTCTACCACTTCTATTTAGCATAGTACTGGAGGTCAGAGCCAGAGCAATTCGACAAAAGAAATAAATAAGAGGGATCCAAACTGTAAAGAAGGAAGTCAGATTGTTTCTGTTGGTAGAAAATGTGATATCACATACATATGTATACATCTATATATATGATCATATAGATATATATGATCTCTCTCTCTTTAGGGTTCTTTCTATATATACTTATATAGAGTGAGAACCCTAAAGACTTGACCAAAAACTACTAGAAATAATAAATAAATTCAGTAAAGTTGTAGTATACAAAATCAACACAGAAAATTCAGTGGTGTTTCTATACACTAATAGTGAACTATCTGAAAAAGTCATCAAGAAAGGAATTCCATTTACAATAGCTACCAAGAAATCTGCAGATAAATGTAATCAAGGTCGTGAAAGATCTCTACAATGAAAACTATAACACAGTGATGGAAAAATTTATGATACACAAAAAATGGACATTATATACTCATGGAATGGAAGAACTGATACTATTGAAATGACCATACTAACAAAATGTCCTACAGATTCAATGCAATCCCTATCAAAATACCAATGAAATTCTTCAGAGAAATAGAAAAAAATACCCTAAAATTTGTATGAAACCAGAAAAGACCCCAAATAACCAAAGCAATCCTGTGCAAAAATAACAAAGCTGGAGGCACCACACTACCTTACTTCAAAATATACTACAAAGCCATAGTAAGCAAAACAGCATGGCACTGCCATAAAGCAAACACATAGACCAATGGAAGAGAATATACAGCTCAGAAATAAATTCTCATACCTAAAGTCAACTGATTTTCAAAAAAGGAGTCAAGAGCACACACAGGGGTAAAGACAGTCTCTTCATTAAATGGTACTGAGAAGATTGAATATCTAATGCGGGATAATGAAATTAGACCCCTATATTTTACCTTATACAAAAATCAACTCAAATGCGATTAAAGACCTAAAGGTAAGATTGAAAACTATGAAAAACTACTAGAAGATAACATGTGGGAAATTCTCTATAACTTTGGGTTGTACAAGGATTTTTTAAATGAGACGTCAAAAGCACAGGCAACAAAAGCAAAAATAGATAAATGGGGTTTCATCAAACTAAAATGCTTTTGCACAGCAAAGGAAACTTAACAGAGTGAAAAAACAACTTACAGAATGGGATACAATATTTGCAAATTATACATCTGCTAAGGAGTTAATGCCCAGATTATATAAGAAACTTAAACAACTCAACAGCAAAAACATAAATAACTTATTTAAAAATGGGCAAAACTGGGAGGCTGAGGCAGGTGGATTGCCTGAGGTCAGGAGTTTGAGACCAGCCTGACCAATATGGTGAAATCATTTCTCTACTAAAAATATAAAAATTTAGCCAAACATGATGGCGTGTGCCTGTAACCCCAGCTACTCAGCAGGCTGAGGCAGGGGAATTGCTTGAACCAGGGAGATGGAGGTTGCCGTGAGCCCCGATTGCACCACTGCACTCCAGCTTGGGCAACAGAGCAAGACTCCTTCTCAAAAAAAAAAAAAAAAAGGACAAAATAAACTAAAAGACATGCCACAAGAGAAAATATAGAAATGGTCAAGACGAATATATAATAAAATCATGTTCAACATCACTAACCATCAGGGAAATGCAAATCAAAACCACAATGACATACCAGTTCACCCATTAGAATGGCTATTACCAAAAAGGTAAAAGATAACAAGAGTTGGCAAGGAAGTGGAGAAAAGGGAACACTTACACACTGTTGATGGGATTGTAAACTAGTACAACCATTAAGCAAAACTTTATAGAAGTTCGCTAAAAAAATAAAAAAAAAAACAAAAAAAACCAATCATTCGATCACATAACCCAGCAATCCCACTACTGGGTATATATCCATAGGAAATGAAATCATTGTGTTTGAAAAATATCTGCACTCTTATGTTTACTGTAGCACTATTTCTAATAATCAGATATGGAATCAACCTATGTGTCTAAAAACAAACAAGTGAATTATATATATATATATATAATATATATATATTATAGGGTTAGGGTTAGGGTTAGTGGTGATGGGTGAGGAACAGAACATCATTTACATATGTAAAGAACAGCATGCTGTTTTCTTCCTTGAAGAGGAGCTGACCCTCCTCCCTGCTTGGCCATCATGCTCAGCCATGGGCCTGAGCTTGGTTGATGGTAGGGAACAAAAAGAATATGGGCCATCTGATCACATGGCTCTGGTTTTGAGCCCCAGCTGTGCTACTTAGTAGCTGTGTGATCTTGGGAAGCCACTTCACTTCTCTGAGCTTCATTTTTCTCCCATGCAAGATGGAGATAACAATTCTCTTGTAACTCAACTCTGTCTTTATCACTTAGTGAATCTTACCTAAATCCACATCTTCAATTTTTTTAATTTTTAATTAAGGTAAGATTTACATGCAGTAAAATGTATATGTTTTAGAGTGTAGTTCTGTGAGTTTTGACAAATGCATACAGTTGTGTAACCACATCACAATTGAGATACAGAGCAGCTCCATCACTCCCCAAAATTCACAACCCTCCCCACACCTCCTTGCAGTCAGCTACCCCCATCTCTGCCCCAGGTAACCTCAGATCTGATTTCATCACTAAGGATTAGTTTTGCCTAGAGTGTCGTATAAATTGCATCATACATATGTACTTTTTTACATCTGACTTCTTTCACTCATCATGTTGTTACATGGACCTGTAGTTTGTTTCTGTTGAAGAACAATATTCCATTGTATAGATGGACCACCATTTGTCATCTATTCACAATCCATGCACATTGGGTTGTTTCCGTTTGAGGGTTATAATGGCTACAGCCGCAATGAACATTATTTTGCAAATTTTTCAGTAGACAAATGATTTTATTTCTGTTGGGTAAATAGGAATGCAATGGCTGAGTTGTATCGTATGTATATATTGAAATTCTGTAGAAACTACCTGTTTTCCAAAGGAGTTGTACAATTTTCCATGTCCCCCATAATATATGAGGGTTTTGGTTGTTCTGCATCCTGGGAACATTTAGCATTGTCAGTCTTTTAAAATTTTAGTCATTCTAGTGTGAAATGGTATCTCATTGTGGTTTTAACTTGCATTTTGCTAATGGCTAATGATGTTGAGTACTTATGTGTTTATTGGTCATTTGGAAAATCTATTTTGTGAAGTGCCTGTTCAAGCCTTTTGTGTGTCTGCAATTTTTACTAGCGAGTTTATTTCTTCTTATTTAAACCTCACTCTGGGCTCCGGACAAATATATCAATGGAATTCTTCATACTGCTGCTTGTATGTTTTGAAAGGACCTCAGCTGAACATAAAGGTAAACTTACAATTTTCTCTCTCACTCTTCCCCCCTCCACTTTCAGACCTTGGCCTCCACCACTGACACATTCTCTCATCATCCACACAGTGGCACAGACCAGAAACCTAGGCAGCTTTCCTGATACATCTTCTCATCTGTTTCCCTACTCCCACCCAATCCATCGTGTTTCCTCCTGCCTATTTCTTGAACCCAATCAATTCCCCCAAATTCCTCCATCTCCACCATTGCCTAAGCCACCATGGTCTCTCACTTGCATTACTGCAATAGCCTCCTTTCTGTCTTTCTTCTTTCTTCCTTTTTTTTTTTTATTTTGGAAAGGAAGTCTCTGTCACCTAGGCTGGAGTGCAGTGGCGCAGTCTAGGCTCACTGCAACCTCAGCCTCCCAGGTTCAAGCAATTCTCCTGCCTCAGCCTCCCAAGCAGCTGGGATTATAGGTGCTCACCACCACAACCCGCTAATTTTTGTATTTTTAGTAGAGACGGGGTTTCACCGTATTGGCCAGGCTGATCTCGAACTCCTGGCCTCAAGTAATCTGCCCACCTCAGCCTCCCAAAGTGCTGGGATTACAGGCGCGAGCCACCACACCCAGCCAATAGCTTCCTTTCTAACAAGTCTTGTTCCCTTCAGGCTGTACTCCATGTACCAATCAGTGTCAGGCCTTTCGAAAACACAGATGTGATTGTAAGACTCTCTTATCCAAATCCTTAATGGCAGCCCATAACTCTTAACATAATTATTTGTTCCTTAATGTGATCTGTAAGACGAGCCATGCCCCAGCCAGACAGTTGTCTTCGAGCCGTGGTTCTAGGCTCCTTGTGTCTCAGGGCCTTTGCACAGACTGACCTGTGTTTGCAACACTCCTTCTCTCATCTTCACCTCACTAACTCCTGCTCATTCTTCACATCGCAGTTCAAATTTCACTTCCTCCAAGAAGTCTGCCCTGTTCAGAGACAAGAATAGGAATGCTCTACACTTCTTTCATAGACTTATCTTATAATGATGTATTTCTGGGACTATTCAAAGTATGTTTCTCTCACTAGACTAATAAGCTCTGTGGGGAACGAATCTGTTTCGTTTGTGGTGCGTCCGGGTACCTAACACCAGGAGCAGCTACGTAACATGAGGCCCAGGGCAAAATGAAAGTGCAGTGCTTCTGTTCAAAGAGCAGGAAAAAGTGTCATTGAAGGTGCTCAAACATACAGTGTTTTCCTTTCTTCTGTGTTCTCTCTCACTTGACTTGTCATGGTATTTTTATTTGCTATTTAATGTCATGCTAAGTTAAAAAACAAATTTAAGGCTGGGTGCAATGGCTCACGCATGTAGTCCCAGCACTTTGAGAGGCTGAGGTGGGCGGATCATGAGGTCAGGAGTTCGAGGCAAGCCTGGACAACATAGTGAAACCCCATCTCTACTAAAAATACAAAAAATTAGCTGGGCATGGTGGCGGATGCCTGTAATCCCAGCTACTCGGGAGACTGAGGCAGGAGAATGGCTTGAATGTGGGAGGCAGAGGTTGCAGTGAGACAAGATTATGCCATTGCACTCCAGCCTGGGTGACAGAGCGAGACTCCATCTAAAAAAATAAGATAAAATAAAATAAAAAATAAATTTAAATTATCGTGACTTTTTAACATTTGTTTTTATATTGTAGGATGCAAGGTATAAATGAAAATATTAGCATTGACCTCATATGTAGAATCAACACAATTACACAGTTCACATTCCATAGCTCATCCATGTGTATGTATTTCATTCTTGCTAAAACAGTAGATACGCTGCACAAAACTAGCTCAGCTCTTTCTATCTCACTTCCTGACACCCACACACGCCAGCAACACTCCCTACCTTGGGATCATGGACACTAAGGAAGGACTGAAAGGACAGGAGCTATAGGCTGCTCTCTCTTCCCCTTTCCTTGTTCCATACAAGTACTAACGAGGCCAGGCCCTGCTTAGCTTCTGAGACGAGATTGGGCACCCTCAGGGCACTGTGGCCATAGTGTCCTGCCATTTCCTTTCATGTCATCTCAACACGGGGGTCGGTTAGCACAGGGAAGTAACTCCAATAAGAGGATACAACAGAGCTCCTCAGTCATTTGTGTCTCTTCAAATGTCATTGCCTTCTTTCTGTGTACAAGCACATTCTGGTTTCAGTGGAAAGTGAGGTCTCTCCAGTTGGTTAGTGCCCCGCTCACTCAGTCACTGACTAACAACCCTGCCTCTACTCACAGCATGCTGAGTTTCCTGCACATCCCACAGCATGGCTCCCCAGAGGCATGGAGAAGATTATGTGAATGGGGCGGCAGGGAACGGCGGCCACACACATCACATGTGGCTCCTCTGCTCCTGTGCATGCCCCCTTGTCCTACAGGACTTCGCTGACAAAACAGAAGTGTAAAGATATCGTTATTAATGTGACAGCAGAGTGTTAAACCGAATGTGGGGCACTTTCAAGTGCAGGACACTATGCAACTGACTTCGCAGGACTCAGAAAGTGGCCCTGCCTAGCACATGGCCACATAGCAGATGCTAATCAATGTGTTAAGTAAAGGAATGAAGGGTTGTCACCTGATAGAAGATAAACAGTTCTTCTAGTTTTGATACAAACTAAAGGCCTCTCTCCTCCATCACCTTGGAGATCCCACATAAATATCAGAGGGGCACCACTGCCTGTGATTGCCTATCTTTCTGGAGAGGAGAGAGACAGTTGCTCTAATATGTCAGAGCAAGAGTGAGAGGGAGGGTATGAGGGGAAGCTGACAAGGCTTATCTGTGAATTAATCACCGCACTTTGCATGTACTGCAGGTCACACCTTGTATCCTATGCTCTTAAGACATGGTCCAAGTGTGAACTAAGCTCATAGCTCACTGCCTTCATCCACCTCCATCGCCGCTCCAGAAGAGTGTTTGAGTTGCTACTTCATTAGCAGAAGGCCTCTGGACCCATCCTGGAGGGGTCCAGGAGCAGAGAGAGCAGCTCAGTCAAGGTTAGAGCCACAGGTTGCTGGACCTTCTCAAATTCCTCATGTACTGCCTTGATTTTCATCACATGCAGAAAGATCTCTGAGAATCACAAAGCCCAAGAGCCAGGAGACCTGGGTTCAAAATCTGGCTTTGTGTGAGCCTGGGCAAGTGATATCTTCTCTCTGGGCCTCATTATCTGCTCCATTAAATAAGAAAAGGAACTAGTTAAGTGGCCTAAAAGCAATGTTTCCCAGGAGCTCTGATGTCTCAGGAATTGCACTGGTCGGGACAGGGGAGATTCTCCCTAGCTTCAGTCAGCAGTAATAATAATAACAGGAGGCTGGGTGCAGTGGCTCACGCCTGTAATCTCAGCACTTTGGGAAGCCAAGGGGGTTGGATCACAAGGTCAGGAGATCGAGACAATCCTGGCCAACATGGTGAAACCCTCTCTCTACTGAAAATACAAAAATTAGCTGGGCATGGTGGTGTGTGCCTGTAGTCCCAGCTACTTGGGAGGCTGAGGCAGGAGAATCACCTGAACCTGGGAGGTGGAGGTTGCATGAGCCAAGATCGCACCACTGCACTCCAGCCTGGCAACAGAGTGAGGCTCCGTCTCAAATAATAATAATAATAGGAAACATTTACAGAGTACCCACTGCCCCAGGTGCCATCATAAATGCTTCACATACATTCACTCATGCAGTAGTCACAATATTCCTATGACATGGGTTTCAACTTCTATGCCCATCATCAGATGAGAAACTGAAGTGCTGAATGTCTAAGTGACTACTCAAGGTCACACAGCTAGTAAATGACAAGGCAAGGATTCGAGCCTTTGTAGTCTGGCTCTAGGGTGTGTCTGCTTAACTACACTGTTCCCATTGTTTTACCTCCCTCCCTCCCACCAACCCATCCATTCACCCACCCATTCATCCAAACATCCACCCATACATCCATCCATCTGCCCACCCACCTATGCATCCATCTCGAGTTTCATGTAAGAGTTTATTTAATAAAGGATTTCTGAAGAATTATAAAAAATAAAAACTCGAAAACTACTCAAGATTGCTATTTAAACTGCAAAAGTCCTCAGGGGTGGGGTTCTATGACTCACATTGCACTTAGAATAAAGAGAAATTCTTTTTATACAATATAAGTTCCTGCAGAATGCAGACACTTTCTACTTCTCCAGCCTCTTTTCAACTCCTCTCCTACTAGCTTCTGTATTTAAGCCACATTAGACCTTTCTTCAGTTTTTTATATAGACTTTGTTGCATCACACCTCAGAGATTCTGTGCATGTTCTTCCTCCTGCCTAGAAAGGATCGTCCCTCCACTTTCGCCAACTAATCCCTGTTCAACTTTTCATCTCAGCAGGAGGCCCATTCTCTTTGGCAATCCTCTGGCCTCCAGCCCATTTATTATATACTCACATGTCAACATGTACTTCGTACAGCATGTAACACAATTGCACTTTTATATTTTAACAAATTATATTTCCCATATTGAACTGTAAGTCTCCTGAAAGGAGGAATTTTGTTCTTGCTCATCATCAACTTTTTCAACATCCAGTGCACCATTTAGAACTTAGATGTAGTCAATACAGGTTTGTGGAATGAAAGAGGAAAAGAAAGAATTAATATTCCTTTAAATTAGGATGGCAAAGATCATATATAGAAAATTGGCTAAGTTGTGGTCCATTCATATTTGCTCCCAATTAAGGAGCACAGCTATGAAAAGGAAGGCTTCAAATTAATAACCAAGAGATTTTTTAAAAAAGAAAACTGGCCAGGTACTGTGGCTTATGTCTGTAATATCAGCATGTTGGGAGGCCAAGGCAGGATTACTTGAGCCCAGAAATTCCAGACCAGCCTGAGAATTTGGCAAAACTCTGTCTCTACAAAAAATACAAAAATTAGCCAAGTTTGGTGGCATGTGCCTGTAGTACCAGCTACTTGGGAGGCTGAGGTGGAAGAATAGCTTGAGTCTGGGAGGTCAAGGCTGCAATGAGCTGTGATCGCACCACTGCACTCAAGCCTGGGTGGTACAGTAAGACCCTGTCTCAAAAAAAAAAAAAAAAGAAAAATCACTAAGCAAAATAAGACATGTGAAGGATCATGTCAAAGGTAAGAAAAATTAGGGGAACATTAAAAGCTTTCTTCCCAAGCCACTAAATCAACTTGACTAACAAAATTACCACTTGATTTAGCATTAGAAAATTACATTACATATCAAACATAAACCCATTAATCAAATACTAAAGAAATTTCTGAGTTAAATGGTATAATGTTAGCTTATGCCAGAGCTGACCTTGAAAGATTGTTCAAATATGGCTCAGTGTGATTGAAAGTTCTGTGTGAATACGTTTTTGGAAAGATCCAACAGCAACACCTTAGTGTATGTTTTTGAAATAAAATGTATCTGAGTAGCAGCAAAGTTATCCATTTCTTCTAGGTCCTCCAATTTGTTGGCATAAAATTGTTCATAATAATCCCTTATGACCATTTTTATTTCTGAGGTATCTATTGCAATGTCTCCACTTTCATTTCTGATTTTATTTATTTGAGTCTGCTTTTTTTAGTGAATCTAGCTAGGAGTTTGTAGATTTTATTTTTTCAAAGAACCAACTTTTGATTTTATTTATATTTTCTATAGTTTTACTATACTACATTTTATTTGCTTCTGTTCTGATCTTCATTATTTCCTTCCTTTTGCTCACTTTGGGTTTAGTTTGTTCTTTCTTTAGCTCCTTGGGGCATAGTGTTAGTCTACTTATTTAGATCTTTTTCCTTTTTTAATCTAGGCATTTATTGCTATAAACTTCTCTCTTAGAACTGACTTTGCTGCATACTGTAGGTTTTGATACATTGTGTTTCCATTGTCATTAATCTCAAAATATTTTTTAATTTCCCTCTTGATTTCTTCTTTGACCCATTAGTTCATCATAAGCATGTTGTTTAATTTCCACATATTTGTAAATTTTCCAAGATTCCTCCTGTTATTGATTTTTAGCTTCACACTACTGTGGTTGGAAACAATACTAGACATGATTTCAATCTTTTTGAATTTGTTAAGGTTTATTTTGTGGCCTAACATATGGTCTATCCTGGAGAATGTTCTATGTATGCTAGAGAAGAATGTATATTCTGCTGTTGTTGGATGTATGTAGGTCTGATAGGTCCATTTGGTCTGAAGTATAGTTCAAATTTATTGTTGTCTTGTTAATTTTTTGTCTGGTTGATCTCTCCATTATTGCAAGTGGAGTACTGAAGTCCCCTATTAGTGTCATATTGCTGTATATTTCTTCCTTCATGTCCACTAATATTTGCTTTACATATTTAAGTGCTTCAATTTTGGATGCATATATGTTTACAATTGTTATGTCCTCTTGATAAGATGACCTCTTTATCATTAAATCATGACCTTCTTTGTCTCTTGGAACAGCTTTTTACTGGAAGTCTGTTTTATCTGATATAAGTATAGGCATCCCTGCTCTCTTTTGGTAACTGTCTGTTTTCATGGAATATCTCCTTCTATCCCTTTACTTTCAATATATGCCTATTCTTAAAGTTTAAAAATGGGTCTCTTGTAGGCAGCATCTAGTTGGATCTTGTTGTTGATCCACTCAGCCATTCTATATCTTTTGATTGGACAGTTTAGCCCATGTACCAGCAAGGTTATTATTGATAGTAAAAGACTTACTCCTGCCATTTTGCTAATTGTTTTCTGGTTACTTTGTAGATAATTTGTTCTCTTCTTCCTCTATTGTTGTCTACCTTTGTGGTTTGGTGGTTTAGTTTTCTGCTTTGTGGTTACAATATTGTTTTTTAAATATTCAACATGAGTACACTTTCTTGTTTGGATAACGTGTAAAACGTCTACAAGGAGGGATAGATAATAAGTTTTCCCTTCAGAATGCACTGCTTTGCCTGGGATGAGGAATAATTTATAATGGTAACTGTTGCTGGTTAAAATTTGGCTCCTACCCACATTCATGCAAACTCAGCGTTCTAGATTAAAAGAGATTTAAGAGACTTGCCAAGCAAATGCATGGCATCCTTAGATGTATCCTGATTTGAATAAAACAGCTATAAATAATAATATTTTGGGGATTATTGAAAATTTTGACTATAGATTAGTTTTCAGGTGATATTGGAGAATTAATGTTATTATTGTTAGGTATGTTAGCACGGTCATGCAGCAATGTGTCTTTCTTTTTAAGAGATGCATACAAAAATATTTGGGTGTGAAATGTTCTTGTGCGATAATTTGCTTTAAAATTCTTCAGAAAAAAAAAGATGAGCAAAATAGAAAAACAAGATAATGGGTACATGTTATCTATTTCGTATTCTCCCTGTTTTTTTGTTCAATTTTTAAAAGAAATTTACTCCATACATATATCCCACCCCCTCCACTAAGGACCCCCAAACTATAAAGTGCTGTGAATATAAGAAAAAGTGAAAGAATTCTATGATTCTGAGAGAAAGTCAACACTGTAGGAAAAAGAGAGCCCAGGATTTGGGCTAAAAATCATTAATCTGACCCTGATCAACCCTGTGGCCTTCAGCAGTAACTCAGCCTCTCAGGCCTTTGATTTGTTCATGTGTAAAATGAGGGTCATTGTCATTTAGACAACGACCTTCAGGGTATGTTTTAATGTTAAAATTCAGAGTCCTTCCATATCAGATAAGCATCAACTATTCAATAGTTTATGCTGAAGAGTACAGGGGACCAAGAGACCACCCAAATGGGTTCATGAGCCCATCATGCCACTTCTTTGTTGGGTCACTTTGGGCACCTCACTAAATTTTTCTGAGCTAGGTCCTCTGCACCTTGCTTGTCTATCATCAAAGGGTCACTGTGAGACTATAATAATATAAGAGGAAAGAAATCGTGATTATTAAGGCATATGCTGAACCACATACCTCCATTGGCAACATTAAATTTCACTCCAAACTCTCCCCCTGGTCCTCCAGGGCAGTGGCTGGCTGTTAGAATGATTCCACCAGCTGCCTTGATCTTCCTGATAATGCAGGAGACCGCAGGTGTAAACAAGATGCCATTCTGTCCAATAATCAGTCGTCCAATCTAAACCATCCAAAAAAAAAAAAAATCAATCCAGTTGCTTGGGATTAAAGGCATTTCAACAGGAAAGTACCCCAGGCTCTGTTAACATACAGCCAATCACTTGATAAAAGAAACAGAGTAGGCTTTAGATTAGGGGAGGCAGGGTAGGGGGAGCACTGACATTGTCTCTCCTATCTAATGTCTCTAAGACCATTTGGTGCACCTGCATCTAGTAGTCAATTATTAACCTGTAAATAGGATATGCCTCACTGATTTTCAGTCGTTTGAAACATCTGCTTCTGATAATCGAGGGGTTAGCTTGAATCACACAAGAAGTTCTTAGTTTGCTACTGACTCAGAAACTATGCATATGAACATGCTAGAGATTACAAGAAAAAAGAAATGGAGTGCTTCTCTGCTTCTTCTGCTTCCTGTAACTTAGAACAAGCTCAGAGAGCAAGGGGACTGATTTACTACAACCTCATCATCTGTAGGCATATTTTAACTGTAATCTTCAGGAATGACTTTTCTTCTGAAAGTAGGAATTGTCTTTCTGCTGTTAAGTGACAGCATGTGCTGGAGACATTGGAGAAATTACCCAGTCATGCTAAGCAGAGATCTGGAGGTCATCCATGGATGCAGCCAGATTCTTTCTAGAGCTACAAAACTGACTTTCTAAAAAGTCAGCAACACAGGGCTGAAGAACATTTATTGCTACACCTTGTTTTAAAATTGGATTCAATATCATCCAATCTAGTAGTTCTCAATATTTCTACAAAATAGAATCACTTATGAAGCTTTTCAAAATCCTAGTACTCAAACTGCATTCTAGACTGATGATATTGCAATCTCTGGGGTTGAGAGCCCAGCATTAGTAGTTTTAAAGCTCCACAGATGATCCCAATGTTCAGCCAAGCTCGGTAATAAAGCCCCCTTGTTACTCAAAGGGCTGGCAGCATGGGCATCACCTGCAAGCTTGATAGAAATGCAGAACCTCAGCTGGGCATGGTGGCTCCACCTAAAATCCCAGCACTTTGGGAGGCTGAGGTGGGCAGATCACTTGAGCTCCAGAGTTCGAGACCAGCCTGGCCAATGTGGTGAAACCCTATTTCTACTAAAAATACAAAAATTAGCTGAGCATGGTGGTGCACCCCTGTAGTCCCAGCTACTCCGGAGGCTGAGGTGGGAGAATTGCTTGAACCTGGGAGGCAGAGGGTGCAGTGAGCTAAGATGGCATCACGGCACTCCAGCCTTGGCTACAGAGTGAGACTCTGTCTGAAGGAAGGAAGGAAGGAAAGGAAGGAAGGAAGGAAGGAAAGAAAGAAAGGAAGGAAGGAAGGAAAGAAAGAAAGAAAGAAAGAAAGGGAAAGAAAGAAAGAGAAAGAAAAAGAAAGAGAAAGAAAGAGAAAGAAAAAAGAAAGAAATAGAAAGAAAAAGAAAGAGAAAGAAAGAAATGCAGAACCTCAAGGCCCACCCAAGGCCTACCGAATAAGAACCTGTATTTTAATAAGATCCTCTCCTCTCTTCCCAGATAATTCATTTGATAAGTACTGATATAACCAACAAGCCCAAACAAACCTTAACATACAGTTCAACAACAAAGTTGCCCTGGCACCATCATTGCTAGAGGTCAGTCACTGACCAAATATAACAATCAGCGAGATCAGGGGAAAAAAAATTACAGAAGATATCAAAACACACACACACACACACACACACACACACACACACACACACAGAGAGAGAGAGAGAGAGAGAGAGCTCAAAAGCAAAGTGGCCTTGGGATGATTTAGTATGGAAATCCACAAGATCCCCAGGCTACATATTTTCAAGTAGAGGAGACAGATTATAAACAAATAAGCAATAATAATAATAGTTACTAGTGAGGTACATATTAGGAAGGAATTAGACTGCTGTTATAAAGGACGTCAATTTTAATAATAATATAATAATAATAGCTAAGGGAGCTTAGATTTTATTCTAAGTACAACCAGAATCCATTGAAAGATTTTAAACAGTGGAAGTGACCTGATTGCATTTTTAAACATCATGGGCTGAGCAGCCCAAATGGTCCTATTAAAAAGTAAGTCACATCAAGTCACTAAAACATTCCAATAGCTTTCCTTGTCCCCCACCAACCCAAAACAAAGCCAAAGTCTTCATTGTAGTCTACAAGGCCCTACATAATCTGACCTCCATCATGTACCATTCTCCATCGCCCTCCCGCCCTCCTTCTTCTGTTCCAGCCACAACGGAACAGAACAGCTATTCCTGAAACATACCAAACATGATCCTGCCTCAGGGCCCTTGCATTTTCTTTTTCCTCTGCTTACAATACTTGCTCAGATATTAACATACCTGCCTTCTACTGTCTTCTGGGTTTCTGTTTCAGTGTAAGCTAATCAGAGATAGCATACTTGACAGCCCTATATAATACTATAGCCAGAAGTCCCTAACTTTTCTATTGTTTCCTATTTCCTTCACCCTGCTATAATTTTCTGGATCACATATGTTGCCTTTAACATTTTCCATATTATTTATTTTCCCACTGTATGTAAAGCCCAAGGACCTTTCACTGCTATATCCCAAGTACCTAAAATAAATCTGGCATGTGGTAAGTGTACAATAAATATTTGTTGAATTAATGAATGGAGAATAATGAATGCATGATGAATGGCTTCTCTGGGAGAAATACCTTGAAGGGGGGCAAGAGCAGAAAGAGGAATATCAGATGGGAGACTCTTCAAGTCGAGTGTTGATAGAGTCTTGGACTAGGCTAGAGCCAACAGAAATGAAAATTAGTCATTTGGTTTGAGATACATTTTTGGAAGGAGGATGAACAGAATATGCAGGTGGACTGGAATATGGAAGAGAGGGGCTGTGGTAAATAGCCTCCAAAATGGCCCCAATAGTCCTTGCCTTTTGGCATTTTTGCCTTTTTGTGGTCCCCTCCCACACTGAACGATGCAGATCTGGGTAATCAGTATATATTGCAGAAGTGATTGTGTGTGACTTCCATGGTGAGGCCGTAAATGGCATGGACACTTCTGCCCTGCTCTCTTGGACAGCTTATTTTGGGAGAGGCCAGCCGCCATGTCATGAAGACACTCAAGAAGCCCTGTGAAGAGGAAGCAAGGCCTGCCAACAACAGCCAGCACCAGCTTTCCAGCCAAGGGATTGAGCCATCTCACAGTGGATCCTCCAGCCCCCACCAAGCCTTCATATGACCAAACCAATACCAACATGTAACTGTGACCTCATGTGAGTCCCCAAGCCAGAATATCCATCTCCTGTCTCAGAAATGATGAGAAATAATAAATATATGTGCTCACACATATTACCATCTAATTTTCTACATTATATGTTTATTTCCCCACTGTATATAAGATTCAAGGACTGTTTTTTTTTTCACTGCTATATTCCAAGAACCTAGAACAAATCTGGCATATGGTAAGTATACAATAAATATCTGTTGAATTAATTAATGGGAAAAAATAAATGAATGATGAATGGCTGCTCTGGAAAAAAATACCTTGAAGAGTGGCAGGAGTGGAAAGAGGAGGATCAGATGGGAGGCTAACAGCCAGCACCACCTTGCCAGCCAAGTGACTGAGCCATCTTGCAGTGGATCCTCCAGCCCCCATCAAGCCCCAACTAAGCCACTAAGTTTCATGGTAATTTCTTACACTGCAATAAATAACTAATACTGGACCAGTGAGAAAAGGAGTCAAGAATAATCTCAGCTTTCTACCTTTAATAACTTAATGGATAGTGGTGCTATTAATCAAGTCACGAAAGAGAAAGGACAATAATTACACCTATAGTATTACCCAAAGTCATGATAAATTATTTTCCATATGCTCTTGCTAAAATTTATGTAGTCATTCAACTCATTTTATTGAGTATCTACCATGAAACCGGCAATATGGAAGAACCTTCTGATATAGAACTGAATATAATTTAGTCACTGCCCTCAAGTAATAAGTCTGGAGAATCAAGAATCTGAAAAATGTTTGTAGCTTTTGTTCAAAATTTTCTCTCAGCCATTTAAAGGGAAAATTATGAAGATTGTATAGTGGTGAGAGACTGGGATAGCAGTCCACAAAAACTTAGGAAGCCCTTCCATAGCACAGAGTCAATGCTGAGGAACAGCTGCCCAGCCAGGGGCTACATTTTCCAACCCACCCTTGCATCTAGGTGTGGCCACATGGTGCATTTGGACAATGGGTGATAAACTAGTATGAGAATAAGAACAGAAGTAATGTGTGTTTCTTCTAGGCTGAGGATATCAGAAAACAGACATATCATCTCTACACTGCTTATTTCTCTTTCTACAGATTCAGTACAGGTAATCATGTGGCTCTAGGCAATGCCAGAGTCACAAGAGGGAAGGAAACTGAGTCCCCATCCCATTTGGTAGACAAGAGTCTTTGCCCACCAGGGACATCCTCATTGGACTATTGTGTGAGTGAGAAATAACATTCTATTGTTTTTAAGGCAATAAAAATTGCCTACATTTCAGGTTTATTTATTACAACCACCCACATTTTCTTAAGCAGTAGCAAAAGAAACATAAACAATAGTTTAATGCCAAATCAAAAATGTCAAATGCAAAATTATTTTATGCTATTGCAGTATAAAATTATGTCCACTTTGGGGCAAGGACTTAGAAAAATGCAGAAATAAACATGTAAAGTTATTAAGTAGGAACGATTATAGATACATTTTTATCTTATTACATTTCAGTTATTTTTGAAAAGGTAATATACATTCTGTTTAAGAAGGTTAAAGTGAGTAATTACACTTGAATAAAGTTTCAACCTGAAATACTTTAGTTATAATTGGAGAATTAACAGAAGATTAAATTCTAGATATCTGGAAATTTTACCTATGTGAGATCTGCTCATTAACCCATCAATACCAGAGAGAAGAGATATTGCTGGACATGGTCCTATCATCTGGGGGATAAGTACTGGAGGAGATGTGAAAGAGAGGGTGATGGGGCTTCTGAGGTAAGACATGGAAAATCGTGAAGATATTTGTGTCCCTTATGGACACTCACCAAATGGTGACCTAGGCAGAGGAGGATTTTAACAACAGGATGACCAGTTCTGTGGATGTCAATGAGTGGCTTTCCCCCAGCCATTCCTGTCATTGTCCAATGGGCTCATGAGCCAAGTGGCTGTTATGGTTTAGATGTTTGTCTCCTCCAAATCTCATATTGAAATGTAATCCTCAGTGTTAGCGGTGGGGCCCAGTGAGAGATGTTTGGATCATGGGGACGAGTCCCTCATGAATGGTTTAGCACCATGCCCTTGATGATAAATGTGTTCTCGCTCTGCGTTTACATGAGATCTGCTTGTTTAAAAGTATGTGGCACCTTCTCTTTTGTTCTCTTGCTCCCACTCTTGCTGTGTGATATGTCTGCTCCCACTTTGTCATCCGCCATGTGTAAAAGCTCCTGAGGCCTCACCAGAAGCCAAGGAGATGCGGGCACCAGGCTTGTACAGCCTTCAGAACCATGAGCTAAGGAAACTTCTTTTCTTTGTAAATTACCCAGCCTCAGGTATTTCTTTATAGCAATGCAAGAATGCTGTAATACCATGGCCGTGATGGCAGGGATGAAGGCTATGCATGGGCTCAACAACATGGACATTCCCTCACCAAGGCTGACCTGGCTATGGCCACTGCAGAGTGCCTACTCTACCAGCAGCAGGGACCAACACTGAGTCTCCTTCTGGTACCATTCCCCAAATGATCAGCCAGCTACCTGGTGGTAGATTGGTTAATTTGGGCCACTTCCATCACGGAAGATGCAGCACTTTGTACTTACTAGAATAGACACAAAGAAGAGGAGATATGAAGACAGATGCAAAGATTGGAGTGATGCAGCCACACCCGGGAAGCCAAGGAATGTATTCTGCTGCCAGAAGCTGGAAGAGGCAGCGAGCAGATTCTCCCTAGAGCATCTACAGAGTGTGGCCATGCCGATACCTTGATTTTGACTTCTGGCCTCCAGAACTGTGAGAGAATAAATTTCTGTGATTTTAAACCACCAAATATGTGGTAATTTGTTATGGGAGTCCTAGGAAATGAATACAAAGTTTGTAATCTAATACGAAGATTGTATTAGCTTCACAAGGCTGCTATAACAAATTGCCATAAACTTGGTGGCTAAAAGCAATTAAAATTTATTCCATAACAGTTCTGGAGGCCAGAAGTTCAAAATCAAGGTGTCACTGGGGGTCTGCCTCATCGAAAGGCTCTAGGGGAGGATCCTCCCTTGCTTCTTCCAGTTTCTGTTGCCTCCACATATTTCCGAGCTTGTGTTCACATCACTCCAATCTCTGCCTCTGTTTTCACGTCACTTTCTTCTCTGCGTGTCTATGTCTTCTCTTCTGTTCACCCTCTCTCTACCAATTAGCCCAGGATAAATGCCATCAGAAAAGGTATGGCTTTGAAGATCTAGTCATTGATAAAAAGAAATATAACTTTTGGAAGCCCTTTTGTATAAAGAAAAAGCACTCAACTTGAAGTTAAAAGGCATAGGTATGAGTCTTGACTCTACCCCCTGACGTAGGATCAATCATTTAACTTCTCTGAGGCTCTGCGTCTTTATTTGAAAAGCCAAGGAAGAAGAGTGTTGTTAAAATCCACCGAAGATCAGATTCTATAAACAAAAACCCTTTGTTAAATTAACCATGACACAAATTATTCTATTGTCTTCCCCGAATCCCACAACCCCCTCCAACATTTAAAATTCATCTTTAGATAGCAGATTATCCCTTAAAGTACCATTTTACTCTCTGAAAAAGTCCTAGAAATACTACCCTCTGTCAATGCAGCAGACCGCTACCTTGCAAGGAAAAGATGGTCTACTTACATAATTATCCTTAGTTATGTTTACAGCATTGAAGCAGGCAATATCTGACTTTCATTCCTGAGTGAAATCCAGACCACAGCCCAGGGAGGACCAAGCCATGGCATTCTGTTGCTCCCCGCTGAACGTCCCACACCATAGGGTCTGGCTTTGGCTGGAAGAAGGGCAACCTCACCCAGTCCTCCAGAAGGTGCACACACCCAAGCGGATGCTACTGCCATTAAGGGGCATTTCCTTCAACTCCCACGTGGAAAAGGGGGCAAAGTGGACCCTAGTCCACTGTCACTCACACACACGTACAGATCCCAGGGTTCACACAGATACAGATCCCAGGGTCCACATCTATCACATATATGAACATTATCACACAGACCCCTGCAGACACATCTGTGAGGCATATGCATTCCCAAACACACAGACAGACTCATGATAAATTTGTTCCTACCCAGCTGTGACTTCTAAATGCTTGGGTAAACCAAGACACAGTAGAAAGGGGTGTGCAATTATCATTTCCCATGATGCCGTTACTTAAGAACTCTTTGTGTCCGTCCTTCTAATGGCACCAATGCCTCCCATCAAGCCTTAAACCTCACCTAAATTATGTCATTGGGCTTTTTCATCCATAAATGAGCATACCAGGTGCCAAGGGAATCAATATGCCCTTTCACATGCCTTAGACCAGTGTCCAAAGAAAGATAAAATGTTATTCTATAAAAGCTTTCTCCCAGCATTTCTATTCCTTTACATTTTGTGCCATATACAACTATGGTTTTTTAATGATCTTATTTCTGACAGCTGTTTTTCTTCAGAACATCAACAGCTTCTTTCCTAAATTAGTTTTAGTATGAGTTCCATTTCTAATTAGCTCAAATTAAAGTCCTAGAGAGCAGCGAGGTAATATTTAAACCCTCAGGCTAAAATTTCGGAGTAGGTGCAGAATGTTGACTATAAATGAGTTTTTCCTGTGACATAACACGCATGAAAGCAGGATTTCTTTCATGTGTGAAATGTCTTAAATCAGACTTACCCTTTGTGATTCTCTTTTAGCTTTAAATGTCATTTAAGAAAAAAAAAGAAAAGAAAATTAAGCATGGCATTCCCCAATATCCTCTGCTCACTGTGTTATAATCCCTATCACTCCCCAAGTGAATTGGAGAGAGTGAAGACACAATCAACAGAAACTTCCCTGATGCTTCACAGAGGAAGTGTTCTCCAGGACCACACAGCCTCCACCATGTCCATCTACGAAGGGCTGTGGCAAGCCATATACACAAAGATGCCTGTTTCCTGTCTTCTCGGTTAAAAACAAAAACAAAACACTGGAAGGAACCCCAAAGCCAAGCTGCCGTGGGTTGCAGAGTGCCAGCCGTGAAGTAGTGTTGTCCATGGGTAAACAGGAGATGGATAAGGGCAATTTCAAGAAATAACAAACTCGAGGCATGAATGTGGTTATCCAAACATCAAGGGACTCCTTCATTTGCATTTGGATAATTGTGCAGTTATATGATTTGTTACATGGAGACCAGATGGAAGTAAGAGAGCTCATCCTCAACTTCCTGTACCTCTGGAAGTCTTTACACACATGCTGGAGAGAGAGATGAGAGTTCATTAGCATCAAACCACCATGGATTTCATAATCAATTCCTAATATCTGAATAAGTGCAGAAAAGTCACAGGCATCTAGAAGTGTGGCCCAAGTCCTGTTCTTCAATCGGCCCACCCATTTCTCAAGATTTCATTGAGAAGATCAAGAAATCTAATCTTCCTTGGATGCAAAATGGAGGTGGTGAAAATTGGAAGTACGTCCTTCCTGGTAATGAGGCAATTTCAGTACATAGGAAGTGCTCTGAAATCTTTAAGGTATACAGTCTGACTCACTAGAACAAGAAAGGGCCCCACTTGTTGCCATTTTATGAGGTGACCACCCCAGCTGGATAAGAACTACAAGTGTCCATTGGGTCTACCTGGGTGTGGGTCAAGAAAGCAGAGTTGAGTGCCCTGAGGTAAGCTGAGATTTTGGTTTTCAATGGGAAAGAATGTAAGAATTGACTTTGCCACCTACTGCCGGGGTGACTTTGCACAAGATCCCAAATCCCTATGTATCTCGATTTTGTTATCTAAAAGATCACATGATGGAGGATGTAAGCAAGTAACACAGCCAAGACCCAGTTTACAGTGTCTAGTACCTAACAGACTCTTGACACGTTTCACTTGCCCTTGAGTCAATCTTTCCATGTCACTGAATATTCTTCCACAACACGATTTTAATGGATATAGTCGTCCATTGTTTAAATGTACCATTATTGACCAATGTAAAAATGTTCTTTTACCTCAAATTTTTATATGTAAAACAAAAACATGTTTGAGGACTAAACCCACACTGTAGTATAAATTAAACTGGATGTAGGCCAGGCATGGTGAGTCACACCTATAGTCCCAGCACTTTGGGAAACCAAGACAGGAGGATGGCTTGAAGCCAGGAGCTCAAGAGCAGCCTGGGCAATACAGCAAGACCTCATCTCTACAAAAAAATAAGAAAAATTAGCTGGCCATGGTGGCGTGCACCTGTAGTCCCAGCTTCTTGGGAGGCTGAGGTGGGAGGATCCACGGAGTCCAGGAGTTTAAGGCTGCAGTGAGCTTGGATAACGACTGCACTCCAGCCTGGATGACAGAACAAGAACCTGTTTCAAAAAAGAAAAAAGAAAAAAAAACCTAAAAACTAAAAACTGGATGTAGTTTGCTAATAACTAAACAGCAAATTAATTGTAACATGCTTACATATCAACGATGTCTTTCTTCTTTGATCATAAACCTGCTCACTAAGAAGCTGCTGAAGTCCATGGTAATGACAGGTACATGTCTGCATCCTTGTCCTGACCTGCATCTTCTTTGATTGTCCCCATCTGTGTCTCCGACTGGCACTGCCGAACCGGCTTGCTACCTGATCAATGTTGTACTGAACTGGACTGCTAACTGATCAATGTTGTTGAGCTCACTGCACAAAGCTGTTCTTACAAGGTAGATTTCTGCCTGGAATAGTCATACTTACACTGTTTATATTCCTTACTCCTGACCCATCCAACGCAGCACAAGTTCTATTTATTGCCATAGAAACATAGGTCATTTGGAAACACCTCCTTCATTTCTATGGAATGTTCAAACATTTCTGACATTTTGGACTCTGTTCTAGCCTCTTGTTAAATATATCCAGAAAAGAGACAAAGCTTTATGGGGGGGGGGCTATATGCACACATATGCTATAGAATAAGCTATCTAAATGCTTAGAAATACTTTCCATCTGGCACCGCACCTTAATAGGTAGACAGAAATTAAGTATGTGTATATCTATCTGTATAGATACGTATAAATATATATCCCCAAAACAAAAACTCATTCTCTTACTTATACATAGGTAGAATATAGGTGAATATACATATACATTTATAGGTAGAACAAAAAAACCCCTCAGCCTCTTTAGGGCCATGTGTTTTCTCTGAGTAATTGTCACAATTAATTAAAATACATGTGTATGCCTTTTTAGATAACTTCCATCAGACCAGTTTCTGTCTGGTTGGAAAATAATAACTGCCTATTTGCTAAGTGCCCCTGCCCCCATACTATGTTCCAGTGAACTAAAGACCTCTGGTAATCATAGATTTACAACTCAGCAAGATTAAACAATTTATTGTTATTTATGACATCCAAGCTGGATCTTCTGTATTATATTCCACATTAGCATCTATCACTTTACATTTGGGAGATCCTGTCCAAAAAATGATTATGCCTCCTAACCAAACATTCAGCAGGGCTGCAGGAACAGGCCCCCTGAACAAACATCCTGCCAAAGTACTTTAAAGCACCGTGAGCTCCCACAGCTGTGCATTTTCAGACGACTCAGCAGATTAGCGTGGAGTCTCTTAGCCTCTGCTTGGTCTGTTCCTTTCAGTGATCTCTCACATGGCCCAGTCCATTCGGTTTGAAAATCCTCATGAAATGAGCAGATTATGATCTGGATTCAGTAGAGGGCCATGGGGTGGGCATGGAGGGGAGAGGGTTTGCTCTTAACACAGCCTGAGCCTCAGAAAGGTTTCAGATGGAAAAGCATGGCACTGACTCAGCTCATGCTTAACAGGAAATAATGCACAGACCACACCAAAAAAGCCCTTTATGTTGTGTGAAAGTCTATGCCGGAGCAGCTGCTGCCACCTCATGTACTGTGATAGAGTGTGCATGTGTGTGTTTGTGTGTGCATGAGTGTGAGTATGCACACAAATGTGTGCTGGGAGGGGGAGGAGATCACACCTTCCACAGTCGCCACCTCAGCCTTAGCTAGCAGCATGGAGAAATGCCAAAAGTCAAGAGGAAGCTGCACCAAAACAACTGTGATCACCACATCAGCAGGCGCTTTCTGGTTAGTAAAGCTACTGGGACTGAAAAACACACACGATCTCGTCCTTCTTTTATTTTAATCAGAGCAAAATATTTTTATAATAATTGTGTTATATGAATAAATAATTCATAACGCTGTAACCCATTATCACATTCAATCCTCCCAACAACCCTAGAAGATATGTAGACAAGTATTATTACTTTCCCTATTTTTATAAATGAGGAAATAAACCCCAGGAGGCTAGGCGACTTCCCCACGGTCATAGAAGTTGCAAACAGTAGTATCAAGATTCAAATCCAAAGCTTCTCCTTTTGTCTTTATCATTTTAATTTTGAAGGTAATGCATATGCATGTATGATCTTTTAAATCCAGAGATGTATATGGAATAGATAGGAAAAGGGACTCTCCTTCCCCATTATACACCCCCTCCACCCAAGCTATATACACTGTTGACTAGAGTATGTCCTTTCAATCCTATTTTCTATGCCTACATTATATACAGAAAAGCAGGATTATGTTACACACAATATTCCAGTCATTGCTGTTTTTCACTAACAAGCTATCATTCACATCTTTTTCATACTACATATAAATTTATATCCTTTATTTTAGTGGTGTATATAGTGCAGTTGTGTCATAAATTATGTACCTGTTCTCTGTTGAACATATAGATTTTTTCTGAGTTTTTCCTTAGCAAAATGCTGCAGTGAGTACCCTTGTACACAGATGTTTGTACATTTGTTCTAGAAAAATCTACAGTAAAGATTCTTAGATTAAGAGATTCCCAGGTTATTAGAAAACTACTCTATTAATTTAGATATATACTTCCAAATTGCCTGACCAAAAAGTTATGTCAATTTAACTTCTATGAACAGTATACAAACATGACAATTTTCCATCACCTACACCAACTCTGGGTAATTTCATCTTTTTTACAAGTTGATGGGTTGTTTTAATTTATATTTCTCTGGTTATTAATAAGGTTGGCCACCTGTTCATGTGTTATTATTGATGATATTTGTATTGAATTGTTTGAATTTTCTTGATTTCAAAAAACTTTTTACATGTCATAGATATTAAATATTTGTTGTAAAACTCTCCTTCCAGTATTTTGTATGTGTTTGGTCAAGTAGAATAAACTCTCGTCCTCTGATTTCAGATTCCTTTCTCTTTCCATTAGAAATCCCTAAATGTAAAACTACATATTGATAGCTAAAAACCAGGATGTTTACTAGAGAAAAAGAATACAAAGGCAATAATTAAATATTATATTTATACAAAATACCTACTAGTACAAACTTAAAAAGAGAAAGTAAAAGTCAAATGCTTCTACGACTTCAGACTAAGAAAAAGAACTTTTGAGGTTGAATGTTCCTGAAATTTCTCTTTTCATACAACTACGGACATGACTTCAAAAGTTGATGTGACTAAGAATGTAAGACATGAAAGATATTTGAAGACTCAGAGAAGGTGGATTTTCATTTTAACAAGTCACATATATATTCTAGATATCCTCTTATTCATAACTAAGAGAGTCAAATCAGATGAAAGAATCTAAAAATTTCCCTTTGACTGTGTTAAGTAGAAGTAGTAGAGGCATATTGGCCAAATCTTGAGTGTTTGCAAATTGACTCTTAAGGCTATAGGCTGGCACAGGTCATTGAAGCCCTAGCTTTTTATCTTTAATTTTAAAATCCCCAAACAATTTATACTAATTTTTCTTGTCCATTATTTCCAAATAATCTTGTTTAAATGTTATTACAGTGCCTGCTCATGTTACTGTTGTCTAACAGAAGGGTATCCGGGGCCTTAAAACTGAGAGGGTTAGGATTAATGATTCCAATACCTATGCTTGGACATCTCCAAAAGTGGGTTCCAACTTCTTGTCCTCAAGTCTGTATAGAAACTAGCAAACTTCCAGAGCTCACAAAAGGCTCAAAGAGAACAGATGTTATAGAAAATTCTTACAGCAAGTTTCACGCATAATGTTGCTGTTGTGTGTCTGCCTTTTCAATAAACATCACTATGCTTTATCACAAGATTTAATAAAGCAGCTTAGTTAAAAATGCCATCTGGGTCTCTGGACACATTAAACAAAGCTTAAAATAACCACCCCAGCAACTGGGAGGACCCAGCTGTTCTCATAATCTGTCCCACTCCTTTTACTTCCCCATAAAAAGAGTGAATGAAGACCACAGACTAAAAGCATCCAGAAGGAACTGACACAAACAGGGAGATAGATGGAGCCAAGGGCTCCTGTAAGTTTGCTATTGCTCACATAATAGATTTGCTAATTCCACAACCTGCGGATGGTGATTAAGAACGGGAAGCAGAAAGAGGGAAGAGAGAATCATGGAAGGGCTCATTCAAGTTTTCTAATGTATCACAAACCTGTCCTCCCTAATGTCTGGATCATAGCAGCCCATTCCATTCACCTATTCTGTAGTGAACTCCAATAGAAAATACAAAGCCATCACCACCCAGTTCTTTCTCCCTTCTAGAGATGAGCTATTAGCCACCCAATCCCAGATTCTCAGATCCATTCCAGGAAAGAAGCCCTAGGTATTGAAGCACAGCTTTCCCTCCCTCCCTTCTTTCTTCCACCCCAAGATTTGTTCCCCAGATAGTTCTAGTAAATGCAAAACCAAGTATATTCTCATTCTTTAGAGCAACCAGCTTTTCATGGCCAACTGGAATCAAATACAACCTGCACAAACATCTATCTGGAGGACACTCCCAAGGCTCCTACTGAGCCAGCCTTCTGCATACCACTGCATTTCAGCTTCCTAGTTCACAAGACACTGAGACATTCTTGAATTCTGCAAGGTGCACTGTGTGTTAATATCTTTGCTGCTCATCATGTGGCCAATAAAGGGCATGACTAGTCAACAAATAAATTTTCTCTTGGCTAAAACTTGCAACAAAACTGTAACCTGTTTACCAAGGGGCCCACTACAGGTTATATTCAATATATACAGTCAAATCATAACTATCTGAGATATATTCAGTTGACCATACACCTTTATATTTCAGTAAAAGGTCTTTACATTTCCCAGTGCTATCGATGTTACAAAGTGCTTTCATATGCAGTGCTTCATCTGATTTGCAGGATAATTAAATGATCCTGTCATACCTGATTTTTAGATGAGGAAACAAGTGGTTTCTGGGTATTTCAAGAGGCTAACGCATCTGCCCTCCAACTTCTATGTGAAAACCAAAAACAAAATTCCAAGGCCCCTCAACCATCTGAATGGACTTTGACTCTTTTGGTCAATATATGGCAGAGCTAGGAAAAGAAGGTGAGTCTTCCAGCTGCTGATACAGGGTTTTTTTCTGCCATACTCCATTACCTCCAAGGCTAAAGTCAAAAGAGGGTGTGGTTATCACATGAAAAAATCTGGTTTGGATTTCCCAAATGTGTATGTAGTATTTGGTGATTTACCTTAATTTAACCTACAGTTCTTTTGGGTTGTAACAGTCTGACTCCATTTTTGAAAACAAAACAAAATCGATTTTAAATGCTGAATTATAGATCTTTGCTGTCCAGTATGGTAGCTACTAACCACTTACGGTTATTTGCATTTCTATTTTAATTAATTAAAATTCAGTAAAATGCAAAATTCAGTTCTTCAGTTGCTCTAGCCACATTTCAAGTGTTACAGTAGTCACATATGGCTAGTGGCTGGGACAATGCAGATTATAGAACAGTTCCATCATCAAAGAAACTTCTATTGAACAGTGCTATTATATAATGTCATCTCCAGAGAAAGAAGACTTTAGAAAAAGTCAGAAACGGCCGGGCGCAGTGGCTCACACGTGTAATCCCAGCACTTTGGGAGGCCAAGGCAGGCAGATCCCTTGAGGTCAGGAGTTCAAGACCAGCCTGGCCGACATGGTGAAACCCCGTCTCTAGTAAAAATACAAAAAATTAGCTAGGCGTGGTGGTGCATGCCTGTAACCCCAGCTACTCAGGAGGCTGAGTTGGCAGAATCACTGGAACCCAGGAGGCAGAAGTTGTAGTGAGCCAAGATTGTGCCACTGCACTCTAGCCTGGGTGACAGAGCAAGACTCCATCTCAAAAAAAAAAGAAAAAGAAAAAGTCAGAAACATCTTGAGGCAGGCATAGTGCTGTCATCTGTCCAATATTGAAGATGATTTAAGAATAAGAAAGAAGAAGAGAACAAAGAAGAGAAAAAGAAGTTGCCTTAGGTGTACCTACCCAGAAAAGGACAAAGGCATTCTTGTAGTCATTGTGTTGTATTTTAGCTCTTAAACTTTTTAAGAGATTAGAATAATTTGACACATAGAAGATCTAAACCACTGAAGAGGCTCTGAAGCAGATAAAAGTAGAAAGAAAATAAAAAACTAATTAGTTACAAACTAAGCTTAACCACAATTCGTTTAAATGATACTATTTACTCTTCACATGATTGGTTTTTCTTTTGCTTTATAGTAAGACATAGTTTATATCTTTAAAGGGGAATTAAAATATTTCTGGGAATTTTTAAAAGTAAGTTCACACAGCCACATAAAAACTACAGAAACAGATGAAACCTATCTTCTCATTTATTCCCTAATCCATTCAAATTAAATATAAAAATCCAAGCAGCCACAGTGATATTCAAAAAAGCAAAAGTGAGACAAAACAAAATTCATTTGTCACCTGTGGAGGTAGTTAGCTCACCTAATCTTCACTCCAAACACCAGTAATTTTTAAAAGACAGAAATAAACATGTTCTGCCTTCCCGGAAGGAACTATGTTTCAGGGTAGCCAAATAACCCAGTTGTGAAGAAAATGGTCTGCTTATAGAAAAATGCCAGCTAAAGCATGTAGATAGAATTAGAGAATTAGAAATTCACCATTTTGAAACCCCTAATGAAATAATCAACTCAAGCAAGGATCATTAATAAATGCTAAAACAATCAAGTAACTATTGATACAGAATATAACTGAATATACACATGGTACAAAGTTCACGTCACAGACTACTGGCTTGACCCAAGGGGGAATATAGCAGAGGAGATAGGCAGTGATCACCCTAACCTTGCGATCATCTCACCATCACTAATGATGGGATGTGAATACACATTATTGCCTATGAAATAGTCTTTAAAAAAAGAAGTTGAACCTGAATCTAACTAAACCTTGCAATGGGCTGAACGTGTATGTCTTCCCAAAATTAATATGTTGACATCCTAACCCCAAAGGTGCTGGTATTAAAAGGTGGGGCCTTTAGGGGGTCATTAGATCATAAGGACAGAGGCTTCATGATTGGAATTAGTGCCCTTATAAAAGAGGCCCCAGAGAGCTAGCTAGTCTCTCCCACTATGTGAGTGCCCAGCAAGAAGGCCAATCTATGAACCAGAAAGTTGGTCCTAACCAGATATCAAAACCACATGCTCCTTGATCTTAAACTTGCTAGCCTCTAGAACTGTGAGAAATAAATTTCTGTTCTTTATAAGTCATCCAGTTTTTGGTATTTTGTTATAGCAGGCCTAAAAGCCTTTAGAACTAACTTCCAGTTAACCAGGAAAAAACAGAGTGAAAAGTTAAATGACACCATAAAAAGCAACCAGAAAATTCCAGAAGGGGAAATATTCTACAGGACAACTGACTAGTTTTTCAACAAGTCAATTTCACTAAATAAATACATAAACAAAGAGTGAGGGTATTTTCCAGGTTAAAAAAGTCTTGAGCTAAATAATCAAATGCAATGTGTGTCCCTTGATTAGAAGAAACTAATTTGAACAAACCAGCCACAAAAGATATTTCAGGGAGACCAAGCTGGAAGGATCACTTGAGGCCAGGAGTTTGAGACCAGCCTGGGCAACGTAGTAAGACCTCCATCTCTACAAAAACAATAAATTAGCTGGGCATGGTGGTGTGCACCTATAGTCCTAGCTACTCAGGAAGCTGAGGCAGGAAGATCACTTGAGCCCAGGAGTTTGAGGCTGCAATGAGCTATGATTGTTTCACTGCACTTCAGGCTGTGTGAAAGAGCAAGACTTTGTCTCAAAAAATAAAAGGACATTTCATAATAATTGAGGAAATCTGAATGTGGACTGGGTAATAAATGATATAAAAAAGCCATTTTTTATTTTGTTTGAAAAGATGATTTTGTAACTATACAGGAAAATGTTCTTATTTTTTTAGAAATCTGTACTAAAGAATTTAGGGGTAAAATATCATTTTCTTTAATATACTTTCAAACACAAGCAAAAAATAGTCATGACACAAATATAGCAAAATGTTTACAATCTATGTTCTATGCTTGCCTGTGAGTGCCATTAATCTCATCTCTCTGCTTTTCTGAAAGTTTGAAAATTTCAAAGTTTTATAATAAATTTTTTTACATCCCATAATTTTATAATATTTTTTTTAAAGTTTGAAGCAAATCAACAACTATAGCTTCAAAAATATCCTGACCCACAATAAACATTGAACAGGGTATATTTCTCCCATTTCCTAAAAAAGTTGGCCCAGGAAGGAGTATGAGAGCTGCCATAGCTCTCCCAAGGCTCATTATTCTCCATCACTCCATGGGAAATCCCAAAATAAATTTTTAAAAAAGTTGTTTAAATTTATAATGTTTTTGATTCTATAATAATTTTATAATAAAATAATTTTAAAATGTTTTTGATTTTATATTTTTAATTTATAAAAATTTTTATACATGTTTATGTTTGAAATGTCTATTTCAAACTTTATGAGATATTAAAATATAAGTAATATAGTTCATCATTTTAGAAATGCCATGCTTTTCTTCTCCAGCAATTACATAATCAAAGAGTAACTGTAGTTTTTCCTAGAACATTGCTTTGTAGGCTGGGCATGGTGGTTCATGACACTTTAGGAGGCCAAGGCGGGCAGATCTCTTGAGATCAGGAGTTTGAGACTAGACTGAGCAACACAGAGAAACCATATGAGTAGTACAAACACAAAAATCAGCTGTGCGTAGTGGCATGCACCTATAGCCCCAGCTACTCAGGAGGCTGAGGTGAGAAGATCACCTGAATCTGGGGAGGTCAAGGCTACAGTGAGCCAAGACTGTACCATTGCACTCCAGCCTGGGCAACAAAGTGAGACCCTGTCTCAAAAAAAATGAAAATTTAAAAAAAGAAAATTGCTTTGTAAAATTAACTTTTTCAATCAAAACCAAGATTTTTCAGATATAGAGAATGCAGCCCACTGGTCAGATTTGTCAGTTCAAAGAGAATAAATTCTAGTTTCCTATTTTTCTAGCCTGCTTATGATTATCCAATAGGATATCAAAAAAGACCAAAGCCTTTGGGATCCATGTTCAGTATTCCTGAGTCTAACTCAGGATGCCAAATCAGGAGACAAGCACATTCTCATCAATTTTCAATCATTCGAGACCAATTTTGCTTATAATTATCCAGTTCTTTTAGACCACCTTTCTCCTGAAGCCAGCCTTATGGCTATTCACTACACTTTAGCATAAGCCCCCAAGAAGGTGAACAAAATGAGGAAACGATTGGTTAAAGTTGGCGTTTGAAATTCTGAAACATGTCCACCATTCCCTTCACCCATGCCCGCCCCTCTTAGAAGTAGTACTTTCAGATTATTTAAGAGTCGACGCTTCTATGTGGATTTTGTCATCTGCCCTTTATAACAGCTAGTAGGTTTAATGTGACTCTATTTTAAGCATATATTGACCTATGCTAATTATCTGTTAAAATAAATTCCACTCTTAGAGTTAATAAAGTGTGTTTGTCATGGAAGACCCATTGAAGTAAGAAGCTGAGGAGCCCTTATGGTAAAGTGGGACAAGAAATAATAAGACATAATAATTTTCCCATGCAAATCAACAACCGTAGCTTCAAAAATATCTTGACCCACAACAAGTATTGGACAGGCCATGTTTCTCTCACTCCCTAAAAAATTGGCTCGGGAAGGAGTATGAGAGCTCCCATAGCTCTCCCAAGGCTCATTATTCTCCATCACTCCCCAGGAACAGCCTGTCAGAGAAGAGTGAAAGACCATTTGTCAACCTCTCTTCAACTCCCTGATTCTAGCCAAACATCATCAATCTCAAGTGAGGAGCCAGAGAGAAATCAAACCCCATATATCCAGCATCATTGTCTACTGGAGTCAAAAATCACAATTCCACTACCCACCCCAACACCACTGGCCCTATTTCTCCCAATTGCTTTTTATTGTGTTTTTTAAAAAATCCTTTCCCCATCCCTGCAACACCAAGAAGGAGGAATTATAGTAGATAAATATGAAGCATGGAAATCCTTTAAAAATGTTTTTAATAATAAATGAGAAAATGAGAAGGAGAGGGTTGGGAAGGAAGGAAGGAGGGAATTCAAATGCCAGGGAATTGTTCAGTTTCGCTTTTAAAGATGTTAACACTCATTTATACATCTGCAAGACACTCCCCTTAAAGAAAAGTTCTATGAGTGTGGGTCTGGTTGCATGAATAAGGATAAAACTACTTTTTTAGACGATGTTTCCCACATATCATTCAGAGACCCCTGAAGTTAGGTATCCCTCTTGTAGATGTCCTTGAGATGCTGCTGGACCTGGGAAAGAGGAAACTGGGATACGGGTCTATGCCAAAAGGTGCTTCTAGTTATAGGACAGAGAGGAAAGGGGCAGAGGGAGAAAAACCCGAGGTCTGAGAATCTGGATTGCAGAAGACTACCGAGGTCGTGGGAGAAGGGAGAGAAAACAAGGATGAAAAGAGAAAGGGGAAGAGGCATGAAATGTTGTCAAATGTCAAAAGGCATTTGGAGAGAAGTTGGGAATTGCATTAAGAAAACCACTGCAAATCTCATTTCAGACCATTTAGAGATATGCCCCCTGGGAACTGCGAGCTCAGGCTGTTTAGCATCAAACAAATGGATCCACTCCATCCCTACCCTAATTAAATAAATCATTCAGTAATTCCACTGGGTTAAAGAACCAAAATATTAAAAACCTTCAGGGCCTACTCTTGCCAAATATGTCAGGGATCGTGTGTGTGTGTGTGTGTGTGTGTGTGTGTGTGTGTGTGTGTGTGTGTGTTCTGAGACACCACTACTGTTAAATAGGCAGAGCTAAGACTTAGGGGACTGGCAGATTATTGCAAAAAGGGCACGGGGCAGAGGGACTATGTTGTGAGCCTTGGAAAGAAGTTTGTGTGGGGACTGTGGGCAGTGAACGCGTTGGGAACAATATAGAAAACTGGGAGCTGCCTTGGAATCTACAGGGCCGGGTAAGAGAATGTCCGAAAGAAAAATGAGCAGGTGCGGGATGTGTGCAGAGTCGGAGAAGAGTCCAGGGCACCCGGAGTGGCTCCAGGAACGACGGACACCCCTCAAGGCTTTTGGGGGCGGTGGGTACTAATAGAACCCAGTGTCCGGGGTGCGCCGGGGAGGCTGCGAGCGCGGCGGGAGTGGGGCGCTGGAGGGTGAGGACGCGGGAGTGAGGAAGCAAAGCCGGGGCCGGGCAGGGGCCTCCCATCTGGGCCCGGAGGCAGCAGGGGGACAAGGGCTAGGAGAGGCCATGGCGGCGGCGCGGCGGGAAGCGAGGGGCATCCGGACACTCACCCCGTTGGCCGCGGCCATCTGCACTACGATCTCAATGGCCGTCCTGCTAAAGCACCTGCCGTCGCTGCCCATCACCGTGGTGCAGCCCCGACGGTCGCGCAGGTCGATGGACGACAGCACGCTCTGGATGAAGTCGGGCAGGTAGCTGCGCTGGCCCTCGAAGAGGCCGGTAGGTCGCCGCAGAACCCCGCCGCCGGCCCGCCGCGAGTCCTCGTAGGGCGCGGTGGGCACTGTCAGCACCGGGATGGGGCTCCCCTCCGTGGCGCCTCCTGGCCGGTCCTGCTGCGGCTCCCGGGGCCGGAGGGAATCTGCAGCCTGCCGGGGGCCTCCACCAGCCTGGCCGCGCGCCGGGACTCCGCCTCGCGCCCGGGCCCCCTCTCCGGCAGGTCGACGCCCTGCGCCCGCCCGCCTGGGGACCGCCCGCCCCTCCTCTCCACGCGGCCGCTCGCTGACTCCCTCGGCGGAGATTGCTTCTGCCTTCCTGTAAAGTTTTCTCCCGCCCACCTTCTCCGCGGCCAGACCGCCCGAGGTGCCCTCAGTTTCTCCCCAAGTTGGACTCACTTTCGGGGTGTCCCAAAAGCCTGATTCCAGGGCCTGCTAGCCCGACCCCAGTGACGCCTGCACCGGCGCCTGGCCCCAGCCTTCACACACGATCGCCGCCCTCCGGGGCACACCCTCCGCCAGAAAACAGCCGGCGGGCGGCGAGACTTTGGGCAGAGTCCGGGTTCCTCTCCGGCGCCAGGCCCGTCTCCCTGTCTCCCTGGGAGTGTGCAGCCTACACGCACCAGTTTCTCTTTAGAACAAGCACGGGGAGGGATTTGGGAGGGGGCTGAAACCTTTTGCCATCAGCGAACAGCCTCAGCCAAAAATAACCCTGGAAAGGCGAGCTAAGAATGGTTATCTCCTGCCAGCGCTGAAATCGGAGGCTGGGCGCTGCGTGTGGGGTGTGCGTGCGTGTGTGTGTGTGTGTGTGTGTGTGTGTGTGTGTGTGTGTGCGCGCGCGCGTGTGTGTGTGTGTGTGTGTGTGTACCCTCCCACCCCGACCATTTGTTGAAGGGAATCACCACTGTCAGACTTCAATCCAACAGGACCCATTCGAGCCATCCACACTTGCCCCAGCCTCCTCCAAAACAGCACACTTTCCGGTATGGACAATTCTTTTTTTTTTTTCACTTGTTTGTTTGTTGTGGTGGTTGCAACAGCAGCAACACAGACGACACATATTTCCCTATTCTTCTCGCCCTTCTCACCCTCCCTACCCAGCTCCTGCCTTAGAAACAGGCTTGGCCTACACTGTATCTGTCCACACTGTCTGAACTCTTCCCTGAATTAATCGTTTTCAATAGGAGGGGGCTAAATCCCTTATTAATGCCCTACCAGGAGTGAATGAATAAAGCCAAGTTAAAGGGGAACTGGGTACCACATACTGTGCTAGGTTCCTTTGCATGTATCCTTTCATTCTGCTGGAGCTAAAGATGTTCTGCCTCCTCTCCATAAAACGCACCCAAACTCCAAAACCAGGAAATTCTCCATAGAAAATAGGAGTGAAGAGAGAAAAGACTAACAGGATAAACCCCAAAGCAGGAAGAAAGTTTTGTCTCCCATTTCGCTCAAGGAATTTTTGAACCCACCAAAGCTACTGTCCTGAAAGATCCTGCTGCTTCTCCTTCCCCAAATATTGTCCACTTCCTGAGAATAAGGCTGACTTGCCGCAGGCTTATAAAGTGTTTGGTCACAGTAAGACAACTGTGAGTAATAACACACATTGTATACTGTTTTGCAATTGATAAAAGGCTTTGCATCTGTTTTTTCTTTGGAGGCTGAAGAAAAGAAGAATGATATTCACGCAGTTCCCATTTTACAGATGAAAACAAGAGGACTTTTTCTGTGAAGTCAGGAAAGTGGTTACAATGGTACTTTCCGCTTGTCCGAATTATGTATTGCCCCTCCCCTTTCTATTAATAACATTGAAGTGTGATGGGACAACCACTGAAGCCATCAGTTGAAACCTGCTGGGACTTTTTAGCCATTCTCTTCAACATAAAGAATGGGTGTTTTTGGAGGGGATGAGAGGAATGGGGAAATGTTGTCAAAGAGTACAATGTTTTAGTTGAGACAGGAAGAATACATTTTGTTGAGATCTACAGCACAGCATGGTGACTGTAGTTAACAATGAAGTATTGTGTATTTCAAAATTGCTAAGACAATAAATTTCAAATGTTCTCACCACAAAAAAAGATAGGTTTTGAGGTGATGAATCTATTAATTCTCTGGATTTAATTATTCCACAATGTATACATATATCATAACATCACATTATACCTCCGTAAATACATACAATTTTAATTTGTCAATTAACATTTTTTTAAAAGAATAGTGTGGCCAGTTGGGGAGGTAGTTTTTTTTTTTTTCCTCTAGTCTCTACTCAGTCTCCAAGATCCCATTCCCCATAAAGTTCCTGTCACCCAGGTGGAGTGCAGTGGCACAATCATGGCTCACTGCCCCCTCTCCCTCTTGGGCTCAAGTGATCCTCCCGCCTACAGGTACATGCCACCACGCCCAGCTAATTTTTGTAGTTTTTGTAGACATGGGGTTTCACCATGTTGCCTAGGCTGGTCTCGAACTCCTCAGCTCAATCAATCTGCCCACTTTAGCCTCCCACAGTGCTGGGATTACAGGTGGGAGCCACCAAGCCCAACCCATAAAGTTCCTAACTTTTTATCTCCCTGGGAGTGCACAGCCTACACACACCAGTTTCTCTTTAGAACATACTTAAGAGTCTTGGCTTAGCATCCAACACACAGAACTTTAACACTTCTACGGATCTGTGCACCTGTCTATGGTGTGGGGTTTTTAAGATCTCTTTCTAATGACACTTTATTTTGCAAAGCAGGACAGTTTCATTCCCAGAAGAGCAGGTATGGTAAATCCTTTGTTCCAGTAACGAAGACAATGATCCAAACCCTAAGCCTCAGAGAAGCCCAGAAACCCTCCAGGCCTGCATCTCTCTGCTCCTAGCACCTGCCTCTCTCTTGACATCAACATCATTCTCCCCTCTCACAGCCCAGCTCCTTCCACAGACCCAGGGATTAGGCACCAGCACCTCAGACTAGATTTTAGAGAATTACCATTCAAGAGGCAATCCTCTTCCCTTGGTTCCAATTTCAAGGTTCTCAAAGACGGGAACAGGGCTAGTTTGAGGCAATGTGCCCCATCGCATAGCCAGAAAGAACCTTACAGTGAAAAGGAGAACAATTCTTCCAAAGTAAGGGGGTGCTGATCCCCAGAGGGAGGACAGATGGGCAACCAAACAGTAACCGGGCCACCACATGCTTCACACTCACTGATCAAGGATTTCTAAAACCACTTTTCTTTTCTCTGAATTTATATAGGACTTTGTATCACTCATAAAGGAATGTCTTATAGGCTGATAACACCTTTCTATTCGTGCTTATACTTAACATTTAGGCTAGGATAATTTCCTAACCTCAGTGTCCTCACTATAAGATGGGAATTATTATAATCCCTACCTCATAAATTGTTGGGAGGATTAAAATACTTAGTAAAGTGCCTGACTAATAGAAAGGCATTCAATAAATGTTAGCTATTCATGGTGTCATCATCATTATATTTACCATTATTACTAATCTCCTGTATTGCAAGAATTACAGTTTATATTTTTGTAGACCATCACTGTAGCTAAAGGGTCTTTGGGCCATAGGTGATATTCCATAAAGGTTGGTTAAATTGATCTGTGGTTTTTGACTATGGAAACTCAGAACTCCCTCAAAATGTACAAAACAGATTTACCTGCTAAATAAATCTCTTCAAAGCTGACCCCAGGTTTAATTGAATTAATTCCAATGAATTTGTCACAATGATGGAGAAAGGAAACTTAGAGGGCCCCACAGTGGTTTGCTGGTAAAATGAGAAGTTTGGATTAGATCAATGTTTCCCAAAATATTTTCCTCAGAATGTTAGTGCCCCTCGAATCCTGCACAAAGCAAGAGTTTCATGACCAAGTAGCTTTTAAAACTCCTGTACACTCTACTCCCATTCTTCACAATGCACACTTTCATATTAAAAGTTCTGAGAGGTCCTCAACAGAAGACATCACTTAACTTTTTTTTTTTTTTTTTTTTTTTTTTTTAAGACAGATTCTCACTCTGTCACCCAGGCTGGAGTACAGTGGCCACCACTCCTGGCCTAAAAATTTTTTAACCTGGTGCTTCCCAATCTAAACTCACAGGGACCAGTTTTCTTAATGAAAGAGAATCAGACTAGCTTGTAACCATAGCTGGTGACACTCCCCTGCCCCATTTCTTGTATGTCCTCAGTGGACTAGGTCAGGAATAAATAAATTTTCCTGATTCTCAAGGGCTGGTCACTCCTTTGCACTGAGCTCAAAGCTTCTCTGTAGCATGGGTCACAGTGAATGGTAGCCCTGATAGCCTAGAGTAGCCTTTCAGCCTTCTCTGAGCCTCTAAAGACTGAGGATCCTTGGCATGAAATGGAGCAACTGATATACCCTTGCTTCCCCTGGGGACTCTCTTGCTCTCAAAAAGGCATCAGCCATCATCTCCATCTAGAGAATATACTAGCTGACTCAGCTTGACCAGCCTGTCCCAAAATGAGAATCTGGGTAAAATAAGCATTGAAACACTTCATTCCTTGTAGATTCACAAAACATATTAGCATATTAAAGACTATGAAGTTCTGCAGGAAAAAAAAAAACCTATTTAACTTTAATCCAACATTGCCAAGTTTTATTTGACCATGGAAGATTTTCCCAAAACACTTACAAACAGATCAAGGACATTAATCTTTCATGAAACACTAGATCCCCAGGGTTCTCTCCAGCTACATCATTCTGTGATTTTCTTTTTTATTTATGATGCATTAAAAGATTAATCTCTATCAGACTTCCATTTAGAAATTCACCAGAATGTGCAAAGGCAGCAGGTAAAATTGCTGAAGGGTATTATAAAAATACCCTCCAGTGATTTTTGAAACTTAAACTGAAATATTTATATAACTATATATTTCAGTTTGTATATTATATATATATGTATATACACACATATATATGTGTGTATATATGTTGTTGTATGTATATCTATATCTATGTATATATGGCATTATATCCATTTTACAGATGCAGAAACTGAGCTTTAGAGGGGGTGAGCAATTGGTCCAAAGCCACACAGCACACAGGTAGTCATTGATAAAGGTAAAAACAAGAGTTGAAGCCTGAGGTGTAAGGACACAGAGACAAGTACACAAATGTTTACAAGTTACACATATGACACGTGCCTTTAACATGAATTTCTTGAACATTCATTTAGAGGCCTTACAATGAAGACATCAGAGTGGCAGCAAGTTCTGTTGGAATCAGGGGAGCGTGTTCTTCTATAATCCCCTTGCTAACAGGAAAGCAGACTGATTCGGCCCATGGTAGTTATACACTCCCATTGAGTCAGGGGCCACTTCTATGCACACAGGAGGTGCTAAAAATATGCTGTTGACTCATTGCCTCTAAGAGCAGAAGAAATGCCAAAAGTATAGGACAAGAGGCAGAAAAGCACACGGAAAAATGTCGTAGGGCAGTCCTCTGAGGAAGTGTTAGATCCCTTTGAAATCTGTCCAAACACTTTCTTGTGCTGGGGAAAGTCAATTACATATTTCAAGCAACCCCACATGTCATACGAGTATCTTGTACGTGTTTGTGTACTCGTGTCTGTGAACTTACATCTCAGACTTCAACTTCTCGCTCCCCACCCTTATCAATGACTGCCTGCATGGCCTTGGGCAAGTTGCTTTCCCTCTTCAAAGCTCAGTTTCTGCATCTATAAAATGGACATAATGCTACCTACCTCATGGGGTTAGTGATCACATTTAAGGAGCTAACATGTGGAAATTGCTTACACAGTACCTATCACATAATAAGGGTTTAATAAGTGTTTGATGTAATTGTTTTGATTATTACTACTATTACTAAAATAATAATTACTACAATAATAATGATTCTTATTCTCTATATTAGTATTATCTTTGAAAATGGGCATGGATTATGTCTATGTAACACTTTTGGCACAATATCTAGCATTATATCACACACAAATTAGAGAATTCATGTTATTAAGGATGAAAAAATATTTTTACTGACCCTTAAATTCTTCGTAAGTAACTGCAAAAGAAGCCATTATCCCAACACATGAAATAAAAAAAAAAATCAGTTCCTCTGGAGTTTGTTTTTGGAGGTAGCCACAGGATACCTAAATTTTTTTTCTTTTCAGAGAGACCGAGGGGCTCACTAGGTTGACCAGGCTGGTCTTGAACTCCTGGTCTCAAGCCATCCTCCCACCTCAGCCTCCCAAAGTGCTGGGATTACATGCATGAGCCACCACATCCGGCCTACCTAAAATATTGAATGCTGTTAATAAATCTCCTGAGGCCAGCATAAGAAGGTGATGGGCAAAACTAATGCAGGTATGTTTTTCTGGCTTTTTCATGTATTGGGCCAAACTTTGAAAAGCACTTACTATTAATGGCTAACTTGCAAAATTTGTGATTTATTAAAAGCAGATTTTAATTGTTTTACCTAAAAATAATAGGCCTCTGATCTGCCAAAGATGAAGATTTAATTTCTAGGTGTTCCCCACAATACCTAGAAACATCAGAGTAATCGATTATTAAACACTTTAGAACTATTCTCATCAAATTTCTTTAATATATAATACAGCAAAAGAAAAGTTTCTTTTCTAAAGGCTTCTCTATACTTTTTTTAATAGTTGAATTTCATTTCTGAAGGCTCCTAAAAAGAATAGAATTTAGATCTTTATTAAAGAGGAAATATATTTTCCATGTTTAATTTAAATTACATTCCATCAGTCATTTGCAATCTTAGCCTACATGGAATTTTTTTTTTTTTTGGTAGTTTTTATGTTTGGGCTTTAGGAGGGGATTCCCAATAATCTCTATATAAATATTTCTAATCTCTATATAAATATTTTAACATTTCAATGTAAATTAGTTTTTTAAAGCTACTTTATCCATAAAAATAATGAATTTGCATGGCTGAGGGTGAAATAATGTGTTACCAGGACCCCTCAGTTTTGGGGGTTGTGAGTAGATCCCATCTTCATGTTCCTCCAGCCCAGCCCAAGCCTGGCTCAGGTCCTCCTCCCCCATTTGTCAGGAACCACCATCCCCAGGGATTCTATGTGCCCTGCCTGACCAGCGTTCTCCATCAGAGTTTACCAATCTTTTGTTCATTCCCTCAGAGCACAGCTAAGCAAGAGTACACTAATTTGAAAATTAACTCAAGCAAATAGAGGAACAATATCCCCAACACATTGCATTTTAACATAGGGTTTCCTGGACACACTGTTTCAACCCAAGAGTTGGGCTAATAGTAGGAGTTCCATCTGCTAAAATACGGCTGTCAGCTTCAGTGGGAAATTCATGAACGTCTTCGTAGTTTGTTTTTTCGTTTCACTTGGCACTGTTTCTAAAATTTCCTCTGAAGCCAAAAAATAAGTTATTTCCCGGCACACTGGTCACTTTTCATTTATCATTGGATTGATTTTTGTAACTTGCAGTAGGAGCTGAAATCGACCAGGGGGTTCTTATCCAACAGACAGCAGCAAAACTCTTTGTGTATCTGCGTTCCTTTCAACAAGCGTGACTTCCTCAATGGCATCATTCGTGAGCGTAACACAGAGCTCAGCAATAACGTTTCTTCACTAACCCTACCAGGTATCCAACATAGGATGTTACTTCCTTTCACTGTTTTCCGACTCCTGGCAGATATTAATCATTGGGATTTGGGAACAAGGAAATAGAATTTCTGAGAATGCTTGGGAATTCCCAAATTCATATGATTTTCATAACACTTCACTTACAAGTTTTTGAAAAATAAGTGACTATAATAACAAGCAAATAGTCGTTTTTTTCTGTAACAGGATTATATGAAAAGTTTTAGTAGTCTTCTGTTTTAAAAAGATATGATAACAAATGATGATTTATTATTATTATGAGCCAACATATTGTAACAAGATTATAAAATCCAATAGCATTAATAGAGAAAACATTAAAAAGAAATGAATATTATCACAAAATAAATGCTAAAGAAAAGTCCTTTAAAGATTGAAAGGTAACACCACAAATACTTAATGCTTTAATCATTGTTTACATGACATTGTTAAACAAGGCATCAATCATCCCCTCCAATACCATTTAAATAACATAACATTCTGATCTCCTGGCAAGATGAATAGCACTAGAAAGAAGCACTGTCAAAATTGCCGATTTAAGGGCATATTTTGTTTCTAAAACTTGGCATTTCTTAGAAAACCTCTCATAGGATTTGTAAAACATATACTATGCCTATGAACACATTAATATTTATTTGCAGAAATGGTTCACTGTTAGCAGCGGACAAGGCCATGAACGCACACTTGTAACACAGCAACAGATACAAGAAAGTCTGACTGAGGCTCCTTTACTGGTCCTGTCCTGTTCACCTTAACTTTCATCTCCACATGTCAGTGCTTCCTCATCTTGCTTGACTTGAAGTCAGTGCATTTCTTCAAGCCAGTAAGTTCTCTATACTGACTATTAAGCTGTAATTTTCACAGGAAAATTAGAACGTTCCTTCCCATTTTCCTAATTTCTCAGCTGATTTTTCTCAGAATTCAGAATCCATAAATATTGAAATGCCAGGAGAGAATTTCCAAATGGAAATGCTGTTCCCTTCGTCCATTTGCAGAAGAAACCGTAGGATAGTGTTATCCTTCTCTTCTCCAATTTTTTTTTCCTGCAAACTTATGGTTATCACCTCTTTAAGTGAGTAGCTCACAATTTTGCCTCTCCTGCAAATGGTCCCAAAACAGTGAAGTGGGTTCTCTTTAGCTGTGTCTTTAGTACATAATCCTGCATTTCTGACCATATGCAGGGAGTGTGACCCAGGGAAGGATCCCTGACTCAATGGGATTTCTCTTGCTGTCTCTAGAATTTGAACACCGGAACCCAGACGTACAGAGGCTGGGAGCCATCGTGGTGTGCTATATTGATGACGGCAGCAGTGGGTGGTGTGGGGGCAGTTAATTGACAGCTACCTCTTGCTGACATCCCAGGAACTGCCTGAACCTCCTCTTTCCCAGTCATAAGATATCTAAGATTCTGCAGTATTCTTCATTAAATCCTAGCATGGTTTAAGCTAGACAGAATTAGGTTCTGTTGCTTTCAATCAACAGAACCTTAGCTAATACATTGTTATTTCCTGGTCTTTGTTCCTTTAATTTTCCAGGAAAAGAAGGGAAAATGGCTTACTGGTTTTAAAAAGAGACAAGGGACAACATACCATTTATGCAAAATTTAGAAGCACTCAAAGGAAACTCTGGAAAGTTCCTGAGACATATATAGGTAGGATCAGCATAAAACTTGAACAGAGTATCTAGATCATGGTTGCCATGGTTGCCTTGACACAATGAACATCTGTATCAAGATCATATTTTCTTGGTGGGACAGAGAGAAGCACAAGGCGGGACTCACATTTACAGTAATCCTTGTTTTCCAGGGACCATAAAACCCAGTTTGTCCAGAGCTGTTCATCTTAAGTTTGTTATCCCACCATAATTATAAATAGAACCTCCTTTTTCTCTCAAGAATATCCCACTTTGGATGATAATTTCTGTGACTACCCATTAAGAATATTTAATAACTATAGAAAACTGCTTCTCTATATTTTTTGTATGTTTGAAACATTTTATAACAAAAATATCTTTAAAGTTATCATCTACACAGAATATAGCTGCCAAATGCTCCTACTCTGCTATTCTAACCATGAATCCCTCTGGGGCCCCTTCCTCCTACGGCGCTTGTGAGGATGAAATGAAATAAGCTCTATGAAGTGCCCAACAGTGACCAACACTGAATAAAATACAGCCACCATAGGTGGCCTTCCCTTATGTTCACCAAACTCCTGATAAGTTATTCGGTGATGTTTTAATCTTAATATTTTATGTAGATTATACATTCATCTGATTCAAAATGCAAAAGGTACAAAAGCGTATACAGTTAAAAGTTTCCCAACCCACTACCATTTATCTCCCTGGAGGCAACTGTTTCCAGATTTTTGAATATCCTTAAAGAATATCATATGTATGGAAAAGAAAGATTATATATTTATATGCATCTGTGTATGCATTTTCCTATGAGAGGCTCACAAAGTCTCCTTGAAGAGATATCATTATTACAAATACCCCTCAATTTACAATGGGGTTATATTCCAATAAACTTATGAAAATATTGTAAGCTGAAAATGCATTTAATACACTTAACCTACTAAACATCATAGCTTAGCTCGGCCTACCTTAAACACTCACATTAACCTACAGTTAGGCAAAATCATCTAACAGAAAGCCCATTTTATAATAAAGTGGGCTTTGAATATCTCATGTAATATAATGAATACTGTACTGAAAGTGGAAAACAGAATGGTTGTATGAGTACTCAAAGTACAGCTTCTGCTGAATGTGTATTGCTTTCAAACTATCTTAAAGTTGAAAAATCATAAGTCAAAATATTCTAAGTCAGGGATTGTTTGTACTTCTACTTTACATGATGAAATTGAGCCTTGAAAAGATTAAGTGACCCACCCAAGGTCACACTGGCAGTTAAATAGTGAAACTTGGATCCAAATTGTTCAGTCACTACATGTATTGTCTTGAAATTTGAAAAAGAGGAAGAGGAATAAAACTACTAAATTGAAGGACTATTTTAGGCATAGAAGAAGCAGATGCCTTCATGTCCAAGTGATTGTGAAAAGCCCACTTGCCCCAAAATATGTCTCCTGGTCATATGAAATTCCACCATTTCAGATTTTTACCTGGGGATTTAGAGTAATCTGCTGTTTTCCTAGAGCTCCCCTAAAATAGAAGTAGAAAATTTTGGAAGGCTAAATATATGCTAACATTGGAAAACTCATTTTCTCCCCTTCGTAAGGCAAGGTACTGAAGGAGGGGGCCCTACGGGCTGTGCAGGGACATCCTGGAGGCATGGGGAGAAGAAACTGAAAGGCAAGTTTGTATGGAACAAAGAATACCGATCTCAGGATTCTCCCTTGAACCTGCCCTAACTTTGTTCAAATAGACTTAGCCACTGACCTGCTGTCAAAAGACCACAGCCAATCTGACTTGTTTTCAATATAATGATGAATATTGATTTGGTCCCTTCATCCAACATTCTCAGCTGGATCTTTTTTGACCAAGGATATACATTACTAGGTGAGTACAGGCAGTTAATTCTTCCACACGGGACTTCAGAGTTTCTGAGTTAACCAGAATCACCCACCTTAACATCTGCCAGTTTATACCCCAAGTCCTGACCAGTGCCCCCTACCTGCTATGCCTCATGTTTTCAATAGAGCATAAAATCAGAAATGAAAGATGAAACATCATAGCCAATATCACAGAAATACAAAGGATCCTAAGAAACTGCTAGGTATAATTACACACTAACTAATTGGATCATCTAGAAGAAATGGATAAATTCCCAGACACATAAAACCTACCAAGATTGACTCATGAAGAAATTTAAAAATCTGAACAGACTAATAGCAAGCAAGAAGGTTGAATCAGTAAGAAAATGTCTCCTATCAATGAAAAACCCAAAACCAGATGGCTTCCCAGATTAATTCTACCAAATATTTTAAGAAGAACTAATACCAGTCCTTCTCAAACTCTTCCAAAAAGCTGAAGTGGAGGGAATACTTCCAAACTCATCTTACAGGGCCAGCATTACCCTGATTCCAAAGCCAGACAAGAACACTAGAAGAAAGGAAAATGACAGGCCAATATCCTTGATCTACATAGATGCAAAAATCCTCAACAAAATCCTAGCAAACCAAATTCAATAGCACATTGAAAGAATCATTCACCATGATCATGTCATGGTTCAACATAAGCAAATCAATACATATAATATACCATATTAGAAAAATAAAGGATAGAAACTATATGGCCATCACAATAGATATAGAAAAAGCTTTTGACAAAATTCGAAACCCTTTCATGGTGAAAAAAAAACACCCAACAGATCACGTATTGAGGGACTGTATCCCAACAAAATAAAGGCCATATATGACAAACCCATAGCTAACACCATAATCAATGGTGAAAAGTTGAAACTTTTCCTCTACCATCAGGAACAAGACAAGGATGCCCACAGACACCACTTCTCAGGGTAATTAGGCAAAAGAAAGAAATAAAAAGCATCCTAATAGGAAAGGAAGAAGTGAAACTGTCTCTACTGACGGCATGATCTTGTTATATATAGAAAACCCTACAAACTTCACTAAAAAAAGGTTAGAACTCAACACAAAGAAGGGAACAATAGACACTGGGGGACTCCAAAGGTGGGAGGGAAGGATGGTGGGAGCAAGGGTTGAAAAACTACCTATCGATTACTATGCTCACTGCTTGGGTGGTGGGATCATTAGAAGCCCAAACCTCAGCACCATGCAATATACCTGTTTAAGAAACCTGTATATCTACCCTCCTGACTCTAAAATGAAACATACAATATTTAAAAAACAAAAACAAATAAATAAAATTTGAAAACTGTTAGAACTGAACTGATAGGTGAAATCAGTAAAGTTGTAGGATAAAAAATCAACATATAGAGCCTTGAACACAGCAACATCCAGCTGTCTGACACGAAAGTCTCGGGCAAGAAAACCTCTATATGAACTCAGAAACAATGAGCTAAGTTGTGTTTATGTCTGAAAGGATGTTAAGAACTTCATTCATGTTACATCAGAGCCAACAGAAAGAACCAACAGGAAACCTGTACCCAACAAACAGAAATGACAAGATGAAGGGAAAGCAGAGGTAAGGGCTTACCTTAGAAAGGGCAAGTGATTAGCTCAATATGCAATACAATGTTTGCTCCTGAGCCAAAAATTTGTACAATAATTTGGATATTACTTGCACAACCAGAAAAATCAGCCACTCATTAGGAAAATGTGTTTCTGTATAAGTCTTAGGACTCAGCTATCTATAATAACATGAAAAGACAATATTTTCATCCAAAATGAGTATTTTTGTTTGTCTTGGCTTGTTATTCTAACGTCAACAGCCTCTAAATAAACTGAAGTACATGATATAACCACCTCTTTCTCCATCTTTCCCATTGCTCCCATAGGGTTTCAGTTGTGCAATTTCACCATTAGCAAAGCTTTTTGCTGAAATCTGGCTTTTCAAAGGGAGAGTATCCAGAAACAGAAGATGCTGATCTGGGAGGCTCTTCCTAATAGAACTGCTGCTTCAGTTTAACTTGAAAAAGCCCACACCCAGTTCCTAATGACAAACATCTGAACACCGGGTCTTCCCATGAGCAAGACCATGCTATGCCTCCTGCTCGCTCTGTTCTATAAGCAACCCACAGATTGCTCCCTGTGAAGAGGAGCCTGCCAGGGGAGCAGCATTCCACCAGACCCTGATTTAGCAAGATATTTCCATATCATTCCCCCAACCAGCTGGAAGTCCTCCACTGCTCTTGTGTAAAAATCTAACTCATCTCGCTGAATTTCCTGATTTAAAAGTCTAATTCATTTCACCAAAAGTGTGACAGAAGGAAACCAAGTACACCATCTCTCTCTTACCAAACCAAAGCTATTGCATGTGCATTCTGGGGGAAAAACATGGTCCAAATATGTTATGGAGGGGGTGCCAGCCCAGTGTCATCCTCTTACTATTGCCATAGGATCTTGGCTGATGGCATCAGAGGAAAAACAAGTTTATCGATTACTTTCAACCATTAAGCTCACTCTTCCATGAAAAATAAGTCACAAGTCCAATGTCTCTTATTAAAATAAGCACTGCAAAATATAAAGGAGTCACAGTTTTAAAATGGGACACACGTTCTCTAAGCGGTGAACCACGTTAGAGGTGCACTGTTTACATTGTATAAAGTCCCTTGGAGCCAGGGTTAGGAAGCGCATCTGTTCTTTGGTGTTCTGGGATGAAGGAGAAAGGAAAATGTGCTGCCAGAAGTGAGTGGGAAGGAGCCCATGAGATAAAGGAAGTAAATCCATTTGCTGATTGCAATAATAATGGTAATACACGAAGCTATACATACATACATACATACATGCAAACTTTCACATTTTTTAAAAAAAAGAACTTAAGGCTTCCACTCATGTAATCAGCCCTTATGAACTCTCCTGGTTAGCTGCAAGGAAAATCTTCCTTTCTCCTTTTTCCTGCACCATCCTGGGCTCCCTTTTGACTTTTTTTTTTTTTTTTAACTTATAAACGATCAGCTCATATTCTGAAGTTTGTAGTCCCCTCCCGCCCCCTCTCTCTCTATACGGCTCATTTACATTGGCAGCTGTCGTGCTGCTGGGCATCCTCAAACCCACCAGTTTCCCTTTAATGTTTGAGCAGACAAACATGATCATGCACTAGGCATCACTGTGCCACTCAAAATGCTTTTTTGTTTTTTTTATTGCATCTGAGAGAAATCTCAAGGTTGCAAACCTGGAGTCAGAATTGTCTCCATGTGTCTCAGTGGGAAGAGTATCGTGTGAAGAAACAAGTTGATTCTACTAATCAAAAGGAATTTTTTTTGATATCAGGTCACCCTCCGAATGAATTTATATTACCAAGTGGAGGGTCACATGAAGAAAATGGTCAAACAGCATCACCTACAGCAAGAGCTGAGAAGTGCAGCGGAGCCGGGCTGAGTCAGGAAAGAAAAGCAAGCTGGTGCCCGGCTCAGCGCTCTCCCCTCTGCTCCTGTCTGCACGGAAAGATTAGGATGACAGTGGCAGGAAGCCTGTGCACCTAGTATGCATCACTTGAAGGGAACACACAGATTCCAGTAAACAGTTGGAAGGAAATGTTAATACCAGGCTCTGCTAAACAATATGAAATGACTCCTAGATGAGACAAGCGACTTTCATCAAAGTTTCCTGATACCTGAAAAGACAGCCCAGGGGATCCTGCACTACATGTGGTGTATGTAAATTAAGCGGGTTTTTTTCCCCTTTGTAATCAAGGCTCATACACAAACAAAATCACACTTTAGAAACGGCCTATTTCAACTTGTAACTAGCTTGCTTTCAGGGGCTCCAGGTCAAAAAGAAATAGAGCACAAAGATGCTTTCTCCTTAGGGATCATACACAAATTCACTCTGTCCGTTTCTTTCCCACATGGAGCAACAAAGCCATCAGACCTCTCCATCCACCCATCGGGTCCTTCCTGATTAAAGTGAGATAAATCACAGCCCTCTCTCTCCAGATGGCAGGCGACAAGAGGGGGATGGTTGCCTCAAGAAGTCCTCCCCATCCCTCTGCATTCATGCAAGCCCGAGCGGAGAGATGCAAGAAATTACGGATGCATTTTAATTCCCCAGACCCTGCAATTAAAAATGGAAATTTTTTGGCCACGCGTGTTGGCTCACGCCTGTAATCCCAGCACTTTCAGAGGCCGAGGTCAGCGGATCACCTGGGGTCAGGAGTTCGAGACCAGCCTGGCCAACATGGTGAAACCCTGTCTCTACTAAAAATACAAAAATTAGCTAGGAATGGTGGTGGGCGCCTGTAGTCCCAGCTACTCAGGAGGATGAGGCAGGAGAATCACTTGAACCCCAGAGGCAAAGTTTGCAGTGAGCCAAGATCGCACCACTGCACTCCACTCTGGGTGACAAAGGAAGACTTCACCTCAAAAAATGTTTTTAAAAAATGGAAGTGTTGTTCTTTCATTTGTAAATGTGTTTTGGAAAAAGAGGGGCAGTTTAAGCAACCCTTTCTATTGTCTACATTGTTAAAATTCATCAGACATGGACTCTTGACTCCGTTTTGCCTGGGCAGACCCAATTCAAGCATTTACAACAGCTATAACCTCCTCAAATCAAAAAGAGGAATCAGCATTATTGCTAAGTTCAAATAAGGTCTTGTTTTATTTCATTTTTATTTTTGAATGCAGCCATTCCTCCAGGTGCTGTCATCAGGTAAGATTGTCAGTCCTGATTAGGTAAAGGTATTATTACAAAATGCAATTCTTAAAAATTCAGTGTCTAACTACACTTTTAATAAGCCTTTCCCCCTCCCCTATGTATTCTCCCTTAGACACCCCTTCTCAAATTTAAAATCACAGAAACTAAAATATGATGCCTAAAGAGAGCCTAGCGACTGCCCAGTCCTCTAATTTGATGAGTGGGAGTACTGAAGCCCAGAGGAGGTCAAGTAATTTGTTCCCAATGTCTTAGATAAGAAGAAAATGACCAGCTGGGAAATCCCACTCATGTCAAGGCAGAGGCACAGGGCCACAGACTGTGGTTGAATTGTGCCATACTCCTACATCCTTCTTCAGGAATCACAGAACATTCCTGTGTTGAGTCGGAGTCACTGACTTCCTTTTCAGGCTGATTGAGTTCTGTCTTTACGGGCTGTGACAAGAAGTTTTGGTATTATGCTACACCAAGACCATTTATCTAGTTCAAGAAATGAGCACAGTCCTTAGAGCCCAGCAACTTTCCCCATGTCCAGTAAATGTAGCTTCTCCATTAGAAGCTGTCAGAATGGAGCCTTCTGGCTCATCTTGATTTTGATTTGTGCAAGAATGAATGATTGTGCTAAGACAGCTTTCCTAGCTGATAGAGAGCGAAACTTTTTTCTCATAATCTATAAAAAAATTAAATTAGAACTTTTTTCTCACAATCTGTGAAAAAATATTAAATTAAATCTGGCTCATCTTGATTTTGATTTGTGCAAGAATGAATGGTTGTGCTAAGACAGCTTTCCTAGCTGATAGTGAGCAAAACTTTTTTCTCATAATCTATAAAAACATATTAAATTAGAAGCATAGAGTTTATTTCATGACTTTTATCTTCCTGCAATTTTCTTGTGGGCATAAATGATTTGTTTTTATCCGCCTGCCCCCCAATCCCTTTTCCAAGAGACTAAAAGAGTATCTAGTGCAAAGTAGAGACTCAAATATTTTTTAATAAACAGTGATCCCAGCCACCCAGTGCATGTTGCCAAATGCCAACCCCATAAATGATCAAACACATCATCTCATTCAGCCAATCAAAATCAAGTGCTACCTATTTTTTTAAGTTTTCATAGCCCTTGGGCATCTGCTTTCTCAGCATTTCCCAAACTTGAGTCATTCTCATCCTGCCTTCCTAATTTTGCTCTGTCAATTACCTCTACTATTATTTATTTCATATATTTTTTCAATAGCCCCACTTTTGAAACTTTAATACATGCCTTTTAAAAGGAAGCGTTCTTACTACTATACATCAAAAGCCATTATTACTTGTTCTAAGTACTCATAACAACATGTTCACAACTATTAAAATTTAGTAATGTGCATCCACATACTCTCTAAATTCATGGAGCATCTGCACACACTTTAAGAAACAATTCTGCATCACTCACTCAATTTTCTTGACATCCTTCTGAGGCAGGACAAACCTTGGGCCCAAAGAATTGAGGTAGGAGTCCAAGCAAGTTGCCAGCCACATAAAGGCAAACCTTGGCTCGGAAGTCAGGACTACCAGCCCCTAGGTTATGGTTCATGCTCTTTCCTCTGCTCTCCAGAACCTCCTATCTCCAAGTGTAGTTAGCAGCCCAGATGCAGCAGCATCCTCTAGAGACTTGTTAAAAATGCAGAAGCTCAGGCTCCACCCCAGGCCTATGCAGACAGAATCTGCATTTTAACAAGGTCCAGGTAATTCACATGCACATTAAGTTTGAAAAGGCCTGGTCTAGATCAGTGGTTCTCTAACTTAGCAGCACATTAGAACCATCTGTAGAGACTTTAAAAATACCAGTGCCTGGGCTTCAACTCCCAGAGAATCTGACTTAAGTGTCTGGGGTTTGCCCTGAGTCTAGGTATTTTTAAAAATTCCTCAGCTTATACAAAGCTGGCAGGGCCGGGCACAGTGGCTCATGCCTATAATCCCAGCACTTCGTGAGGCCAAAGTGGGCAGATTGCTTGAGTCCAGGAGTTTGAGACTAGCCTGGGCTAAAACCCCATCCCTACAAAAAAAAAAAAATACAAGAAGTAGTTGGGCATGGTGGTGGCACATACCTGTAGTCCCGGCTACTCAGGAGGCTGAGTCCTCGCTTGAACCCAGGAGGTCACGGTCTGGTCAACAGAGCAAGACCCTGTATCAAAACAAACAAACAAACAAACAAAAAATGCTAGCAGCTTACCAGCTAGGGAGGCCTCTACAGCCAAGTTTTCCAAATGGGGCTACATTAGTTGTTCCAGAACTTTAGCTGCATCAAAACCACCTGGATGGCTTGTTCAGCTACAGAGGGTCTGGCCATGCCCCTAGAGTTTCCAGCTGAGGGTCTGGAATGAAGCCCGATGATTTGCATTTCTAACAATCTCCAGGTTATGCTGATGCTGTGGGTCCAGGGACCACATTTTGAGAATCTATGCTAAATGAATCGGAGAAGACCAAAGCTCAAACTTATTCCAAGAACTTTTCAAGGCCCACCTGCAAGTTGTAGTGGAAGTAAGCATCTAAGGGTGCAAAAAAGTTTCACTGTAGACTAAGGCCTTTTACCTGAGCTCTCAAATGTTCACATTTCTCTTATCAACCTAAATAACAAACAGAGAGAGGCTCTCCACAAGAAAAAGATATTCGTTTGGAAACAGAGCCTTGCAACAGAAATAGGCAAGCCAGAGTAAACTATATGCATATTCACGGAGGTAAAGGAAGACAAAAGAAAAAATGAGGAAGATTATATGGTCATTTGGAAATGATTATCCTTGGCTACAAAGATCAATAACAAAGGTGATGCCAGGCCCAGGTTGGACAGGCAGTTGTTGGGCAAATATCCTTCAGAAGCATTGTTGTGTGCAAAGTTGCAATGGGCTTTGTGCAAGATTGTGTTTTTTGCAGTCTTCTGTGATAAGTTTTTGTTATCAGGCATACAAGCCCAAGAATCCTTTTTTGCATGGCCTTCCCTGGCTCTATTTGTCAGGGTTTTGGTTAGGGGAGGGGTATTTTTAACACTCTCAATGTAAAAAATGCCATAAGGTAGGTACCCCAATTGCTTGTTTCGTCTTCATAAAATAACTTTTCCACCCGAACAAAGTCTACACATAAATTGTAAAAATACCCTGGCATGCAGTCCCTGGAAAAGTCTGGAGTCATTCTCGGGGTTCCCACCCAGGTGGGCAAGCGTAGCCACCACAGATAAACACAAAGTTGGGGTGCCCACTGGGGTTCGGCGGCAGGCAGTGGCCCTGGTTCTGATATTTGGCTGAAAACACAGCTCCTCTTTGTCACCCTCAGGACATTTCAGCTATTTCCTAGATAATAATCTCACTTCACCCTGCACAAAACAGGCACATGATCATGTCACTCTGACCTGGTTTGAGTCCAAGGAGACTTTTGTTTTTAAAATAATTTAGGTTAGTAGTTAAAATATGAACTTTGGGCCAGGAGTGGTGGCTCATGCCTATAATCCCAGCACTTCGGGAGGCTGAGGCGGGCGGATGACTTGAAGTCAGGAGTTGGAGACTGGCCTGGCCAACATGCTGAAACCCCATCTCTACTAAAAAAAAAAAAAAAAATACAAAAATTAGCTGGGTGTGGTGGCGGGCACCTATAATCCCAGCTACTTGGGAGACTGAGGCAGGAGAATTGCTTGAGCCTGGGAAGTGGAGGTTGCAGTGAGCAGAGATCTTACCACTACACTCCAAAACAAACAACAAACAAAAAAATTCTAGAGTCACACTGAAAATCTTAACAACCTGCTTCTACTACTCATTTTTTTAAATTTTTATTTTGACCTGATTTTAGACTGATAGTAAAATGCACAAATAACACAAAGTGCCCCCTATGTCCCTCACCCTACTTCCCCTAATACTAACATTTTCAGAGCCATCCTTATTTTCTCTATAAAAGAGCAGAATTCTCCTTTTAGAGATTTGGAAAGATTATTAAAAGATAAGTTACAAAATACAGTACCTGTCACATATAAAATATTAAATAAATATTAGCCATGCTTAATTATTTTGTTTTAAGTCTATATGAGTCAAGTTTTAGTAGAAATATGGGCTAGAAAAAAAAACAGAAAGCGGGACTCTGTGATCCGACTTGGGCTTATAGAACAGACTGTACTAGTTTGTTCTCATGCTGCTAATAAAGTCATACCCAAGACCGGGTAATTTATAAAGGAAAGAGGTTTAATGAACTCACAATTCCACATGGCTGGGGAGGCCTCACAGTCACGGCAGAAGGCAAAAAAGAAGCAAAGGCACATCTTAAATGGTAGCAGAGAAGAAAGCTTGTGTGGGGAAACTCCCATTTTAAAACCATCAGATCTCGTGAGACTTATTCGCTACCACGAGAACAGTAGGGGGAAACCGCCCCTATGAATCAATTATCTCCACCTGACTCCATCCTTGACATGTGGGGATAATTACACTCAAGGTGAGATTCGGGCGGAGACACAGCCGAATCATATCAATGACTAATGAGAGTTATGTCCAGAACCTAATGAAAACCTGTCTGAGGCCACATTCCCTGTAAAGCAGATTTGAGATAGAGATTTGTGTAGAGAACATTTAACTGGGTAAAATCCTAGGAACTAACAACTGTGGCGAAAAAGCTGAATTGGATAAAGGGAGTTGAGATGTGAGGCAGTCGCAACAAATACCTCAGCTAATTTCAAGGGGGAGCTGAGAAGCTGGGGTGACCCTTCAGAGTTGCCCTAAATTGAGACAGGAGTATGGAGTTTTAATACCTTTCACTGGCCATTCTTCAGATACGAGTTGTCCCCAAGGATGGACATCAGCTTGACAAGTTATTAATTAGATCTCCTGAGAATAAATTCTAGAGAGAATCAGCTGAGAGGCATGATTTGCCAACACTCCCAATAGCTGGGCAAACTTCAATTTTGAGGGAGGATTTGGGTCACACACAAAAGTCTCCACAACCAATTATTCATGGGAAATTCTATGTAGGCAGAGCTATTTCATGGCCAGTTAATCAAAACTTCATAATCTATTTGGTTAAGCAAAAGCAATTAAAAAGATAAAATAAAATCTATATATTAACACTCAAAAGTTTTTAATGCATTTGCCTTGCATTTCGTATGTTTTGCCTTGCATTTCATATGTTTTGCCTTGCATTTGTTTATTTGCTTTTAAGAACCTTTAGAGAACAATAATTACTAATATAATACGGAGTAGCACAGCACCCACAATTGCGTTTGAAATGTGAAATTGTATTAGTCAGCTCATGTTAATAACAGTACCCACTACTATGCTTTCATTTATGAGAAGATTGTTAGTGCTATGGTGATATGAGGCGGGTTGTTATTAGACAAGTAGTATAATTTTTTTTAGATAATCACATTAACAGTATACTATAGTAATATAGATGAACAAAATGTATGATTCGTAAAAGACCCTGCTATTTTTTCTCTGGGGGTAGGCAGAAATCAGTGATGTATTTTTAAAATAACGTGATTTTTTTCTGTCATGTTAAATGTTTATTTATATTGTCTTTGCATTATATATATGTGTGTGTATATATATATATATTTTTCCCCAGACTAGGCTAATGATCTCAAATGTTTCATACTTCTTGACAAAAGCTCAATTACCTAAAGAGCCAAAATATGAATATTTTAAGCTAAAACTCAAGTTGCTTGCTTAAAATTCACAGGTATCTCTTATTACCCAAGATAACCTGCTCTCCAGGATATAAGGAATTATTTATATTAACGTTACCCATTTTTACAACCCAAATCAAGTGCAATTGCATTAATATTCCCATGTCTTGTAGCACAATTTAATAATTCCATTTTTCCTTTCTTTGTTTTTTTGAGATGGGGTCTCGCTGTGTTGCCCAGGCTGGATGCAGTGGCATGATCACGGCTCACTGCAGCCTCAACCTCCCGGGCTCAAGAGATCCTTTCATCTCAGCCTCTGAGTAGCTGGGACTACAGGCATGTGCCACCATGCCCAGCTAATTTTTGTATTTTTTGTAGAGATGAGGTTTTGCCATGTTGCCCAGACTGGTCTGGAACTCCTGGGCTTAAGCGATCCTCCTGCCTCAGCCTCTCAAAGTGCTGAGATTACAGGTGTGAGCCACTGAGCCTGGCTTGATAGTTCCATCTTATTTCATGGCTATGTATGCCTGATGTTGTAAGTTATTTTATCACTACTTCCCATTCCCTCTTAACAATTATATTGTTGATCGTTTGTTGAAATAATGTTGGCCTCCTTTCAGAACTCATTGTGGGGCATACAGTATTTCCAGGAACTGAAGAAATATTTGAAAAATCTGTCTAATAAATTTCAAAACTGAAAAGAATATAAAGCCATATTTCAAGGATCCCTGTGAGCACAAAAGAACAAATACAAAGAAAACCCACATAGGCACACCCTAGCCAAACTGCCAAAAATCTGTGCCAGAGAGAAAAATGTTAAAAGCAGCTGGAAAAAAAAGCATAAATCACCTTCAAAGAATAATTATTAGACCTCTTTAATAGATGCAATGGAAACCAGAAGGAAAAGGAATGTTATCTTTAGAGTGTTGAAAGAAAGTAACTGCCAGTGCATTTGTTTTCTATTGATACCCAGGGCATTTGTTTTATTTTAGTTTCTATTAGTTTTCTATTGCTATGTAACAAACAACCACAAACCTAGAGACTTGCAACACTCATTTATTATCTCTTAGTTTCTGTAGGTCGGAGGTCTAGGATGGCATGGCATGGCTGTCTGCTTAGGGTCTCAAAAGGTAGTAATAAAAGTACAAGGTACGATGGCTCTATCTGGAGGCTGGGGTGGGGGAGAATCTACTTCCTGGCTTATTCTCATTTAGATGGTTGGCAGAATTCAGTTTCTTGTGGCTACAAGACTGAGATCCTTGTTTTATTGCTGCCTGTCTGCTGAGGATTTCTTTCATCTCCTTAAGCCCACCTGTCATATCTTTTCATGTGGCTCCTTACATCTTTAAACCAGCAGTGGTATATCAAGCCCTCTTCTTATTTGCTTTTTCCCCTACTTTTTCTTTATTGTGATAAAATACACATAACATAAAATGTATTATTATCGAAACCATTTTAAGTGCACAACTTAGGAGTATTAAGTGCTTTCATATTGTTGCACAACCATCACCAACATCCATGTCCGAATCTCTTTTCATCTCACAAAACTGACATCTGTACCTATTACACAAAAATTATCCACTCCTTTCTTCCCTCAGACCCAGGAATCTACCATTCTACTTTCTGTCTCTAAGATTTAGGCTATTCACTATACCTCAGATAAGTCTAATCATATCATTACTTCTTTTTGTGACTGGCTTATTTCACTGAGCAGTATGTCCTCAAGTTTTTTTATTTTATTTTATTTATTTTCATTTATTTACTTATCTCTTTGGACAGAGTTTTGCTCTATTGCCCAGGCTGGAGTGCAGTGGCACGAGCGATTTCAGGTCACTACAACCTCCTCTTCCCAGGTTCAAGCAATTCTCCTGCCTCAGCCTCCTGAGTAGCTGGGATTACAGATGCACACCACCACTCCCAGCTAATTTTTGTATTTTTAGTAGAGATGGGATTTCACCATGTTGGCCATGTTGGTCTCAAACTCCTGACCTCAGGTGATCCACCTACCTCAGCCTCCCAAAGTGCTAGGATTACAGGTGTGAGTAACCGCACCTGGCCATGTCCTCAAGTTTTATTCACTTTGTAGTGCATGTCAGAATTTCTTTCCTTGTTATGACTAAATAACATTCCATTGTATGCATTCACCACATTTTTCTGATCCACTCATCAGTCAATGAATAATTGGGTTACTTTCAGGTTTTAGCTATTGTGAATAATGTTTCTATGAACACGAGTGTGCAAATATCTCTTTGAGATCTTGCTTTTAATTATTTTGAGTATATACCCAAAACTGGAATTGCCGAATCATATGGTAATTATATTTTTAATTTTTTTGAAGAATTGCTTTCCTCTTCCACAGTAGCTATGCCATTTTACATTCCTTAACAGTGCACAAGAGTTCTGATTTCCACATCCTCACCAACACTTGGTTCACTTCTGGATTGGTTTTTTGTTTGGTTTTGTTTTGGGTTTTTATTATTTTTGGGTAGTAATCTAATGGATGCAAGGTGGTATCTCATTGTTTTGATTTGCATTTCCCTAATGTTGGTGATGTTGGACATCTTTTCACATGCTTATTGGAGAAATGTCCATTAAAATATTTTGTCTTCTTTGGAGAAATGTCCATTAAAATATTTTGTCTATTTTTGAATTGAGCTGTTGGTCTATTATTGAGTTTTAGAAGTTCTCTCCTATATTGTGGATATCAATCCCTTATCAGATATATAGTTTGCAAGAAGTTTCTCCCCTTCTTGGGGTTGCCTTTTTACTCTGTTGATAGTGTTTTAGGATGCAAAAAATTTTAAAGCTCTCATAAAGTCCGATTTGTCTATTTTTTATTTTGTTGCCTGTGTCTTTGGTGTCATCCATTAAATCATTGACAGACACAGCATCATAAGGTTTCTGTCCTATGTTTTCTTCTGAGAGTTTTATAGTTTTAGGTCTTATATTTAGTTTATGGATTGATTTTGAGTTAGTTTTTGAATATGAAGTTAGGTAAGGGTCCAACTTCATACTTTTGCAAGTTGATATCTAGTTTTCCCAGCAGCATGTATTGAAAATACTGGATTTTACCAATTGAATGGTGTTGGTACCTTTGCCAAAAAAAAAAAAATCACTTTTTCATATATGTGAGGATTTATTTCTGGACTCTGTAATCTATTCCACTGATCTATACATTGGTCTTTTTGGCAGTACCATACTGTTTTGTTTACTGTAGTTTTGTAATAAGTTTTGAAATCAGGGTGTGTGTGTCCTCCAACTTTGTTCCTCTTTTTCAGAATTATTTTGTCTATTTGGGGTTCTTTGAGATTCAATATGAACTTACTTTCTATTTCAGCTAAAAAATGTGACTGGTATTTTAACAGAGATTATATTGACTCTGTAGATCACTTTGAGTGATACTGACATCTTAAGAATATTACGTCTTCTGATCTATGAACATGGAATATCTTTTCATTACCTATATTTTTAAAAATTTATTTCAGAAATGTTTTTTATTTTTTATTGTACAAGTCTTTCACCATCTTAATTCCTAAAGACTTTTATTCTTTTTTATGTTATTGCAAGAGAATTGGTTTTTTAATTTCCTTTTTGGATGGTTCATAGCTAATGTAAAGAAATGCAACCAATTTTTGTATTTTAACTTTACATTTTGTTGAATTCATTTTTTAGTTCTAACAGGGTTTTTTGTAGAACTTACAGGGATATTTACATATAAAAATTCTTTGTTTCCAATTTGTATGACTTTTATTTCATTTTCTTTATTCCTATTATTTTCTTTTTTGTTATGTTTTAAACTAATTGCTTTTGCTAGTACTACGAATAGAAGTGGCAAACATGGATATGGATGGACATCCTTTCCTTATTCCTGACCTTAGAAGAAAAGCTTTTAGTCTTTCACCAATGAGTATAATGTAGCTGTGAGTTTTTCATACATGGCTTTTATTATGTTGAGGTGGTTTCCTTTTATTCCTGGTTTGTTGAGTATTTTTATCCTGAATTAAATATTGAATTGTATCAAATGTTTTTTTCTGCATCAATTGAGGTGACCACGTGTTTTTTTCTTTCCTTTGTTCTGTTAATGTGATGCATTACATAGACAGATATTCCTAGGTTGAACCATTCCTGCATTCCAGGAAAAAAATCCCACTTGGTCATGTTGCATAATCTTTTTAATATGCTTCTGAAATAAGTTTGCTAATATTTTGTTGAGGATTTTGCATAAATGATCATAAAGGATATAGGTTCATAGTTTTTTTTGCAGTTTCTTTGTCTGGCTTGAGTCTCAGGGTAATGCTGGCCTCATTGAATAAGTTAGAAAATATTCCTTGTCTTCAATTTTTTGGAAAAATTTGAGAGGATTGTTGTTAGTTCTTTTTTACATACTTGGCAAACTTCACCACTGACACTAATGGGACAGTTCCAGGGCTTTACTTTGTTGGCAGATCTTTTATTACTCATCAAATCTCTTTGCTAGTTGTAGGTCCATTCAGATTTTCTATTTCTTTGTGCTTTAATCTTGGTAGGTTTTACATTTCTAGGAATCTGTTTATTATACTTAAGTTATCCAATTTTGTGGCATGTACTTGTATATGGTACTCTAATCTTATAATCTTTTTTATTTATGTAGAATTGAAAGTAATGTCCCCACTTTTATTTCTGATTATAGTAATTTGAATCTTCTCTCTCTCTCTTTGTCTATCCCTCTCTCTGTCTCTCTCCCTTTGTCTCTCTCCCTAGGTCCATTTCGTTAAAGGTTTGTCAATTTTACCAATCTTTTTGAAGAATCAATGTTTGATTTCTTTGATTTGCTTTATTATCTTTATATTATTTATTCATTTCTATCAAGCTTTTCACTTCTACCAGCCTTCAGAATAGATCCAGAATCTGCCCACTTCTGACCATCTCTACTGCTCTCTCCCTGCCTAGCTCAAGTCACCATCATTTCCTTATTCAGTCCTTGGAATACTCCCCAACTGCTCTTTCTGCTTCCATTTCTGACACTGGCCAACAGTTGGCAGTTTGCTGGTGATGTCGTCTAGACTTTGGTGTTGCTAGTACCTGAACTTACAATAACAGCTGAGCTGTAGTGATCTTCCGTTGAACATAAAGATTTGCACATATCAACAACATTAAACAAGGTCACTCCGTAGACTGAGAAATAAAACCACACAAAAAGAAGGCCACTCTATTCATTTCTGAACACAGACAAAAAAAGATCACAGTGTAAACTCGAAACTCCTCAAATATTCATTCCCCTTTCCTGACTGACATGAGTATTGTATTTTAACCAATTATAACTTTAGTTCAATTTCTCTCACCTCCTAAATAAAATTTGTTCAGATATACAATTACAGAATTATCCTATTTCTTGAAAACATCCAATCAAAGGAAAATTCTTGCTTCCTTGAGCCCTTCTCTAAATGACCCAAGTCCAAATCCTAGAACAAGTTCCTCTTGTTAAGCCACGTCCCAGTTTCTCCTAGTAGGCTATTTTCCTTGCTTAGCAACTATCAATAAACCCAATCTTGTTACAGGTGGTCATTGACGATGGGCATCAATAACCCCCTTCTATCTCTTCTCAATGTAGCAAACACAGTGATTGTGGCAAGTCAGATCTTGCAAGTCTTCTGTTCAAAATGCTCCCAGTCTCATTTAAAAGCTAGTGTCCTTACAATCACCCATAAGGCCTCGGCTGAAATGGTCCTCAACCTTGGCTGCACATAATTTAAAAACTGCGAATGCCAGGATTCTACCCTAGAGATTGTGATTTAATTAGCCCTGCCTCATGACTTTTTATTTCGACTTTTATTTTAGATATAGTGAATACATGTGCAAATTTGTTACATGGCAATGTTGCACGATGCTGAGGTTTGGAGTACAGATCCCATAACCCAGGTAGTGAGCACAGTACCCAATAGGTAGTTTTGAAAGCCACCCACCTCTCCACCCTCCAGTAGTCCATTGTCTATTGTGTCCATATTTATGTCCATGTGAACTCAATGTTTTAGTTCCCACTTACGAGTGAGAACATGTGGTATTTGGTTTCCGTTTCTGTTAATTTGCTTAGGATTCCGGCCTCCAACTCAATCCATGTTGCTGCAAAGAACTCTGAGTGTCTCTCACACAAGGCCAATGTTGGGAACCATTGCTCTAGGTGGGCTGCTCTTCCTCAGCCTTATTATCCTATAATTGTTCTCTATAATCAACCTCGTCCAGCCACATTGGTCCCCTTGCTATTGTTCAAATTCACCAGATGTATTCTTGTCCCAATCCCTTAGTTCCTTCTTTCTGCTTAGAACACTCTTTCTTTTCTTTTGAGATATCTCAAAGCTTGTTTCCTCACCTTCTCAAGTCTTTGTTACAATGCCACCTTGTAACTGAGATGTACTATGACCACTCTCTTGGAAATTGCAAAGTTCCCTTGCCTTCCCCCATTGCCCTTTCCTTGCCTCATTTTTTTTTTTCTACAGCATACATCCCTTCTAAAAATAGTACATAATTTATTCACTCATTATAAGGGTCAGTCTCTCCCAAGCTAGGAAGCAGGGCCCTAATATTAATCCTCTTTATGCCTTATTTTACAGAGCTATAAATTAGTTTGTGCATGCAAATTTACTTCAAACACTGTCAGCTATAAAGTAAGTGCTTAAAAGTAAGCATGTGAGTATTTATACTACATAAATTAACTAAATTATTATGTGATCTTTTAGGTGTCTTTAAACGTATAACCCAAAGAGATAATTATATCACATCAGAAGCAGTGTACATTTCACTCCCTACAGTGGTGTGTTTCTGCAAGGCAGGGAGACGTCGATTGCTTGGATGCTTGGAACACTTAGTGTTAGGTGGGGAAGGCTCTTTCCACCCCCTTTTTACCTATCACACACATTGCTAACCTGAAAATGGAAACAAAATGAACAAGAGTAGTGGCATGTGAGAAAAGAGAATAACTGAATAGTTTCAGCAGATAAGCAACAAAAAGAAAAGGAAAGGCAGTAATACTTCTAACACAATTTTAAGAGTGAAGAAGAACAATGATCTTGTCAAAAAAAATAATATCCCAGCCGAGCTCAAAGTATGACATGGAAAAAAAATTCCACTCTCTCCACAGTCACCATTAATAATCTAATGTATTGAAACTTAATCTTAAATAATTACAGAAAAAGGCTTTCTTGTTAAATGCCTGACTTTTATTCTCAATAGAATTTTCAATGGCGGAAGAAGAATCACTTATTTTCACTACTATCCTGAATTCTCCTAATTTAACAACATGATTATCTGCAGCAAAGATTGATCAAAATAGCATGGGTTATTTATCAGATTTTACCTGACTATAGAAATAGTTTTCACTTTTCTTTATCGGAGATCAGTGACTTCCATAAATGAGGGTGAATGGACGTTTTCTCCACTTCTTGATTTCATGCCACAGAAATGATGAGCCTTCACCAGAAACAACCTCCCATTAGGGTCTTTCACAATGACATCTGTCTAGAGGGGTTTGTCTGAATAGAAAATAGTTGTCTAGATTTTAAACTTGAGGACAATGAGAAGAGAATGGAAATCCAGTTTACTAAGGAAAAATAACTAGATAGCCTTTTTTTCCCTACAGAGACTTATTTGCCAATATGCATCTAATAAAAGGGGAAGATACTCAATAATTAGCAAGTGTAGGTATATTTTCAGACTTTTTCCCTTGTATTCAGGGCTATGGAAAAAGAATATAAGATAGAACATAGAAAACAGCAGCTCATTTTTCTAGACCTTACAAAATTAAAAGTAATTTGTAATTATACAGAGAGACACATCATAGAAATCCTTTAATATTATAATTAAGATGAAGTATCTCCAATCTAGCCAAAAAGGCCTACTCAGAAACATTTTTCAGAAAATACACTGAAAAAAATAGTCCTAATTCAAAGACTGACACGCGCACTCACACACACACACATCTCAAAACATATAGAGCAGAGAGTTGCTATAGGAAATTCAAGCCTTCTCTTAATGCATTTATGTAATAAAAGAAAACATAAGTCTCAGTGCAGAGTAATGCAATTATTCTTGGTCAATACTGAGTACATAAGATACATGGCTTGCAAAGTATCAACACACATAAAAGGACTTTGTCTCTATTATGCATCTCTGCTGTGGAAATGCCAGTGTCTAATGCACATATTTCTGTATTTAGCAGATATACTAGTTTGAGGAAAATATATAATCAGCATCTAAGATTGAATAAATAAATAAATAATAAATCACTCCTTTTCCTTGTACTATTCAACCTTGGCTAAGGTTTCATTGAATTCAACTACTCAGTAGAGACTTACATGTTTTTTTTTTTCTCATGAGTAGACAGAAAAGTAGAATATAGGAAATTGTTTAGAATTTTTTCATAAAATTAGTACATGCACTTTGGACTAAATAGGTTTTAGACAGAAATAAATTATAGTGCTCACTAAATGTTGTTTGGAAATATTAAAATGTCTTTACAACTTACAGAGCTGCTTAAGTAAATTTTGGCTTTCTTGCCTGCATTACATAGCACAGCCAGAACAAAATAGTTTATATATGTCCTGTTAATACAATGTAGGTGTGAGAAAATGTACCATTCATACTATTTGACACATAATATCTTCATTTTCCAGTATACACATTATCTCTTGGAACGAAAGAAAGCACTACATAAAGTAGCATTATTTATTTTAGTCTTGATGAAACAAAGTATTTGTTCACAAAAATAGGAACTTATAAATAGTATTTGCGTAATCACGAAAAGTGAAAGTAAATTTCAAAATGGACTTCAAACACAGGGACACTGCCACAGTTTTACTTTGTTGATATGATTGTTTATTAGCATAATGTTTTGGGGAAACATTTGGCAAAATGTGTTGAATGTCATTAAATGACAATTTAGGCCAGGCATGGCAGCTCATGCCTGTAATCTCAGCACTTCGGGAGGCCAAGGCGAGTGGATCACCTGAGGTCAGGAGTTCGAGACCAGCCTGGCCAACATGGCAAAACCCCATCTCCACTAAAAATACAAAAATTAGCTGGGCACGTTGGTGCTCACCTGTAGTCTAGCCACTAGGGAGGCTGAGGCAGGAGAATCACTTGAATCCGGGAAGCAGAGGTTGCAGTGAGCCAAGATCGCACCACTGCACCCCAGCCTGGGCAACAGAGCAAGACCCTGTTTCAAAAACAAAACAAAACAACAACTACAAAAAACTCAAACCCCAAATTTCCCTTTTTATGATCTATCCTAAAGAAACAATTCAGAGTAACAATTTTGATCTAAAAAAAAATAAAGATAAGCTTTCAAAAATGATGAGGTAGCATTTTGATTGGCCTCAACATCAAATAACCCGTCCAGGAGAAATGGACTTTTCAGAACACTGGAACTATGGGAAGACACCTAGGTACTGGCTCTGCTCTCTGGAGCTCACTCCTCATCTGCCTTCTTTTAGGGTTTGTCCTGATGCCAAGTTTGACTTGAGAGCTAAGATGTGCAGATCATGTTAAACATTCCCTTAAATGAAAACATACAGAGTATTTGTCTAGTTCCTCATAAATGGCAACATGATCCCAGGTCTAAAATCCACTCTGGCATTGAACTTTTCTGATACACTGTAATTTCGCTATGTCCAGGCAAAAATTACATCCAACAGTGATTCACCCTGCAGCCTGTCCCTTAGAGTTTCTGAAGGTCCAGAGAAGTTTTGTTGAGATATGTTGTATTTGTCATGCTATGTAGGTTTTTCAGCCCTTCAGTTATCATAAATGAAAATCAGAGATAATTTAACATCATAGTCAGTGTGTGGTGTTTTAAGTGGCAGAGAGAGAGAGACTCCTTGAAAACCTGTACACCTGGGTTACATTTTAAGTAACTGCACTTTTATATCATAATATAAATAAGTATGGAAACATTCGATTAAATTATCCAAGGCTATCAAAATTCTGCAAAACTTCCTAACCTCTATGTATCCCAAACAGTTCTTGAACAAATCCAATAACTTGTTCTCTCATTTACCAAAATTGGTTGCAATTTATGTTTGCTATTTTTTTCTACAAAATCTGAAAATATTTCAAGGCACTGAAGACCTAAATTTTTAGCAAACTTAATAACCTGTTTGAAGTAGGTCATAATCAGTCTCATGTAAAAAAGAAAGTAAATTGTGTTAAAAATGGTTGTGAAAGTGAGAAAAATTAAAATAAATAGCATTAAAATATTAAATGTTTGAAATTCAAGAATAGCAATGGTCCTTTTTAGGAGGATTTAAGTTCATAAATAGAAATCCTGAGGGTGGCATTGCCTTTTCCTCCTTATAAGAAACCCCTGTTTTTTCAAGCAGTTAAGGTCTCTGTAAGAGAAGTGATATGCTCATTTGTTCAACATTAGAATCGCAGCCTAAATTTTGCATGCTTCCTTCAAACCTTTTTGCTGCAAAGAAGACAAGCAAAAAAAAAGACTCCTACTTCTCTGTATTCTTCACTGTGTCTTTATCTCACCTCCACTCATTGCCAGAATCTTTAATGAAAGGATTCACAAAAATGGGATGAAGAATTAGCATTTCTATGAATAAACAGATTCACAGTATAAAAATTAGTTTTTTCAAAAAAGCAGGCAAAAAAAAAAAAACCCCTCAAAATAAAACTTTAGAGAACTTGACGTCGTTTGCTAATTTTCTAATTCAATTCCCTATGAAGGTGGGTCCCTTATCCAAATAGTGATCTTTTATTTTCCTTTTATGTCTAAAAAATTATCTTTTAGGTCCCCGAAAAGCACTATAAGAATTAAAAGCAATTTAATACATTTCAGATTATAAAAGGTACTGTGATTAAAGAAATAATTACTAAGGAGAAAGTACTAAGTATTATTTTTTAAAGACATTCATTCCTTAAACTTCTTGACAGCATTTACTAAGTGACCATTTGACATATTAGAGACTAAGGGCATCGTTTCTCCTCCAAAAGTGAAGTTTTGATCATTGGCTTCAAACTTCCCATTGCTTAAACTGCTCATGTAAGGAACTTTTCACATTTTCTAAAAACATCATTCTCAATTTAATGATGACCTTAAAAGGATAGAAAAGCTATACGATTTGTAGTTAAGAACGCAGGTTTTGGGCCGGGTGCGGTGGCTCACACCTGTAATCCCAGCACTTTGGGAGGCTGAGGCGGACGGATTATGAGGTCAGGAGATAGAGACCATCCTGGCTAACACGGTGAAACCCCGTCTCTACTAAAAAAATACAAAAAAAAAATTAGCCAGGCGTGATGGCGGGCGCCTGCTGTCCCAGCTACTCGGGAGGCTGAGGCAGGAGAATGGCGTGAACCCGGGAGGCAGAGCTGGCAGTGAGCCCAGATCGCACCACTGCACTCCAGCCTGGGCAACAGACTCCGTCTCAAAAAAAAAAAAATGTAGGTTTTGGAGGCAGACTGTGTTTAAAATGGAATTCTAACTGATAAGAAAATAAATGACAAGAAAGTTCGTAAAATGAGGAAAATAGTACCTCTTATATTTATTTTGCTGATTAAAAGACTATATAGGTAAGGTTCTTAAACCATGTACATTTGGTAACAGTCTTAATGTATATCAGAGACAGCCCTAGAACTGTTAATCCCTGGCAGAACTTGCAATAGACACTCTTCTTACACAGCAAGAAAACTAGAAAACATCTTAAGAAATTCCTAAAGTATAATAATAATAAAATAAAATAAAATTGCTGCTGAGGACTTACCTACTTTCTATTGAATATATTCTCCAACTTCCTAGAGTTAAAATAGCTACTTGTTTACATCTCTATTCCAGTTATCATTACAACACTATTAAATCGATACATTTCTTACCTAATAGACTAAGCTTCTTTTCTTAATTTTTAAAACAAATTTTATTATGTATATTAAAGATATACAACATAAGGTTATGTGATACATACAGATAGTAAAATGGTTATTACAGTGAGGCAAATTATCCATTATCTCACATAATTGCCCTTTTTTTTCTTTTTTTGTGGCAAGAGTAGCTAAAACTTACTCATTTATCAAATCTCAAATCTCAAATCTGTTATTAACTGTAGTCCTCAAGTGTTATTAACTGTAGTCCTCACGTTGTACATTACATCTGTAGACACATTTCTCCTCCATATCTGTTACATCATATCCTCCGAGCTACATATCTCCATTTCCTTCCCTTGGCCCCTGCCTCTGGTAACCACTGTTTCATTCTCTATATCTGTGTATAATTTTAAGATGCCACACATAATTGAGATCATGCAATATTTTCCTTCTTGTGTTTGGCTTATTTCACATAGCATAATTTCCTCCAGATTCACCTAGGATGTGAAAAATGGCAGAATCTCTTTTTTTAAGGCTGAATAATATTCCACTGTTTTTTAGATACCACAGTTTATCTATCTGTACATCAACAGACACTTAGGTTGTTTTCATATCTTGGCTATCAAGAATAATCCTGCAGCGAACATGGGAGTGCAGACAGCTTTATGAAGTGGTAATTTCATTTTTTCTGGGTATATACCCAAAAGAGAGATTGCTAAATCATAGGGTACTTTTATTGCTAATTTTTTTAGAAACCTCCATACCATATTCCATAATGGCTGCACAATTCACATTTGCACCAACAGTATGAGTACTCTTTTCTCCACGCTCTTACTAAAATGTGTTACGCTTTTTTTAATTATAGCTATCCTAATTGATATGAGGACGTATCTAAAAGAGTTTTGGATTTGTATTTCCCTGATGATTAATGCCAATGAAATGTGGAATATCTGTTCATATACCAGTTGATTATTTTTATGTCTTCTGTGGAGAAATGTCTATTCAGGGCCTTTGCCCATTTTTTATCTATTTAACTATTTCTGAGTTGTATAAAATCTTCATAAATTTTGAATATTAACCCCTTATCAGACATATGGTTTGCAAATATTTTTCCCGATATGCAGGTTGCTATTTTATTTTGCTGAGTGTTTCCTTTACTGTGCAGAAGCTTTTTAGTTTGAGATAATCCCATTATTTATTTCTGCTTTTGTAGCCAGAGCATTTGGTGTGATATTAAAAAACCATTGCCAACTCTAATGTCAAGGAGTTTTTCCCCTAAGTTCTCTTCTAGGAGTTTAATGATTTCAGGTCTTAAATTTAGGACTTTCTTACATTGTGAATTTATTTAAGTGTACGGTGTAAGACAAAGGTCCAATTTCATTCTTTCGCATGAGAACGACCAGATTTTCTGGCACCATTTATTGACGAGACTATTTTTTCCCTACTGTGTCCTCTTGGTGCCTTTGTCAAAACGTATTTGGTCTTTTATGTTTAGATTTATTTCTGAACTCTCTGTAATAGATTATGTTTCTCGAGGGAAATGATCACAATTTCTTCTTACCAAATCTCTTGGTATAGAAAAGATGCTCATAAGGTTTTTTGTGGGTCGCAGCACGGCTGCTTGCCAATGTATTAGCAATCAGCAATGGCCCTGATTTTTCTCGTCATTCTCATGTATGTTTTGAATGCAGAGGAAAGAGTCTCTCCAACTCTTTGCGCCACCACACTTCTGGAAAATGTCTGTGTTCCTCCACTGTCTTGACTCAAAACCACCTTGGTTTTCACCTCGGGTATGGGTAATCAATAAAATGGGATGCTTCTCTTGCCTTTCCTCTTGCCTTTTTTTATTGTGTTCAATAGCACAGTTATTAAAATACTTTTGGAAAAGCTTATCCACCAACAGACAACCTTCTTTTTTTTTCTTCTTCTGTATTACTTTTTCAGGGATGCTAGGATAGTTTTAGAATCATTTAAGTAGAATGCAGAAAGAATGGAGGCATTGCCCTGGAAAAGGACAAACTGAAAGGAGACTCTTAAAGGTGGAAAAATATATAGAACTAGGCAGGATCTATAGTTTTATGACCATAGAACTATTTATTCAAACACTATCATTTGAAATAACATTTGTAAGCAGTATAAAGTCTTCTACTGCTAGTTGTACTGAAATAGCAACTGCTTACGATAATAAGAATACTATGATGTTAAAAATAATTTAATAAATAAATGTTTATAATACATATATTGTGATAAGAAAATATAAGATCTACCCTCTTTTTTATGGGGAGGTGGCAGACAGGGTCTCTCTCTGTCACCCAGGCTGTAATGCAGTGGTGTGATCTCAGCTCACTGCAACCTGCACCTCCTGAGTAGCTGGGATTACAGGTGTGTGCCACCATGCCCTGATAATTTTTATATTTTTAGTAGAGATGGGGTTTTGTGATGTTGGCCAGGCTGGTCTTGAACTCCTGGCCTCAAGTGATCCACATGCCTCAGCCTCCCAAAGTGCTGGGATTACAGGCTTGAGCCACTGCATCCAGCCAGATCTACCCCCACAACACATTTTTAAGTGTACAATACATTGTCATTGACTTTAGATACCATGTTATACAGCAGATGTCTAGAGCTTATTCATCTTGTTTGACTGAAAATGTATGCCTGTTGATTAGTAATTTTCCACTTCCTCTCCTCCCACAACCTGGTTACCACAATTTTACTCTGATTCTACAAATATGATTACATGGATACCTCATATAAGTGGTGTCATGTGTTACTTATTTTTCTACGACTGGCTAGATACATCCTTGCTCTTGTGTTTTGAGCGCTATCCTGCATATATTTCAAATGTTATTCTCCAACAGGGCAAAACTGAAAGTTAGCAGGGCGTTTTCATTCATCGCCACTAGTTTAAAGAGAATCTGGTTTGTTCTCACCGGCAAGTCATTTCCATCATGCAGAGGTCTCTGTTCTGACTGTCTTCATCATACAATGCTCACTTGAGTAGTGTGCACTTTACGTTCAGAGAGTAAATATGTACATATAAATATCTGCTGAAGGAGTCAGTAATGCACTCACAGCAATTAGTTTCATGTGCTCCCTTTGGGCACTCAGTTGGAAAATCACGTATCTTCCTGGATGAAATACAACCTGCATCCTCACCAGGTACAAATCTGGCTTCAAAATTGAGATTAAGAGCGTAAAACAGGCTCTCTCCCTTTAACAAATAAACAGAATGTAAAATTATTTCATCAACAGTAGCTTTTAAATATTCTGAAGGAGAAGAAGCTTGATTAAAGGCCAAATCAAAGTAGCACTTGCGATTTTCATCACGCGGACTGTGAGCAGAAAACTACAGCTCTAAGGTTGCTTTGAAGTGGTGCAGCCATTTGTACGCCTATTAAAGATTTCAAAACTTCAAGTCCTGTACAGGGTCTGGGTAGTCTGGGTAAACCTTTGGCCATTCTGCTCCATACATATAACAATTTACTGTCAATGGAGCATGGCACATTTTTAAATATTCCTTTCAGTTTCTCTCCATAAACTTCTGCCCATTACTAATACTGAACTCCACAAATGAGATCCTATAATTGTCTACTGGACATATTTGCAAAAACAATAAGAAACGCCTTTTTTTCCTTTGTGTACATCCATTAATCTTTCAGGAATCATTCATGTAATTTGTCCCAATTAGATATATTATCTATCCAACTGATCTGGTGTTCAGATGGATGCACATATCCATGAATCCTGAGTGAATTTAAGAAAAGAATTCTCCGTAAGCAAGATCAAGTGTCACAAAAACTTTTGCTAAGGTTAACTTTAGTAATGATTTAAAACCTTTAACCACACTTTTGCCTCGGTAAGAGCTCAGGAAAAGCTGCCCCAAAGTACTTTGAACTGAAGGAGATTGGGAGGTACCCCAGGAGCAAGGTCACTCTGATCTTCCCTGACCTTTCTTTGTGAGCGCTGGTCATAAAGAAATTATCTGGCTTATCTTGCCTGAAATTAGGTCACAAGATCCTCATTCTAGAGGGGTCCTTTCCTGTTCCCAGGGGTGAAGAAATTCTACACAAAGGAGTCAAGGAGACTCTGAACACAGAGACTTTGCTAAGTTTCCCTGCTCAGTCTGTTACCATTGGATCATACCCTTTTGTCCGATCACATTTCAAAATGGCTGTTTGTTCTTCACCAAAACTAAGCAGAAAAATACAGTTTTCTAAATAGGAAAAGGGGCTGAAAAACAAATAAAAACGAAAAAATAAAATAAAGCACATGCTTTTCTCTGGGTCTTTGCATCTTCATTTCTGAAGGCTCCTGTGTCAAGTAAAACTTTGATAAACAAATTTGTTATGCTTTTCTCTCATTAAACTGTCTTTCATTCTCGGAGTGTCAGCTGTGACCCTTATGATGGGTGAGGAAAGGTTTTTGTCACACCTTTCTGCCCCTATACCTCCAAATACTACATTACAAGAGAATGCTCTTCAATGTCAACTTTAATGTTTTTCAGCTATTATGATTCTGGTGATGTGGTATTTAATTAGGAGAAAGAAAATCTTTAATTAAACAACAAAAATAAGGTAATCCTGTTTAACCCTTAAAAACTCGTGAATCTTTTTTTTTTTTTTTTTTTTTTTGAGAGGAATCTCGCTCTGTCACCCAGGCTTGAGTGCAGTGGCGCGATCTCGGCTCACTGCAAGCTCCGCCTCCTGGGTTCACGCCATTCTCCTGCCTCAGCCTCCTGAGTAGCTGGGACTACAGGTGCCCGCCACCATGCCCTGGCTAATTTTTTTGTATTTTTAGTAGAGACAGGGTTTCACCATGTTGGCCAGGCAGGTCTTCAACTCCTGACCTCAAGTGATCCACCCGGCTGAGCCTCCCAAAGTGCTAGGATTGCAGGTGTGAGCCACCGCGCCTGGCCAAACTCATGAATCTTTAAATGAATCATTAAATCTGCTGCTCTGCACTCCTCGGTGTCTATCAGAATCATACACACATGTGCACAGACAAGCATGCACACACACATGCACACGCACACACACATGCACACATGCACGCACACACACGGACACACAGGCATGCACACACACATATGCAGACACACAGGCAGACACGCGCACACATGCACACACACACACACTTGCATGAACACATGTGCAGAGCTTAGAATGGTCTATTATGCATGCAGGATACACATTCTGAACAAAGTAAATACACGTTAACCCAATATAAGTTAGCACCCAGAAATATACACTCTCTTGAATGAAAAATATCTTTAATAAAGGAGCTTTAATTAAAAGTTCTTTAATCGTCTCAATCCAGAATCATGTGACCCAAATTTTTCTTGATTAGTCCATTCAGCTGCTGTAAGAATACAACTGTTGCACTCATTAAATATGTTGTTTAAGTAAATATAACTTAGGAATATACAGTATGTCTGATTTTCATATGCAAATCTTTTCCATAGATACAGATTAAGAAAAATAAAGTGTGACACTTTTCAGAAAACATTTTTAATATTGTCAGATTCATTGAGATCTGAGGGTAGGAGTGGTCAGAGAGAAACATCAATTAGTACTAGAAAGAGAAAGTAACTGAAGGTATAGTGTAAATTCTTTCTATGTGTACATGATCCCAGAATCTAAATAATGATTAGGTTTTAAAATACATAGTTGACTATATGAGATCCATTTTTATGGCAACATTTCTGGCCTGTAATTGATATTCTCTCCAAAAAATTTAGTCAAAGAATTAGACAAACTCCATCTGTGATTTGAAAATATTAAATTTTGAATAGAAACACAGAATTTTAAGGTACAGTTTTAAATTTTGGTTGGCCTTACATCATTTTCTCAAACACAACCTTTTTGCTTTTTTTGAACTCCTGGGTGATCCTGAAATATGAATATTATTACATGCTCATTTGAAGTTCTGAATAAAATTAATGGAGAAGTGAATATTTATAAAAGTGTATTTAAAATATGCAAAATAATTATAATTTTTCATAATATTTATAATTAAAATATTTGGATGCAATAATTTCAGCTGCAAGCATAGAATATTTTCCATATTACTGGAAGAGAGGCCTAAGGACTAGACCAGTTGTTTACCTTTTAAAATATATATATATATATATATATATATATATTTTAGGTTTCAAGAACAGGTGATATAATCCACACCCTGTATTAGGTATTCGTGACTCTAATATATTTTATATTTTGATACTGAGAAGAGCTTAATTCAATGTTTAAAACAGCAACAACGACAAGGGAAAACTTACACTTGCTTTGTGTACTGGTCCTTGGTAGTGATTTATAGGAAATTTCACATTCCTGGGACACATTGATGTCATCTAGAGCAACGGTAGCATTTGATGACAAAACAGTAGCTTCCAAAATTAACTATAATTACAGAAAGATAAAACTGTTAAAAACATCACAAAAGTAATGTCTTACAATCATATTTCTTTGTGTAGAGGAACCCTATTTACATCTGTCCCATTCTCCAATCTAATTTTAGAAAACTGTTCTGACCAGAACATCCTAATTTAAATTTATAAAACCATAACTGCTTTGACAGCGTCTTATGTACCTTAATGCCAAAGGTAACCTTGTTTCAATTAAAGTGGTAACATTCATCACGAGTGAAGGGCTCTCTTCTCATTGGAGCCATTAAGAGTCATATGCATTTATAATGAGCTCTTTGGGGTAATCAACTGTGTGACTTACAACTCAATTTAATTGAGATATGAATTGATTTGTAATCAGTGTGCTGAAGGCAATGATTTATTTCCATATTAAAATATTTAAATATTATATACATTCATACAAACATAATATATATTATATACATACACAGAAACATACTCACTGTAGTAAAGCACACATCAATAACCACATACAGTGGTTGATAATATTCATATGCTGAAGCACTCAGAGACATCTATTTAATTTTAGTTTATTCTAACGCTGAATAATGACTGATATAATTTGTTTTCTTTCCTGTTAATTACTCATATTATGTTGTTATTCCAAGAAGAAAAAAAGAGGGAGAGAGAAAGGAGGGAAAGGAAGAAGTAATTTATGCCAGGAATCTTATGAACCTGCATAGTGGACCACCAGTCCAGGACACAGACAGAAGGTACATTTCTATCCTATCAAGGAGGGTCTCCAATCTCAAGGATCATTAAATTTACTTGTGCCAGGGCTCAGAACATGCTATCTCAAAATACAACACCTTGGAGTCAGAACATGCTGTCCCAAAATATAGCACCTTGGAGTCCCTCTCTGCCTTCCCCTCTCTTTCCTTTGTGAGAGCCAGCCATAAAGGAATTATCCGGCTTACTTCTCCTCAAAATAGGTCATAAGAACCTCATTTAACTGGTGTCCTACCCTATCTATACTTGGATGAAAAAAACACTACACAGAGAGGCCCATAAAGATCTTTGCTGAGTTCTCTCCAAGTTTTTACAATGAGATCATATTCTTTCTGTCCATTTGTATTTCTTCATGATTGTCCATTCATTGTTGAACTTAAGCGTAAACATAGAGAGTTTTCCCTGGTCTTCAGGCCTTTGTTTTTGAAGGCCCCTATGTCACATAAAATGTTAATAAATTTGTTATTTGTTTTCTTTTTAACCTCTCTTTTGTTATAGGGGTTCCAGCCATGTCCCTTGTGATGAGTGAGGAAACGGTATTACTTTTCCTCTCCTACACTTCGTATGATACATTCACTACCCTACATCATAAATGCTGTATAAGAAATAAGTATAAGATCCTAGGAGACTCAAAGAAGACACTTCATTATTTCTGCCAATAATGAGAGTTTGGGAAAAGATTTGGTGGAGAAGAAGTAATAGTAAGCCTCCATGATACCAAATTTTGTTGGGCAAAACATTTTACCTCGAGAAACTGAGGCAGCAATCGCAGCAAAAACACAGAGATGAGAAAGTGTACGGTGTGTTTAGAAAATGTTGATGGGTGTTAACGGAGTATAAGATTTTAAGAGAACAACAAATTAATCAGATAATAGATGGAGAGGAAAATTCCATGAGTTGGTACAGCTCAATTGGAGAGAAACTAGATAGCATTTGTTAAAAAGAAAAATTGCATAGACTATAAAAATTGAGTTAATTTCTTGGCATTTATCCTAGTGAGACACTCAAAGGTATACACATGAAGGCTTGTGCAGGAATGTTTATTTCAGTGCTGGTTTTGATGACAAATGACAGGAAAGAACTTACATGTGAATGAATCAATCAATAGTGAGAAATACTATACCAGTTAAAAATAATATCTATCGCCATGTGTCATTATGGAAAGAAATTCAACATGTGTTTTGGAGTAAAAAAATTAAGTTACAGAAAAATATTATAGTATAATATTACTTAGGCTGAAAACATACAATGGTTTAGATTTCCAAGTATATGTGGTACATTTATACATATTAAGTAAATAGAAAATGGACTGGAAGTAAAAATAAACTGGTATCTAAAGATACTCAAGATAAAATCTATGGTGGGTGATGAGGCTGGTCAGCAGGGACTGTTGCTTTATTTGCAATTTTTGATATTTAATGTGATGTACATAATATTTTTTTAAGATTCTGATTAGAGATGATTTCTGTAGAATCTTAAACTAAGAAATTTAGCCTTCATTCCAGAGGCAGAAAATAACATAGGTTTTGAAGAAGGATCTTGGTAAAATATACACAAGTATTGTACTTTAGAAATATTTTGTGTTTAATACCATTAAGTGACTGTGATTTTTTTGGACAGCTTAACTTTTGAAAGAGTTTTTCTATATTCATTATTATAATACATCTTGCATTGATGTCAATTAAAATAGATGTTTAATTCTTCAGACTCATTAGACAAGCATTTGTTGACCATCATATTTGAAGGTCTGTGCTACTCAGACAAAACTGGAGGAAAAAAAAAAAAAAAAAACGACAGTTTGAGGCACTTCTCTATGCTCCTAAAGAGGTACACACTCACATTATTTGAATGGAATGGGTGGGCCCTGGGATGAGGTGAAGTAAAATCCTGAGGTAGTCTTTAAAATGTGGTTACATTATTTTACCTGAAGGGACCCACCAGGTTCCTTTAGATATTCATATTAAAATGGAAGGATAAATCCAACTTCAAAAGCCAAATAAAAATAATATTAGGTCATCTATATTTTGCTTGCTTACTTCTACATAGTTAAATTCACAATTATACAATTAGAAATTGTAATTCTACCATTAATTAAAATCATACGAATTTTAAAATACAAGCAATTACTTCCTTCAAAAAATGTCTGTTACACCTGTAAATAATGACCATCTCATGGTTTCAAAATCACCTTGGCTGTTCCTATTTTTTATTGCTGGTTTTAACCAAACTGATATATACATATACATATATATATGTATATATATGTATATATGTATATATAAGTATGTGTATATATGTGTATATATGTATATACATAACCAAACTGATATATATACATATATATGTATATATGATATATATATCCATATATGTGTAAATATACATATATTATATGATATATATCACATATATGTATATATCATATATTATGATATATATCATATATACGTATATACGTGTATATATGTATATATGTGTATATATGTGTATATATGTATATGTATAACCAAACTGATATACACATATACATATATGTGTATATATGATATATATACACATATATGTGATATATATCATATATTATATGATATATATCACATATATGTGAATATATCATATATTATATGATATATATATGTATATACACGTATATATACGTATATATGTATATATGTATATACACACACACATACACACATATATATGTGTGTATATAGATACACACATAGACATATATATGTGTGTGTATTTATATACACACATAGCCACATATATATGTGTGTGTATATATATGTGTGTGTGTGTGTATATATATACATATATATGTATATATATACATATATATGTATATATATACATATATATGTATATATATACATATATATGTATATATATGTATATAAAATGTTGTGACCAATTCCCTTTTGGAACTACAGTCAGCATCAATTGGTAATCAGTAAGTGAGAAAGAGGTCACTCAGAAGAGCTGTTTCAACCACAGATGGAGGAAGAGTGAAAACCTCATTTGATAAGATTCTCAAGGTAATTGAATAATTTACATTTTAAATTGAATTAGATGACTCACTCTTCTAAAACTATTTTTTGGGATCTTGTTGATTTTTGTTTTATTCAATTATATTATTCCTTCTATGAACAAAATAATTTCTTGCTTTTAGGAACCACAAAAATTCATAAATGTTCATAATCAAGTGATTACTTTTTACAAGTGCAAAACTCAGGTGCTTTTCCAGACAAATACGCAATTAACATAGAAATCTTGTTTTCAAAAAAAAATAACAGGAGCAAAAAATGAATATGAATCCAAGAGAAAATAGAGATATAGTAAGAAGGAGTAGAGATTAGTAGGAATATACTAATTTTTGAAGAATGATGATGGTATCAATAATAAGAGCAGCTGCCACATTTTATTTAGCACTTACTATATGCCAGTCACATTCACTTGTTTTAATCCTGTGAAGATGATGCTATTTTCGTCTTATTTTAAGGTGAAAGAAACAGAAGATTAGAGAATAGAAGTAATTGGTTGACTGTCACATATCAAGTAAGAAAAATATGTAAGCTGAGCCATTAATGATTATACTATCCTGCATCTCTCTAATGAAATAAAGAGATAACTGGGCTTTAGTGGATGCTGCCGAATAGGGCTGTCTGGAGAAACAAGATTTCATGCAGCTCTAGATTAAGCAGGCCAAGGACACAGCAACTTTACGGAGATTCGATCACCTTTTACTTTTGTGTTATGAATCTTACCCTTCACTGAATCGTCAAATAATGTCAGGAAATTGTTATTGATTTATATCATTGACTCCGATAAAGAGAAATTTCACAAAAGGTTCATTTCAAAATGAAATCTAAAATATGATACAATTACATTTTAATGGGAAGCTCGAAGAAAGTAGAGCAACTTGAAATCAATGGACTACTCAGAAAAAGTGCCACCTTGAGATACTAAAACAGCACAACAGTTGGGGGGAAAAGAAATATTAAAAGAACCTATTTGTGTGAAAAGCTGAACATAGCAAGTGAGCAAGCCAAGTTAAAACAGATTTGAAAAATACTATTAACTCTTTGACCTAAATTTTTCCAATAAACTCTCACAAGAAATAGAGGGAATATTGAAATGTCATTAATTTGCTGTTCTTACAGAGAAAACAGTAAACCTAATTCTTTGCCAGCAGGAAGAGCAAATGCCCTACCTAACTAGGGGTGCTTATTTGCTATGAAACCCAAAGCAATCTGTATTCTGTTATACTGTCTACAATTGACATCAAAAGAACCACACTGAATCAGAATTTCATGGCTAAAAGGGAACACAGAGGTCACGTGATTTGATGTCTTTCTTCTTTCCAATATTTGGACTGGATTACCCTGTACTGTATAAATATGTTCAGAGCTTAGTCACGTGGAACTGAAAGCTAGACAATGACTAAGGTCACCCTTAAATGATTCAGGCTACTAATCTTAAATCCTAGCCTATATCCAAGAAGACAAACTTTAAATATTTGAATATTTAAAAAGCTAGATTAACTATTTGTAGGTAGAATATCTTTTTCATTTGTTGTCGATAAAAGAACAAAGTAGAACTGTACCTAGCTAGAATCCTCATGTATATTTTCATATCTTTAAAAATACACTCAGAGAAATCAGGTTAAAGCCAGCATAATATTAGCATCTTTTTTTTTCTGCAGAGGATAAGAAATGGGATGGAGAGAGATACAAGGAAGACAAAAGTTGCATCTTCATAAGCAAACAAACTTTAACATTATAAGCAAACAAAATGTTAACATTAGTTAATCCTGAGCTGTATTTAGGTATTTGTTTCTCTCTGTTTTAACTACTAGTTAGAAATATTTAATAGTAAATATATGCAATACTCATGGATTAAATATTACCATGTATGTATCTGTGCAAGTTTATCTATTTTTATATATTGTGTATGTATAAAATCCAGACTGATTCACAGCAGAACATCAATGCAAGTCCACAGTTCCTTATCTAAAGTCTTTGGGGCCAGATGAGTTTTGAAATGTGAATAGCTCAGAGCTGAGAATGGTAACATAACACCGAGAGTGTTTATTACATGACACCCTCTGGGAGATTGGGGGCAGCACTGTTTAATCAAACCTATCATGAAATCAGCTGCCTAAAGGCCTCACAGTGGTTCAGGGCAGCTTGGGTTTTGCCTCTAAACTCATTTTTAAAAAGCTTATTGCTTTCCAAACTTAATTTTCTAAATTGCTGATTGGATATTATAGGGCTGTCATGGGCTTCTTGAGAGTGAAATGTGAGGGGATGTTTTTTTCTTATTTTTCTTTTACTCATCTGTAGTTTCCAAAATAAATGTGTGCTGTAGCCAACTCATAGGCAGATTAAGTGGGGAGGCACAGAGGAAAAGTCTTAGCTTCTCTCGGGCGAATTCAATGTGACCGAGGCCTCGAAAGAACTCAGCATTGAGGCTGATTGGAGAGAAAAAGCAACACAAGGTGCTGAGCCACCAGCAGGGAGATGAAGGGAGAGGAAGGAGCAGGGCTGGGTTAGAAACCCTCACACATCCATTGCAGCCAAATCACAGAATCTAACCAAACCACTGCCCATCTACAAACTAGTTAATATGCCCCCAGATAATAAGGGATAGTCTCCATTTGCACTGCAAAGCAAAACCATTACTATATCCAAAAAGGAGAACATTAAAGAGAAAACAAAAATTGCATTCACTGAAACTCTTCAGTAATGCTGATGGGTCCATGAGAGCTTCCAGCTGTAGACAGAAATGGCATGTGTTTCAACTCATATTTCTAAATTACTTACTGCTAGAAAGAACATTCTATTTTCTTCTCAATATGTCAATTAATGACAAATTCTGAACGATCTTCTTGGTGAGTTTCATTCTAACTAAAAGCAAACCGAATGAAAACATTTTTCTATAGAATATAAATGCAGGAGGCAAAAGATCAAATTGTTCTGATTTCATTGCCCTGCTCCTTGCAATGGAGATTGACACCAAAATGATTCCATGACCAGCCTTTGTGTCAAATGCTTCCCAATTAAGAGCTGCTAGTATTCATGATGTCTTTGTCCATTAAATATGAGAATAGAATAAATTGATCTTTGAGAAGGGACGTTGGGGACCTTCACTGAGTAAATAAGCCTTTAATGATCAAGCCTAGAGTTCTGATCAAGCGGGAATTCCCTTTATAAAACAGAGAACACTAAGATTTATTGAGTGTCTACTATTTCCAGACAATATCCAAGGAATAACTACAGCAATGAAAACAGCTGAATTCTGTGTTTGTGCCAGATTTGCTTCCATGTGCTTTACAAGTATACACCATATAATCCTCACAATAACTGTATAAAGTAGAGAACAGCAATTGATTACAGTTGATGCTTATGCCCTAGTCTTCCTGCTTTCATGGGGAGGTGGTTCACTGTAGTAACATTGCTGTTACTTACCACTCACTCCGTGGGAGGAGGAAGATTTACCTGACTGTGAAGTTAGAAGAGTAACCTGGGGGAGCTCGATTCATCCTCTTCTCCCATTCAACACCCACTATTGGGAGACAGCCTGTCCTCAGGAGGCATGCACACTGATATTATCTCTGGCTAAAGGTAAGAGACTTCACCTAGAGTATGAGCTCTATATTTCTCCAGCACAGTCAATTGTCCTCTGGGTAATTCTATTTATTCTAAGATCAAGCATTATTTTAAATAAGTGACTCTACATTCTAAAGCCATCTGCTCCAAAATATGTATTCTCTACCTGTTTAACCTCTATATTTATCTCAATTTGTTCAGAAATGAGGATGAGATGACCTTAAATCCCCAACTATTATCCTCACACCCCACTAATGAAAGAGGCATAGAGGGCTTCGGTAACTTCCCTATAATCATACACTTTTTTGTTTTTGTTTTTTTAAGATGGAGTCTCACTCTGTTGCCCAGGCTGCAGTGCAGTGGCGCCATGTCGGCTCACTGCAACTTCCACCTCCCAGGTTCAAGTGCTTCTCCTGCCTCAGCCTCCAGAGTAGCTGGGACTACAATCACGTGCCACCATGCCCGGCTAATTTTTTGTATTTTTTGTACAGGTGGGGTTTCACCGTGTTACTCAGGATGGTCTCGATCTCCTGATCTCGTGATCCACCCGCCTCAGCCTCCCAAAGCGCTGGGATTACAGGCATGAGCCACCACCCCCAACCCTTTAACTTGAACCCAAGTTTCCAGAGCCCATGTTCATGGCTGCCATTTTAGCTATATTATCTTTAATATTCAGACTCCCCTGGAGTATTGCTTTTATCATCACTGGTTTTCACACATTAGGAAATTTGATGCACAAAGACAATATTTACACAGTCACTTAGCAACCAATGAGCAGAGCAGAGACTAAAACTCAGACCACTGACTCCAAAACAGTGTGCTTTCCACCATATTCCACTCCATCCAATCTAGATTCCAAAATAGCTCTTTTCAAATGTCATCCAGAAGACTTATATACAGGAAGGTAGAAATTAGAACACCCATTTGACAAGATACAATTGCCTTCTTTTATTATTATATTTTATTAATACATAGTAGTTGTACATATTTATGGGGTAAATGTGATATTTTGATACATGCATATAATGTGTCACTATCAAATAAAGGTAATTGGGATACCATCTCCTCACACACTTCTCATTTCTTTGTGTTGAGAACGCTCCAAATCTTATCCCCTAAATATTTTGAAATACACAATAACTTGTTATAATTGCCCTACTGTGCTATCAAACACTACAGCTTATTTCTTCTATCTAACTAACTACATTTTTCAACCATTAACAAACCTCCCTTCCTAACCTCCTCCTCCCCACCTTTCTCAGCCTCTAGTAACCACCATTCTCCTCTCTACCTCCATGAGATCAACTTTTTAGTTCCCACACATGAGTGAGAACCTGCCATATTTGTCCTTCTGTGCCTGGCTTATTTCACTTTGTATAATGTCCTCCAGTTCCCAAAGGTGGATAACATTCTCAATGTTACCAGGCAGCAGAAAGTGAGGCAATAGGATTAAAATATTACAGCCCACGTCAGACTTTTTTCACTACATCATATAATCCAATGTCTTCACTTAGAAATGATTTTAAGTTACTCTTCTCTCTGCCATCTTATTCATTTCTTATCTCCATTTTTGCTACTATTCTACACATGTCTTAAGTGCATAGTCAAAACAACCTCTCTACTCATCACAGATCATGTGTTTGATCTCTGAATGTGTTTGCTTCATTAATGTTGAATAAATTCATGAGCTGCGTGTGTTATTTTGTTATCTGAAAGGATTAGCATTAAATAAGTGTCTTCTGTTGCATTGTATTAATTTCATATGTGCTCACCTGAAAAGGTATGAGCTATGTGTGTTATATTGTTATCTGAAAGGATTAGCATTAAATAAGTGTCTTCTGTTGAGTTGTATTAATTTTGTATGTGCTTACCTGAAAAGGTAGAGTAGATTCTCCCGCTTCTGCAATGAGATCAATTTTTGCGTGGCTCCACTGAGATTCGGAGAATCTGATTATTTTGCCTTGCTTTTGCAAGTTTCCATCTAGAGATGTTCTTGTAAAAACTGAGAGATTTGAATGTTGAGACAAATGATACCAAAACTGCACCTGTTGAAAACATGTTTTCAATGATATAAATATTCCATTGACCTGTCTCTGGTAGTTTTTCCTATAATTTGAAATATTCCTGACCTCAGGTGATCTGCCTGCCTCGGCCTCCCAAAGTGCTGGGATTACAGGCATGAAACACCATCTCTACTAATAATACAAAAAAATTAGCCGGGTGTGGTAGTGCATGCGTGTAATCCCAGCTATTCGGAAGGCTGAGGTAGAAGAATCGCTTGAACCCAGAAGGCGGGGAGGTTGCAGTGAGCTGAGATCACGCCATTGCACTCCAGCCTGGGCAACAAGAGCGAGACTCCATCTCAAAAAACAAAACAAAACAAAACAACAACAAACAACAACAACAACAACAACAAATATATATATATATATATATATATATATATATATATATATATATATATATATATATATATTCCAAACAACTTCTGTGTTAAATATAATCTTCTCAATTCTCCTTTCCCCCAGATGTGTAACCCAGTCATGGGCAGTACCACTGTTTCCATGGAAGTTTCCAGAATCCTTCTCTCTGGCTTCTTACAAATATGAGAGGTACACGTTGAGACTCAACGTTACAAAATCAAGTATTACTATACAAACTTGATGTTTCAAACAAGAAAAACTTTCCTTAAAAATTATTTTCTTAGGTTAATTTTAAAAACTGTAATTAATACTTTATATCAATTTAGTCTCTGTGGTAGCATTAACAACGGGGAAGCTCACAGGATACTGTTCATCAATAATTGAGCCAAGTAAGACAACATTCTTTGAGGGTAGGGAGGCTTAATCATTTCACTTCCTATTCACCATCAATAATGACACAATCTAAAGGTTTGATGGCTTAACTACATAGTGAAGAGAATAGAGAGGATTATGCCAGGTGCTGATAGAAGTAGGCCTAACATGAAATTGCGTACTGTTATTGATTCAACCAATATTTACTGACCACTTTCTAAGTACCTGGAGCTGTGTGAGGCAAAAATTAATTCCCTCAATGTTGTCTGGATGATTCATTCTGTAAAATATGTCCACAAAACCTCCATTAAAACAAGTTCAGGTACGCTGCAGTCAAATTTTTTTGCTTCTTCTCATTATCATATAACAGGTCCTAAGGCTGTATGTTTTAAAGAAAAACCCAACATTTAAAGATGAGGTCCCACAAAAGTGGAATACTTCTCTTTAGATTCAGTGACATTTTTTCAGGTTCATTATATTTTAAATTCTTTTTTAAAAATGTTTTCCCATTCACCATTGTGCTTTTATACTGATACATGGACAGATACTAGTGTATATATAGGCAAGCCATGTATTTCACTGTTGGGACCCAATTCCAATGATGAATGTTGGCCAAAAAAAATGTTTTAAATGCTTTTTTAAAAAAATTGTTCATTTTAAAACAACAAGCATCTATTTGGTACACATCTTTATCAATATCTACTTAATTGTGATCACCTGATTTAAAAATTCTGATTGTTTATTTCATTTCAGATTTTATTACTGTGCTTACCTTAATTCACATCTTGACAGGTGAGTTAGAAACAAAAATAATGGAAATGTTTAATTAAATTCCATGGAAAGAGAGGATTCATGTTTCTCAACTGTGATTACATTTTAGATCCCTGCTGTAAGTTTCACTATGTCCCAAGCTTGTAAATATGCAAAACAGAGCTTTAAACCTAGTTGTACAAGAGATGTGCATGTCCCATCAGAATTTTGAGCTGTCAAACTGTCACTCAGTACATCACCAGTGTGAAGTTATTTTAATAGGGTATTAAGTATAAATGCCAACGGGATCCATAGTCAATGGGATAAGAGCTCAGAACTTATATTTAATTTACTTTTTTAATAGAATTTGCATTATGCAGACTTAAATTCTTAAGTTATGAAATACCAAGGAATGTTCCATTATCTTTTGAATTTTTTAGGGTGAAATCACTGAACAAAAGTTATTGATACAGCCCACAAATTTTTTTAATTCATTGTTTTTCCTTTTTACTTTTATTTTAGGTTCGGGGTACATGTGAAGATTTGTTACATAGGCAAACACGTGTCACGGGGACTTGTACAGATTATTTCATCACCCAGGTACTAAGCATTGTACCCAATAGTTATCTTTTCTGCTCCTCTCCCTCCTCCACCCTCCCCACTAAAGTAGACCCCCGTGTCTGTTGTTTCCTTCTTTGTGTTCATTGTTTTTATTATTTAGCTCCCAACTTGTAAGTGAGAACATGCGGTATTTGGTTTCCTTTTCCTGTGTTAGTTTGCTAAGGATAATGGCCTCCAGCTCCATCCATGTTCCCACAAAAGACATGATCTTGTTCTTTTTTTATGGCTGCATATTCCGCAGTACATATGTACCACTCTTTCTTTATCCAATCTGTCATTGATGGGCATCTAGGTTGATTCCATATCCTTGCTATTGTAAATAGCGCTGCAATGACCATTCACATACATGTGAATGTATCTTTATGATAGAATGATGTCTTTTTTTTTTTTTTGACAGGGTTTCACTCCAGTTGTTCAGGCTGGAGTGCAGTGGCATGATCACGGCTCACTGCAGCCTCAAACTCCTGAGCTCAGGTAATTCTCCCACCTCAGCCTTCTCAGTAATTGGGACTACAGGCTTGCACCACCACACCCAGCTAATTTTTTTTTTAATTTTTAGTAGAGATGAGGGTTTCACCATGTTACCCAGACTGGTCTTAAACTCCTGGACTCAAGCACTCCACCCACCTCAGCTGCCCAAAGTACTGGGATTACAGGCATGAGCCACTGCACCTGACCTACAGTAGAAAAATTTCTAGTACTGTAGGTATATGTACCCAGTAATGGGATTGCTGGGTGGAATAGTAGCTCTGCTTTTAGCTCTTTGCGGAGTTGCCATACTGCTTTCTGCAATGGTTGAACTAATCTACACTCCTATCAACAGTGTATAAGCATACTTTTTTCTCCACAACCTTGCCGGCATGTTATTTTTTGACATTTTAATAATGGCCATTCTGACTGGTGTGAGATGATATCTCATTGTGGTTTTGATTTGAATTTCTCTAATGATCAATTTTAAGTTATTGATACAAGCTGTGACTTCACATAAGTAGTACTCAAGTATGGAAACTCTGTGCCTCTCAACCTGGTACATGCCAGTAGCAGAACACTAAACCTTAAACTCCAAATCATGAAACGTGTCATAAATTCCTCACAGAACTTATTATAGTAATTTGTATTTTCTAAGTATTCAGTTAATTGCATTAAAAAAAAGAAGAAAGAAATGAGAAGACTGTCAGTAAATGCTTATAAACATTCAGAAATATATAGAGAGAAAGTAACAGAGAGAGAGAGAGAGGAAAGAGAGGAAGAAAGATAATCTATTCTATGTCAAAAAAAATGTATAAGGCATTACAGGTCCTTAGGGACCTTTGAGTCTTTTGGAGGAAAAGTGGCAAAAGAAAATGAACATTTAATTATAATGAGCATAACTACAAAATTGTGAAAATAGTGTGGCTGTTAAATTTAAATTAATTAAAATTAAACAAAGTGAAAAATTCATTTTCTCAGTTATGGTTTTGTTTTTGTTGTTGTTGTTGTTGTTCTTGAGACAGAGTTTCACTCTGTTGCCCAGGCTGGAGTGCAGTGGCGTGATCATGGCTCACTGCAGCCTCCACTTCCTGGGTTCAAGTGATTCTCCTGCCTCAGCCTCCAGAGTAGCTGGGACTACAGGCACGTGCCACCACACCCAGCTAATTTTTGTATTTTTAGTAGCGATGGGGTTTTACCATGTTGGCCAGGATGATCTCGATCTCCTGACCTTGTGATCCGCCTGCCTCAGCCTCCCAAAGTGCTGGGATTACAGGCCAGAGCCACTGCGCCCGGCCTCTCAGTTGTTTTAAATGCTCAATAGCTCTATGTAGCTAGTAGCTACTATACTTAACATAGGGAACATTGTCCATCATCCCAGAATGTTGCATGAAACAGGTCTGCAAAGCATGTAAGTGAAAATTACACCAAACATTCAAATTTTATTTACTACTTGATCATTTTTAAAGGAAATTTTCTTGATGCATGCCTGCTTCATTCAAAACAAGTTAAGTAAAATGTTAATAAAAAGGGCTTGCTTTTATTTTTATTGGGTCTCCACTAAGGCAGATTTTATATATAGTATGACTATTCAAGACTTTGAATCACTGCATTCAAGAGAATTTCATGTGGTTAAAAAAGTTTCCAACAAACAGTTCTTTCTGAATATTGAAGATAAGAATGGAAGCTCCAATTATTTCATTTTTAATTGTATCCTTATGATTTTAAATTATTTCTATTTTTAAAAAATATATATGTATACATTAAATCATATATTTTACTACCAAAGGAAAGAACATCTGGTGATTTACACCAGTTACTGCATATGGATGAGTACCTAAGCTGGAGAGGGGGTGATAGTCTTAGTTCCATTGGCTCTCGTGTCTGTACAGTGCCTCTGGGACCTTGGGCTCTCTGATACTTCAGTCTGGGACACCCAAGATCATGATTCAGAGGTTCAAAATGAATTCTTCCTTATTTTTCTGTTTTCTTTCTTTCTTTTTTTTTAATTTTGATCATCTCCTGTTGAAACCCTCCTCTTCAAATTTCCTGCCAATTTTCTCAACTTCCCTGTGGAATTTGTTCTAATTCCTTCTCAATCTCAGAGCTCCATGGTCAGATCTTCATGGCCATTCTCGATTTTACTCCAAACCCTCAGCCACCTCTGCCTTCTCTGCTTCACATCAGACCCCTTATGCCTTCCTCAGTCTGCTTATTGCCACACTTGCTGCACCTTTATAAGATCTAGAATACGAAGATACAGAAGGACAAGAATAGCCAAAAAAGCAAAATAAATACATGGGAGAAAAGAAAAAAAAAACAAGCTAAGATATCTATAGCTCCTCAAAATTCAGCTGGGAATAAGTATATATTGAAAGAGGGGATCATTCATCACATTCATAAACACACAGACACACACACACATCCCTCACCATTACCATAGTGATTTTTATTGCTCCTAGTCAGTTATCCTTTTTCCTGGGCATTCTTTTCCTGAACAAGCTTATGTTGAGGTTTAGAATCTTCAATAAAACAGAATCTGTTTTTCCCGTTTAAATGATTAATCTTTATGTGCTTTGATATACAGATTGGAGAGAGCACCTGCTTGCCCTTTCCTCTGTAGACTGTTGCTTCCTCTAGAATCCATCAGCTATTCTAACATTGATCTTTGGATTAAACACAATGACCAGGGAATAGAGCACAACTGCACCATTGCAGGACATGATCCAAAATTACTTTTTTTCTAAATTGTTCTTTGACTCCAGTTCATTGTCCTACTTTGGGGACATTGTAAGACATGGCCTTTTAAAACTGTTTGAGAGAGATTTGTAGAGTGTTATTATTATACTGGACTCACCCTCTTGTAGTTTGCAGCATTTTACACTGAATTGCTGTCAGTATCCCCCACTAAACAACATTTTGTTAGAGCAAGCATGTGTTTAGGTTGTTGTCATTATATTCCCTGCATCGAGGACTGTGATCAACACACAGTAGATAAGCAATATATATGTGTTGAATCGTAGGTATAATGTTTACTTTGGTAATATAGCAAGCACTCGGGAGAAGTCTCAGAAGAACTATTTTCAGTTTTGTTTATTTCTCTTTACTTCCTTGAATCTGAACCACATGTGGCCCTCTCTGCATTGGCAGACTCAAATGTGTAGGCTGGCCCTCATAAACTTTACTTTGGGATCCAACCTATCTCTGGTTTCAACTACCTTTGTCCTGACTTTCTCATTCATATTTGTAAAACAATCTATGAATTATCTTTTACTGAAGGAATATTAATGTACTTGCAAAACAAGTTGGAGAATTAAAAACAAAAGAAAGATCAATAGATGAACATACAAACTAACTTTGAAAGCAAAAGCTTCATATTATCCATCTTCCTGTATTTAATTGTGAAGTCCTAAAAGTAAGAGATTATGTTACTTACACAGTAACTCAAATATGAAAACTCAGAAAATATTAGTACCCACATTAATCCCCTTCATACTTTACATTTCCTAGTTAATTGTAAACAGTAACAGCATTTCAACAGCAGTAAGATAGAATAGCTTTGGGCTCCCTCGTGTTCTGTTTGTCCTATCTTGTATTTCAAAGAAAAATGCCAATTTTCCACTAGTGGCTGAAAGGACTTTTGAAGCATAAATTAAAGTCCGCATCTTGAACAATGATTAGCTGCAAGAACAATTGTCCATGCTGATGGCATGTGTTGGCCACATATAAAGTACAAGGTAATCCATGCAAAATGGCCCTAAAATCGTGCCGTTAGAAATGGCAACTCACGAGAAAGCTCAAGTTGCTTTAAATTCCTTTCAAAGAAAGAAAAAATTCTTAACTGTATTAGTCTGCTAGGATTATGTAGGAAAAAAAAAACCATATAATTTCAGAAAATGAAGGCTTTAATCATATCAAAGTACCCCACACTGGTTATCTCACTGCTTGACTCTACTACCTTATAATGAAGAACATTGGTTCCATGAAAGCACTATTATTAATACGTTCCAATTCAGAGGATTGGCTAGATTTTCCAGTTACCCAAGAAGGTAAGAATTTGTTTTGTTTGCTTATTCTGTAACTTTTATGTAAGAAAATATCGACCGGGTGCGGTGGCTCACGCCTGTAATCCCAGCACTTTGGGAGGCCAAGGCGGGTGAGTCACGAGGTCAGGAGATCGAGACCATCCTGGCTAACATGGTGAAACCCCGACTCTACTAAAAATACAAAAAATTAGCCAGGAGTGGTGGTGGGTACCTGTAGTCCCAGCTACTCAGGAGGCTGCGGCAGGAGCTTGCAGTGAGCCCAGATTGCGCCACTGCACTCCAGCCTGGGTGACAGAGTGAGACTCTGTCTCAGGAAAAAAAAAAAAAAAGAAGAAGAAAGAAAGAAAAAGAAAATATCACATATTGCCACAAACTTATTTTAAAAATTCATATTATAGTCTTAGAAAAATCCTGAGAACCTTAGCTATGTGTATCTCAGACTATCAATAACATTCTCCTACAGTCTACTCCTACTTCCTAAACTGGAAAGCATTACAAAGTAACTCAAATATCCTTTCTGCTAACTCAAAGACTCCTAAAATTCAAGCACGTAGAGAAAAGCGTGAAAAACAAATATCTATTCTGGCAGTCTGCAGTGGCGCCTTGAAACAGTCTCAGTTTTTCAAAAACCAAGGCAAACCATTAAGTCAGTATCCATAGCCTTTAGAGATCGAAGCCTTGGTTTTGAGATAAACTACCAAGCACCCAAAATGTCCATGACAGCATTTTCACTGAGACCCCACCTAAATAACACCCCAACCCCAACTAAGTTACCAATTTAAGCAAAAATTAAGTGTCCTCAAGTGGAAACAATGATAAACTGAAACTCAATCCCAGTAACCACAAATCAATCGCTATCGGGAAGCATACAATGATGGGAAAGGTAGATTACATTTTAAAATCATATACATGCATATGATTTCTCAGTGACTCTAGGTGAGTCATAGGAATTTCTAATACACTCTTAATATCTTCAAATTTCTGTAAAGCAGGCAGAATTAACACATCATATTCCTTTACATTCAATTTTTTCTATATATCTAACATTTGTGATCTCATCACTTTAATGTATGACCTTGAATTAAATCTAAGTTAGCTTGTACTTTCAAAGAAGAAGTGCTTCTGGAGTTTCCCCTCAAAAAAAAAAAAAACACTCTATATCTATCTTTCTCTTTTTCTGTCTATCTTATAGGATTTAATTAAAATAAAGACGTGGGAATGGGTAAAAGGCATTTGGATAAAATGGAAATGGAGACCAGGCATTTGCTTTAATTCTTATTCTCATAAAGAAATGGGAAAAAAAAAACAAAAGAAAGGAAAAGAAAGTATCTTTAGGACTTTAAAAGAATGTATCTATGGACACCACTATTAAGAACTCAGGGCACTCCCACTTAGACTTATACCAAACTGAAAGTATAATTAGGTTTATACCTCGGAATAATATGTCATTTATCACGAGGAATGCCCAAGTAAACTGCTCTAACACTACACTTACAGGCAATGAATTTACTGTGTGGCACTATTGATCTCTTCATTATTTTCTGATAAGTAAAGACGAAAAAATTAGCTGAAATCCTAAGGGCCGAGAGGCATGTTGGAGCTCTCAAAAGGACTGAAAATAAGACAAGCTGAATACAGACCTCTGATTTAGGTGTCACTTTTATGGAAAGCAAAGGAATTATGTTTACTGAATTAACATTATATTTGGTACATATATACCAATGTTTGGTACAAACATTGTTTACCTACTATGTACCAAATATTTTGCCAGGTGCTTTATTTAATCACATTTTAATCCTTGACATTATTCCATATAATCGTGTATGCTTCCAATGTAAACGCTGACATTTAATCCATACAATCATGTATGTTTCTGGTGTAGACACTGAGTCTCAAAAGGAATATACAATTTGTCTGAGCCACAGTTAGAAAGTGGCAAAAGAGACTTGAACCAAATCTAACTAGTCCATCGTCTCTAATATGCTGCTGAAATAAAATGGATATTTCACTCCTTAGTTTGTGTTTGCCTGGCACCAGAGGACTCATTTAAAAAACTCAAATTTCAGTAAATATAATCATTTCCATTTGTCTTTCTTTCAACAAACACTTATTTAACTGACTTTATTTTTCTCAATGTACATTGTTGGCCAAAAATTTTGGCAACACGTATCCACAGCTTTAGATTATTGAAATGACTGTGTGAAAAGAATATAAAATAACAGAAAGCTTTAATAGCCCTCAAAAGAATGGTGCCAGTTATGTGTTACAAATGGTCTTCTAGAAGGACATAGCATTTTGTGTTGAAATAGCGCATGTAAATCTCTTAATTCATTATTAAAGTGCTAGTAAAACATGGCGGGCATTTACTAGCAGAGTAACCCAAGCTCAGCGATTTACAACCACAGAATGGCCAGTGGAAATTCAGAACAGTTGGTTACCTGACATGGGGTAGAGGCAGTGAGCAATTTTGTAAGAACAGGACTTCGAAGCTTGGCCACCCTGGAGGGGCGCTGTGCCTCCAAATAAATAAACGATCCTGCAAAAACAAAGGGAAAGTCATACGGATGCAAGTTCTCTTACACACTTAGCTGTTCTTTGCTCCACAATCTTATCCTTGCACATGCTAAACTATCAATTAGATAAAGAAAAGTACATTTTTTACATATTTACTATTATGGTTTGTAGATAACAAATAGCATTTATACCGGTATAACATTAAATACCTAAAATAACATTTAATCAATTAAAACAAGCTCTTGATCCAAATCACCTAAACAAACATTTCTGTTGGCTTCATTTGTGTCATAGTGTTTGACATCAAATTAAATGAAGCTTCTAAGCTGACAATTAGATATTCAACACGCCCTTATGAAATACCCACAAGAGCTTTATTTTTTAGTTTCTTCACAAAGTACCGAAGGATATGAGCTTATGGAATGAATTTTAGTTTCTCCCGGGTCTTACGTGTTTGACATTGTTGTCTGTGCTAGAGGGGATCAAAGCTTAATTAAAGATCTAATCTGAACGTTAACAAAATCTCCACTTTTAGATTTTAACTACGACGGATGTGCTCATGGCAAATGTGCAGGGGATAACATCTCTCAGCAGCTTAAAAGATCACAGGTTCAGAGCTGCTGTCTGGGGTAGTTTCATTGAATATTGAAGACTTACAAGGAAGGCTATACCCAACAATGTCAAGGTCTGATACTGCCCTTTGATAATCACAGTGATAGGCAATTTGGAAAACCAACTATTTTCATTGGAAAATACCGTATTCAGAGAGTGATTTTCCTAGATACAAGTCAATGCCGACTGCACACAAAGGAAAGGATTTAGAATTAGAATGTATTATTTTATAGACTCCATCACATGTTTAACCAAACAAACAAGGATGTGAGTCAGCAGTGTCATCTTTGAGTGGGAAAAATAGAACCCAGTTTATATTGTTTTTAAATCTCAAAACCTACTTGGAAAGATAAAGTTTACTGTCCCCAAATTCCAAATTACAGGTAATGGAAACAGTGCATGCGAGCAAGTTCATTAAATTCTCTATGCTTCACCTACAAAGGAAAAGAATGGGAAAAGTTGATTTTGAAAAATTCTTCCACCTAAAAATGCTCAGGTTTAGGTAAAATTCAAATGAATATTTTTAAAAAGATGATCAAAATTCTAAAAACAAATGAACCAATATTCAAAGACCTTACTCCTCCAGTCATCCAAAAGAATATACACAATTTCAAACAAGCTGGTTAATGAAGGTGAGAACATGTACACATTAAGATGCCAAAATCTAAATGAAGCAAAAGGCCTGAATAAATCGTTTAGACAACAAAAGTAACTGAAAAAGTAATGAAAAGAAAATCTAGAGAGAAATGTATGGTCCCACATCTGAGTTAAATTTAATTTTCTTTTCTTTTTTTTTTTTTTTTCCTGAGACAGGGTCTGGCTCTGTCACCTAGGCTAGAGTGCAGTAGCATGATTGTGGCTCACTGCTGCCTGGAACTCCTGGGTTCAAACAATCCTCCAGCTTCAGCCTCCCACTGGGTGTACAGGAGCACACTACCACATACATTTTAAATTTTTTTGTAGGGGCAGAGTCTCAAACTCCTGGCCTCAAGCAATCCTCCTGCCTTGGGCCATCAAAGTGCTGCGATTTCAGGCATGAGCCACTGCATCTGGCTCCCTATTTAATTTTTAAAAAACAAATATTTGCAACATTATTCGAGAAACCTCAGACCTTAGAAAAATATGGAGAGCTCCCTGATTCATATTAGGTTGCCAGAATATCTTTAATTTTTAATAAAATGGATGAAAATAGGACAAAATTTAAAACTCTAGAGAGCAATCTCACTTGTGAGCATAGGAACAAATATTCTAATTAAAATGATGTCGAATAAATTTGAAATTGTTATCCAAAAATAGTGTGTCTTGATTAATCTGAGCCTTCCAAGAATGTAGGTTTGGTTTAATTTAGGAGCTCGGTCTCCATATTCAGTTACAACAACAAATGAAAGTGTCAAGTCATAGAATCCTATCTAAATGTTGAAAAGACTATGAAAAACCAGTGAACAATTTCAAGTCACAAATCTTAATAAAATAAAAGGAAATAATTAAATAAAGACTAGTGAACAACCTCAAAATAAATAGCATTCTAAATGGCAAATGATAAAACAATATTAATTAAAATGGGAAATGACATATTTCTGTCACAACTATCAATTAGAGATAATATTAGGCAATATTTATAATCTTAGACTAATATTATCTTAAAGGTCTGGTGAGTGTAGAAGTCAAGGAAATAAAATATCTAGTAGACATTATAGAAAAAGAGAAGTAAATTTCCCATGTTTTACCAATAATATAATTGTAAAAATAGAAAGCCAAAGTATTCCATTTTTTATAATTATAGTGTCATTTAGAAAATTTGGTAAGCTAAATGGAAACAGATATATTACACAATTACTTATCTTATCTCAGCAGTAAATTTCCAGATACATAAACAGCAAGAAATGTCCAACTCCTGATAGCAAAATTAATTTTTTTAATGTAGGAATAAATTTAACAGAAAAGGGACACGATTTATATGAAGAACATTATAAACTTTGTGAAAGACTGCAAACTCTCTGGTTAGATGAAAAGAGATAACATGTTTCTAGATGGAAAGATAATAGAATTAAAATATGAAGTTACTGACCATTGATTTGGAAGCTAAATGCTATCCTATGATAATTTTAACCAAATATTTATAAAGTTGACAATATTGCGTTAAAATTAATATGTGCAGGTAAGGGGTATAGAGAGTCTAAACTCTGACCACAAGCCCAGGGACTTCTAGAAACACATCCCTTGATTTATCTTCCTATCAGCCTGCTCTAAACAATGAGCCAAGCTAGAGAAATGTGGAATTTACCAGTTTTATTCCTGGTCATGGCAAGGAGTTTACTTCTGGTAATCAGAATTGTTTATTGTAAAACTCTTACACACCCACATACCCCAGAGTGGCTATGTGACCAGCACAATATAAAAATTAAAGGACAGCGTGAATAGTCTCCCTGGGTTAAAGTGTTCACATCTGGCTCGACCTCACCTTCTGCAAAACAGGTACCTTGTTAATGCACTGGCCTAGAAGTAACACCTTACATGTCTTAAGAACGTTAGAGGCCAGTCTCTATAACTTTCACAAATGCAAAAGTTATAAACAAGCATTACCATATAGAATAAAGAAATGAATAACAAATAAAATTACTCCAGTTAGGTTTGGTTCAGGAGTGCAAGAGGGGTTTAATATTTAAAAAATCAATTTACCTTACAGACAAAAAAGATAATCTGACAATCATATCATAATAGATGCTGAAAAATACTGAAAACTTTCAACATACATTCAATTTCTTAATTTTTTTAAAAAGCACATTCTTGAATAGAAGGGAACATTTTTATCTGATAAAGAATACAATTTTTCAGTAAGCATGGCACTTAAGGTTTAACTATTGACAACTTTTCCTCTGAGAGAGAAATAAGACAAGTCTAGCAGCTACCACCAGTTCTATTCAACACATTCTAGAAATTCTGTCCAGTACATAAAACAACAAAAGGAAGATAGAACTGTTAATATTTAGAAAAAAGGAAATAAAATTGCCATTATTTGCAGACAAAAGAATTGTGATCCTAGAAAATAAAATATATATGTATAAGTTCCTAGCTATGATAAATAAAATTAGCAAGGCCACTGGATACAAGGTCAATATTTTCTATAAAAATGCATTTCTATATGTCAGCAATAATCAAAATCAGAAGTTCTTTAAAAGTAACACAAAAACCTAGGAAAATACTAGCAAAAGATTTTCAAAATCTCTACCCCAAAAGCCGTAAAATATTACTTAGTAAAATTAAAGAATCCAAATAAATTGAGACATTGGAAACATTTGAAAAAAATATTTTTCAGTGAAATGCAAATAAATATTACATATGAGAAATCGTTGTACACCCATTAATTGGAAATTTTTATAGAGAATTATAATGCCTCTTGCTGGTAGGAAAATAGGAAAAAGTAGTCCCATTTTGTCACTAAAAATTGAAGTACTAAAGTTTTAGGGTAAATGAATCTATAAATGTTTATTGAAAATATAAATACATATCTTGCTTAAAAAATATAGAAGTCTCACTCCTAGTTATTATCTATTGCATAAAATCGAAAGTATCCTACAGGAGGAAATGTGTACAAGAATAAATTTGAAACATCGTCATGATATTGATGTCACTGGATAGGGGAATAGCTAGATACATTATGGTATATCCAAATCAAATAAATTTAGCGAAATAAACAAACATGAATCCAGTATCACAGACTGGATTTTATCTTCTGTCTTAAACGAGCAAAAGAAAAATATTAGAAAAAAAGCATATTTAGCATGGACTGTCAAATATAGGACAATGGGAATGTAAGATAGTGATAGATCACAGGATAGTGATCTCTGAGAGAGGGGAAACAAATGAGTTAAGTCCTGTAATTCCCACAGCTTACTGCCTAGACAGAGTTTCCAGGTGCCTGTGCAGAGGGGAAACACAGGAGTGTGGTAGTCTCCTCAAGTTGAAACAGATAGAGTCGGTGCTTTGGGGAGACCCACATGGGTAGAATTCATAAGACAGAGTGCCAGCTGCCCCTTTCAGGTACTGGAGCTTTGAAAAGACAGCAAGCTCCCGAGATCTGCAGACAGTCCCCCCTAAATTGCCATGTAAGGACCGATCGTGTGCATGGATTGGAGAAAACTACCTGAGTCTGGGGGTAAAAACACCTGAAATGAATAGCTGGAACATTTCCCGAAGGTCACAGAAAGTCAGGAATGGTAGAGTTCTCTCACCAACCAGAGTGCAAAAACAAAAACAAAAACAGACATAGGCATTGGATAGAGAACTCAAACCAAATAAACACTTATGTCCAGACAAAAACACGTATGCAAATTTAATGGTGTTTTTACTCATATTTGACAATATTTGGAAACAATCTAAGTGTCCTTCAGCTGGTTAGTGGATAAATGAAGTGTGGCTCATCCACACAATGGACCCAACGATTCAGCAGTGAAAAAGGAAGGAATTGTGGCTGAAGCCAGCGACATGGATGAGTCTCAAGTCCTTTATGCTAATTGAAAGAAGGCAGAATCAAAATGCTACATATGATATGATTCCATTTTCAAGACATTCTGGAACAGGCATACACTAGGGCTAGAAATCAGATCATTGGTGTCAGTGGTGGGAGGTGGGAGAATTATTGAGTACATAATGGCACAGAACAATGTGTTGGGCAGGAATAGAATTGTTTTATATCTTCATTTTTGTGATGGTTACACAATTGTGTATGTATGTCAGAACTCAGTGAACTGTACACTAAAATGGTTGAAGTTTACATTTAACCAATACTTTATCATAAGAAATGAAAAAAAATAGATAGTATTTGATGACTTGGAGCAACTGCCATAAGCTATCTTTAGTAAGAAGATAGGGACAATAGTTACAAGATAATATATTTCTTAAAAAACAAACAATCACAGAAACACATAAAATTTTGAATATGTATGTATCTACTATATATATATCTGTGTGTGACTATATGAACATAGATAAAAGTGGAACATAATTAACATGAGCTGCCTGTTTCGATGGAAATTTAACAGAGTAGGAATAGGAAGGTAGAAACGAAGCAAAAAAGGCAGGAAGGAAATTCGAGGCTTAATTACACACATACACACAAAAACTACATAATATCAACATATCCAGCCTGGTCAACACGGTGAAACCTCTGGCTCTACTAAAAATACAAAAACAAAAAACCAGCTGGGCGTGGTGGTGTGCACCTGTAGTCCCAGCTACTTGGGAGGAAAAGGCAGGAGAATTGCTTGAACCTGGGAGGTGGAGTTTGCAGTGAGCATGGATCACACCACTGCACTCCAGCCTGAGCAACTAAGTGAGACTCTGTCTCAGCTAGTTAGATAGATAGATAGATAGATAGATAGATAGATAGATAGATAGATAGATAGATAGATAGACAGACAGATTTAAAAGCTGCAATCTATATGTTTAAGGCTGTAAGAACAAAATGAACTAGAACTCCACTTTCTTAGATATCGGAACTATTAGGCTGCCTCTGACTCTACCAGAAATTTCCATTTCACTTTCCTTTCCCTTCCTGGTCCTTTTTCATTTTTTTAAATTCTCCTCCTCACTTGCAATTTAAAACCACTACTGATTCTCTTTAAGGTTTGATCATGGCAATCATGGGTAAAGAGATGTTGACTCCGTGATCCAGATATATATATATATATATTTTTTTTAATTGGCCCTTTCTAAAATGAGAAAGACTGCGTTTTTGTCCCTCACACTCTGGGTGAGACCAGCTGCCCCTAGTTTTATCAGTCATATTGTTATCTTTCACTATTCTTCAACTCACCGGAAAAGAATGGGTCTTTCAACATCTAACACAGGGGCTCTATTAGAATCTTTTTAATGCAAATCATAGTTATGTAGTAATTATAAGATGGCAAAAGACTAAAGGTGAATTACAAACATATTTTCTAATTGTCTTATCTGGTGTTTTTCCTAGTCTTCTTATTAGAATGGACAACAAACATCTATTAATGTTTATGGAGCTCTTACTACATGGAAAAACCTTCACAGGTGTTATTTCATTTAATCCTCATGACAACTCCACAGGGAAGCTACTTTTCTTTTCTCTATTTTCTATCTAATAAAACTGAAGCACCCTAATATTTAGACATGGGTGCAGTGTCAACATCGTGTCGGAACACTGGGCAGCCCGTGCTCTTCCCTAACTGGTTATGGTATGCTCACATCAGACCACCATGACACACTGCCCGCACAGCTTCCCTTTGAGAATCACTGCCTTGGCTTAGGCCTTCATCATCTCTCACTGATATTTCTTCAGCACATCCATGTTTTTTTGACTCCAGCCTTTCACCCTCTCCATTCTCCTCATCTCAGACAGAACAGCCCTTTAGAGCAAATTTGATTGGTCACATGCTTTAACATGACTACCTGGGTCACCATCATCCTGCAGACACATTTCCAATTCCTCAGCACTCTCTAGAGTCCCCTTCCTTCCTCTCCTGTTTCATCAGTTCTCTTCTCCCTGTCCAATCACACACGTCTTTCATCCCTAACTACTCCCATCTTTCTGCCCTCTTTGGGGATTCTTCCCTCCAATTAGGACATGATCCCTCCCACCTCTCTTTGGTTCCGTCTTCTCTCAGTAATTCCTTACTTCTGGCTTCCTGACTACTTTTCATTTCCCTTCAGTGCTCAGTTCAGGAGTCATCTCCTTCAACAAGGCATCTCGAATCCATCTGAATCACCTTCCATCCCTCTTAAAGCATCCTTCATAACCGATTGCAATTCCTTGCTTATCTACTTGAGCTACTAGACTGAGACCACCTCAAAGGCAGGGATCGTGGCATCCATCTTTGTGCATCCAGGTATCGTCTATGCTATGTATTTAATAATTGGCTTGAACAGAGAAAAAGAAGTAAAATATTATATGAGTTTAGAGAAAATGTGTTGTTAATACATAGTTCCAATGATTTATAGTCCCCTTTCTGTTTTAAACTTTAAACTTAACTTTGTCTGCTGCAAAATGTTAAAGAAATGAGTCATGGCACAAAAGCAAAAATTAAGAACTTACCACACTGTTAAACAATTAACTAGGTTTATGGCTGTAGCCAACACACGGATGGTTGAATTTTCCCACCCCATCCCCTAGCACCCTCACCCACTACCACCAACCCCAATTTCCAATGGCTGTAATTAAAAATATGATCAATACTTATTTTTGGTATAATTCTTTGGAAGTCTGAAAGAAGAAACAAATAGGATAATGTTCAATGAGGTTGAAAGATGATCTATAGTACAAGTACAGTTGTGCTATTGTAAGGTTTGCCAGGTGTGGTGGCTCCCTCTTGTAATCCCAGCACTTTTGGGAGGCTGAGGTGAGAGGATTGCTTGAGGCCAGGAGTTTGAGATCAACCTGGGCAACATGGCGAGACACTCTTTACTTAAAACATATACATTTAAAAAGTAAAGTTAACACGATGCTAACGTATATGGGGAATGACATCCGATGATAAATGTGAACAAAACAAAAGAGAAAAGAGAACAAACCCTTTCTGTTTTATTGGAGTTTCACAGACACTTATTGGAATACCACAGGTAGTTATGGTTCCTCTATTTTAAGATGATACGTAAACACTGGAATGATGGTTAAAAATATATATGTGGAAGAATAAGACTGTTTATTATAAAGAAGCCCGAAGACTGATTAAATTACATTCAAGTATTTGTAAATTTATTTCACAGATAGTGCTAAATCTCTGTTCTCAGTTCCCAGAAACAAGATTAGACTATTTTTCTTCCTGTTTTGAAAAAATTGGATTGCTCTAAAAAGAAGGCAAGCCTACTGTACTTGATTCTGGGCAACTTGAGAAAATGATCAGAAAACTTTTCCACCTCTTTATGCCTTTAACCCAACTTATAAAAATTGCAACAACAAACATGTTGGTGATTAAAACAATGCTCATTTCAGGGAACTCAATTACCCGCCAATTATTAACTTGGTCAGGAGGTTTTAAAGCAACACAAACCAGAGTTCCATGTATACAGTCTACAGAATAGAAATGAAAATACACAGTATCATCATTCCACAACATGCAAGAAAGAAAACTATTTTTTTTAAAAGAGGAAAATGTCCTACCATGATTTATGCTTGCTGTGTGATCAGCTGCAGGAAAGTGGTGCTCTCCATTATTCAATCCTTTCATCAGCTTCCAGTGTGAATCTTCTGTGAGAAATGGCTCCCAACCGCAGAAACCCGACTCAAAGTCACAGGCGAGATGCTTTGCTGTTACACGTAGAAGAGAAAACAGGTGAGGAGAAATGAAGAGCATGCAGGCAAACACTGCTCTACGCTAGCTAATCATCTTAGGAGGCCTGCAAAATTATTCTGCTTGGTAGTGAATATTCTCTAATGATCGGAATAGCTTTCCTTTATCTAGTCACACACAATATCTCAGGTGCTGTGTGAGGCATGACCCTTCCACATGCTTCCATCTGTAAGTCTGGTACATTTCATTCTGGTTGGCCATCTCCATTTTATTTAATGATGCAAGGTGGAACTCCAAAGCTTTTCAGGGACTAACTAATTTGCTTGCCCAGTATAAACCTGCTGAGATGGTAGTTTAAATGAAAAAAATCCACTGGGAAGGGGGAAGTTTAATTTAATTCTGGACACACAAATAACTTGAGGTCAGCATCTCAGTATGCATTTTATTATTCTATCCTAACACTTTCTCAAAAAAAAAATACCTAGCCATTTTGGAATTGCAGGTAAAATAGATATTCGGAACTGAGCTGGTGTTATCTTTTGTCTTTTTTTTTTTTTTTTTTTTAAGGCAGAGTCTCGCTCTGAGGCCCAGGCTGGAGTGCAGTGGTGCAATCTTGGCTCACTGCAAGCTCCACCTCCCGGGTTCACGCCATTCTCCTGCCTCAGCCTCCCGAGTAGCTGGGACTACAGGCGCCCACCACAACGCCCGGCTAATTTTTTATATTTTTAGTAGAGATGGGGTTTCACCGTGTTAGCAAGGATGGTCTCGATCTCCTGACCTCATGATCCACCCGCCTCAGCCTCCCAAAATGCTGGGATTACAGGCGTGAGCCACCGCACCCGGCCCAACATTTTTTTTTACATGAAAGACATCTGGAGACAATATCACAGTAAAAATTAATGCATCATACAAGATCCTTGGTTTAAATTTCTTTCATTTGACTATTATGCCAACGTCCCCTGTGAAGGTACACAATTCATATTAGCATTTAAAATTGTTTTTAAAGTCCTATAATTTAAAAAAACCCTTTTTCATGGAATTTCCTGAACTATTTTGATTTGAAGATATATCTATCATGCCAACTTTTTTGGAACACAGTGAAGTAGATTCTATATATATATATTTTTTTTCCTATATGAGTTATTGAAATTTTATATATAAATACAAATGTGTATTTTATTGTGGTAAAATATACATGACATAAATGTAACATTTTAACAATTTTTAATGTAAGCTTCTATGGTATTAGGTACATTCCCATTGTTGTACAACCATTACCACCATCCATCTCCAGAACTTTTTCATTCCCAAACTGAATCTCCACCCCCATTAAGCAATACTTTCCATATCCCCTCCCCTCAAACCCTGGCAACCACCATTTTACTATCTGTCTCTATGAGTTTGCCTACTTTAGGTACTTCATATAACTGGGACCAAACAATACGTGTCCTTTTGTCTCTGGCTTATTTCAAGGTTCATCCATGTTGTAGCGTGTGTCTGAAAATTAGATCTATTTCATGTATAAACAGTTCAGGGATCCAATGTGTATCTTTGGACATGTTTGGCATGTTGTATTTTAATTATTTTGATAGAGATTTTTAAAACATATTGCATATATATGTATTAATTTTTTAAGCTTTATTGATGTATAAGTGACAAACAAAATTGTAACTAAGGTACGCAATGTAATGTTTTGATATACATATACATAAAGGATTACCACAGTAAAGCTAATTAGCATCATTTCATCATATAGTTACCTTTTGTGTGTGTGATCAGAACATTTCAGATCTACTCTCAGCAAATTTCAAGTATACAATACAGTGTTATTAACTATAGTCACCATGCTGTACACTAGACTCCCAGAACTTATTTATCTTGTAAGTGAAAATTTGTATCTTTTGACCAACACCTCCCCATTTCGGCCAGGCCTCAGCCCTGGACAACTGCCATTCTACTCTCTGTTTCTACAAATTCAACTTTTTTAGGTTCCATGTATAAGTGAGATCGTGCTGTATTTGTCTTTCTCTGTCTGGGTTATTTCATTTTGCATAATCCCCTCCAGGCTCACCATTGTCACAAATAGCAAGTTTTTTCTTCATTATTGCTGAATAATATTTCATTGTGAACACATATACATTTTATACACACACACACACACACACACACACACACACCCCACTTGTTTGATCCATTCTCAGAGACTTCAGTTGTTTTGGCTGGATATTTTGAATAATGCTGCAATGAACATGAGGGTGCAGATATATTTTAATCTTAACTGCCCTCATTTAATACAGGATTATGTTAATAAACATCAAAAATCTATTGTTTGGTTTTAGAGAAATTTTACTCAGAGTTCATCAGTTAAAGTAATATTTTAAGATCATGACAAAGCTTTCTCTTGCATATTTAACCACTACAGCATATGAGCAGACAAGAAAGAATTTCATTGTGCAGCTGGGAAAAATTCTGGATCATGAAAAGTAAAATATTTTATGAATCCTCCAGAAGTTAATCAGCTCTCTGTGAAATAAGAAAGAAAGCTATGTATGGGAAATGAATGGGGGAATATTTCATTTAATGAGAATATATTAGATTCTAACAGGATTATATTATAAATATTGTGTTAATATACATTACAAATACACATTATAAATATTTTATTAATATTGATGCTCTTAAGGACTAGCAAAGTAAAGAGAGTTTTTGCTTCTACCCTGAGAGAACTCTGACTTGTTTGCCTTTAGTTTTTCTCAATTTTTTTAGATGCCATCTGTTTCTTCCCCTAGCTGTCTTCCCTCCTGAAGCCTCTTTGGTACAGTGGTTCTCAAAGATTCATACGCAGACAAATCACCTGGGACCTTGTTCCATGTAGCTTTTGGTTCCGTAAGGCTGGGCCAGGGCCTGAGGTTCTGCATTTCCACTAAGTTCCCAGGTAATGCTGATGCTCTGGTCCATGGAGTCTGCTGTTGCAGCAAAACCCACAGGCCATTTTTATTAACTGATTTTGAAAAGCCACCGGTCTGGAGGCTATGTTATGCCATATATTAAAATAATACCTAAAAGTAAGAGCAACTTGATAATGAGAGAAGACCTGAGTGAGTCTGCCTTTGGGGAAAAGCACACTGGCTGTGGAATACCAACTGACAATCCTCACGAGTTCATATTTACTCATTCTCCAGAATTTGGTAAGTATTCCTGGTGCTATTCAAACTGCCTGCACAAGATATACCCTCCTAGAGATTCATTCTAAAGTGCAATAAAAAAAATATATAAAGATATTTTTCTTGTGCTTCATGAACATGGAATAATCGTTTATGAAAAAAACTTGATATTACAAATTCAAATTTGTAAAACACAAATGTTTTCGTATGTGTAAAATGTTTCAATATGGTTTTAAATTTCAAAGGAAAGCCTCTTTTATTTTGTAAGAATATACATATGCACGTGTCTATATGCAAAAATATATTAAATACTTTAGTGTAGCAAATAGTGTAAATTTATATCAATTCTAATAATCCAAATCTATATAATTTCACAGCATAAATAATTGTATACATCTTTACATGAAACACTCAATTTGGTATCAAAATACATGAATACACATATATACTCTATGCAATATGGCTACATTTTTATGACATATTCCCTATATCAAGTCAATCTCAATCATGCAAACATGACAGGTTTTCTTTGGACAAATGAGGTTACACTATTTAAAAACTTAAAAGACTAATAAGTAACACTGTTTTTGTTGAGAAACACAATTACCCATTCCTGCATTCACCCAAAGAAAATAGCAGAATATGGCATCAAGAGCTACTGAACTGGAAAAATGTCATATACATAATCAATGAAACTTCAATAAATGAGAAAATATGTCGAAAATCCAATGCTAAACAATTTTTTAAAGGTGAACATAAAGTATGATTTACTACGGGGAAAATAATGGAGGGGAAAAAGCTAAGCTTCCAAATATACAAGTGCCCAGGTGCAGTGGCTCATGCCTGTAATCCCAGCACTTTGGGAGGCTGAGGCCGGTGGATCACCTGAGATCAGGAGTTCAAGACCAGCCTGGCCAACATGATGAAACCTGTCACTACTAAAAATACAAAAATTATCTGGGTGTGGTGGCACATGCTTGTAATCCCAGCTACTCTGGAGGCCGAGACAGGAGAATCACTTGAACCCGGGAAGTGGAGGTTGTAGTGAGCCGAGATCATGCCATTGCACTCCAGCCTGGGTGACAGAGCAAGACTCTGTCTCAAAAAAAAAAAAAATTATATACGTGGAAAGAAAGGAAATATATTTTCCTTCAGTTATTGACATTAAGAATTATAGAAACTGTTAGAAAGAAATATTTCCCCAACAGAAATGAAGCAAATTGTCTGTAAAAAATTTAAATAAAACATAGAAAGAAACTTCACATACATTGGAGTAAATAAATTCCTCTTACATCGCTTGTTTTTAACAAAAGAAGAGAGCAGCCCAAAAGCTCCGTTGAGCTCACACTGGTTAGCCGATTACTTGGTTTAAAGCTAGGAGTCTGAAGTATTAACTGGATTGCTGTTGATGAACATGGCAGAAGGGGATTTTAGCCTTACTTTCTCATCTCCTCTCTCCTGTGTCCCTCCGCATTGCTCTTAATAAAATCCAAGCTTCCCAAGAGAAACCAATTATACAGAGCTTTTCACTTAAAAGGTGGCATTTATCTTATTACAATATTTTCACCTCTGCTCAACAAAACATCTCACTAAAATAAGACACTGCAGTAAAATAAACATCAAATTTTTAATATCTTTTAAAAACCACCTGTTTGTGATACAGAAATTGGATTCATATCCTTGGAATTCATGTTTTCTAAAGAGACACAGGGATCTCAGTTGCTAAGTTACCTCATATGAGAATCATCCTGTGGATTGTAAATTAAATTATATTTTTGTTGAACTATGACTATGCTTGAATAGCAATGGGATCTCTTGTCATCACTTCTATCAAAGACTCTTCAGAAGAGGCCTGAAAGAAAGGTGTTGGGGCACTTTGGCCCTCCCAAACGCCAGTCATGGCTGAAGTGATTTCTTTTTTTTTTTTTTTTTTCAGACGGAGTCTCACACTGTCGCCTGGGCTGGAGTGCAATGGCGTGATCTCAGCTCACGGCAACCTCCACCTCCCATGTTCAGGCAGTTCTCCCACCTCAGCCTCCCAAGTAGCTGTGATTACAGGTGCCCACCACCACGCCTGGCTAATTTTTTGTATTTTTAGTAGAGACGGGGGTTTCACTATGTTGGCCAGGCTGGTCTTCAACTCCTGACCTCGTGATCTGCCTGCCTCGGCCTCCCAGAGTGCTGCGATTACAGGTGTGAGCCATTGCACCCGGTTGGCTGAAGTGTTTTCTAGGCAAGTAAGAGGAGAGCGGCCCTTCCTCCAGGGCAGCCATGATGGCTGAAGTGATTTCTACAATCATGGTAGCTGCCCTGGAGGAAGGGCCACCCTCCTCCTACTCATCCCTCCCAGCTACAGCTTCCAAGATGATTGACTAGAGAGGAAAAAAGCATACACAATAAAAGTTAGCAACCCATACTATATGTCTCCAAGGCAAAGGTACAAAAAGTTTCCTTCTACCACCCATCTTCTCTTTAATCAAAGCACACACATTCGCACACCCAGCCAACAATAATCACAACTATTCATTTGTAGAATAAATTGAGAGATGTTGCAGACTTTGCAACAAGCACCAAAACATTAAGTTAAAATAGAGATCCCTGAAGTCATAGTACTAATAGTTTCAGAGCAATAATGCATATTTATCACATTTCATACATATGACTTACCTTTGCCTTGATAGAAACAAAGACTGTTTTAAATCCAACTAACAGTCTTGAATTAGAGCATGTAAACTAGTAAGCCATTCACTCACTTACAGCAAGTTGCTGGGTCTTCATCACTCTCATCGGAGCAGTCCTGCCAAGAGTCACAGACAGATTCTTTGGCGATGCACTGGCCACTAGTGCAAGGGAATTCGTCTGCAGAGCAAAGCTTTCTGGATTGGGTCTGTCCACAGGCATAGACCCAGAGGTGATCAAGGGCAATAAAACTTCTCTGGCTCTAAAGAGTCCCTTCAAAAATAATCTTTAGGAAGAAAAAGGTTAATTTATGAGTTTGCAATCTCCTTAATAAGACAAAAAACTAAAGAAGGTTGATAAAGACAAAGTAGTTATTGAGAAAAAGTGTTTAAAGCAACCAAGGCAATATATAACAAAGTTCCTGTTTGATAAGCTCAACCCATGCTCATACGACTGATGTAACAAACCTGCACGTTGTGCACATGTGCCCTAAAACTTAAAGTATTAAAAAAAAAATGATGGAAACATTTGCTCCACTAAAGGCTCAGAGAAACCTCCCAGGATGAGGCAAAACACAAGCATCCCACTTAACTATCAAAAATGTCCCTGACTGCAAACTTGTTACTTGGTCATCATCTTTACAGCTCTCTTTCTTTCATTTTCAAGGAAAATAAGAAGTATTGTCATTACTTATAGAACAAGAGCTGTAACTGCATCTGACTTATTTTTTAACTAGTGAAATTAGTATTTGAATACATGAAGAAAAATATCAGGCAAACGGAAACAGACACAATATAGGAATAAAAAAATGTAAGGGAATAAACATAAAACTCTATTCAACTTACATAAAAGAGTAACTTCTTTAATGAGAAAAGAAGTGTCAATTAAAGTAAATAAATTTTGTTGTCACCAATTGAATTGCTAGCTTTTCTGGAGATAAGCAATATTAGCAAATGAAACAACCGCACATTGCTGGTCAAGTGTAAGATAATGTCAAAGTATTAGCATTCCTTGAGTTTCTACCAAGAGCAATTATTACTTAACACCAAAAGTGCAGAAGTATAAATAGCTGACTGTATCACAGATAACTAATTATTTGCTGTGCAGAACATTAGCCATGAGCTACAGAGGACTATTTCAATTCAAATTAATGAAAATAAAATAAAATTTAGTTCCCTCAGTCATGGTAGCCAAATTTCAATTGTTCAATAGCCTCATGTGATGAGTGGCTACCATACTGGACATCAGATATAAAGCATTTCCATTAGGCAGAAAGTTCTATTAAACAGCACTAAATGTGGTTAAAATTCCAGCCAGATACTAAGAATTAAAATTGACTTCCTTCAGTTTCATCCAGCTTAAAGTTTCTGAATAGATTTTCTTTTCAAAACACGAGGGATAGGTCAGGTGCAGTGACTCACACCTGTAATCCCAGCACTTTGTGAGGCCAAGGAGGTGGATCACTTGAGGTCAGGAATTCGAGACCAGCCTGGCCAATATGATAAAACCCATCTCTACTAAACATACAAAAAAATTAGCTGGGCATGGTGGCACATGCCTGTAGTCCCAGCTGCTTGGGAGGCTAACGCAAGAGAATTGCTTGAGACCAGGAGGTGGAAGCTGCAGTGAGACAAAATCCCATCGCTGCACTCCAGCCTGGGTGACAGAGCAAGACTCCATTTCAAACAAACAAAATACGAGGGATATATACTTGTTTGTTCATTAATAATTACTTAAGGTCAGATTTTCAGTTTGCAAATATGTCTAATAATTTGGTTTAGAAAATAATATTAAATTTAAATCATATCCAACAATAAGAAAACTTTGTATGCTGCTACATACTTTTCCCATAATGAATATCATACATGTAAAAATTATTAATGTATAGCTGTATATTTTCATAGCAGCAAGAGATCAGAAATGCAGAAATGATATCAATTTGAGGTTCAAAAATTGATGGTTTTAAACTTAGATCTCAAAGGCCTATAATTATTGAACAGCTAATTACATTACATATCCACTTGAGAACTTGGAATAACTCTCAAATTCATTTTCTTTACATTTTACTTCATTTTATCTTTGAGTTAAAACAAAATTTAATCTTCAGTTTATAAAAAAAGAAACTTGTTTAGTACCTGAGAAGTTATAAAAACAGATATCAGCCTATGAAAATTAAATAGTGTCAAAATGTTAACTCAATAGGCTGTGATAGGATGTATAAATGGAATATCACTATAAAGAAATGAAATTGGCTTCATAACCCACACATATAATCAGTATCATCATTTTATACTCACACTCCAGCATAAATAAACTTACGCATTCCGTATATCATGTTGGTGCAAAAATAATTGAGGTGTTGGCCATTAAAAGCAATGGCAAAAGCCACAATGGCAAAAGCTGCAATTACATTTGCACCAACCTAATACAACACAAATATCAATTTAATTTTTTAAGAGACAGCATTCCTATTGAGCCTATGTATGTTTCATATGTTTCTTGGTGTACATAGAGCTTTCCATGTGTTATAAAGATATGAATTATTGCATTCAAAACATTTGCCTATACTCTACTAAGTTTCAATACCAGTTTACTATTTACCTACTTCATAATGCAATTTGTTTCCCTGGGGCAAAGCATGGTGATGGGGAGCAAGAAAGGAAGGCTGTGGAGAATGAGGAAGCTGTGAACAAGAGTGGATACACTCTATTTCCCCCGCCATGGGAAATTTGGTCTCAGAAGGAAAAGGTACAATTTAAAAAGTAAGCAATCACTCTCCCCAAATATACAAGCACGCATCCCTAACTTAAATGCTAATTTAACTTTAGCAGTGCATGATCAATTTATTGCTGCAAAGCTAAAACTTAAACCATGATAAAAAAATACTTTTTTTTTTCTTTCATACCTTAAATGTCTTCAGATCTTCTGGTATTAACACATCTGCTTTCACCCATTGGCTGTGAGTTGATATGTTGTATGTCCAAAATATTTCTTCTTCCTTTGATTTGAAGAGAAAGACATCACTCATTACCCATATTCTAATCTTCACATTTACATACATGCTCTTTTAATTACATTGTAGTAGGTATTACCTTACCTGTATGATATAAAGTACTAGGAAATCTAAAGTCTTGGTAGTCAAATTGAAAAAGCTGAATATCATTAAAAAATAAGAAAATGAAGCATGTTTATGTAGTAAAGCTGCTTTTTGTAGATAAACAGTATTAGGATGGAACAAAAATTTGGATGAAATCTTTTAAAAAAACAGTACTGTGTTTCAAAAATAAAATTCTAAATAACAGTTAATAAGATCAGCAATTTAAATGTTGATCTCAATAACATTATTACATTTTGTAATATTGCCATGATACTAGAAAAGAAAAAGATTACAGGCAAACAATATAAAGGTTAAAAATGTTGTCAGATGCATTTTCTGCACAATTTCAATTTATACTAAATATTTTTTCCTGTGGAAACATTTGGTCGAAGTTCTAAACAATACAGTTACATTCTGAAAATTATATTCTTAATTTGGTCATTCTATCAAAGGCCTATTTACATCTTTTGGAGAAATCTATGTTATGTACCTGTACAATGATCATTTTTCAGATTGCAAAATCTATGTAAAATTGTTACTACATGCTATGAGTGTAGTAACAAGCCTTTACTGCATTCAAAACATGTATTGAATGTAAGAAGCTCAATAAAAGTCTATGGTGAAACTCCAACTCTACTAAAAATACAAAAATTAGCCAGGCGTGGTGGTGGGTGCCTGTAATCCCAGCTACTCAGGAGGCTGAGGCAGGAGAATAACTTGAACCTGGGAGGCGCAGGTTGCAGTGAGCCAAGATGCCACCACTACATTCCAGCCTGGGCGACAGAGCATGAATCCGTCTCAAAAAAACTAAATAAAATAAAAAAGTCTATAAGGTACTCAAAATTTTGTCCACGGCATGTATGGCATTGGTCTTTATGATTTATGTTGATGCTTTTATGCTCTGAAATCTTATTTTTATTTACATTTTATTAGACATTCAAATTCACATTTCTTCCCAAAAATAGACCAAATTGTTCATAATGTTTACATATAGAATGCATGAATTTTTAGGTAACAATATGGTAAAAATGTGAAGATTGACATAATTATGTCTCAGGTTGAGCTCTGAGCCTGGCTCTGTCCCACTTTCTAGCATGAGATAGAAAACGGCCCTGAAAGGCAACATCTTGTTTTAATCCAAATGATAAGTGATATCAATATTTGTGTCCTCACTCAGCCTCACATATTTTATGCATGCCCAAGATTTTCTAAAAATGAATCTACTTTCAACTTAGTCCTGCACCCTCAGATGCCTACTCCAAATTTCCAAGACCTAAATATTTCAGAAGATAGTCTAAATGCATTACAATTTGCTTCATTACTTATTCATATCAACTGTGAAGATTTCCACAAGACAATGAAGCACATGGGGTGGACATAATTTCGGCTGATAGCTTTCATGGCGGATCAGGATGAACTGGAGTTATAAAAAGTTGAGACAAGCAACTAATTTTTCTTCTGCTTATTTCTTACACAACTTCAGTTATTTAGCATCAAAACACTTACACCCTACACAGATGCTTTTAGTGACACCTCTTGGCAAATTGCATTCACCACTTTCCCCCGTTTTCATTTGATGAAAATAATTTAGAGCTATTGTGCTCTTTTTTCACAGTGACTAATTGATTCCCCTCTGCTCCCCCTGAAGATGGGTGCACTTACATTTTTGAAAAGTGAGCAGTGTTCTTTCCAAACTTAAATAGTTTTTCATAAGCCAAGTTCATAGTACACAGTGAATGAGATCTATATTTTTCTATACATTTTCCAGTCTGATGGCACTAGCAATGTTTTGTAAAAAGAATTTATTCTTAGTGAAATCAGGTTTCATTTTATTTCTGTTCTTACTCTTCCACTTTCTAGTTACTTTTCACAGGTGTTAATGTAAAAAAGAAATCTCCAACTCAGCAAAGCTTTTCAAGTGATGTTCTACTTTTATCTTAAAATCAGTAAATAATTTTTTTAAAAATATATCTTTGCTCCGCCGGTCCAGGATCAATAATGCCGATTTACCTTTCAAGAAATATATTTAACATATTTATTAACACTCTATCTCTTAGAGATGCCAGTCTATGCTTTTCTCTTCCAGTGAAGAAATCAAGGGTACCAAAGTCAATGTTGTTGAGTTTCACTACTTTTGATCACATCTAGGAACAAGACCATGTAATTTGGTAAAGAATTACAAGTAAATTTGGTTGTAAAGAAAAATTACATGTAAATTTCTTGGTAAATAATTACATGGAAACCCTACACAGAACAAAAGTGGTCTGTTGCTATGAGTATTATTTTATAGATCATGGACGCAGATCTAACCCAAGAATGGTTAGATGGTACAAACTAGAATTGCTACACACTTGAGCTGATTCTAAAGAGTGAACTCTTTATTTAACAACTTGCCTTCACCTGAGTTTTTCACTTCTCAAGTTCTAATGTCCTCTGGAAATAAAGAAAACAACCTTCAGCATTCTTGCTAGATATTTCTTGGCTTACCTCCTCACATTTATAGAGTAATAGATGTTCGCAACATACAACAGCGTTCTGTTCATGGAAAGATGTAAATCATCATTTTCATCAAGAGCTACTTTTTTAAATGATAGGTTTGTTTGGAGTCATTTTAAGTGTGTGATAAAACATTGTCTTGGGACTTAAATGTACTTTGATGCAGATTTTGCATCAGTGAGTAACATATGTATAGAGGATAGCAAATAGTGTCAGAAAAGACAGGACACCTCACAGGATACTAACAAATCAAACATCAGTCAACAATCTCTAAGATGTAGATTCATTTGGTTCTGGTTAATACACTAGATCATTTCCCTATGATTAACTTCTTTTCTTATAATATGAGAGACAGAATCTTGATAACTGTATTACTGATTAATAGAGTTAATGATGTGTGGTATCTAACGTCATTTTTATATGATGTAACACTTGAAGCCAATTTGTTTTCACTCTTTTCTTGTATGGTTCTAAAGTCACCAGAAGAATGGCATGGCTCATTTTCAGTAATTCCAATCTATATATATTCATAATTACATACATACTAAATACACACATTCATAATTACATAATACATATACACATTCATAATTACATACACAGTACATACTCACATTCATAATTAAATACACAATTCCATTCTACATGCATTGAAACTTTTAAAATACATCACTCATTTTCAGAGCAGATTAAAATAATCCTCAGGATTAGACCATATTATACTACAAATTTCCACTTAAATTTAGGCTAAAAATTCATTCAATTTTAATGAAATAATTAATTATCTGTCATCTGAAAAGCATTACCATAGGCCCACATATATAATTTAACCATTTTAACTATAATTTAAACTCATCGAAATTATTCTAGAATTTCTCTACTATGCCTTTATTGAAGAAGGAGTTGGAAATTATAGAATGCTGTAGATTGCATGGAGGCTTGCTGGGATTGGTTCAAACAGCACAGGTGACAGCAACTGAAATATTGAGGCATGAATGGTGGAACATACATGGATACAGTTAAATTTTTTCTCTCTTACTTTTTGGTAAAATTGATCCCACGTATATGGACAGTTTGTAATGCTGCAGGAAGGATAGGGAGATGTTGTCCCCTTTTCTTCCTCCCCCCACACCTTACCAAATGGAGTGAAATATATTAAATAGATTGCAGGGCAGTGACTACAAAGTACTATTGCAAAAAACACAAAAACATAACAAGTTCCAGAATGCCAGGAAAATTATATCTCATTCAATTAAAAAAGAATTTATATACATATGTATATTACTTTATATATCTATATGTGTGTATATGGATGTGTGGGGAGATATATATATATATAATCACATCCACATATCTACAGATATGTGATATATATATGACATCCATATTTATCTATCTATATATTTATATCTATATTGATGTGTAGAGATATATATCTATAGATATCTCACATACATATAGATGTAATTATGTGAATCATATAAATCTGGATACATAAAATAATAAATATATTATTTGTTATATATTATATTACATATAATTATACATTATATATTATTTATTATGAATATATTTATTCATCTCCAGTTTCTGGCAGATAGTTCCCAAAAACCTGTTAATTTCCTAATCAGTAGGGATGTTAATAGAATCTTATGGGACTCATCACCAGAAAGATCAAGCTATGATTAGAAGCTTGGAACTTTCAGCCCCACCTCTTTGGGGAAGAAGAGAGGGGCTGGAGATTGAGCTAATAAATGATCATACCTATGTGACAAATCCTCTATACAAATTCCTGAAGTACAGGTTTCAGAGACCTTCTAGATTGCTGAACGCATTTTGGTTCCTAGAGGGTGCACACCCGGGAATGCATGGAAGAGAAGCACCACCCCTCTTCCCACATACTTTGCCCTATTCATCTCTTCCATATGGTTGTTCATCTACATTTTTAATAATAAATGGGTAACATGAGTAAAGTCTTTTCCTGAAATCTGTGAGCCATCCTAGCAAATTATCAAACCTAAGAAGGGGGTCATGGGAACTCCAATTTATAGCTGGTAGGTAAGAGGCACAATAGGAAGCTTGTGATTGACATCTGAAGTAGGGGTAGTCTTGTGGGCCTGAGACCTCAACCTGTGGAATCTGTACTATCTTCACGTAGCAGTGTCAGAATTGAGGCAAATCAAAGGACACTCAGTTGGTGTCCACTAGAGAACTGAATTGCTGTGTTGGAAAAAAAACATGCATCTGGTGTCAGAAGTGAGATATTGGGAGTGCTGAGTGCGTAAGAGTAGAAAAAGCAGGGTGTTTTCCTATACTATGGAATCAGCTGTCAGTTTGTTTTTATCTGTTATACTAATTGGAGTACTCACCCAGCTTTACACTTTAGAACTCATTGAGCATATTGGACAAGGAGAGAGAAGAAGAATGGACTCACTCTACCCAGTGTGCCATTGTTCAATATTTAATCAATAATTACCAGTCTTAAAAATTATGTCTACTGCTACCCAAACAAGTAAGTTTTAACCATTATATTTATAGTTCTAATGATATATAGATGTAATGTCCAAAACAGATCACATCAGAGCTTCAATACAGAGCTCACAATACAGAATCTCAGCTATCCCATTTTTATTAGATCTATAGTTTCTTTAATAAACTTCCATGAATTTTGAAAACTTTATGAAATAATATTGGGCAAGTTATCACGTTAACTTTTGTACATGAGAGTGTCCCCTATCCTAGTTTCTTAATCATTCTTTTTAAAAGTATACCAAATAAAGTCAAGTTAAAGAATAAAAGCCTATGCGCAACTGAGAAATCGAAACACAAGTTGCCAAGAGTTAGAAACTTCATTGATTCAATGAATTTGAAATAAATGCAACTTTCTTCTTACCTTATTATTATACAGTCTTACTCTCAGGACACTGCTTTCCATTGCATAATAGAATTGAAGATGACAGCTCTTGCCCAGGCAATGACACACAGAGCTATTTAGGTAAGCCCTGCTGTCTAAATGGTTAAGAGTGAAAGCATGCTTAGTGCCTACCCATACATAATAACCTGAAAGATAAAAGAAAAAAGAAGCAATTTAGGAAAACATTAGCTTCTTTCTGTCTGACTAAAACTATCTCATTTCTGAAGTTTTCAAAACCAGACTTAAAACACAAATATTTTACTTAAAAGGATAGAGTGTTTTCAAATGATTACATCAACTACAAATAACAGGTTTTCATTTTTATATATCATTTCCAATATGTAGAGAAATCTCCTAATTTCTATAATCAAAATTTGATAACACCCTTTTGTAAAAATTCAAGATTCCTGTAAAAGAAACCTACATATACAAATTGCTATACCACCAAATTATTGTCATTTTCTTTTAAATATCACAATTCAATCCTTTTTTAATCAAGAATTTCTCTTCATCCTTCCCAGAATTCTTGCCCCTCTGAATGATTTTTTGATTTACTTTTTGTAGAAAATCCTTTATAGTTTTAGGAAATACAACTTAAAATGTCTTCTTTCTTACCAAGCCACATAGAGGTATGAGATATCTACAGTTCTTTTAAACGTCACCTATGGATTTTGTTTTACATAAAGATATTGTATATAAATTTTTCCCCATCTGATATTTAAAACCAGTTGGAGCTGTTCTTGAACTTAATAACAATGACAACACAGATTTATAAAGAGATTTCTATAATTTTACAACTTCATTTTCAAAAATAAAGTCTGAAATGCTTCTTCATGCTACTGAAACTGCTGCACGTCTCTGACATTTATTTAAAAAGAAGTCTCTAAGGAAACCCAAATACAACAAGAAAGACAAAAACAAGAACATGAGACCAAATTTTAGCCTCACATATTTACAGCTACAGCAAATACTAAGCATAATATGATCCTTAACTGGATAAACGTAATGTAAAAGCTTACACTATTTACATTAATGTCTTTTGCACAGTAAATCATGTCTGACTTTCAACAAAAAATTACAAGGCACCTGCAAGGCAAAAAGCAGTTTGAAAACAGTAATTCTAAAAAGTAAAGTCTATTAATCTTTTTAAAAATAGTCTGTACACTATTCACAATAGCAAAGACATGGAATCAACCCAAATGCCCATCAATGATAGACTGGATAAAGGAAATGTGGTACATATACACCATGGAATACTATGCATCCATAAAAAGGAATGAGATCATGTCCTTTGCAGGAGCATGGATGGGGCTGGAAGCCATTATCCTGAGCAAACTAATGCTGGAACAGAAAGCCAAGCACCACATGTTCTCACTTATATGTGGGAGCTGAACAACTTGAACACAGACACAGGGAAGGGGAACAACACACACTGGGGCCTGTTGAGGGGTGAGGGGAGGGAGATCATTGGGATAAATAGCTAATGCACGCTGGTCCTAATACCTAGGTAATGGGTTGACAGGTGCAGCCAACCACCACAGCACATGTTTACTTATGTAACAAACCTGCACATCCTGCACACGTAGCCTGGAACTTAAATAAAATAAATAACCATAATAATAATATTACTGCTACCCCCAAAAAATAAAAAAATAAAAAATAATAATCTGCACAGTAAAATATATAAATATAATGCTAAAGACAGCAAAAACGAATTACATTTATAAATTGTACAAAAAAGAAATTAAATTTCATGCAATTCTAATACATTCTATTAAAAACATATTAAGATACACTAGGAAATAAATAAGAAAATATTAACAAGTATACACTTAAAGCAAAAATAAATTAAGACTTTAAATTAAATGCCCAATAGGCAGAATATAACCTAGACTGGCCATAGTGTCAAAGAGAAAATTCATGTACCAGAAGCCCTGAAATGTAACTCAAAATACAGTAAATTATATAGAAAATAAAAAGGAGGAGTCAGGTTATGGAGTGTGAACATTAGTTGTGTTTAATAGAAACTCAAGATGAAAGGATTAGAGGGAGTAAGAGAGAATTACTTGAATAGAATAACATAATTTCTGCAAGTGATGATATATGTGCATTTTGAGCATTAAAAATTAAACATATACTCATTCCTGCACTCATCATACTGAAATTTTCAAATAACAAAGATAAAGAAACATTTTTAAAATCTGCATTAAACTAAAAACCATTACATGCACTCAGACTTCTCCGTCACTACAGCACATATCAGGAGCTAAAGAGGGAAAATCACCCTGTACTTAGAAATTAAAAAAAAAATTCTAAAATTGTATGACCAGATAAATTATTATTTTGAAGTGAGAACAATTTTAAAACATTTTAAGTTTACAGGTACTATGGGAGCTCATCACCACAGATCTTTTCTAAATAAAAGAAAAATTGATTAAAGAGTCAACCTTTGCAAGGGGATAAGGGAACCAAGAAGGAAAGCATAAAATCTAAAAAACAATGGTGAGTAAGAAAAATAATGAAATATATAAACTTACTAATTACAAGTATCATAACAAGATATTGATTTAAAACTCTTTAAAATGTTAAACTGTAACTCAGGACCAAAAAATAATTAAACGATAGTTTGGTCTTTCTCATGTTCAAGAAGGCAGAAATACTAGAGCACTTTAGGTTTTGTTAAAAAAATTTCATATAAAGAATATACCCTAAAAATTAAGAACAGTCATAACAATAAGATATACAAATTAAAGCTTCCAGATCAGTGAAAAAAATAAAAATAAAAATGTAACAATACTCACCCCTCCAAGAAAAGGAAGAAAGAAAAAAAAGCAAAAAGAATAAAAGTAAACAGAAAATACAAATTAATATGTTAGCAAGAGGAAGAAACTCATTGACAACAGAGCAGTGTTGAAAGAAAGAGAGAAAGAAAGAAGGAAGGAAGGAAGCATGGATGGAAGGAAGGAAGGAAGGAAAGAAAGAAAGAAAGAAAGAGAAAGAAAGAAAGAAAGAAAAAGAAAGAAAGAAAGAGAAAGAAAGAAAGAAAGAAAGAAAGAAAGAAAGAAAGAAAGAAAGAAAGAAAGAAGAAAGAAAGAGAGAGAGAGAGAAAGAAAGAAAGAGAGAAAGAAAGAGCTGGCTGACTTGGCTGGGCATGATGGCTCACACCTGTAATCTCAGCACTTCAGGAGGCTAAGGTGGGTGGATCACTTGAGGTCAGGAGTTTGATACCAGTCTGGCCAACATGGTGAATTCCTGTCTCTACTAAAAATTCAAAAATTAGCCAGGCATGGTAGCACGTACCTGTAGTCCCAGCTACTTGGGAGGCTGAGACAGGAGAATCACTTGAACCCAGGAGGCGGGGGTTGCAGTGAGCCAAGATCTCACCACTGCATTCCAGCCTGGGTGACAGAGTGAGACTCTGTCTCAAAAAAAAAAAAAAAAAAAAAGCCTTTTAATACTTTTTTTTCACTCGATAATAAATCCTGAAGGAAATAATAAAACTTAAAAAATATTGTTAACTTAGTATAATTCTTGTTTTACACTGTTGGAAACATAATTGTTATTTTCACCTTCAGCTCCTATGGCAGAATGTATTTTCAATAAAATATACTCAGTATATTCACCAAGGCCTCCTATGTAATGTCTTATAACTAGTCACCACAAAGCAGAATTCTGAAAGTAATACATAAAAGATATTATTTTTTTCTACCTTCATCATCACCTCCTTGATCCTGCTGAGGTGTGGATTCGAATGCAGGGATCTCTCTCACTTTTGTGCGCATCCAGGAAATTTGGCCAGCAGATGCTTCTGACGTCCACTCACACATGTCAAATTCAAACCCACAGGCCTGACACACTAAACGGGAGAAAAAGATCTTGGTGGACTATTAGTCTGCAAGAGTGGCTGCTTAACCAAGTTATGTGTTGTAATCAACCAAAAGGCTTATATACACACATACACATCAGCACACACTAATTTATATCCGGAAGTTGGGATTCAATAAGCCTTAGAGTGTACCAGCAACTCCATTTTGCAAAAATTTCTCAGTTGATCCACATGTACAATATCCTCTCAAATGTGACCCATTGCCATAAAAAAAGGAGATTCCTAGTTTTTGTTGTATGTGTCACCACTTCAGTCACAATATGTTTTAATTTTTTTAAGAGACAGGGTCTTGTTCTGCCACCCAGGCCAAATGCAGTGTTGCAATCATAGCCCACTATAGCCTCAAACTCCTGGGCTCAAGCAATCTTCCACCCTCAGCCTCCCAAGTAGCTAGGACCACAGGTGCATGCCACCATGCTCAGGTAATTCTTTTTTTTTTTTTTTTTTTGGTAGAGATGACATCTTGCTATATTGCCCAGGCTAATTTTGAGCTCTTGGCCTCAAGCAATCCTCTCATCCCGGCCTCCCAAAGTGCTGGGATTACAGGCATGAGCCACCATACCCAGTCAACAATTTTTAAAATGGCTTTATATTTTACCTTACCTACTTTATGGGATTAGATTAGTTATTTTAAATTATTTACTATTCATAATCACACTGAAATTTTATAGAAGAAACATTGCATATCATTCCACAATGGCTTTAGTTTGTTTCACAAAATGACATCGCCTTAAATTGATGTATTTAGTATAAACCACCACAGCCTCCCAATAACACTCCAGCTAAAACTAGGACATTAATGGCAACAAAGGTTGGCGTGTGCACTTTCCTGTGAGTGGTCTCTGAGTCTCACATATTGCATATATACCAGAAAAGTGAATATCTCAATTTAACACTTACATCTCAACTCTTCATCTGTAGCATCAAATCTGCAGAGATCTGTATCTGGATGACATAGCTCCCGCTCAGCATTCAATGCTTCTTGACACAGTAAAATTCCATCTGTTAAATTTAAAGATTGGCAAGAAGTGAAATGGAGGTGCAACTGGAAAGACTCATGTATTTTGCCTTAATGTTAATATTCATTCTACAAAGCACTCTGTAACCAATTTCTCTTTATGGTATCATCACCCTTTAGGTAACCCTATCTCTCTCTCTCTCTCTCTCTCACACACACACACACACACACACACACACACACACACACACACACACACACACCACTCAAATAGAGACAGAGAAAAACAGAACAAAACAACTATGCCAATGTTTCAGAATTTTAATCATATCTCCATAATGACAGGCAAGCCCCAAAGCCAATCCTTCATAGGAGTAAAAAAATTGCCCTAATGTTGGAACTCAGAGTCTACTATTTGAAGGACAGTTGTACATGTGTCCAATACAAGATATGGTGCCCCTTAAACGTGGAAGGTGGATCTTCCCTGGAACTGCTTTCTCTGAAGCCTTCCCAAATTGTGCCTGTTGGCCAGCCATGGTGGCTGACACCTGTAATCCCAGGCATGGGCTGGCCTTTGGGAGGCCAAGGAGGGTGGATCACCTGAGGTCAGGAGTTCAAGATGAGCCTGGCCAACATGGTGAAGCCCCGTCTCTATTAAAAATACAAAAATTATCTGGGCGTGGTGGCATGCATCCATAATCCCAGCTACTAGGGAGGCTGAGGCAGGAGAATTGCTTGAACCCAGGAGGTGGAGGTTGCAGTGAGCAAAGGTCACGCCACTTCACTCCACCCTGGGTGACAGAGCGAGACTCCATCTCAAAAAAAAAAATTGTGCCTGTGTTTTTGTTTTCTTTTCCCCAAGCCCCCCAATATAAGACTTGAAGGTAGACTAGGAGTCCTTTCTGCCCATACCACTTGCAGACAATTCTCCCTCTGACCTTCCTAAATACCCAAGCTTTGACTCTCATGTCAAATGGCACCCCTCACTGTTCCAGCTTGTTACAATCACCTACAGACACTGTAGGTGAGCCCTGAGGATGCCCTGTCCCTCAACCCCTGAAGATTCTAGCTCTGAGCTCACTGTCATTCTCTGTCATGTAAATATTCACTTTTATTTGCTTCTCAGTTTCTTGATCTCTTCTTATTGATGACTTTGAAGGAGAACTTTGATGAAAAACAACCTTTGCCATCACTCTTCAAAAGAAGTATTACCATTACTAATGATGATAACGTTTCCTTGTCTTCATTTCAAGTGGTCCACTCACCAACCATCATCCCTATCTGTCCAGCTCACTTCTTTTCATATCTCTACTCTAACAATATTTCAGCTGCGCCAGCTTCTACAAGCCCAGGATCCTAAATTATTTTCAGTTATTTCCCTCACCTATCTTGTCTTCATTTCCTTCATTAGAGATGTCAGACAAGCAATCACTCCCTGGCCATGCTCATACTTCTCCATACTCTCATGGCAAAAACTCTAGAAAATAAATCCCTTCACTTACTCTAGCCTGTATCTGTGCAGCTGAATGAGTGAAGAAATCATACAGATTTCACTTTGTCCACAATCATGCAGACTGAAATGACTTCGTATTCATGACTACTCACTCCATTGGCATCAGGGTGACCCTCATTCTTTCCTTTTCCGCATTCCTAGACAACTATTCAAAGCTTTCTATTCCCTCTTTTAACTTCCAGCTCTTCCTTCCCTATTGTCATTCTCAGCTCACCACCTTGCTTCACATTTCATTGGGAAAATGAGAGAAATCAGAAGAAAACTTTACAAGTCGAATCATCAATCTCACTGGCCAGCTGTCCACACGCTTTGCCCCCTGTAGGAGCGGGTCAACTCTCCATGCCCTTCTCTGGATGACGTCTTCCATTTAGACAGAAATTTCATCTCTGCTCGGCTATTTAAGGAATCATGCTGCCAATTTCCTCTCCTCTCATTTACAACGATGTGTTCTCTTTCTCTACAAGATCATTTCCTTCAGGACCTAAATGGCCAAAACTTCATCCATCTTAGAAAAACATTCTCCTGATTCGACAACCTCCTCCAACTAACTTCTCAAAGTTCTGCCTATTCTCACACTGACTCAAACACCAGTTCTTTCCCCTCCTATTCTCTCTTGAATCTATGTCAATAACAGTTTTTTTAATTGAGATAAACTTCACAAAACATATCATTAACCATTTCCATTTTATCTATTTTAAAGTGTACAAGTAGGCTGGGCACAGTGGCTCACAACTGTAATCCCAGCACTTGGGAGGCCGAGGCAGGTGGATCACTTGAGTTCAGGAGTTCGAGACCAGCCTGGCCATCATGGTGAAACCCCATCTCTACTAAAAATACAAAAATTAGCAAGGCATGGTGGCACACGCGTGTAATCCCAGCTAGGAAATCTGAGGCAGGAGAATTGCTTGAACCCAGGAGGCGGAGGTTGCAGTGAGCCGAGATCGCACCACTGCACTTTAGCCTGGGCAACAGAGTGAGAGTCCAACTCAAAAAAAAAAAAAAAAAAAAAGGCCGGGCACAGTGGCTTATGCCTGTAATCCCAGCATTTTGGGAGGCTGAGGCAGATGGATCACCTGAGGTCAGGAGTTCAAGATCAGCCTGGCCAACATGGCGAAACTCCGTCTCTACTAAAAATACAAAAATTAGCCAGGTGTGGTGTTGCATGCCTGTAGTCCCAGCTACTCAGGAGGCTGAGACAGGAGAATCAATTGAACCCGGGATTCAGGGTTGCAGTGAACTGAGATCGTGCCACTGCACTCCAGCTTGGGCAACAAGAGCGAAACTCTGCTTCAACAACTACAACAAAAAAGTGTACAAGTCAGTGGCTTTTATTAAATTTGAAATGTTGTGCAATCATCAAACTACCTAATTCCAAGACATTTTCATCACTTGTACCCATCAGTCACTTCACCATTCTCTCTTCTCCCCCCTACCCTGGCAGCCACTACATCTGCTTTCTATCTCTATGGATTTGCCGACTCTGCTATTTCACATAAATGGAATCATGCAGGCTGTAGCCTTTGTGCTTGGTTCCTTTCACTCAGCAAAATGTTCTTGAGGTTCATCCATGTTGTAGCATGGATCAGTATTTTATTCCTTATTTGTTTGTTTGTTTTTTCATCACCTTTACCACTCCCCTGAAACTGCATATATCAAGATTGACCTCTATATTGCTAAATCTCATATTTAATTTTTTTCATCAACATATTTGACATATCAGTAATATTGGACAGAGCTGATCCCTCCCTTTTTCCTGAAATATTTTCTTCACCAGGCTTTTGCATAAAACTCTTTTCTGGTTTTCTGATTGTGTTACCACCTATTTTTTTTCTCAGTCTCTCTTGTGGTTTTCCCTCATCTGCTCAACATGAGACTGCCTGGAAGCTCAGTCCCTCCATCTCTTCTCCTCTCTACACACCCACAACCTTGTTAATATCACCTAGTAACATGCTATTAAACCCTTTCCTAAATGCTGGGGACTCATAAAATTATACCTCAGGCCCAAAATTTTTGTGGACTCCAACTCTACACTCCAGCAGTATCCTGATACTGACTTAAGCCTCTTCCCTCGGGTCACAGAAATAGGTCTAAATCTTGAAACCACCTTTGCAAAAGTATGACTGAGACAGTGAAAGAGATCTAATTTAATCGACTCCATCTTGCTTCTAACTTCCAAGCTGTCCTTGCTCATTCCTGGGTGGAGACTGGACTAACTTTGGGAGGAACTTAGTTTATAGTTTAAACAAGGATGGTAACAGCCCTTTCCCAAAGCAGACCTCTTTCTTGTCTGGGGACTAGATTGCCTTTGTAGGACTAACATTAGCCACAAGAATAGAAATTATAGTTTAGGAGTCATGCAGCTGGAGGCTACAAGATTCTGACCCTCCCTAAACTGCTTCTAAGATCAGTGCTTGACATATTTCACAGAACCTGCACTTGATGGATCAACTGGCACCATCCAGGTCAATAAATTGGCTCATCTGATCTTGTGGCCTCAACCCAGGGACCGACTGAGCACAAGAAGACAGCTCCGACTTCCTATGATTTCATCTCTGACCAGTCAGCACTCCTGGCTCACTGGCTTCCCCCCACCCACCAAGTTATCCTTAAAAACTCTGATCCCTGAATGCTCAGCGAGACTGATTTGCGTGATAATATAACTCCAGTCTCCCACATAGCCGGCTCTGGATGAATTACTCTTTCTCTATTGCAATTCCCATCTTGATGAATTGGCTCTGCCCAGGCAGCTGGCAAGGTGAACCCCTTGGGCGGTTACTATCTCAATAAACTTCTGATTTTTCTCAACGTAAACTTTCTCTTCCCAAAGCCTTTCTTATCCCAGTTAATTAAACTCCATCCTTCTAGTTAAGGCGAGAAATTTGGGGTCTTCCAAGACTCATCTCTTTCTCTCTCTCTCACCAAACATGCAATCCATCAGCAAATTTCTGCATTATCAATAAAACACATCCAGAATCCAACTACATCTTACGACCTCCACTACTACTACCAACTCTGGCTCAGGAAACATCATCTCTTTCCTGATCATCTTAGTAACTTCTTAATTTGTCTTTCTGTCCTTGTCCCTGCTCCACTATAATCTTGAGGGTCAGATCATGTCTCTTCTGCTTAAAGCCCTTCCATGGGTTTTCATCCTACATGAAGTAAACATCAATGCCTTACTATGACCTTCCTCATATAAACCAAAGCCTCTTTCCTCAAGGCCTCTGCATTTATAGCTGGATATATAAATAAAAAAATTAAATCCTAAGCCCCCAACCATCTGAATGGACTCCTCCTCTCATCTACAGACATTCCGAAGTTAACCTGTAAAACTAGTTCAGGCCATGATGGGAAAGTGAAGCCAGACATGCCTCATTATACCCTCCTCCCTTTTGCAATTACTGGTAGAACAAACTAAGTATGATAAGAAACATCTACAGTCTATTTTCTCTGAAGCTTGCTATCTGGAGGCTTCATCTACATGGTAAAATCTTGGTCTCTACGAGCTCTTATTGTAACCTAGACATTACTTTCTATTGATTCCAGGTCTTCAGATAATAACTCAACCAATGGTCAACCAGAACATCTATGAATCTACCTATGACCTGGAAGCCCCCTCTTCCAGTTGTTCTGCCTTTCTAAACTCAACCAATGTACATCTTGCATTCATTGATTGATACTTTATGTCTCCACAAATTGTGTAAAACCAACTTGTAGCCCAACTACCTTGGGCACCTGTTCTCAGGATCTCCTGAGGACTGTGTCATGAGCCATTGATCACTCATGTTTGGCTCAGAATAAATCTCTTTTAATATTTTACAGAGCTTGACTCTTTTTGTCAACATATGTAATATTCACATGGCTTATTTCCTCTATTGTTTGGCTATTTTTCTCAGATTATATGTTTTAATGTGACCATACTGACTATTTAAACATCACCATCTCATCCTCATTTCTAGAACTTCTTATCACAGTTTTTTTGTTTTACTGTTCTCCATAGCAAATATCACCACTTGACATAAACTATATTTTTTATTTATTTGCTTAGTATCATTTTTCTCCCTGACTAAATTGTAAGCTTGGTGAACGCAATGATTACTATTTGCTTTTTCACTGCTATCACACGACTATCTAAAAAACTTATTGGCATAATAGGTGCTCAATGTATACTTGTTTGATAAATGAATAAATGGCCTAAGAACAACCTGACGAAAAATTTTAAAACATTGTAGACTCAATATACATCATGTTCACTTTTATTTGTGATAAAACTGAAGCAATTGGTTATGGAAATGATTTATGAATGCATCCACAATCTGGTTTCTCATAATGGGAGTTTACAAATGATGAATATGCAAATCCTCTTGAATGTAAGATGCACTGAAAACAAAGCTGCATATGCAATTAAGGGAATGTTGGCAATAAATGAAGCTAAGATTGCACAATAACGATTACCATGAAACAATTAAAACTGTAATTTTTGTAGATTCATATAATAGCTACAAATCTTCTGTCCCTAGAGCTACATAACTAAATGTTGGCCATAGTTCAGTTAAATGTTGCATATTATCTCTAATTCATCACTATTTACACAAGACAAAAAAAAACCCAGAAGCACTATAAACAAAAATAGCAAAACAGTTGAGTACAAATTGCATGGAATTAAAAACGTAGCTTTTGTCAAATGTATTACATTTCTTTCACCAGTGTCTACCACTTTAACTACCTTTGGCCTGAAAACTGGAATTTACAACCATAAAACCAGTGGTATATGAGTAAGTATTTTGGCCTGGTATGCATAAATTGTCAATTAATAAATCTGGACAGCTATTTTTATTTTAGTGCATTCAATCCCAGAGCTCAAAGTTATTAAAGATGTCAGTTATTTATACTCATATTAATTCTCCCTTCTTCCCTCTCTCCTCTCACTCTTTCTTTCTTTCTTTCTTTCTTTTTTCTTTTTTTTTTTGAGACAGAGTCTCACTCTGTTGCCCAGGCTGGAGTGCAGTGGTACAATCTCGGCTCACTGCAACCTCTGCCTCTCAGGTTCAAGCGATTCTCCTGCCTCAGCCTCCCCAGTAGCTGGGACTACAGGGGCCCACGACCACGCCTGGCTAATTTTTGTATTTTTAGTAGAGATAGGGTTTTGTCATGTTGGCCAAGTTGAGGCTGGTCTCGAACTCCTGACCTCAGGTGATCTGCCCACCTCAGCCTCCCAAAGTGCTGAGATTACAGGTGTGAGTCACTGTGCCCAACTCTCTTTCTCTTATTCTTACATTGTACCACAATCTGGCAGTACAATATTATTTTAGGGGTTTTCAAATCCTCCATCAATGATACATGATTACTGGAATAAGGCTTTGCCAACCATTTCAAGGTGTCTGTACCACTGAAGTCACATGTCTAGGGCCTGCCATCCTTCCAATCTTATCTTGCACAAACAGATTAAATGAAATAGTTCAGACTCTCTCAGAGGGTAGAAAATGAAGTCCAAGTCTCAAGGCTATTGTGGTAAAAGTTATAATTGACATCCAGTTTTTACTCCAGAGGTTTTAGACAATGTGTCAGTTATCCTTATTTGTAGTGGATTTCAAGGAAGGAACAGTTACTGTCTCTTAAAAGAGAACTGGAAGCTACTAAAATAAAAAAGGTCCTTAGTTATTTAACTGGATAATATATATGCATCATTCAGATTCTAATAAAGGGATGATTGGTATATTTGAGGGCTTTACAAATGAGACTTAGGCAAAGTCCTGAAAAACCAATCTAAAAATATTCACAGAATATTCAAAATATTCTGATTGTGAGCCACAGCATGAAATCGTTATACAAAATTATAATCAGCTGTTTCTTTAAGAATCAGTGTTATTCAAGAATCAGTGATTAAACATGTTCTTATTTAATCACAATAGCAAGGCTTGATTTTTTTTCATACTAGCTACTTTGGTAAAATCTAAAGTGATCCTCTTTTCAATAAATGTACAATAAAATTTCATATCTTGGAAGGGGCAGAGGTTAGAACGGTATTGTTTGAAAATCTGGAAATAGGCTAAACAATTTCTTTCATATTAAAAATTAGTTTTATTGTCCAATTTGCAAAGTGTTCAGAAACTGTGAACATACCTAATACTAAGCAGTTTTATAAATAAAATAGCTTATATGTATTTTTTTCTTTTTTCTTTTGTTTGAGATGGGATCTCACCCTGTCACCCAGGCTGGAGTGCAGTGCCGTGATCTCAGCTCACTGCAACCTCTGCCTCCTGGGTTCAAGCGATTCTCCCATCTCAGCCTCCCCAGTAGCTGGGATTACAGGTATGTGCCACCACACCTGGCTAATTTTTATATTTTTAGTAGATACAGGGTTTCACCATGTTGCCCGGGTTGGTCTCGAACTCCTGACTTCATGATATATTTTTAGAGTAAAGAGAAATATATATGGTAAAATAATAGTTTCATTTTCATAAATAACGGTATAATAAATAAGCCATATATTATAAACTTCCTCATCTCAGAATTTTTCAACTTTAAAAGTTGGTCATTTCATTTTCAAATTTATTTATAAATTTACATATGGTAAAGTTCCTGTTTTCCAGTATTCAGCTCTATGAGTTGTTTTTTACTTTAAAAAAAAAGCTTTTATTTTAACTTCGGGGTACATATGTGGGTTTGTTATATAGGTAAATTCGTGTCATGGGGGTCTGTTATACAGATTATTTGGTCACCCAGAGTATAGACCTCCTCTTGAGTGTCTCTAGACACCTCCTCTCCAAGAAGAGGGAGCACGTGGGAAAGTCCCAGCGTCAGTCAGGAGGCAGAGGAAGAGGAGTGAAATGTGGGTAAGAAACTTTCTTCTGGTTTCTAGGAGAAGAAGCAGGGGAGGCAGGGTAAGCAAGCCTAGGACTGGCTAGTTTTAATGATGTCAGCAGGCCCTAGAACATAGAAGCTGTTTCTAGTTGTCTGGAACTTGGTTATTATGGGTTAAATCATGCCTCCCAAAATTCCTATGTTGAAGTGTTAACCCAAAGTACTACTGAAAGTGACTGTATTGGAAATACAGCCTTTATAGAGCTAACTAAGGTAAAATGAGGTAACCAGGGTGGCCCTAATCCAATATGGCTGGCGTACTTAAACTAGAGTTTAGGTCATAGTCAGGTATAGAATGACCATGTGAAGACACAGGGAGAAAACAGCCATCTATAAGCCAAGAAGAAAGGACACAAAACTCAATCAATCCTGCTGACATTTTGAACTTGGATGTCTGGCCTCAATAATCAAGAAAAAATAAATTTCTATTGTTTGAGTAACACAATCTGAGGTACTTTGTTATGGCAGCCATAATAGACTAATATACTAGCCCTGGGGTGTGTAGGGCAGGTGCATAGTGGCCCACGTATGTGAAAAGAAGTCTTTTTAGGAAATCTAAATATCATTTTTTTTTTCCAGGACAGAGTCTTTTTTTGTCACTCAGGCTGGAGTGCAGTGGTGCCATCTCAGCTCACTGCAACCTCCACCGCCCAGGTTCAACCGTCTGGAGTAGCTGGGATTACAGCGGCACATCATCATGCCCAGCTAATTTTTGTATTTTTAGTAGAGATGGGGTTTCACCATGTTGGCCAGGCTGGTCTTGAACTCCTGACCTCAAGTGATCTGTCCACCTCAGCCTCCTAAACAATCATTTCTATAAACCAAAAAGACTTACCACAAGACGGCTATGTTACAACTTAAGTCCACTCATTTTCTTTAAGTCCACTCATTTCTAAATACAATAATTCTGTTATAATATGGCAAAAGTACCTGTATGTCTATTAAAATATGGGAAATGCTTGGCCCAGATTAATTCTTCTTCAATAAAGCCTCATTATATAGTTTGAGGACTTAGCTTCATTTTTCATACTAAAACAAAAACCTAGAAATAATATAACATTCTTAGCACAAATGTAAGTACTGTTAAAAACATCTTCCCTTGATATTTTATTTAAATCTGCTTTTTTATGGAATAGAGCACATGTATCTCACAAGAAAGAAGAAATAATCCAAAATCTCAAATATTTGGCATTTGAATAACTGCACATGTTCTTTGTTCAATCATTTGGTCAATCTATATTTATTAAGTGCTTGTTCTGTTCTAGGGTCCACAAATGAATTAGACAGGGTAGGAACTATGCCTCAAGGCACTTAGAATTTAGTCATGGAGATAAATCAATACACGTGTGTCTGTGTGTGTGTGTCTGTGTGTGTGTGTGTGTGTAGGGGGTGGTAGTGGCAATGTGGAGGGATAGTCTATAAGGGAAAATTCCCTGCACAAGAAACCTCAACTCACAGGAAACTTTTGCTCAGAAACCTGAGCATAAATGGTGGAAGGACATATCAAAAAAAAAGAAAAGAAAGAAAAAGAAAGAAAGAAAGAAAAGGAAGGAACAAAGAAGGCAGAAGGGAGAAGAAGGAAGAAAAAGGAAAGGAGAGGAAGAAGGCAAGGGAGGTGGAGGAAGGAGGGAGGAGAAATGTAGGAGGAGGACAGAGGGGAGAGGAATGGGGAGAAAAGAGGGAAGAGAAGGTGGGGAGGATAGGGAGAGGATGAAGGAGAGGAAAAATGAGAAGAAGAAGAAAAAGAAAAGTCATGGAATGAGGCTTTCGGGCAGAGGAAAAGAGGTTTGCATAATACCCAAGAATTAGAGGACACTGTGTTGCTGAACTCAGAAGTAATTTGTTTTGACCAGAGTATGGGATTCTTGGGGGAAATGTGAAGGAGGACAATAGACTACTGAAAAAGAGCAGTATCGTGAGGAGCTAATATCATGATAAAATATTTGAATTCTGTCCTGGAGGCAGTAAGACTTATTGATGGATCTATGAGAAGTGGATACCTGGCCATAGGTGTCTGTTATAAAGTATAATCTGTTGGAAGTAGATTGTTGAGTAGAATACATTAAAATTGGAAGAAAAAAAATCCCATAGGGGGAAAAAATGTGGGATGGAACAAAGTCAGGGTTGGATAAATAGTAGTAATAAAGAAGAGGGGAAAATTTAAGAAATAAGGTAAGACATTCCCTCCATAATATATTTTAGCCAAATTGATATAAAGGTGAAAAAAAGAGAAGAATATGTAAAAATTACTCTTAACTTTTTGAGTGAGAAAAAACAACTGTCAATGACTAAAACAGGGAATGAACGAGAGGGAACAGATTTTGAAAGAAAGTTGGAGTTTACTTCTAAACATTGTTGATTTCCAGTATCTGTAGCAAATATATATGATTATTCCACTAATAAGTCTGTTCTCCTTCCTTACCTCTATTCCAAAGGCTAAAAGCTAAATATTCAGTTATGTTAGCCTGCCTAGCAAATAAAGTTGCCCAGATAAAACAGTCAAGACAATGATATGGCCAAAAACATTGCCACTTCTTATTTCTACCTTCTTCCTGCCCAAAATAAACATGGAAATATCTACACCGCTATCTGTATAAACGTGGAAATATCTACACCGCTGTCTCTATAATCGTGGAAATATCTACACCGCTACCTCCATAAACGTGGAAATATCTACACCGCTGTCTCTATAAACTTGGAAATATCTACACCGCTATCAGTATAAACGTGGAAATATCTACACCGCTGCCTCTATAAACGTGGAAATATCTACACCGCTATTTCTATTAACGTGGAAATATCTACACCGCTGTCTCTATAAAAGTGGAAATATCCACAGAGCTATCATTATAAACGTGCAAATATCTAAACCACAGTCTCTATAAACGTGGAAATATCTACACAGCTATCTGTATAAACTTGGAAATATGTACACTGCTGTCTCTATAAACGTGGAAATATCTACACCGCAATCTGCATAAACATGGAAATAGCTACACCGCTATCTGTATAAACGTGGAAATATTTACACCACTATCTGTATAAACATGGAAATATCTACACCGCTATCTCTATAAACGTGGCAATATCTACACCGCTATCTCTATAAACATGGAAATATCTACACCGCTATCTGTATAAATGTGGAAACATCCACACCGCAACCTCTACAAATGTGGAAATATCCACACCGCTGTCTCTATAAACGTGGAAATATCTACACCGCTATCTGTATAAACGTGGAAACATCTACACCACTATCTCTATAAACGTGGAAATATCTACACTGCTATCTGTACAACTGTGAAAATATCTACACCGCTATCTCTATAAACATGGAAATATCTACACCGCTAACTCTATAAACATGGAAATATCTACACAGCTATCTGTGTAAACATGGAAATATCTACACCGCTATCTGTGTAAACATGGAAATATCTACACCGCTATCTCTATAAACATGGAAACATCTACACCGCTATCTGTATAAATGTGGAAATATCTACACCGCTATCTGTATAAACATGGAAATATCTACACCGCTACCTGTATAAACCTGGAAATATCTACACCGCCAACTCTATAACCATGGAAATAATTACACCGCTATCTCTATAAACATGGAAGTATCTACACCGTCAATTCTATAAACATGGAAATATCTACACTGCCATCTCTATAAACATGGAAATACCTATACGGCTATCTGAATAAACATGGAAATATCTACACCGCTATCTGTATAAATGTGGAAACATCCACACCGCAACCTCTACAAACGTGGAAATATCCACACCGCTGTCTCTATAAACGTGGAAATATCTACACCGCTATCTGTATAAACGTGGAAACATCTACACCACTATCTCTATAAACGTGGAAATATCTACACTGCTATCTGTACAACTGTGAAAATATCTACACCGCTATCTCTATAAACATGTAAATATCTACACCGCTAACTCTATAAACATGGAAATATCTACACAGCTATCTGTGTAAATATGGAAATATCTACACCGCTATCTGTGTAAACATGGAAATATCTACACCGCTATCTCTATAAACATGGAAACATCTACACCGCTATCTGTATAAATGTGGAAATATCTACACCGCTATCTGTATAAACATGGAAATATCTACACCGCTACCTGTATAAACCTGGAAATATCTACACCGCCAACTCTATAACCATGGAAATAATTACACCGCTATCTCTATAAACATGGAAGTATCTACACCGTCATCTCTATAAACATGGAAATATCTACACTGCCATCTCTATAAACATGGAAATACTTATACGGCTATCTGAATAAACATGGAAATATCTACACCGCTATCTGTATAAACATGGAAATATCTACACCGCTTTCTCTATAAACATGGAAATATCTACAACACTATCTTTATAAACATGGAAATTTCTACACCGCGATCTCTATAAACATGGAAATATCTACACCACTATTTTTATAAACATGGAAATAACTACACCGCTATCTCTATAAACATGGAAATATCTACACCGCTATCTGTATAAACATGGAAATATCTACACCGCTGTCTTTATAAACGTGGAAATATCTACACTGCTATGTGTATAAACGTGGAAATATCTACATCGCTATCTGCATAAACATGGAAATAGCTACACCGTTATCTGTATAAACGTGGAAATATCTACACCGCTATCTGTATAAACATGGAAATATCTACACCGCTATCTCAATAAACGTGGCAATATCTACACCGCTATCTCTGTAAACATGGAAATATCTACACCGCTATCTGTATAAATGTGGAAACATCTACACCGCAACCTCTACAAATGTGGAAATACCTACACCGCTGTTTCTATAAACATGGAAATATCTACACCGCTATCTGTATAAATATGGAAATACGTACACTGCTATCTCTACAAACGTGGCAATATCTACACCGCTATCTCTATAAACATGGAAATATCTACACCGCCATCTGTATAAATGTGGAAATATCTACACCGCAACCTCTATAAACGTGGAAATAACTACACCGCTATCCGTAAAAACGTGGAAATATCTACACCGCTATCTGTATAAACGTGGAAATATCTACACTGGTATCTGTACAAATGTGAAAATATCTACACCGTTATCTCTATAAACATGGAAATATCTACACCGCTAACTCTATAAACATGGAAATATCTACACCGCTATCTGTGTAAACATGGAAATATCTACACCGCTATCTCTATAAACATGGAAACATCTACACCGCTATCTGTATAAATGTGGAAATATCCACACCGCTATCTGTATAAACATGGAAATATCTACACCGCTACCTGTATAAACATGGAAATATCTACACCGCCATCTCTATAAACATGGAAATAATTACACCGCTATCTCTATAAACATGGAACTATCTACACCGTCATCTCTATAAACATGGAAATATCTACACCGCCATCTCTATAAACATGGAAATATCTATAAGGCTATCTGAATAAACATGGAAATATCTACACCGCTGTCTGTATAAACATGGAAATATCTACACCACTTTCTCTATAAACATGGAAATATCTACACCACTATCTTTATAAACATGGAAATCTCTACACCGCGATCTCTATAAACATGGAAATATCTACACCACTGTCTTTATAAACATGGAAATATCTACACCGCTATCTCTATAAACATGGAAATATCTACACCGCTATCTGTATAAACATGGAGATATCTACACCGCTGTCTCTATAAACGTGGAAATATCTACACTGCTATGTGTATAAACGTGGAAATATCTACATCGCTATCTGCATAAACATGGAAATAGCTACACCGCTATCTGTATAAACGTGGAAATATCTACACCGCTATCTGTAAAAACATGGAAATATCTACACCGCTATCTCTATAAACGTGGCAATATCTACACCGCTATCTCTATAAAAATGGAAATATCTACACCGCTCTCTGTATAAATGTGGAAACATCTACACCGCAACCTCTACAAACGTGGAAATATCTACACCGCTGTCTCTATAAACGTGGAAATATCTACACCGCTATCTGTATAAACATGGAAATATCTACACCGCTATCCCTATAAACGTGGCAATATCTACACCGCTATCTCTATAAACATGGAAATATCTACACCGCCATCTATATAAATGTGGAAATATCTACAACGCAACCTCTATAAATGTGGAAATAACTACACCGCTATCCGTATAAACGTGGAAATATCTACACCACTATCTGTATAAACGTGGAAACATCTACACCACAATCTCTATAAACATGGAAATATCTACACTGCTATCTGTACAAATGTGAAAATATCTACACCGCTATCTGTATAAACATGGAAATATCTACACCGTTTCTCTATAAACATGGAAATATATACACCAATATCTTTATAAACATGGAAATCTCTACACCGCTATCTCTATAAACATGGAAATATCTACACCGCTATCTGTATAAACATGGAAATATCTACACCGCTATCTGTATAAACATGGAAATATCTACACCACTGTCTCTATAAATGTGGAAATAACTACACTGCTATCTGTATAAATGTGGAAATATCTACACCGCTATCTGTATAAACATGGAAATATCTACACCGCTATCTCTATAAACGTGGCAATATCTAGACAGCTATCTCTATAAACATGGAAATATCTACACCGCTTTCTGTATAAAAATGGAAATATCTACACCGCAACCTCTATAAACGTGTAAATAACTACACCACTATCTGTACAAACGTGGAAATATCTACACCGCTATCAGTATAAACGTGGAAACATTTACACCGCTATCTCTATAAACGTGGAAATGTCTACACCGCTATCTGTATAAACGTGGAAATATCTACACTGCTATCTCTATAAACGTGGAAATATCTACACCGCTCTCTGTATAAACGTGGAAATATCTACACCGCTATCTCTATAAACGTGGAAATATCTACAACGCTATCTGAATAAACATGGAAATACCTACACCGCTATGTGTATAAACATGGAAATATCTACACCGCTATCTCTAAACATAGAAACGCCGACACCACTGTCTCTATAAACAGGGAAATGCCTACACCGCTATCTGTATTAACATGGAAATATCTAAACCGCCATCAGTACAAACATGGAAATATCTACACCGCTATCTGTATAAACTTTGAAATATCTACACCGCTGTATGTATAAACATGGAAATATATACACCGCTATCTCCATAAACATGGAAATATCTACACTGTTATCTGTATAAACATGGAAATATCTCCACGGCTATCAGTATAAACATGGAAATATGTACACCGCTACCAGTATAAACATGGAAATATCTACACCGCTTTCTGTATACACATGGAAATATCTACAAAGCCATCTCTATAAACATGGAAATATCTTCACGGCTATATATATAAACGTGGAAATAACTGCACCACCATCTCTATAAAACATGGAAATACCTAAACCGCCATCTGTATAAACATGGAAATATCTACACCGCCATCTATATAAACATGGAAATAACTACACCGCTATCTGTATAAAGCTGGAAATATCTATACCTCTATCAGTATAAACATGGAAATATCTACACCGCTATCCCTATAAACATGGAAATATCTACACCACTATCTGAGTAAACATGGAAATATCTACACTGCTATCTGTATAAACATGGAAATATCTACACCGCTATCTCTAAAAACATGGAAATATCTACACCGCCATCTGTATAAACATGGAAATATCCACAGTCATCTGAATAAGAATGGAAATATCTGCACCGCCATCTCTATAAAAATGTAAATAACAACACAGCTACAAGTATAAACATGGAAACATCTATAACGCCACCTCTATAAACATGGAAATACCTACAACACCATCTGTATAAACATGGAAATATCTACACCGATATCTGTGAAAACATGCAAATATCTACACCGCTATATGAGAAAACATGGAAATAACTACTCCGCTATGCATACAAACATGGAAATATCTACACCACTATCTGAGTAAACATGGAAATATCTACACCGCTATATCAATAAACATGGAAATATCAACACCGATATCTGAATAAACATAGAAATATTTACACCGCCATCTCTATAAACATGGAAATATCTACACCGCCATCTCTATAGATATGGAAATATCTACACTGCCATCTGTATAAACATGATAATATCTACACTACCATCTCTATAAACATGGAAATATCTATACCTCTATCTGTGTAAACGTGGAAATATCCACACCGTTATCCCTATAAATATGGAAATATCTTCACCACTTTCTGAATAAACCTGGAAATATCTACACCGCCATCTCTATAAACAGGGAAATATCAACACCGCCATCTGTATAAACATGGAAATATCTACACCGCCATCTGTATAAACATGGAAATATCAACACCGCCATCTCTATGAACATGGAAATATCTACAGCGCGATCTCTATAAACATGGAAATATCTACACCGCTATCTCTATAAACATGGAAATATCTAAACCACTATCTCTATAAACATGGAAATATCTACACCGCTATCTCCATAAACATGGAAATATCTACACCGCTATCTGTATAAACATGGAAATATCTACAGCGCTGAATGTATGAACGCCGAAATAACTACACCGCTATCTGTATAAACGTGGAAATATCTACAACGCTATCTGAATAAACATGGAAATATCTACTCCGCTATCTGTATAAAAATGGAAATATCTACACCGTTATCTCTAAAAACATGGAAATATCTACAAAGCCATCTGAATAAACATGGAAATATCTACACAGTCTTCTGTATAAAAATGGAAATATCTACACCACCATCTGTATAAACATGGAAATATCTACACCGCCATCTGTATAAACATGGAAATACCTACACAGCCATCTTTATAAACTTGGCAATATCTACACCACTGTCTGTAAAATCATGGAAATACCTACACTGCTATCTGTATAAACATGGAAATATCTACACCGCTATCCCTATAAACATGGAAATATCTACACCGCTATCTGAATAAACATGGACATATCTACACCGCTATCGGTATAAACATGGAAATATCTGCACTACTATCTCTAAAAACATGGAAATATCTACACCGCCATCTGCATAAACATGGAAATGTCAACACAGTCATCTGAATAAAAATGGAAATAACTACACCGCCAACTGTATAAACATGGAAATATCTACACAGCCATCTATATAAACATGGAAATAACTACACCGATATCTGTATAAACATGGAAATATCTACACCGCTATCTGTAAAATCAAGGAAATATTTACACCACTATCTGTATAAACATGTAAATATCTACACCGCTATCTGTATGAGCGTCAAAATATCTACACTGCTCTCTGCATAAATGTGGAAATATCTACAGCACTTTCTGTATAAACATGGAAATAACTACACCGCGATCTGTATAAACATGCAAATATCTACACCACTATATGTATAAACATGGAAATATCTACACCGCTCTCTGTATAAACATGGAACTATCTACACCGCTATCTGTGTAAACATGGAAATAACTACTGCGCTATCTGTATAGACATGGAAATATCTACACCGCCATCTATATAACCATGGAAATAACTACACCGCTATCTGTATAAAGATGGAAATATCTATACCTCTATCTCTACAAACATGGAAATATCTACACCGCTATCCCTATAAACATGGAAATATCTGCACCGCTGTCTGAATAAACATGGAAATATCTACACCGCTATCTGTATAAACATAGAAATATCTACACCGTCAACTCTAAAAACATGGAAATATCTACAATGCCATCTGAATAAACATGGAAATATCTACACAGTCTTCTGTATAAAAATGGAAATATCTACACCACCATCTGTATAAACATGGAAATATCTACACCGCCATCTGTATAAACATGGAAATACCTACACAGCCATCTTTATAAGCTTGGCAATATCTACACCACTATCTGTAAAATCATGGAAATACCTACACTGCTATCTGTATAAACATGGAAATATCTACACCGCTATCCCTATAAACATGGAAATAACTACACCGCTATCCGAATAAACATGGACATATCTACACCGCTATCGATATAAACACGGAAATATCTACATTACTATCTCTAAAAACATGGAAATATCTACACCGCCATCTGCATAAACATGGAAATATCAACACAGTCATCTGAATAAAAATGGAAATAACTACACCGCCAACTGTATAAACATGGAAATATCTACACGGCCATCTATATAAACATGGAAATAACTACACCGATATCTGTATAAACATGGAAATATCTACACCACTATCTGTAAAATCAAGGAAATATTTACACCACTATCTGTATGAACATGGAAATATCTACACCGCTATCTGTATGAGCGTCAAAATATCTACACTGCTCTCTGTATAAATGTGGAAATATCTACAGCACTTTCTGTATAAACATGGAAATAACTACACCGCTATCTGTATAAACATGGAAATATCTACACCACTATATGTATAAACATGGAAATATCTACACCGATCTCTGTATAAACATGGAACTATCTAGACCGCTATCTGTGTAAACATGGAAATAACTACTGCGCTATCTGTATAAACATGGAAATATTTTCACCGCCATCTATATAAACATGGAAATAACTACACCGCTATCTGTATAAAGATGGAAATATCTATACCTCTGTCTCTATAAACATGGGAATATCTACACCGCTATCCCTATAAACATGGAAATATCTGCACCGCTATCTGAATAAACATGGAAATATCTACACCGCTATCTGTATAAACATGGAAATATCTACACCGCTATCTCTAAAAACATGGAAATATCTACACCGACATCTGTATAAACATGGAAATATCTACACAGACATCTGAATAAAAATGGAAATATCTACACTGCCATCTCTATAAACATGTAAATAACAACACGGCTACATGTATAAACATGGAAATATCTATACCGCCACCTCCAAAAACATGGAAATACTTACACCGCCATCTGTATAAACTTGGAAATATCTACACTGCTATCTGTTTAAACATGGAAATATCTACACTGCTATATGTATAAACATGGAAATACCTACACCGCTATCTGTTTAAACATGGAAATATCTACACCGCTATCTGTATAAAAATGGAAATATCTACACTGCTATCTGTTTAAACATGGAAATATCTACTCCACAATCTGTATAAACGTGGAAATATCTACACCGCTATCTGAATAAACATGGAAATATCTACACCGCTATCTGTATAAAAATGGAAATATCTACACTGCTATCTGTTTAAACATGGAAATATCTACACTACTATATGTATAAACATGGAAATACCTACACCGCTATCTGTTTAAACATGGAAATATCTACACCGCTATATGTAAAAACATGGAAATAACTACTCCGCTATCTGAATAAACATGGAAATATCTACACCGCTATCTGAGTAAACACGGAAATATCTACACCGCTATATCAATAAACATGGAAATATCTACACCGCCATCTGTATAAATATGAAAATACCTACACCACCATCAGTATAAACATGGAAATATCTACACCACCATCTCTATAAACATGGAAATATCTATACCTCTATCTGTGTAAACATGGAAATATCTACACCGCTATCCCAATAAACATGGAAATATCTACACCACTTTCTGAATAAACATGGAAATACCTACACCGCCATCTCTATAAACAGGGAAATACCAACACCGCCATCTGTATAAACATGGAAATATCTACACCGCCATCTGTATAAACATAGAAATATCTACACCGCCATCTCTGTAAACATGGAAATATCTACACCGTGATCTCTATAAACATGGAAATATCTACACCGCCATCTTTATAAACATGGAAATATCTACACTGCCATCTTTATAAACATCAAAATATCTACACCGCCATCTGTAAAAACATGGAAATATCTACACCGCTATCTGCATAAACATGGAAATATCTACACCGCTATCTGTAAAAACATGGAAATATCTCCACAGGTATCTGTAAAACATGGAAATATCTACACAGCTATCTGTATAAACGTGGAAATATCTACACCGCTATATGAATAAACGTGGAAATATCTACAGTGCTATCTGTATATACGTGGAAATATTCTACACTGCTATCTGTATAAACTTGGAAATATCTACACCGCTATCCCTATAAACATGGAAATATCTACACCGCTATCTGAATAAACATGGAAATATCTACACCGCTATCTGTATAAAAATGGAAATATCTACACCGTTATCTCTAAACACATGGAAATATCTACACCGCCATCTGTATAAACATGGAAATATCTAAACAGTCATCTGTATAAAAATGGAAATATCTACACCACCATCTGTATAAACATTGAAATATCTACACAGCCAAATGTGTAAACATGGAAATATCTACACAGCCATCTGTATTAACTTGGCAATATCTACACCAGTATCTCTATAATCATGGAAATACCTACCCTGCTATCTGTATAAACATGGAAATATCTACACCGCTATCCCCATAAACATGGAAATATCTACACTGCTATAAGAATAAACATGGACATATCTACACCGCCATCTATATAAACATGGAAATAACTACACCGCTATCTCTATAAACATGGAAATATCTGTACCTCTATCTATATAGACATGGAAATATCTACATCGCTATCCCTATAAACATGGAAATATCTACACAATTATCTGAATAAACATGGAAATATCTACACTGCTATCAGTATAAACATGGAAATATCTACACCGCTATCTCTAAAAACATGGAAATATCTACACCGCCATCTGTATCAACATGGAAATATCTCCACAGTCATCTGAATAAAAATGGAAATATCTACAACGCCATCTCTCTAAACATGGAAATATCTACACGGATATATGTATAAACGTGGAAATATCTACACCGCCACCTCTATAAACATGGAAATACCTACACCGCCATCTGTATAAAGATGGAAATATCTACACTGCCATCTATATAAAAATGGAAATAACTACACCGATATCTGTATAAATATGGAAACATCCACACCGCTATCTGTACAATCATGGAAATATTTACACAACTATCTGTATAAACATGGAAATATCTACACCGCTGTCTGTATGAACGTCAGAATATCTACAGCGCTATCTGAGTAAACATGGGAATATCTACAACACTATCTCTATTAACATGGAAATATGTACACCGTTATTTGTATAAACATGGAAATATCTACACCGCTATCTGTATAAACATGGAAATATCTACACCGCTACCTGTATAAGCATGGAGATATCTATACCGCTATATGTATAAACGTGGAAATATCTACACCGCCATCTCTATAAACATGGAAATACCTACACGGCTATATGTATAAACGTGGAAATATCTACACCACCATCTCTGTAAACATGGAAATACCTTCACCGCCATCTGTATGAACATGGAAATATCTACATTGCCATCTATATAAACATGGAAATAACTACACCGCTATCTCCATTAACATGGAAATATCTATACCTCTATCTGTATAAAAATGGAATTATCTACACCGCTATCAGTATAAACATGAAAATATCTACACTGCTATCTCAATAAACATGAAAATATCTACACCGCTATCTGTATAAACATGGAAATATCTACACCGCTATCTCTATAAACATGGAAATATTTAAAGCACTATCTCTATAAACATGGAAATATCTACACCGCTATCTCTATAAACATGGAAATATCTACACAGCTATCTGTATAAAAATGGAAATATCTACAGCGCTATCTGTTCAAACATGGAAGTATCTACACCGCCATCTCGATTAACATGGAAATATCCACACCGCTATCTGTATAAATGTGGATATATCTACACCGGCATCTCTATAAACATGGAAATATCTACACGGCTATATGTAAAAACGTGGAAATATCTACACCGCCATCTCTATAAAACATGGAAATACCTACACCGCCATCTTTATAAACATGGAAATATCTACACCGCCATCTATATAAACATGTAAATAACTACACCGCTATCTGTATAAACATGGAAATATCTATACCTCTATCTGTATAAACATGGAAATATCTACACCGCTATCCCTATAAACATGGAAATATCTACACCGCTATCTGAATAAACATAGAAATATCTACACCGCTATCTGTATAAACATGGAAATATGTACACCGCTTTCTCTAAAAACATGGAAATATCTACACCGCCATCTGTATAAACATGGAAATATCTACACAGTCATCTGAATAAAAATGGAAATATCTACACCGCCATCTCTATAAACATGGAAATATCTACACGGCTATGTGTATAAACGTGGAAATATCTACACCGCCACCTCTATAAACATGGAAATACCTACACCGCCATCTGTATAAACATGGAAATATCTCCACCGCTATATGTATGAACGCCAAAATATCTACACCGCTATCTGTGTAAACGTGGAAAGATCTACACTGCTATGTGAATAAACCTCGAAGTACCTACACCGCTATCTGTATAAAAATGGAAATATCTACACTGCCATCTGAATACACATGGAAAAATCTACACAACCATCTGTATAAACATGGAAATATCTACACCGCTATCTGAATAAACATAGAAATATCTACACCGCTATCTGTATAAACATGGAAATATGTACACCGCTTTCTCTAAAAACATGGAAATATCTACACCGCCATCTGTATAAACATGGAAATATCTACACAGTCATCTGAATAAAAATGGAAATATCTACACCGCCATCTCTATAAACATGGAAATATCTACACGGCTATGTGTATAAACGTGGAAATATCTACACCGCCACCTCTATAAACATGGAAATACCTACACCGCCATCTGTATAAACATGGAAATATCTCCACCGCTATATGTATGAACGCCAAAATATCTACACCGCTATCTGTGTAAACGTGGAAAGATCTACACTGCTATGTGAATAAACCTCGAAGTACCTACACCGCTATCTGTATAAAAATGGAAATATCTACACTGCCATCTGAATACACATGGAAATATCTACACAACAATCTGTATAAACATGGAAATATCTACAACGCTATCTGTGAAAACATGGAAATAACTAATCCGCTATCTATATAAACATCGAAATATCTACACCTCTATCTCTAAAAACATGGAAATATCTACACCGCCATCTGTATAAACATGGAAATATCTACAGAGTCATCTAAATAAAAATGGAAATATCTACATCGCCATCTCTATAAACATGGAAATAATTACACGGCTATATGTATAAACATGGAAATATCTATAGCGCCACCCCTATAAACATGGAAATAACTACACCACCATCTGTATAAACATGGAAATATCTACACAGTCATCTGAATAAAAATGGAAATATCTACAACGCCATCTCTCTAAACATGGTAATATCTACACGGCTATATGTATAAACGTGGAAATACCTACACTGCCACATCTATAAACATGGAAATACCTACACCACCATCTGTATAAATATGGAAATATCTACACTGCCATCTATATAAACCTGGAAATAACTACACCGATATCTGTATAAACACGGAAATATCTACACCGCTATCGGTAAATTCATGGAAATGTTCACACCACTATCTGTATAAACATGGAAATATCTACACCTCTAGCTGTATGAACGTCAAATTATCTACACCGCCCTCTGTATAAACGTGGAAATATCTACACCGCTATCTCTATAAACATGGTAATAACTACACCGCTATCTGAATAAACATGGAAATATCTACACCGCGATCTATATAAACATGGAAATATCCACAACGCTATCTCTATAAACATGGAAATATCTACACCGCTCTCTCTAAAAACATGGAAACATCTACACCGCCATCTGTATAAACATGGAAATATCTACACAGTCATCAGAATAAAAATGGAAATATCTACAACGCCATCTCTCTAAACATGGTAATATCTACACGGCTATATGTATAAACGTGGAAATACCTACACTGCCACATCTATAAACATGGAAATACCTACACCACCATCTGTATAAACATGGAAATATCTACACTGCCATCTATATAAACCTGGAAATAACTACACCGATATCTGTATAAACATGGAAATATCTACACCGCTATCGGTAAATTCATGGAAATGTTCACACCACTATCTGTATAAACATGGAAATATCTACAGCGATATCTGTGTAAACATGGAAATTTATACACCGCTATCTGTGCAAACATGGAAATATCTACACCGCTATCTCTGTAAACATGGAAATATCTACACTGTTATCTGTATAAACATGGAAATATCTACACGGCTATATATATAAATGTGGAAATATATACACTGCTATCTGTATAAACGTGGAAATATTCTACACCGCTATCTGTATAAACTTGGAAATATCTACACCACTATCCCTATAAACATGGAAATATCTAAACCGCTATCGGAATAAACATGGAAATATCTACACCGCTATCCCTATAAACATGGAAATATCTACACTGCTATCTGAATAAACATGGAAATATCTACACCTCGATCTATATAAACATGGAAATAACTACACCGCTATCTCTATAAACATGGAAATATCTGTATCTCTATCTGTATAAACATGGAAATATCTACACCACTATCCCTATAAACATGGAAATATCTACACCGCTATCTCTAAAAACATGGAAATATCTACACCGCCATCTGTATAAACATGGAAATATCTACACAGTCATCTGAATAAAAATGGAAATATCTACAACGCCATCTCTCTAAACATGGTAATATCTACACGGCTATATGTATAAACGTGGAAATACGTACAACGCCACCTCTATAAACATGGAAATAACTACACCACCATCTGTATAAACGTGGAAATATCTACACCGCTATCTGAATAAACATGGAAATATCTACACCGCTATCTGTATAAAAATGGAAATATCTACACTGCTATCTGTATAAACATGGAAATATCTACACTGCTATATGTATAAACATGGAAATACCTACACTGCTATCTGTTTAAACATGGTAGTATCTACACCGCTATATGTAAAAACATGGAAATAACTACTCCGCTATCTGAATAAAAATGGAAATATCTACACCGCTATCTGAGTAAACACGGAAATATCTACACCGCTATATCAATAAACATGGAAATATCTACACCGCCATCTGTATAAATATGAAAATACCTACACCACCATCAGTATAAACATGGAAATATCTACACGGCCATCTCTATAAACATGGAAATATCTATACCTCTATCTGTGTAAACATGGAAATATCTACACCACTATCCCAATAAACATGGAAATATCTACACCACTTTCTGAATAAACATGGAAATACCTACACCGCCATCTCTATAAACAGGGAAATACCAACACCGCCATCTGTATAAACATGGAAATATCTACACCGCCATCTGTATAAACATAGAAATATCTACACCGCCATCTCTGTAAACATGGAAATATCTACACCGTGATCTCTATAAACATGGAAATATCTACACCGCCATCTTTATAAACATGGAAATATCTACACTGCCATCTTTATAAACATCAAAATATCTACACCGCCATCTGTAAAAACATGGAAATATCTACACCGCTATCTGCATAAACATGGAAATATCTACACCGCTATCTGTAAAAATATGGAAATATCTCCACAGGTATCTGTAAAACATGGAAATATCTACACACCTATCTATATAAACGTGGAAATATCTACACCGCTATATGTATAAACGTGGAAATATCTACAGTGCTATCTGTATATACATGGAAATATTCTACACTGCTATCTGTATAAACTTGGAAATATCTACACCGCTATCCCTATAAACATGGAAATATCTACACCGCTATCTGAATAAACATGGAAATATCTACACCGCTATCTGTATAAAAATGGAAATATCTACACTGTTATCTCTAAACACATGGAAATATCTACACCGCCATCTGTATAAACATGGAAATATCTAAACAGTCATCTGTATAAAAATGGAAATATCTTCACCACCATCTGTATAAACATGGAAATACCTACACAGCGATCTGTATAAACATGGAAATATCTACACAGCCATCTGTATTAACTTGGCAATATCTACACCAGTATCTCTATAATCATGGAAATACCTACCCTGCTATCTGTATAAACATGGAAATATCTACACCGCTATCCCCATAAACATGGAAATATCTACACTGCTATCTGAATAAACATGGACATATCTACACCGCCATCTATATAAACATGGAAATAACTACACTGCTATCTCTATAAACATGGAAATATCCGTACCTCTATCTATATAGACATGGAAATATCTACATCGCTATCCCTATAAACATGGAAATATCTACACCGCTATCTGAATAAACATAGAAATATCTACACCGCTATCTGTATAAACATGGAAATATGTACACCGCTTTCTCTAAAAACATGGAAATATCTACACCGCTATCTCTATAAACATGGAAATATTTAAAGCACTATCTCTATAAACATGGAAATATCTACACCGCTATCTCTATAAACATGGAAATATCTACACAGCTATCTGTATAAAAATGGAAATATCTACAGCGCTATCTGTTCAAACATGGAAGTATCTACACCGCCATCTCGATTAACATGGAAATATCCACACCGCTATCTGTATAAATGTGGATATATCTACACCGGCATCTCTATAAACATGGAAATATCTACACGGCTATATGTAAAAACGTGGAAATATCTACACCGCCATCTCTATAAAACATGGAAATACCTACACCGCCATCTTTATAAACATGGAAATATCTACACCGCCATCTATATAAACATGTAAATAACTACACCGCTATCTGTATAAACATGGAAATATCTATACCTCTATCTGTATAAACATGGAAATATCTACACCGCTATCCCTATAAACATGGAAATATCTACACCGCTATCTGAATAAACATAGAAATATCTACACCGCTATCTGTATAAACATGGAAATATGTACACCGCTTTCTCTAAAAACATGGAAATATCTACACCGCCATCTGTATAAACATGGAAATATCTACACAGTCATCTGAATAAAAATGGAAATATCTACACCGCCATCTCTATAAACATGGAAATATCTACACGGCTATGTGTATAAACGTGGAAATATCTACACCGCCACCTCTATAAACATGGAAATACCTACACCGCCATCTGTATAAACATGGAAATATCTCCACCGCTATATGTATGAACGCCAAAATATCTACACCGCTATCTGTGTAAACGTGGAAAGATCTACACTGCTATGTGAATAAACCTCGAAGTACCTACACCGCTATCTGTATAAAAATGGAAATATCTACACTGCCATCTGAATACACATGGAAATATCTACACAACAATCTGTATAAACATGGAAATATCTACAACGCTATCTGTGAAAACATGGAAATAACTAATCCGCTATCTATATAAACATCGAAATATCTACACCTCTATCTCTAAAAACATGGAAATATCTACACCGCCATCTGTATAAACATGGAAATATCTACAGAGTCATCTAAATAAAAATGGAAATATCTACATCGCCATCTCTATAAACATGGAAATAATTACACGGCTATATGTATAAACATGGAAATATCTATAGCGCCACCCCTATAAACATGGAAATAACTACACCACCATCTGTATAAACATGGAAATATCTACACAGTCATCTGAATAAAAATGGAAATATCTACAACGCCATCTCTCTAAACATGGTAATATCTACACGGCTATATGTATAAACGTGGAAATACCTACACTGCCACATCTATAAACATGGAAATACCTACACCACCATCTGTATAAATATGGAAATATCTACACTGCCATCTATATAAACCTGGAAATAACTACACCGATATCTGTATAAACACGGAAATATCTACACCGCTATCGGTAAATTCATGGAAATGTTCACACCACTATCTGTATAAACATGGAAATATCTACACCTCTAGCTGTATGAACGTCAAATTATCTACACCGCCCTCTGTATAAACGTGGAAATATCTACACCGCTATCTCTATAAACATGGTAATAACTACACCGCTATCTGAATAAACATGGAAATATCTACACCGCGATCTATATAAACATGGAAATATCCACAACGCTATCTCTATAAACATGGAAATATCTACACCGCTCTCTCTAAAAACATGGAAATATCTACACCGCCATCTGTATAAACATGGAAATATCTACACAGTCATCAGAATAAAAATGGAAATATCTACAACGCCATCTCTCTAAACATGGTAATATCTACACGGCTATATGTATAAACGTGGAAATACCTACACTGCCACATCTATAAACATGGAAATACCTACACCACCATCTGTATAAACATGGAAATATCTACACTGCCATCTATATAAACCTGGAAATAACTACACCGATATCTGTATAAACATGGAAATATCTACACCGCTATCGGTAAATTCATGGAAATGTTCACACCACTATCTGTATAAACATGGAAATATCTACAGCGATATCTGTGTAAACATGGAAATTTATACACCGCTATCTGTGCAAACATGGAAATATCTACACCGCTATCTCTGTAAACATGGAAATATCTACACTGTTATCTGTATAAACATGGAAATATCTACACGGCTATATATATAAATGTGGAAATATATACACTGCTATCTGTATAAACGTGGAAATATTCTACACCGCTATCTGTATAAACTTGGAAATATCTACACCACTATCCCTATAAACATGGAAATATCTAAACCGCTATCGGAATAAACATGGAAATATCTACACCGCTATCCCTATAAACATGGAAATATCTACACTGCTATCTGAATAAACATGGAAATATCTACACCTCGATCTATATAAACATGGAAATAACTACACCGCTATCTCTATAAACATGGAAATATCTGTATCTCTATCTGTATAAACATGGAAATATCTACACCACTATCCCTATAAACATGGAAATATCTACACCGCTATCTCTAAAAACATGGAAATATCTACACCGCCATCTGTATAAACATGGAAATATCTACACAGTCATCTGAATAAAAATGGAAATATCTACAACGCCATCTCTCTAAACATGGTAATATCTACACGGCTATATGTATAAACGTGGAAATACGTACAACGCCACCTCTATAAACATGGAAATAACTACACCACCATCTGTATAAACGTGGAAATATCTACACCGCTATCTGAATAAACATGGAAATATCTACACCGCTATCTGTATAAAAATGGAAATATCTACACTGCTATCTGTATAAACATGGAAATATCTACACTGCTATATGTATAAACATGGAAATACCTACACCGCTATCTGTTTAAACATGGTAGTATCTACACCGCTATATGTAAAAACATGGAAATAACTACTCCGCTATCTGAATAAAAATGGAAATATCTACACCGCTATCTGAGTAAACACGGAAATATCTACACCGCTATATCAATAAACATGGAAATATCTACACCGCCATCTGTATAAATATGAAAATACCTACACCACCATCAGTATAAACATGGAAATATCTACACGGCCATCTCTATAAACATGGAAATATCTATACCTCTATCTGTGTAAACATGGAAATATCTACACCACTATCCCAATAAACATGGAAATATCTACACCACTTTCTGAATAAACATGGAAATACCTACACCGCCATCTCTATAAACAGGGAAATACCAACACCGCCATCTGTATAAACATGGAAATATCTACACCGCCATCTGTATAAACATAGAAATATCTACACCGCCATCTCTGTAAACATGGAAATATCTACACCGTGATCTCTATAAACATGGAAATATCTACACCGCCATCTTTATAAACATGGAAATATCTACACTGCCATCTTTATAAACATCAAAATATCTACACCGCCATCTGTAAAAACATGGAAATATCTACACCGCTATCTGCATAAACATGGAAATATCTACACCGCTATCTGTAAAAATATGGAAATATCTCCACAGGTATCTGTAAAACATGGAAATATCTACACACCTATCTATATAAACGTGGAAATATCTACACCGCTATATGTATAAACGTGGAAATATCTACAGTGCTATCTGTATATACATGGAAATATTCTACACTGCTATCTGTATAAACTTGGAAATATCTACACCGCTATCCCTATAAACATGGAAATATCTACACCGCTATCTGAATAAACATGGAAATATCTACACCGCTATCTGTATAAAAATGGAAATATCTACACTGTTATCTCTAAACACATGGAAATATCTACACCGCCATCTGTATAAACATGGAAATATCTAAACAGTCATCTGTATAAAAATGGAAATATCTTCACCACCATCTGTATAAACATGGAAATACCTACACAGCGATCTGTATAAACATGGAAATATCTACACAGCCATCTGTATTAACTTGGCAATATCTACACCAGTATCTCTATAATCATGGAAATACCTACCCTGCTATCTGTATAAACATGGAAATATCTACACCGCTATCCCCATAAACATGGAAATATCTACACTGCTATCTGAATAAACATGGACATATCTACACCGCCATCTATATAAACATGGAAATAACTACACTGCTATCTCTATAAACATGGAAATATCCGTACCTCTATCTATATAGACATGGAAATATCTACATCGCTATCCCTATAAACATGGAAATATCTACACCGCTATCTGAATAAACATAGAAATATCTACACCGCTATCTGTATAAACATGGAAATATGTACACCGCTTTCTCTAAAAACATGGAAATATCTACACCGCCATCTGTATAAACATGGAAATATCTACACAGTCATCTGAATAAAAATGTAAATATCTACACCGCCATCTCTATAAACATGGAAATATCTACACGACTATGTGTATAAACGTGGAAATATCTACACCGCCACCTCTATAAACATGGAAATACCTACACCGCCATCTGTATAAACATGGAAATATCTCCACCGCTATATGTATGAACGCCAAAATATCTACACGGCTATCTGTATAAACGTGGAAAGATCTACACTGCTATGTGAATAAACCTCGAAGTACCTACACCGCTATCTGTATAAAAATGGAAACACCTACACTGCCATCTGAATACACATGGAAATGTCTACACAACCATCTGTATAAACATGGAAATATCTACACCGCTATCTGTGAAAACATGGAAATAACTAATCCGCTATCTATATAAACATCGAAATATCTACACCTCTATCTCTAAAAACATGGAAATATCTACACCGCCATCTGTATAAACATGGAAATATCTACAGAGTCATCTGAATAAAAATGGAAATATCTACATCGCCATCTCTATAAACATGGAAATAATTACACGTCTATATGTATAAACATGGAAATATCTATAGCGCCACCCCTATAAACATGGAAATAACAACACCGCCATCTGTATAAACATGGAAATATCTACACTGCTATATGTATGAACGTCAAAATATCTACACCGCTATCTGTATAAACGTCGAAATATCTACACCGCTATCTTTATAAACATGGAAATATCTACACCGCTCTCTGTATAAAAACGGAAATATCTTCACTTCTATCTGTATAAACATGGAAATATCTACACTGCTGTATGTATAAACATGGAAATATCTTCACCGCTATCTGTATAAACATGGAAATAACTACACCGATATCTGTGTAAACATGGAAATATCTACATCGCTATCTGTGAAAACATGGACATAACTACTCCGCTATCTGTATAAACATGGAAATATTTACACCGCTATCTGGGTAAACATGGAAATATCTAAACCACTATATCAATAACCATGGAAATATCTACACTGATATCTGTATAAACTTGGAAATATCTACACCGCCATCTCTATAAACATGGAAATATCTACACTGCCATCTGTATAAATATGGTAATATCTACACCGCCATCTGTATAAACGTGGAAATATCTACACCGCCATCTCTATAAACATGGAAATATCTATACCTCTGTCTGTATAAACATCAAAATATCTAAACTGCTATCCCTATAAACATGGAAATATCTACACAACTTTCTGAATAAATGTGGAAATATCTACACCGCCATCTCTTTAAAAAGGGAAATATCAACACCGCCATCTGTATAAACATGGAAATATCTACACCGCCATGTGTATAAACATGGAAATATTTACACCGCCATCTCTATGAACATGGAAATATCTGCATAGTGAACTCTATAAACATGGAAATATCTACACCGCCATCTCTATAAACATGGAAATATCTACACCGCCATTTCTATAAACATGGAAATATTTACACCGCTACCAGTATAAACGTGGAAATATCTACACCGCTATCTGCATAAACGTGGAAATATTCTACACCGCTATCTGTATAAACTTGCAAATATCTACTCCGCTATCCCTATAAACATGGAAATATCTAAACCGCTATCGGAATAAACATGGAAATATCTACACCGCTATCCCTATAAACATGGAAATATCTACACTGCTATCTGAATAAACATGGAAATATCTACACCGCGATCTATATAAACATGGAAATATCTACACCGCTATCTCTATAAACATGGAAATATCTGTACCTCTATCTGTATAAATATGGAAATATCTACACCGCTATCCCTATAAACATGGAAATATCTACACCGCTCTCTCTAAAAACATGGAAATATCTACACCGCCATCTGTATAAACATGGAAATATCTACACAGTCATCTGAATAAAAATGGATATATCTACAACGCCATCTCTCTAAACATGGTAATATCTACACGGCTATATGTATAAACGTGGAAATACCTACACTGCCACATCAATAAACATGGAAATACCTACACCACCATCTGTATAAACATGGAAATATCTACACTGCCATCTATATAAACCTGGAAATAACTACACCGATATCTGTATAAACACGGAAATATCTACACCGCTATCGGTAAATTCATGGAAATGTTCACACCACTATCTGTATAAACATGGAAATATCTACACTGCTAGCTGTATGAACGTCAAATTATCTACACCGCTCGCTGTATAAACGTGGAAATATCTACACCGCTATCTGTATAAACATGGTAATAACTACACCGCTATCTGAATAAACATGGAAATATCTACACCACGATCTATATAAACATGGAAATATCTACACCGCTATCTCTATAAACATGGAAATATCTGTACCTCTATCTGTATAAACATGGAAATATCTACACCGCTATCCCTATAAACATGGAAATATCTACACCGCTCTCTCTAAAAACATGGAAATATCTACACCGCCATCTGTATAAATATGGAAATATCTACACATTCATCTGAATAAAAATGGAAATATCTACAACGCCATCTCTCTAAACATGGTAATATCTACAAGGCTAAATGTATAAACGTGGAAATACCTACACTGCCACATCTATAAACATGGAAATACCTACACCACCATCTGTATAAACATGGAAATATCTACACTGCCATCTATATAAACCTGGAAATAACTACACCGATATCTGTATAAACACGGAAATATCTACACCGCTATCGGTAAATTCATGGAAATGTTCACACCACTATCTGTATAAACATTGAAATATCTACACCGCTATCTGTATGAACGTCAAATTATCTACACCGCTCTCTGTATAAACGTGGAAATATCTACACCGCTATCTGTATAAACATGGTAATAACTACACCGCTATCTGTATAAACATGGAAATATCTACACCGCTAACTGTGTAAACATGGAAATATCTACACCACTATCTGTGTAATCATGGAAATATCTACTTCGCAATCTGTATAAACATGGAAATATCTACAGCGATATCTGTGTAAACATGGAAATTTATACACCGATATCTGTGCAAACATGGATATATCTACACCGCTATCTCTGTAAACATGGAAATATCTCCACTGTTATCTGTATAAACATGGAAATATCTACACGGCTATATGTATAAACGTGGAAATATCTACACTGCTATCTGTGTAAACGTGGAAATATTCTACACCGCTATCTTTATAAACTTGGAAATATCTACACCGCTATCCCTATAAACATGGAAATATCTAAACCGCTATCGGAATAAACATGGAAATATCTACACCGCTATCCCTATAAACATGGAAATATCTACACTGCTATCTGAATAAACTTGGAAATATCTACACCTCGATCTCTATAAACATGGAAATAACTACACCGCTATCTCTATAAACATGGAAATATCTGTATCTCTATCTGTATAAACATGGAAATATCTACACCGCTATCCCTATAAACATGGAAATATCTACACCGCTAAATCTAAAAACATGGAAATATCTACACCGCCATCTGAATAAACATGGAAATATCTACACAGTCATCTGAATAAAAATGGAAATATCTACAACGCCATCTCTCTAAACATGGTAATACCTACACGGCTATATGTATAAACGTGGAAATACCTACAACGCCACCTCTATAAACATGGAAATACCTACACCACCATCTGTATAAACATGGAAATATCTACACTGCCATCTATATAAACCTGGAAATAACTACACCGATATCTGTATAAACCCAGAAATATCAACACCACTATCGGTAAATTCATGGAAATGTTCACACCACTATCTGTATAAACATGGAAATATCTACACCGCTATCTGTATGAACGTCAAATTATCTACACCGCTCTCTGTATAAACGTGGAAATATCTACAACGCTATCTGTATAAACATGGTAATAACTACACCGCTATCTGTAAAAAACATGGAAATATCTACACCACTAACTGTGTAAACATGGAAATATCTACACCACTATCTGTGTAATCATGGAAATATCTACTGTGCAATCTGTATAAACATGGAAATATCTACAGCGATATCTGTGTAAACATGAAAATTTATACACCGCTATCTGTGCAAACATGGAAATATCTACACCGCTATCTCTGTAAACATGGAAATATCTACACTGTTATCTGTATAAACATGGAAATATCTACACGGCTATATGTATAAACGTGGAAATATCTACACCGCCATCTCTATAAACATGGAAACAGCTACACCGCCACCTGCATAAACATGGAAATATCTACACCGCCATCTATATAAATTTGGAAATAACTACACCGCTATCTCTATAAACATGGAAATATCTATACCTCTATTTGTATAAACAGGGAAATATCTACACCGCTATTCCTATAAACAGGGAAATATCTACACGGCTATGTGTATAAACATGGAAATATCTACACCGCCATCTGTATAAACATTTAAATATATACACCGCTATCTGTATAAAGATGGAAATATCTACACCGCTATCTGTATAAACATGGAAATATCCACACTGCTATCTCTATCAACGTGGAGATATCTGCACCGCTGTCGGTATACACATGGAAATATCTACACAGTGATCTGAATAAAAATGGAAATATCTTCACCGCCATCTCTATAAACATGGAAATATCTACATGGCTATATGTATAAACGTGGAAATAACTACACCGCCACCTCTATAAACATGGAAATACATACACCGCCATCTGTATAAACATACAAATGTCTACACCGCCATCTATATAAACATGGAAATAACTACACCGCTATCTGTATAAACATGGAAACATCTACACAGCTATCTGGAGAAACAAGGAAATATCTACACCACCCTCTCTATAAACATGGAAATATCTACACCGCTATATGTATGAGCGTCAAAATATCTACACCGCTATCTGTATAAACGCGGAAATATCTACACCGCTATCTGTGAAAACATAGAAATAACTACACCGCTATCTGTATAAACATGGAAATATCTACAACGCTATGTGTATAAACATGGAAATATCTACACTGCTACATGTATTAAAATGGAAATAACTACACCGCAATCTGTAAAAACATGGAAGTATCTACAGAGCTATATGTTTAAACGTGGAAATATCTACAACGCCATCTCTATAAACATGGAAATACCTTCACTGCCATCTGTATAAACATGTTAATATCTACACCGCCATCCATATAAACAGGGAAATAACTACACCGCTATCTCTATAAACATGGAAATGTCTATACCTCTATCTGTATAAACAAGGAAATATCTACACCGCTATCCCTATAAACATGGAAATATCTACACCGCTATCTGAATAAACATGGAAATAGCTACACCGCTATCTGTATAAACATGGAAATATCTACAACGTTATCTCTAAAAACATGGAAATATCTACACTGCCATCTGTATAAACATGGAAATATCTACACTGTCATCTGTATAAAAATGAAAATATCTACACCACCATCTGTATAAACACGGAAATATCTACACCGCCGTCTGCAAAAACATGGAAATAACTACACAGCCATCCGTATAAACATGGCAATATCTACAACACTATCTGTATAATCATGGAAATACCTACACTGCTATCTGTATGAACATTGAAATATCTACACCGATATCTGTATAAACATGGAAATATCTACACCGCCATCTGTATAAACATGGAAATATCAACACCGCCATATCTATAAACATGGAAATATCTATACCTCTATCTGTGTGAACATGGATATATCAACACCGCCACCCCTATAAACATGGAAATATCTACACAGCTATCTGAATAAACATGGAAATATCTACACAACTATCTCTATAAACAGGGAAATATCAACAGCGCTATCTGTGTAAACATGGATATATGTACGTCGCTATCGCTATAAACAGGGAAATATCAACACCACTATCTGTATAAACATGGAAATATCTACACCGCCATCTGTAGAAACTTGGAAATATCTACACCGCTATTCCTATAAACATGGAAATATCTACACAGCTATGTGTATAAACATGGAAATATCTACACTGTTATCTGTATAAACATGGAAATATCTACACCTCTATCTTTATAAACTTGGAAATATCTACACCGCTACCTGTATAAACATGGAAATATCTCCACCACTATCTGTATAAACATGGAAATATCTACACCGATATCTGTATAAACATGGAAATATCTACACCGCCATCTCTATAAACCTAGAAATATCTACACACCAATGTGTATAAATATGGAAATATCTACCACGCCATCTGTATAAACATGGAAATGTCTACACCGCCATCTCTATAAACATGGAAATATCTACACCGCTATCTGTATAAATGTGGAAATATCTACAATGCTATATGTGTAAAGATGGAAATATCTACTCCGCTATCCCTATAAACATGGAAATATCTACACCGCTATCCCTGTAAACATGGAAATATCTACACTGCTATGTGAATAAACATGGAAATATCTACACCGCTATCTGTATAAACATGGAAATATCTACACTGCTGTCTTTATAAAAGTGGAAATATCTACACAGCTATCTCTATAAATGTGGAAATATCTACACCGCTATCTGTATAAACATGGAAATAGCTACACCGCTATCTGTATAAACGTGGAAATATCTACACCGTCATCTGTATAAACTTGGGAATATCTACACCGCTATCTGTATAAACATGGAAATATTTACAGCACTATCTGTATAAACGTGGAAATACCTACACCGCTATCTATATAAACATGGAAACATCTACACAGCTATCTGTATAAACACGGAAATATCTACACCACTATCTGCATAAACATGGAAAAATCTACACCACTATCTGTATAAACATGGAAATATCTACAATGCCATGTCAATAAACATGGAAATATCTACACTGCAATCTCTATAAACATGGAAATATCTACACTGCTACCTCTATCAACATGGAAATATCTACACCGCTGTCTGTATAAACAAGAAAATATGTGTACCGTCATCTCTATAAACATGGAAATATCTACACCTCCATCTGTATAAACATGGAAATATCTACACTGCTACCTCTATAAATTTAGAAATATCTACACCGCTATCTCTAAAAACACGGAAATATCTGCACCGCTATCTCTATAAACATTGAAATTTATACACTGCTATCTGTATAAACATGGAAATATCTACAGCGTTATCAGTATAAACATGGAAATATCTACAACGTTATCTCTATAAACGTGGAAACATCTACACCGCTATCTCTATAAACATGGAAATATCTACACTGCTATCTGTATAAACATGGAATTATCTACACCGCCATCTCAATAAACATGGAAATATCTACAGCGCTATCTGTATAAACATGGGAATATCTACACCACGATCTGTATAAACATGGAAAAATCTACAACACTATCTGTATAAACATGGAAATAGCTACAACGCCATGTCTATAAACATGGAAATATCTACAATGCCATCTCTAAAAACACGGAAATATCTACACTGCTATCTCTATAAACATTGAAATGTATACACTGCTATCTGTATAAACATGGAAATATCTACACCGCCATCTATATAAACATGGAAATAACTACACTGATATCTCTATAAACATGGAAATATCTATAACTCTATCTGTATAAATATGGAAATATCTACAACACTATCCCTATAAACATGGAAATATCTAAACCGCTATCTGAATAAACATGGAAATATCTACACAGCCATCTGTATACACAGGGAAATATCTATACAGCCATCTGCATAAACATGGAAATATCTACAACACTATCTGTATAAACATGGAAATATCTACATCGCTATATGTATAAACATGGATATATCTCCACCGCTATCTCTATAAACATGGAAATATCCACACCAATATCTTTATAAACACGGAAATATCTACACCGCTATCTGTATAAACATGGAAATATCTACAACAATATCTGTGTAAACATGGCAATATCTACACAGGTACCTGTGTAAACATGGAAATATGTACACCGCTATCTGTGTAAAAATGGAAATATCTACACCGCAATCTGTGCAAACATGGAAATATCTACACCGCTATCTCTGTAAACATGAAAATATCTGCACCGCTATCTGTATAAACATGGAAATATCTACACCGCCATCTGAATATACATGGAAATATCTCCACCACTATCTGTATAAACATGGAAATATCTCCAGTGCTATCTCTATAAACATGGAAATATCTAAACTGCTATCTTTATAAACATGGAAATATCTACACCGCTTCCTGTATAAACATGGAAATATCTACAACACTATATGTGTAAACATGGGAATATCTTCACAGCTACCGGTGTAAACAGGGAAATATGTACACCGCTATCTGTGTAAAGACGGAAATATCTACACCGCAATCTGTGCAAATATGGAAATATCTACACCGCTATCTCTGTAAACATGGAAGTATCTACACCGCTATCTGTATAAACATGGAAATATCTACACAGCTCTCTGTATGAACATGGAAATATCTACACCGCTATCTGTAAAAACATGGAAATATCAACACCGCTATCTGTATAAATATGGAAATATCTACACCGCTATCTCTATAAACATGGAAATGTCTACACCGCTAGCTGTATAAACATGGAAATATCTACATGGCTATCTCTATAAACATGGAAATATCTACACTGCCATCTGTATAAACATGGAAATATCTACACAGTCATCTGCATAAACATAGAAATATCTACACCACTATCTGTATAAACATGGAAATACCTAAACAGCCATTTGTATAAACATGGAAATAACTACACCACTGTCTGTATAAACACGGAAATATCTACATCGCTATCTGTATAAACATGGAAATATCTCCAATGCTATCTCTATAAACATGGAAATATCTACACCGCATCCTGTAAAAATATGGAAATATCTACACAGACATCTGTATAACCATGGAAATATCTACAGTTACATCTGTACACACATGGAAATATATACACTGCCATCTGTATACACATGGAAATATTTACACACCCATCTGAATAAACATGGAAATATCTACACAGCTATCTCTATAAACATGGAAATACCTACAACGCAATCTCTATAAACATGGAAATATCTACACCGCTATCTGAATAAACATGGAAATATCTACACCGCCAACATTATAAACCTGGAAATATCTACACCGCCATCTGTATAAACATGGAAATATCTCCACCGCTATCTGTATAGACATGGAAATATCTCCACCGCTATCTCTATAAACATGGAAATATCTACACCGTTACCTGTATAAACATGGACATACCTACACCGCTATCTCTATAAAAATGGAATTACCTACACCGCAATGTGTAGAAACGTGGAAATATCTACACGGCTATCTGCATAAACATGGAAATATCTACACCGCTATCTGTATAAACTTGGAAATATCTATACACCTATCTGTATAAACATAGAAATATCTCCACCGCTATCTGTATAAACATGGAAATAGCTACACCGCTATCTGTATAAACATGGAAATATCTACACTGCTATCTGTATAAACATGGAAATATCTACACCGCTATCTGTATAAACATGGAAATATCTACATCGCTATATGTATAAACATGGATATATCTCCACCGCCATCTCTATAAACATGGAAATATCTACACCGATATCTTTATAAACATGGAAATATCAACAGTGCTATCCCTATAAACCTGGGAATACCTACACCGCAATCTGTATAAACATGGAAATATGTACACAGCCATCTGTTGAAACATGCAAATATCTACACCGCTATCTGTATCAACATGGAAATACCTACACCGCTATCTGTATAAACATGGAAATATCTACATTGCTATCTGTATGAACATGGAAATATCTCCACCGCTATCTCTATAAACATGGAAATATCTACACCAATATCTTTATAAACATGGAAATATCTACACCGCTATCAGTATAAACATGGAAATATCCACAACACTATCTATGTAAACATGGAAATATCTACACAGCTATCTGTGTAAACATGGAAATAAGTACACCGCTATCTGTGTAAAGATGGAAATATCTACACCGCAATCTGTGCAAATATGGAAATATCTACACCGCTATCTCCGAAAACATGGAAATATCTACACCGCTATCTGTATAAACTCGGAAATATCTGCAACGTTATCTGTATAAACATGGAAATATCTACACCGCAATCTGTGCAAATATGGAAATATCTACACCGCTATCTCCGAAAACATGGAAATATCTACACCGCTATCTGTATAAACTCGGAAATATCTACAACGTTATCTGTATAAACATGGAAATATCTACACCGCTATCTGTATAAATATGCAAATATCTACACCGCTATCTCTATAAACATCGAAATGTCTACACCGCTATCTGTATAAACATGGAAATATCTACATGGCTATGTCTATAAACATGGAAATATCTACACCAACATCTGTATAAACATGGAAATACCTACACAGTCATGTGTATAAACGTGGAAATATCTACACCACTATCTGTATAAACATGGAAATATCTACACTGCCATATGTATAAACATGGAAATACCTACACAGCCATCTGTATAAACATGGAAATATCTACACAGCCATCTCTACAAACATGGAAATATCTACACCGCTATGTGTATAAACATGGAAATAGCCACACCGCTATCTGTATAAACATGGAAATATCTACAACACCATCTGTAAACACATGGAAATATCTACACAGTCATCTGCATAAACATGGAAATATCTACATCTCCATCTGCATAAACATGGAAATATCTTCACTGCCATCTGTATGAACATGGAAGTACCTACAATGCCATCTGTATAAACATGGAAATATCTACACACCTATCTATATTAACATGGAAATACCTACACCGCAATCTGTATAAATATGGAAATATCTACACCGCTATCTGTATAAACATGGAAATATCTACACCGCTATCTGTGTAAATATGGAAATATCTACACCGCTATCCCTCTATACATGGGATTGTCTACACCGCTATCTGTATAAACATGGAATTATCTACAACGCTATCTGTATAAACAGAGAAATAACTACACCGCTATCTGTATAAATATGGAAATATCTACACCGCTATCCCTATATACATGGAATTGTCTACACCGCTATCTGTATAAACATGGAAATATCTACAACGCTATCTGTATAAACATAGAAATAGCTACACTGCTATCTGTATGAACATGGAAATATATACACTGCTATCTATATAAATATGGAAATATCTACACCGTTATCTCTATAAACATGGAAATGTCTACACCGCTCTCTGTATGAATATGGAAATATCTACATGGCTGTCTCTATAAACATGGAAATATCTACACTGCCATCTGTATAAACATGGAAATAACTACACAGTCATCTGTATAAACATGGAAATATCTACACCACTATCTGTATAAACATGGAAGTATCTATACTGCCTTCTCTATAAACATGGAAATATCAACACATCCATCTCTATAAACATGGAAATATCTACACTGCTCTCTGTATAAACATGGAAATAGCCACAGCGCTATGTGTATAAACATGAAAATATCAACACCGCCATGTGTAAAATTATGAAAATAACCACACAGTCATCTGTATATACATGGAATTATTTACACCTCCATCTGTATAAACATGGAAATACCTACAGTGCCATCTGAATACACATGAAAATATCTACACACCCATCTGTATAAACATGGAAATATCTACACTGCTATCTCTATAAACATGGAAATACCTACACCGCTATCTTTATAAACTTGGAAATATCTACACCGCCATCTGTATAAACATGAAAATATCTCCACCGCTATCTGTATAGACATGGAAATATCTTCACAGGTATCTGTATAAACATGGAAATATCTACACCGTTTTCTGTATAAACACGGACATACCTACACCGCTATCTCTATAAACATGGAAATACATACACCGCTATCTGTATAAACATGGAAATATCTACATCGCTATCTGTATAAACTTGGAAATATCTACACAGCCATCTGTATGAAAATGGAAATATCTCCACCGCTGTCTGTATAAACATGGAAATATCTACACCGATATCTGTATACATGTGGAAATATCTATACCGCTATCTGTATAAACATGGAAATATCTACACCGCTATCTCTATAAACATGGAAATATCTACACCGCTATCTGTATAAATATGGAAATATCTACATCGCTATATATATAAACATGGATATATCTCCACCGCTATCTCTATAAACATGGAATTATCTACACCGCCATCTGTATAAACATGGAAATACCTACACAGTCATGTGCATAAACATGGAAATATCTACACAGCCGTCTCTACAAATATGGAAATATCTACACCGTTATCTGTATAAACATGGAAATATCTACACCGCCATCTGTGAAAACATGGAAATATCTCCACAGTCATCTATATAAACATGGAAATATCTACACATCCATGTGTATAAACATGGAAATATCTACACAGCCATCTCTATAAATATGGAAATATCTACACCGTTATCTGTATAAACATGGAAATATCTACACCGCCATCTGTGAAAATATGGAAATATCTACACAGTCATCTATATAAACATGGAAATATTTACACATCCATCTGTATAAACATGGAAATATCTACACTGCATTTGTATACACCTGGAAATATCTACACAACCATGTGTATAAACATGGAAATATCTACACCACTACCTCTATAAAGATGGAAATACCTACACCTCAATCTGTATAAACATGGAAATATCTACACCGCTATCTGAAAAACATGGAAATATCTACACTGCTATCTGTATAAACATGGAAATATCTACACCGCCATCTGTATAAACATGTAAATATCTCCACCGCTATCTGTATAAACATGGAAATAACTACACCGCTATCTGTATAAACATGAAAATATCTACATCGCTATCTGTATAAACATGGAAATATCTCCACAGCTATCTCTATAAATATGCAAATATCAACACCGCTATCTTTATAAACATGGAAATATCTACACCGCTATCTGTATAAACATGGAAATATCTACAATGCTATCTGTGTAAATATGGGGATGTCTACACAGCTTTCTGTGTAAACATAGAAATATGTACACCGCTATCTCTGTAAAGATGGAAATATCTACACCGCAGTCTGTGCAAATATAAAAATATATACACCGCTATCCCTGTAAACATGTAAATATCTACACCACTATCTGTATAAACATGGGAATATCTACACCACTATCTCTATAAACATGGAAATATCTACACCACGACGTGTATAAACATGGAAATACCTACACGGCTATCTGTATAAACATGGAGATATCTACACCGCTATCTGTATAAACATAGAAATAACTACACTGCTATCTGTATAAATATGGAAATATCTACACAGCTATCTCTATAAACATAGAAATGTCTACACAGCTATCTGTATAAACATGGAAATATCTACATGGCTATCTCTATAAACATGGAAATATCTACACCACCATCTATATAAACATGGAAATACCTACACAGTCATCTGCATAAACATGGAACTATCTACAAAACTATCTGTATAATCATGGAAATATCTACTCTGCCATCTGTACAAACATGGAAATATCTACAAGGCCATCTCCATAAACATGGACATATCTACACCGCTATCTGTATAAACATGGAAATAGCCACACCGCTATCGGTAAAAACATGTAAATATCTACACTGCTATCTGTGGAAAGATGGAAATATCTACAACACTATCTCTATATACATGGAATTGTCTACACCGCAATCTGTATAAACATGGAAATATCTACACCGCTATCTGTATAAACATGGAATTATCTACAATGCCATCTGCATGAACATGGAAATATCTACACAGCCATCTCTATAAACATGGGAATATCTACACCTCTATCTCTATAAACATGGAAATGTCTACAACGCTAGCTGTATAAACACGGCAATATCTACACCGCTATCTGTATAAACATGGAAATACCAACTCCGCTATCTGTATAAACATGGAAATATCTAAACCGCTATCTGTATAAACATGGAAATAATTCCACCGCAATCTGTGCAAATATGGAAGTATGTAAACCGCTGTCTCTGTAAACATGGAAATATCTACACCGCTTTCTGTATAAACATGGAAATATCTATAACACTATCTGTGTAAACATGGAAATATCTACACAGCTATCTGTGTAAACATGGAAATCTATACACAGCTCGCTGTGTAAAGATGGAAATATCTACAATGCTATCTGTATAAGCATGGTAATATCTACAATGCTATCTCTGTAAACATGGAAATATCTACACCGCTTTCTGTATAAACATGGAAATATCTACACCGCTATCTGTATAAACATGGAAATATGTACACTGCCATCTTTAAAAACATGGAAATATCTAAACAGTCATCTGTATAAACACGGAAATATCTACACCTCCACCTGTATAAACATGGAAATATCTACACTGCCGTCTGTATACACTTGGAAATATATACACCGACATATGTATAAACATGGAAATATGTACACCGCTCTCTCTATAAACATGAAAATACCTACACCGCAATCTGTATAAACATGGAAATGTCTACACAGCGATCTGTAAAAACATGGAAATATCTACACCGCTATCTGTATAAACTTGGAAATATCTACATCGCCATCTGTATAAACATGGAAATATCTCCACCGCTATCTGTATAAACACGGAAATATCTCCACCGCTATCTCTATAAACATGGAAATATCTACACTGCTATTTGCATATACATGGTAATATCTACACCACTATCTGTATAAACATGGAAATGTCTACACCGATATCTGTATAAACATGGAAATATCTACATCACTATCTGTATAAATATGAAAATATCTCCAACGCTATCTATATAAACATGGAAATATCTACACCGCTATCTTTATAAACATGGAAATATATGCACCGCTATATGTACAAACATGGAAATATGTACAACATTATTTTTGTAAACAAGGAAATATCTACAGAGCTATCTGTGTAAACATGGAAATATGTACAACGATATCTGTGTACAGATGGAAATATCTACACCACAATTTGTGCAAATATGGAAATATCTACACCGCTATCTCTGTAAACATGGAAATATCTACAGCACTATCTGTATAAACATGGAAATATCTACACCACCATCTGTATAAACATGGAAATAACTACACAGTCATCTGTATAAACATGCAAATATCTACACCACTATCTCTATGAACATGGAAATATCTACACTGCCATCTGTATAAACATGGGAATATCTACACAGTCATCTGTATAAACATGGAAATATCTACAGCTCCATCTCTATAAACATGGAAAAACCTACACTGCCATCTGCATACACATGGAAATATCTACACAGCCATCTGTATAAACATGGAAATATCTCCACCGCTATCTCTATAAACATGGAAATACATACACCGCTATCTGTATAAACATGGAAATACCTTCACCGCTATCTGTATAATCATGGAAATATCTACACCGCTATCTGTATAAACTTGGAAATATCTACACTGCCATCTGTAAACATGGAAATATCTCCACCGCTATCTGTATAAGCATGGAAATATCTCCAACGATATCTGTATAAACATGGAAATATCTACATCGCTATCTGTATAAACATGGAAATATCTCCACCGCTATCTCTATAAACATGGAAACATCTACACTGCTATCTTTATAAACATGGAAATATCTACACCGCTATCTGTATAAACATGGAAAAATCTATAACACTATCTGTGTAAACATGGAAATGCCTACAGAGCTCTCTGTGTAAACATGGAAATATGTACAGCGCTATCTGTGTAAAGTTGGAAACATCTACACCGCAATCAGAGCAAATATGGAAATATCTACACCGCTATCTCTGTAAACATGGAAATATCTACACAGCTATCTGTATAAACATGGAAATATCTACACCGCTATCTGTATAAACATGGAAATAACTACACCACGATCTGTATAAACATGGAAATATCTACACCACGGTCCGTATAAACATGGAAATATCTACACCGCTATCTGTATAAACATGGAAATATTTGCACCGCTCTCTGTATAAATATGGAAATATCTACACCACTATCTCTATAAACATGGAAATGTCTACACCCCTATCTGTGTAAACATGGAAATATCTACATGTCTATCTCTATAAAAATGGTAATATCTACACTGCCATCTGAATAAACATGGAAATACCTACACAGTCATCTGTATAAACCTTGAAATATCTACACCACTATCTGTATAAACAGGGAAATATCAACACTGCCATCTGTATAAACATGGAAATATCTACACAGCCATCTCTATAAACATGGAAATATCTACACTGCTATCTGTATAAACATGAAAATAGCCACACCGCTATCTGTATAAACATGGAAATATCTAAACCGCCATCTGTAAAAACATGGAAATATCTACACAGTCATCTGTATAAACATGGAAATATCTACACCGCTATCTGTATAAACATGGAAATAGCCACACCAGTATCTGTATACATGGAAATATCTACACCGCCATCAGTAAAAACATGGAAATGCCTACACCACCATCACTATAAACATGGAAATATCGACACCGCAAACTGTACAAACATGGAAATGTCTACACCAACATCTCCATAAACGTGGAACTATCTACACCGCCATCTGTATAAATATGGAAATATCTACACCGTTATCTCTATAAACATGGAAATATCTACACCGTTATGTGTATTAACATGGAAATATCTTCACCGCTATCGCTATAAACATGGAAATATCTACACCGCCATCTGAGGAAAATGGAAATATCTACACCATGATCTGTATAAACATGGAAATATCTACACCGCTATCTGTATAAACATGGAAATATCTATGCCACTATCTCTATGAACATGGAAATATCTAGACCGCCATCTGTATAAACATGCAAATATCTACAGAGTCATCTGTATAAACATGGAAATATCTACACCGCAACCTGTATAAACATGGAAATATCTACACCGCTATCTGTATAAACATGGAAATATCTACACCACGATCTGTATAAACAAGGAAATATCTCCACCGCTATCTGTATAAACACGGAAATATCTACAACACTATCTGTATAAACATGAAATATCTACAACGCTATCTGTGCAAACATGGAAATATCTACACAGCTATCTCTGTAAACTTTTAAATATCTACATCGCTATCTGTGTAAAGATGGAAATACCTACACCGCAATCTGTGCAAAGATGGAAATATCTAAATCGCTATCTCTGTAAACATGGAAATATCTACACCGCTACCTGAATAAACATGGAAATATCTACACCGCTATCTCTGTAAACATGGAAATATTTACAAGACCATCTCTAAAAACATGGAAATATCTGCACGGCCATCTGTATACACATGGAAATATCTATACAGCCATCTGTATAAACATGGAAATATCTACACCGCTATCTCAATAAACATGGAAATATCTACACCGCCATCTCTATAAACATGTAAATATCTACACCGCCATCTCCATAAACATGGAACTATCTACACCACCATCTCTATAAACGTGGAAATATCTACACTGCCATCTGTATAAAGATGGAAATATCTACACCACGAGCTGCATGAACATGGAAATATCTACACAGCTATCTGTATAAACATGGAAATATCTACACAGCTATCTGTATAAACATTGAAATATCTACACCGCTATCTCTATAAAAATGGAAATACTTATACGGCCATCTCTATAAACATGTAAATGTCAACACTGCTATCTCTATAAACATAGAAATATCCACACCGCCATCTCTATAAACTTGGAAATATTTACATCGCAATCTCCATAAACATGGAAATATCTACAATGCCATCTCTATAAATATGGAAATATCTACACCGCCATCTGTATAAACATGGAAATATGTACACTGCCATCTGTAGAAAGATGGATATATCTACACCGCGAACAGTATAAACATGGAAATTCCTACACCGTTACCTGTATAAACATGGAAATATCTACACCGCTATCTGTATAAACATGGAAATATCTACACCGCTATCTGTATAAACATGGAAATATCTACACCGCCATCTGTATAAGCATGGAAATATCTACACCACCATCAATATAAACATGTAAATATCTACACCGCTATCTTTATAAATATGGAAATATTTGCAGTGCTATCTCTATAAACATGGAAATATCTACACCGCCATCTGAATAAACATGGAAATATCTACACCGCCATGTGTATAAAAATGGAAATATCTACACGGCTATCGGTATAAACATGGAAATATCTACATCGATATCTCTATAAAGATGGAAATATCTACACCGCGATCTGTATAAACATGCAAATATCTTCACAGTCATCTGTATAAACATGGAAATATCTACACCACCATCTCTATAAGCATGGAAATATCTACAATGCCATCTGTATACACATAGAATTATCTACACAGCCATCTCTATAATCATGGAAATATCTACACCACTATCTCTATAAACATGGAAATACCTACACCGCCATCTCCATAAACATGGAAGTATCTACACTGCCATCTGTATAAATGTGGAAATATCTACACCGCCATCTGTATAAACATGCAAATATCTACACTGTCATCTCTATAAACATCGAAATATCTACACCACCATCTCTATAAACAGGGAAATATCTACATTGCCATCTGCATACACATGGAAATATCTACACTGCCATCTGTATAAACATGGAAATATCTACACCGATATCTCTATAAACATGGAAATATCCACACCGCTATCTGTATAAACATGGAAATATCTACATCGCTATCTGTATAAACATGGAAATATCTGCACCGCTATCTATATAAACATGGAAATGTATACACCGCTATCTGTATAAACATGGAAATATCTACACCGCTATCTGTGTGAACATGGAAATATCTACAATGCTATCTGTGTAAACTTGGAAATATATACACAGCTATCTGTGTAAACTCGGAAATATCTACGCCGCAATCTGTGTAAAGATGGAAATATCTACACCGCAATCTGTGCAAAGATGGAAATATCTACACTGCTATCTCTGTAAACATGGAAATATCTACACCGCTATCTCTTTAAATATGGAAATATCTACACCACCATCTGTATAAACATGGAAATATCTACAAAGTCGTCTGTATAAACATGGAAATACCTACACCACAATCTCTATAAACATGGAAATATCTACAATGCCATCTGCATACACATGGAAATGTCTACACAGCCATCTGCATAAACATGGAAATATCTGCAACGCTCTCTCTATAAACATGGAAATATCTACACCACCATCTCTACATACATGAAAATATCTACACCGCCATCTCCATAAACATGGAACTATCTACACCGCCATCTGTATAAACATGGAAATATCTACACCGCTATCTGCATAAACATGGAAATATCTACAACGCCATCTGTATAAAGATGGACATATCTACACCACGAGCTGTATAAACATGGAAATACCTACACCGCTATCTGTATAAACATGGAAATACCAACACTGCTATCTGTATAAACATGGAAATATCTACACCGCTATCTGTATAAACATTGATATATATTCACCGCTATCTCTATAAACATGGAAATACTTACACCACCATGTCTATAAATGTGGAAATATCTACACCGCTATGTCAATAAACGTAGAAAGATCTACACCACCATCTCTATAAACATGGAAATATCTACACCGCCATCTGCATAAAGGTGCAAATATCCACACCGCCATCTCTATAAACATGGAAATATCTACATCGCGATCTGTACAAACATGGAAATTTCTACACCGCTACCTTCATAAACATGGAAACATCTATACCGCTATCTGTATAAACATGGAAATATCTACAACGCTATCTGTGTAAACATGGAAATATCTACACAGCCAAATGTGTAAACTTGGAAATATCTAGACCGCTATCTGTGTAAAGATGGAAATATCTACACCGCCATCTGTAAAAACATGGAAATATCTGCACAGTCATCTTTATAAACATGAAAAATAACTACACAACCATCTGTATAATCATGGAAATATATACGCTGCCATCTGTATACACATGGAAATATCTACACCGCCATCTGCATATCCAAGGAAATATCTACACAGCCATCTGAATAAACATGGAAATATCTACTCGGCCATCTGTATAAAGATGGAAATATCAACACCGCCATCTGTATAAACGTGGAAATATCTACACCGCTATCTGTATAAACATGGAAATCTCTACACCACGAACTGTGTAAACAGGGAAATAACAACACCGCTATCTGTATAAATATGGAAGTATCAACACCACCATCTCTATAAACATGGAAATATCTACACCGCCATCTGAATAAACATGCAAATATCTACACCGCTATATGTATAAACATGGAAATATCTACACCGCTATCGGTATAAACATGGAAATATCTACACCACGATCTGTACAAACATGGAAATATCTACACTGCTATCTGTATAAAAATGGAAATATCTACACCGCCATCTGTATAAATTTGGAAATATCTAAACTGCTATCTCTATGAACATGGAAAGATCTACACCGCAATATGCATAAACATGGGAATAACTACACCGCTATCTCTATAAACATGGAAATATCTACACTGCCAACTGTATAAACATGCAAATATCTACACAGTCATCTGTATAAACATGGAAATACCTACACCACCATATCTATAAACAGGGAAATATCTACACTGCCATCTGTATAGACATGGAAATAGCTACACAGCCATCTGTATAAACATGGAAATATCTACACCACTATCTCTATAAACATGGAAATATCTACATCGCTATCTGTATAAACATGGAAATATCTCCACCGCTATCTGTATAAACATGGAAATGTATACACCGCTATCTGTATAAACATGGAAATATCTACACCGCTATCTGTGTAAACATGGAAATATCTACAATGTTATCTGTGTAAACTTGGAAATATCTACACAGCTATCTGTGTAAACTTGGAAATATCTACACCGCAATCTGTGTAAAGATGGAAATATCTACACCACAATCTGTGCAAAGATGGAAATATCTACACCGCTATCTCTGTAAACATGGAAATATCTACATCACTATCTCTATAAATATGGAAATATCTACACCGCCATCTGTATAAACATGGAAATATCTACAAAGTCGTGTGTATAAACATGGAAATACCTACACCACCATCTCTATAAACATGGAAATATCTACACCGTGATCTGTATAAAAATGGAAATATCTACACGGCAAGCTGTATAAACATGGAAATATATACACCGCTATCTGTATAAACATGGAAATAACAACACCGCTATCTGTTTAAACCTGGAAATATCTACATCGCTATCTGTATAAACATTGAAATATCTACACCGCTATCTCTTTAAACATGGAAATATCTACAACGCTATGTGTATAAACATTGAAATAACTCCACTGCTATCTGTGTAAACATGGAAATATCTTCACCGCTATCTGCGTAAAGTTGGAAATATCTACACCGCTATCACTATAAACATGGAAATACCTACACCGCTATCTCTATAAACATGGAAATATCTACACCGCTATCACTATAAACATGGAAATACCTACACCGCTATCTGTATAAACATGGAAATATCTACACTGCTATCTAAAAAAACATGGAAATATCTACACCGCTATCTAAAAAAACATGGAAATATCTTCACCGCCATCTCTATAAACTTGAAATATCTACACCGCCATCTGCATAAACATAGAGACATCTACACCGCCATCTGCATATCCATGGAAATATCTACACCGCTATCTGTATAAACTTCGAAATATCTACACGGCCATCTGTATAAAGATGGAAATGTCAACACCGCTATCTGTATAAACATGGAAGTGTCAACACCGCCATCTGTATAAACGTGGAATTATCTACACTGCCATCTGTATAAAGATGGAAATATCTACACCACTATCTGTATAAACATGGAAATATCTACACCGCTATCTCTATAAACAGGGAAATAACTACACCGCCATCTCTATAAACATGAAAATATGTATACTGCCATCTCCATAAACATGGAATTATCTACACCGTCATCTGTATAAACATGGAAATATCTACTCTGACATCTGTATAAACAAGGAAATATCTACAACGCGATCTGTATAAAACTGGAAATATCTACACGGCCAGCTGTATAAACATGGAAATATCTACACCGCTATCTGTAAAACCATGGAAATACCAACACCACTATCTGTATAAACATGGAAATATCTACACCGATATCTGTATAAAAATGGAAATATCTACACCACTATCTGTATAAACATAGAAATATCTACACCGCTATCTGTAAAAATATGGAAAAATCTACACTGCCATCTGTATAAACATGGAAATATCTACACAGCCCTCTCTATAAACATGGAAATATCTGCACAGCCATCTGTATAAACATGGAAACACCTACACCGCCATGTGTATAAGCATGGAAATATCAACACCGCTATCTGTATAAATATGGAATTATCAACACCGCCATCTGTATAAACATGTAAATATCTACAACGCTATCTGTATAAACATGGAAATATCTACACCGCTATCTGTATAAACTTGGAAATATCTAAACCACGATCTGTATAAACATGGAAAGATCTACAAAGCTATGTGTATAAACATGGAAATATCTACACCGCTATCTCTATAAACATGGAAATACCTACAACGCTATCTGTATAAACATGGAAATATCTACACCGCTATGTGTATAATCATGGAAATAACTCCACTGCTATCTGTATAAACATGGAAATATCTACACCGCTATCTGCATAAACAAGGAAACACCTACACCGATATCTGTATAAACATGGAAATATCTGCACAGCCATGTATATAAACATGGAAATGTCAACACCGCTATCTGTATAAACATGAAAATATCTACACCGCTATGTCTATAAACATGGAAATATCTACACCACTATGTGTGTAATCACGGAAATAACTCCTCTGCTATCTGTAGAAACATGGAAATATCTACACCGCTATCTGTATAAACATGGAAAAATCTACACTGCTATCTGTGTTAACATGGAAATATCTACACAGTCATCAGTATAAACATGGAAATATCTACACAGCCATGTGTATAAACATGGAAATATCTACACAGCCCTCTGTATAAACATGGAAATATCTGCACAGCCATCTGTATAAACATAGAAATCTCTACACCGCTATCTGTATAAACATGGAAATATTTACACCGCTATCTCTATAAACATGGAAATATCAACACCACTATGTATACAAACATGGAAATATCTCCACTGCTATCTGTATAAACATGGAAATATCTACACAGCCCTCTGTATAGACATGGAAATATCTGCACAGCCATCTGTATAAAAATAGAAATGTCTACACTGCTATCTGTATAAACATGGAAATATCTACACCGCTATCTCTATAAACATGGAAATATAAACACCACTACGTGTACAAACATGGAAATATCTCCACTGCTATCTGTATAAACATGGAAATATCTACACCGCTATCTGTATTAATATGGAAATACCTATACGGCTATCTGTATAAACATGGAAACATCTACAACGCTATCTGTGTAAACATGGAAATATCTACACCGCTATCTGTGTAAACATGGAAATATCTACACCGTTATCTGTGTAAAGATGGAAATATCTACACCGCTATCAGTGTAAAGATCGAAATATCTACACCGTTATCAGTGTAAACATGGAAATATCTGCACCGTTATCTATGTAAACATGGAAGTATCTACACTGCTATCTATGTAAACATGGAAATATCTTCACCGCTATCTGTGCAAACATGGAAATATCTACACCGCCATCTCTATAAACATGGAAATATCTACACCGCCATCTGTATAAACATGGAAATATCTACACCGCCATCTGTATAAACATGGAAATAACAACACCGCTATCTGTATAAACATGGAAATATCAACACCGCCATGTGTAAAAACCTGGAAATATCTACAACGCCATCTGTATAAACATGGAAACATCTACACCGCTATCTGTATAAACATGGAAATATCTACACCACGATCTGTATAAACATGGAAAGATCTACACAGCTATCTGTATAAACATTGAAATATCTACACCGATATCTCTATAAACATGGAAATACCTACAACGCTATCTCTATAAACATGGAAATATCTACACCGCTATCTCTATAAACATGGAAATAACTACACCGCCATCTCTATAAACATGAAAGTATCTACGCTGCCATCTCCATAAATATGGAACAATCTACACCGCCATCTGTATAAATATGGAAATATCTACACCGCCATCTGTATAAATATGGAAATAGCTACACCGCTGTCTCTATAAACATGGAAATATCTACACCGCCACCTGCATAAACATGGAAATATCTACACTGCTATCTCTACAAACATGGAAATATCTACCCCCCCTCCTGTAAAAACATGGAAATATCTACACAGTCATCTGTATAAACATGAAAAATATCTACACCACCATCTGTATAATCATGGAAATATCTACACTGCCATCTGTATACACATGGAAATATCTACACAGCCATCTGTATAAACATGGAAATATCTGCACCGCTATCTCTATAAACATGGAAATACCTACACCGCTATCTTTATAAACATGGAAATATCTACACCGCTATCTCTATAAACGTGGAAATATCTACACCGCCATCTCTATAAATATGAAAATATCTACACTGCCATTTCCATAAACAAGGAACTATCTACCCCGCCATCTGCATAAATATGGAAATATCTACACCGCCATCTGTGTAAACATGGAAATATCTACACTGCCATCTGTATAAAGACGTAAATACCTGCACCACCAGCTGTATAAACATGGAAATATCTACACCGCTATCTGTATAAACATGGAAATACCAACACTGCTATCTGTATAAACATGGAAATATCTACAACACTATCTGTATAAACATGGAAATAACTACACTGCTATCTCTATAAACATGGAAATACCTACACCGCTATCTCTATAAACATGGACATATCTACACCACTATCTCTATAAACATGGAAATATCTACACCGCCATCTCTATAAACATGAAAATGTCTACAGTGCCATCTGCATAAACATGGAACTATCTACACCGCCATCTGTATAAACATCTAAACATCTACACCGCCATCTGTATAAATATGGAAATATCTACACCGCTATCTCTATAAACATGGAAATATGTACACCGCCACCTGCATAAACATGGAAATATCTACACTGCTATCTCTATAAACGTGCAAATGTCTACACCGCCATCTGTATAAAGATGGAAATATCCACACCGCCATCTGTATAAACATGGAAATATCTACACGGTCGTCTGTATAAACATGGAAATATGTACACCACCATCTTCTTAAACATGGAAATGTCCACACAGCCATCTGTATAAACATGGAAATATCTACACAGCCGTCTGTATATACATGGAAATATCTACACTGCTATCTGTATAAATATGGAAATAACTGCACCGCTATCTGTATAAACATGGAAACTTCTACACCGCTATCCCTATAATCCTGGAAATACCAACACTGCTGTCTGTATAAACATGGAAATATCTACATCGCTATCTGTATAAACATGGAAATATCTACACCGCGATCTGTATAAACATGGAAATATCTTCAACGCTATCTGTATAAATATGGAAAAATCTGCACCGCTATCTCTATAAACATGGAAATAACTACACCGCTATCTGTATAAACATGGAAATATCTACACTGCTATGTGTATTAACATGGAAATATCTACACAGTCATCTGTATAAACATGGTAATATCTACACTGCCATCAGTATAAACATGGAAATATCGACACAGCCCTCTGTATAAACATGGAAATATCTGCAAGCCGTCAGTATAAACACAGAAATGCCTACTCCGCTATCTGTATAAACATGGAAATATCTACAACGCCATCTCTATAAACATGGAAATACCTACCCCGCTATGTGTATAAACATGGAAATATCTCCACTGCTATCTGTATAAACATGGAAATATCTACACCGCTATCTGTATAAACATGGAAATACCTACACGGCTATCTGTATAAACATGGAAGTATCTACAACGCTATATGTGTAAAGATCGAAATATCTACACCGCTATCTGTGTAAACATGGAAATATCTACACCGCTATCTGCATAAACATAGAAATACCTACACCGCTATCTGTATAAACATGGAAATATCTACACCGCTATCTCTATAAACATGGAAATACCTACGCTGCTATCTCTATAAACATGGAAATATCTACACCGTAATCCCTAAAAACATGGAAATATCTACACTGCAATCTCTATGAACATGAAAATAGCTACACTGCCATCTGCATAAACATGGAACTATGTACACCGCCATCTGTATAAACGTGGAAATATCTACACCGCCATCTGTAAAAATATGGAAATATCTACACCGCTATCACTATAAACATTGAAATATCTACAACGCAACCTGCATAAACATGGAAATATCTACACCGCTATCTCTATAAATGTGGAAATACCTACACGGCCATCTGTATAAACATGGAAATATCCACACCGCCATCTGTATAAACATGGAAATAACTACACAGTCATCTGTATAAACATGGATATATCTACACCACCATCTTTATAAACATGGCAATATCTACACCGCCATCTGTATAAACATGGAAATATCTCCAAAGCCATCTGTATATACATGGAAATATCTGCACCGCTATCTGTATAAACATGGAAATAACTACACCACTATCTGTATAACCATGGAAACATCTGCACCGCTATCCCTATAAACATGGAAATAAAAACACAGCTATCTGTATAAACGTGTAAATATCTACACCGCTCTCTGTATAAACATGGAAATATCTAGAACGCAATCTGTATAAACATGGAAATAATTTAACCGCTATCTGTATAAATATGGAAAAATCTACACCGCTATCTGTATAAACATGGAAATATCTACACCGCTATCTGTATAAACATGGCAATATCTACACTGCTACCTGTATTAACATGGAAATATCTACACAGTCTTCTGTATAAACACGGTAATATCTACACTGCCATCTATATAAACATGGAAATATCTACACAGCCCTCAGTATAATCATGGAAATATCTGCACAGCCATCTGTATAAACATAGAAATGCCTACACCACTATCTGTATAAACATGGAAATATCTACACCGCCATCTGTATAAACATGGAAATATCTACACCGCTATCAGTATAAATATGGAAATATTTACACTGCTATGCCTATAAACATGGAAATATCCACACCACTATCGGTATAAACATGGAAATACCTACACGGCTATCTGTATAAACATGGAAATATCCACAACGCTTTCTGTGTAAAGATGGAAATACCTACACCGCTATCAGTGTAAAGATGGAAATATCTACACCGCTATCTGTATAAATTTGGAAATACCTACACCGCTATCTGTATAAACATGGAAATATCTACACTGCTATCTGTATAAACATGGAAATACCTACACCGCTATCTGTATAAACATGGAAATATCTACACCGCTATCTCTATAAACATGGAAATACCTACACAGCTATCTCTATAAACATGGAAATATCTATACCGCTATCTCTATAAACATGGAAATATCTACACCGCCTTCTCTATAAACATGAAAATATCTACACTGCCATCCCAATAAACATAGAACTATCTACACCGCCATCTGTATAAACCTGGAAATATCTACACCGCCATCAATATAAACATGGAAATATCTACACCGCTATCTGTATAAAAATGGAAATAACTACACGGCGAGCTGTATAAACATGGAAATATCTACACCACTATCTGTATAAACATGGAAATAACAACACCGCTATCTGTATAAACATGGAAATATCTACAATGCTATCTGTATAAACATGGAAATATCCACACCGCCATCTCTATAAACATGAAAATATCTACACTGCCATAGCGATGAACATGGAGCGGTCTACACCGCCATCTGTATAAACATGGAAATATCTACACCGCCACCTAAATAAACGTGGAAATATCTACACCGCTATCTCTAGAAACATGGAAATATCTACACCGCTACCTGCATAAACATGGAAATATCAACACTGCTATCTCTATAAACATGGAAATATATACACCGACATCTGTAAAAACATGGAAAAATCCACACAGTCATCTGTAAAAACATGAAAAATATCTACACCACCATCTGTATAATCATGGAAATATCTACACTGCCATCTGTATACACATTGAAATATCTTCACAGCCATCTGTATAAACATGGAAATACCTACACCGCCATCTCTATAAACATGGAAATATCAACACCGCTATCTCTATAAACATGGAAATATCTACACCGCCATGTCTATAAACATGAAAATATCAACACTGCCATCTCCATAAACATGGAACTATCTACACCGCCATCTATATAAACATGGAAGTACCTACACCGCGATTTGTATAAACATGGAAATATCTACACCTCCATATGTTTCAAAATGGAAATATCTACACGACGAGCTGCAAAAACATGGAAATATCTACAATGGTATCTGTATAAACATGGAAATACCAACACCGCTATCTGTATAAACATAGAAATATCTACACCGTGATCTGTATAAAAATGGAAATATCTACACGGCGAGCTGTATAACATGGAAATATCTACACTGCTATTTGTATAAACATGGAAATACAAACACAGCTATCTGTATAAACATGTAAATATCTACACTGCCATCTGAATAAACATGGAAATATCTACACCGCTATCTGTATAAACATGGAAATATCTACACCGCTATCTGTATAAATATGGAAATATCTACACCGCTATCTCTATAAACATGGAAATAACTACAACGCTATCTGTATAAACATGGAAATATCTACACAGCCATCTATATAAACATGGGAATATCTACACCGCTCTCTATAAATATGGAAATATCTACACCACCATCTGCATAAACATGGAAATATCTACACCACCATCTCTCTAAAATGTTAATATCTACACCGCCATCTGTATAAACTTGGAAATATCTACACCGCCATGCATATAAACATGAAAATATCTGCACCGCCATCTGTATAAACATGGAAATATCTACACTGCAATCCATAGAAAGACGGAAATAACTACACCGTGATCTGTATAAACATGGAAACATCTACACCGCTATCAGTATATACATGAAAATACCTACACCACGATCTGTATAAACATGGAAATGTCTACACCGCTATCTGTATAAAGGTGGAAATATTTACACCGCTATCTGTATAAGCATGGAAATATCTACACCACTATCTGTGTAAACATGGAAATATCTACACCACTGTCCGTAAAAGCATGGAAATATCTATACCACTATCTCTGTAAACATGGAAATATCTACACCACCATCTGTATAAACGTGGAAATATCTACACAGTCATCTGTATAAACATGGAAATATCTACACCACCATCTTTATAAACATGGAAGTATCTTCACTGCCATCTGTATAAACATGGAAATATCTACACAGCCATCTGTATAAACATGGAAATATCTACAGCGCTATCTGTATAAACATGGAGATTCCTGCACCGCTATCCATACAAACATGGAAATATCTACACTGCTATCCCTATAAACATGGAAATATCAACACCGCAATGTGTATAAACATGGAAATATCTACACCGCTATCTGTATAAACATGGAAATATCTCCACGACTATCTGTATAAACATGGAAATATCTACAATGCTATCCTTGTAAAAATGGAAATATGTACACCGCTATCTGTATAAAGATGGAAATATACACATCGCTATCTGTATAAACGTGGAAATATGAACTCCGCTATCTGTATAAACATGGAAATATCTACAGTGCCATCTGCATAAACATGGAAATATCTACACCGCCATCTGTATAAACATGGAAATATCAACACTGCCATTTGTATAAACGTGGAAATATCTACACCGCTATCTGTATAATCATGGAAATATCTACACCGCCATATGTATAAATATGGAAATATCAACACTGCCATCTGTATAAACATGGAAATATCCACACGGCTATATGAATAAGCATTGAAATATCTACACCGCCATCTGTAAAATCATGGAAATATTTACACAGTCATCTGTAAACATGGAAATATCTACACTGCTATCTGTATAAACATGGAAATATCTACACCGCCATCTGTATAAATATGGAAATATCAACACCGCCATCTGTATAAACATGGAAATATCCACACGGCTATATGAATAAACATGGAAATATCTACACCGCCATATGTAAAAACATGGAAATATCTACACAGTCATCTGTAAACATGGAAATACCTACACCGCTACATGTATAAACATGGAAATATCTACACCGCTATCTCGATAAACATGGCAATATCTACACCACTGTCTCTACAAACATGGAAATGTCAACACCGCTTTCTCTATAAACATGGAAATATCTACACCGCCATTTCTATAAACATGGAAATATCTACAGAGCCATCAGCATAAACATGGAAATATCTACACCAACATTTGTATGAACATGGAAATACCTACACCGTTATCTGTATAAACATGGAAATATCTTAACCGCTATCTGTATAAGCATGGAAATATCTGCACCGCTATCTATATAAACATGCAAATATCTCCACGACTATCTGTATAAACGTGGAAACATCTACAACGCTGTCTTTGTAAAAATGGAAATATCTACACCGCTATCTGTATAAAGATGGAAATATCCACATCGCTATCTGTATAAACGTGGTAATATGAACTCTGCTATCTATATAAACATGGAAATATCTACAGCGCCATCTGTATAAACATGCAAATATCTATACCGCCATCTGTATAAACATGGAAATATCAACACTGCCATTTGTATAAACGTGGAAATGTCCACACCGCTATCTGTATAAACATGGAAATATCTATACCACGATCTGTATAAACATGGAAACATCTACACCGCTATCTGTATAAACATGGAAATATCTACGCTGCCATCTGTATAAATATGGAAATATCAAAACCACGAACTGTATAAACATGGAAATATCCACACGGCTATATGAATAAACATGGAAATATCTACACCGCTATCTGTATAAACATGGAAATATCTACACTGCTATCTCTATAAACATGGAAATATCTACACCGCCATCTGTACAAACGTGGAAATATCCACACAGTCATGTGTATAAACTTGGAAATACCGACACCACCATCTTTATAAACATGGAAATATCTACACTGCCATCTGTATAAACATAGAAATACCTACACAGCCACCCGTATAAACATGGAAATACCTACACCGCTTTCTGCATAAACATGGAAATACCGAAACCGCTATCTGTATAAACATGGAAATGTCTACGCCGCTATCCCTATAAACATGGAAATATCAACACCGCTATCTGTATAAACATGGAAATACCTACACCGCTATCTGTGTAAACATGGAAAGATCTCCACGGCTATCTGTATAAACATGGAAATATCTACAACGCTATCTCTCTAAAAATGGAAATATCTACACCACCATCTTTGTAAACATGGAAGTATATACATCGTTTTCTGTATAAAGATGGAAATATCCACATCGCTATCTCTATAAACGTGGAAATATCTACACCTCTGTCTGTATAAACATGGAAATAACTACAGCGCTATCTATGTAAACATGGAAATATCTACACAGCTATATGTATAAATTTAGGAATATCTACCCCGCTATCTCTTTAAACATGGAAATATCTACAACGCTTTCTGTATAAACATGGAAATATCTACAGTGCTATCTGTATAAATGTGGAAATATCTACACCGCTATCTCTTTAAACGTGGAAATACCTACACCACTATCGCCATAAACTTGGAAATATCTACACCGCTATCTATACAAACATGGAAATATCAACACCGTTATCACTATAAACATGGAAATATCTACAACGCTATCTGTATAAACATGGAAATATCTACAACGCTATCTGTGTAAACATGGAAATATCTACACAGCTATATGTATAAACCTGGAAATATCTACCCAGCTATCTCTTTAAACATGGAAATATCTACACCGTTATCTGTATGAACATGGAAATATCCTCACCGCTATCTGTATAAACATGGAAATACCTACACCGCCATCTGTATAAACGTGGAAATAACTACAGCACCGTCTGTATAAACACGGAAATATCTACACCGCTATCTGTGTAAACATGGAAATATCTTCACCATGATCTGAATAAACATGGAAATATCTACACCGCTACCTGTATAAACACGGAAATATCTACACCGCTTTCTGTATAAACATGGAAATATCTACACCGCTTTCTGTATAAACATGGAAATAACACCGCCATCTGTATAAACATGGAAATATCCACACCGCTATGTGAATAAACATGGAAATATGTACACCGCCATCTGTAAAAACATGGAAATATCTACACAGTCATTTGTAAACATGGAAATATCTCCACCTCCATCTGTATAAACATGGAAATATCTACACAGCCGTCTGTATACACATGGAAATATCTACACAACCATCTGTATAAATATGGAAATATCTACATCGCTATCTCTATAAACATGGAAATACCTACACCGCCATCTGTACAAACATGGAAATATCTACACCACTATCTCTATAAACATGGAAAGATCTACACCAATATCTCTACAAACATGGAAATATCAACACCGCTATCTGTATAAACATGGAAATATCTACACCGCTATCTCTGTAAACATGGAAATAACTACACCGACATCTCTATAAACATGGAAATATCTACACCACCATCTCTATAAACATGGAAATATCTTCACAGCCATCAGCATAAACATGGAAATATCTACACCACCATCTGTATAAACATGGAAATATCTACAACACCATCTGTATAAACATGCGTATATCTACACCACCATCTGTATAGAGATGGAAATATCTACACCGCGATCTGTATAAACACGGAGATATGTACACCGCTATCTGTATAAACACGGAAATACCTACACCGCTTTCTGAGTAAACATGGAAATATCTACACCGCTACCTGTGTAAACACGGAAATATCTACACCGCTCTCTGTATAAACATGGAAATATCTCCACCGCCATCTGTATAAACACAGAAATATCAACACCGCAATCTGTATAAACATGGAAATATCTACAACGCTATCTGTGTAAACACGGAAATATCTACACCGCTCTCTGTATAAACATGGAAATATCTCCACCGCCATCTGTATAAACACAGAAATATCAACACCGCAATCTGTATAAACATGGAAATATCTACAACGCTATCTGTGTAAACTTGGAAATATCTACACCGCTTTCTGTGTAAACGTGGAAATGTCTACACCGCTATCTGTATAAAGATGGAAATTTCTGCACCGCTATCTGTATAAACGTGGAAATATCTACACCACTATCTGTATGAACGAGAAAATATCTACACCGCTATGTCTTTAAATGTGGAAATATCTACACCGCTATCTCTACAAACATGGAAATATCTGCACCACTATCTCTACAAACATGGAAATATCATCACCGCTATCCCTACAAACATGGAAATATCTGCACCACTATCTCTAAAAACATGTAAATATGAACACCGCTACTGTATAAACATGGAAATATCTTCACCGCTATCTCTATAAACATGGAAATATCTACACCACTATCTCTACAAACATGGAAATATCAACACCGCTATCTCTATAAACATGGAAATATCTATAACGCTATCTGTGCAAACATGGAAATATCTACACCGCTATATGTATAAACCTGGAAATATATTCGCCGCTAACTCTTTAAACATGGAAATATCTACACCGTTATGTGCATAAACATGGAAATATCCTCGTTTCTGTATAAACATTAAAATATCTACCCCGCTATCTGTATAAACAAGAAAATATCTACACCGCTATCTCTATAAACATGGAAATATCTACATCGCTATCTCTATAAACATGGATATATCTACACCGCTATCGGTATAAACATGGAAATATCTACACCACTATCTGTATAAACATGGAAAAATCTACATCGCTATCTGTATAAGCACGGAAATATCTACACCGCTATCTTTATCAACATGGAAATCTCTATAACGCTATCTGTGTAAACATGGAAATATCTACACCGCTATCTGTGTAAACATGGAAATATCTAAACCGCTATCTGTGTTAAGATGGAAATATCTACACTGCTATCCATGTAAAGGTGGAAATATCTACACCGCTATCTGCGTAAACATGGAAATATCTACACCGCCATCTGTATAAACATGGAAATATCTACACCGCCATCTGTATAAACATGAAAATATCTACACCGCTCTCTGTATAAACATGGAAATATCTACACCGCTATCAGTATAAACATGGAACTACCTACACCACGATCTGTATAAACATGGAAATGTCTACACCGCTATCTGTATAAACATGGAAATACCTACACCGCTATCTGTATAAACATGAAAACATCTACACCGCTATCTCTGTAAAGATATAAATATCTACACCGCCATCTGTATAAACGTGGAAATATCTACACCGTCATCTGTATAGACATGGAAATAACTACACCACCATCTTTATAAACATCGAAATATCTACACTGCCATCTGTATAAAGATGGAAAGATCTACACCGCTACCTGTATAAACTTGGAAATATCTAAACTGCTATCTGTATAAACATGGAAATATCGACACCGCTATCTGTATAAACATGGAAATACCTACACCGCAATCTGTATAAACATGGAAATATCTTCACCGCTATCAGTATGAACATGGAAATAACTTCACCGCCATCTGTAGAAAGTCAGAAATATCTACACAGCGATCTGTATAAACACGGAATTACCTACACCGCTATGCCTATAAACAAGGAAATATAAACACCGCTATCTGTATAAACATGGAAATATCTACACCGCTATCTTTATAAACATGGAAATATCTCCACAGCTATCTGCATAAACATGGAAATATCTACCCCGCTATGTCTTTAAACCTGCAAATACCTACACCGCTATCTGTATAAACATGGAAAGATCCTCACCGCTATCTGTAAAAACATGGAAATATGTACACCGCTATCTGTATAAACATGGAAATATCTACACCGCTATATCTATAAACATGGAAATATCTACACCGCTATCTGTATAAACATGGAAATATCTACACCGCCATCTGTATAAACATGGAAATATCTACACCGCCCCCTCATTAAAATGGAAATATCTACACCGCCATCAATATAAACATGGAAATGTCTACACCGCCATCTGTATATAGATGGAAATATATACACCGTGACCTGTATAAACATGGAAATATCTAAACCGCTATCTGTATAACCGTGGAAATACCGACACCACTATCTGTATAAACATGGAAATACCTACACCGCAATCTGTATAAACATGGAAATATCTACACCGCTATGTGTATAAACATGGAAATACCTACACCAATATTTCTATAAACATGGAAATATGTACACCACTATCTCTATAAACCTGGAAATATCTACACCGCCATCTCTCTAAACATGGTAATATCTACACCGCCATCTGAATAAACATGGAAATATCTACACAGCCATGTGTATAAACATGGAAATATCTACACCGCCATCTGTATAAACATGGAAATATCTACACTGCCATCCGTAGAAAGACGGAAATATCTACACCGCGATCTGTATAAACATGGAAATATCTACACCGCTCACTGTATAAACATGGAAATATCTACACCGCTATCAGTATAAAGATGGAACTACCTACACCACGATCTGTATAAACATGGAAATGTCTACACCGCTATCTGTATAAACATGGAAATATCTACACCGCTATCTGTATAAACATGAAAATATCTATACCGCTATCTGTATAAACATGGAAATATCTACACCGCTATCTGTATAAGCATGGAAATATTTACACCGCTATCTCTGTAAACATAGAAATATCTACACCGCCATCTGTATAAACGTGGAAATATCTACACCGTCATCTGTATAGACATGGAAATATCTACACCACCATCTTTATAAACATCGAAATATCTACACTGCCATCTGTATAAACATGGAAATATCTACAGCGCTATCTGTATAAACATGGAAATATCTACACCGCTATCTGTATAAACATGGAAATATCTACACCAATATCTCTACAAACATGGAAATATCAACACCGCTATCTATATAAACATGGAAATATCTACACCGCTATCTCTGTAAACATGGAAATAACCACAGCGCCATCTCTATAAACATGGAAATATCTACACCGCCATCTCTATAAACATGGAAATATCTACACAGCCATCAGCAAAAACATGGAAATATCTACACCATCTGTATAAACATAGAAATATCTACAACGCCATCTGTATAAACAGAAATATATACACTACCATCTGTATAGAGATGGGAATATCTACACCGTGATCTGTATAAACATGGAGATATGTACACCGGTATCTGTATAAACATGGAAATACCTACACCGCTATCTGTGTTAACATGGAAATATCTACACCGCTATCTGTGTAAACATGGAAATATCTACACCGCTATCTGTATAAACATGGAAATATCTACACAGCTATCCCTATAAACATGGAAATATCAACACTGCTATCTGAAGAAACATGGAAATATCTACACTGCTATCTGTATAAACATGGAAATATCTCCACGACTATCTGTGTAAACATGGAAATATCTACAATGCTATCTGTGTAAAAATGGAAATATCTACACCGCTATCTTTCTAAACATGGAAACATCTACACCGCTATCTGTATAAAGATGGAAATATCCACATTGCTATCTGTATAAACGTGGAAATATCTACACCGTTATCTGTATAAACATGGAAATATGAACTCCGCTATCTGTATAAACATGGAAATTTCTACACCGCCATCTGTATAAACATGGAAATATCAACACTGCCATTTGTATAAACATGGAAATATCTACACCGCTATCTGTATAAACATGGAATTATCTACAACACGATCTGTATAAACATGGAAATACCTACACCGCTATTTTTATAAACATGGAAATATCTACAGCACCCTCTGTATAAATATGGAAATATCAACACCGCCATCCGTATAAACATGGAAATATCCACAACGCTATCTGAATAAACATGGAAATATCTACACCGCCATCTGGAAAAACATGGAAATTTCTACACAGTCATCTGTAAACATGGAAATATCTACACCTCCATCTGTATAAACATGGAAATAGCTACACCACCATCGGTATACACATGGAAATATCTACACAGTCATCTGTATAAATATTGAAATATCTACACTGCTATCTCTATAAACATGGAAATATACTGCTATCTGTATAAACATGGAAATATCTACACCGCTTTTTCTATAAACATGGCAATATCTACACCACTATCTCTACAAACATGAAAACATCAACACCACTGTCTGTATAAACATGGAAATATCTACACCGCCATCTCTATAAACATGGAAACATCTACAGAGCCATCAGCATAAACATGGAAATACCTACACCACCATTAGTATAAACATGGAAATATGTTCACCGCCATCTGTATAAACATGGAAATATCTACACTGCCATCTGTATAAAGTTGGAAATATCTACACCACGATCTGTATAAACATGGATATATCTACACTGCTATCAGTGTAAACATGGATATATCCACACCATGATCTGTTTAAAAATGGAAATATCTATACCGCTCTCTGTATAAACATGGAAATATCTACACCGCTATCTGTATAAACATGGAAATATCTACAACGCCATCTGTGTAAACTTCGAAATATCTACACTGTTATCTGTGTAAACATGGAAATCTCTACATCACTATCTGTATAAAGATGGAAATGTCTGCACCGCTATCTGTATAATCGTGGAAATATCTATACCGCAATCTGTATAAACGTGGAAATATCTACACCGCTATATCTATAAACATGGAAATATCTACACCGCTATCTGTATAAACATGGAAATATCTACACCGCCATCTGTATAAACATGGAAATATCTACACCGCCCCCTCATTAAAATGGAAATATCTACACCGCCATCAATATAAACATGGAAATGTCTACACCGCCATCTGTATATAGATGGAAATATATACACCGTGAGCTGTATAAACATGGAAATATCTAAACCGCTATCTGTAGAACCATGGAAATACCGACACCGCTATCTGTATACACGTGGAAATACCTACACCGCAATCTGTATAAACATGGAAATACCTACACCGCTATGTGTATAAACATGGAAATACCTACACCACTATCTCTATAAACATGGAAATATGTACACCACTATCTCTATAAACATGGAAATATCTACACCGCCATCTCTCTAAACATGGTAATATCTACACCGCCATCTGCATAAACATGGAAATATCTACACAGCCATGTGTATAAACATGGAAATATCTACACCGCCATCTGTATAAACATGGAAATATCTACACTGCCATCCGTAGAAAGATGGAAATATCTGCACCGCGATCTGTATAAACATGGAAATATCTACACCGCTCTCTGTATAAACATGGAAATATCTACACCGCTATCAGTATAAACATGGAACTACCTACACCACGATCTGTATAAACATGGAAATGTCTACACCGCTATCTGTATAAACATGGAAATGTCTACACCGCTATCTGTATAAACATGAAAATATCTACACCGCTATCTCTGTAAACATATAAATATCTACACCGCCATCTGTATAAACGTGGAAATATCTACACCGTCATCTGTATAGACATGGAAATATCTACACCACCATCTTTATAAACATCGAAATATCTACACTGCCATCTGTATAAACATGGAAATATCTACACCGCTACCTGTATAAACATGGAAATATCTACGCCGCTATCTTTATAAACATGGAAATATCTCCACCGCTATCTGTATAAACATGGAAATATCTACACCACTATCTGTATAAGCATGGAAATATCTACACCGCTATGTGTGTGAAGATGGAAATATCTACACCGCTATCTGTGTAAAGATGGAAATATCTACAATGCTATCTTTGTAAAGATGGAAATATCTACACCGCCATCTGTATAAACATGGAAATATCTACATCGCCATCTGTATAAACATGGAAATATCTGCACTGCCATCTCTACAAACATGGAAATATCTACACTGCCATCTGTACAAACATGGAAATATCTACACCGCCATCTGTACAAACATGGAAATATCTACACCGCCATCTGTATAAAGGTGGAAAGATCTACACCGCGAGCTGTATAAACTTGGAAATATCTAAACTGCTATCTGTATAAACATGGAAATATCGACACCGCTATCTGTATAAACATGGAAATACCTACACCGCAATCTGTATAAACATGGAAATATCTTCACCGCTATCTGTATAAACATGGAAATACCTATACCACTATCACTATAAACATGGAAATAACTTCACCACTATCTGTATGAACATGGAAATATCTTCACCGCCATCTCTATAAACATGGTAATATCTACACTGCCATCTGTATAAACATGGAAATATCTACACCGCCATCTGTAGAAAGTCAGAAATATCTCCACCGTGATCTGTATAAACATGGAATTATCTACACTGCTATGCCTATAAACAAGGAAACATAAACACCGCTATCTGTATAAACATGGAAATATCTACACCGCTATCTTTATAAACATGGAAATATCTCCACAGCTATCTGCATAAACATGGAAATATCTACCCCGCTATGTCTTTAAACCTGCAAATATCTACACCGTTATCTGTATAAACATGGAAAGATCCTCACCGCTATCTGTAAAAACATGGAAATATGTACACCGCTATCTGTATAAACATGGAAATATCTACACCGCTATATCTGTAAACATGGAAATATCTACACCGCTATCTGTATAAACATGGAAATATCTACACCGTCATCTGTATAAACATGGAAATATCTACACCGGCCCCTCATTAACATGGCAATATCTACACCGCCATCAATATAAACATGGAAATGTTTAAACCGCCACCTGTATATAGATGGAAATATATACACCGTGAGCTGTATAAACATGGAAATATCTAAACCGCTATCTGTATAACCATGGAAATACCGACACCACTATCTGTATAAACGTGGAAATACCTACACCGCAATCTGTATAAACATGGAAATATCTACACCGCTATGTGTATAAACATGGAAATACCTACACCACTATCTCTATAAACATGGAAATATGTACACCACTATCTCTATAAACCTGGAAATATCTACATCGCCATCTCTCTAAACATGGTAATATCTACACCGCCATCTGCATAAACATGGAAATATCTACACAGCCATGTGTATAAACATGGAAATATCTACACCGTCATCTGTATAAACATGGAAATATCTACACTGCCATCCATAGAAAGACGGAAATATCTACACCGCGATCTGTATAAACATGGAAATATCTACACCGCTCTCTGTATAAACATGGAAATATCTACACCGCTCTCTGTATAAACATGGAAATATCTACACCGCTATCAGTATAAAGATGGAACTACCTACACCACGATCTGTATAAACATGGAAATGTCTACACCGCTATCTGTATAAACATGGAAATATCTACACCGCTATCTGTATAAACATGAAAATATCTATACCGCTATCTGTATAAACATGGAAATATCTACACCGCTATCTGTATAAGCATGGAAATATCTACACCGCTATCTCTGTAAACATAGAAATATCTACACCGCCATCTGTATAAACGTGGAAATATCTACACCATCATCTGTATAGACATGGAAATATCTACACCACCATCTTTATAAACATCGAAATATCTACACTGCCATCTGTATAAACATGGAAATATCTACACCGCTATCTGTATAAACATGGAAATATCTACACCACTATCTCTACAAACATGGAAATATCAACACCGCTATCTATATAAACATGGAAATATCTGCACCGCTATCTCTGTAAACATGGAAATAACCACAGCGCCATCTCTATAAACATGGAAATGTCTACACCGCCATCTCTATAAACATGGAAATATCTACACAGCCATCAGCAAAAACATGGAAATATCTACACCGCGATCTGTATAAACATGGAAATATCTACACCGCTCACTGTATAAACATGGAAATATCTACACCGCTATCAGTATAAAGATGGAACTACCTACACCACGATCTGTATAAACATGGAAATGTCTACACCGCTATCTGTATAAACATGGAAATATCTACACCGCTATCTGTATAAACATGAAAATATCTATACCGCTATCTGTATAAACATGGAAATATCTACACCGCTATCTGTATAAGCATGGAAATATCTACACCGCTATCTCTGTAAACATAGAAATATCTACACCGCCATCTGTATAAACGTGGAAATATCTACACCGTCATCTGTATAGACATGGAAATATCTACACCACCATCTTTATAAACATCGAAATATCTACACTGCCATCTGTATAAACATGGAAATATCTACAGCGCTATCTGTATAAACATGGAAATATCTACACCGCTATCTGTATAAACATGGAAATATCTACACCAATATCTCTACAAACATGGAAATATCAACACCGCTATCTATATAAACATGGAAATATCTACACCGCTATCTCTGTAAACATGGAAATAACCACAGCGCCATCTCTATAAACATGGAAATATCTACACCGCCATCTCTATAAACATGGAAATATCTACACAGCCATCAGCAAAAACATGGAAATATCTACACCATCTGTATAAACATAGAAATATCTACAACGCCATCTGTATAAACAGAAATATATACACTACCATCTGTATAGAGATGGGAATATCTACACCGTGATCTGTATAAACATGGAGATATGTACACCGGTATCTGTATAAACATGGAAATACCTACACCGCTATCTGTGTTAACATGGAAATATCTACACCGCTATCTGTGTAAACATGGAAATATCTACACCGCTATCTGTATAAACATGGAAATATCTACACAGCTATCCCTATAAACATGGAAATATCAACACTGCTATCTGAAGAAACATGGAAATATCTACACCGCTATCTGTATAAACATGGAAATATCTCCACGACTCTCTGTATAAACATGGAAATATCTACAATGCTATCTGTGTAAAAATGGAAATATCTACACCGCTATCTTTCTAAACATGGAAACATCTACACCGCTATCTGTATAAAGATGGAAATATCCACATTGCTATCTGTATAAACGTGGAAATATCTACACCGCTATCTGTATAAACATGGAAATATGAACTCCGCTATCTGTATAAACATGGAAATTTCTACACCGCCATCTGTATAAACATGGAAATATCAACACTGCCATTTGTATAAACATGGAAAAATCTACACCGCTATCTGTATAAACATGGAATTATCTACAACACGATCTGTATAAACATGGAAATACCTACACCGCTATTTTTATAAACATGGAAATATCTACAGCACCCTCTGTATAAATATGGAAATATCAACACCGCCATCCGTATAAACATGGAAATATCCACACCGCTATCTGAATAAACATGGAAATATCTACACCGCCATCTGTAAAAACATGGAAATTTCTACACAGTCATCTGTAAACATGGAAATATCTACACCTCCATCTGTATAAACATGGAAATAGCTACACCACCATCGGTATACACATGGAAATATCTACACAGTCATCTGTATAAATATGGAAATATCTACACTGCTATCTCTATAAACATGGAAATATACTGCTATCTGTATAAACATGGAAATATCTACACCGCTTTTTCTATAAACATGGCAATATCTACACCACTATCTCTACAAACATGAAAACATCAACACCACTGTCTGTATAAACATGGAAATATCTACACCGCCATCTCTATAAACATGGAAACATCTACAGAGCCATCAGCATAAACATGGAAATACCTACACCACCATTAGTATAAACATGGAAATATGTTCACCGCCATCTGTATAAACATGGAAATATCTACACTGCCATCTGTATAAAGTTGGAAATATCTACACCACGATCTGTATAAACATGGATATATCTACACTGCTATCAGTGTAAACATGGATATATCTACACCATGATCTGTTTAAAAATGGAAATATCTATACCGCTCTCTGTATAAACATGCAAATATCTACACCGCTATCTGTATAAACATGGAAATATCTACAACGCCATCTGTGTAAACTTCGAAATATCTACACTGCTTTCTGTGTAAACATGGAAATCTCTACACCACTATCTGTATAAAGATGGAAATGTCTGCACCGCTATCTGTATAATCGTGGAAATATCTATACCGCAATCTGTATAAACGTGGAAATATCTACACCGCTATATCTATAAACATGGAAATATCTACACCGCTATCTGTATAAACATGGAAATATCTACACCGCCATCTGTATAAACATGGAAATATCTACACCGCCCCCTCATTAAAATGGAAATATCTACACCGCCATCAATATAAACATGGAAATGTCTACACCGCCATCTGTATATAGATGGAAATATATACACCGTGAGCTGTATAAACATGGAAATATCTAAACCGCTATCTGTATAACCATGGAAATACCGACACCGCTATCTGTATAAACGTGGAAATACCTACACCGCAATCTGTATAAACATGGAAATATCTACACCGCTATGTGTATAAACATGGAAATACCTACACCACTATCTCTATAAACATGGAAATATGTACACCACTATCTCTATAAACATGGAAATATCTACACCGCCATCTCTCTAAACATGGTAATATCTACACCGCCATCTGCATAAACATGGAAATATCTACACAGCCATGTGTATAAACATGGAAATATCTACACCGCCATCTGTATAAACATGGAAATATCTACACTGCCATCCGTAGAAAGATGGAAATATCTGCACCGCGATCTGTATAAACATGGAAATATCTACACCGCTCTCTGTATAAACATGGAAATATCTACACCGCTATCAGTATAAACATGGAACTACCTACACCACGATCTGTATAAACATGGAAATGTCTACACCGCTATCTGTATAAACATGGAAATGTCTACACCGCTATCTGTATAAACATGAAAATATCTACACCGCTATCTCTGTAAACATATAAATATCTACACCGCCATCTGTATAAACGTGGAAATATCTACACCGTCATCTGTATAGACATGGAAATATCTACACCACCATCTTTATAAACATCGAAATATCTACACTGCCATCTGTATAAACATGGAAATATCTACACCGCTACCTGTATAAACATGGAAATATCTATGCCGCTATCTTTATAAACATGGAAATATCTCCACCGCTATCTGTATAAACATGGAAATATCTACACCACTATCTGTATAAGCATGGAAATATCTACACCGCTATGTGTGTGAAGATGGAAATATCTACACCGCTATCTGTGTAAAGATGGAAATATCTACAATGCTATCTTTGTAAAGATGGAAATATCTACACCGCCATCTGTATAAACATGGAAATATCTACATCGCCATCTGTATAAACATGGAAATATCTGCACTGCCATCTCTACAAACATGGAAATATCTACACCGCCATCTGTACAAATATGGAAATATGTACACCGCCATCTGTACAAACATGGAAATATCTACACCGCCATCTGTATAAAGGTGGAAAGATCTACACCGCGAGCTGTATAAACTTGGAAATATCTAAACTGCTATCTGTATAAACATGGAAATATCGACACCGCTATCTCTATAAACATGGAAATACCTACACCGCAATCTGTATAAACATGGAAATATCTTCACCGCTATCTGTATAAACATGGAAATACCTATACCACTATCACTATAAACATGGAAATAACTTCACCACTATCTGTATGAACATGGAAATATCTTCACCGCCATCTCTATAAACATGGTAATATCTACACTGCCATCTGTATAAACATGGAAATATCTACACCGCCATCTGTAGAAAGTCAGAAATATCTCCACCGTGATCTGTATAAACACGGAATTATCTACACTGCTATGCCTATAAACAAGGAAATATAAACACCGCTATCTGTATAAACATGGAAATATCTACACCGCTATCTTTATAAACATGGAAATATCTCCACAGCTATCTGCATAAACATGGAAATATCTACCCCGCTATGTCTTTAAACCGGCAAATATCTACACCGTTATCTGTATAAACATGGAAAGATCCTCACCGCTATCTGTAAAAACATGGAAATATGTACACCGCTATCTGTATAAACATGGAAATATCTACACCGCTATATCTATAAACATGGAAATATCTACACCGCTATCTGTATAAACATGGAAATATCTACACCGCCATCTGTATAAACATGGAAATATCTACACCGGCCCCTCATTAACATGGAAATATCTACACCGCCATCAATATAAACATGGAAATGTCTAAACCGCCACCTGTATATAGATGGAAATATATACACCGTGAGCTGTATAAACATGGAAATATCTAAACCGCTATCTGTATAACCATGGAAATACCGACACCACTATCTGTATAAACGTGGAAATACCTACACCGCAATCTGTATAAACATGGAAATATCTACACCGCTATGTGTATAAACATGGAAATACCTACACCACTATCTCTATAAACATGGAAATATGTACACCACTATCTCTATAAACCTGGAAATATCTACATCGCCATCTCTCTAAACATGGTAATATCTACACCGCCATCTGCATAAACATGGAAATATCTACACAGCCATGTGTATAAACATGGAAATATCTACACCGTCATCTGTATAAACATGGAAATATCTACACTGCCATCCATAGAAAGACGGAAATATCTACACCGCGATCTGTATAAACATGGAAATATCTACACCGCTCTCTGTATAAACATGGAAATATCTACACCGCTCTCTGTATAAACATGGAAATATCTACACCGCTATCAGTATAAAGATGGAACTACCTACACCACGATCTGTATAAACATGGAAATGTCTACACCGCTATCTGTATAAACATGGAAATATCTACACCGCTATCTGTATAAACATGAAAATATCTATACCGCTATCTGTATAAACATGGAAATATCTACACCGCTATCTGTATAAGCATGGAAATATCTACACCGCTATCTCTGTAAACATAGAAATATCTACACCGCCATCTGTATAAACGTGGAAATATCTACACCGTCATCTGTATAGACATGGAAATATCTACACCACCATCTTTATAAACATCGAAATATCTACACTGCCATCTGTATAAACATGGAAATATCTACACCGCTATCTGTATAAACATGGAAATATCTACACCACTATCTCTACAAACATGGAAATATCAACACCGCTATCTATATAAACATGGAAATATCTACACCGCTATCTCTGTAAACATGGAAATAACCACAGCGCCATCTCTATAAACATGGAAATATCTACACCGCCATCTCTATAAACATGGAAATATCCACACAGCCATCAGCAAAAACATGGAAATATCTACACCATCTGTATAAACATGGAAATATCTACACCGCTCACTGTATAAACATGGAAATATCTACACCGCTATCAGTATAAAGATGAAACTACCTACACCACGATCTGTATAAACATGGAAATGTCTACACCGCTATCTGTATAAACATGGAAATATCTACACCGCCATCTGTATAAACATGGAATTATCTACACCGCCCCCTCATTAAAATGGAAATATCTACACCGCCATCAATATAAACATGGAAATGTCTACACCGCCATCTGTATATAGATGGAAATATATACACCGTGAGCTGTATAAACATGGAAATATCTAAACCGCTATCTGTATAACCATGGAAATACCGACACCGCTATCTGTATAAACGTGGAAATACCTACACCGCAATCTGTATAAACATGGAAATATCTACACCGCTATGTGTATAAACATGGAAATACCTACACCACTATCTCTATAAACATGGAAATATGTACACCACTATCTCTATAAACATGGAAATATCTACACCGCCATCTCTCTAAACATGGTAATATCTACACCGCCATCTGCATAAACATGGAAATATCTACACAGCCATGTGTATAAACATGGAAATATCTACACCGCCATCTGTATAAACATGGAAATATCTACACTGCCATCCGTAGAAAGATGGAAATATCTGCACCGCGATCTGTATAAACATGGAAATATCTACACCGCTCTCTGTATAAACATGGAAATATCTACACCGCTATCAGTATAAACATGGAACTACCTACACCACGATCTGTATAAACATGGAAATGTCTACACCGCTATCTGTATAAACATGGAAATGTCTACACCGCTATCTGTATAAACATGAAAATATCTACACCGCTATCTCTGTAAACATATAAATATCTACACCGCCATCTGTATAAACGTGGAAATATCTACACCGTCATCTGTATAGACATGGAAATATCTACACCACCATCTTTATAAACATCGAAATATCTACACTGCCATCTGTATAAACATGGAAATATCTACACCGCTACCTGTATAAACATGGAAATATCTACGCCGCTATCTTTATAAACATGGAAATATCTCCACCGCTATCTGTATAAACATGGAAATATCTACACCACTATCTGTATAAGCATGGAAATATCTACACCGCTATGTGTGTGAAGATGGAAATATCTACACCGCTATCTGTGTAAAGATGGAAATATCTACAATGCTATCTTTGTAAAGATGGAAATATCTACACCGCCATCTGTATAAACATGGAAATATCTACATCGCCATCTGTATAAACATGGAAATATCTGCACTGCCATCTCTACAAACATGGAAATATCTACACCGCCATCTGTACAAACATGGAAATATCTACACCGCCATCTGTACAAACATGGAAATATCTACACCGCCATCTGTATAAAGGTGGAAAGATCTACACCGCGAGCTGTATAAACTTGGAAATATCTAAACTGCTATCTGTATAAACATGGAAATATCGACACCGCTATCTCTATAAACATGGAAATACCTACACCGCAATCTGTATAAACATGGAAATATCTTCACCGCTATCTGTATAAACATGGAAATACCTATACCACTATCACTATAAACATGGAAATAACTTCACCACTATCTGTATGAACATGGAAATATCTTCACCGCCATCTCTATAAACATGGTAATATCTACACTGCCATCTGTATAAACATGGAAATATCTACACCGCCATCTGTAGAAAGTCAGAAATATCTCCACCGTGATCTGTATAAACACGGAATTATCTACACTGCTATGCCTATAAACAAGGAAATATAAACACCGCTATCTGTATAAACATGGAAATATCTACACCGCTATCTTTATAAACATGGAAATATCTCCACAGCTATCTGCATAAACATGGAAATATCTACCCCGCTATGTCTTTAAACCGGCAAATATCTACACCGTTATCTGTATAAACATGGAAAGATCCTCACCGCTATCTGTAAAAACATGGAAATATGTACACCGCTATCTGTATAAACATGGAAATATCTACACCGCTATATCTATAAACATGGAAATATCTACACCGCTATCTGTATAAACATGGAAATATCTACACCGCCATCTGTATAAACATGGAAATATCTACACCGGCCCCTCATTAACATGGAAATATCTACACCGCCATCAATATAAACATGGAAATGTCTAAACCGCCACCTGTATATAGATGGAAATATATACACCGTGAGCTGTATAAACATGGAAATATCTAAACCGCTATCTGTATAACCATGGAAATACCGACACCACTATCTGTATAAACGTGGAAATACCTACACCGCAATCTGTATAAACATGGAAATATCTACACCGCTATGTGTATAAACATGGAAATACCTACACCACTATCTCTATAAACATGGAAATATGTACACCACTATCTCTATAAACCTGGAAATATCTACATCGCCATCTCTCTAAACATGGTAATATCTACACCGCCATCTGCATAAACATGGAAATATCTACACAGCCATGTGTATAAACATGGAAATATCTACACCGTCATCTGTATAAACATGGAAATATCTACACTGCCATCCATAGAAAGACGGAAATATCTACACCGCGATCTGTATAAACATGGAAATATCTACACCGCTCTCTGTATAAACATGGAAATATCTACACCGCTCTCTGTATAAACATGGAAATATCTACACCGCTATCAGTATAAAGATGGAACTACCTACACCACGATCTGTATAAACATGGAAATGTCTACACCGCTATCTGTATAAACATGGAAATATCTACACCGCTATCTGTATAAACATGAAAATATCTATACCGCTATCTGTATAAACATGGAAATATCTACACCGCTATCTGTATAAGCATGGAAATATCTACACCGCTATCTCTGTAAACATAGAAATATCTACACCGCCATCTGTATAAACGTGGAAATATCTACACCGTCATCTGTATAGACATGGAAATATCTACACCACCATCTTTATAAACATCGAAATATCTACACTGCCATCTGTATAAACATGGAAATATCTACACCGCTATCTGTATAAACATGGAAATATCTACACCACTATCTCTACAAACATGGAAATATCAACACCGCTATCTATATAAACATGGAAATATCTACACCGCTATCTCTGTAAACATGGAAATAACCACAGCGCCATCTCTATAAACATGGAAATATCTACACCGCCATCTCTATAAACATGGAAATATCCACACAGCCATCAGCAAAAACATGGAAATATCTACACCATCTGTATAAACATGGAAATATCTACACCGCTCACTGTATAAACATGGAAATATCTACACCGCTATCAGTATAAAGATGAAACTACCTACACCACGATCTGTATAAACATGGAAATGTCTACACCGCTATCTGTATAAACATGGAAATATCTACACCGCCATCTGTATAAACATGGAATTATCTACACCGCCCCCTCATTAAAATGGAAATATCTACACCGCCATCAATATAAACATGGAAATGTCTACACCGCCATCTGTATATAGATGGAAATATATACACCGTGAGCTGTATAAACATGGAAATATCTAAACCGCTATCTGTATAACCATGGAAATACCGACACCGCTATCTGTATAAACGTGGAAATACCTACACCGCAATCTGTATAAACATGGAAATATCTACACCGCTATGTGTATAAACATGGAAATACCTACACCACTATCTCTATAAACATGGAAATATGTACACCACTATCTCTATAAACATGGAAATATCTACACCGCCATCTCTCTAAACATGGTAATATCTACACCGCCATCTGCATAAACATGGAAATATCTACACAGCCATGTGTATAAACATGGAAATATCTACACCGCCATCTGTATAAACATGGAAATATCTACACTGCCATCCGTAGAAAGATGGAAATATCTGCACCGCGATCTGTATAAACATGGAAATATCTACACCGCTCTCTGTATAAACATGGAAATATCTACACCGCTATCAGTATAAACATGGAACTACCTACACCACGATCTGTATAAACATGGAAATGTCTACACCGCTATCTGTATAAACATGGAAATGTCTACACCGCTATCTGTATAAACATGAAAATATCTACACCGCTATCTCTGTAAACATATAAATATCTACACCGCCATCTGTATAAACGTGGAAATATCTACACCGTCATCTGTATAGACATGGAAATATCTACACCACCATCTTTATAAACATCGAAATATCTACACTGCCATCTGTATAAACATGGAAATATCTACACCGCTACCTGTATAAACATGGAAATATCTACGCCGCTATCTTTATAAACATGGAAATATCTCCACCGCTATCTGTATAAACATGGAAATATCTACACCACTATCTGTATAAGCATGGAAATATCTACACCGCTATGTGTGTGAAGATGGAAATATCTACACCGCTATCTGTGTAAAGATGGAAATATCTACAATGCTATCTTTGTAAAGATGGAAATATCTACACCGCCATCTGTATAAACATGGAAATATCTACATCGCCATCTGTATAAACATGGAAATATCTGCACTGCCATCTCTACAAACATGGAAATATCTACACCGCCATCTGTACAAACATGGAAATATCTACACCGCCATCTGTACAAACATGGAAATATCTACACCGCCATCTGTATAAAGGTGGAAAGATCTACACCGCGAGCTGTATAAACTTGGAAATATCTAAACTGCTATCTGTATAAACATGGAAATATCGACACCGCTATCTCTATAAACATGGAAATACCTACACCGCAATCTGTATAAACATGGAAATATCTTCACCGCTATCTGTATAAACATGGAAATACCTATACCACTATCACTATAAACATGGAAATAACTTCACCACTATCTGTATGAACATGGAAATATCTTCACCGCCATCTCTATAAACATGGTAATATCTACACTGCCATCTGTATAAACATGGAAATATCTACACCGCCATCTGTAGAAAGTCAGAAATATCTCCACCGTGATCTGTATAAACACGGAATTATCTACACTGCTATGCCTATAAACAAGGAAATATAAACACCGCTATCTGTATAAACATGGAAATATCTACACCGCTATCTTTATAAACATGGAAATATCTCCACAGCTATCTGCATAAACATGGAAATATCTACCCCGCTATGTCTTTAAACCGGCAAATATCTACACCGTTATCTGTATAAACATGGAAAGATCCTCACCGCTATCTGTAAAAACATGGAAATATGTACACCGCTATCTGTATAAACATGGAAATATCTACACCGCTATATCTATAAACATGGAAATATCTACACCGCTATCTGTATAAACATGGAAATATCTACACCGCCATCTGTATAAACATGGAAATATCTACACCGGCCCCTCATTAACATGGAAATATCTACACCGCCATCAATATAAACATGGAAATGTCTAAACCGCCACCTGTATATAGATGGAAATATATACACCGTGAGCTGTATAAACATGGAAATATCTAAACCGCTATCTGTATAACCATGGAAATACCGACACCACTATCTGTATAAACGTGGAAATACCTACACCGCAATCTGTATAAACATGGAAATATCTACACCGCTATGTGTATAAACATGGAAATACCTACACCACTATCTCTATAAACATGGAAATATGTACACCACTATCTCTATAAACCTGGAAATATCTACATCGCCATCTCTCTAAACATGGTAATATCTACACCGCCATCTGCATAAACATGGAAATATCTACACAGCCATGTGTATAAACATGGAAATATCTACACCGTCATCTGTATAAACATGGAAATATCTACACTGCCATCCATAGAAAGACGGAAATATCTACACCGCGATCTGTATAAACATGGAAATATCTACACCGCTCTCTGTATAAACATGGAAATATCTACACCGCTCTCTGTATAAACATGGAAATATCTACACCGCTATCAGTATAAAGATGGAACTACCTACACCACGATCTGTATAAACATGGAAATGTCTACACCGCTATCTGTATAAACATGGAAATATCTACACCGCTATCTGTATAAACATGAAAATATCTATACCGCTATCTGTATAAACATGGAAATATCTACACCGCTATCTGTATAAGCATGGAAATATCTACACCGCTATCTCTGTAAACATAGAAATATCTACACCGCCATCTGTATAAACGTTGAAATATCTACACCGTCATCTGTATAGACATGGAAATATCTACACCAACATCTTTATAAACATCGAAATATCTACACTGCCATCTGTATAAACATGGAAATATCTACACCGCTATCTGTATAAACATGGAAATATCTACACCACTATCTCTACAAACATGGAAATATCAACACCGCTATCTATATAAACATGGAAATATCTACACCGCTATCTCTGTAACCATGGAAATAACCACAGCGCCATCTCTATAAACATGGAAATATCTACACCGCCATCTCTATAAACATGGAAATATCTACACAGCCATCAGCAAAAACATGGAAATATCTACACCATCTGTATAAACATAGAAATATCTACAACGCCATCTGTATAAACAGAAATATCTACACTACCATCTGTATAGAGATGGAAATATCTACACCGTGATCTGTATACACATGGAGATATGTACACCGGTATCTGTATAAATATGGAAATACCTACACCGCTATCTGTGTTAACATGGAAATATCTACACCGCTATCTGAGTAAACATGGAAATATCTACACCGCTATCTGTATAAACATGGAAATATCAACACAGCTATCCCTATAAACATGGAAATATCAACACTGCTACCTGAATAAACACGGAAATATCTACACTGCTATCTGTATAAACATGGAAATATCTCCACGACTATCTGTATAAACATGGAAATATCTACAATGCTATCTGTGTAAAAATGGAAATATCTACACCGCTATCTTTCTAAACATGGAAACATCTACACCGCTATCTGTATAAAGATGGAAATATCCACATTGCTATCTGTATAAACGTGGAAATATCTACACCGCTATCTGTATAAACATGGAAATATGAACTCCGCTATCTGTATAAACATGGAAATTTCTACACCGCCATCTGTATAAACATGGAAATATCAACACTGCCATTTGTATAAACATGGAAATATCTACACCGCTATCTGTATAAACATGGAATTATCTACAACACGATCTGTATAAACATGGAAATACCTACCCCGCTATTTTTATAAACATGGAAATATCTACTGCACCCTCTGTATAAATATGGAAATATCAACACCGCCATCCGTATAAACATGGAAATATCCACACCGCTATCTGAATAAACATGGAAATATCTACACCGCCATCTGTAAAAACATGGAAATTTCTACACAGTCATCTGTAAACATGGAAATATCTACACCTCCATCTGTATAAACATGGAAATAGCTACACCACCATCGGTATACACATGGAAATATCTACACAGTCATCTGTATAAATATGGAAATATCTACACCGCTATCTCTATAAACATGGAAATATACTGCTATCTGTATAAACATGGAAATATCTACACCGCTTTTTCTATAAACATGGAAATATCTACACCACTATCTCTACAAAGATGAAAACATCAACACCACTGTCTGTATAAACATGGAAATATCTACACCGCCGTCTCTATAAACATGGAAACATCTACAGAGCCATCAGCATAAACATGGAAATACCTACACCACCATTAGTATAAACATGGAAATATCTACACCGCTATCTGTATAAACATGGAAATATCAACACAGCTATCCCTATAAACATGGAAATATCAACACTGCTACCTGAATAAACACGGAAATATCTACACTGCTATCTGTATAAACATGGAAATATCTCCACGACTATCTGTATAAACATGGAAATATCTACAATGCTATCTGTGTAAAAATGGAAATATCTACACCGCTATCTTTCTAAACATGGAAACATCTACACCGCTATCTGTATAAAGATGGAAATATCCACATTGCTATCTGTATAAACGTGGAAATATCTACACCGCTATCTGTATAAACATGGAAATATGAACTCCGCTATCTGTATAAACATGGAAATTTCTACACCGCCATCTGTATAAACATGGAAATATCAACACTGCCATTTGTATAAACATGGAAATATCTACACCGCTATCTGTATAAACATGGAATTATCTACAACACGATCTGTATAAACATGGAAATACCTACCCCGCTATTTTTATAAACATGGAAATATCTACTGCACCCTCTGTATAAATATGGAAATATCAACACCGCCATCCGTATAAACATGGAAATATCCACACCGCTATCTGAATAAACATGGAAATATCTACACTGCCATCTGTAAAAACATGGAAATTTCTACACAGTCATCTGTAAACATGGAAATAGCTACACCACCATCGGTATACACATGGAAATATCTACACAGTCATCTGTATAAATATGGAAATATCTACACCGCTATCTCTATAAACATGGAAATATACTGCTATCTGTATAAACATGGAAATATCTACACCGCTTTTTCTATAAACATGGAAATATCTACACCACTATCTCTACAAAGATGAAAACATCAACACCACTGTCTGTATAAACATGGAAATATCTACACCGCCGTCTCTATAAACATGGAAACATCTACAGAGCCATCAGCATAAACATGGAAATACCTACACCACCATTAGTATAAACATGGAAATATGTTCACCGCCATCTGTATAAACATGGAAATATCTACACTGCCATCTGTATAAAGATGGAAATATCTACACCACGATCTGTATAAACATGGATATATCTACACTGCTATCAGTGTAAACATGGAAATATCTACACCATGATCTGTTTAAAAATAGAAATATCTATACCGCTCTCTGTATAAACATGGAAATACCTACACCGCTATCTGTATAAACATGGAAATGTCTACAACGCCATCTGTGTAAACTTCGAAATATCTACACTGTTATCTGTGTAAACATGGAAATCTCTACACCACTATCTGTATAAAGATGGAAATGTCTGCACCGCTATCTGTATAATCGTGGAAATATCTATACTGCAATCTGTATAAACGTGGAAATATCTACACCGCTATATCTATAAACATGGAAATATCTACATCGCTATCTGTATAAACATGGAAATATCTACACCGCCATCTGTATAAACATGGAAATATCTACACCACCCCCTCATTAAAATGGAAATATCTACACCGCCATCAATATAAACATGGAAATGTCTACACCGCCATCTGTATAGAGATGGAAATATATACACCGTGAGCTGTATAAACATGGAAATATCTAAACCGCTATCTGTAGAACCATGGAAATACCGACACCGCTATCTGTATACACGTGGAAATACCTACACTGCAATCTGTATAAACATGGAAATATCTACACCGCTATGTGCATAAACATGGAAATACCTACACCACTATCTGTATAAACATGGAAATATGTACACCACTATCTCTATAAACATGGAAATATCTACACCGCCATCTCTCTAAACATGGTAATATCTACACCACCATCTGCATAAACATGGAAATATCTACACAGCCATGTGTATAAACATGGAAATATCTACACCGCCATCTGTATAAACATGGAAATATCTACACTGCCATCCGTAGAAAGACGGAAATATCTGCACCGCGATCTGTATAAACATGGAAATGTCTACACCGCTCTCTGTATAAACATGGAAATATCTACACCGCTATCAGTATAAACATGGAACTACCTACACCACGATCTGTATAAACATGGAAATGTCTACACCGCTATCTGTATAAACATGGAAATGTCTACACCGCTATCTGTATAAACATGAAAATATCTACACCGCTATCTCTGTAAACATATAAATATCTACACCGCCATCTCTATAAACGTGGAAATATCTACACCGTCATCTGTATAGACATGGAAATATCTACACCACCATCTTTATAAACATCGAAATATCTACACTGCCATCTGTATAAACATGGAAATATCTACACTGCCATCTCTACAAATATGGAAATATCTACGCCGCCATCTGTACAAACATGGAAATATCTACACCGCCATCTGTACAAACATGGAAATATCTACACCGCCATCTGTATAAAGGTGGAAAGATCTACACCGCGAGCTGTATAAACTTGGAAATATCTAAACTGCTATCTGTATAAACATGGAAATATCGACACCGCTATCTGTATAAACATGGTAATACCTACACCGCAATCTGTATAAACATGGAAATATCTTCACCGCTATCTGTATAAACATGGAAATTCCTATACCACTATCTCTATAAACATGGAAATACCTTCACCACTATCTGTATGAACATGGAAATATCTTCACCGCCATCTCTATAAACATGGTAATATCTACACCGCCATCTGTATAAACATGGAAATATCTACACCGCCATCTGTAGAAAGTCAGAAATATCTACACCGCGATCTGTATAAACACGGAATTATCTACACCGCTATGCCTATAAACAAGGAAATATAAACACCGCTATCTGTATAAACATGGAAATATCTACACCGCTATCTTTATAAACATGGAAATATCTCCACAGCTATCTGCATAAACATGGAAATATCTACCCCGCTATGTCTTTAAACCTGCAAATATCTACACCGTTATCTGTATAAACATGGAAAGATCCTCACCGCTATCTGTAAAAACATGGAAATATGTACACCGCTATCTGTATAAACATGGAAATATCTACACCAATATCTCTACAAACATGGAAATATCAACACCGCTATCTATATTAACATGGAAATATCTACACCGCTATCTCTGTAAACATGGAAATAACCACAGCGCCATCTCTATAAACATGGAAATATCTACACCGCCATCTCTATAAACATGGAAATATCTACACAGCCATCAGCAAAAACATGGAAATATCTACACCATCTGTATAAACATAGAAATATCTACAACGCCATCTGTATAAACAGAAATATCTACACTACCATCTGTATAGAGATGGAAATATCTACACCGTGATCTGTATAAACATGGAGATATGTACACCGGTATCTGTATAAACATGGAAATACCTACACCGCTATCTGTGTTAACATGGAAATATCTACACCGCTATCTCTGTAAACATGGAAATATCTACACCGCTATCTGTATAAACATGGAAATATCGACACTGCTGTCTGTGTAAACATGGAAATATCCACACCGCTATCTGAATAAACATGGAAATATCTACACCGCCATCTGTAAAAACATGGAAATATGTACACAGTCATCTGTAAACATGGAAATATCTACACCTCCATCTGTATAAACATGGAAATATCTACACCGCCGTCTGTATACACATGGAAATATCTACACAGCCATCTGTATAAATATGGAAATATCTACACCGCTATCTCTATAAACATGGAAATACCTACACCGCTATCCGTATAAACATGGAAATATCTACACCGCTATCTCTGTAAACATGGAAATAACCACACCGCCATCTCTATAAACATGGAAATATCTACACCGCCATCTCTATAAACATGGAAATATCTACAGAGCCAACAGCATAAACATGTATATATCTACACCACCATCTGTATAAACATTGAAATATCTACAACACCATCTGTATAAACATGGAAATATCTACACTACCATCTGTATAGAGATGGAAATATCTACACCGCGATCTGTATAAACATGGAGATATGTACACCCCTATCTGTATAAACATGGAAATACCTACACCGCTATCTGTGTAAACATGGAAATACCTACACCGCTATCTGTGTAAACATGGAAATATCTACACCGCTATCTGTGTAAACATGGAAATATCTACACCGCTATCTGTGTAAACATGGAAATATCCACACCGCTATCTGAATGAACATGGAAATATCTACACCACCATTTGTAAAAACATGGAAAAATGTACACAGTCATCTGTAAACATGGAAATATCTACACCTCCATCTGTATAAACATGGAAATATCTGCACCGCCGTCTGTCTACACATGGAAATATCTACGCAGCCATCTGTATAAATATGGAAATATCTACACCGCTATCTCTATAAACATGGAAATACCTACACTGCTATCTGTATAAACATGGAAATATCTACACCGCTATCTCTATAAACATGGAAATATCTACCCCACTATCTCTACAAACATGGAAATATCAACACCGCTATCTGTATAAACATGGAAATATCTACACCGCTATCTCTGTAAGCATGGAAATAACCACACCGCCATCTCTATAAACATGGAAATATCTACACCGCCGTCTCTATAAACATGGAAATATCTACACAGCCATCAGCATAAACATGGAAATATCTACACCACCATCTGTATAAACATAGAAATATCTACAACACCATCTGTATAAACATGGAAATATCTACACTACCATCTGTATAGAGATGGAAATATCTACACCGCGATCTGTATAAACATGGAGGCATGTACACCGCTATCTGTATAAACATGGAAATACCTACACTGCTATCTGTGTAAACATGGAAATATCTACACCGCTATCTGTGTAAACATGGAAATATCTACACCGCTATCTGTGTAAACATTGAAATATCTACACCGCCATCTGTGTAAAGATGAAAATATCTACACCGCTATCTGTGTAAACATGGAAATATCTACACCGCCATCTGTATAAACATGGAAATATCTACACCGCCATCTGTATAAACATGGAAATATCTACACCGCCATCTCTATAAACATGGAAATATCTACACCGCCATCCATATAAACATGGAAATATCTACACCACTATCTCTATAAACATGGAAATATCTACACCACCATCTGTATAAACGTGGAAATATCTACACAGACATGTGTATAAACATGGAAATATCTACACCACCATCTTCATAAACATGGAAATATCTACACTGCCATCTGTATCTCTTCATCTGTAATGAAACTATTTTATGAGAATAAATAATTTGATTCCCCTTAGCCCTTTCAGCAATAACTTAGCGTGACTAATGCATAATTATGCAATTAATACACAAGGAATAGAGTGAAGTTTATATCCAGTGAAGCAGATCTTAAAGTATTAATGCTATTGGAAAAAAATTTAGACATGCAAGAAATCAGGGAATTTTGTAATCACAAATCCCTTCCAGAAGAATCAACTATGAGATAAACTTCACCAAGGACATAACTGGAAAAACTTTTTCATGAAAAGACTCATAGTGAGCAATCTATGTATTTAATTGCATATCTAAGATTGAAATAAAGGTAAGAATATTGTTGAAATAAAAGAATGTAAATCCTGTATATTCTGAGAAAGAAATAATACAACCTAAACAAAATGGAAAGAGAGGAGAAAAGGGAATGTAGAATAAGATCATTAATTGTTGTGTAGGAAATAGGAAGACTCAAGGATGCCATTTAAAACTGGCAAACAATATAGTAAGAGGTTAAATAAGAAAGGGAGCTATTGAGGCACTAGAGAATTTGTAAATATATGTTACCCACAATTAAAAAAAAGGGTCTTCCTAAATAACAAAAGAAAAATTTAAGAAAAAAGATGGGTCAAGCGCAAAAAGAAGTACAGTAAATATAGCATAGTATAAACAGAAACAATAAAATAATGTGACAGAGTACAGACAAACATATCAGTCTTATCAATATACATGAATGGGCTTAACTCACATATTAAAAGCAATGACATTTTATAAAAACCCAAAATTACAACTATATACAAGAGGTACAAGTGAAAGTAGTTGAAAAAGTGTTTAAAAGTGGGGAAATAATTGACAAAGATTCTAAGATATAGATTACCTAAACAATAGACCAATAAGAGAGATTTTATGGATGTTTTCTAACACTAGCCTGATAATAGAGAATATCTCTTCTTCTCAAGTGCACGTGAAACATTCACAAAATTTCATCATATAATAGTTCCTTTAAAAACACTAGTGTCAGAAAGTAGAAATATTATAAAAAGTACTTTTTTTAATAAGGCAATAACACTAGAAGTTAAAAGAAAAGGGATTGAGAAACATAGGGCCCTTTCTTTCTTTCTTCTTTTTTTTAAACTTATGTCCATACTTTCTTCAGTTTTTCTTAGTTTTGTTTTTGTTTTTGTTTTTTTATTTTTTTTTTATTATACTTTAAGTTTTAGGGTACATGTGCACAATGTGCAGGTTAGTTACAGATGTACACATGTGCCATGTTGGTGTGCTGCACCCATTAACTCGTCATTTAACATCAGGTATATCTCCTAATGCTATCCCTCCCCGCTCCTGTCACCCCACAACAGGCCCTAGTGTGTGATGTTCCCCTTCCTGTGTCCATGTGTTCTCATTGTTCAATTCCCACCTATGAGTGAGAACATGCGGTGTACAGGGCCTTTGCATCTGGAAATTTTTCAACTTGCTCTTAAGCTACACAAGGATGACAGTGGAAATACAAAAACAAGACATAAATATTCCGAATAGTGATAATAAAACAGTGCATACCAGAATACAAACTGTTTCCAAGTTACAATGGTTCAACCATTTTTCAACTTTATGGTGGTGTGAAAGTGAAAGCCATTCATTAGAAACCATGCTCCAGGATGGGCACAGTGGGTCACGCCTGTAATCCTAGCAGTTTGGGAGGCCGAGGAAGGCAGATCATGAGGTGGAGAGATCAAGACCATCCTGGCCAACATGGTGAAACCCCATCTCTCCTAAAAATATAAAAATTAGCTGGGCATTGTGGTGCGTGCCTGTAATCCCAGCTATTCGGGAGGCTGAGGCAGGAGAATCACTTGAACCAGGGAGTCGGAGGTGTTGCAGTGAGCCAAGATAGCACCACTGCCTCTAGCCTGGCAACAGAGTGAGACTCCATCTCAAAAAAAAGAAAGAAACCCTACTCCGAGTTTTGAATTTTGATATTTTCCTGGACTACCAATATGTGGCACAATGCTCTCTCACAATGTTGTGCAACAGCAGTGAGCTGCAGCTTCCAGTCAGCCAAATGATAATAAAGGTAGATAATCCATCTTGATATCTTCCTGAAGAACATAATGCCTGCCTACCATCAACAGGCATCAATACTTTCTACCAGCTATTCTCAACCCTCATCATTGGAAGAGACAGACACTGACTGTGTCAAAGTATTAGTCCCATCATTCAGAAATTAACTTTAGCTCAATGCTTCAAAAATTCTTCAGGCCCTGTGTAATTTCAGCTACATACATTAATGATGAGTACCCATACAACCATTCTGTTTCTTATTTTCAGTACCATATTTAATAAATATCAGTTATTCAATACTTTATTTAGACATTTTGTTAGATTATTTTGACCAACTGAAGTCTAATCTAAATGTTCTGAGCATGTTCAAAGTAAGCTAGGCTAACCTATAATTTTAGGTGTGCTAAATGCATTTTTAACTTATGATATTTTCAGTTTATGGGGGTTTGTTGAGACATAACTTCATCATATATCAAGAAGCATCTGTATATGAAATATAGTTAAAGCAGTGATCAGAAGAAAATCTATAGCCTTAACACATTTATTAATAAAAGTGTAGGAATTAATTATCAGCTCGAAAATGTAAAAAGTATCTAAAAGAGTACACAGAAAGTACAAGAAAGAACCCAAAGTAGATAAAAGTGAAAATTAATAAAATAAGAAGCCAAAAAACAGTAGATCAAATCAGTAAACCAAAAATCTTCTTCTTTAAACAAATCAACAAAGTTGACAAAAAATTAGATTTTTAATCATGAATAAAAAAAGAGAAAGCACAAAAATGAATAAGGAATGGTGAGAGAAATAACTATTGATAATCAGCAAATAAAAAATCATTAAAAACAATGTTGTTCACATCTATGAAAAACATTGAAAGCTAGAGGGAATGGGTAATTTTCCAGAAAAATACAATTCACCACAACTGACTTCAAAAAAAAAAAAAAAAGAAGTACAGAACTTACGTGAGCAATTTCCATAGAGAAATACAGTTGTCATGGAATTATAACAACACACACACACACAAACACTAGGTTTAGATGTTTTCACTGAGAATTCCACCAAACCTTTAGAAATCAGATCATCCAAAGGCAAATTAACAACCCTCAGCCATTTGAGGCAAAATATTACAATTGAGGCAAGATATACTGTACTGAAAGCTTGAGGAAAAAGCATGAGAGAAAGTTCCTTTGGGAAATTCAAATATTCAAAAGTGCTTACATGTAATGAAAAATTTGGAAATCCATGAGCATGGCCAAGGTGGGACACATGCTCAGAAAAGGCCTGAGAAGACACTAATAATTCACCTTTAGTAATTCCTAGGCTCATGGCAAAAAAAAAACGAAGGCCAAGGCAGAATTATATATGGCTTAGCTAAGTGTTGAGGGAGCCCCAATACAGAGTCAGTAAGCAAAGTCTGGGAGAGGTTTTTCATATTTTTTTTCTTTTTTGGCTCCTTGCAGTCAAGGAAATCATTTTTAAATCACTAAATGCTAAATGAACACAAGCTAAAGGAACTGAGCCTTCAAACATCAAACATAAAAAAAGAATGCAGATATTAAAAAACCAGTTTACAAAAGTTACTAAGCAAATAAAAACTACATCCCACAGTGGGTAACAAAAATAACCTTGAAGAGGGGGAAAATTTGGTTTCCAGAATAAACACATTATAATATCCAAAATGTCCAGTTTTCAACAAAAATTAAGAAGCATGCAAATAAACACAAAAGTATGGCCCATTTACAGAAGAAATAAATGAGACTCTCCCTGAGTAAGCACAGATATTGGAAATATTAGACAAAAACTTTATATAACTGTCTTAAATAAACTTAAAGAGCTAAAGAAACCCAAGAGAATGACATATGAATAAATAGGAAATGTGAATTTTTTTAAAGGGTACAAAAAAATTCTAAGGCTGAAAAGTACAATAACTAAGTAAAAAGTTACTTTTTACTTAGGGTTCCAATGGAAGATTTGAGCAGGTGGAAAAAAGAATCAGTGAACTTGATAGATCAAATGAAATGATTCATTCTGAAGAGCAGGAAAATGAAAGAATGACAACAAAAAAGAATAGAGCCTAAAGACCTGTGTAACAACATCAAGAATGCCTACATACAGAATCCTGGTGGGGAGTGAGGGGCAGGAAGACTATTTGAAGAAATGTGTTTGAAAGCTCCCCAAATTTCACTTAAGACAAATATACACATTCAAAAAGCTCAGTGAACTTCATCAAGGAAATATACAAAGATATTCACACCAAGACACACTATGTTTCAAATTGTCAAAAGGCAAAGTAAATGTTTGAAAGCAGCAAGAGAAAGGCAATGCATCATTTACAAAGGATCCTCAATAAGTTTGACAGCAGATAGCACATTATAAGCCATGGATGCCAGAAGAGCTTAGGAGAAAGGCAACACATCATTTACAAAGGATCCTCAGTAAGTTTGACAGCAGAGAGCTCATTATAAACCATGGATGCCAGAAGAGCTTAGGATGACATTTTAAAGTTCTGAAAGACAAAAACACTGTCAACCAAAAATTCTATAACCTGGAATATGCCCCTTCAAGTATTAAGGATAAATTACACATTCCCAGATTAAAAAAAAAAGAGAGGGAGAGAGAGAGAAAAAGAAAGAAAGAAAGAAAGAAAGAAAGAAAGAAAGAAAGAAAGAAAGAAAGAAAGAAAGAAAGAAAGAAAGAAAGAAAAGAAAAGAAAAGAAAGAAAAGAAAAGAAAAAAGGAAAGGAAAGGAAGAAAAAGAAAAGCAAGCAAGCAAGCTTTAAAAGTTCATGTTTGGTAGGATGTACTTCAAGATACACTTTAAAAAAAAAGACTCCTGCAGATACAAACTACAAAACACTAGAAAGTAACTCAAAACCACATAAAGAAATAACTCCAGTAAAGGTAACTACATAGGTAAATATAAAAGCAATTATCACATTTTTTGTAAGTCTTTTTTAATATTCTATATAAGTTTTAAAACAAATGCGTAAAATAATGACTATAAATCTATGTTAATGGAGCATGATGTATAAAGATGTGGTTTGTGAAATTAACAACATAAAGAAATTCATAGGAAACTAAATAATAATACAGATTTTGTATACTATTGAAGTTGTTTCAATTTATGCTAAATTGTTCCAAATTAAGAATGTTAATTGTAAATCCCCATGGTAACCACTAAGTTAATATCTTTTGAAAATACAGAAAAGGAACGCAGAGGGTAAACACAGTGATATGCTACAAAATAGCAACTAAACACAAAAGGCGATAATTGAGGAAATTAGGAACAAAGGAGGTATAAGACATACAGAAAACAAAAGCAAAATGGTAGGAGTAAGCCCCTCTTTATCAGTAATTACATTAAATACAAATGAATTAAACTCTCCAATCCAAAGAAAGAGATTGACAGAATGGATTTTTTAAAAATGATCCAACTATATTGTCCACAAGATACTCACTTTAGATCAAAATACACAATGAGTTGAAATGAAAGGATGGGAGAAAATATTCCATGTAAGTAATAACCAAAGGAGATCTGAGGCAAATATACTTATATCAGACAAAATAGACTTTAAGTCAAAAACCGTTACAAAATACAAAGAACAGTATATATTGATTTCAAAATTAATTAAGAAGATATAACAATTATAAATATATGTACACCAACTAACAGGGCTCCAAAATATATAATGTAACCATTGAGAGAATTAAAGGGAGAGACAGACAATTCCACGAAAATTGTTGGGCATTTTAAAACCCAACTTCAAATAAAGGATAAAACATCTAGAGCAAATATCAAGGGAGGAATTAGAGGATTTGAATAAAACTATAAGCAAAAACTATAGAGAACACTTCTCTCAAAAACTGCAGGATACACATTATTCTAAAGTAAACATGGAACATTCTCCAGCATAGATGATATGTTAGGCCATAAGATAAGCTCAATAAACTTAAAAAGATTGAAATCATGCAAAGTATCTTCACTGACCACAATGGAATGAAATAAGATATCAATAACAAAAGAAAAACTAGAAAATTTACAAATATTCGGAAAATAAACAACACAGTATTTACCAACCAATGAATCAAAGAACAAATCATGAGGGAAATTAGAAAATGTTTAGAGACAAATGAAAACAAAAATATAACAAGATGGCTGTGAAATATCAAAAGCAGTGCTCAGAGTTGTAACACCTACATTTTAAAAAAGAAACATGTCAAATCAATAACCAAATTTTACTCAATAAACCATAAAAGGAAGAGCAAACAAAATCCAGAGCTAGCAGAAGGAAGGAAATAAAGATTAGAGCAGAGATAAATGAAATTGAGAATTAAAAAATTATACAGAGATCAGCAAAACTAAAAGTTGGTTCTTCTAAAATATCAATAAAATTAATGCACTTTTACATAGACTAAGCAAAACATCTCTATTCAGCTGACTTTTTTTTACAAGGAAGCCAACATTATTCAATGGGGAATAATAGCTTTTCAACAAAAAGTGCTGGGAATACTGAATATTCATATGCAAAAAAAATGAAGCTGGACCCCCACCTCACATTATATACAAAATCTAGATTGGATCAATAATGTAAATGTAAGAGTGAAAACCATACATGCTTAGAAGAAAACATGGAAATAAAACATTGCTGTGGATTGGCAAGGCGTTCTTAGATAATACACCAAAAATACAAGCATGAAACAAACAAATGTAGCCAAAATGTACCAGAATCTGAAAACATGTATTATCTATGAAGAATTAGAGGGGAATTTCGTGAAAGAAATATGGGAGAATGGGACATTGCTCTGTGAATGCTTTTGTGCATAATTGTACATTTTTAATTAAGTTAATCTTTTACACTCTCGAAGTGTGATATTAAGCAAACAAAGATAAGTTATTACAAGACTCTAAAACCAAATGCAATGAGAAACAAGTGAATCCAAATATATTTCAAATGAATGAATGACATAATCAAACTTAAGGGGAAAATAATAATTAATCTGATTAAGTTCTGACTGTTCTTTTACTTCAAATTCACTTTTGAACATACTTTGACTACATACCATTGCTTGAAAAAATAAAGTATCTGCAAAAAAATTATTAAATCTTCATGATAAGCTTTTTTCTTTTTATATTAGTATAAATATAACAATTCTGAAACAAATATATGTGCATTGTAAGATTAAGCCAATGAGTAAACACTAATATATTTATATTGCTAGAACCCCAGATTCTCACTGTGAAAGGACAGAGATACAGATATGGAATAAGACAAGGAAAGAAGCAGCCCACTGAGTTACATTAGAATCAGTATTATCAATATAAATATGCAATGTGCTCTATCACATGCTCTTTCCTTCTCTTAAAAAATATAATATGTGCATATTATATATTATATGCATAGACACACATGTGTGTCTATACATATCCTATCTATACATATTGAGGATTAACAGGTGCTAGTAGAAAATATTAACTTTCTTCGTATTAACAGGTGTTAGTAGAAAGTAGTAGTAGGTGCTAAGATAAAAGTCATAATTAAACCTCCTGGTGAATGAACACACCATCACCTACAATCTTACCAAAAATAGAATCAAGCACGTGTCCTAGTCAAACCTCTGGATTCAACTGTCATTTGGATAAAATGCAAAGGAGAGTGAAAATGTCGATCTTCACTGAGAGTCTAACCAGCAAAATTCATAGTGTGGAAATCAAGTGACAAAAATCCCAAATTTTTCAACAAATATATTGTATGGGAAAGAAAACTTTGAAAAGAAACCTGTATGTTAGAAGAGATTTTAAAAACATGACAAATGAAAAAAAATGGGCAAGGCTAAATCATAGTGTCTTGGAATGCATACATGAAGGATACAGCCGTGAAAATGCAAGGACGTCTCTATTGTAACAGTCATGATTATCGTTACTTTTCAGGAGAAAAGTGGCTGCAATTGAGGAGAGTCACATACAGGACTTCAGGGCTGGCAAAGTCCTACATCTTGACTTATGTGATGATTACAGGGATGTTTACAAAAATCAAACTATAAGTTTGTTTTGTGCCATATTTTGTATTGTGAGGCTTTTTTTCAACTTAAAAATAAGTAAAATCAAAACCAAGGCTTCATTATCAAGTAGCACAAAGTCTCCAATCTGTAACCTCCTTTGTCTGGATATCTGCATTTAACTACCATTGTCAGAGCTAACCCTGACAATGCATTCATATTTTTAACACTGAAACACAATAAACAGGGAAAATTTTGCTCCTCTAAAACAGGGCATCTTCAGGCAATTAGAACAACTCAGAAAGTTTCTGTCTGTTGCATAAAACTCCCCTGTGCAAAAAATTACACAAAATGCTGCCATAGTAAAGGTAGTTAACTAACGGCACTAATTGTGCTTGGGCAGTGGCCAAGTGGAACTTCAGAGACCTGGCACTGCCAGCCAGAAATCACTTGTCACGGGAATTGCCTCCTGGAATCACTTTGGTTTTCCCAGGGTAACGCAGGGAAAGTGGTTAATGGGTCACTTGGGGGTGGCATCTTCATCAGTAAATCACATTTACTTTCTCCTACTAAGAATTTTATTTTTGGCCATGAAGCCAAAAGTCAGCTCTTAAATAACAAGGGAAGCAAATAATCATTGAATTAAAATAGCAGAAAGAAAAAGCTGTGCAAAGAAATTTATGTTTTTAATTATATATATATTTTTTTATCATACTTTAAGTTCTAGAGTACATGTGCACAACGTGCAGAAAAAAAGAAATTTATGTTTTTAAAATTCATTCTACATTATGAATTCTACATTAGAAAAATAAACCATAGCCTCATCACAGGCACTTAAATACACTGAAGCTGCCAAAACAATCTATCGTTTTGCCTACGTACTTATCAACTTCCTCATAGCAAACTGGGAGAAAAAAGCAATGGACTGAATAAAATGATAGCCACAAATATCTAGGTGGGAGAAATACTTATCATATGTCCATAAAAAATTTTAATTAATGCAAAGTATTAACACCAATGATTGCAGTAATACAGATCTTACAAATGATAGTTTTAGTCTCAACAGGACTATCCAAAAGTTAATTTCTATAGTAACAGTTTTTAAATAAAATATCAATTCCTGAAACACATAAAATGGTCCATGAGAATACGAGTGAAAAAAAACATAAATTCAGAGCAAACATAAATTAAGAAGTATCTAATATTCAAACATAGTCAAAGAGAGGGAGATTTCTGGATAATCACTTAAGCCCATGGTTAAATATAAATGCAAATATGTTAATGTTTACTGAATAATTTATCTGTGCCAAGTGGTATATTAATGATTCATTTTTATTTTTCACTAAATCTTTTCTCTAAAGTTGGTGTAGCCTGCAAGTAAATGCAGGAAATCTGACCTAGAACCTGCACTTCTTACCATTTTGCTCATATTTATTCCCTGTGCATTTTTGTAACATGTATGTTGTATATATAGAAAGAGAGAGAGGCAGAGATGGAAAGTAATTTATGGAGTTTGATGTTATGTCAGGGTAATTACATGATTATATAATTAACAGAGGTTTCTTTTTAAATCAGCTATATCAATAGAAAAATAAATGTAGGAATCTAGAGACTCATTCTGTCCATCTGTGATAGTTCCATCATGATACTGCATTGTCAAGTCATTGCCCCAAAAATATGGTTTAGCTCAACACTGAGTGACTATAGGAAACCAGAAACCAGGCTGGGTGCTAAAGAGGCAAAGATGAATGAGACATCATCTCTGCCGTCCAAAAGCTTACTATCTAGTGGGAGAGTTATACATGTAAGGACAGTAATCTAATAAGAGCTAATAAGTGAAAACTAAGATAAATTAATAATACAACATTACAGGGAAGGTTTCCAAAGTCAATGAGGCCTCAAATGAGTCTTGAAAGTGTGCAAGGATTAACCAAATGAAGAAATGTGTAAGTTTTTCAAACAAAAAGGAACAGCATGAGCAAATGCAAGGAGGCCTAAAATAAAGAGATGTGTAAAGAGGTGTAAGCAGCTTTGTGCTACTGCCTGATAATTAGAAGAATATCGGGAGTAACAAGAGCTATAGAAGAGAGTCACAATTACGGAAAAATATTTATTAAATTATAAGAAATTTATAGCATAAGGAATAGTTGGACCATTAAATGTTTTAATAAAGATGATGCTTCTTTTTTAATATTTATTTTTATTATACTTTAAGTTCTAGGGTACATGTGCACAACGTGCAGGTTTGTTACATATGTATACATGTGCCATGTTGGTGTGCTGCACCCATTAACTCGTCATTTACATTAGGTATATCTCCTAACGCTATCCCTCCCCTCTCCCCCCACCCCACAACAGGCCCCGGTGTGTGATGTTCCTCTTCCTGTGTCCGTGTTCTCATTGTTCAAGTCCCACCTATGAGTGAAAACATGCGGTGTTTGGTTTTTTGTTCTTGCGATAGATGATGCTTTAAATTGACCACTCTAGCTGCAATGTGGGAGGAAAAAAGATTTTAGAACAAGACTAGAAACAGAATAATTAGAAAAATGCAACTACAAGGCAGATGAGTGATGATCAAGGTCTGAACTGAATAGTGGAAATAGAGATAAGGAGGCAAATTCAAGAAATGTGTGTGACAGTAAAATTAACATGACCTGGTGTTTGATTGACTCTGTAAAGTGAAAGGAAAGGATGAATAATCAACAAATAATATTTATTCTACCAAATGCCTCCATGCCGCTCTGATGACAGGATAATATGTAAGCTTTTCTATATCTCAGAAACTATATGACATGACGAAAAGTAAAAAGGGGATGGGGGTAAGGAGGTATCCTGAATTGACTGAGAAATAAGGAGGTATTCCACAGAGAATATAAAAAAATATATACTTAGTGTTCAAGGAATAATAAAAAAGTGAACATCTATGTGTCCACCATACAGGATATGAAATAGAACATTTGCCGGCCATGGTGGCTCACACCTGTAATCCCAGTACTTTGGGAGGCCGAGGTGGGAGGATCACTTAAGCCCAGGACACAGGTTGCAGTGAGCCAAGATCACACCATTGTACTCCAGCCTGGGCCACCATGTCTCAGAAAAATAAAAAATTAAAAAACTAGATGTCTTGGAGGATTGGAAACAAAATAGAACTTTACTAGTGCCTTAGACGCCCATTGGGTGCTCCTTGCCAATTGTGTTCTCCTTTATTTCCTGCTGGATATGACCACTATCCTTCCATTGCATTGTATGTGTTTTTTAATAGACTTTAATGATTCTCAAATGATGCATTATTTAGTTTGGTTCTTTGAAACTTATATAAATGAAATTATTTTGTAGAAGTTCTTTCACCTTTATCAGAAGGTACTTTCACCTTGATTCAATAATAAGTTTGCATATTACAACCTTGTTGAATGTTGCTGTAATTCATCCATTCGTATTGCTATATGATATTCTACTACATGAATATGTCGGACTTCATTCCTCAGATCTATTGTTGATGAACACTTGAAATTTTTCCAGTTTTTAACCATTACAAACAATGCTGCTATGAACATTCTTTTGTAAATCTCCTGGTTCATATGTACAAAATATCCTCTGGGGTATATATTTAAAAGTAAAATTATTGAGTTATTCAACATTACCATGAAATGCTACACTATTTTTTTTAACAATCCTACCAATTTACACTTCTACCACGAACAGATAAGCATTACCATTGCTCTTCATTTGTAGGAACGATATTTGTCTTTTGTTCTGGGGGCTTTGTTTTGTTTTGCTTTGTTTTTTGCTTAGAAGTGCTTTGGCTATTTGGGATCTTTTTTTGGCTCCATATGAACTTTAGGATTTTTTTTTAATTTTGTGAAAAATAACGTTGGTAATTTGACGGGAATTGCATTAACTCTATAGATTGTATGGGTGATATGGTCACTTTAGCTATTGATTTTTCTAATCCATGAGCATGGGATGTTTTTCCATTTGTTTATGTCATCTATAATTTCTTTCATTAGTATTTTGTAGTTCTCCTTGTAGAGATCTTTCATTTATATAGTTATGCATCCCTAGGTATTTTTCATGGCTATTGTAAATTCAGTTGAGTTCTTAATTTTGTTCTCAACAAATTAATCTCAACAAACATTCAAACAGCTTGAATGTTTTTGGTGTATAGAAATACAACTGATTTTTGTGGCTTGTTTATCCCAAGACTTTACTGAAGTCGTGTATCAAGTCTAGGAGTCTTCTGAAGACTTTAGGGTTTTCTAGGCCTACAGTCATGTCATCAGTGAGCAGAGATCATTTGACTTCTTTTCTAATTTGTATACCTTTTATTTCTTTCTCCTTTCTGATAGCTCTGGCTAGCACTTCCAGTACTGTATTGAATAGGAATGATGAAAGTGAACATCCTTGCTTTTTTCCAGTTTCTAGAAGCAACACTTCCAACTTTTGCCCATCCAGGATGATGTTGGCTGTGGCTTTGTCATAGATGACTCATTTTTTGAGGTATACTCCATCTATACCTATATTGTTGAGGGTTTTTATCATAAACAGATGTTGGATTTTATCAAATGCTTATTCTGCATCTAATGAGATGATCATAGGGTTTTTGTTCTCAGTTCCGTTTATGTGGTGAAACATGTTTATTGATTTGTCTATTTTGAACCATTCACGCACCCCTGGAATAAAGCCCACTTGATCATGATGAATTATCTTTTTGATGTGCTGTTAGCTTCAGTTTGCTAGAATTTTGTTGAGTATTTTTACATCTGTGTTGATCAGGGATAAGGATTTGTACTTTTGTGTTTTTAAAATTTTCCTTGTTAATTTTACTGCACAGTATTATTTTAATGATGAATAAAGTGTTGAGCTGGACATGTGTACCTTGTTCCTTGTGTTAGAATGAAACTGTTTAATATGCCATGATTATTTATAATGTTGAGTAGTTTTTGTGTATATATTAAGATATTTACATCAGTTCTCTTCTATTCCTAGTTTGTTGAGTTATTATTACAAATAGTTTCAAATGTGAACAAGTGCTTTTCCCGCAGCTATTGAAATAACCATATTTTTTTCTTTTATTCAGTTAATGTGGTTAATTTCATTGTTTGGTTTTCTAATTTTAAACCATACATTCTTGAAATTACTGCACTTAGTCACGATGTATTTTTCTTTGGAGTATATTGTTGGATTATATTTGCAAACATTTTTGTTTAGAATTATTATGTAGTATATTAGTCTGTAATTTCATTTCTTTTAATATCCTTGTATGGTTTTATTATCAAGGAGGTACCACCATATAAAACAAGTTGGAAAGTGTTATGTCTTCCCAATTCTCTAAAAATATTCATGTAACATTGGCATTACTTCCTTATTAAATATTTGGTAATATTTCTTTATTAATATTGCATCCACCTAGCCCTGGAGTTCTTTCTACAGGAAAAAAAAATTTTCTAAATAAAATTTCTACAATGAAAAAAAACTACTCAGTTTTTCTAGTTTTTTTCTGATCATTTCATAAAAGTAGGTGTTTTTCATAGGAACTTGACCATTCCTTATGATTGTCAAATTTATTAATATAAAGTTTCATATTTTATATTTATTTTATCAGATAAATAAAATTATATGTTTTGAAATATATATTCATTGTAAAATAGCCATGTTAAGCTAACATATGCATTACCTTACATGCTTATCTTTTTTTATTGGAACACTTAAAAATCTACTCTTAGCAATTTTGAAGAATACAAGTACATCCCCTATGGAGAACAGTTTGAAGGCTCCTCAAAAAAGTAAAAATAGAGCTACCATGTGGTCCAGCAATCCCACTGCTGCATATATACCCCCCAAAAAAGAAATCAGTATATCGAAGAGATATCTGCACTCCCATATTTGTTGCAGCACTATTTACAATAGCGAAGTTATGGAGTCAACCTAAGTGTCCATCAACAGATGAATGAATAAAGAAAATGTGGTACTTATATACAATGAAGTACTATTCAGCCATAAAAAGGAATGAGACCCTGTCATTTGCAACAACATAGATGAAACTGGAGGTCATTATGTTAAGTGAAATAAGCCAGGCACAAAAAGACAAATACTATGTGTTATCACTTATATGTGGAATCTAAAAAGCAAACAACTGAACTCATGGAGATAGAGAGTAGAAGGAAGAATACCAGAGGCTGTGAAGGGTAGTGGGGGTTGGGAGAGGTGGGGGATGGTTAATGGGTACAAAAAAAGAAAGATTTAATAAGACCTAGTATTTGATAGCACAACAGGGGGATTGCAGTCTAAAATTCAATTATACATTTAAAAATAACTGAAAGAGTATAATTGGATTGTTTATAACACAAAGAATAAATGCTTGAGGGGATGAATATCCAATTTTCCATCATGTACTTATTGTACATTGCATGCCTGTACCAAAATATTTCATGTACCCCATAAATGTATACACCTGCTATGTACCCACAAAAATTAAATTTAAAAACAATACATTGTTATCCACTATAGTCACCATATTGCACAATAGATCTGTTGAATTCATTCCTCCTGTACAATACAATTTTGTACCCTTTGACCAACATCTACCCAATCCTCCTGGTAACCATCATTCTACTCTGTACTTCTATGTGTTCAGCCTTCTTAGACCTCCACATACAGGTGAGATTATGCAGTATTTGGCTTTCTGTGCCTGGATTATTTTACTCAGTATAATGTCCTCCCGGTTCATTCATGTTGTCAACAAATGATACTTTTTTTATTTTTTAAGGTTGTATACTATTCTATTGTGTATGTGTACCACATTTTCTTCATCCACTCATGTGTCGATGGATACTTAAGTTAATTCCACATCTTGGCTGTTGTGAATAATGCTACAATAAATATGGGAGTACAGATAACTCATTGACACACTGATTTGATATCTTTTTAATATATGCCCAGAAATAGCATTACTGGATCATATGGTAATTCTATTTTTACAGAATCATTTATACTGTCTTTTACAATGGCTGAAATAATTTACATTCTCAACAATTACAAGGTTTTCCTTTTCTCCACATCCTCCCCAACACTTGGTATCTTCTGCCTTTTCTGTAACAGCCATTCTAACGGATGTGAAATGGCATTTTATTGTAGTCTTAATATGCATTTCTCTGATGATCAGTGATAATTAGCATTTTTATATATCTGTTGGCCATTTGTATGTCTTCTTTTGAGAAATGTCTATTTAGATCCTTTGTCAATTTTTCATTAGGGTTACTTCTTTTCTTATTATTGAGTTGTTTGAGTTCCTAAGATATTTTGGACATTAGCCTCTTATCAAATGTATAGTTTGCAGATAATTTCTCCCATTTTGTAGGTTATCACTTCACTCTGTTGAATTTCTTTTGCTGTGCAGAAGCTTTTTAGGTTGATGCTATTCCATTTGTGTTTTGTTGCTTTTCTTGCCTGTGCTTTAGAGTCATATCATAAAATATTATTGCCCAGACCAATGTCTTGGAGTTATTCCCCTGTTTTCTTCTAGGAGTTCTATAGTGCTAGGTCTTACATTTAAGTCTTTAACTTATTTTGAGTTTATATTTTTATATGGCATGAAACGAGGGCCTAATGTCAATCTTGTGGACATTCAGTTTTCTCAACACCATTTTTTGAAGAGACTGTTCTTTCCCCATGTGTGTTCCTGGCACCTTTGTTGAAAGTCAATTGACTATAATATGTAGATTTATTTATGGGCTCTTTATTCTGTGTAATTGGTCTATGTGTCTGCGTTTTTGCCAGTACCACGGTGTTTCGATTGCTATAGCTATGTAGTATAATTTGAAGTCAGGTAATGTGATATCTCCGGCCTTGCTTTTTTTGATCAAGATTATTTTGGCTTTTCAGAGTTTTTTGTGGTTCCATACAGATTTGAGAGTTGTTTTTCTATTTCTGTGGGAAAATATGTCATAGGAATTTTGATAGAGATTGCATTCAATATGTACATCACTTTGGATAGTATGGACATTTCAAATATATTACTTTTTCCAATCCATGAACATGAGATATCTTTCCATTTATTTGTGGCTTCTTCAATTGCTTTCATCAATGTTTTGTAGTTTGCAGTGTAAAGATCATTCACCTCTTTGTTTAAATTTACATCTAAGTATTTTATTTTTTGTTCCTATTATAAATAGGATTGTTTTCTTGATTTCTTTTTTTGTATAGTTTGTTCTTGATGTGTAGAAATGCTACTGAATTTTGTATGTTCACATTGTATCCTGCAACTTTACTAAATTCATTTATGAATTCTAAATTTTTTTGGCAGAGTTATTGGTGTTTTCTATATATAAGATCATGTCAACTGCAAACAGAAACAATTTAACTTCTTCCTTTCCAATTTTCATGCCTTTTATTTCTTTCTTTTGCCTAATTGCTCTGGCTAGGACATCCAGTACTATGTTGAATAGAAGTTCTGAGAGTGGGCACCCTTGTATGAAGTTTTCCATAACATCTCTTATCTTTTTATTAGCTATATATTAATACGGATGTTTCTTTTTCATCAGGAGTTTGAAAAATGTCTTTTCTCTATATTGTTCTTAATCAGTCTTCCTAGAAGTATTTCAGTTTCAAAAAATAGCAACAATTGTGGGAGTTCAGTCAGGCTGGTGGGAAAAATTTTAAAGATAGTTATAAGAAATTGACGCAAACCGTCATGGAAGGCTGGGGGTGTTGCACAGCTTCAGTAATAGATCTGAATGAAGGCAGCCTAATCCTTCCTTGAGTAAATAGCTTAAAGTAGGTGCAAAGGAATGTAAGGGAGTTTATCTAAATAACTTGTTTACTCATGTGGTCCTGAAGCCAACCTTTGATCATTCACAGGCAGGATGGCTCTCTCTCGGGGGAGGGTGACCAGGTTAATTACCCTCTATTTGTGTTGACTAAAAGCCCCTGTCATTTAATGTTTTTTCAATAAATGCTGGCAGGGCTAGCTAGTCAGGGCTCGTGGCTGCCACAACTCTTTCTGTGCATGGCCCAGCCCCCTAGCGGCTCTTTCACTGAATAATTGATGTCTGAGTACATTATTCATCCCTCATGCAGCTGGGGTCTGCAGGACAGACCCCCACAAACAACAATTTGCAAAAGCAAACTTCCCTGTTTTTTTTTTCCCCAAGATGATAAATTAGAGGCTTTTAGTGTGCCTCGGCCACTTAGAAATAGCAAGAGAGTGCACAAAGGTCAACTCTGTGAGCTCTAAGTCAAGAAGGAAAATGGGAATCCACCAGAATCATGAAGGACATCCTAGATCCCAAGAAGGAGAATGTGGGCAAACAGTCAACATGACAGCAACCAGCTTATAAAAGTGAGTGAAGTCCTAGTATGTGAGAGAGGCAGAGAGCCTCCCTCTGTAACTGACATTTTCACTGTGAATCTGAGCAACCCCAGCCAAGTTGTCGCATTTTGTTTCTCCCAAGGCCTGGAGTCAACATGGGGAGAGGCTTGGAGATGCTGTGAAGCAAAGACACTGGGAACAGCTGCAGACATTTTCCCAGACCAGGAAGTAAGAGCAAGATGCCATTTTCAATCTGGATGCATGCAAAGTCAGCTTTTTTTTTTTTTTCTTTTTGTGACCCAGCAGAATGCCTGCACAGGCATTTTAGTCTCAGGCCAAAGATTGGAACAACTGCTTTGGGGCTTGGTAGGGACCTTCACAGCCATATTGTGGAAAACACCTCAGCAGTATGTGCTGGAATTGTGCTTTCCCCCATCGCAGCCTCGGGGCAGCAGAAAAGCTGCTACAGCTGTAATTTCTCCCAGGTGATGAAACTTGCAGCCAGGGCCAGCTTGCAGACCTACAACCAGTCTGCAGGTGTCATTGCTGGGTGCCCCAGCCTATTCCCCTGAGAATGTGATACAGCAGGGCTTTCTCTGCTTCACCCCCAGGCAGAAATTCAGGCATTGGAGCACCTGCCTACCTGGACCAGCATACTGAGCTACCCCACCACTTATAAACATAGGTTGTGGTGCAGTGGGGCCCTCTCCAGTCTATGGCCAGGCAGATTTCCAGGTATGGGGAGTACCCACTTGACTGGATCAGCAGCCTGAGCTTCCCCAACCTTCCTGTGCTGAGATTATAGTGCAGTGGGGCCCTCTCATCTCCACACATAGGCAGACCTCCAAGCAATTAGAGCACCTGCTCCTATGGAGAACTTAAATTTACAAGAAAAAAAAACCATCAAAAATTGGCCAAAGGACATGAACAGACAATTCTCAAAAGAAGACATGGATGTGGCCAACAAACATATGAAAAAAAGCTCAAATCACTGATCATTAGAGAAATGCAACTCAAAACCACAATGAGATACTATCTCATGCCAGTCTTAATGGTAATTATCAAAAACTCCAGAAACAACAGTTGCTGGTAAGGCTGTGGAGAAATAGGAATGTTTTTATACTGTTTGTCGGAATGTAAATTAGTTCATTCACTGTGGAAGACAGTGTGAAAATTCCTCAAAGATCTAGAACCAGAAATGCCATTTGACCCAGCAATCCCTTTACTGGGTATATGCCCAAAGGAATATAAATCATTCTATTATAAACATACATGCACACGGCTGGGTGCAGTGGCTCACACCTGTAATCCCAGCACTTTGGGAGGCCAAGGCGGGTGGATCACCTGAGGACAGGAGTTTGAGACCAGCCTAGCCAACGTGGGGAAACTCCATCTCTACTAAAAATACAAAAACTAGCCAGGTATAATGGTGCACACCTGTAATACCAGCTACTTTGGAGGCTGAGGCAGGAGAATTGCTGGAACCCAGGAGGCAGAGGTTAAAGTGAGCCAAGATCATACCATTGCACTCCAGCCTGGGCAACAAGAGCAAAACTCCATCTCAAGAAAATATATATATACACATATACATACATATATATACATATATATACATATATACATATATTATATATGTAAATGTATATATATAATATATGTAAATGTATATATATGTGTATATACACAAATATATATACACATATATATACATGTATATAACTACTATATATATACACACACACATACATATACATGCACACATATGTTTATTGCAGCACTATTTATGATAGAAAATACATGGAATCAACCCAAATGCCCATCAATGATATATTGGATAAAGAAAATGTGATATATATTCACCATGGAATACTATGCAGCCATTAAAATAAATGAGATCATGTTCTTTGCAGGGACATGGATGAAGCTGGAAGCCATCATCCTCAGCAAACTAACACAGGAATAGAAAACCAAACACCACATGTTCTCACTCAGAGGGAGTTGAACAATGAGAGCAAACACATGGATACATGGAGGGGAACAACACACACCAGGGCCTCTCAGGGGAACAGGGGGTAGGAGACCATCAGGACAAACACGTGGATACATGGAGGGGAACAACACACATCAGGGCCTCTCAGGGGGACAGGGGGTAGGAGACCATCAGGACAAACACGTGGATACATGGAGGGAAACAACACACACCAGGGCCTCTCAGGGGGACAGGGGGTAGGAGACCATCAGGACAAACACGTGGATACACGGACGGGAACAACACACACCAGGGCCTCTCAGGGGGACAGGGGGTAGGAGACCATCAGGACAAACACGTGGATACATGGAGGGGAACAACACACACCAGGGCCTCTCAGGGGGACAGGGGGTAGGAGACCATCAGGACAAACACGTGGATACATGGAGGGGAACAACACACACCAGGGCCTCTCAGGGGGACAGGGGGTAGGAGACCATCAGGACAAATAGTTAATGCATGCAGGGCCTCATATAGGTGATGGGTTGATGGGTGCAGCAAACCACCATGGCACACATTTACCTATGTATCAAACCTACACTTTCTGCACATGTATCCCAGAACATAAAATAAAATTTAAAAAATATATACACTGATTCATCATCTCCTTCCTCTCCTTCTGAAACACTCTTTAAAATTTTTTAGCGTTTCCCCCTCTGTCTTCCATGTCTCCTAACTACATGTTTCTTATTTTCCATGTCTTTATTCCTGTGTTCATTTTGGATAGCCCCTTCTGACCTATATTACAGTTTACTAGTTCACTCTTCAACTGCTTCTAACATACTAATATTCTGTTAAAACCATTCATTTGGGTTTAAATTTCAATTATGTTATTCTCTATGGACATTCTATTTGTTTTCTTGTAATCTTCTTGGCCATTCTCCAGAGTTTCCTGTTCCATTATGATATTTTTAATTTTTTGTTTTACTTTAGACATACTAAGTATAGTTATTTTATTTTCTGTATCTGATACTTTCAATAACTGCAGTCTTTGCTAGTCTTTTTTCTGTGCTCTTGCTCATAGTTTTTTTTGTTTGTTTTCATGATTAGAAAAACAGAGAGAGAAGAAGGAGAGTAAAGGGAGGAGGAGGAGAAAAGAAGAAAGCAGAGAAGAAGGGACAGAGAAAAAAAGGAAGTTGGTTCTAACGTTTCTCTAACAACTGGCTTCAGTGAAACACTCCCACCTTGTGGATTTTTACGTTATTGAAATTAACCAGTCTTCTGGGTGCAGCACACCAACATGGCACATGTATACATATGTAACAAACCTGCACTTTGTGCACATGTACTCTAAAACTTAAAGTATAATAAAAAATAAAATAAAAAGCTACACAAATTAAAAAAAAAAGAAATCAACCTAATTCCTAGATTACCACCTCTTGATTCAAATGCTTTAAATCTAGGCTTTTCATCTGAGTCTTTCTTTTTAGTTATTCTGTTTATCTTCAAAACACTCCTGCTTTGAATCATTCAAAATCTACCTCCCTCCCTCTGTTTGACTACCATCAATTTTTTTTGCTCATTCCTAATGCATTAATCTATTAGCTGTGAATATCCAAAAACCCTTATTTCACTGAATCTTTGACAGACCCCTTTGCATCCTCTTGTTCTTCTAATTATTTCCTCAGAAACTTTATGTTCTCTTTTCTTTACAAGCATGTCATAGTTTATATATAATGTGTGTATTGTTTTTATATATACCTATATATAGCCTCTTTTTAAAAGCACTGTACACCATGCTTTGAAATATATTCTAAAATCAGGTAGCATGAAAATGGAAACATAACATACTAAAACATATGGGATGCAACAAAAGCAGTTATAAGAGGGACATTTATAGCAATAAATGCCTACATCAAAAAAGAAAAAAAAGATCTCACATAAGCAACCTAATATGCCTAAAGGAGCGAGAAAATTAGAGAACAATACAAGCCCAAAGATAGCAGAAGGAAACAAATAACAAAGATCAGAGAAGAAATAATATAATAGAAACTGAAAATTTCAATAAAAATAAGAATTGTTTTTTGAAAAGATAGACAACATTAACAAATTCTTACATAGACTAAGAAAAAAGAAAACTCAGAAACGAAAGAAGAGACATTACAACTGATACCACAGAAGTTAAAAAATCATAACATACTACTATAAACAATTATTCACCAGCAAATTAGATAACCTAGAAGAAATTGATAAACTCATACCAAAACTGAATCATGAAGAATTCAAAATTTAGAACAAATCGTGAATAAGGAAATTAAATCACCAATGAAAGGTCTCTCATAAAGGAAAGACCCAGGAGTGAATGTCTTGGTGGCTGAACTCTAACAAACACTTAGATAACTAACACCAATCCTTCTCAAACTCTTCCAAAAAAGTGAAGAAGAGGAATACTTCCAAATTCATTTTTCAAAACCAGCATTACCCTGATACCAAACCCAGAGAAGGACACTATAATAAAAATAAATTTCAGACCAATACTCCTGATGAACTTAGATGGAAAAACCCTCAGCCAAATATTAGCAAATATTATTTTTTAAAAAACACAGCAAAAAAATTCACCATGCTTAAGTGGGATTCATCCCTGGGAAGCTTATTAGTCTTATTTGATTCGTGTAATCAGAAAATTTCTATATCTAGTGAAGAGAAATGAGAGCAATAGAGACTCATAGCACCTCAACAAATTTCCAGGCTTGAGCCAGTTAACAAATACGAGTCCTTCAAATACAAAAAAGACTGTGAAAGAAAATAGAACAGATCAATGAAACTAAGAATTTGTTCTTTGAAAAGATAAACAAAACTGACAAACCATTAGCTAGACTAGAAAAACGAGAGAATACTCAAAGCAATAAAATCAGAAATGACAGAGGAAATATTGCAACTAATACCACAGAAATACAGAGGATCATAAGAGGCCACTGTAAACAATTACAAGCCAACAAATTGGATAACCTAGAAAAAGCAGATAAATTTCTAGAAAAATGCAACTTACCTAGAGAAAGTCAAGAAGAAAGATAAAATCTGAACAGAACAATATTGAGTATGGAGAGTATATCAATAATAAAACATCTCCCATCAAAGAACATCCCAGGACCAAAAAACTTCATTGCTGAATTCTAACATTTTAAAAAATAATGATACAATCCTTCTGAAATTCTTCCAAAAACTTGAAGGAGAAAGAGTATTTCCAAACTCATTTTAAAAGATCAGCATTATTGTTTTTTTTTTAAAGTGATGTTCCCCTTCCTGTGTCCATGTGTTCTCATTGTCCAATTCCCACCTATGAGAGAACATGCGGTGTTTGGTTTTCTGTCCTTGTGAAAGTTTGCTGAGAATGATGGTTTCCAGCTTCATCCATGTCTCTGCAAAGGATATGAACTCATCATTTTTATGGCTGCATAGTATTCCATGGTGTATATGTGCCACATTTTCTTAATCCAGTCTATCATTGTTGGACATTTGGATTGGTTCCAAGTCTTTGCTACTGTGAATAGTGCCGCAATAAACATACATGTGCATGTGTCTTTATAGCAGCATGATTTATAGTCCTTTGGGTATATACCCAGTAATGGGATGGCTGGGTCAAATGGTATTTCTAGTTCTAGATCCCTGAGGAATCGCCACACTGTCTTCCACAATGGTTGAACTAGTTTACAGTCCCACCAACAGTGTAAAAGTGTTCCTATTTCTCCACATCCTCTCCAGCACCTGTTGTTTCCTGACTTTTTAATGATGGCCATTCTAACTGGTGTGAGATGGTATCTCATTGTGGTTTTGATTTGCATTTCTCTGATGGCCAGTGATGATGAGCATTTTTTCATGTGTCTGTTGGCTGCATAAATGTCTTCTTTTGAGAAGTGTCTGTTCATATCCTTTGCCCACTTTTTGATGGGGTTGTTTGTTTTTTTCTTGTAAATTTGTTTGAATTCATTGTAGATTCCGGATATTAGCACTGGGGCCTGTTGTGGGGTGGGGGGAGGGGGGAGGGATCGCATTAGGAGATATACCTAATGTTAAATGATGAGTTAATGGGTGCAGCACACCAGCATGGCACATGTATACATATGTAACTAACCTGCACGTTGTGCACATGTACCCTAAAACTTAAAGTATAATAAAAAAATAAAAAATAAAAAATAAAAACAAAAATAAAAAGGCAAACAAGGACACTATAAGAAAAGTATGGGCCAACCAATATCCCTGATGAACATAGATACAAAAGTCCTCAAAAAAAAAGTGCTAGCAAACAGAATTTAACAACACATTAGGAGAACATTTACCATGATAAAGTGGATTTATACTCCAGATGGTTCAGCATACACAAATCAAATGTGATAAACCACATTAACAGAATGAAGGATAAAAAGAATAGCTATCTCTATATATGCAGAAAAAGCATTTGACTAAATTCAAAATCCTCTCATGACAAAACCTCTCAACAAATTGGGCATAGAAGGCATGTACCTTAACACAAAACAGGACATATATAACAAGCTCACAGCTCACATCATACCCAACAATGAAAAAGTGAAATATTTTCTGCTAAGATCAAGAACAAGACAAGGATATTTATTCTCACTACTTCTATTCAACTTATTTCTGGAAGTCCTAGCCAGAGCAATTAAGCCAAATAAAGAAATAAAAGATATTCAAATTGAAAAGGAAGAAGTAAAATTGTCTCTGTTTGATGACATATTATATATAGGAAACCCTAAAAACTCCACCAAAAAGCTATTAGAAATGATCAATGAATTCAATAAAATCGCAGAATTCAAAATCAATGTACAAAACTCAGTAGTTTCTTTACACTGACAACAAACTATATGACAAAAATAAAGAAATCAATCTCATTCACGGTAGCATCAAAAAAACCATATTTTTTTTTGTTTAGGAGCACATTCAGGATTGTACTTAGGAGTACATTTAACCAAGGAGGTGAAAGATCTGTATTCTGAACACGATAAAACATTGATGAAAAAATTGTAGATGACACAAATACATGGAAAGATACTTTACGTTCATGGGTAGGAAGAATTAATATTCTTAAAATGTCCTTACTGCCCAAAGTGATTTATAGGTTTAATGCAATATTTATCAAAATTTCAATGTCATTCTTCACAGAAATAGAAAAAACAATTTGAAAATTTATATGGAACCACAAAGGACCCTGAATAACTAAAGGACTCTTGAGCAATAAGAACAAAGCTGAAGGCCTCACAATCTGACTTCAAAACGTATTACAGGAAAAGAACAAAAGAAGGAAGAAGAGGGTAGAGGAGAAGTGCAGCAAGGGTGGAGGGAGGTGCCCGCGCTGGGTCGGAGGAGCAGGAGGAGTATGGAGGGAAGACTCCTGGGTGGCATGGAGCTCTTGCACCTCTAGGCACTGCCCAGCCCCGTGTCAGCCAGGGCTGAATCCCCACAGGATAAGGAAGCCTGTGTGTGTACCAACAATCAAAGCTACATCTGTGACACAACAGGACACTGCTATGGGCAGTCTCAGTGTTGTAACTACTACTATGAACATTGGTGGTTCTGGCTGGCGTGGACCATCACCATCATCCTGAGCTGCTGCTGTGTCTGCCACCACAGCCCAGCCAGCCCTCAAGTCCAGCAGTAGCAACATGAAATCAACCTGACTGCCTATCCAGAAGCCCGCAATTACTCAGTGCTACCATTTTATTTCACCAAACTATTTATTACCTTCTTATGAGGAAGTGGTGAACTAACCTCCACCTGTTTCCCTCCCTGTCTGTCCATTGTGGATGAGCTCTGAGCCCTGTTTTCCTGTGAAGATTCTTTGAATTGTGGCCATTCTATTCACATGAGCTCTCACATCTGGAGCACAGATGGCCCTCTCAAGGTAATTTATTGTATGCATTGACTGTTTACCAAACAAATGTCTTACTATGTACTCAGGTATATTCAGCAGCATTGTCAACTGCAGTCCCCTGTGCTTGCCAGAAGATACTGTATTCAAAGTAGAGGTTTCACAGTGATGAGTAATCACTGCAATTTTCCCATTGCTCCATGGACTCTCGGAGGCCGGTGTTCTGTTCCCTCTAAATAGAGATGTACTCTGAACCTTTCTGCTTCCCTCACCTGTTCCTAGTCCTTGGTATCAGCCCCTGGAGATGTCCACAACCACTTAGGACAAAAGGCAAAAGTGGAATTTCAGACAAAACTTTGATAGGATCTTCAGTGATAAACTTGGACTAACTGTGGCCCAGGTATCAGCACTCCCAAGAATTGCCAGGAGGAAGCTTTGGCAGACACCGCAGGTATGGCAAGGCCTATCTCCCTCTGCTGAATCCAACAGGGGCAAGCAAGCTGGCATGTGGCTTGAGGTGACCCGAATATGTCAGCACCCCTCAGATGTCTTTCTTTGCACTTTTTTTAAAAATCTCAGAATTTGCTGGCAACACAGTCAAATAGGAACAGCTCCAGTCTGCAGCTCCCAGTGAGATCAATGCAGAATGCAGGTGATTTCTGCATTTCCAACTGAGGTACCTGGTTCATCTCACTGGGACTGGTTGGACAGTGGGTGCAGCCCACGGAGGGTGAGCCAAAGCAGAATGGGGCGTCGCCTCACCCGGGAAGTGCAAGGGGTTGGGGGAATTCCCTCCCCTAGCCAAGGGAAGCCCCAAGGGACTGTACCATGAGGAACCGTGCACTCCACCCAGAAACTATGCTTTTCTCACGGTCTTCACAATCCACAGACCAGGAGATTCCCTCCAGTGCCTCTGCCACCAAGGCCCTAGGTTTCAAGCACAAAACTAGGCAGCTGTTTGGGCAGACACCGAGCTAGCTGCAGGAGTTTTTTTTTTTTTCATGCCACAGTGGCAACTAGAATGCCAACAAGACAGAACCATTCTCTCTCCTGGAAAGGGGGCTGAAGCCAGGGAGCCAAGTGGTCTGGCTCGGTGGGTCCCACCCCTACAGAGCCCAGAAGCTAAGATCCACTGGCTTGAAATTCTTGCACAGCAGTCTGAGGTTGACCTAGGACACTCGAGCTTGGTGGGGGGAGGGGCTTCCACATTGCCAAGGCTTGAGTAGGCAGTTTTACCCCCACAGTGTAAACAAAGCCACCAGAAAGTTTGAACTGGGTGGAGCCCACCACAACTCAGCAAGGCCACGGCAGCCAGACTGCCTCTCTAGATTTCTCCTCTCTGGGCAAGGCATCTCTGAAAAAAGGGCAGCAGCCCCAGTCAGAGACCTATAGATAAAACCCCCATCTCCCTGGAACAGAGCACCTAGGGGAAAGGGCGCCTGTGGGCACAGCTTCAGCAGACTTTGAGCATCCTTGAAAAGCCTGATGGCTCTGAAGAGAGCAGCAGATCTCCCAGCACAGCATTCGAACTCTGATAAGGGTCAGACTGTCTCCTCAAGTGGGTCCCTGACCCCCGTGTATCCTGACTGGGAGACACCTCCCAGTAGGTACCAACGGGCACCTCATACAGGAGAGCTCTGGCTGGCATCTGGTGGGTGCCCCTCTGGGACAAAACTTCCAGAGGAAGAAATAGGCAGCAATCTTTGCTGTTCTCCAGCCTCCGCTGGTGATACCCAGGCAAACAGGGTCTAGAGTAGACCTAGGGCAAACCCCAACAGACCTGCAGCAGAGGGGCCTGACTGTTAGAAGGAAAACTAACAAACAAAAAGGAACAGCATCAACATCAACAAAAAGGACATCCACTCAGTGACCCCATCAGAAGGTCACCAACATCAGAAACCACAGGTAGATAAATCCACGAAGATGGAGAGAAACCAGAGCAAAAAGGCTGAAAATTCCAAAAACCAGAATGCCTCTCCTTCTCCAAAGGATCACAACTCCTCACCAGCAAGGGAACAAAAGAAAACTGGACGGAGAATGAGTTTGACAAATTGAGAGAAGTAGGTTTCAGAAGGTAGGTAATAACAAACTCCTCCAAGCTAAAGGAGCATGTCCTAACCCAATGTAAGGAAGCTAAGGACCTGGAAAAAAGGCTAGACCAATTGCTAACTAGAATAACCAGTTTAGAGAAGAACATAAATGACCTGATGGAGCTGAAAAACACGCCATGAGAACTTCATGCAGCATGCACAAGGATCAAGCACTGATTCAATCAAGCGGAAGAAAAGATATCAGAGATTGAATATCAACTTAATGAAATAAATCAAGAAGACAAGATTAGAGAAAAAAGAATGAAATGAACAAAGCTTCCAAGAAATATGGGACTATGTGAAACGACCAAATCTACGTTTGATTGCTGTACCTGAAAGTGATGGGGAGAATGGAACCAAGTTAGAACACACTCTTCAGGATATTATCCAGGAGAACTTCCCTAACCTAGCAAGGCAGGCCAATATTCAAATTCGGAAATACGGAGAACATCACAAAGACACTCCTCAAGAAAAGCAACCCCAAGACACATAGTCGTCAGATTGAGCAAGGTTGAAATGAAGGAAAAAATGTTAAGGGCAGCCAGAGAGAAAGGTCGGGTTACCCTCAAAGGGAAGCCCATCAGACTAACAGCAGATCTATCAGCAGAAACTCTACAAGCCAGAAGAGAATGGGGGCCAATATTCAACATTCTTAAAGAAAAGAATTTTCCACCCAGGATTTCATATCCAGCCAAACTAAGCTTCATAAGTGAAGGAGAAATAAAATCCTTTACAGACAAGCAAATGCTGACAGATTTTGTCACCACCAGGCCTGCCTTAAAGGAGCTCCTGAAGGAAGCACTAAACATGGAAAGGAACAACTGGTATCAGCCACTGCACAAACATACCAAATTGTAAAGACCATTGACACTATGAAGAAACTGCATTAACTAACAGCAAAATAACCAGCTAGCATCGTAATGACAGGATCAAATTCACACATAACAATATCAACCTTAAATGTAAATGGGCTAAATGCTCCAATTAAAAAACACAGACTGGCAAATTGGCTAAAGAGTCAAGACCCATCAGTGTTCTGTATTCAGGAGACCCATCTCACGTGCAAAGACACAAATAGGCTCAAAATAAAGGGATGGAGGAATACTTACCAAGCAAATGGAAGGCAAAAAAAAGCAGGGGTTGTAACCCTAGTCTCTGATAAAACAGACTTTAAACCAACAAAGATCAAAAGAGACAAATAAGGGCATTGCATAATGGTAAAAGGATCAATGCAACAAGAAGAGCTAATTATCCTAAATATATATGCACCCAATACAGGAGCACCCAGATGCATAAAGTAAGCTCTTAGAGACTTAAAAAGAGACTTAGACCCTCACACAATAATAGTGGGAGACTTTAACATCCCACTGTCAATACTAGACAGATCAACGAAACAGAAAGTTAACAAGGATATCCAGGACTTGAACTCAGCTCTAGACCAAGTGGATCCAATAGACATCTACAGAACTCTCCACCCCAAATCAACAGAATATACATTCTTCTCAGCACCACATTGCACTTATTCTAAAATTGACCACATATTTGGAAGTAAAACACTCCTCAGCAAATGCAAAAAAAAAATGAGAATCATAACAGTCTCTCAGATCGCAGTGCAATTAAATTAGAACTCAGGATTAAGAAACTGACTCAAACCCACACAACTACATGTAAACTGAACAACCTGCTCCTGAACAACTACTGGGTAAATAAAGATATTAAGGCAGAAATAAATAAGTTATTTGAAACCAATGAGAACAAAGACATAACATACCAGAATCTCTGGTACACAATTATAGCAGTGTGTAGAGGGAAATTTATAGCACTAAATGCCCACAAGAGAAAGTAGGAAAGATCTAAAATTGACACCCTAACATCTCAATTAAAAGAACTCAAGAGGCAGGAGCATACAAAAAGCTAGCAGAAGACAATAAATAACTAAGATCAGAGCAGAACTGAAGGAGATAGAGACACAAAAAAACCTTAAAAAAAAATCAATGAATCCAGCAGCTGGTTTTTGAAAAGATCAATAAAATAGACAGACCACTAGCCAGACTCATAAAGAAGAAAAGAGAGAAGAATCAAACAGATGCAATAAAAAATGATAAAGGAGATACCACCACTGATCCCACAGAAATACAAACTACTATCAGAGAATACTATAAACACCTCTACACAAACTAGAAAATCTAGAAGAAATGGACAAATTCCTGGACACATACACCCTCCCAAGGCTAAACCATGAAGAAGTTGAATCCCTGAATAGACCAATAACAAGGTCTGAAATTGTGGCAGTAATTAATAGCCTACCAACCAAAAAACAGTCCAGGACCAGATGGATTCACAGCTGAATTCTACCAGAGGTACAAAGAGGAGCTGATACCATTCCTTCTGAAACTATTCCAAACAACAGAAAAAGAGGGAATCCTCCCTAACTCATTTTATGAGGCCAGAATCATTCTGGTACCAAAATTTGGCAAAGACACAACAAAAAAAAGAAAATTTCAAGCCAATATCCCTGATGAACATCGATGCAAAAATCCTCAATAAAATACTGGCAAACCAAATCCAGCAGCACATCAAAAGCTTGTCCACCACAATCAAGTCGGCTTCATCCCTGGGATGCAAGGCTAGTTCAACATACGCAAATCAATAAACATAATTCATCATATAAATAGAACCAATGGCAAAAACCACATGCTTCTCTCAATAGATGCAGAAAAGGCCTTCAACAAAATTCAACAGCCCTTCATGCTAAAAACTCTCAATAAACTAGGTACTGATGGAACGTATCTCAAAATAATAAGACCTATTTATGAAAAACCCACAGCCAATACTGAATGGTGAAACACTGGAAGCATTCCCTTTGAAAACCAGCACAAGACAAGGATGCCCTATCTCACCACTCCTATTCAACGTAGTATTGGAAGTTCTGGCCAGGGCAATCAAGCAAGAGAAAGAAATTGTCTCTGTTTGCAGATGACATGATTGTGTATTTAGAAAACCCCATGGTCTCAGCCCAAAATCTCCTTAAGCTAATAAGCAACTTCAGAAAAGTCTCAGGATACAAAATCAATGTGCAAAAATCAAGCATTCCTATATGCAAAAAACAGACAGAGAGCCAAATCATGAGTGAACTCTCCCATTCACAATTGCTACTAAGAGAATAAAATACCTAGGAATCCAACTTACAAGGGATGTGAAGGACCTCTTCAAGGAGAACTACAAACCACTGCTCAAGGAAATAAGAGAGGACACAAACAAATGGAAAAACATTCCATGCTCATGGATAGGAAGAATCAATATCATGAAAATGGACATACTGCCCAAAGTTTTTATAGACTCAATGCTATCCCCATCAAGCTACCATTGACTTTGTGCACAGAATTGGAAAAAACTACTTCAAATTTCATATGGAACCAAAAATGAGCCCACAGAGCTAGCACAGTCCTAAGCAAGTAGAACAAATCTGGAGGCATCACACTGTCTGACTTCGAACTATACTACAAGCCTTCAGTAACCAAAACAGCATGGTACTGGTACCAAAACAGATATGTAGACCAATGGAACAGAACAGAGGCCTCAGAAATAATGCCACACATCTACAACCATCTGATCTTTGACAAACCTGACAAAAACAAGCAATGGGGAAACGATTCCCTATTTAATAAATGGTGTTGGGAAAACTGGCTAGCCATATGCAGAAAACTGAAACTGGATCCCTTCCTTACACTTTACACAAAAATTAACTCACAATGTATTAAAGACTTAAACCTAAGACCTAAAACCATAAAAAACCCTAGAAGAAAACCTAGGCAATACCATTCAGTACATAGGCACGGAGAAAAACTTCATGACTAAAACACCAAAAGCAATTGCAACAAAAACCAAAATAGACAAATGGGATCTAATTAAACTAAAGAGCTCCTGCACAGCAAAAGAAACTATCATCAGAGTGAACAGGCAACCTACAAAATGGGAGAAAATTTTCGCAACCTACTCATCTGACAAAGGGCTAATATCCAGAATCCACAAAGAACTTAAACAATTCACAAGAAAATAACAAACAAACCCATCAGTGGGTGAAGGATATGAACTGACATTTCTCTAAGGAAGACATTTATGCAGCCAACAAACATATGAAAAAAAGCTCATCATCACTGGTCATCAGAGAAATGCATATCAATACCACAATGAGATACCATCTCATGCCAGATAGAATGGCAATCATTAAAAAGTCAGGAAACAACAGATGCTGGAAAGGATGTGGAGAAATAAGAATGCTTTTACACTGTTGGTGGGAGTGTAAATTAGTTCAACCATTGTGGAAGACACTGTGGTAATTCCTCAAGGTTCTAGAACTAGAAATATGATATGACCCAGCAATCGCATTACTGGGTATATATCCAAAGGATTATAAATCATTCTACTATAAAGACACATGCACACATATGTTTATTGTGGCACTGTTCACAATAGCAAAGACTTGGAACCAACCAAAATGCCCATTCAATGATAGACTGCATAAAGAAAATGTGGCACATATATACCATGGAATACTATGCAGCCATAAAGAAGGGTGAGTTCATATCCTTTTCAGGGACATGGATGAAGCTGGAAACCATCATTCTCAGCAAACTAATCCAAGAACAGAAAACCAAACACCCAACGTTCTCACTCATAAATGGGAGTTGAACAATGAGAACACATGGACAGAGGGAGGGGAACACAACACACCGGGGCCTGTCTGGGGGTAGGGGCTGGGGGAAGGTTAGCATTGGGTTAAATACCTAATGCAGATGATGGGTTGATGGGTGCAGCAAACCATCATGGTACGTGTATACCTATGTAACAATCCTGCACGTTCTGCACATGTACCCCAGAACTTAAAGCATAATTTAAAAAAAAAATCTCAAACAACTCACTGAAGTGTCTCAAAGCTGAACAAGTTTTACCAAAATGAATCCTTCTCAGTTAACTGATCAAATGGATGAATCCTGACCCTCTGAAGTCTCTTTCCTGAGTTAGAGCAGGGAACTGCTCTGAGTGTTAACTGTTAGATTCACTGCAGTGTCCTACCATATTTTACAAGAAGATGAAAATGCAACCTGCAGACCTAGGCTTGATTCCCAAGTCACAGTCTGACCCCTGCTACAGGAGGTTACCCTCCTCAGGAAGAGACAGAAATAGGGAATTTGAAGGAATAGTGAGGGGACCAGGGAGATTTGATTGAGTCTGGTTTCCAGGTGAATTAAAAGGAAGGGTGTCATCCAGGGTTTGTTGCTACAGTCAAAAGAATAAATAAATCAACGAAGAAATACCTTCATTGTCTGTGGTTTTCATGCAGATATATTCATGGAGGTTGTATCTTTCCAAAAACAGACAAATCCAAGGCTGTGAAGTGAACAAGCATCTGCATTTGAATTCCACTAAACCAAAATCTATGTTGAATGAAGTGAAGTCTGTACACAGCATTGCAAATGTGAACACATTCCTGTGTGAGGCACATCACCATTTGTCAGTGATTGTGAATATGTGTATTTTTAAGCAACAAGATGCAGCTGGTCAGTTTTCTGGGCAATCTTGGCGATGCATTTCCTGTGCTGTGGTTGTTCTCTAACCACTGTGAGAAACCCAAATAAAAATCGATCCCCTCCAAAAACAAATACGTATCACAAAACCATAGTAATCAAAACAATATGACACTTGCACAAAAACAGACACATTGACAAGGGGAACAGAATAAGGAGCCCAGAAATAAACTCATGCATTTATGGCCAATAAATTTTTAACAAAGGTGCCCAGAAAAAGTAATGAAGTATAGACATTTGTTTCAATAAATGGTGTTAAGAAAACTAGATATCCACATGCAGAAGAACACGAATGTGTATGGTGTGTATCCTTATCTCATACCATACACAAAAATCAATTCAAAATGGATTAAAGGTTTAAACATAAAACTGTAAAACTACTAGATGAAACATAGGGGAAAAGTTCCACAATGTTGGTTTGGTCAAAGATTTCTTGGATATAACCCCCAAAGCACAGGCAACAAAAGCAAAAATATATGGGATTGCATCAAACTAAAAAGCTTCTGCACAGCAAAGGAAACAATATGGTGAAGAGACAACCTACAAGTTGTGAGAAAATATTTGCAGAGCATACATCTGATGAAAGGCTAATCTCCAAATGTATAAGAAACTCAACTCAATATCAAGAAAACAAATAACCAAGTCAAAAAATGGGCAAGGTCCTAAATAGACATTTCTCAAAAAAATACACACAAATGACTAACATAAAAAGAGTTTGTCATCCTAATTATCAGGGAAATGCAAATTAAAATGACAGTGAGATGCCACTTCATACCTGTTAGAATGGCTACTATCAAAATCATAAAAGATAACAAGTGTTGAAGAAGATACAGAGAAAAGGGAACCCTCGTACACTGTTGGTGGAAATGTAAATTAATACTATTATGAAAAATAGATAAAAGTTACTCAAAAAACTAAAACTAGAATTACTATATGATCCAGCAATCCCACTTCCTTGTATATATCCAAAGGAATTTAAGTCAGTATGCTGAAGAGATATCTCCAGGCTCATGTTCATTGCAGCATTATTCACAATACCCAAATATGAAATCAACACAGGTGCCTATCAACAGACAAATGGATGAAGAAAATGTAGTGTATATATACAATGGAATACTACTCAGCCTTAATAGGAAGGAAAACCTGATATATGTGACAACATGAATTAACCCAGAAGATATCACGCTAAGTGAAATAAGCCAGGCACGAAAAGACAAATATCATATAATCTCACTGATATGTGGAATCTAAAAAAGTTGAATTCATAGAAGTAGAGAATGGAATGGTGATTATCAGAGGCTAGGAGTTGGGGGTAGACATGGAAAAGGTAGATGTTGATAAAAGGGTTCAAAGTTTCAGTTAGACAAAGTTTCAGTGAACTATTGCACAGAATGGTGACTGTAATAAATAACAAGGTATTGTATGTTTCAAAATGACTAACAGAGTAGATTTTAAATGTTTTCACCACAAAAAAGATATGTATGTCAATAACATAGACCTAATCATTCCACAATTTAAACATGTATCAAAACATTACATTGTACCCCATAAATAGATACAATTATTATTTGTCAATTTAAATTTTTTCACTAATTTATATTGTTATTGTCGCACCAACTCCTTTCCATCAGGCAGATTCTCATAAAGACTATTTTTTCTCTTACATGAAGCATTTCCTACACACCTCTTAATCACGGTAGCATTGACGTCATTCCACCGGATTCTATCTCCAGTGTTAAAACAATCAAGAACCCAGAAATCTCCACCAGGGGGCAACCAATGCGTATCAAAGTTTCCCACTTTCCTTTAGATTTACTTATGGGTAACTTACGGGAAAAAATACTTAAGTACTTCCCTTTTTAAAGAAAAAAATTATATGAATTCTACAAAATTATGGCAGAAAATTTAAGAAGAGCAGATGCTTCCCAACTCATTCTAAAGGGCCAGCATTACCCTGATTCTGAAACAAAAAAACTTTACAAAATCCAAGATCCATTCCTGACTAAAGATAAAAGAAATTTTCAGCAAACTGTGAATACAGAAAACTTTCTCAGCCTGTTAAAGAGTACCTATGAAAAAAATTATAGCTAACATTATACTTAATGATGAAATATTTAATATATTTCATAACAGGAACAAGTCAAAGATGTCTGCTCTAACTAATTCTACTCAGCATTCAACAAAATGAATATAATGAATTCATACTAGAATTTTAAAAGCAAATGTCTTTATTCACTGACAACATAATCATCTATAAAGAAAATCCTACATAACCTATAAAAAACTGACGGAACTAATAAGTTTTGCAAGTTTACAGGATATAATGTCAAACAAAGATCTATTATGTGCCCATAAGCTAAGAATAAACAATTGTAAATTGAAATAAAAATGTCACTTAAAAGGGCATCAGAAATATAAAACTTAGAGATAAATATAAAGTACATATGCATAAAGTACCTGTTCACCAAAAACTACAAAACATTGCTGAAAGAAATTAAATGGGCATAATATAGATGTAGAGATGTGTTGAATTTATGACTCATTTTGAACAAGGAATATATTCATCATATATTCATCAGATAAGAATTATGTTACAGGTCTAATAACATTCAAATCAACACGTAATGTCTCATAGTTCCTGAATCTAAAATATCAAAGAAAGAAACATAAAGCCATATCATGTTTAGTGAGAAGGGCTTATTGTATCATTTATGAGATCTTCTTGTAAATCACTAGCTGTTTGCATACTCTCTTTATTGCTGCCTTCATCTCCTTATTCCTGAATGTATAGACAACTGGATTCAGAAAAGGATTGAGAACTGCATCAAAAATAGCCAGAAACTTGTCCATCTGTGAATTAGGGTGTGGCCGTGTATACACAAACATGGGTGGACCAAAGAACAAAAGGACCACTGTGCTGTGAGCTGAAAGAGTGGAAAGGGCCTTGGATGAACCACCTGAGGAATGTTTCCAAACAGTAAACAGGATGAAGACGTAGGAGATTAGAAGTATGAAGAAAGTACCCACACAGATAAACCCACTGTTAACAGTGACCATGAACTGCAATCTGTAGGTGTCGGTACAGACTAGTCTGAGAAGCCGAGGAAGGTCACAGTAGAAGCTGTCCAATACATTAGGGCCACAGAAGGGTAAATTAACAAGAAATGCCAGTTGGAACAGGGAGTGACTGACACCAGGGGTCCAGGCAACAGCCAGAAATGAAATGCACATTCTTGGGCTCATAATGGTCAGGTGGTGGAGGGGCTTACATAGGGCCACATATCTGTCAAAGGCCATGGCTATGAGCAGCACCATCTCCACACCGCCAATGACGTGGATGAAGAAGATCTGAGCCATGCAGCCTCCAATGGAGATGACTTTGCGCTTTCTGAACAGGTCATAAATCATCTTGGGAGAAGTGACAGAGCAGGCTTCTAAGTCAATGAAGGAGAGACTGGCCAGTAGAAAGTACATGGGGGAGTGTAAGTGAGGGTCAGTGGTCACAGAAAACACAATGAGGATGTTTCCAGTAATGCTTGCCACATAGAGCACAGAGGAAAACACTAGGAGGAAGAGCTGGATCTCCCATGAATGAGTCCCAGAAACACAAACTCAGATACCACTGAGTGATTCTCTCCATCCATTGGTCCAGCCAACTGGGCTGTGGCTAAAATTATGAGAACTAAGAAAATGGGGAGGAAATTGTGATTATGAAGATAATAATATGTACTAATATCATTAATATTGCAATGTTGTCACTATGAATAAATAGTTATTCATTTCCTCACATATAAAAACAACAAAAAATCAACATAATATTATCACAACATGTGAGCTGCAACCTGATTTAAACCCATCATCAATACTTTCAGTGTAATATCTGATCTAAAATTAACAGGTTAGGTAAGAACAAGATTCCTGACTATCCATGAAATTCATCAGGTGTTTAAATGACCTGTGATATTGACTATTCCTCATTTCCAACATATTCCATTTGTATTAATACATATTCTTATAATTTCCTTCCCTTCCCAGTTTGCACCCACAATTCTCTGACAGAAAGTAGACATAAGAGGAAAACATGATTAACAGATGGATTATCACTGCAGTAAGAGGTGCCTGGGACGGACTTAGTTGAGGTAGGCTGTGGATTGAGACAGAATATAGAGACTGGGGTATGTGAAATCGGAAAGCCCACAACTGTAGCAGAACAGAGTAAGTGGACTTTCACAAGAAATAGAATCACCACCATTATCTACCACATTTTGTCATGCTCACTGCTATTTAAGTGCCTCGGTTTCTATACAATCTTTCACAATTACGAAGCCCTAAATGGCTTCCCATCCTGCAACGATTTCATAAGGAGCCTATGCCACCTGTCATGTAGGGCTTTTTCCATGCCTAATAAATATGTTTTGGAGGGATTTCACCAGTGTTTCTGCTAAGATACATGCATAAAATGGACACAGAGGTTGTGAGAAATCTCCGCAGTTTCTCTTTGTCTATACACATGAAAGTATTGAAGACCAGCACTTGGATTAGTTAAGATAATGTTTTAATTCATCGCTGTCTCTTCCTCCCCTTGGTACCAGCTTTTATGTTCATTGCATTCCCCACCCTTTTAAGTACTCAGTACCTCCTGCATGGTAACCTATTCTGATATTTGATATTATCATGCTTAATTTGACTGAATCCATTTGGATATTTTATCTTTAAGAAATTTGTAGTTTTATACTTTTAATTTATGATAAAATTAGATTAATATCAAACATTAACAAGTGACTTTTAGGAAGGTATATGAGCTTTCTTATTGACTTCAAACTATAAAGTACAAACTGTGACACTAGAAATTTAGTCCTTTAACACATGTTGTATTTATATGTGAAGTGGAGGGTGAGCAGAAAACAGTGTTATATTTCTCTGTGTCCAGGTGGATACTCACCTCAATCATTTTCCTATAGTAGAACGTAGTTCCTGAAAACACTTAATAGAGATTATTTTAGAAGTTGCTGAGGTACAAATAAAACTGCTATGCTGACATCATACTTTTTTGCACCAACAACTCCAGTTCTTCTGACACAAAGGACCATCTTCCTAGTGCCATAATTTATCTTAGACCCCAAAACTCACAGAGGCACACATCATATCTCTAATACTTGCTCACCACCACTGGCATGAGTCTCTCTCTATCCTCTTCTATGCGAAGTGATTATACTGCCACCTCTGGAGCTAACTGTCCACAGTCTCAAGATGCACACTTTTTATAACCAGAAGCCTATGGACTGGGTGAGGGAGCAGAAACAGCCACAGGTACTGCCCATCAGGGTAATGTAAGTCAGCGTGCAAACAACTGATCAGATGAACATGAATAGCAAGGTGCTGAGGCACTGGGAAGAGGGACCGGAAAACTCTATAATTGTTGAAAAAGACTCAAGCCCTTGGGAAGGGAAATGCCTACGGAATTATATAAAGACCATTTTATCCAAGTTGGTCATCATTCAGATGAAAAACATGAGGCCCACAAAAGTAAACTGAGTTTCCAAAATTCACACAATTGATAGAATAGGAACCAGAATCCAGGCCTCTTGCTTCCTATTCCAGAAAGACAAATTGCAATAATAATCAAATAATATGAGCAATCATCCAGTAAAAATAATCTAGTAAAAACAGCAAAACTCAAAAGAGTGATTTTTCCTGGTTAAGACCAAAACTAACCATAGATTGCTATACATAGTAACTATTATAAATACTGAATTATATAGCAGCCTGACAATAAATACATAAAATGTGTACACAAAGATTATTGAACCTGTACAATACAGTAGTAAATAGTAACTTTATGTTTGCGAAGTGACTGATCATTACTATCAGAATTTGTTTACCCATTCTTCATATTTTGTTGGTCATATAACCAGTTACTACAACTGCAAAAACAACCTAAGGTCATGTTTCTGTGAAGTCCATCCTTTTGGTCTTTAAATTTTATTATCCTCAAAGGTCAATTATGATCTCAATCTTTTCTTGTAATTTTACTGACAATTCTCCTTCACACTGATTAGTTCTTTCTCCAATTCCTGTAAATGGAAAGAACCAAAAAAAGTTGAAAAAACATGTATTGTACATATAACAAACAATCATATGTGGTATACAATATATATCAAATGAGTATTAGGATAAACATTCAAAGAGTTTTAAAGAAAAAAGTGTTATAGATATTGGAGGGCAGAAGATACAATTGCCATTAAGAACAGGTGGAGGAGGTTATGCCAAGGACATTGACCTGACCCTTTAGGAATTAGTGAAAATTGAATAGGAGAAGAATGAGGTATACAATGTGTGAAAAATACCTAAATTGATATAACAGGAGGAGACCTTTTCATATCAATTATCATTACTTCTGTGTATATAACCATATTAGATACCCACAAACAAATAGAAAGTGGATAGTTCTTGATTGACAAGTAAGACTAAAAATCCCAGATCATAGTAAGGTCTTAACTTCAAGTCAATAATCTTTATTACTTATGGTTCATTCCTCTCCCTCATGTTTTCCAATAATTTTAAAATGCATAATTAAAACAATTCTCATTTAAAAACATAGTAGCCATGACTAATGATCTTCCAGTGGGAAGGTACTAAGACTTTACAACATGTTTCTTGCTGGGGATAAGACAGCCTACAGCCAGCATTCAACTCATTTTTCTAAAGTCTATGGATCAATTTGAAAAACAGAAAAAGTAGAACAGAGATAAAGTTAAAAAAAGATTAAAAATATGGGAAGAATGGGAGAAAGGGGAAATTAGAAGATATGAACAATGATTTAAAAATAAAAGAGCCTCAAAGGAGAAGAGAAACTGCTAAGCAAGACTAAGGTAGGATGAAATACAGTAGTCTCTGTTTCTGAGAACACAGGTTAAAAAGAACATAAATAAAATAAATTTATCACCTTTAATACACTCATTCAAGGATGCTACTGACTTTGACTTTGGGAATTTCTCACCTTTAATACACTCGTTTGGGGATGCTACGGACTTTGACATTGGGTTGCATTTAAAGGGGGAGAGAAAGGGCAGTAGCTTCTATTATCTGCCCTATTGGACTCACAGAGTTTCTTTGAAAAGCACAGATGATAATAAATGGAAATATTGCCTTTTATACTATACAATAATATACACATGCAATTCACTGGAAAAAGTATACTTGTTATGATTTGAGGATCCTACCATATACTAATCAAGACAAACACATGTACAGAACAAAGAAGGCACATGAAATTTTTACTAGTGTGTGTTTTCCTTGTGTTCTACCACCCCAGGAGCAGCTTCTGCTACTGAAGGTCACAGTAGAGTTATTTACAAAAGTTGTGGGTCTGCAGGGCGGACTTATCACATAGCTGTTTGCCAAAATTCAAAAGTCCAGAAACCATTTCCAAATTTTCACCTCTTTTATCTTCAAATCCTAAAACTATGAAAATTCACAAACTTAGCTCCATACATTATGGTAGAAAGGTTAATAATTTGGACTTTGAGGTTGACCAGGCCTGATTTTTGAATAAATTCACAAACTTACCTCCATACATTATGGTAGAAAGGTCAATAATCTGGACTTTGAGGTCGACCAGGCCTGATTTTTGGATCCAGGCTGCAACACTCACTTGCTGTGTTAATGTAACAAAGTTCCTAGACCATGCTGAGCTTCAGTTTACTTGTTATTGAATTAGGGATATAGCGTTCGAAGGAAGAAGTTCTAGTATTTGATTGCACAGCAGAGAAATTATAGTTATTGAACTGGGGATATGTAGATAGACATAATAAATTCTAGTATTCAATTGTACAATGGAGAAATCATAGGGAACAATAATTTATTATATATTCTAAAATAGCTAGCAGAGAAAAATTATAATGTTCCCAACACAAAGAAAAGATAAATATTCGAGGTGATGAATATCCAAATTACTCTGATTTGATCATTACACATTGTATACATGTATCAAAAATATCAAGGACTACTGTGAGGATTAAATGAGTTAATTATGAGGGCCTAACATATAGTACGTACTCTGTAAATGTTAGCCTTTTTTAAACCAATGACCTAAAGAAGAAAGTAGTAAACTATTAAATCTTCAGTTCTACAGGTGACACAAAGCAATGAAAGTACACACCAGAATGCAATGAAAAGACAAGATCATGGAGATACATCACAAGATATTTTTGTGAGTGTATAGGACAGAAAGAATATAATATGGAAGGTAACTTTAATATGTGATGGATAAATTAGAAGATAAAATGGATTTTATTTGTAAGTTGATAGTCTGCAAGCAAATGGTTATAGTCCACGAAAGAAAACCAGGCTAGCTTTTAAATTGATAAAGCCTTTTCAAATATCTGATTTAATCATCATCATAAACCTGTGAGTTCTATTTGCCACCTTTGAATTTTGGAAGTGTTAAATGATTTAAGTAAGATTACACAGTAAGTGAGTTGATGTTATTGAGATGAGAATTTATATATTTTAACCACAAATTTTGTTCTGTACTATATTGTCTTTCATTTTATACTCTTGTTATAAGACAAACACTGTGATATTTGAGGAAATAGGCAAATCTGTATATTGGACAAAATTTACTTCTGGAGTTGGCAAACTATAGCCATTGGGTCAAATCTGGCCTGCCTCTTGTTTTTGTAAAGTTTTATTGGAACTTGGCCATGCCTGTTCATTTATGTGTTGTTTATGGCTATTTCCATCTTACAACAGAATTAAGTGGTTACAACAGAGGCCACATAGCCCACAGAGCAAAAACCATTTCTAATCTGGCCCTTTACAGAAAAGTTTGCCTGATCTACTTGACTGAAAATAAAGTAAAAAACATTCTTCAACATATGGAACAAAACACAAAAGCAAGCTCTGTGGATTAAAATGTGTACATGACCACAAATCCTAAAGATGTTTACTACTGTTTACTCATAACCAAAAAACTGAGATAACAAGGCGGAACAAATAACCAAAAGACTGAGATAACAAGGCAGAACAAATAAAAATGGAGATATGAGATGTACACAGATAATAAAGCATGATGTTAACAAATATTCCAATTAGAGGGCAGGACAGCTTGAAAACAGCAATACAGTTATTCTGAGAAACAAACTTATTTACACCATTATTTAATCCATGTGAATATTATTAATGACATGATTCTTTGGGAACTAAAAAATAAGAATGAATATAATCTTTGATTTCTATACATTACATATAAAGTCTCTTTCTCTTTGAGGACAAATGTCATTCATTCTTCAGTGGGAACAAAATAGACCCTCTATATGGGCAATGAAGGTCTGTGAGAACTCAAAGTGATGCACAGTATAAAGTCTCTTCATATATATATATATATATATATATGTATGAAAAATACTTTAAGTTCTAGGGTACATGTGCACAACATGCAGCTTTGTTACATATGTACACATTTGCCATGTGGGTGTGCTGCACCCATTAACTCGTCATTTAACATTGGGTATATCTCCTAATGCTATCCCTCCCCCGACCCCATGACAGGCCTCAGTGTGTGATGTTCCCCTTCCTGTGTCCAAGTGTTCTCATTGTTATGAGGACTGCCTAATGTGGACTTTCAATAGTCACTTGGAAATTCTGTGTTTTAATAAAGCCACTTAAGTAGTTTTTCTAAAACCCATAAATTGACCGAACACTCTCCTTATCACAATCTTCATTTCCCTGTTCCTGAATGTGTAGATGACTGGATTCAGAAAAGGAGTGAAAATGGCATCAAATATGGCTAGAAATTTATTCAGATGTGTTGGAGGAGAGGGCTATACATAGAAAGAAATCAGTGGACCAAAGAATAAAACCACAACAGTAATATGAGCTGACAGAGTAGAGACAGCCTTGGATGGGCCTCCTGAGGAGTGTTTCTGAAGAGTGGCCAGAATGAAGATGTAAGAGAGGATGAGCAAGAAGAAAGCACTCAAGGAAATGAACCCACTATTAGCAGTAACCATGAACTGCAGTTTGTAGGTATTTGTGCAAGCAAGTTTGATGAGCTGAGGTATGTCACAGTAAAAGCTGTCCAACACATTAGGGCCACAGAAGGGCAAGTGTACTACAAAAGCCAATTGGACCAATGAGTGAATGAGACCAATGGCCCAGGAAGCCACTAGAATCAAAATGCACATTCTTGGATGCATGATGGTCAGGTAGTGAAGGGGCTTACATATGGCAACATATCTGTCAAAGGCCATGGCTATGAGCAGCACCATCTCAGTGCCCCCAACAGCATGGCTAAAGAAGATCTGAGCTACACAGCCCCCAAAGGAAATGACTTTCTGTTTCCTGAAAATATCACAAATCATCTTGGGTGCCGCAATGGAGCAAAATGTGAGATCAATGACAGAGAGGTTGGCCAGCAAAATATACAAGGGGGAGTGCAAGTAAGGGTCAGAGGTTACGGTGACCACTACAATGAGGTTTGCCATCACACCGGACACATAGAAAAGACAAGAAAAGCAAAAAAGAAAAATCTGAATCTCCCAAGAATTTGAGAGTCCCAGAAACACGAATTCAGACACCACAGACTGGTTGTCCCTATTCATTTGATAGGTTCACTTTCACGTTACCTAAAGAGGAAAAAAATGAGAAATTTCTAATTAATAGTATTACTTTAATAGCCTCTATGAAAAAGTATATAACCATGAAAGTCAAATATTACCTGAGCACCTCATGAAAAACAAATGACATTCTTTTGGCCACTACTGCTGCAGTTACATGTGACAGTAACTAAGCTGCCACATGAGCTTGCTAATTTAAGGGATGGTGAAATAGTCTGGTAGATTGGTACCTGTGTTTACCTGTGGAAATCACAAAGAAAGTGCATTTGATGTCAAATTGCTGTATCAGTAAAATCAATATTCACCACCCTCTCCCTGGAGGAGTAATAACTAATGATGTATACGAGACAGACAAAGAGGGCTATTCTGTGACATAGACTTTTAAGATCTTGTGACTCAGATTTCTTTGTTCAAGCCACAAATTTTCTTTCCCTATTTTACACTTCTCAAAATATAATTTGTTCTTTAATATCCAGATCAAATAGCACCTCATTTATCAAACCTTCCTTAGGACCCACCAATATACCCAAATGCTTGTTGGTCACATGTCTATTCCCCTATAGAATTATAAACTGCTCAAGGTTATAAATCATCACTCCTTTTTTATTTTTTTATTTTTTATTTCAATAGTTTGCCCATACAATGTGTTGCAAATACTAGGTGACAAAAAAAAGGTTTTTGAGTAAATAAATGATTAGGCTGAAGTAGTTCTTACCTAATAATTTCTTGTATTATGAGCCAGGAACTAAGCACTAGGAATATAGCCAAGAACAAAATAGGTAAAAGTCCCTGTCCTCACAGATTTACATTTTGACAGAAAGAATCAGACAATTAAATAAATAAATAAAGATATACACAGTGTCAGACAATTATTTCACTGTGGATAACAATTAAGCAAGGAAGAAGAATAGGGCACTAAGGGGAGTGCTATTATAAAACAGGATTAAGAAGATGAATGAACACGTCATGAGGGTGTTTGGGGAAAGAGTACTTCAGGCAGAAATAACAGCAAGAGCAAAAGCTCTGAAATGTAAACTCACTTGACATCTGCAAAGAACTACAAGGAGGTCCAAAAGGCTGAACCTGAGTGTGCAAGGAGGGTAGAGTAGATGAAGTTTGAGAGGTAACAGGTGCACAGATCATGTAGGTCCTTATAAGCCATTGTAAGTACTTTTATCATTACTCTGAATGAGATAACAAGCAACTAGGTTTTGAACAGAGAAACAACAAAATATAGCTTACATTGTTAAAGGGTTACTCTGCCTGTTGCATTATGAACATGCTTCAGAGTCTCAAGGATAGAAGCAGAGAGATTGGCTAGAAACACATTTTTATCACTAGCAAAAATCCAAGAGATAATGTTGGCTTAGATCAGGGTGGTAGAAGTCGAGCCAATGAGAGGTACTAGATTCTGGAGACACTGAAATGATACATGGTGAAATTTTCAGGCTATAGATAACCCTGACCTTTTGGAGACTATAAAACACTGCATCTTATTAGAGAGTTTTCATACGAAAATACATGAGATCTCAAATCTGTAAAAACACAAACAGTTCTGGTAAACATATATTTGGTTACCAAATCTAATAAGGACTCTAGAATAAGGAAACATTTGGAGTTTTGAGAAGGGAGTCTGAGGCAAACAAAAGGCATAATTCCTTCATATCCACAGGTTCTGCATCTGCAGATTTAATCAGCTTCAGATCAACAATATTTGGGAAAAATAAAGTAAAATGAAAAATAACAAAAAGTAGAAATATGTACCTACTATGTAGCCACAATTTTTTTATTTAAAAAATAAGAAAGCGATACAGTATAACAACTACATGCATAGCATTTACATTGTATTAGATATTATAAGTAACCTAGAGATTAAAGTATAAAGAAGAATATGTTTAGGTTATATGTAAACACTATGCCATTTTATGTAGGGAACTTGTGCATCCAAGGATTTTGTTATCCAAGGGCGGGGGGTGGGGGGGTCCTGGAATAAATTCCCCACAGATACTGAGGGTCAACTATAATCTCTTTCAAAGCAAGTAGAAAGCTATGAAACTCAATACCACAAGTAATTATATAGGCTGAAAATGTTGTTATAACCAAGTAGGAATTTTTAAGTGAAAAAAACAAAATATTCTCTATTTACTCTGCCATATTCTCTAAATGAGAATTTAAATGGGCCATTTCTCCTTTTAAATAACTGTTTTGGTTTTCAGACCAATTACACTGAACTCTTTGAACTTGTTTTCCTAAGTAAGGCTGTTTCTGAAACCAAGAAAGCAAGAATAATCTTTTCTTTTGTCACTTAAGCTCCACATTATCAGGACTTTTTTAAGGGCTAACACATCGACTTCTCTATAAGATAGGATGAAATCATCAGCGCAAAAAACATCTAAGATGCAAATAAACAGAAAAATACTAGATTAATAGAAAGATGAGGTTCTACTTCTAGCCAGGAAAATCTGTTCAGGATAATAATGTCATATCCAGTTAGATTTCATGTAATATCATTTAACTATTGTCAACCATTTTTGTGTGAGACATATGCCATTAAAAGTCTGTGCTTAAAACACTACTAATATAGAAGTAATCGACTTCAATTAAATGTGATAAAATATATGTTTTAAAAAACAGAAATATAGGCAAACAGAAAAGAAAAATTCATTTTACTGAGTTGATCACAAATTCCAGTTCTCATCCTGTTCTATACAGTGGCACATTTTCAATAATCTGGCATTTAATGAAAACTTTTTATGAAGAGCATTTCTATTAAATATCCTCTGAAAGTTACTTCAACAGAGACTGCATGGAAGAAAAAACAGTGATAAAGTTTGTTTAGCTATTTAGATGAATTTACATGAAAGCTATCACGTAGAATAACTAAAGTTGCTGTAGAGCAAAACAATTAAACCATGAATAATTTCCTCAAACATAAGTTCTTCTTTCATGATTAAACTAAGAACTACTTTACAGAAGTATGTTAGTAACAATCAGAGGTGGGGAGTACAGATATAATATATCCAGAATATATCTCCAATGTGCATATTTATTGTAGGAAATACCACAATACAGAGAAATTATGTCACTTTTAGTCTCTCTCATTAATCCAGTGGTTCTCATCCAGGGCATTTTACCTCCCAGGGGACATTTAGCAATGTCTGAAAACATTTTTAGTTTCCCCAATGAGGGATAATGGGGGGAAGAATACTACTGGCATCTGGTGTGTATAAACCAGGGATACTACAAAATATCCTACACTGCACAGGGTAGACCCCACAGCAAAAACTGACCAGCCCCAAATGTCAATGGCGTCAAAGTAGAAAACCCCTGCATTAAACTATGAGCTTCTCTATGTAAAATTCAGTTTTTATATCAATTTATTCCTCACCATCATTCCCGTCACATGGTGTGCCTCTAATCAGCGTTTGGTGTGGCGGTGAACGAGTAAGTGGATGAGTGGCTGGATGGGAGAATGGATGAATTGAGGGAAGGAAGGATGATGAAAGATGAATAGATGAATAGACAGTCAGAAGGGAAGCTTAAATCAACTCAAAAGAAGAAAGGTCTCTAAACAATGCAGACTAGTTATTGCTAGGGACACCGGAAGTCTATAATGACAACACTTTACAAAAAATGAAAGAATGCATCATCTTTAAACAAAAAAACTTGGCTATATACCTAATGTGTCCCACGATTTGATAGATAAAATCAGAATTTTTCTAGATGCACAAGCAATAAATCTGAGAAGTATGTACTAATGTCCCAAGGGTTCAGATAATAAGAAATAACAAGTCTTTCATAGTTTTGTGTAGATTATTTTTTCTGATCTCCTTCTGGAAGCAGCAGCAGGTATTTAAGCAAATGGAGTTTGGAGAGAAAAAACACAAGTTTAGAATATCTGATATTATCCAAATGTAATGAGCCGGACTGTGATACAAATGATGGAGAAATTGGACAAGGAAACAGGAAAAAATGAATTTTAGAAATGGGCCATTAACTTGTGTCTTCAGAGTCTCAAAGGCAAAAGTTGCTCCTGGTGGAATACACAAGGCTAGAGAAAGGTATCCCACTGCCCCCTGAAGGGTGTTCAGTGCTCTCTGAGCCATTCTTTGCTCTCAGTAAACTTTCAATCTTTGCTTCTCCAGGACTTTCCTCCACCATGCTTTTTTTTTCTTTTTTATTAATTCAAGACTATGAAAGTTACAAATCATAACTTTTTAATATTTGCTCTCCAAACAACATCATTTGCTTTGCATATTTATATGAATTTGGTCAGTCTCCCAGAAGAAATTCTTAGCCATGTTAAAATTTATAGTTGAAGAAAATAGATAAAATTAGTATCCTACTAATAAAGCCATAAAAATAAAGCATTGAGGGAGAATTTCTGTCCAGTCCAGTCCACATAAGTGGCATTTCTAAATTATCTAAGACATACTACTTAAGAATTCAATATTTCTCTTTTTTGGCCATTCCTATGCTTTATCATTTCAACAGCCCAAAACTTCTTCCCTGCTCCCAGCTGAACTTTCTGGTTATTTGTTTTAAGCCTATGTTCACTTGCCTGTTTCTTTTTAAAAGTAAAAATACAGGTGTCCTTATATCCTCTCATATAAATCATTACCATGCTTGAATTAAGTAATCAAACTAAATTACTCCTTCCTTTCATCTTTCCTCTTACGGTCAATTTTCATGTCCCTGGATTCCTGGATTCCAAAAATTTGTTATTTTACCTGAAATGTATCTACCTCTATTTTACATTGTAATGGCGAAAACTAGAGAGGAAGAAGAAAAAAACAACTAAATGTCCAACAAACATACTATCATAGCAGAATAATTTATTCCCCCATTAATACTATTATAACAGTTTTTCTTCTTCACAGTTGAAAATGATATTAAGTGTGTAGTAAGGCATGCAGGTAAGGGCAGGTGGGCTCTCAGAAAGACAGTTTACCAGTCAATTCTTCTCCAAATTCTGTTTATTTCATTTAATTTGGTCCCAAGAAATGCCACAGAACATGAGTCTCTAGCAGACTTCCTTTTTAAACTTTTCTGCAAAGACAGAGATAGAGCAAGTGGTCTTCACTTTTAACTTCTATAGGTTATTAATTTCCCTTCACGCCTATCAAACAGGTTAAGAAGATTTTTAAATAATAAATCATTTTCTAAGTCACCATTTGAACTCCCAAATCTCTTGCCTCTGCTAAAGACACTGCATTGTGCTGAGTCCAACTCTCCTTCATAGCCTTCCTTTTACTGTGGATACCCATGATACATTTCTACTACCAGGTAAAAGTGAAAGTCAGTTATTTGCCTTTCTTCATGATCTGTAGCCCCTTATGTATGCCCTAATGTGATCTGTTCCTTCTTCCCTACATTATAACCTACTTGACCACACCAAAATCTTATTTGATAAATGCAAAGAGAGATTCTGCCACTACACTATTTTGCTGAAACTAAATTTCATAAATCAATTTAAATTTTTTTCCTGCTGTTATCTTGACTTTCCATCTTTCCACTTACCTGTTCCCAGACCACATGATCTTCAGGTAATTAGAATACAGGTAACTGAGCTTCTGCTTGTGCCACTTCTATTATATAAAAAGCTAAGAGAATCACAAAAAGTAGTTAATTAACAGCACTGAAGAATACTGACTAGCTGCTTTTGCAGAAACTTGGATTTGCCAGCTTTGTTCATGTGGCCAAGGGAATTGTCCCTGGAACCTGATTGGCTTGGTAAGAACCACCAAAAGAACAGTCTTGTAATGAGTCCTGGAGAGGAAACAAAACTGAGACTGGATATTTTAAGACCCTCACCCTTGGAGATTTTATCTGCTAAGTCCAACTTGCTCATTGGTGGTTTAAAATTAGGAAGAGGGGGAGGGGCAGAATGGCTGAATAGAAGCCTCCACCGATCACCACCCCCGCCACACACACCACACACACACACACACACACACACACACACACACACAAGAACACCAAGTCTGACAACTATCTACACAAAAGGAGTAGCTTCATAGGAACCAAAGATCAGGTAAGCACTCGTAGTGCCTGTTTTTGACTTAGTATCACTAAAAGAGGCACTGAAGAGGATAGAAGATGTCCTTTCTATCCTCTTGAAATATCGAATTCAGTCTTGAGTTGTGACGCCACCGCTCCCCCGACCACCTACAGCACTGCGTGGTGGAGATAATGCATATAGCACAGCAACTGTGAGGCTTTGCATGGAACTCAGTGCTGCCCTGTCACCACAGAAAGCAGAACAGAGCTGAACTCAGCTGACACTCACCACGGAGGGTGCGTTTAAAAACTGAACCATGAGAACACTTGGACACAGGAAGGGGAACATCACACACCGGGGCCTGTTGTGGGGTTGGAGGAGGGGGCAGGGATAGCATTAGGAGATATACCTAATGTAAATGACGAGTTAATGGGTGCAGCACACCAGCATGGCACAGGTACCCTAGAACTTAAAGTATTTTATTTATATATATATATATATATATATATATATATATATATATATATACATAAAATTAAAAAAAAAAAAACAACCAGCACTAACTAGCCAGAGGACATCACCCATCCCTTCGGTGGGAGGATGAGTTCCAGCCAGCCTCACCACCCAGGGCTGGAGGGCTGTGGGGCCCCATATAAACTTGAAAGACAGTATAGGACGCAAAGACTGCAATTCCTAGGCAAGTCCTAGTCCTGAGCTGGACTCAGAGCCAGCTGACTGAGGAGGTGGGGGGCATGTGAGCTTTGAGACACCAGCTGGGGCAGCTGAGGGAGTGCTTACATTATCCCTTCCCCAACCACAGGCAGAACAGTGCACCTCTCCAAAAGAGACCTTTTCCTTATGTTTGATGAGAGGAGAGAAGGGTGAAGAGGACTTTTGTCTTGTATCGTAGATACCAGCTCAGCCATAGTAGGATAGCACACAACGGTCAGGGTCATCTGGCCCTAGGATAGGACGCAACGGTCAGCGTCATCTGGCCCTAACTCTCGAACAACATTTCTAGACATACCTTGGGCCAGAAAGGAACCTACAGCCTTGAAGGGAAGAACCCAGTCCAAGCAGGATCCATAACCTACTGATTAAAAAGCCCTTCAGCCCGGAAGCAGCAGCAGCCATACCCAGGTAGTATGCTGCAGGCCTTGGGTGAGACTCAGAGATGTGCTGGCTTCAGGTGTGAACTGGCACATTCCCAGCTGTGGTGGCTATGGAGAGAGATTCTTCTGCTTGAGAAAAGTACAGGAAAAAGTAAAGGGGACTTTGCCTTGCACCTCAGCTATCAGCTCAGCCACAGAGGGGTAAAGCACCAAGCGGACTTTTGGGGTCCTCAGTTCCAGGCCTTGGCTCTGGGATGGCATTTCTGGACTTACTCTGGGCCAGAGGGGAGCCCACTGTCCTAAAGGGTGAGTCCCAGGCCTCATTCACCACAGGCTGACTGAAGAGCCCTGGGACCCTTAAAGAACATGGGCCATAGCCAGGGAGTGGGTACAGCAGACCTTGAGTGAGACCCAGTGCTGTACTAGCTTCAGGTCTGACTACTTCAAGGCATTTAATAAGCAAACTCCCAGAGGTAAAGGATAAAGAAAGGATCCTAAAAGCAGCAAGAGAAATGAGAAAATAAACAATGGAGATCCAATATGTTTGGCAACAGACTTTTCAGTGGAGACCTTACAGGCCAGGAGAAAGTGGCATGACATATTTAAAGTGCTGAAAGAAAAACTTGTACCCTAGAATAGTGCATCTGGTGAAATTATCCTTCAAACATGAAGGAGAAATAAAGGCTTTCCCAGACAAACAAAAGCTGAGACCTGTCCCACAAGAAATGACAAAGGGAGCACTCAATCAGAAAGAAAAGGATGTTAATAAGCAAGAAAAAATCCTCTGAAGGTACAAAATTCACTGATAATAGTATTACTTTAAAATTATTTAAAATATTTCTGAAACACAGAATATTATAACACTATGTAGTGTGTAAACTACTCTTAAGTAGGAAAACTAAAAGATGAACCAATCAAAAATAACAACTACAACAACTCTTCAAGACATAGACTGTACAATAAGAAATAAATAGAAACAGGCCAGGTGCCGTGGCTCACACCTGTAATCCCAGCACTTTCAGGGGTCAAAGCAGATGGATCACTTGAGGTCAGGAGTTCAAGTCCAACCTGGCCAACATGGCAAAACCCTGTATTTACTTTAAAGAGAGAGAGAGATATAAATAGCAACAACAAAACGTTAAAAACTGGGAGGAGGAAGTTCAGAGCTTTTATTAGTTTTCTTTCTGCATGTTAGTTTGTGTGTTTGTTTATACAAGCAGTTTTAAGTTGTTATCAACTAAAAATAATGGATTATTATAAGATAGGGTTTACTGTCTGATGGAAATCTCAAATCAAAAAACATACAACAGATACATAAAAAATAAAAAGCAATAAATTAAATCATACCACCAGAGAAAATGACCTTCACCAAAAGGAAGATGGAAAGAAGAAAGGATGCAAGGATGGAAGGAAGGCAACAAAACAACCAGAACACAAATTTTAAAAGGGCAGCGGTAAATCCTTACTTATCAATAATAACATTAAATTTAAATGGACTAAAAAAGCCTGGGACCCAATGGCTTCATTTCCAAATTCTACCAAACATTTAAAGAATAACTAATACCAATCCTACTCAAACTACAAACTGTTGCAAGGCAAAAAACCAGACACTGCATGTTCTCACTCATAGGTCGGAATTGAACAATGAGAACACTTGGACACAGGAAGGGGAACATCACACTCTGGGGCCTGTCGTGGGGTCAGGGGAGGGGGGAGGGATAGCATTAGGAGATATACCTAATGTAAATGACGAGTTGATGGGTGAAGCACACCAACATGGCACATGTATACATATGTAACAAACCTGCACATTGTGCACATGTACCCTAGAACTTAAAGTATAATAAAAAAATAATAAATTTAAAAAATGGAGAAAGAGGGAATACTTCCAAACTCCTTCTACAAGGCCAGTATTACCCTGATACCAAAGCCAGAGAAAGACACAGCAAGAAGAGGAAACTAGAGCCCAATATTGCTGATGAATATTGATGAAAAATCCTTTAAAAATACTAGCAATTGGAAGAATTAATATTGTTAAAATGTTTATACTACCAAAAGCAATCTACAGATTCAGTGCAATCCAGGTCAAAATATCAATGACATTCTTCACAGAAATAGGAACAAAAATCTTAAAATGTACATGGAACTATAAAAGACCCAGAAAAGTCAAAGTTATCCTAAGCAAAAAGAACAAAACTGGAGGAATCACATTACCTGACTTCAAATTATACTACAGAGCTATAGTAAACCAAACTGTACAGTACTGGCATAAAAACAGACACATAGACCAGTGGAACAGAATAGAGAACCCAAAAATAAGTCTATACATCTACAGTGAACTCATTTTTGACAAAGGTGCCAAGAACATACATTGGGAAAAGGACAGTTTCTTCAATAAGTGGTGCTGCGATAATTGGATATTCATATGCAGAAAAATGAGTGTAAACCCCTATCTCTCACCACATACAAAAATCAAATCAAAATGAACTAAAAACTTAAATCTAAGACCTCAAACTATGAAACTGCTGAAAAAAAAAAAAAAACATTGGGTAAGCTCTCCAGGACATTGAAGTAGGCAAAGATATCTTGAGCTAGACCTCAAAAGCACAGACAACCAAAGCAAAAATGGACAAATGGGAACATATCAAGCTAAAAAGCTTCTGCACAGTGAAGGAAAGAGTCAACAAAGAGACAACTCACAGAATGGGAGAAAATACTTGCAAACTACCCATCTGATGAGAGATTAATAACCAGAACATATAAAGAGCTCAAAAACAATAGGAAAAAAAAACTAAATCTAATAATTCAATTAAAAAACGGCTAAAACTTCTGCACAGTACAGGAAAAAGTCAACAAAGTGCAGAGACAATCCACAGAATCAGAGAAAATATTTGCAAACTACCCATCTGACAAGTGATTAATAACCAGAATATGTAGGGAGCTCAAATAATTCAATAGCAAAAAAAAAACTGATTAAAAAATGGGTAAAGGATTTCAATAGACATTTCTCAGAAGACACAAATGGGAAACAAGTATATGAAAAATGCTCAACGTTACTAATTATCAGGGAAATGTAAAATAAAACTACAATGAGACGTACTCTCACCCCAGTTAAAATGGCTCCTATCCAAAAGACAGGCAATAATGGATGCTGGTGAGGATATGGAGAAAGGGGAACCCTCATACACTGTTGGAGGGAATGTAAATTAATACAATCACTATGGATAACAATATAGAGGCTTCTCAAAAACCTGAAAGTAAAATTACTATATGATCCAGCAGTCCCACTGCCGGGTGTATATTTAAAAGAAAAGAAAGCCACATATTGAAGATGGTCTGCACTCTGATGTTTATTGCAGCACTATTCACAATAGCCAGGATGCAGAATCAACCTAAGTGCCCATCAATGGATAAATAAAGAAAATGTGTTACATATACACAATGGAATATTATTTGGCCACAAAAAAGTAAAATCCTGACCTTTGAAACAACATGGATGGACCTGGAGGACATTAAGTGAAATAAGCCAGGTGCAAAAAGACAAAGATCACAGGTTCTCATTCATCGATGGAAGCTAAAATTGTAGATCTCATGGAGCTAGAGAGTGGAATGATGATTACTGTAGGCTGAGAATGGTAGTGGTATGCAGGAGAGAAAGTGAGGATTGTTAATGAGTACAAAAATACGGTTACATGGAGGATTAAGATCTAGTTTTGGTAGCACAATAGGGTGCTATAATTAATAATTTGTTATAAATTTCAAAATAACTAGAAGAGTGGAATTAGAATGTTCCTACCACAAAGAAATGATAAATATTTAAGGAGATGGATTGGCTACTCTGATTTGATCATTACACATTGTATGCTTATATCGCAATACCACATGAACCCCACAAATATGTTCAATTATGTATCTATAATTTAAAAAAATTAAAAATTTAAAAAATTAATGCTTTACATTTAAAAAAAACACAGAAGAAAACTAGAAAGGAAAATAGAGTCTTAATTGTAAAATAATAATAGTAATAATGTATCCAACCAAACCAATTGAATCAAACTCTCTGGGAGGTCGGCCAAGAGTCTCATTATTTTTTAAAAGTGTCTCAGGTAATTCTGATGTACAACTGTTGCTGAAAACCACTGCTGCACCCTCTGCTCCTCTTTGTACTCCCATACCATCTTATGCATAACTCTATCACTGTACTTACCTGGTGACATTGAAACTATTTCTCTGTGTCCTGCAGAATGGAAGCTAGCCAGGATGTGCCTTATTTTTCTCTGTCTCTATAATGCCTTTTACATTTTCTGGCACATATTAGGAACTCTATAAATATTGGTTTAACTGAACAAAACTAAAATCTAAAGAATAAAATTAGACCAAATCAAAAATGTAAAAAAAAAAGAGAAAAAATAGTTTCAAAATAGAATTATAGGCAATGACTAAAAGGGAACATAAATAAGGGTAGAATGGCTCAATGATCATGAATTTCAGAGCTAAGAAGTTAAAAATTAGTTTGAAATACAGGCAAATAACTGAATTCTTAAGACTAACTTCTAGGTTGAAACTGCTTCCCAAGACAGACTCTCTTCAGAGCAGCAAAGCCAGGAAAAAGCAAACCACTTTAACATTTCTCCGAAAGTCATTCATATCTATGGCCCACAGACTCCCTTGCCAATGCCCATAAAGTCCAAAAGAATATGTTTTATAGAACAGGCCTATAATCAGGCGGCTCAGGGGTACATTATCCTTAACCCCCAGAGTAGTCTGAAATGGAAATTTCAAACAATGTAATTATCTGTTTTATTTTAGTTGGAAAAATATATATCTAATATATTAGAGTTCATTAAATCTTAATTTAATTATAAGCAAATGATACTCTGAAAATTTGAAATCCAGTTTAAAGTATCACAGAACGACTTGATATCAGCAAAGATCTTCAACTGATACTTTAAATTTTTAATAATTTGTAATTGCATACAGAGTACATGAATTTGTTCTCATTTTAAAAACTAGACCATCACAAATAAAGACAAAGACCTTTTAATGACCCTTAATCCAAGGCTCCTGCCCTCCTCTCTAGAGTAACTATCATGTAGTATGTATTCTTCCAGACCCTTTTATGCTTGACAATTACGTGCATTTACTTCTGTAAATCCATATTGCTCTACTTTCTTTCTCAGTTTTACAGATATTGTAGAAAATAATCAAGGTCAAGATAAGAAAATATATCACACTAAAATGCGTGATTGAAAATAATCGATGGAAGGAATTATATACAAGAATTTGGGCAGGGTTATAAGAACCAGGAAGAAATGGAAAGGAACCCAGGGCTGGCAAGGGTAGTGAGCTCTTATAATCCCTAGGGCTATGGGAGTCTAATGAGGGAGGGGTTTCAAGAATCACAAATAAAAGCCAAGGCTGCAGAAGAGCATGAGCAACAGGAGCTGTGACCAGTAGTACAGCCTGCTTTAGTAGCTCATCATAGGCTTCTCCTGCGTCCTGTAGGAGAGCACCTCATCATCACAAAATGTGGTTCCCAACTGGCATTGTAACTACACCATAGCAGAAGCAGGCCATTCCACCAATTTATCAAATCAGATGCTTGTAAGTGATGGCACATGTCAGTAGACTAGTGAGTTCCATGTGTGTAAGCTTATTATTACACTTCATTTGCTGTAAAATATATCATTTGCTGTCAAATATATTCATTTGCTGTAAAATATACCTGGTCAGATGCAATATTGTGTCAATATCATGGTGATCAATAAGGTATTCTATAAGCCCATAAATGATTGGGTTGTTGTGATCTGTTGAGAGTGTATCACTCAGGGGTTGATCAGAGAAGTAGAACCACTATAACTGATATAGAGTAAGAAATTTCTTATAGGCATTAGACCTTATGCAATTGTGGAAGCCATTAAGCAATCTATGTATGTCTGTTTCCATTGAATCTCATGCTGGGCCTAAAGCCAGTAGAGCCAGTACTATGGAAGGGAAAATGGACACAAAGTAGAGGAGGCCAAGGACAAATTAGAACTGTGTCTCCTTGAGTGCTTCCAACTCTGATGTACTTGCACCTGGTTCAGTACTCAGAGGATCTAAGGGAGAGACATCAGCAAGGTGAGCCACCATACCAGTGACAGTATGTGTGAGCTGCAGCAGTACCTTCTCTACACCAACTTCACGTCAAAAGTAACGACTGCTTCACTTCCACCTTCCAAATCTTACACAAACTTTTCTTGTGGTAAACCCTAACATGAAAACATACATGGAAGGGAATTCTGGGAATCATAGTTCTGGTTTAGCTATGTTGAAAAAGTATAAAGATAAGAGTCCAATTTAATTATTTTGCATGTAGAGTTCCAGTTTTCCTGTGCCATCTATTGAAAAGACTTTCATTTCCCCATTGGGTCTTCTTAGTGTCCATGTTAAAAATTAGATAATCGTATATGCTTGGGTTTATCTCTTGGATTTCTATTCTATTCCATTGGTCTATATATCTGTTTTCATGTCAATACCATACAGTTTTGATTAATATAACTTTGCACTATAATTTGAAATCAGGTAGTGTGATGCCTCCAACTTTATTTTTCTTTCTTAAGATTGCTTTGGCTATTTGGGGTCTTTTGTGGTTCCATACAAAATTGAGAATTTTAAATTTCTGTTTAAAATGCCATGGGAATGTTGACAGAGATTGCATTGAATCTGCTGTTAGTGTATAGAAATGCTACCAATTTTTGTATTTTGATTTTATACATGCAACTTTACTGAATTGATTTATTAGTCATTCTTTTTATTGCCAAACTTTGACTATTTACATCTAAAGTAATTACCAATAAATAAGAATTTACTATTTACAATTACTTAATGGTTTTATGGCTGTTTGTGGAGCCTTTGTTCCTTTATTTGTCCCTTGCTGCCTTCCTTTGTGATCTGATGCTTTTCTGTAGTGGTATGTTTTGATTCCTTTTTTTTTTTTTTTTTTTTTAGATGGAGTCTGGCTCTGTTGCCCAGGCTGGAGTGCATTGGCACGATCTCTGCTCACTGCAAGCTCCGCCTCCCAGGTTCACGCCATTCTCCTGCCTCAGCCTCCCGAGTAGGTGGGACTACAGGCACCTGCCACCATGCCCAGCTAATTTTTTGTATTTTTTTAGTAGAGACGGGGTTTCTCCGTGTTAGTCAGGATGGTCTCGATCTCCTGACCTCGTGATCCACCCGCCTCGGCCTCCCAAAGTGCTGGGATTGCAGGCGTGAGCCACCACACCCAGCCCTTCCTTTCTCTTTATCTTTTGCAAATCAACTATAGGTTCTGCTTTGTGTTTATCATAAAGTTATACTAGTCTATTTTAAGCTGATAACTTTAATCACATGCCTCAAGTTTGCTGGATGATTTCTAATCCATATGACATTTAAGTGCCTCCTCCAAAATGGATGACCTTTGATGGACATTTATACTGGAACATCTTCACTGAGTACAGGATTGCATTAACCAACCTAGCAGGCTGTTAGCACTTATCCAGGTGCTCAAATCAATTATTAATGCCTAAATCTCAGGTGATATACCATATTGATTTCTGTCTGATTTTTGTCTCATTAGTCTTTTTCAGCCTAACCATTGACTTCACTCATATGTCTTTTCCTCAGACCCCAGCAAATATTTAGAAAATCCTATAACTCTTTTAAACTATATTTTTCAGAGCAGGCTTTGTACTTCTCTATATAAGTTGTAGTGGGACCTAATTCTTGTTGTAGTCCTATGGGCAACTGGTCCAGATAAAGCCAATCAAAAATAAGTTTTTTTTAATGCAAGGAAAGGCTGATTTATTCAGACTTGGATGAAAGAGTAGCTCCACCAGCAAAAAGGGTAAGGCATTGGGAGATCAAGTGGCTGTGACATTTATTTGTAATGGAGATTATAGTGCCTTGCCTTGACCTGCATTTCATTCTATACAAACACAAGTGAAAACTTGAATAATAAGTCTATCTTTATTCTACATACAAGGAGGACTTCCAAAAGTTTGTGGAAAAAATGGAATTAAAAGATAGAAATATAAATATAAACTTTTATTTGTCACCATAAGCTCCATCAAGTTCAAGACACTTTTGTGAGCAATGATATCAGCCATTTAGTCCATCTCTACAGAACTGAGGGTCCTAAGAAATTGAACCATGTCAATGCAGATTTTTACACTATTAAATGAACAAGAAGTCTCATTTAGGGATTTTTTTTAAGATTAGGAAACAAAAAGAAGTCAGAAGAAGCCAAATCAGGACTTCAGTGTAGATGCCTAATGATTTCCCATCAAAACTCTCACAAAATTGCCCTTGTTTGATGAGAGGAATAAGCAGGAGGAGCTTTGCTTTGGTGGAGAAGAACTCTCTGGTAAAGCTTTCCTGGATGTTTTTCTGCTAAAGCTTTGGCTAACTTTCTCAAAACACTCTCATAATAAGCAAATGTTATTGTTCTTTGGCCCTTTAGAAAGTCAAAAAGCAAAATTCCTTGAGAATCCCCAAAGAAACTGTGGTCATTATCTTTGCTCTAACTGGCCCACTTTTGCTTTGACTGGACCACTTCCACTTCTTGGTAGCCATTGCTTTGATTGTGCTTTGTTTTCAGGATCATACTGGTAAAGCCATGCTTCATGTCCTATTACAATTCTTCAAAGAAATGTTTGAGGATATTGTTCCCACTTTTTTTAAATTTCCACAGAAAGCTCTGCTCTTCTCTGCTGTTGATCTAGATGCAACAGTTTTGGCACCTGTCGAGTAAAAAGTTTGCTCACCTTTTTCATTAAGAATTGTGTAAGCTAAACCAATTGAAATGTATATGGAGTTGGCTATTGTTTGTGCTGTTAATCAGTGGTCCTCTTCAATTGGGGTGTAAACAAGATTAATTTTTTTCCTCAAAAATTTATGTGAATGCCCTGCTGTTGCAAGCTTTATCTTCAACATAGAACATAGTCTTATCCCTTTTTAAAATGAGTTATACAATTTTAAACTGATAATTTCTTTGGGGAATTGTCTCCACAAACTTTCTGTAAAGCATCAATGATTTCACCACTTTTCTGCCCAAGCTTCACCATAAATTTGATGTTTGTTCTTGCTTCAATTTTAGAAGAAATCATGTTGCTCTGATATGAGCTCTTTTCAAACTGATGTCCTGTCCTTCCTAGTGCCTCAAACTAGATTCGTTTTAGACATGTTATCACAAGTTAGTATGAGTTTATTTTGGTGCAAAAAGAGTTTGAAACCCATGCATAGTTTTTTTCATACTTTCCATGAACTTGTAGAAGAACCCCTGTGTGATCAAAGTCCAGTACTCCTGAGATAAGGAAGTTATACAGGTACTCCTTAAATATGTGAGCCAGCTAATCCCAGAAATCATTTTGAGGTGCTCTTTCCTGGGGCTTTTCTGTGCGCAAATACTTATATCAGGGTCACACCAAGAAAAAGTACAATATTCAAATGGAGTAAACGAGGAAATTTAATTTCCAACAGTGCAAGCGATATTAAAGAAAACCAGCAAGGAATGGTTAAGTATCCAGGACTAGCTACAGCAGGAAGCCACTACTGTTTCTAATGCTAAGGGGCAGTGGTCATGGAGAATGTTGTGTGTGTGTGTGTGTGTGTGTGTGATGCGTTTGTGTCACTTTATTCATACCTTTATAGAGTGTTCAAATCATCTTAGTAAATGTTTTCTTTTTTCCTACTTTAAGAAAAACATTTACTTCCTTTAAGAAGATGTAAATAGAATAACTGTGGTGGTAAATGGTTATATTTTGAGTGCTCATGAGCTTTACTGGTTACTAAAATAATTGTATATGTCAGACAATACTCAATTTTCCATCTTTGAGTTGACAAAGACTCTCCCCTTGACCAAAATTTAGTCAGACTCTTCTTATCCCACTTCCCGAATAAGCCTCAACCTTGGCCCGCTTCTCTACTGAACCTGCATAGCCCAGTTTTAGCAAGAATTCTGCTAAGACAGTTTAGAGAGAAACTTCCAGCCTTGATATCTGGTTACACCTTGATATCTGATCTAATTCCTCCTCTCCATCCTTGATATGTTCTTGCCTCCCTGCAGCCAGAATCCTATTAGGTCAGTTTAGCAAGAATTCTCCCTACCTTTGATGTCACTTTTTAAATTTTTCCACCCACAGAAACTACAACCTGCTCCATAGCCATAAATTCCCACTTGTTTTTGTTGTACTAGGAACTGAGCCCAAACTTTTACCAAGGTCTCTTTTCTACTATTATAATAATTCCTCAATATATGGTTCCTCAAAAACCAATTAATGTTTTTACCACATTAAATATTATCAGGTTTTAGTTTTCTTTAGCAAATACTCTCTATGAAATAAAAGTCAGTTTCTTTGGTTAAAGTCATAATTACTATGAGTGATTGAAACTAGAAGTAATAATAACCAAAAAATACGACAGGCTATGCAATGTAATAGGATCTGGTTTTGTTTATCAAGAGGGACAAAGGGGTAGATTCATTCTAAGATAAAATGTCTAGTTATTTCAATATGTGAAGAACAATAGTAAAAGACAAAACCCAAAGGATACAGAAAGCTGTAGAAGTGTGAGGAAGTAAATTCTGTTTTGTTACATATATGTAACTACAAATAATGCTGCTGAATAGAAGCAATGATATATGTTAAAATTTTGGCAAAGTTTTTCACAGCGCAGCTTTCATGGATCTATTTTTTTTAATCTCAAGAATGCTTTATTGCCAAATATTACATTAAAGCAAGACTAGAATTTGGCTTTCGCTCTGTTTGACATAACAAATGTATTCTTTCTTCTTTTAAAAAAAAAAACAGTAAATGTTATTCTTTGCCTTCTTTGTAAACGTCCTTGCCAGTAGATAAAAATTCTGTAGTACACAGGAATCACTTTTTGTGCTTTTTGCTGACTTTACATGCTCCATTGTTTTAAAAAACATAGTTGATTGCCTATGAAAGAGCAAAAGTTACTTCTACTAACTTTGTTTTAAAAATAGCTTTACTCTGATACATAGGTAACTATATTCTAATCATTTCTATTCGCATGTATCTGTACTACCTATACTACTGTTGTGGTTTGATTTGTGTTCACCAAATAGACATGTTAAAGTTCTAACACTGAGTACTGTCAATGTGCCCTTCTTTGCAAATGTTTGTCTTTGCAGATATAGTCAATTCAAGGTCATACTGAATTACAGTGGATGAAGGAGATATTTCTCCCTTTTCAGAAGGCCTTCAGATAGCCTTCCGTCTTACATATTTCTAATAATTACCCTTAGGAATTAAGCTCAAAAGTATAATATTTGGTTTCTAAATAATTTATACGTAACTCTTTTCTCTTTTCAGAAGCAAATTTCCCTCCCTCCTAAATGACAAACAAAATAGACCCAATATCCATGTGGATGATCAAATTAAGGTAGGACAAAGAGAAGCTTCAGCAATAAACTTCAATAGTTAATGAAGACACTCACAAAACAAGCCATGACTTAGGAGATCTTCCTGTGATTTACTAGTTGTCGGCATACTTTTCTCATTGCCACCTTCATTTCTCGATTCCTGAATGTGTAGATGATAGGATTTAAAACAGGAGTGAGAACTGCATCAAAGATGGCCAGAAACTTATCCAGGTGTGTGGAGGGAGATGGCCACGTACAGACGAAAATCAAAGGACCAAAGAACAAAACTACCACACTGACGTGAGCTGAAAGGGTGGACAGAGCCTTGGATAAACCAGCTGAAGAGTGTTTCAGAACAGTGAGAATGATGACCACATAGGAAATGATCAGTATGAAGAAGGAGCCCAGAGAGATGAATCCACTGTTGGCTGTAACCATGAACTCCAGTCGGTAGCTGTCTGTGCAGGCAAGTTTGATGAACCGAGGAAGGTCACAGTAAAAGCTGTCCAATACATTAGGACCACAGAAGGGCAAGTTTACTACAAAAACCAATTGAACTACAGAGTGGATAAGGCCGGTCATCCAGGCAGCCACTAAGAAGAACATGCACATTCTTGGGCTCATAATGGTCAGGTACTGGAGGGGCTTACATATGGCCACATATCTGTCAAAGGCCATGGCTATGAGCAGCACCATCTCCACACCGCCAATGACGTGGATGAAGAAGATTTGAGCGATGCAGCCTCCAAAGGAGATGACTTCGTGCTTTCTGAACAGGTCATAAATCATCTTGGGAGAAGTGACAGAGGAAACACCCAGGTCAATGAAGGAGAGGTTGGCTAACAGAAAATACATGGGGGAGTGCAAGTGAGGGTCAGAAGTCACAGTGAGCAAAATGAGAGAGTTTCCCATCATACTGGCCATGTAAAACATGGAGGAGAACACAAGGAGGAGAAGTCGGATCTCCCAGGAATTGGTGAGTCCAAGGAACACAAACTCTGACACCATGGAGTGATTTGCCCCAACCATTGGCTTTGTTAGCAGTGATAGCTAGAGAACAACAGCCAAAAATGTAAATTATAATCATATTAATGAACGAGAAGGAAAGAAGTCAAAGTTATAAAAGTCTATTTCCACTTTAGCGTTAAAACTAACCTAATGACCAACAGGTATATAAAAATCTTATCACTAATCATTAAGGATATAGATTAAAATGACAATGAGACCTTATCTCAGGCCTGTCAGAATAGCTATTACCAAAAAGACAACAGGTAACAAGTCTTGACAAGGCTGTGAAGTGAAGGAACTCTTGTACACTGTTGTTGGGAATGTAATTTGTTTAGCCATTATGAAACAAACTATGGAGTTTCCAAAAAAAAAGAACTGCCATATAATCTAGAAATCTTATTCTAGGTGTATATTCAGAGGAATTGAAATACATACCTCAAGGAAATATCTGTACGCCTATGTTCATCACAGCATTATTCAAAATAGCTAAGACGCAGTGTTCGTTGACACATAAGTGGATGGAGAAAATGTGTGTTTGTGTGTGTGTGTGTGTGTACCTATACAATCGAATACTCTTCTGCCTTACCAAAAAAAAAGGGAAATTCTGTCATTTGCAACAACATGGATGAACCTGGAGGACATTATGCTAATTGAAGTAAGACAGACACAGAATTACAAATACTGTAAAATCTCACTTATATGTGGAATCTACATAAGTCAAACTCATAGAACTAGAGATTAGAATTAGCAGCTGACAAGGGTTGATGAAGCGGGTAGAGAATGACATGTTACGCACCAGTACCGTGTTTCAGTTAAACAAGACAAATAAATTCTGGAGGCTTCTTGTGAAGCGTGGTAACTACAGTTGATAAAAATGTACTTCATACTTAAAATTTCTAGGAGAATAGATCTTCAATGTTTTTACCACAAAGAAATAAGTGTAGGAGATGAATATGTTAATTAGCTTGATTTATTTCATACATATACATGTATCAAAGTATCACATTGTTCACCATATATATAATTTTTATTTGTTAACTACACTTTAATAAAACTTGCAGAGAGTTGAGAGAAGAATCTAATATCCTGATAGGTTCTGAAATTGTGTTAACACGGTGTGACAACCAAGTGTGAAGGAGAAAACCTTCTCTGCTTTAATATCCCTCTGCTTCTCCCAGAGTAGTGGCCGTGATGTTCCTCGTGAAATACAAGACTGGTCAACATGGGTAACAGGAATTTGACCCCAAATTCTTTTAATTTTTGCTTCAAGACTAATATAGCCTGGCTCTGGTCACACAGAACTATTTACGTTTTCTCAACTATTACATCCATTTCCAAGACCACAGCCATATTCTGGCAAAAACGTTCCTCACTTCCCACATCTGGAAAGTATTTCAAGGTTTAAGAAATGTTTACCATAGCTGTGAGGTCTTGCTTTATATCACAGGTACTCATTTTACTATCCCTTATGTTGTAGTAAACTGCGTACAAGTCTAACTCACCAAGCTGACATGTCTGAAAGGCAGGGATTAGTACTTATTCACATTGGGATTCTCTGAAGCAACAAAAAAGTGGTCTACAGAGAAGAGTAGGTCCACAAACTGTTACTGGTTTGTATTATGTTAGATACTGAAATTCAGAGTGTTTAGAAATGTCTCTAATGATTTAACATTACAGCAAAATCCAAGTGTTTGATTTTGTATTCTACCAAAGTAGAAGTCCAAGAAGCACTGCGGGAAAAAATATGTAACTAAAATAACTTAAGAAGATAATTGGAGAATCACTGCCCTAGTAGCACATGATCTAAAAAGCTTAAACTACAAAGAGCATTTTGGTACAGTGGGAAGCATTTTGTTCAAACCTCTATACAAAGATTTATCACATTTTATTGTAATTTCAGTTTTATTTAGAGAAGCAACCTAGCATGTTGGAAAGAATATGGGCTTCAGAAACAAAGATTTATATAATTTTTCAGCTACTTACAAGTTGGTATTGGGCAAGTTGTTTAAATTTCTGAGTCTCAGTCTACCAAATTGCAATTAATGATACTAACTTTACAAGGTAAATTGTGAGGATCAAATAAAGTTTTATAACCATGTGTCCAGTCAAATTAACTTTTATATACATAAATGCAACAAAGTTAGCACCTTTCTGTTTCCAAGATTCAACAAACTCAATACCTTTTATATTTACACTTAGAATGTTTTCTCACAGTGATTCCTAAAAAAAATTTTATTTATAAGCATTCTCTAAATCCTTCTTCATTCTACCTACAGTTCAAAGACATAAGTAATACAAACACTGTAATTCTAAATCATATAAGAGACCAGTAAAACTAAATCAAGCTCCTGGTGGTTTATGTATTATTTTATTTTTAAACTTTTCACATCACATTTTTAAATGACATTGCATTGGAAATTATTTACTAAGCTTTGGGTCTTTTGGTCTCCATGTCTTTCATTTCTAATAAAGTGTCTATGAGACTCTTCCATCTTGCAAACTTGACAAATTCTTAAGAAATATGCTTCCCTTGTTATGGAAGAGGATCAGTTTATACCCATCTCTTTTGAAAAGAAAATTGAGAGAAAAATATAATAACCTATGTTTTTCTATCTTCATGTGTCAATTTTTCTTGCCTATTTATCACATGACAAAGGATGAGAATCATTCATATAATCACAGAGAGTGATTAATTGCAACCTGTGCTGAATTTAAAATATTGCAAAATCAGACTTTTTCTAATGTCTTCCACCTTTCCTTAGGCACAGTGTAATCCTAGCTCAAAAGCCAATGCCAATTAACTTCTTCTAAAATGTCAATAAACTTTTCACAATTATTCTCTCATTTTAGTCAATTCCTTATCCTGGACCCTATCTACTTTGCTTTAGAATATGACTTGTGTGCATAGCAATTCCCACAACAGAACCTTATCTAAAACTAAAGCCAATATCCCGTTGTTAAATTTATTTGCATCCTTCCACTTTACCTGTATAGAGAGAACAACATGTTCAGGTACTCTGGAAGTTTCCTGTGTTCTCTAACGTGAAGTGCCATATAATACCCTACCACAGGAAACAGAAGGCTAATTACATATACCTCAAGAGGACAGTGACCAAGTGATACTGCAAAAACATGATAGTTTAAAGGAGCTTATGGGTCATGGGCTTTGCCACTAGAGAGCTATTTGCTTGGATCAGTGCAACCAAAAGATACAAAAGTTCATAATAAGACACTAGAGAAAAAGAGGGAAACAAAAGTGGAATATTTTTGTTTAATATATTTGTGCTGTTTTGTTGGCAATAGTGATAACTACTCATTATAATTAATCCCTGAAAATAAGTAAATATTAACTCAAAAAATTAACTAATCATTTTATCATCTCCAGAAAAGCCACTGTGCCAAATTTTTATTACAGTTTAAATGGTAGAAGAATGTATACAGCACTTCATTTTTACATAGTCATATGCTGTGTAGTTATGGATATGTACCAAGATTTAGCTGTACAGAAATTCATTCCAGTGTTTAGAGCTTAATAGTAAATGAAACAACTAAAACATCCAGCAGTTGATGATAAATTTAAAAGAGTATTCTACACCCATACAATCAAATTCTCTAAAGCCACTGTAAAGCAAGTTTGATATCTATACAGTTAAAGACAACCACGACACACCATTGAGTGAAACAGTGGATGCCAATACAGCACACACTATGCCGCTGTGCATACAAATTGGAACAAGTAGACAATAAACTTTTTGCAATAAGCACTTTTGACAGTGAGATTGTTGTGCAAGAAAACAAGGTATTTTTACTTTCAATTTTGTACACTTGTGTCAGTCAGGATCCTGCCAGGACAAGAGATGCCACACTCAAGTTAGGTAACTGAAGAAGAGCTTAATAAAGGCACAAAACTGGGTGGAGAAGGGTCAAGAGGGACACTGGAGAGACAAATGGAAACTGGGCTATTGTTGTCTGAACCCACTCATTTTTTATGCAGGGGACAAACAGGGCAGGACAAATAACATCAGGGCAGAAGAAAGTTGGCAAAATAGAAGAAATAAGTTGTTATATCTTTGCAGAGTAATCTAAACCCAAAATGGTAGCCTCTGCCAGTGTATTTCACATGAATTAGTTAGTGGGAATGGAGGGGAAGAAAAAGGTGATTCACATAAAACATGGCTGTTGAAATCCTCTTTCCTGTAGCTCACCATGAGGACTATTTTGATAACAGCCATTTCATTGCTTCATTAGATGAGCAGATTCTGGGTGGTGCAGTATGTGAGGAGGCCAGTAGATCGTGCTAACTCTCATACCTCCATATCTTTAATGTGGTGTAATATGACATCTTGTGGAATTACATGTCATGTGTTAATTACTCCGTAATCTTTAGAAAAATGATTGCTTAAGCCCCTGAAGCTTTGTGTTGTAATTATCCAACTGGTGCTTGCTATGAAACTCATTTTTTCTCTTTTCACCACCAATTTTTCTAATCCCTGGGTATGCCAGGTAGTATGGCCAAAGAAGTAAGGCTATCTGCACAAAGTCTAGATCTTTTACAGCAAAACCTTTTTCATATTTGCGCCCTGCTCAAAGCTGACAGACTTTCATGGCTTTCAGCATATGGGTTGTGGTAGTGTTCCTGATTATAGCCTATGCTTCCTCCAGAAATGGAAGAAATCTACCAGGTATAGTTCTTTCTTATTAGTGACAGAAGGTGCAAGATGCAATAATTTTCCTTTGATTAAAAGAACAAACCTGGAGGCATCACATTACCAGACTTCAAATTATACTACAAGGCGATAGTTACCAAAACAGTATGGTGCTTATATACAAGTAGGCATGTCGACCAATGGAACTGAATAAAGAACCCAGAAATAAAGTCAAATATGTACAGCCAACTGATCTTTGACAAAGCATACAAAAACATAAATTAGGGAATGGACACCCTATTCAATAAATGGTTCTGAGAAAACTGGCAAGCCACATGTAGATGAATGAAACTGGATCTGTGTCTCTCACCTTATAAAAAATCAACTCAAGGTGAATCAAAGACTAAAATATAAGACCTGAAACTATAAAAATTCTAGAAGACAACATCAGAAAAACTTTTCTAGACATCAGCCTAGACAAAGAATTCATGACTCAGACTTCAAAATCTAATGCGACAAGAACAAAAATAAATAGGACCTAGTTAAACTAAAAAGCTTCTACACAGCAAAAGAAATAATAATCAGAGTAAACAGACAACCTACAGAATGGGAGAAAATATTTGCAACCTATGCATCTGACAAAAGACTAGTATCCACAATCTACAAGAAACTCAAATCAGCAGAAACTAAAATAATCCCATCAAAAAATGGGCAAAGCACATGAATAGATATTTCTCAAAAAAAGATATACAAATGGCCAACAAATACATGGAAAATGCTCAACATTACTAATCATCAGGGAAATGAAAATCAAAACCACGAGACACCACCTTACTCTTGCAAGAATGGCCATTATTAAAAAGTCAAAAAACAATAGATGTTGGCACGGTTGTGGGGGAAAGGGAAGACTTACACACTGCTGGTGAGAATGTAAATCAGTACAACCTCTATGGAAAACAGTAAGGAAATTCCTTAAAATGCTGAAAGTAGATCTAACATTTGATCCAGCAATCGCATTACTGGGTATCTACCCAAAGGAAAATAAGTCATTATATGAAAAAGATACTTGCACATGTATATTGATAGCAGCAGAATTCGTAATTGCAAAGATGTGGAAAACCAACCTAAGCCCCCATCGACTCATGAGTGGATAAAAAATATATATACCATGGAAAACTACTCCGCCATTAAAAGGAATGAAGTAATGTCTTTTGCGGCAACCTGGATGAAGCTAGAGGCCATTATTCTCAGTGAAGTAACACAGGAGTGGAAAACCAAATCTTTATGTTCTCACTTATAAGTGGTAGCTAAGCTATGAGTAAACAAAGTCAGACAGGGTGATATAATAGACTTTAGAAAATCAGAAGTGGGAGTGTGGGAGGGAGGCTAGGGGTAAAAAACTACACGTTAGGTACAATGCACACTACTCAGGTGATGGGTGCACAAAGATATCAGAATTCACCACTATATAATTCATCCATATAACAAAAAAAACCCCTTGTACCCCAAAACTTACTTGAAATAAAAAAAATTTTAAAGAAGGAAAAAACATTTTCCTTTGCTTTGAAAAGGACCTCCTAGCATGGACTGGGCCATCAAACTCAAAATTTTAATGATGTGACAATTTCACAGTTCTCTATAGAGTTTATTCCTTCTCTTGAGAGCATATGTGTGCTACTAAAGTATCTAATACTTGCCACTTCTTCATCTGGTTTGACAGCATAGTGTTATTAATATAATCGACCATTACGACAATCTATAAAATATCCAAACGGTTCAAGTCTCTTCAGGCTATTTTATGGTACAGTAAGACAGCAAACGTATATGTTGTCCATTCCAAGTGAATGCTGTTTCTAATTCTACTTTGTGAAAGAGATGGAAGAGAAAATTTACCAGATCAATGATCACATATTATATACCCAGGTCTATGTTAATCTGCTCTAGCAAAGGTACCACCTTTGGCACAGCAGCTGCAATTTAGATTACTACTGGGATAAGTTTACAATAGTCCATTGGCATTCTCCAGGAAGTGACTAGCTTTCATAGGTGACACACTGGTGAATTAAATGGAGATAGAATGGGAACTATTTCTGTATCTCTGGGATATTTTTACCCCTTCATAATGAAGTATAATTTTTGAAATACTATTTTAGGCTGGGCATGGCAGCTCACACCTGTAATCCCAGCACGTTGGGAGGCCAAGGCATGTGGATGACTTGAGGTCAGGGGTTCAAGACCAGCCTCATCAGCATGGTGAAAATCTGTCTCTAATAAGAATACAAAAATTAGTTGGGTGTGGCGGCATGCGCCTGTAATTCCAGCTACTTGGGAGGCTGAGCCAGGAGAATCGCTTGAGCCCAGGAGGTGGAGGCTGCAGGTCGTGCCCCTGCACTCCAGCCTAGGCAACAGAGCGAGACCCTGTCTCAAAAAAAGAAGAAAAAGAAAAATACTATTTTATACTGGGGGATAGGACAGTTTTGGTGACTTCCCTACCATAATAACTGTAACCCACAGGACAAGGAACAAGTGTGGAGTTGTACAAACTACCAAGTATATCTTTTCCAATTATACATTGAGGAAATGATGTAAGGATCACTGGGAGGTTGTCATTTGGTGAACCCAACATGCACCTGATCTGAACTAGGACTCTACATACTACCAAATGCGTCCACTCAAAACAGCAGTGATGACCCTTCAGGAATCTGGGAGTAAATGTCAACTCTGAGTCCAACAGTCCTTTAAATATTGTGATATTCCTTATTTTTCCTGGTGTTTAATTGTACAAATAAATGGTCATAGGTAAGTTTGAGCAAAGTACTGGTAGATCATTACTATGTGTATGTGTACTTAGAGTTGTTGCACAGTCCTTCCTTCTACCATTTATTAAATCAGCCATGGTGATGCTATGTCCTCCCACCCCCTCCAAGAAAGGTAGAGTTAGGAATTATTTAATATCTTCTGGAGACTTTAGACATTTTCCTCTATATCAGAGAAATTCTGGCATTTCAACTTCCCTGATTGTAGTGACAGCCTACAACAAAACGGCTGAATGGGTATACATATACATATACAAAAAATTTTTGTAAATTAATTGACCCCATAAATGCTGGGTTTGGTGGTAATGACGTCACCCAGTAGAGGGCCCACAAATAGGGACTGCTTTTAAGTAAAGGAGCTATTCTGATACGTTTTATTGCCAGGGATACACTGTAGTGCACGGGTTTTGAGAACCAACTCTGAATTCAAACTAGCAGACTTTGCGTCCACACTTACTACTTCATAACCTTGATGATATTTAGCAACTCTGTGCCCCAGACACCTCCTCTCTAAAATGGGGATAGTGAGATAATGAATCTGCATCATAAGATTCAAATAAAGCACCTAGAACAGTACCTAGACAATTAGAAGCACTGGATAGGTAACATCAATTATTATCTCCCCTAGGACACAAACGATGAGAGATGATCAGAGCTTCATTACCTCACGATGGAAACCTCAATTAATAGGTTTGTTTCTATATTTTAGTAACCATGTTAGATTAAAAGCCACAGAATTTTGGGAAACAGAATTTTCACACATCTTTTATAAATCTTTCAATTTTTTGCTAAAATATTTGAAATTTATCCTTCTGAGAAAGAGGCATAAATATCTTAGTGTAACTTATGTAATTCACCAATCACATTTTTGTTTCCCAAGAGAAGAAACATCATCCGCTGTAAGTAATGGAATGAACTTCAAACCTATAAAATAGAATTGAATCAAGGGTCTCTGTGAATACTACCATAGACAAAAGAACACTGTTTAATAATAAAGTTCAAGAATTGTTTTCATAATTAAAGGAATGATTTAAAATTCAGCTTTGGTAGGACTTGAACAAGAAATATGTGGTGGTGGTAGAAGTAGGGAAGGATTCAGAAATGATAAAGATGGAAGAGTGGAATATGAACATCAAATCAAAAACAAAATTGATCTGAAAGTGAAAGGGCACTGACCTAGCAATCAGAGTCATGGTTTCTGGTGCCTGGCTCTCTTTGATGGTTTCCAGCTATGTGCCTTTGGGCAAACTAGTCACTGCTCAATTCTTGGATTTTAGTACGTGTAATTTGAGGGGATTGGAACAGATGGTGTTGGTAATCCACTCTAACTTTAAATTTGAATATTCTAAATATAGGACTAACAATTTTGTAGATGGCCAAAGAAGCCTGATAAGGTGGCATAAATATGTAGAGACTGGAGCAATAGAAAGCAAACACTTTAGGAACAAAAAGAATTAAAATCAAGAGAGTTAGATACTAAACAGGCCAGGCGCGGTGGCTCATGCCTGTAATCCCAGCACTTTGGGAGGCCGAGGCAGGTGGATCACTAGAGGTCAGGGGTTCCAGACCAGCCTGGCCAACATGGTGAAACTCCATCTCTACTAAAAATACAAAAATTAGCCAGGGGTTGTGATGGGTGCCTGTAATCCCAGCCCTCAGGAGGCTGAGGCAGGAGAATTGCTCGAACCCTTGAACCGGAGAGGCAGAGGTTGCAGTGAGCTGAAATCATGCCATTGCACTCTAGCCTGGGTGACAGAGCGAGACTCCAACTCAAATAACTAACTAACTAAATAAATAAATAAATAGGAGTTAGGTGGTAAACAGATTGAATGTGTAGTTTGTCTATCAATAGAATAATCTGTCCAGTAGAAAAAATAAAAGACATAGTATTGTTATTTGTTCAATTACATGGCACTCACCTAGAACAAGGTCTTTCAAAGTGGTAGGTTACAAAAGACATTAAGATTTAATATTTAGCACTTTGATGCACACTGTGCCAAAGGATAACATCACTTCTAATTTAATGGTGAAATTGTTACCATGATTTCATAAATTTTCAGGCATATAATATGGCCTGAGTCTTCAGTATTTCTCTGAAATTGCAGTTTCTTTTATGCAATCAGCATGAGGAGTAATCCATAGTTACACATCTTGACAGCCAAGCCATTTACAAAATCTTTGTAAAATGCACAAGACGACTGCATAGTCTCCTCATTGCCACTTTCATGTCTTTGTTCCTGAATGTGTAGATAACTGGATTCAGAAAAGGAGTAATAAATGCATCAAAAATAGCAAGATATTTATCCAGGTGTGATGTGGGAGAAGGCCATGTGTAGAAAAACATCAGTGGCCCAAAGAACAAGATGACCACAGTGACATGAGCTGACAGGGTAGAGAGGGCCTTGGCTAGACCACCAGAAGAATGTTTCCAAACAGTGAACAGAATGAAGATGTAGGAAATTACCAGCAAGACAAAGGAGCCCACAGAAATGAGTCCACTATTGACAGTGACCATGAACTCCAGTTCTTGGGTGTTGGTACAGGCAAGTCTGAGGAGCCGAGGGAGATCACAGTAAAAACTGTCAAAGATATTAGGACCACAAAAAGGTAAATCTACCACAAAAACTAATTGGACCAATGAGTGGATAAGGCCAATGATAGAGGAAGTGGCTAAAAAGTATAGACACATTCTTGGGCTCATGATGGTCAGGTAGTGGAGAGGTTTACATATGGCCATGTATCTGTCAAAGGCCATGGCTATGAGCAGCACCATCTCAGTGCCCCCAAGAGCATGGCTAAAGAAGATCTGAGTAATACATCCCCAAAAGGAGATGGCCTTGTGCTTCTTGAAAATATCACAAATCATCTTAGGGGCTGTAATTGAGCAAAATGCCATAGCAATGATTGAGAGGTTACCCAGGAGGAAATACATGGGGGAGTGCAGATGAGCATCCATGGTTACAGTGAATACAATGACAAGGTTTCCCATCATGCTCGCAAAGTAGAACAACAAAGAGAAAACAAAAAGCAGAAGCTGAATCTCCCGTGAGTTGGTGAGTCCCATGAATACAAATTCTGATACCACAGAGTGATTCATTCCATTCATTGCCTCAGACTCCAAGATCAGTTTTCATGTTACTTACCTGAAGGAAGAAAGAAAATGAGAAAGAATTACCTAGGCAAGTATTCATGTTCAAGAAAGAAAGCCTCCAGCCATGAAAATAAGTATCATATTAACATCTTACACAGCCAAATAACCCTCATCACATGCATCTTGGACTTCCACTTAGAGGGGTCAGCTGGCTGCTATTTGGCATTATGGTTTTCAAAACTACTACTACTAAATTAATTCCATCCTTAGACCTAGCTCTCCTCTGCTTTTGTGTTACATGAATATTTCCTATTTGATCCTTCCCAGGATGTTCTATTTGGGTGAGATATCAGGTCATCTTTAAATACTTTTCACTATGCTTTCTTATCAATGGATATGATTTCAGCCAGTCACATGAGCCACCTAACAATTACTAATGCACAGCATACAGCTTTCAAAGTCTCTGTTCTATTATTTATATTGCTTGATTAGACTTTAGAAGTTTCCCTTCCTTTTTTAAATTTCAAAATCTCTTTTATTCTATTCTCCAGTTCACAAAATCTAATTCTCAAAATCCCAGCCAAATTCTCACTTATGTGTGAAATCTTCCCAATGTGCCCCAGACTCTGTATTCTCATCGCACCATTAGCATTTATTTTACTCTGCTTCTCACAGTTATATAAATGTCCATTTCTCCAATTAAAATGTGGCCTCTTGGGTATAGAAGCCGTGACTGATCCACAACGGTAGCTCCCACCATCATCACAATCACCACTTGTGACCAACACAATCAGTCACATAATAAGTGTTTCACACTTGTTGAATGAAGGCGTAAATTAATGAGACTGAAGAATGACACTGGAGTCAAGAGAGTACCTCATAATTCAGTAAGGTTTATGTTAATAGTATATGAACAGCATGCCAGTCAGGAATTATCACAGTATCCCTATTTCAATCCTGTACTTATTTAACCACTCAAAGAAACATTTGCATAAGATGTCATAAAAATAAATATGGGGTCTTATTATTCATTTTAAATAGTCAATAAAAGGCTTCTAATATGGTTCAAAATGGAAGAAACCACTTCATTTTATAAATGATTTTTAACCTCAATTTTTATATAAAATATGTAATGAGCTGAAACAAATAATCTCCTCTAATGTAGATAATACACCTCTAGAGGATACCATAAGATAAAAACCATGTCACATAAAGGCAGTCTCTCTTTTTTATCAAAATACATTTGGAGTGAATAAAAGTGACAGAAATAAAATATTGACTGAAAAGAGCCAGACAGTGTCTGTATCTGCACTCTGGAAGAAGATGATGATTGAGTAACGGAGATTAAGTCCAGAAAATAAACTAAAGAATGGTGGCCAGGTCCCAGCATGGGGAGGTGTGACAATATTACGATTCTTTGAGGATGAAGAACAACTGCCAGAAATAAACCATTAGAGTTTCATTGTTCAATGAAGTGTTCCTGATTTAGTCCAACATTTATGTTTTATAAATAATTCATAAAGAAAGAAATATAGGAAGCAATCTACTCAGCCTCACAAAGGTAATTGGTGGGAAAATTTATACTGGGACCAAGAACTTTTTACTCCCATTCAAAGTTCTTTACAGTAAATACTTGTTACATTAGTTTACTATTGCTGTTGTAACAAGCTACTACAAATCTAGTGGCTTACCACACACACACACGTTATATTCTTACTGTTCTAAAGTAAAGAAGCCTAAGATGAGTTTTCAGAGCTAAAATCAATAAAATGGGTTTTCAGAGCTAAAATCAAGGTGTCAACAGAGCTGCATTCCTCCTGGAGCTTCTAGAAAAGAATCCGTTTCTTGCCTTTTCCAGCTTCTAGAGGATGCCTCCATCCCTTGCTTGGCTCATGACATTCTGCCTCTTAAAAGTGCATCACTCCAACCTCAACTTCTGTCATCGCATCTCCTCTGACTCTTCCTCTTATAAGGACCCTTGTAATTCATTGGGAAGTTCCAGATAATCCAAGTAAATCAAGATTCTTAAATTATTCATATCTGTACCTTTTTGCCAGATCCAGGAATTAAGACACGAACATTTTTGAAGGCCATTATTCTATACAGCACAGCTTTCTTACTGTGAACAGGTGTTTTAGGGGGAAAAGGAAAATCTTAAAGTAATGAATCTGACAGAGGGATTTCAAGTAGCCTGTCAGGAAGGTGGAAGAGATATTGAGGGAATGGGGACAGATGGTGCATCCTGACTTTTGCTCTGTAACTACACATTAGTGACTTCTGACTCCAGTTACATGTAGGACCAAGCATGGCCACTAATGACTATCAATAAGGAAACAATGATCATTAGTCAACCAACATGTTCTTTAATAAGTAGTTATTCTAGGTATATAATTATCTCCTGAGTGGTTCCCCGAATGATTTTTGTTCATTAATTCAAAAAATATCTTCAGTGCCCAGGATTCCAGATACAATTCCAGAGGTTGGGCATATAGCATTGACAAGAATTCTTGCTTTTGTGGAATCCATATTCACCACAGCAAATGCAATTTTGGTGTCACATACAGATTTTCATTCTACAGAAAGGGTAAGAACATTTGAAGAAAGTCTATAATTTATCAACTACCTGGGGAGTCTCACTCTATTTCTAATTTCTACTTTCAGGAGATCTGTTTTCTGACTTCTTCCTTTATCTGAATTCTTACCACTGTAACTTCTATTACACTATTTTCCAGTGGGTTTTATCCAATAAATACGACTGGTTTTATCTCCATATATATATATATATATATATATATAACTGGTGGGGTCATGTTTCACATACCATGATTCTTTGTATTGACTGTAAAGCAACTCAAAAACAATGCTGGGGAGATTTCTTGGCTTATTCACTCATTCATTCGACAAGTATTTATGCTGTATCTATCAAGTGCCTAACAATGCACTAAACCTTAGAGATGATATAAAGGTGAAAATATATACATTATGTTTAATAAGAAATTGAACATAGATAAAATGAGAATCTAAGGTTATCAGAGCAATTTTAAGTAAGAGTTGTGCAAACCATTCTGTGATTTACATCTAAATCCTCATGACCTGAACTATAAACTGACAAACACTTGTCTAGAAATGGGCAACAAAGACAAAAATAAATCCTTCTGATCACTAAGAGAAAAAATAGCCTTCTAGCAAAGATGCTATTAAGGCTTCCATGAAGTAGGAATAATAAAAATATGCTGTGAAGTAGAAATATATGTGGTGCTTCCTCCAAACTGAAATTTGAACAGCAAAAACTGACAACTCAGAATAACAAAAGAAATAGTGGTAAACTTCACTTTTAATGAATTTACAAGGAAAAGACAAAACTAAAAGAGGGTTATTAGGTCATTCAAAAAATATGAGATTCTGTGTAAAGTTTACTCAAAGACAGAGCCTACACAAAGGGCAAGGTGGATTTTTTTAAGTTAAATACATTTTTTAAATCAGAAAGGAAAGAGATGAGAAAAAAAGAAAAGGGGAAATTGAATTATTGAATTCAACAGGAGACTAAGATGGTTCATTAAGTGGAAAATTGTGATAAAGGGGAAGAAATAGCAAAGTAGGAGTTTGTGTAGATGTGCAATATTAAAAGCTCCAGTGCCCCAAAATATTTCCTTTAACATTAGAGCTGCTTTCTTTTAGGTTAACAAACTGCAGCATTAGAGTTGTTTTCCTTTAGGTTAACATACTGAAGTCCCTTGTTTTGCTTACGTTGCTACAGGAAGGATACTCCATTGAGCATTGCAGACAAACAAAAAAAAATAACAGCTGGCTTTCCTTAGTGGAGATCGCATGCATGCAAGACATGAGACTCTTAATGATGAAGAAATAAGTGATCCATTTTTAAGCTGAGTCATTACCCAAGAAGGATTATCAAGGGCTGGTTGCTTCAGGAGACAGACTAATAGCTGAAGGGCTGGGTAGGAGAATAAGAGTCGCAGGAATGAAGCCAGAACTGAGTAGAAGAATAAATTGAGCTAAACACAAAATTTACCTACTTCACAATCCCTCATAAAGCAAAGATGAGAAAATAATACAAAGAGCAAATGGCAGCAGATCTAAAAATTTACTCAGCTTTTGTCCTCTTGTCTTCACATTTCTTAAGTATTAAGTATTCATCTTTGGGTCACTGAATGGCTTCCAGGATGACACATTGGGTTATAAGTGTTTGATTATTTTGATGCATCCCAAACCCTCCATGGAAAGAATGTGTTCTCTCCTAAGGCCATTGCCATTAGGAGATATCCTGCTTTGAGTTCCCTAGTTCTGGCCTGGCTATTTCTCTCAATAATTACAATGACATGAATTATAGTTATCATCTATTTACAATAAACAATTGTGATAGTGTGACAAATACAGATAGTCTAGCATTTGATGGAATCATTTAAATTTAAATTCACCTAACTGGAATTGCATGGGATCGGAATTGGGCAACTTCTTAGAATAGATTTATGATCACTACATTTTAAAATTTTCTTAAAAAGATGTTCATTATTCTCAATTAATAAACTCAATGAGCTGGAAAAGATCTGAGACTACGTTCTGAACCAGTTCCTTTATTTACCCATTCAGGAAATGTCAGTTTTTCCCTCAGTTTTCAAGGTTCAAAAATATATTTCTTAGCTATTATGAACAGGTATCATGTCTTTTTTTTTTTTTTTTTTTGAAACAGATTCTCACTCTGTCACCCAGGCTGGATTGCAGTGGCACAATCTTGGTTCACTGCAACCTCCGCCTCCTAGGTTTAAGCGATTCTCTAGCCTCAGCCTCCCGAGTAGCTGGGTTTACATTCATGCACCACCACATCTGGCTAATTTTTGTATTTTTAATAGAGATGAGGTTTCACCATGTTGGCCAGGCTGGTCTCGAACTCCTGCACTCAACTGATCTGTCCACCTCGGCCTACCAAAGTGCTGGGATTACAGGTGATGAGCCACCATGCCCGGCTGTGTCCTGCTTCTCATTAACATAAAAGTCCAAATGTTCTCTTACAAAAAGGAAATCTCCATCCTTTCAACTAAGCTGATATCCACTTAATTCATCCCCTGTGGATATAAAGAAGTTGTCAGGTACTCTGTCAGATAAGTGCTTAATATCCTTGATGTTGGTAAAAGCAAATAAAGATCACTCATCTGTACCCTCTAGTTTTATTCACCTACATTTGCTTCAGCCTTCCTCAAATGATCCATCTTCCACCTCTTTATCTTGTCACTTTTGTCTAATCACTCCATTTCACTACCTAAACTTCTCATTATATAGACCTAAAAATTTATCATAAATGTTTTGAAAACATGAACAAGTATAGGAGGATTTATTGCAGGTTGTTAAACATTACACATTTAGTTTCCTACTTTTTTTTCTCCATTCTTCAATCAACTAATTTTAACAGATGCTACATTTTTTTAGTTCAGGGTGAGTTAAAAACCCAGATGTTTTTCTTCCAAATGTTTTCAACTATTCCTTCTCCATCTTGAGTCCATGAAACTGGAATTTCATCTTTTAAAGCTTCACTTATGACTAGTATCTGATGAACTTTCTCCTTTTTATATCTTGGGTCTTCTCTAGAAATAGAAGTAAACAACAAGCTTGTTAGGAAGACAACAAGCATGTTTGTCTTCATTTTCAGGGCTAACAGATTTCCCCAAAAGTCTCTGGATACCACAAACAACTTTACATGCATCCTAGTCCTGCCCCGAACCAAGCCACAGTGCAGACTCCAGACTCTGTAGTGTACTCCTTTGCACCTTTGGATCTCCAAGTCATTTCTAAGTTTTAGTTAAAAACTAAGGTTAATTCTTGTTCTCCCTTTCCAGGTAATTCATATTTATGCCTTTGCTGTGATCACCATTTCCCCACCACAACCACCTGTTTCTTTCTGCCCCAGGCTAACAAACTGTTACCTGAGTCTTTCTTGCAGCTGAAGTTTATCTAGTTTATCGTGCTCCCGTTGTGAACTTCATGCCATCCTTACCTTGTAGCTATTTACAGACTATCATCTCAAGCACACAGAGGTATTTAAAATCTTTATATAAATGGAAAAATAGCTAATTAACTGCACTGGAGGATAGTGACCTAATAAAGCTATAATGACCTGGGACTGCAACTCTAAAGTCAATGAGCCAAGAAATTGTCTCCTAGAAATATATGCAAAGCGACAAAGAAGAAATGTTGATAAAGAGTCACAGGAGAAAGGAATGACTCTAGAATCTCTAAGAAAAATCAATCTCCACCACTTTATATTTTTCTGGATTATTTTTCTTTTTCACTTTTATTTTAAGGTCAGGGGTACATGTGCAGGTTTGTTACATAGGTAAAGGTGTGTCATGTGGGTTTATTGTGCAGATTAATCACTCAGGTATTAGGCTTAGTACCCATTAGTTATTTTTCCTGATCCTCTCCCTCCTCCCAACCTCCAATAGGCCCTAGTTTGTGTTGCTTCCCTCTATGTGTCCATGTGTTCTCATCATTTAGCTCCCACTTATAAGTGAGAACATGTGGTTTTTGGTTTTCTATTCCTGAGTTAGTATGCTAAAGATAATGGACTCCAGCGCCATCCATGTCCCTGCAAAGGACACAATCTTTAACAATTTAAATCCTATCATGATAAATGAAAGTGTCTCTAGATAATCTAATAATATCCACTTCCCAAGATATTCATAAAAATCATATGGAATCCTTTTAAATTTTATCTATAATGAATAAAGTAGGCAAGTAAAAGAGTAAGCTATAAAAAATTTTAGTATCTTATAATGTGACTTTTATAAGTTATAAATGTAACATATTGTACCAAGCACTTTGAAGATATAGGCTTTATCTAATTCACATTCATTTTTTCCAAAGCAACTTGCAGTTTCCTGTAATCAAAGAAGACTATATTCATTGAATTTAACAAAAGAATCCAGCTGTTGAAGTAATTCCATTATCTTTTACTGTGTCTGTCATCAGGAAGCAGGAATAATATGAATAAGGATTGATTTCAAAATATTAAGAGGAAGCAACGGGACTTGTGTGGTTTTCTAACCTTAGGTGTAATCATGTGTCTCTGTCCATGGTGCTTAATGATCATTGGTTTACAACAAGCATTGATCAATTGATCAACAAGCAATGATCACTGGGTTACAACAAGCACTCTTGTTTTTCTTGTTTATCCCCTTTAATTTCCATTCTCAATCCCTTTCTCTCAAAGACAGTCATTCTGGTGTTTTTAAGTGTGTCTTGCTTTTGGGTTATCGTGAAACATGTAGTATTGTTTGTATGCATGTACGTATAAAATGGTATTGTATATCTCATTCTAATTCTTTTTTTCCACTTGTCTCATGTTGCTATATGTACATCTAGTATATCACTTCTAAATACTGCAGAGCACTCCATGGTGGGTATGCACCACGTTCTGCCTTTCTGAGTACTCAGATCACCCCCAAGTTTTTCAGGGTCACTGATTGGATTAAGCAAGTATTGGACCTTGCTTCTAACTTCAACCCTCACATACCAACAATGTTAATATTTAGCTAGAAGACACCAATGTAATAATACCAGTTGTTAAAAAATTAAAATACTTGCACACTGGTTAGAATATAGCCACTGTCACAAGCCTCTTAAGGTTCCAACCGCTTCCAAGTTGCTTCCTCAGAACTCCTTATGAATCAGCTACTAAAAGTTAATGCCTGGAACAGCAGGAGTCTCCAGGATCTTGCTCCAACTCTGGGACCAGCATCTGTTCTGATCAATGCAGTTGTTTAATATTTTGAAGATCGTATCTTCCCTATACCAAAACCAACATTGCCGTGGACACCTTCGACATTGTCTCCCTAGAGATCAGCAATGACAATGATCATGTCTTTTAAAGCATTATGAGGCATTGATCTTTTGAAGTAGTGAGAATTATTTTATTAACCACTGTTTTGTGGAATGGGAAAAACTACAAATAAAGCAAATGACTGATCTAAATTAATGAATAGTTCCAACCCTAGAAATTATATCAAAGTGGGGGCACAAATATCATGTTCTTCTCCATAGTCCTGACCCTAGACTTAGGGTTTTAAAGAGCAGTCATTCATTCATCCATGTTGCTGTGCTAGCAATTACACATCAGAAATTCATGACAAAATATTCAAATGCCCACTCATACAGAATTAGGCCAGAGGGTGAAATATAGAGGCACTAGGGACCGGCTAAGATGGTTATACTGCCAAAGATTCTCCAGTGAGAACTCCTAGGGAAAACTAAGCATAAATAGACAAAGATTTGAAATACAAACATCAGTTCTGAGGTCGTAAGACTAGGAAACTCAAAAAGAGAGAGGCCAAGAGTTCCATCTGTATAGAAGCAAAACGTAACTGAATCAAAGAAGGAGCAAGAGAAGAGGACATAGAACAATCATGTACACAGCTTGCCTTTACAATCCTACCGTGGTGGGATGGAGTTGAAATGAACCCCGAGAAAAATCTATATGCCAAGAAAATCTCTACCCCAGTCATACCCCCAAGAAAAATCTGTTACATACTCAAATTACAACAAACCATCATCTATCCCATAGATAACTTGGGGGAGCTTAATTAGGAAGAAAGAATGCAGATGCCATATGTAACATCTAAGAAGTCACTTCTCTTGTATCAAGATCAAATAATAAACCAATTAAGCAAATTTAACATCACCAGTGATGCTGTGTGGATATTATGTACTCCCTGTTATCACGTGATTAGAAGATCTTTTCATCTTTTGGGTATTCTTTTTAAAAATCCAGAACCCATGTATAACTATAATAAAAAATGTCAGACAAACTCAAATTGAGGGACATTCTACAAAATATCTGACCAATATTCCTCAAAGACGTGACACCATGAAAAGCAAGGTAAGACTGAGAAATTGTCACAAACCTCAGAGGAGATTAAAGAGACCTAATAGCTAAATGTAATGTGATATTCAGATTGGATTCTGAAACATAAAAAGACATTAATGGAAAAAATTGGTGAAATTTGAATAAAGTCTAGAGTTTAGTTTACAGTAATGTATTATACCAGTGATGATTTCTCAGTTTTGGAAAATGTACCATGGAAATATAAGGTGATAACATTAGGGGAAACTGAAACTTGGTAAGGGGCATATGGGCACCCTCTGGACTATCTCTGTAACTTTTCTGTACATCTAAAATTATTCCAAAATAAGAGCTTCATTTTAAAACTATCCAAAGAATCAGAAAAAGAAATGTAAAATAGGACTGAATAGATTAAGTGAAAATCATGCTTGAACATCTGTTGAAACTCTGCTATTTGACAGTCACTCAAGATACAAGGTGAATCATATCTTATGTAAGTAAAAAATTAACAGTCCAGTGGGAACACCAGATTTATCAACTATGCAAATATGTTCTAAAATGATAGAAGACAGCAGAAGACCAGGAGTCTGTCAGTCTGGGTTCTAGGATCTGGATTTGGATCTTCCATACACTACTTTTATCATCTTGAACTAATTACTTTCTTTTCTAGTAGTCGAGAGTTTCCAAAATGAGGAAGGACTGTAATTATTTATAATTTACTTTAAAATTCAAAAACTCTATGATCCTACTAAGTAACCGCATGTACTTTCAGTGCCAACATGTCTGTCTACACTCTGTATGATGCAGGAGCTGGGGCTCTGCCAACTTTCTCTTTTTTCTTTTCAGCTTCTCCTTGCTTGGATTCACCATTAGGGGTATAGAGGGAAGTTGCAAGGCTGGAGATAGAAAAAGGGACTTTCTTCTTCCTGTTTGCCTCCTCTCTGCCTGCTGTGCCTGTCAGCATCACCCAACCACACTCATCACCTCAGCAACCTTGGTTGTTTTCCAAAGCAGCAGCTGAATCCAGTTAGTTTTTCCGACGCTAGAGGAGCTCTGCTCCTCACACCCTCCTCAGGAACACCTGCACCAGCCAGCGGTGCCTCTTCCTCGGGGGTGTCATGACACAGAGGGCCTCCCCTAAGCTCAGAGACACCTGCACCAGCCAGGCAGCATCCGCCTCTGCTGAGATATTTGAGTTTCACCTCCACAGGTTCTTCCTCCAAGCTTTAAGAGTTTGGGGTGTTTTATTTATTTAAGTCCTAGTAGTTCTAACCTCTTTCCTTTATCTACCCCTTTCTAGGGGTGAAAGCTACTTCCTACAAATGCTACATTTTTATATTAAAGTTCACTTTTTTCAAATAACTAGTTAACAACTGTCAAAATTATGAAGTTACAATTTTAAAGATCTAATTGGCTTTTATTAGTGATTCTAGAATTGGGCAATACCTCGTTCTATCAAATAGAATGAACGTTCTCAATGAGCTGAGCAGAAGAGCTTGGCTTTGTAGGCAGAAAAAGGCTGAAGACAGCAGAATCAGAGACAAAAAATGGATTGGCCTTTTCAAAGATACTTTAAACAGAAGGGACTTTTGTATTATAGTGACTCAGCCTGACTGTAATGTGGGGTTTTTTTGGGGGGGGTTGGGGGGGGTTGAAAATGGCTAATTTTGAAGTTCAGTCTGATTACGCGGCACCTAGCACAAGTGACTCTGTTCTGGTTTGCCTGCTGTATTAGTTCATTCTACACTGCTATAAAGAAATACCCATGACTTGGTAATTTATAACGGAAAGAGATTTAATTGACTCACAGTTCTGCATGGCTGGAGAGGCCTCAGGAAACTTATAAACACGGTAGAAGGCAAAGAGGAGCAGGCATCTTCTCCATAAGGCGGCGGGAAGGAGTGAGTGCAAGCAGGGGAAATGCCAGTAGCTTATAAAACCATCAGATCTCGTGAGACTCACTCACTATCACAAGAACAACAGGGGGGAAACCATGTTGTTCCCATAACCCAATCACCTCCCCTCAGGTTCTTCCCTTGACACATGAGTATTATAATTCAAGATGAGATTTGGGTGGGGACACAGAGCCAAACTATATCACCTGGTTGGCTGGGGCCTAATACAGGAGGCTAGCCCAAAACAGTAGCTCCCACAAAATTTATTTAACACAATTTAATACTTAGTTAATTCTTTATACCAAAATTCCTCTTTAAAAAAAAAAAGTGTAGTTTCTTTTTATGGACTTTGAAAAAAGATAAACAAATAAATAGCTAACAGATAATGAGCTGAAAAAATAAAAAAAAACTTAGCTACATAGTAAGACAAATCAGTAAGTCTAGTAAAAATTAACCTTTATCTTTAAAGCAAGATAATCTACCTTAAATGGAAAAAATAGAAAATGGGCAATAAACCACACACTGCCATTCAAAATGGATTGTTTAACATTTAGAGTAATTCTATTTGACATTATATATAGGTAATAATGTTGGTGAAATAAAGTAGCCACACTGTTTAATCTTTAAATCTCCTATATAAGCAAGAGATTGATACCACAATTCAATTTGGGAAGAAAAAAAAGACAACACAATACATACTAGTAGAAAGTGATATTCTGGTTAAATTTAACATAGCTTACTTAACACATATCTGTCTGAAATTCTAGTATAATTTGCCTTTTTGTATATTCTCAATATATTTAAAAGATTTTACTGTAATTCACAAACTGAGAGCATCGTCTTCTCATTGCCACCATCATCTCTTTATTCCTAAAAGTATAGATGACTGGATTCAAAACAGGAGTGATAACTGCATCAAAGATGGCAAGGAATTTATCAAGATGTGATGTGTGAAATGGAAAAATATAGAAAAAGATTAATGGCCCAAAGACCAAAACCACCACAATGACATGAGCTGACAGCATAGAGAAAGCCTTGAATATACCACCTGAAGATTTTTTCTGAACAGTCACCAAAATAAAGATGTAAGAGATTATGAGAATTAAAAAAGAAGCCAGAGAAATAAATCCACTATTGGCAGTAACCATGAATCCCAATGTGTAGGTCTCTATGCAAGCCAGTTTGATAAATCGAGGAAGATCACAAAAGAAACTATCTAATTCATTAGGGCCACAGAACAGCAGGTCTACAACAAAAGCCAACTGAATCACTGAGTGAATAATACCTATAATCCAGGAAATGACTAAAAACAAAATGCACCTTTGTGGGTTCATGATGGTCAGGTAGTGGAGAGGCTTACATATGGCCACATATCGGTCAAAAGCCATGGCTATGAGCAGCACCATCTCAGTTCCCCCAACTGCATGGATAAAGAAGATCTGAACTACACAGCCCCCAAAAGAGATGGTTTTGTGCTTCCTGAAAAGGTCATAAATCATCTTGGGAGCTGTGGAGGAACAAAATAACAAATTGATGATGGAAAGGTTGGCCAGCAGGAAGTACATGGGGGACTGTAAACGAGGGTCAGAGGTCACAGTTAGCACAATGAGGAGATTTCCCATCAGGCTTGACACATAGAACGCTGAGAAAAAGAGGAAGAGGAGGAGCTGGATCTTCCGTGAGTCAGAGAGTCCCAGGAACACAAACTCAGAGACCACAGAGTGATTGGCTTCATCCATTGCCTCTGTCGGCTGTGACAACTCTCATGCTAACTGAAAGAGGAGAGTAAGGAGAAACTTTGATTTAGGACAAAAAGCATTGATGTTGGCAAAATCATGAGCAATTCATATGTTGTCAGAAAACTAGACAAGGGCTGATATATGCCTTTAGAGACAATTTCAGTCACAAAGCAACTCATATTCCTCTATTGTAAATTTTGTCACCAGAAAATACGTTGCACAGAATAAGAACTCCTTTACTTACTTGAATGGATACCTTTGTTTTATACACACACACACACACACTTCAGCTCATATCTTCACTCCACATTGTTCCCTCAGCCTACATGCCTTTGTCATCATTACATCTCTCTAATTCTTCCCATTTTCTTCAGTACCCACTCTGTCTAATTCCTTTCTCCGTGAAGTCCTCCTTGATACCCTTACCTTTATATACACTAAGTGGAAATAAATCTTGTTTATACTGTGGTAACCAAACCAAAAACCTTTATACTAATAGTGTTAATAGTGTTCTAAGAGTGATCTAACAAAGAACACTATTGAATTTCTGGTCATTGTAAATCATGTTTCTTCAACATGTCTTCAAATTATCCTTTTTAGACTTTTGCATGATAATAGTATAAATGGCATTTACATTCATAAAGGGCAACTCAGCTTGGAATAACTTAAGTTCCTTTCACACTGATTATCATCAGCAACCTTCCTACTGAAGCAATTTATTTAAGTGAATGATTAAATTCTAAATTGCTCCCTAGAAGCTGAAAGTTACTCTATCAATGTCTCCAATTTCCACTTACTCCTAAAACTGTTTTAATTTTTACACAAGACTTTTGTTTTATCTTTAAAATAACACTTTATTTTTATATATAAGGTTAGCAAAGATTTATATTAGATTATTCCTAGTGTTGCTAAAAATTTGGAAAACAGGTTTGTCCACTCATTGTTGGTACTACTGCCTTCCAGCCAGTCTTTCATGTTCTATCTCTATTTAAAACTTAAGGTCTTTATGTACCACACTTCGTATTAGTCCCCACTGAACACTTTTTTAAGCAGGGCAGAATAGTTGTTTAAATCTGATCTTTTCCATGAAGACAGAATTAAGCTCTCCACTTAGCTCACTCTTACAAAAGGAAAAAAGATTATCAGTGGTGATAAGCAACTCAATCCCAGTGTGCCTTTGTAGTGTTCTGAAGCTCATGATTGTGTTTAACACAGAGCACCGACCTCTCCCACACTCCTACTATTAAGCCTAGAATGTAACAAAAAAAGATACTCCAGAGATCATCTACTGATCAACTCACTCTCTCCTCTGCTCAGGTTGCTCAGCCCTGTGCTGCCCAACAGAAATGGGAAATGAATTAAAGTCATGTGAGCTTATCACCAATCCAAATGAGGATGATAATTCTAAGGTTTTTTAAATGTAGATCATTGTTTGAAGTCACTCCGATAAAGATGGGTAGAAAGGGCTCAGGACACCACTCAAAATATGAAAAAGAGGGACAGGAATGGACACTGGAGTTGCATGCTCCCAAATTACTGTTCCTACTGCCATCAACAATACAGCAAGCCTTATAGAAGTCTGTTGTTATGACCCGAATGAAACTTTGCTAACGATTGTAAAATTCTTTCATTTTAGGGTTAAGAAAACCAAGGTACAAAAAGGGTAAATGACTCTGCTAAAGCTCCAGAACAAGTTGGTGGCAAATCCAGAATATGTTTGACTTTTGGTTTCCTCAGTACAGGTTATTTCCACTACATCATGTTTCTTCTTTTGTGATGATCTTTGTGTGCTGTCTGTGGCCCAGGAAACCATAACATACCAAAACTAGTTTGTTTAGCATTGTCTAAAATTCCTCACATTTTACTTGCCCTGGACTCAAATTTTCCACTCCGACTTTATTCTTTGCCTGGAGACCCACACACAACACGTCTGTGCAAATGTCACTGGAATAACCTTTCCAATGTTGAACATGAAATCATGACTTGACTCTACTCATTCTGCTGCCTTCTATATTTCGGTTGTTAGTTAATCTGCTGCAATGTTCATGTTGAATAGCAGATAATTCATGACTCCTGGTTGATTCAATTCTCCCTCTCACTGTCCTGTGTGTTTCCATTTAAAGTTCTGATCTCCATCAAAGACAGTTTCTTTCCATTTAACCTACTTGGACCAGTGTTGAAATAGAGGATCACAAAATGCAGAGCTCACTGATGTTATGATCATCACTTGGCATAAAAAGTCATGTGTAATACCTCCACAGGGGGAAAGGGAGCTAATTAGCAGCACAGAACAGTTACTGAAATGTTGCTATAGAGACCTGGGATTGCCATCCTGAGTACATTTGGCCAAGGGAATTCATTCTGTGCCATCCACGGAACTTTGGCCACAGCAATTAAAGGGGAAAGCTGGCAATGGGTCACTTGAAGGGAAGGAAGAGGAGAAACTAGGGACCTTTTGTGTATAAAAATTACAGAATTTTTTTTTTTTTTTTTTGACACGGAGTCTGCCCTTTCGCTCAGGCTGGAGTGCAGTGGCACGATCTCAGTTCACGGCAAGCTCCGCCTCCCGGGTTCACACCATTCTCCTGCCTCAGCCTCCTGAGCAGGTGGGACTACAGGTGCCCGCCACGCCCGGCTAATTTTTTGTGTTTTTAGTAGAGACGGGGTTTCACCGTGTTAGCCAGGATGGTCTCGATCTCCTGATCTCGTGATCCGCCCGCTTCCGCCTCCCAAACTGCTGGGATTATGGGCATGAGCCACTGCGCCCTCCTGTTTTATCTTTTTACCTGCTTGTTTTCCTTATTTATGAGGGAAGAAACTCCGTAAGAAGGAAAATATATACTTTACAAAGGGTGAAATCAAGTTTACCATTGCGGAAGGAAGGAAGGAAGTAAGGAAGGAAGGAAGGAAGGAAGGAAGGAAGGAAGGAAGTGGGGGGAGGGAGGGAGGGAGAGAGGAAGGGAAAGAGGCCTCCAATGTGGCAACTAAAATGTGATCCATGCCCCACTAGGAAGGATAACTAAATTACAGGTAATAATATGTACAGTTGTGTAGTCAACAGTTGGTTAGTTCTTAATTGTGTGTGTGATATGGGGAGATGAATAAGGTGTTATAAAAGCAGCACACGAGGATGGACTCAAAATGCTAGTGCAGCTGAAATAGAGAAAATCAGTAATGGATTTAACCTCTCATAGATTAAGTTTTTTTTATTTCTAAAACAAAATCAACAAAACAGAAAACCTCTGGTTATGTTTTATTTCTTTACATCAAAAATATGCAGACAGTCAGTGAAAGGGCCACTGATAAATTCTAATTATACAGAGTATACTATATCACTTATCTATTGCTGCACAACAAAGTAGCTTAAATCAATAACATTTTACTTGCTCATGTGTCTGCAATTCAGGCTAAGCTCAGCTGGGCAGTTCTTCTGCTGGTCTCGCCTGGGCTTTCTCATGAGACGTTAGTTATCTGGCAGCTTGACTGGGGTTGGAGCGTCTATGATGGCCTTACTCACCTGTCTGAAGCCTAATGCGGGCTATAGACTGGGCCTCTCTCTCACAGGGTCTTTTATCATTCATTAGTCTTGCCCAAGCTTCCTTACATGGTGGTGGAGGATGCTATGAGTGGGTGGGCAAAGAGAGAAGCTACAAAGCAACTTATGCCTAAGTTCTGGAACTCATGCAACATACATTTTGTCATATTTCCTTCATCAAAGCAAGCATAACGCCAGGCCAGATTGAAGGTGGGGAAATAGACTCCACCTCTTCGCAGGAGGAGCTACAAAATATTGTAGCCATGATTTTCAATCAGCTAAATACTCCATAGCTAACAATTCTCAGTTGTATCGATTGACTAAGTCTCATTTAGAAATATTTTTAATATAGGCACGTGATACACATCCTATCCAGGGCTCTAAGGTGCTGTTACTCCAACTTTCACTAACTCAAAGGAACATCAGCTCTCTCCCACTCCTGCTTTTGTCTTAGATTCAACAGATTTGTAATAAGTAATTTTTATAGTTATTTTCTTAATGAGTTTATATCCTGATACAAAACTTCAGTTAAGTCACATGACCTTCTAGAGTCTTCACCACCAAGGACAGTCCAGCCTCCTACTTGTCAAAGAAGGTTCAAGAACACTGAGGTAGAGGCACAGTCACATTACTTGAAAGAAGTCTAGAGGCCCTGTGGAAAGAAACTTTTCACCATCAACAAATGAGATCAAACATATACAGAATGATTTGATGAACTTGAGTTGTCCAAAGGAGGGCAGTCCGATGCATCTCAAATAAAATCATTACAAAAGCAAAAGATATCTAGCAGAATAGGCCAGACTAAGCAGCAAGTCCTGGTGACTGCATGGGCAGCAACTGAGCAGGGATGTACATGAACACACTCTAACACACCCTCTCTACCCCTCCCCACACAGTCCCAAGATTCCTACAGTTTCAGGCAGTGGCATGCAGGCTATGCAGAGATAAGCAATTCAGGAGAGATGAACAGTGGCTCAAGCAGATAGCTGTGTGCCACAGAGTGGCTTCTGTCTCTGAAGCAGAAGAATGGCTATACCACAGCCAGCAGAACAAAGGGGTAGCACTGATTATATGCAAACTCTCCCATCCTAATACTCTAGAGAGAACAGTTGGGAAGAAGAATCCCAGAAAAGATTAAAATTCTGCTTATCAAGCAGGGCAGAGAAATGAGACTGGGAAGAATATTGTGTAAGTGTGACACATTTGTATTCAGCAGGTCTTGCAGCCTGGTGTTTTGATTGTCTTAATTTTATTATTTTAACTTGATTCCAGTGTGCGTCTGTTGATTAGCGTGTGACGTTATTATTCCAGTGTGCATCTGTTGATTAGCATGTGATGTCATTTATTAAAATATTGAATGCCAAGATAAATATTTTACTTACTCCAAATACTATTATCTTTACTAGCCAAGGGTTACATCTACAAAATGAATTTGCCAATATGAGGAAGGTTTTACTTACAAATCTCTTAATTTGAATGCCCATGAAGAAAGCATACCAATATCTGCTGATTTTAGATCTTGCGTATTCCACCTACTGGTGCCTTATACAGCACAGATGCATGGTTAGTGTCTGCTATTACATATGGCATCTATGTTTATTAATTGCGGCCATAAGAAATCATTAGGGTTTCAGAAAAAGCTTATTTCCCAATTAGTTCACTTGCCAATTGGCTCACTTAATAAGAGAGGATTCTATTGTAACCAAAGCAAATTCACAGAAAGCTTGTCTATTCTTCCAAAATGTATGCTGAATTCATCAACTTTTGTTTTCTTTTTTATGGTTTGCTGATATCCTTTTTTTGTTGCTGTTTACAAATAGTAACTAAAATTTCATATACATTTTTCCATATGTTGCCTGACTATATTATCTTCTGTGCTGCTTTTTTCAACTTTTACTTTAAAATAAGGGGGTACATGTGCAGTTTGTTACACAGGTATATTGCATGGTGCTGAGGTTTGGAGTATAAAGGAATCCATCACCCAGGAGGTAAGCATCTACCCAATAGGTTTTTTTCAGCCCTCATCCTGTTCTCTCCATCCCCACTCTTGCATTCTTCAGTGGCTATTGTGTGTGTGTGTGTGTGTGTGTGTGTGTGTGTGTGTGTGTGTGTGTGTGACAGAGACTCACTCTGTCACCCAGGCTGTAGTGCAATGGTGCAATCTCGGGTTACTGAACCTCTGCCTCCCGGGTTCAAGCAATTTTCCTGCCTCTGCCTCCTGAGTAGCTGGGGTTACAGGTGTGTACCACTAGGCCTGGCTAATTTTTGTATTTTTAGTAAAGAGGGGTTTCACCATGTTGGCCAGGCTGGTCTCGAATTCTTGACCTCCACCTGCCTTGGCCTCTGAAAGTGCCAGGATTACAGTCATGAGCTACCTCACCCAACTTTATTGTTCCCATTTTTATAACCATGTGTGCACAATGTTTAGCTCCCACTCACAAGTGAGAACATGTGGTATTTGGTTTTCTGTTTCTGCAGTCATTCACTTAGGATAATGGCTTCTAGCTGCATCCATGTTGCTGCAAAGAACATGATTTTGTCCTTTATGGCTTCATAGTATCCCATGGTGTACATGTACCACATTTTCTTTAGCCAATCCACTGTCGATGGCACTGGGCATCAACATATTTTTAAGTCATCACATTCGTACTAATTTGATATGACAGCCTTTGGAAACTAATACAGAGATTAATCTGTCGTTAGAAGTAAAGTGGATTCAAGAAAGAGATTATATTTATTTGTTTTATGTTTTCAAGCTTAGAAGAGACGTGGCCATGTTTGAATACTGATATAAACAAACCAAAAGAAAGGATGGTTTAAAAATATAGGAGGGGGAGGGAGTAACTGAAAGAGCAAAAGTCCTGAAGAGGTGGCAGAGGATGAGATCTATAACTCAACCACAGAAAGGGCCCTGCATCCTGGGGATCCTGCCTTCACCTAACCAATCATATTCTCCCTCCTGGAAATTTGAAATTTGGGGTTCATAAATGCTGGTCAGATTCTGCTGGTCCCTTAAACTAAAGTGATGTAGCTACAGGGATGGGACACAGAAAGAAATACAGATGAGAGGCCCGCGACCTCGAGCATTGGAAGAAATAGTGGGTTTAGTTCCTTCTCCTTCTCCCATTCATGGTGCAGCTCCTGGTGGTTCTGCTCTAGAATTCCACCAAATACTTCCGTGTGAAGATGTCTCCTCTTCTCATATCTGTTACTTGCAACAAGAAGCTGTGACTAAGAAACTGACAGAATTTGGTTTGAACCCCAAATCAATCACTTTCTAGGTGTGTGACTTCTAGGCTGAGGCTTTCTCATTTATGAAGCAGGGATAGCAAAACCTACCTCATAGGTTTTATGTGTTTTTAATGAGAATACATATGAAGGCCCTGAAGTATAGTAGATATTTGGTTACTGTTAGTTCCCCTGGCCATTCCCTAGGGGTAACTTGAGGAAAACAGAAAGCTCTGCCCAAATAGTTTATTTGATAGTTAATTGTGATAAGCACTTCACTTGGAAATGGATACTAAAGAAAATCTCACCATCAAAAATGGTTGTAGAGGAGTATAGAGAAGTTTTAAGCTCCTTTGGAAATCTGGGAATACATAAGGCATAACAAAAACTGAGGCATAATACAAGAGGACGTTTCCATACCAGGCTGCCAAATCACTGTCTCTTCCCCAAGGTCCCTGCCAATCATCCCTGTCTCTGTTTCTGTTCCCTACCCCATCTCCAGACAGTTAAAAAATAAAAGCTCACCCAGTAACCTATCATAGATAGTCTATAAAGGTATCCTAGATTCTGTTTATTTAACCTAAGACACAGTTCTTAAATTGTACTTTCCATAAGAAGCAACATTATGATTCTAGCACTGGAGTTGGAACAGAATAACTTCATCCTCACATTAGGAGTAGTACACAAGGTCTTCGAAGTTACACAAGGTCTTTAAAATTACCCAATGGCAGGATTCATGCAGTCGACATCACCACAGATCTGGGTTTTGCTGCTGCAAACAGGCTGACCTTAGCACAAGGATGACTGTGTCTCGGATCGTACTCTACACAGCACCTAAAAGATGCAACAGGGAAACTTTAGGCAAAATGATAGGAAATCATTTTACCTCTCCAGATTTTCTTTTCTAAATGAGGGCATAACAATGCCTGCTCCATATAATTTTTATGTATACATTAGATAGTGCCTGGCACACAGCACTTAATAAATGGTAGCCGAAAGGAGGAGAGAAGCCCTACTGGTTAAATATACTAGCTAAGGAGGAAGCATTTTATATACACCAGAAAGAGCTGTGCTTGAAGCTTAGTGTTTTTTTCTTTAAGCTTTTGTTGGAGTACTTCGGACATGTCTAATGGTATAGAATCAAGAAGCAGTGTATCAAGTTTTGTATGAACTGGTTTAGGCAAGTTTGTCAGGCTGCCACAAGTTCAGCTTATGATTTCTTTTTTTTTTTTTCCAGAGGTTATTGGGGTACAGGTGGTATCTGGTTACATGAGTAAGTTCTTTAGTGGTGATTTGTGAGATTTTGGTGCACCCATCACCCGGGCAGTATACACTGCACCCTATTTGTAGATTTTTATCCCTCGCCCCTCTCCCATCCTTTCCCCCAAGTTCCCGAGTTCATTGTATTATTCTTATGCCTTTGCATCCTCATAGCGTAGCTCCCACATATCAGTGAGAACATATGATGTTTGGTTTTCCATTCCCGAGTTTACTTCATTTAAAATAATAGTTCCCAATCTCATCCAGGTCACTGCAAATGCCATTAATTCAATACTTTTTATAGCTGAGTAGTATTCCATCACATATATATACCACAGTTTCTTTATCCACTTGTTGTTGATGGGCATTTGGGTTGATTCCATGATTTTGCCATTACGAATTATGCTGCTATAAACATGCATGTACAAGTATCTTTTTCATATAATGACACCTTTATCTCTATGTGCCCAGTAGTGGAATTGCTGGATCAAATGGTAGTTCTACATTTAGCTCTTTAAGGAATCTCCACACTGTTTTTCATAGTGGCTGTACTAGTTTACATGCCCACCAGCTGTGTATAAGTGCTCCCTGATCAACACATCCACACCAACATCTGGTTTTTTTAATGTTTTGATTATGGCCATTCTTGCAGGAATAAGGAGGTATCACATTTATTTGCTTGGTCCACATGGTTTCGATTTGCATTTCTAGGTTTGGGGTATATTTTCTGTTTCAGTTATGCCCTTTGCAGTGTCTAATTAATTCTCTTGACAACATGTTTTAATGTTATATGTTATTGAGTAAGATGGTGGGGAAAAGGAGGAGATGACCGTGGGTTCAAATCACTTCTACAAACACTAATTGGAACTGTAATATACCAAGTTCTATTATATAGAAGATGATCGTAAAAAAGAAGAAGGAAGACGAGGAAGAAGAGTCATGGACTATCCCTCAAAGAATTCACAGTGCAGATGAGAGAAAGGTAAAGAAATATTTTTAAATAGAGTGATAAGTATAGTACTGAAAGGTCCACATAAAAGACAAAGTAATAAAATATGACTGGAAAATGTAAAGAGGCTTTACCAAAGAGGTGACAGCTGAATGATAGCTTGGCTTTGAGCTGTGGTAGACAAAGCTGCATATGCAGAAATGCAAAAATCTGAAGTAGCATAGCATGCTCAGGTGTTTACTAGCAGTTTGTGCATGGGAGGGCTGTGGTTTGCAAAGGGAGATGAGGTTTCCTGGATAACCATGGGTGCCTTGGACTAATGAGAGAAGATATGCTCAAAAATCACAGACAAGCTTGTTATCAAAGAGCACAGAGGGAGGCTGGGGTTTCCCACCCCCAATCCGGGCACAGTGGCTCACGTCTGTAATCCCAACACTTTGGGAATCCAAGGCAGGTGGATTATTTGAGGTCAGGAGTTCAAGATCAGCCTGGCAAACATGGCGAAACCCCGCTTCTACTAAAAATACAAAAATTAACCAGACGTTGGTGGCTTGCACCTGTAGTCCCAACTACATGGGAGGCTGAGGCACAAAAATCACTTGAACCTGGGAGGCGGAGGTATTGCCTAGTATATGAGACCATTCATGTCATTTTGATAACATTAATTCTATAATTCTTGCTTGGTATATTTACTTTTAATATTTTATTTTCTTTAATTAAAAATGACAATTTTTCCCAATAAACCAACCACATTTTTTATCTTCATCAATTTTTGTGTTCTTTGCCTGAAAGTAGAAGTTTACAGGCTGATCTCAACTTTTATGTTCAACTTGAAAAGAATAGTAGCCATAATAATAATTTTTCTTTTTAATTTTTGATTTTTTAACTAAAAATAATTTCCCATTACCAACAAAGAACTCTGAGTAGAATACAAAGACTTTTCACAGTTGGTTGTATGCCCTTTTGCTTGGAGGCAGGTTCAAATGTTAAATTACTATATTGATTATAGAGAAGAATAGATCTTGAAAGGCTGGCTCTCTGGGGCTATCCTATCAGAGCGTAATTAATTTATCCAGTCTGAGTTTGACAGATGCACAATGTCTAAGCAGAGAATTCCTTTAAAATTATGCTGTTTTATTCCTGGCAACTCATTTTGAGTTTCTCTGATGAGTCACTGAAGGAGACTTCCTTCACACATCTGCCTCCAGTGACTAAGTCAGCTGAAAATAAACATATGCAATACAATACCTCAAGCATCTGCATCAACTTCAGGACCCTATGTGGGGTCACAAATTATATTTTTAAATATATAAAATACATCATATTTAAGTTATGCTAAACAAATAACAATAACGTTTCCAGCTAATGAGAGTTAACCATGGTGCCCTAATGTCTGGCTTCAGTTGTCGGCTGCAGAGTGGAGATGGTCCTAGAGAGAAGGAACAAAGAAAATGCACATGTTTTGGGTGGGATGAAAGAAGAGTGGGAATAATTTCAATTATAAATATTCTTTTTTTTTAACTTCAGGTGACTATCCAGCAGGCAGTCAGGTGTACACACCTGGGATTCATGGGTATTGTCAGAGCTGGAGATACAGATTTGAGAGTTGTAGGTGAGAGAAAAGATCACCTAATTAAAGTGTGAAGAGAGAGTTTAGATAAGATGAAAATCTGGGAACACTTTGCATTTAAGGGTTAAGCACAGTAGATTTAGAAAGGGAGACAGACAGAGAATGTTGAGTATGACCTGATCTAAGGGGAAAGCATCATTAGAACGAGAGACATTAAAGACTCAGGAGAGACAAATGACTGACAAAGTGCAAGAGGATTTGTGGGGGTGGGAAGGATTGAAAATATAATGGAGGCCAGGCAAGGTGGCTCATGCCTGTAATCCCAGTACTTTGGGAAGCCAAGGTGGGAGGATCACTTGAGGTCAGGAGTTTGAGTCCAGCCTGGCCAACATGATGTCTCTACAAAAAAATACAAAAAATAGCTGGGCGTGATGGTGCACACCTGTAATCTCAGTTACCCAGGAAGCTGAAACAGGAGAGTTGCTTGAAAAGGGAGGCAAAGGTTTCAGTGAGCTATAGATGATAGATAGATAGATAGATGATAGATAGATAGATAGATAGATAGATAGATAGATAGATAGCATATATATATATATGAGTTTGGAGGAGCTGATGGCTTTCGTGTCCAGTAACCTCACATTCCTGAAAGCATTAGTACAGGCGGCCATCTGTTGAACAAGAAAGGCAGGGGAGGGATGTGCAAAAAAGTAGCATAATGTCTCAGTTTCTGAGTAAAATGAACAGCTGACCAACTGCAAAGAAAACTATTCAGGTTCTCCCCTGGAACATCCAGATGATTTCAGTCACCGCTATCATTTTCTCATTGCCGATATCCTGAAAACCCTACATTCTGCTCAGTTAACTTCATAAGCCCATGAATAGTCTTTCTCACTCCACATTATTCTGCTTCCATGGTCACCCCTCCCTATCTGAATCTCCTGGCTCACTCGACTCTTACGATTCCATTGAACTCACCCAGATAAGACAGGTTAATCCCTTCATGTCGAGCTCCTTAATTTAATCACATCTGCGGAGTACATCTGCAATGTAAGGCAACACAGTCACAGGTCTGGGAATGAGGGCTTGGGAGTCATCTCTGGGGAGGGGCATTTCCTACTCACCACAGTGGTTTTTAGTCTTCGAATGTAAACGTGAGGCCTGGGATAATCTGTCATCTTGTGACCATGAGACAACAAACGGGAGAGAAAGACCATTCCAGAATGCAAATACTAGCATGTACCTGGCCATGGAGCTATTATTAGTGCATGTGTAACTGGGACTTCTTATATGACATAGGTAAACTCTCTATTGGTGAGCCTTCTTAAACTTGGGTTTTCTTTTTCTTGGAGCCATCCACAATAAGAAATGTATTATATGTTATGACCCAATAGTGAGCCATAATCCTTATTTGAAAAACATTGTCCTAAGAATAAAGATTATTTAAGCTTTTTACTGTTTTTTTTGTTTTCTGCATATTATACTGCATTTTATTTGAGCCATGTAAACAAGGCAATATTCCCATTTAAATTGCTTGTTAAAAAGACGTCTCAGCACTGAACTCCATACAAATCTTAGCACCATCTAAGTCAGCTACTCTTTGCTAAAATCCCCCTACTGTTTGTAATGAAGATTCTGTTTCACTCTGCTTTTTCTACTCTGTAGTCTTTTTTTTTTTCTTTTTGTGGTAGAGATGGGGTTCTAGGTTGCCCAGGCTGGTCTCAAACTCCTGACCTCAAGTGATCCTCCCAACAACACCTCCTGAAGCTCTGGGTTTACAGGCATGAACCACCACGCCTGGCCCCCTTTGTATTCTTTCTGATGATTATCCCTCACCCTGCTGTCCTCTAACTGTAGCTCCCTCAAGGTATTTTACTTTTGAAATTTTTGACCAGGACCTTTATTGAGAAATGCATTTTACATCACAAGTTACCACACACAGAGGGGTAATGTTTGGTTTTCAGCTATATTCTCACAATTAGATTTTTCTCTGAAAAAGTAACTGTTATGTGGATAAAACAACTGCATTCGTATCAGATGTCAGCCCCTTTGTGTGCTAGAGCCCACTGCCTTGCATCGTCTGAGGACTTATTTATTTTGGACAATTATCCAGTCTCTTTCCTGCATCGTTAATTTCTTACCTTCTACAGGATTATGCCCTAAATTTCATTCTGTTACACTCATGGAAAGAAGAAGAAACTGGAGATGGAGGAGAGGGAGGAGGGGGAACTACTTCTGCAGCTCTACTCTACTTCTCTGCTACCCTTAAAAGTAAAACTTCTAGAAAGAGCCATCTATGTCACATTCTCTACTTCATCACCTGAATTCTCTCCTAAGACCACCCTAACTGAGCTTTCATTTTCACTGCCTTTATGAACGTTTGTTAAGCTACGTGCAGTGAAATCCAAAGGTAACTCTTTATTCTTGTCCAAAATGTCTTAGAAGTGTTCAGTGAAGTTTATCACTTGCTTCTATGATGAAGGCTTTCTTCTCCTGGTTTCAGAAACCCCATCATCTCCTTGCATCTCCTTTGTCACTGAAACTCTCTTACTGTCTCCTCGGCTCAATCATGGTATGCCCCTGGGCCCTTTCCTGGTCCTGTACTCCTTTCTATATAGAGGTAAAGCATTTTAAACCCATCTAATCCCTGGGCTTTAACCAGTATCTGTATAAATAGGACTTTCAATTCTATATGTCTCATTCTGAACTCTTTTGGACTATGATTTGTGTAATCACATACGGACTTGATATCTCCACATAATACAGAATATTGGAGGTACATATTGCCTAATGATGATCTTCTTTGTCCACTTCATTTCCTGAAACTGAAATGTAGAGAGGTTGAATAACTTAACCGATTTCCTATTGCTAGTCAGAAGCACAGTAGATATGCCTTCGAAACAGCGCTATCAGCTACTCTTCAGTAGGACCAAAAAATTAAAAAGCACATAATGCATGTATTAAATACTAACAAGCAAGAGTATAAGATTTCTTTTTGTTTGTTAGGAAGCTCCAGTGTCGGATAAAGCTGTGCTGGACAGACTTCTGTAAATTCAAGCCCTGTGGTGGGGCTCTTTATGTCCCATGCTGATTATGGCAGCAGAGGCATAACTGCATTTCTTTTAAGCTTTCCCCCAAAATTCAATCTGATTTTTGCATTTTTATCTTTTCTCTCCCTGCTGGTAGGTTTCACTGGACTGATATAGATTTACATATTCCCCAATCTGATTATATTCCAGTTTATTGATTAAAAATTACCAGGGTGATATTAAGTTATTACAAAGTGAGGCATAATTTTTTAGTGAATTATCACCTTTGCAGATAGGGATCACTGTGATGGGAGGCTCTCTTTCAATTATCCCATCAAATAGTTATTGTTTATTTAGAGCTTGCTGGGAGTCAGATCATTTACGTAAATTTCTAAATCCCCAAGACTCAAAGCTGATTTCCAAAAATATTTGACTTTAACAGTATAGTTTCTTCAACTGAACTGTCTTTATTTACAAGCCTTTTAAGGATCAAGAGGAATTGCAGGTTTTGACACTCAGCATGTGAAGGATTATATTAACTATTAAAGAATGAATTTCCTACAGAATATTTTTTCTCAACTGGGTCTTCATGCAATAATGTTAATTATCAAGATAAACGAACCAAAATGAGATGAAAGCTAAACATCAAAATACTGAACAAATTCTCCATGATCATGGGGATGACTCCATTAAAGCAAATTGCAGCTAAATGCAGGGCAGCAAGAAGGGAAACAGGGCAACAAGGAGATAAATTATCTGTATCAACAACAAAGCTCTAAAGCCAAAATATTTAAGAGAAGTACGAATGGTCCGGCTTTGGGAAATAAACCAAATGTCAACAGTTTGCTATTACAATGATCATGAATGCCAGGTACTTTGAATACTTAGCATTTTGCATGCCAGATAGTTTACTGGGCAACACTGGTTACAGCAATGTAGGCTGTACAGTGAATGGCTGCTGGTTTTCTTTTCCCCTGTAACAACATACCGCTACAGTAACTCTGCATGCTTTCATTTCAGTAACCTCTAGAGGTCCTTTATTACAAGGTATCAGAGCACTAAAAAGATTTCTGGGACTTCATTGAGTTCAAAAAACAGATGCATATGACAATTTCTGTAATTGTTAGCAGATACTTTTTTACATGGGGCAGGTTTTGGCTACAGCTACTTTTATTATAAAAACACAAGATTTTCAAGGAAGAAACCTAATGCCCTCATTTTATGTTATCAATTTTAGAAAGAAATAACAATTAAGCATCAGTCAATTACCTTCACTTAGGAGAGGGAAGAAGAAAGCATAACCCTCAGACAGATTGGGGAGGCAGGAGAGAATTATGCAAAACAGGAGGTTTACTGAGGTCCTACAGATACATGCCTGGGTTCTTCCAAAAATACCTTCACCCACTCTCAGATATTGGGCTTAGGATTCTAAAGTATTGAGCTCAGTTCTTGTGGCAACAGGACGTAAGATTCTAAACAGTCTTGGTTTGAAATGGAATAAGATTATGTGGAATTGCTTTAACAAGGCATGTGTACAAGTTGTTCTTCACTGCCAACCCTTTCCCTCCACTTTTCCTTCCTAAGATGTAAAGCCATGTTTTCCTGAAATGATTTTTTGCATAGGTGTGCCTAAATATTGTGGAACACAACAGCATTTGCTCATTATTAAATGTGTCAGATTCACTATCTTCTACTGTTTATTTTCAATGCTACATTTGTTCCTGTGTCCTTGCTCCACAGTTTGTGAGTATACTTCCTGGTTACAATTTACTAGTTAAAAATAAAGTTGGCCTGGCATGGTGGCTCACACCTGTAATCCTAGCACTTTGGGAGGCCGAGGCGGGCAGATCACGAGGTCAGGAGATTGAGACCATCCTGGCTAACACAGTGAAACCCCGTCTTTACTAAAAACACAAAAAATTAGCCGGGCGCAGTGGCAGGCGCCTGTAGTCCCAGCTACTCGGGAGGCTGAGGCAGGAGAAGGGCATGAACTCAGGAGGCAGAGCTTGCAGTGAGCCAAGATCGTGACACTGCACTCCAGCCTGGGCAACACAGCAAGACTCCATCTCAAAAAAAAAAAAAGTTAGAGGAAGCACTAATGGTACTATTTTTACTACAATTAGAAAGACAGGTACTCATTTCCTTCACACTCACAAAGAACATTGGTTTGATGATTTTGTGGCAAGGCTTGATCTACGGACGGAATATAACTTTTCTGTAATCACTGTATAGTAGTCTTCCAACCTCAGCAGATATTTTTTCTGAATATATTTGAATAATTTCTCATACTCTTCCTGTCTTCTTCACTTTGTTGAAACAGATCAAGCCCAGGTATTTTTGGGTTGTCTACCAATTCCAATAGAGAGCCTTGATTTGGGATTAGGTTACTCTGAAATATTTTCCAAAGTAACTCTATTTTACAGAATCAAAGTGTACTTGTGGCTCATTTTATGGCTATGGAGAATATGTATTTCTAATTTCTACTTTAGAGGGGTTTTTTTTAACCATCACAACTAGGAATTTTAATTCTTTGTCTGAAAAATTATACCGTACATATTTCCCTCAAAACCATTTGGTATGAAGTACTGCCCATTAGAAGCAAGCTGAACATTTTGAATATATATTATTCATCTCATATGGGATGACCTTGCTCAGTAGGTCATAATTTGAAGATCTATTATGACTGTGTTTAATAGGACTTCTCTCGACCAGTATCTGAAATAAATGCAAATGGCCACCATAACACAATTACTTGGTTTCCATTTTAAAGTCTTTCCACTTAGAAACTAAGTATACATAGAGGTTACGTCTCTCAGTCTTGCTGACAGGCTCTCAGGTGGGTGGGCCTATTACAATCTATGCAAACAGGAAGACCAGGTCACTCATTAAACCATGGTCAATACAAATGGTGCAATGGGTTTTGTCCCAAGGACCGATGGCTGGATAATTTGACAAAAGGACAGAGAAGGATTGTGGGAAAAAAAAAAACACAGATCAATGGCTATTAATTTGAAAGCAACACATATCCTAGAAAGAAACAGTTTATGCTGTTATTTAGAATAATTACCATTTTCAATTAGCTGACATTTCACATAGCTTTGGGACTATAGCAAGGCAATGACCCTCAACATCTAATCTCAGCCCTGCCTTTTGTCAATGATCTCCTGATACCACTTCAAAGGCAAACCCAATACTTTGTGAGCAATGGCTTTCTTTGTCATAAATAGCAAGTAGTGCACACAGTTCAAAGGAAGTTCAAGTGATATACACACTAAGGCAAAATATCTCATGTTAAAATTTCCCTGAGTACGTGAATATTTTTTTCCTGGCCATTTCCTTAATGAGCATATACTTCCAATGCAATAGAGCAGTAATTTTATTGTATTATGATGACACTATAAAAACATAAAGGAATTAAAAGTTCCAATGTAGATTTCTATCCCATCAGTGTCAATATAAAATTTACATAGCTTTTTAAAGCTAAATTATAAACTTAATTATTCATATCATTTTAAGATACTGTTTGGAATTTGAAAGTATAATATGATACATAGTTTAAAATAAATTAGCCATTTCCTGTTTGAAAAATAAAATCCTCAATCTATTAAGAGAACACATCATGATACTGATGAGAATCACTTGTGTTGAAATGCTTATTTGGTCAGCACACCAGACCATTAGTCCAAAAGCACAGGACTAAGTCTTGTCTATTCTGTGGCCCATGCCATACATACTTAGTCACCTAGTCCTCTGCCTGGTAGAAGGCTTCAATCACTACACTGGAGCTGAAGAGAAACAGTGTCACCGAGTATAAATAAAAACATTGCAACCCATAACTCCTGAAACACAAAACTCAAAGTCTGTATCTTATTGGTTACTGGTTAGTTGTATCATCTGTATTGGGCATTGAGGTACTAGCAATAATTAAAAATATAAGCTTGCAAAAATATTATAAATGCATTATACCTAATAAAGATCTAGAGAATGGATGAAAATATGTGGTTTGTGCTGTCCAGACCACAATCCTTGGAATCTAGTTGTGAAATGCTGCTCTATTCCCCTTAATAATTTTTAGAAATATCATCAATATCTGTTTTTGACAATTTTTATTAAAGTGGCAAATGGTGGTTAATCATTTTTAGATCAGTTTTTCCATTAGATACCAGACAGAATTATCTAGGTATGAAAAGCCAATCATAAATAAGGTATTATTCAGTTAAACTGCTTTGTTCACACAGAGACTTGTGCTATTAGTTTGCTACTTCTTAAGATTTTAATTTCACACTCTTCAGTGTCACAATTATATTGTCAATTAAGTGTGTCATTAGCAAAACTGGGAACCCTCAGACATAAAATTTCCATTCAAGTCAAAATTTATACTGAGTTGATGTCTAAAATGCTTACACTTACAAGATCTATCTTATTATAGCTCGGATAGTGCATTCCACTTTTTTGTCACTCTATATAGTCATCTACAAATAAGCAACAAAATAAAGTCATTTAAAGACCAGAATTAAGTGTCTGTTAAACTTCTTAGGTGTTGTAAAGTATTCATCTATTGACCCTGCTCTCCTAGGCTCTGAACAAGTTGTTCTATTTGGGCAACTGGCAAGAGGTATTTGGATCTTCTGAATAGAATGCCCTAAGAGATTCATAAACCTTTCAGAAGAAGAAAGGGTCTCAATACTTATTGAAACACTGCACATGAACTAACTTACTTATGCTATCTTATTTAATCTTCATAACAACCTTACTAGCCTGAAATTTCCAGCAGACCAGGAGTAGCACTGGTTTTACTCAACTTGTATCTTAAAGCAGCCAGCCAAGTGGAAAGAGAACAAACTTCCAATAAATATTCCTAGGAAGAGAAGGGGATAGAAGTGAAAGGAAAGATTAAGATGATATTATTGTACTCATTTTAAGGTTGAAAAATCTAAAATAAATACAGAAGGAGTAATATGTCCAAGATCACACCGGAGGAAGTTATGGGCCTAGCATTTCATTCTTGATCTTTCAGAATCCCAAACCAATGGTTTCTGTGCAAAATATGCTTCCATTCATATATGTACCTTCGTTCGCATTTTTACAACAATACTTCATTCATGCTAGCCACCAGCTAAGAGGGTCCCAATTATCTGGAATCTAAGTCCAAAGGAACACAATGATTGAACAAATGAGCTGTCAAAATATTTCTGCATCACTCACTTTCTGTAAAAACAGAACCACCTATTGTGGCAAGTCTGGGAACAGGTGAGCCCTTATTTCACCCTCCAGCTCCACATTTCGAGTCTCCTTGTGAGTCAAGCATGCAAATGCCTGAGCTTCTTCACTTTGATGTTCACATAGTGAATATCTAACACATAGACATTCACAGAAGTCTTCACAAAAGTAAGTTTTTGAAGAAATAAATTTTTTATGAAGTGTTATTTGAGCACTCTGGAGCATCATACAAATATAGGACAGACCGAAGGGATACATGCAGCTTAATTTGAGTTAACATTTTTTGAAATTTTATATTGCAAAAGTATACGTATTTACCGTTGTGAAATTAGAAAGGATAGGCAAAGAGGGCGGTCTACAAAGCACTCCCTAGATCCACCATACTGAGACAATGCTTAATGCTTTGATGGATTTATTTATTTTATACTTTCTATGCGTATGCATGTATTGTATACATACATGTTCATGGTTAAATATAAACAGTTCTCCTTGGTGTTCTGTTTATCCATTTATTGTTATGAAGTAAATCCCCAAAGAGTACATTTCCTTTGCCCGAGGGAGTCTTTTGCTACATACTGCTGTACATAATGAAAACTAAAAAAGGGGCTAACTTTTCAGCCTTGTGACGTTATGGTGATTCAAACAGAGGCTTCATCAAAGGCAGATTCAGCAATGAACTTGGTGTGTGTAGGTGGTTATGCTTGGTATTATTGCCTGTAATAGTATGATAGGGATGATTTCAGTGTCTGCCAAAAGGGAATTGGTTAAGTAAACTGAGGTACATCCAAATGATGCATACTGTGTAGCTGAAAAGAAGAATGAGAAAGACTCTGTACTCACCTAGAACTCGGATATATTCTGTGTGTTTTTTAAAAGGGAGAAGGAATAGTATCATATGTGTGGTGTGCTACTTTTTGTGTTGAGAGAGAAGGGTAGAATAAGAATATACATGTGTATTTGCAAAGATAAATTCTGAAATGATGTACAAGAAATGAATTAAAAGTGTTTGGCTGTGGAAGGAGAATAAGACTGTGAATGGGATTTTGTCACATACTTTTATAGATAGTTATATTTAAAATTTTTCTGGACTATATATTTGTACTTATGACCCTTTTAAAAATAAGTGAATGAAGGAATGAAGTAGGATTATGAGAAAGTGATAAGAAAAAAGGATCTAAGGGGTTGCCCATCTTCTTAGTACCCAGTGAATATTAATACATAACAATAGCAGCAAAAATTGGAAGAGTAGCCCCAAGAGGGTGGTAGGGAGTCAGCCTTTCCTTTCTCTCTTCCTCAATTTCATATATTAAAAACATATATATACTGAGAACAATAAAACAATTTGAAACAAAAATGTCTCCAGATCTCTTCAAAGGACGATGGGGCAGCTTTATGTAGGGCACTTTCCAAAAATGGGCTGGTTTCCCTCAAGAGGCAGGGATTCTAGCCTACATGGGATACATATGGGAGAAAAAATAAGAAAAAGAAAAGAGATTTAAATATAAATAAACGAAAACACTTCTCCCTGATTATAATAATTTGGATGACAAATATTAAGAAAAATCTCTGTCACTCAAAACACTCTGGTTTGTTGCTTTTTATACTTTTTTATGCATGTAAACATTTTAAAAAGTAGAATCTTAATAGATAGCCTTTTGTCACTTACTATATTTTGGGCATATTTCTGTGGCAGTATTTTCTGGCATCACCATTTTTAATGGTTGGATGTATATTAATTCCTTTCCTTTCCTTTTTTTCCTTTCCTTTCTTTTCTTTTTTCTTTCCTTTGTTTCCTTCCTTTCTTTCCTTTTCCTTCCTTCCTTCTTCCTTTCCTTTTTCCTTTTCCTTTTGTCCTTCCTTCCTTCTTTCTTTCCCTCCCTCCCTCCTTCCCTCCCTCCCTCCCTTCCTTCCTTCCTTTCTTCCTTCCTTCTTTCTTTCTCTCTCCAAACTCCAGAGTCACATTTCACTTAATTTTTATCCTGTCAAATTTCAAAGCATTTTAACTTGGTGATTTTAATGTAAACAGGAGCAGGAGATAATGTAATTATCTAGGTCTTGCTCTGTCACCCAGGCTGGAGTGCAGTGCCATAGTCTTAGCTACTGCAGCCTCAAATTCCTGGGCAGAAGCAATTTTCCCACCTCAGCCTGCTGAGTAGCTAGGACTACAGATGTGCACCACCACACCTAGCTATTTTTTAAAATTTTCTGTGGATATGTGAATTTGCTATGCTGCCTAGGCTTGTCTTGAACTCCTGACTTCAAGTAATCCTCCCACCTTGGCTTGTCAAAGTGCTGGGATTACAGGTGCGAACTACTGCTCCCGGCCGAGAGTTTAGTTTTGTTCGCTAGTGGTGTTCTTGGTATCTTTTCTTATTTGAGGCTTTGGTGCTAGTGCTGAAGTATTACACTCAACACCCAAGGTTTACAGGACTTTTGTTTTAATATGGAACAGATGGAACTGTTTAGTTCTGCATCTTTGCAGGTATACAAAATGTGCCTACCAGGACTCTGCTTTATATCCACTGAAAGTAAGAAGTAATACAGTAAAACTTTGCCAGGCTAGAGGCTTTGAAGGAATGGAGTGTTCTAGTTGAATTCTATTAACTTGGAAGTATGAAGGTGAACAAATTCAGAACTTAAATTTCCTTTGAATGCAATTTGAAAATATAGCCAATGATTCCACTTTTCTTCTCTAGTAAGTTTGGACATTCCATTCTACTTGGTGTTTTATTACAGAACTCCTAGTGTGCCTGAGTCTTACATTGTGAAGATACTTTTTTAAAGCTTTAGCAGTAAGAGGATGTAAATGGTTTTGTATGAGATCAGGCTGGATGAGAACTGATACTTGTAAACATACTTTTTAGAGTAAACCTCTGATTGCCACTTGTTTTCTTACGGAACTCATAAAAATATAACACATTGGATGGAGGGTGGGAGTAGGAAGGAGAGTTATGTGTTACATGTTTTAATTGCATGTCATTGTTTCGTATCAAGACAGAACATATGGTAACCCTGGCTTTGGACCTACGGCAGGAAACACGTTTTTCTACCTGCTGTATGGCAGAGGTTCTTAAACAGCTGGAGGGATTACTGCAGCAAAGATTGCTGAGCCCTACTCCAGAGTTTCTGATTCACCAGGTCCAGGGTAGGGCCTGGGAATTTGCACTTATAAAGAGTTCTCAGGTGCTGCTGGTGCTGCTAGTCCAGAGGCTACATTACTCTTCTCTACTAACTATAAATTGCAGAACTCTAGACAAAAACTTGGTTTGGTCTGGGATAAGAAGCACACAGGTTATGGAGCAAATCCGAAAGATTCAACCCTTGATCCCAGCCTAGTGTGGATTTCAGGTAACAAGCAGTACACAGTGACATAACACAATTCTTGGTTTTCATGATTGCAAGTCACAGGCAAGTATCAAGTGAGAAATTCAGTTTCATTTGCAAGGCTTAGAGAGGCCAGGTGATTCTAGAAAAATGGGCCTTGTATTTGTTTTAAACCGGCAAAGAGCTTTGAGTGCTTATTAAATTGAAAGCTCTTTAAATTTATTTTGTATTTTATTTTATTTTTTTTCTTTTGAGATGAAGTTTTGCTCTGTCACCCAGGCTGGACTGCAGTGGTGTGAGCTTGGCTCACTGCAAACTCTGTCTCCCAGGTTCAAGTGATTCTCCTGCCTCAGCCTCCTGAACAGCTGGGATTACAGGCACCCACTACCATGTCTGGCTAGTTTTTGTATTTTTAGTAGAGATGGGGTTTCACCATGTTGGCCAGGCTGGTCTCAAACTCCTGACCTCTGGTGATCCACCCGCCTCGGGCTCCCAAAGTGCTGGGATTACAGGCACAAGCCACCGCATCTGGCCCAAAATCTTTATGTTGTTACAGATATTAGACATGTTTCTTGTTTAAGAAAAAACTTTTTAACAGTAACATAGGAGAATAAGAGAAACGTTTTTCCAAAAAAGAGAAACTATTGTGATTATTTTATCTTATTGGAATGTTGGACAATATAGTCTGCTTCATTAATCATCAAGCATGCTATGAATTTTTCATTTTTATAGGATCTTTATCTCATTTATGGTAATACTGGTAATTTTTGTACTGTGTTTGAAGGTGAAAAATATAGGCCAAAATCATAGACCTTGCATAGAAGCTGAATAATGAAGACAGCTCTGGAGGAACACATAGATACACACACACAGACACACACATATATAAAGTATGCACACATACATTGTTTAAAGTTTTAAAACTTTTAAAGCAAAAGCCAGCCCCTCCCCTGTCCCAGAGTGGGTGGTCCCTCCACTCTCTTAGAGTGGGCGGGGACAGCAGTTGCATGGGCAGCTTTCCTTGTGAGCCACAGGGCCCTCTGGACATACTGCTGCCTGGCCAAGCCCCCTTTCCCTTTCATCTTTGTCACTGACCAATGGGCTTGGAGCATTAAGGCCACGCCCCTGTTCTGCATTCTATTGGGGCCCTGGTTACACCTCCTCTGGCTCAGTCACACAGCTGCCTGGTAGGCGAGTGGAGGTGTTCATCAGTGCTCCCTGGGATTTCGCTCACGTGGCCCCAACCCCGCCTCCCTCCCCACCCCGCCTCCCTCCCCACCCCGCCTCCCTCCCCACCCCGCCATGGCAGAAGAAACTCAACAGAGCAAATTGGCCGCAGCAAAGAAAAAGGTAAAAACGCACCAGATCACTGCCCGCCAACCCAACCACAGATCCCCTCTGACGACAAGACCACTACCAGAGTCCATACCACTCCTGAGGCACACTGGACTGGGCCCCCCAACAGTGGCACCTCTGGGGTTCCCCCAACAAAATCTTGTCAGTCAGCCCCACCCCTTCAGCAAGCAGCCCAGTCCCTGCCCTCGCCAATTGCCCCAGGTTGACTTTGGGTGGGTGAGTCCTGGGGATCCCCACTCCATTACTGGGCCCTCACCTCCAGATGCCCCAAGCTCAACTTCCCTGGGCTCTTTGGGCTTGCATCTCCAAGGACCTGGGTCCCCCAGCCCCTGGCCCCACCCTCGTCAGTCATACCTGGGTGACTTTGGGCTGGTGACTCCTGGGGCTCCCTGCTGCAGACTGTGCCCTCCCCTTCTGCTGCCTCAAGGTCGACCTCCCTGGGCTCTTTGCGCTGGTGTCTCCAAGGACCTGGGTCCCAACCCTGTGTTTCCCTCCCCTGTTGTAGAGTGGCAACTCAGACATCGCGCTGATGTGGTCCCTCCACCCCACCAGGAGGAGTGGAATGTAGTGATGTCACAGTCTGCCCAGGAACTGTCATTACTGCAAGACCGACATTTGATCTTATGACCCAGCCCCTAAGCATTCTTTCCCCATTTCTGGTTCCTCTGGTCACAGCACAAATTTCCAGCTGGAAGGGGAATGGACTATGGGACCTAGGAGCAAGAGGTTTCAGGCTGCCTTACTCTCTTAACATAGACATTGACAGTGGGAAAAGCCTACACTTTCCCCATGAGCATAAAATGTTCACAGTATCTCTGGTTGGCAGTGGGGGAATGGGTTGGGTTTGGTTTTTCTCCCAGGCTTCTACTTTCCAGAGAGATTTTAACATTTTTTTCCTGAATTCTCCACCTCATATTCTAATTCTCCATGGTTCTGGGACCAGACTGCCCTTCATTCAGTGGTCTCCGACGTGAGATTGGCTCATCTTCTGTGGAATAGATCTTGGTAAAATGAACATGACAGCTTGAATCTTCCTCATATTATCTCAACCTGGGGTACTTTGAGTGCCACAGGATAATTGTGGGACATCTTCCTGAAGCATCAGTTTCCCTTGATTCTCCTGAGATCATGAGAAAAAGCATTAATGTACTTACGGATGACAGTCACATAGGTTTCTAAGAATATACCAGATTTCTCTCTTAAATGAGGCTTGGGCTGTCCTCTTTCTGAGAAATTCCCAGATTTAACAGAAAGGCTGCCTTCTGCCATGAGGACACATTGATATAAAAGTGTGAGAGGTACTGGTGCACTTCTTCACACTAACAGACGTGTGAGGATGTGTGACTCTAAACCACACGGCATACAGTTCCTGCCTACTTAATGTTTACTTTTCTACCTCTGCCTCTGGTTTTGGTCTCTGGCAGCTGCTAATTCTTGGCAAAACCCCAGAGCCTGGAGTCAGAAGACTGAGTTTCAAAGTTCCAGTATCGCCTTTTTCTTTCTTTCTTTCTTTTTCTCTTTCTTTCTTTCTATCTTTCTTTCTTTCTTTTCTTTATTTCTTCTTTCTTTCCTTCCTTCCTTCTTTCTTTTCTTTTCTTCTTTCTTTTTTCTTTTTCTTTCTTTTTCTTTCTCTGTCTCTTCCTTCCTTTCTTCTTTTTTTTCTAGCCATGATATCAATCCCTCTCAGTCACTAAATGATTGTGACAACACCTTGTACAGTTGTTGGTGTCATTAAATCAGATGGTGTATAAGAGTATTTTGTAAAAACTATAAAGGAGGATGTGGCTGATAGTTCTCATGAGTATTACTGCTCTTCTTTCCCACAGTTAAAAGAATATTGGCAGAGAAACAGCCCTGGTGTTCCAGCAGGAGCAGAGAGGAACAGGAAAACAAATGGCAGTGGCCCTGAGACAGCCACCTCTGGTGGTGGCCACTCACCTGGGGATGTGAGTCTTGGCTGGCCAGGCTCCTGGGGACAGGGGACCCAAGGGGCAGTAGAGGATAACTGTTAGGATTGTGGATGGACTGTTAGGTACTGGTTAAGAATTCTGGGTTTGAATCCTGCCTCTCCATCTGCTAGGGCAAGTTGCTTGAGCTCTTTGGGCCTCTCTTTTCACATCTGTATGATAGAGGTGGTATTGTTTGACTTCCTTTTGTGAAGTTTAAATGAGATTTGTTATTGTTGTTTTTATGTTAATCCCTAGTACATGGCCTGCTGTAAACACTCAGGACACCCAAGATATGGTCATTGCTGTTTGATTTTCCTCATCCAAAGTCTCAAGGGGAAGCCAGGACAATGAGAACAGCCACTTGCCATCAGGAGTCACTGAAAGGGCCCCAGGGTGGGATGGTGGGGAGATAAGAACCATGAGAGAAGTTGACACAAAGGAGTTTTGGGAGAAAAGGTCCAAGATAGGCAGAAAAGAAAATGTTGCCAGTTGATGGGGAAGAAAGGAAGTCAGAGGGCTTAGACACTAAGGGGGAAAGAACATCTCCACGTGCACTCTCATCTCTTGTAGTCAGCACCAGGTGTCCATGGGGAGGGCCCTACATCATCTGCTACCCTGAAGGATCTGGAGGTAAGAGGCTCTGGGCGGAGGTGCAGTGATCCTGCAGGCCAGCCCTCCAACCTCCTCCCACAGCGGGGACTAGGTGCCCCTCTGCCTCCTGAGACAGTCCACACACACCTCAGCCCTAATGATTGCTCTGTCTACCTCTTCCCCTACTCCACTCCTCCTGCACCTCCTCCTCGCTGCATGTGCCTCAGAGCCCATGCCAAGAACCAGCAGTAGTCCCAGACTCCAGGTCTGTAAAAATCAGTCAACTGAAGAACACCATCAAATCTTTGGTAAGAGTCCAGTGGGGTCCCCCAATTCCACGCTGCCAATCCTGGGCTCGTTTCCCCTTGGGGCCCTGAAGAAAGGGGCTGGGGGCACCTGGTGCCAAGGACAAATAGGGAGCTGGGGCATCCAGGCCTCACCTGGAGGGACCCCAGAACATGCAGCATGGCTCTTCTTTTGCTGCCCTCTTTGCCGACTCTCTCCTCTCCAGACACCCCTGCTCGAGTCCTTGCTACACATGCCCTGGGGTTGTTGCCTCTCGGGGAAGTGCTAGCCTGACTGGTTTTCAGCGGCCCCGTATTTCTGCCATGACTCAGTCCCTAATTTGCTCTTTGATTCTGGACAAGCCACCTTTCCTTTTTGGGCTTGTGTTTTGAGAGGAGGTAGTGAGTATCAAAGGTCTCTGTCAGCTCTGAAAGTCCGAGATTTAAAGGCCCCCTAGAATGGAAACCTCAGGGCCAAGGGCTCCTGTCAGTCCTTTTCCACCCTATATCTGCTGTGAAGAACCGTACCTGGCCTGTACGGGCTCAGTAAATATTTATTGAATGAACTCACTTTTCTAAACCACAAGCTGGCAGAAGGAGGGGCCTTTCTCAAACTCCATCTCTAGAGGTTTATGTTACTCTCCTCTCAAGAGATTCCAGATTCCGACTTTGAGTTTTGTGGCTGTGGGTGAAAGCCAACAAAGACCCAAATCCTCTGTCCTTGGGAGCTTGAAGAGAGTTTACCAGTTCGTGTTCCCATTGGGTCTGAGAACTTTGCCTTTAAAATCCATTCCTGGTCCCTGCCTACCACTTCCTGGTCTGGGGAATAGAGCTGAGGGGGCCACTCTCCATCACCTTAATTTGACTCTCCCCACAGGAGCAACAGAAGAAACAAGTGGAACATCAGCTGGAAGAAGTAACGTGATTTCTGTGTTTGCTCATGACATGACTGCTGGGTTTGGGGGGCACTCAGATGTAGAGGCCCCAGTCTCATCTTGTCCACTCCCAGCCTGGGAAAGAAGGCTCACCCCTCAGATTCCACCCCATCTCTACAGGGTCCCTGCTAATCTGGTCCCACAGATGGGCCTGTCCTGGGGCATTGGTGGCATTCTGGGGGCATGTCTCTTGCTGTACCATCTCTGCCTCCCCCTGGTAAGAGCTCTGTCTTCCTCTTTCTATAGGAAAAGAAAGCAAACAATGAGAAACAGAAAGCCGAAAGGGAGCTAGAGGTGAATGGAGGGTGTGCAGTTCCCTCCTGTCCTCCAGAGAATTTCTTTCCTTCTCTTTCAGCACTTGCTTGGCTTTTCTCCCAAAGGTTCAAATCCAGAGATTGAACACACAGAAAGGGAAACTAAATATGGACCTATATCATACGAAACGTTCTCTCAAGTATTTTGAAGGTAGGAATCTGGGCGCCCTGTCACCTTTCCGCCTGGCACTTTGACATGTCTTTAGGGAGAGTCCTTTGGGTCCCATCTCAAATCTCTCATTACAGATGAGTCCAAGGGTCTGGCCATTCGCCTGCAACATTCATTGCAGCGTATAGCAGAGTTAGAGCGGGCTCTCTTTGCTGTCACCACCACACAGGAGAAGAAGGAGGACAGTGTGAGTTCAGCCACTTGCCCCATCCCCTGGCAGCTTGGCTTCCTAGATGGAGGAGTGAGCCTAAAGTTCTCTTCTGCAGGATGGACTGTCCTGCCCAGAATGCAGCATGGCCATTTCCCGCTGCTTTTGTGTATGGTTGTTAGAGCAGCCTGGGGCTGAGTCAGCTGCTGTGGGTGAGTTGGGGGCCACTGTGGGGAGCAAGCACTGGACGCAGAGCTTGGAGGCCAAGTGCCTGCCCTGCCCTTACCTGGCTGTGGTGTTGGCCAAGTCCTACATAGGGTATTAGGTACTTCTACTGTGAAGGTACAGAAGAGTACCTTTAATATGTTACCATTTCTGTAGAGAGAGGAAACGTGTGTGTGTGTGTGTGCACGTACTATGATAATATACATAAAACATGTGTGCAAGGGTTCATAAGAAACTCAGGAGAGAGCAACAGGGTGGCTGGGAGATACTTCCCTTCTGTACCTTCTGAGTTTTGGACTATGCGAATGTATCATCCATTCAAAAAGTGAACAAAAGATTAATTTTCCCCTTCCAATCTGTGCCCCCACCCCCAGCAAGAAAAATGGGCTTAGAGAATAGCATAGACCTGGGTGTTCAAATCCCAGCTCTGCCTAAGTGATCTTAGGCAAGCACTTAACCTCGAATACTCCATGTGTTTTCATCTACACAATAGAGGTATTCATAGTAACTGTCTCCTATGGTGGTTGCAAGGATTAAATGGGATTGCTAGCATGGTACCTGGTGAAGCACTCCACAAATGTTCAAACAGTGGTAGCAATAACAGTAATTACAAAGCAATATTATCTGATCTCTCTGGGCCTCTGTTAGCCAGCTGTAAATTCAATCTCTTTCCCTGTCCCTTCCAACTTGACTGAGTTCTTTTAAAAAACCATACCATGAGCTTGGAAAGGCCTTGATCTTTACTGACAAAGTTGTATATTGAGCCTAGCCCAGCCCTTTTAAGGGGCACTGTGTGGAATGGCCAGGGCTCTCCAGATTGAAACTTCTCACTCTTCACCTTCAGACCTTGAGCCGCAGTAAAGCAGTTATCGAGTGGCAGTTAGAGTGGTCCATACAGGAGCAGGCACTGCTGAATGCACACACTACATGGGTGAGGTTTTGCAGTGGGAGGGATGTGGAAGGAAGATGAGTCAGGTGGCCAGGAGCAGCTGAGGACCAGTGACAGCCCTTCCTAACTTCTGTGCCCATTCTTGCAGTTGAAGGAGTCGCTTAAACAAATCCGGCTAGAGAGAGATGAATATGCTCAACATATAAAAGAAGAGAGGGCCCAGTGGCAGCAGAGGATGAGGAAAATGTCGCAGGAGGTGAGATCTGGCCCTTCAACCCCCCACCTTAGATAAGTCACTGGATCTTTCTGGGCATCTGTAAAATGGGAATAGTACAGCCAGAGGTGGTCCTGGGTCTGGGCTTTGTGGAGGTGGGGGCAGAGAGGGAGATGGCAGCCTGTCCAGCCACCAGCCCCTCTCTCCAGGGCTCTTTCCCCCTGTGGTTTGGGCAGGTTCACACATTGAAGAAGGAGAAGTATGAAACACATCGGGGAGAGAAGCTGGAGAGGAGCTTGTCCAAACTCAAAAACCAGATGGGTAAGATGGGGCTGGCATGACCTGGGAGCAGGACTGGCATCAGAGGGCTGTGGGAGTGGCTTAGAATGCCCCAGGGAGGTGGGTCGATGGAAGGGCTTTGAGGCAGAAGGAAAGAGGTCTGTGCCAGAGACAGCAAGTCTTGTCATCTCCATGATCCTCAGTGTCCCCATCAGCAAAGAGGGCCCGTTGTCAGCCACCCACAGCGCTCTCTATCTGAAAGTGGCTTGGAAGATTGGCTACCATCTGGGTGTGAGGAATCAGTAGCAGAGAGGCCAAGTTCGGGGAGCCTGAGAGGAGCTGTGCACCAAGAGGAGGGTTTTTCTTTTGTTTGTTTTTTTGAGAATCCAGAGGCCTTTATTGTCTGCTTCCTTTCTCAGCTGAACCCCTGCTCCCGGAGCCTCCAGCAGTGCCCTCTGAGGTGGAGCTGCAGCACCTGAGGAAGGAGGTTGAGAGTGGCAGCAGAACTCCAAGCCCAGGTGGACAACAATAAGCGCATGAGTGTCCTGATATTGGGGCAAAAGGAGAGGCTTCAGGAGCAGGATGAGAGGCTTCGGGAGCAGGACGCGAGGCTTTGGGAGCAGGACGCGAGGCTTCAGGAGCAGGATGAGAGGCTTCGGGAGCAGGACGCAAGGCCTCAGCAGCTGGCCGAGCCACAGAGTAGCTTCGAGGAGCTGGTGCGTTGCCCCACCTAGGGAGCCTGCCCTCCTCCCTAGCCCTCCAGCCCTTTGTTTCCCCACCTGTAAAATGGGGCAGTGTAGCCCTCAAGTGAAACATTACTTCTAAAGGCACCTGTGAGCCAGAGCCGTGCTCTGGTGGCTGTGGGAGATGGGATGATTTTTCTAACCTGCCTCCACCCTTCCCGGTGCCATGGGAGGCAGACACCAAGTTCTGGGGTCTCCAGCTGCAATGGGTGGCTGCTGATTGCTTCTCTCTGTCCAGAACAAGAACAAAAGTGCACTGCAGTTGGAGCGGCAAGTAGAGGAGCTGCAGGAGAAGCTTGGCGAGGTGAAGGAGACAGTAACCTCTGCCCCATCCAAGAAGGGCTGGGAGGCGGGCACCAGCCTGTTGGGAGGGGAGGTGCCAGGCCAGAGGCAGCACTAGCCTGTGGGCAGGTGACCTCAGCACCCTCTAGGGCAGTCCTGTGACTATTTCTTGCTTCCTGCCTTCTGACTTTTAGAGGTGGGTAGCCCTGGGCTCCTCCCAGGTCTGGACATCATCATCTCAGCTAGCGGCATGGAGGCCCCAGTCACAGGGGAAGAGACAGTGGTATAAGAGGCTCCTTATGCCAGGTGCAGTGGCTCACGCCTATAATCCCAGCACTTTGGGAGGCTAAGGCAGGAGAATTACTTGAGGTCGGGAGTTTGAGATCAGCCTGACCAACATGGTAAAACCTCATCTTTACTAAAATTACCAAAAAAAAAAAATTAGCCGGGCATGATGGCACATGCCTGTAATCCCACCTACTCAGGAGGCTGAGGCATGAGAATCACTTGAGGCCAGGAGGTGGAGATTGCAGTGAGCTGAGATTGCACCACTGCACTCCAGCCTGGGCCACAGAGTGACACTCTGTCTCCAAACAAAACAAAAAGGCTTCTTAGGTTAAAACTGGATTCCAGCCTCGGTTCCACTGGTCACCATTCAAGTACTTTGCATCTCTAAGTCTCTGTTCACTTAACTTCAGAAGGAAGTTAACATTTTCCTTACAGACGTGCTGAGGATTAACTGAGATAATACTTGGAAAGCATTAGGCATGTAACACACTTAGCAGATGGTGGTTGGCTCCCAGTGCTTTTCCACCAGTCTGTGGCCTACAGTTTAAATGGTGAGAAGAGGATATGAGATTTGAGGCTGGGGAAGGAGGCATGGGGTTCTAGGAAAAGGAGGCAGTCACTTAGGCCTGGAGCAAGGGGCCAGGGGCCTGGGCAGGCGACAGAGCCCCACAATGCCCTCGCTACCCTATTAATGGGCCCAGAATCTGGAAGCCAGCAACCACAAGCCCTCACACCCAGGGTCTTCCTGCAGGTGGAGCTGAAGAGCCAAGAGGCTCAGAGTCTGCAGCAGCACCCAGATTATTACCTGGGTCACCTGCAGCAGTATGTGGCCACCTGTCAGGAGCAGGTGGCCGCCTATCAGCAGCTGACCTCTGAGGAGTCACTGCACAGCCAGTTACTGCAGCAGACCCAGCTAATGAACCAGCTGCATCAGCAGGAAGCTCGAGGCAAAGCGATAGCCGACCTGGCCCGCCAAAAGTTGCAGGAGACCCAGGGGAGGGAGCTGCTGAGGCTGGGGCCCTAAGGGGGACAACCTGGCAAACTCTGTGCCTTCTCACCCTTTCCTGGCCCCTTAGGAGTGCCTGGAAGCTGCCAGCCAGCAAAACCAGCCCCTACAGGCCCAGTTGAGCCTCATGGCTCTCCCTGGGGAAGGTAAGGGAGACTGCCCAGAGGAAGAGGAGAGAGCCCCAGGAGGAAGTGGGGACTGTTAGCAGCATAGGATTGAGGAGATGGAAGAGACCTTTAGAACAGCTGGTCCTTATGCCGACCGGGTGCCCGCACTAAGTTCAGCATCAATATGGTGACCTCCTGGAAGCAGGGGGCCACCAAGTTGCCTAAGGATGGCTGAACTGGCCCAGGTCAGAAAGGGAGCAGGTCACAACTCCCGCACTGACCGTAGTGGGATTATGCCTGATCTTGGTTCTTAAAAGTAAAAATAAAGAACAGTAGCTCATTGCTCTCTGGGTAGTGGCTGGCTCAGGGTTACACAGTGAGGGTGGAGACAGCGGTGGGCCCACAGTACCCCCCTTGTTGGGCTGTCTGAGGACCCTTCTGGCCACCCCCCACAGGAGATGGAGGAGGACATCTGGACAGTGAGGAGGAGGAGGCACCTCGGCCCATGCCGAGCAACCCGGAGGACCTGGAGAGCTGGGAGGCCACGGTGAGCCTGACTCCCCCTGCACCCATTTTGCCACCTTCCTCTGTGGTCCCTCCAAGACCCCTTTATGCTCTTGGTTTCCCTGCCTTCTGATTTCTCTGGACCTTCACCCCTTCCGGGAGCCAGTGGTCAGACACCATTTCACCTGTGACCAACAGATGCACTCTCTGAGACCCCAAGGGAAGGGGCTGCACTCCACCTCTCTGCCCTGTTTGTTCTGTGTATGCCTCTACAATAATGCTCACCTCTTGCCCTCAGGTTGCATTTTTCAACTCCGCTGGAGCCAATGCCCAGGAGGAGCAGGCATGGTTACAAGAGCAGGTGAAAGAGCAGAGGGTGTGCTGCCAGCGCATGGCTCACCTGGTGGCCTCAGTCCAGAAGGAGCCAGAGGCAGCGGTCCCAGCCCCAGTGACTGGGGGCGACTCTGTGAGTGGGGTGACCCACCAGGCTATGCAGGAGGTCATGGAGAAGCTGGAGGTGAGTGAGTCCTGGCATGGGCCAAGAAGGGCAGGGGTGGGGCAGGTCACTGCCGAGATGTGAACCCATTATTTTGGCTCCAGAGCGGCCTTATGGACCTTCTGGAGGAGAAGGCGGACCTGAGGGAGCGAGTGGAGAAGCTAGAACTTTGATTCATCCAGTACTGGAAAGACAGAAGCCATCAGTGAGCGGGAGGCCAGGGCACGGCAGGGGGAGCTGCAGGGCTGTTGGAGGGGCCTCAGCGTCAGAGTCCTGTCCTCCCACAGGAAAGTTCATCGCCTTTGAACAGAGCCAGGGGGCAGTGCCAAAGATGCGGCAACGGGAGGAGGACATCATCAGGCTGGTCCAGGACAAGGAAGAGATGAAGGTAGGGTGTGCAACATCTCTGCAGGGGTGGGGGTGGGCGTGAGGGTGGGCGCCGGTAGGTGCATAACAGCTGAGCACCCCTCCCTCCAGGTGAAGCTGCTGGAGCTGCTGGAGACGATGTTGCGGCTTGTGGTGACTACAACGAGGGACACAGCAAATTCCCGGCCACTGCCCTGAAGCTTGCTGATGACCCCGGTCCAGGAGCCCCAGCCCCCCAGGAGCTTGTGGGTGCTGACAAGCATGGTGGTGAGTAGAGTCCTCAGGCAGGGTGGGCAGGCAGGGGCAGGGGAGGCTCTCACTGCACTCGGATCCCCACCTCCTTCTCTCCAAAGATCTTTGTGAGGTGAGCCTCACTGACAGCGTGGAGCACCCAGGCTTGTGCAGCAACTCCCGTATGCCATTCTTTTGCTGGGCTTGGCTGCTGAGAAGAAGGAGATAAACATCACCATCATCAAAGAGCTGCTCAAGAAATTTTAAAAAAGGAAAAAAAGTTATGGGGTTCATCTCCTACCCAATTCATTTACTTCACTTGAATGTTAGAGCCACTCATGATTATTTGTGTTTGTAATTTATAGTTTAAGTTTATTTGTAAAAAGTTAAAGGAGAGTGGGTCTCTGTGGCTTTCACTGATGTTCACTCTGGCATCCTTCAGCATTTTTCTTTTTTAGTTTCATAACTGTAGGTCATTAGCATGCATATCGAGTTTGCCCTTACGTGGTGGGAGTTCAAATACACAAAGACCCACTATTTGCACAAAATTATTCTTGCTGGTTTGGAATAGGCTGCCATGCTTTTTTAATGTTATTGCAGCATGTATATTCATTACAGAATTCAGATAAAATTTGCTTATGTTCTGCTATTGTTTGATCTAATCTTAATCACAGTGACCTCTTCATTAGCTCAATATGTGGTTTGCCCCCAAGTGTGCACTTTTTATTACTTTGTAATATGGCACTATGAGTACTGACATTTAGAGTTGTTTAAAGGCCGAGAACTGGAAACAGCCTTTCCCCTATTTTCTGTGTATTGGCGATGGGAGTAATAATATTTTGGGGAAGCTTTTAAAATCTCACAGAAGAGGAAAGTGGCCTGCTGTGGCAGGTTTGTGCAGGATAGAGTGTGTTACATTTGTTCCGGTGCGAACAATTAGCGCTGTACTATGGTAGTTCCCTTCGGATTTGTATGTGCTCTGGGCTCATGAAGATATTCCATCATGAGCTGCAGCAGTTGTACTCTTTCTCGATGACCTAAAAACTGATCATTTCTGAGGAATGAAAGGCTCCCATCATTGACTGTAGATGTGGAAAACCTTTCCTAGCTTAGAGCATTTGTATCCATAATACATTTTAAAGTCAGAGTTGATGTTACCTGTTTTAATCACATGACCACATGTCCCAGTACACAAAAGAGTGCTGGTTGGCATTCTTTTTAATGTATTTAGTAAAGATCATAAGAAATCCTTTAAGAGTTTAAATGTCCCTGGAACAGGCATACAGGCTCTAGTCAAGAATGAATTAGAGTGAAGGAAAGCTGTGTGACACCTGGCGTTCCTCTCTGTTCATGGAGCTTCTTTGAGGCTTGAAGATTGATTTTTACCATCTAGACCTCTGTGGCTAATACCTATTCTTCAACCACCTTGGTTACTCTGACATAGGAATTTACTTCTTTTCCTTGAGTGGAAAACACTTTAAAAAATAATAACAAACATTATTATAAACTAATATAAGTGAGAGTACTTAGTTGAAATAAAAAGGAGTTTTAGTAGACAGTATTTTATAGACAGTATATTATATTTGAAAATCAAGAAGTTTATGCAATTTAAAATGTTTATAAACTGCAGTGCAATCTACTGTTTGTGAATGTCAATGTATTATCAGGAAATGTGTCTATACAATCACAGAGTTATATTTCCTCACAAACTTGTTTACTAAGAGTGAAATATGTTTTTGTACCTCTCAGTTTCAGTTAGGGACATATTTTGTGCAATATTTATGTGATTGTGCCTATGCATGATGAACAAATGATTTCATTCATACATTGCCTAAATCATAACTTGATGATGCTTGGGAAAGACTCAACAGTTCAAACTTCATGAAGTTCTAATGTCTGTGTTCCAAAACACATCACATTATTAGGATGTAGGGAGATGTGTATGTGTGCTCCCTGGGGTGGGGATTTCTAGTTACTAGACCATCTCCATTTTTAGCATTTGGCATCCTCATGATACTTTTCTAAATATGACATTAACAGGAGAGCAACAATACGATTTTACCGATGGAATAACAGATTTGCCTGCATTCACTGAAAGAGTGCAAATATTGGGTCCTTGTGACTTCAACTGACTCTTCCAAATTGTATGAATGTATCAATGTATTAGATAAACCCAGTTTCAGAATGACAAAGAAAAAATGTTAGACCAAATAACGCAGCTAATTAACAGTGGTACGATTTCTAGCCCGTGGGTTTAAAATGGACCTAAAGTCCTGTTCTTGCCTTTTATTTTCTGAACTTGCTGCTTTTGCATTCTTTGAGATCAGTTTAAAGACAGTTACTTTAAGTCCATGTTAAACCCTCAGGCTAGAAATCATACCACTGTTAATTAGCCACATCTATTTGGCCTAACGTTTTTTCTTTATCATTCTGAAACTGGGTTTATCTAATACATTGGTAAATTATTTCAAAGGTACTTTTATTGTTGAAATCACTTCACTTTTACCCTGATAAATATCAATGACTAGGAATGACCTTCAGATAGCATTTAGCATCTGTAACCAATCTGACAGTAATGTGTTCATCAGGTGCCTATGGATTAAATCACATACTGGCATATTTAAGCTGAACGTCAGTCTGGAAATAAATTTACTACATTAACTGAAATACCACTCTTTGTGTAGGTATTTGTCATATATTTAAGAGAAAGCTAAAAAGAATGGAAATCATATGACTAACTTGTCTTTCCTCAAAGTGCATACAGTCTTTTGCGATACCTCATTGAGCCAAGTATTTGTGCTCTTCCTCATTCAGTACAATGCAGCTTTTGATTTGCTTAGAAGGAAGGTTAGAGTTCATCAGAAACATAGAATTTTAAAATGCTAGTTCAACTGAATCAATTTGAATTTCTGCAGGAATAATCAAAACACCTATTTAAAGATTGCAATATATAATAATTATTTTTAAAGTATTTGATTAAACCTGATAGGTTTTCCAGAAATGAAAAAAAGAAATCAGTTCTAAAACCAAAGCTGATTTTTAGAAAATTTGAAAATGTAAATCAGCCCTATCCATAATACAGTTTCTCTAAAACTTTATCTTAAAGAGTCATTTAAAAATAATGTAACTATTAAAAAATGTAACTGCTATCTTAAAGTTCTGAAATAAAACATTTTAAAATATGAATACTATAGTTTAAAAGAAAGAAATGGTGGAAAGGAAAAGTAGAGAAAGAAATGCCAATTCCAGTCCAAAGCTTTATTTGCCAAGTTTTCTTAGAATGAATTTTACCAATTTATGAATTCTTGTAAACAGAAGGTATAATGGAAATACTGAAAAACTTTTGCCTAAAGTGGCATTATTGACTGCTAGTGTGATGCTACTGTAATGTAATAAATTATTAAATGTTGCAAAGTGCTGTTTTTGCCTTAAAATTTTGTTTTGCATGTCTTGAAAAACTATAGTATTAAAGGTGTTGATACTGTGCGAATGCTGGGCATGCTTGGCATGAGATAATCTGTTTCATTTTTACAAAATTGTAATATAGCTATGCAAGTGTTTGTTAAAAGAACACAAAATAAAAAAGTTACAGGATTAAAAAATGTTAGAGTGAAAAAGTTATGGGATAAAAAAACGTTAAAAAGTTGTGGCAAAAAAGTAGAAAAACATTTTATGAAAAGTTACAAAAAAAGTTATGAAAAAGAAGTTCGGGATTTTTAAAAAAGTCATGGGATAAAAACAAAAATTAAAAGCAGGCCTCTGTCAGCAAAGCCTGGAGAAGTAGGGCTGGAGTCTCCACTGCCACCATGACCCTACCACCCCTTCCCAGTCACCCCTTTACAATTCGGGTAGCCACACAAGACCTCTGTCTAATGGGGAAAGACAGACCCTTTGCCGCCTTGACCAGGGCTGAGTCCTTAAATTTCTGGATGATGATGATTGTTATTTAAGAGCCAGAGGCTGGCAGAGGTGGTTTGTTTGGAGGAGGTCTGATGGCCTCCTTACTCTCACCATAGTAACTTTTCCCTCGGGGGGGCTCCCATCTTCTTATTCAGAGACGCAGCTGAGGCGGGACAGTGGGGCTAACTGTGGACCAGGTGAGGGCCCGGGCTGCTGGGGTGGCCCCCCTTCCCCGGTGTACATATTGTATCTATGTAACGTTTTGTATATTCCAGAGGGTAGGGCCGCCCCTGTATCGTACCTAGAGGAGGTTGGAGCTGGCACATGGGGAGGAGTGTCTAATCATTATTTGTGGCTGGGAAACTTATGTATTGCTAGCATAGGACAGAGAAAGGAGGTGGGGATGGGGTCATGGCTCCTGGTGATGCGACTCCTGTTTATTTTGCTTTTTATTTTGGAATAAACGGATTTAGCCATACTGCTCAGCCTGGTGTGTTCCCATTTCCCTCACTGGGTCCTGGTGTTTGTGCCACTGAACAAGAAGCCCTGGAGTGTCTGAGCGTGTCCAGCTGGGCTGTTGGGGACCTTCCAGGCCTGTTACCTGTATGCTGCCTGGTGACGCCTGGGGGATTCCACGGGGACTGCCATGGCACCTATGGGGCGCAGCCCGGCCCTGACAGCCAACAGGCTCAGGAGCTTGCTCTAGCCATGGCCGGGAAGACAGGTACCAGCACCTAAGGGCACTGACTTCCACCCACCCCAGGTGTCTTCCGTTCCATCCCCTTGCCTCCCTCTCCTGTCTGCACCTGGTGGCCTGTTCTGTCTGTCCCTCCAGAGTGCCGGCTGCCCCCCAGGCTCCCTCCAGGCTGAGTTCACGGCCCTGCCCCCAGGTGGCCAGAGCCGGCTTCACAGGATAAGAGCCAGCTAAGCTCCAGGGGCTTTCCAGGAAAAGTGTCCCTTGGAAAGGGTGTGACCTTTTCACAGCTCCCAACAGCACCCTAGAAATGCCTTGGCCTTTCCCGTCCTCTGAGCTCCACACAGAACACAGCCAGCAGAGGACACACTTCCCCGCCATCCAGAAATGGGTTTGATTCTCAGCCGAGGGACAGCAGGACTGGTAGAGACTGTCAGGCCACACAGAGGCCTGCACAGCACCCCCATGCTTGGTGGGGGGTGGGAGGGATGGCGGGGTTGGCTGTCCACAGGCTGGGCATGAGAGGGAGCCTCACTGGAGGTGGTGCACTTTGGAGGGGCAATGTCAGGGGACAGCTTTCTCTTGTTGGGCCACAAGACTCCAAAAGGACAACAGGGTGACTGATTCCCAGCGCTAGAGACGAGGCGGTCGGCCAGGTGTTGGTGCATGTGTACATATATATATATATATATATATATATATATATATGTATTTATAGATATTTATAGAGCAGGACGGGCCATATCACAAAGGGGACACAAGTTTTCAGCAGTGGTCACACCTGGATGTGTCAGCTCACCACTACAACAGACTGAGTCGCAGATGTAGGAGGCTGGCTTTGGGGCTGGGGGAGCCACTGTCAAGTCACAGAACAGCCGCTCAGGCAGGCTTGGAAAGGGAGGTCACTGAGAAGAGGAGGGATCTGTTTAGAGGTCGAAGTGGGGGCTGGGGCTCTGAGGATGGGATGGTCTTGCCTGACCCAATCAGCTGGCAGTTGGAGAGAAAGCAGAGAGAAGCAGGAGAGAGAAAAGCAAGCAGAGAGAAGCGGGAGAGAGAAAAGCGAGCAGAGAGCTGATGAGGCAAGTGCAGAGCACAGGCGTGCCACAGCAGCTGTGGGAGGGCAGGGGCGGGGAGGGCACAGGTGCGGGTATGGCGAGGTTGCTGGGAAAGTGGGGCTGGAAAGGAAAGGAGAGGAAGAAGGAGGGAGGCAGAGCTTCACAGTTAGTGCCTGGGGGTTGCAGCGGCCCTCCCCACCCCACACACGCGGGCCTCTTTCAGGGCACCCAGGGCGGTGCAGCCACCGTTCAGAGCAATGCTCCACAGTTAGTGCCTGGGGGCTGCGACAGCCCGCACCACTCCACACACGCTGGCCTCTTACAGGGCACCCAGGGCGGTGCACCCACCGTTCAGAGCAATGCTTCACAGTTAGTGCCTGGGGGCTGCGGCAGCCCTCCCCACCCCACACACGCTGGCCTCTTTCAGGGCACCCAGGGCAGTGCAGCCACCGTTCAGAGCAATGCTCCACAGTTAGTGCCTGGGGGCTGCGGCAGCCCTCCCCACCCCACACACGCTGGCCTCTTTCAGGGCACCCAGGGCAGTGCAGCCACCGCTCAGAGCAATGCTCCAGAGTAAGTGCCTGGGGGCTACGGTGGCCCTTCTCACCCCACACACGCTGGCCTCTTTCAGGGCACCCAGGGCGGTGCAGCCACCATTCAAAGCAATGCTGCACAGTTAGTGCCTGGGGGCTGCAGCGGCCCTCCCCACCCCACACACGCTGGCCTCTTTCAGGGCACCCAGGGCCGTGCAGCCACCATTCAGAGCAATGCTTCACAGTTAGTGCCTGGGGGCTGCAGCGGCCCTTCCCAGCCCACACACACTGGCCTCTTTCAGGGCACCCACGGCTGTGCACCCACGGCTGTGCACCCACCGTTCAGAGCAATGCTCCACAGTTAGTGCCTGGGGGCTGCGGCAGCCCTCCCCACCCCACACACGCTGGCCTCTTTCAGAGCACCCAGGGCTGTGCACCCACCGTTCAGAGCAATGCTCCACAGTTAGTGCCTGGGGGCTGCGGCGGCCCTCCCCACCCCACACACGCTGGCCTCTTTCAGGGCACCCAGGGCGGTGCACCCACCGTTCAGAGCAATGCTTCACAGTTAGTCCCTGGGGGCTGCGGCGGCCCTCCCCACCCCACACACGCTGGCCTCTTTCAGGGCACCCAGGGCTGTGCACCCACCGTTCAGAGCAATGCTCCACAGTTAGTGCCTGGGGGCTGCGGCGGCCCTCCCCACCCCACACAAGCTGGCCTCTTTCAGGGCACCCAGGGCGGTGCACCCACCGTTCAGAGCAATGCTTCACAGTTAGTCCCTGGGGGCTGCGGCGGCCCTCCCCACCCCACACACGCTGGCCTCTTTCAGGGCACCCAGGGCGGTGCAGCCACCGTTCAGAGCAATGCGACACAGTTAGTGCCTGGGGGCTGCGGCGGCCCTCCCCACCCCACACACGCTGGCCTCTTTCAGGGCACCCAGGGCGGTGCACCCACCATTCAGAGCAATGCTCAGCCCCCTCCAGTGTCCCTCTCCTCTGGTCACCCTGTCTTTGAACACACTGGCCCGGGGCCACCTCTTGCTTTTGGGAACCCAATGCAACAGCCACCAGTCCTGACAGAGAAGGAACACTGCTTGAACCAGGATGATGAAGCTAAAAGGGATGGATGGCTGGAGTGATCGCCGGAACCCCTTTTGGGCAGTCAGAAAGCCCAGAACCCTCTGAAGGGACCCTGGGGGAGGTAGGGAGGACAGGCAGCTGGATGCCACTGGCTATAGACTTATAAGTCTAAGAGGGGAGCCTCAGCTTGTTGTGGGTTGCAGGTCACAAAGGTGAGGCTGGGCCCTTCCTGCTGGGAAAAGCAGAAGAGGGAGAGTCCAAGGCAAGGGAGGTGGGTGGGCTTGCTGGGCGGAGCTCAGCCGGGCGAGCATGCACTATGGTCCCCTCTGCTGAATAGCAGAGGCAACCTCTAGAAGCAACAGACCAAGGTGCGTGAGCCTGCTGGCTGGCGGTAGTGCTTCAGCGGGTGCCAGGGATCCTGCCTTCAGCCACACGCTAGCAGCTATGATGGTACCTGGGAGGGAGGGAAGGGGACTGTGTGTCCCTGCCTGGCCTGTGAGGTGTGTTGTGGGTTGACCGTGTGTATGGGACTCTCAAGGTTTTATCTTAGATCACCACTGGATTGTCAACAGATAGAGGAGGTGGGACCCTGACTACCACCCCTGCTCTGCAGTAGATTTGGCTCTTACCACTCCCAGCCTGGGAGCTGGATGCCCTCCCTGGCAGCATGACTCAGAATTCACAACAGCTACAGCGTGCCCAGGATGACATTCCTAGGCCGCTGGCCGCCTCAGAGTACAGCCCTGCACACAACCCCCTCCAAGCTCTCAGCCCGTGCACCATAAACCACGAGCTCTCTCACATCTCCAGAGAGAGCCCATGTCTGCCAGCTTGGGCACAGAGCCTGTTCCAAGAGCCCACAAGCTCAGCCATGGAGGCTGGGGGGCTTTGGGGCTAGTGGGGGCCAGCCCTGGTACCTGGGTCCAGCCGGGACGCTCTGTACCTGCAGCTAGGAGTCGTCCACGGGCCCCCGTAGCTGTGCTAGCAGTGTTCCTATTGATGTCGCCGATGATGCTGAGAGCCTCTTTCAGCACGTGGTGCAAGCGCAGCATCACGTCACGCTGCTGTGCCTGCTCCGCCGACTCCTCCATGAGTGTCTTCTTGTCCCTACGCGAGTACAGGTGGGACAGCAGCTCTGAGAAGCAGCATCTCATCGCGACGCTGTGCCTGCATTCCTGACTACACCACGAGTGTCTTCTGGTTCCCACACGAGTGCAGGTTGGACAGCAGCTCTGAGAAGATGAACTCCTTGGTCTGCCTGCTCCGCCGACTCCTCCAGGAGTGTGTGCTCTATCCCACGCGAGTACAGGTTGGACAGCAGCTACGAGAAGATGAACTCCCTGGTCTTCTTGCTCTGCCGACTCCTCCAGGAGTGTCTTCTCGTTCCCACGCGAGTACAGATTGGACAGCAGCTCTGAGAAGCAGCATCTAGTCGCGACGCTGTGCCTGCTCTGCCGACTCCTCCACGAGTGTCTTCTGGTTCCCACGCTAGTGCAGGTTGGACAGCAGCTCTGAGAAGATGAACTGCTTGGTCTGCCTGCTCTGCCGATTCCTCCAGGAGTGTCTGATCATTCCCACGCGAGTACAGGTTCGACAGCAGCTCTGAGAAGATGAACTCCTTGGTAACCCTGCTCTGCCGACTCCTTCAGGAGTGTCTTCTCGTTCCCACGCGAGTACAGGTTGGACAGCAGCTCTCAGAAGATGAACGCTTTGGTCTGCCTGCTCTGCCGACTCCTCCAGGAGTGTCTGATCACTCCCACGCGAGTACAGGTTGGACAGCAGCTCTGAGAAGATGAACTCCTTGGTCTGCCTGCTCTGCCGACTCCTCCAGGAGGGTCTGATCACTCCCACGCGAGTACAGGTTGGACAGCAGCTCTGAGAAGATGAACTCCTTGGTCTGCCTGCTCTGCCAACTCCTTCACGAGTGTCGTCTCATTCCCACGCGAGTACAGGTTCGACAGCAGCTCTGAGAAGCAGAATCTCATCGCGCCGCTGTGCCTGCTCTGCCGACTCCTCCATGAGTCTCTTCTGGTTCCCACGCGAGTGCAGGTTGGACAGCAGCACTGAGAAGACGAACTCCTTGGTCTGCCTACTCTGCCAACTCCTCCAGGAGGCTGTGCTCGTTCCCACGTGAGTACAGGTTGGACAGCAGCTCTGAGAAGATGAACTCCTTGGTCTGCCTGCTCTGCCGACTCCTCCAGGAGTGTCTGCTCGTTCCCACGCGACTACAGGTTGGACAGCAGCTATGAGAAGCAGCATCTCATCGCGCCGCTGTGCCTGCTCTGCCGACTCGTCCAGGAGTGTCTTCTCTTTCCCACGCGAGCACAGGTTGGGGAGCAGCTCTGAGAAAATGAACTCCTTGGTCTTCCTGCTTTGCCGACTCCTCCAGGAGTGACTTCTCGTTCCCACGCGAGTACAGGTTGGACAGCAGTTCTGAGAAGCAGCATTTCGTCGCGCCGCTGTGCCTGCTCTGCTGACTCCTCCACGACTGTCTACTGGTTCCCACGCGAGTGCAGGTTGGACAGAAGCTCTGAGAAGATGAACTCCGTCGTCTTCCTGCTCTGCCGACTCCTCCAAGAGTGTCTGCTCGTTCCCACGCGAGTACAGGTTGGACAGCAGCTCTGAGAAGATGAACTCCTTGGTCTGCCTGCTCTGCCAACTCCTCCAGGAGTGTCTTCTTGTTCCCACGCGAGTACAGGTTGGACAGCAGCTCTGAGAAGATGAAATCCTTGGTGGGCCTGCCCTTCCGACTGCTCCAGGAGTGTCTCCTTCTTCCCACGCCAGTACAGGTTGGACAGCAGCTCTGAGAAGATGAACTCCTTAGTCTACCTGCTCTGCCGACTCCTCCAAGAGTGTCTTCTCGTTCCCATGCGAGTACAGGTTGGACAGCAGCTCTGAAAAGCGCCACCTCGTCGCGCCGCTGTGCCTGCTGTGCCGACTCCTCCATGAGTGTCTTCTGGTTCCCACGCTAGTGCAGGTTGGACAGCAGCTCTGAGAAGATGAACTCCTTGGTCAGCCTGCTCTGCCGACTCCTCCAGGAGTGTGTGCTCTATCCCACGCGAGTACAGGTTGGACAGCAGCTACGAGAAGATGAACTCCTTGGTCTTCCTGCTCTGCCGACTGCTCCAGGAGTGTCTTCTCGTTCTCACGCGAGTACAGGTTCGACAGCAGCTCTGAGAAGCAGCATCTCGTCGCGACGCTGTGCCTGCTCTGCCAACTCCTCCACGAGTGTCTTCTCGTTCCCACGCGAGTACACGTTGGACAGCAGCTCTCAGAAGATGAACTCCTTGGTCTGCCTGCACTACCGACTCCTCCAGGAGTGTCTGACCACTCCCACGCGAGTACAGGTTGGACAGCAGCTCTGAGAAGATGAACTCCTTGGTCTGCCTGCTCTGCCGACTCCTCGACGAGTGTCTTCTCATTCCCACGCGAGTACAGGTTCGACAGCATCTCTGAGAAGCAGCATCTCATCGCACCGCTGTGCCTGCTCTGCCGACTCCTCCACGAGTCTCTTCTGGTTCCCACGCGAGTGCAGATTGGACAGCAGCTCTGAGAAGATGACCTCCTTGGTCTGCCTGCTCTGCCGACTCCTCCAGGAGTGTCTGCTCATTCCCACGCGAGTACAGGTTGGACACCAGCTCTGAGAAGATGAACTCCTTGGTCTGCCTGCTCTGCTGACTCCTCCAGGAGTGTCTGCTCGTTCCCACGCGAGTACAGGTTGGACAGCAGCTCTGAGAAGCAGCATCTCGTCGCGACGCTGTGCCTGCTCTGCCGACTCCTCCACGAGTGTCTTCTGGTTCCCACGCGAGTACAGGCTGGACAGCAGCTACGAGAAGATGAACTCCTTGGTCTTCCTGCTCTGCCGACTCCTCCAGGAGTGTCTTCTCGTTCCCACGGGAGTAGAGGTTGGACAGCAGCTCTGAGAAGCAGCATCTCATCGCGACGCTGTGCCTACTCTGCTGACACCTCCACGAGTGTCTTCTGGTTCCCACGCGAGTGCAGGTTGGACAGCAACTCTGAGAAGATGAACTCCTTGGTCTGCCTGCTCTGCCGACTCATCCAGGAGTGTCTGCTCATTCCCACGCGAGTACAGGTTGGACAGCAGCTCTGAGAAGATGAACTCCTTGGTCTGCCTGCACTACCGACTCCTCCAGGAGTGTCTGATCACTCCCACGCGAGTACAGTTTGGACAGCAGCTCTGAGAAGATGAACTCCTTGGTCTGCCTGCTCTGGCGACTCCTCCACGAGTGTCTTCTCATTCCCACGCGAGTACAGGTTCGACAGCACCTCTGAGAAGCAGCATCTCATCGCGCCGCTGTACCTGCTCTGCCGACTACTCCACGAGTCTCTTCTTGTTCCCACGCGAGTGCAGGTTGGACAGCAGCTCTGAGAAGATGAACTCCTTGGTCTGCCTGCTCTGCCGACTCCTCCAGGAGTGTCTTCTCATTCCCACGCAAGTACAGGTTGGACAGCAGTTCTCAGAAGCAGCATCACGTCGCGCCGCGGTGCCTGCTCTGCTGACTCCTCCACGAGTGTCTACTGGTTCCCACGCAAGTGCAGGTTGGACAGAAGCTCTGAGAAGATGAACTCCTTGGTCTGCCTGCTCTGCCGACTCCTCCAGGAGTGTCTACTCGTTCCCACGCGAGTACAGGTTGGATAGCAGCTCTGAGAAGGTGAACTCCTTGGTCTGCCTGCTCTGCCAACTCCTCCAGGAGTGTCTTCTTGTTCCCACGCGAGTACAGGTTGGACAGCAGCTCTGAGAAGATGAAATCCTTGGTGGGCCTGCTCTTCCGACTACTCCAGGAGTGTCTGCTTCTTCCCACGCCAGTACAGGTTGGACAGCAGCTCTGAGAAGATGAAATCCTTAGTCTGCCTGCTCTGCCGACTCCTCCAAGAGTGTCTTCTCGTTCCCATGCGAGTACAGGTTGGACAGCAGCTCTGAAAAGCAGCATCTAGTCGCGCCGCAGTGCCTGGTGTGCCGACTCCTCCATGAGTGTCTTCTGGTTCCCACGCTAGTGCAGGTTGGAAAGCAGCTCTGAGAAGATGAACTCCTTGGTCTGCCTGCTCTGCCGACTCCTCCAGGAGTGTGTGCTCTATCCCACGCGATTACAGGTTGGACAGCAGCTACGAGAAGATGAACTCCTTGGTCTGCCTGCTCTGCCGACTCGTCCAGGAGTGTCTTCTCGTTCCCACGCGAGTACAGGTTGGACAGCAGCTCTGAGAAGCAGCATCTCGTCATGACGTTGTGCCTGCTCTGCCAACTACTCCACGAGTGTCTTCTGGTTCCCACGCGAGTGCAGGTTGGAGAGCAGCTCTCAGAAGATGAACCCCTTGGTCTTCCTGCTCTGCCGACTCCTCCAGGAGTGTCTTCTCGTTCCCACGCGAGTACAGATAGGACAGCAGCTCTGAGAAGCAGCAGCTCATCACGACGATGTGCCTGCTCTGCCGACTCCTCCACGAGAGTCTTCTGGTTCCCACGCTAGTGCAGGTTGGACAGCAGCTCTGAGAAGATGAACTCCTTGGTCTGCCTGCTCTACCGACTCCTCCAGGAGTGTCTGATCATTCCCACGCGAGTACAGGTTGGACAGCAGCTCTGAGAAGATGAACTCCTTGGTATCCCTGCTCTGCCGACTCCTCCAGGAGAGTCTTCTCGTTCCCACGCGAGTACACGTTGGACAGCAGCTCTCAGAAGATGAACTCTTTGGTCTGCCTGCTCTGCTGACTCATCCAGGAGTGTCTGATCACTCCCACGCGAGTACAGGTTGGACACCAGCTCTGAGAAGATGAACTCCTTGGTATCCCTCCTCTGCCGACTCGTCCAGGAGTGTCTTCTCGTTCCCACGCGAATACAGGTTGGACAGCAGCTCTGAGAAAATGAATTCTTGGGTCTGCCTGCTCTGCTGACTTCTCCAGGTGTGTCTGATCACTCCCACGCGAGTACAGGTTGGACAGCAGCTCTGAGAAGATGAACTCCTTGGTCTGCCTGCACTACCGACTCCTCCAGGAGTGTCTGATCACTCCCACGCGAGTACAGTTTGGACAGCAGCTCTGAGAAGATGAACTCCTTGGTCTGCCTGCTCTGGCGACTCCTCCACGAGTGTCTTCTCATTCCCACGCGAGTACAGGTTCGACAGCACCTCTGAGAAGCAGCATCTCATCGCGCCGCTGTACCTGCTCTGCCGACTACTCCACGAGTCTCTTCTTGTTCCCACGCGAGTGCAGGTTGGACAGCAGCTCTGAGAAGATGAACTCCTTGGTCTGCCTGCTCTGCCGACTCCTCCAGGAGTGTCTTCTCGTTCCCACGCAAGTACAGGTTGGACAGCAGTTCTCAGAAGCAGCATCACGTCGCGCCGCGGTGCCTGCTCTGCTGACTCCTCCACGAGTGTCTACTGGTTCCCACGCAAGTGCAGGTTGGACAGAAGCTCTGAGAAGATGAACTCCTTGGTCTGCCTGCTCTGCCGACTCCTCCAGGAGTGTCTGCTCGTTCCCACGCGAGTACAGGTTGGATAGCAGCTCTGAGAAGGTGAACTCCTTGGTCTGCCTGCTCTGCCAACTCCTCCAGGAGTGTCTTCTTGTTCCCACGCGAGTACAGGTTGGACAGCAGCTCTGAGAAGATGAAATCCTTGGTGGGCCTGCTCTTCCGACTACTCCAGGAGTGTCTGCTTCTTCCCACGCCAGTACAGGTTGGACAGCAGCTCTGAGAAGATGAAATCCTTAGTCTGCCTGCTCTGCCGACTCCTCCAAGAGTGTCTTCTCGTTCCCATGCGAGTACAGGTTGGACAGCAGCTCTGAAAAGCAGCATCTAGTCGCGCCGCAGTGCCTGGTGTGCCGACTCCTCCATGAGTGTCTTCTGGTTCCCACGCTAGTGCAGGTTGGAAAGCAGCTCTGAGAAGATGAACTCCTTGGTCTGCCTGCTCTGCCGACTCCTCCAGGAGTGTGTGCTCTATCCCACGCGATTACAGGTTGGACAGCAGCTACGAGAAGATGAACTCCTTGGTCTGCCTGCTCTGCCGACTCCCCCAGGAGTGTCTTCTCGTTCCCACGCGAGTACAGGTTGGACAGCAGCTCTGAGAAGCAGCATCTCGTCATGACGTTGTGCCTGCTCTGCCAACTACTCCACGAGTGTCTTCTGGTTCCCACGCGAGTGCAGGTTGGAGAGCAGCTCTCAGAAGATGAACCCCTTGGTCTTCCTGCTCTGCCGACTCCTCCAGGAGTGTCTTCTCGTTCCCACGCAAGTACAGGTTGGACAGCAGTTCTCAGAAGCAGCATCACGTCGCGCCGCGGTGCCTGCTCTGCTGACTCCTCCACGAGTGTCTACTGGTTCCCACGCAAGTGCAGGTTGGACAGAAGCTCTGAGAAGATGAACTCCTTGGTCTGCCTGCTCTGCTGACTCCTCCAGGAGTGTCTGCTCGTTCCCACGCGAGTACAGGTTGGATAGCAGCTCTGAGAAGATGAACTCCTTGGTCTGCCTGCTCTGCCAACTCCTCCAGGAGTGTCTTCTTGTTCCCACGCGACTACAGGTTGGACAGCAGCTCTGAGAAGATGAAATCCTTGGTGGGCCTGCTCTTCCGACTACTCCAGGAGTGTCTGCTTCTTCCCACGCCAGTACAGGTTGGACAGCAGCTCTGAGAAGATGAAATCCTTAGTCTGCCTGCTCTGCCGACTCCTCCAAGAGTGTCTTCTCGTTCCCATGCGAGTACAGGTTGGACAGCAGCTCTGAAAAGCAGCATCTAGTCGCGCCGCAGTGCCTGGTGTGCCGACTCCTCCATGAGTGTCTTCTGGTTCCCACGCTAGTGCAGGTTGGAAAGCAGCTCTGAGAAGATGAACTCCTTGGTCTGCCTGCTCTGCCGACTCCTCCAGGAGTGTGTGCTCCATCCCACGCGATTACAGGTTGGACAGCAGCTACGAGAAGATGAACTCCTTGGTCTGCCTGCTCTGCCGACTCCCCCAGGAGTGTCTTCTCGTTCCCACGCGAGTACAGGTTGGACAGCAGCTCTGAGAAGCAGCATCTCGTCATGACGTTGTGCCTGCTCTGCCAACTACTCCACGAGTGTCTTCTGGTTCCCACGCGAGTGCAGGTTGGAGAGCAGCTCTGAGAAGATGAACCCCTTGGTCTTCCTCCTCTGCCGACTCCTCCAGGAGTGTCTTCTCGTTCCCACGCGAGTACAGATAGGACAGCAGCTCTGAGAAGCAGCAGCTCATCACGACGATGTGCCTGCTCTGCCGACTCCTCCACGAGAGTCTTCTGGTTCCCACGCTAGTGCAGGTTGGACAGCAGCTCTGAGAAGATGAACTCCTTGGTCTGCCTGCTCTGCTGACTCCTCCAGGAGTGTCTGATCATTCCCACGCGAGTACAGGTTGGACAGCAGCTCTGAGAAGATGAACTCCTTGGTATCCCTGCTCTGCCGACTCCTCCAGGAGTGTCTTCTCGTTCCCACGCGAGTACAGGTTGGACAGCAGTTCTGAGAAGCAGCATCTCGTCACGCCGCTGTGCCTGCTCTGCTGACTCCTCCACGACTGTCTACTGGTTCCCACGCGAGTGCAGGTTGGACAGAAGCTCTGAGAAGATGAACTCCGTCGTCTTCCTGCTCTGCCGAGTCCTCCAGGAGTGTCTGCTCGTTCCCACGCGAGTACAGGTTGGACAGCAGCTCTGCGAAGACGAACTCCTTGGTCTGCCTGATCTGCCAACTCCTCCAGGAGTGTCTTCTTGTTCCCACGCGAGTACAGGTTGGACAGCAGCTCTGAGAAGATGAAATCCTTGGTCTGCCTGCTCTGCCGACTCCTCCAGGAGTGTCTTCTTGTTCCCACGCGAGTACAGGTTGGACAGCAGCTCTGAGAAGATGAAATCCTTGGTCTGCCTGCTCTGCCGACTCCTCCAGGAGTGTCTTCTTGTTCCCACGCGAGTACAGGTTGGACAGCAGCTCTGAGAAGATGAAATCCTTGGTGGGCCTGCTCTTCCGACTCCTCCAGGAGTGTCTGCTTCTTCCCACGCCAGTACAGGTTGGACAGCAGCTATGAGAAGATGTACGCCTTAGTTTGCCTACTCTGCCGACTCCTCCAAGATTGTCTTCTCATTGCCATATGAGTACAGGTTGGAGAGCAGCTCTGAAAAGCAGCATCTCGTCGCGACGCTGTGCCTGCTGTGCCGAATCCTCCATGAGGGTCTTCTGGTTCCCACGCTAGTGCAGGTTGGACAGCAGCTCTAAGGAGATGAACTCCTTGGTCTGCCTGCTCTGCCGACTCCTCCAGGTGTGTGTGCTCTATCCCACACGAGTACAGGTTGGACAGCAGCTACGAGAAGATGAACTCCTTGGTCTGCCTGCTCTGCCGACTCCTCCAGGAGTGTCTTCTCCTTCCCACGCGAGTACAGGTTGGACAGCAACTCTGAGTAGCAGCATCTCGTCGCGACGCTGTGCCTGCTCTGCCAACTCCTCCACGAGTGTCTTCTGGTTCCCAGGTGAGTGCGGGTTGGACAGCAGCTCTGAGGAGATGAACTCTGGTCTGCCTGCTCTGCCGACTCCTCCATGAGTGTCCGATCACTCCAACGCGACTACGAGTTGGACAGCAGCTCAGAGAAGATGAACTCCTTGGTCTCCCTGCTCTGCCGACTCCTCCAGGAGTGTCCGATCACTCCCACGCGAGTACACGTTGGACAGCAGCTCTCAGAAGATGAAATCCTTGGTCTGCCTGCTCGGCCGACTCCTCCAGGAGTGTCTGATCACTCCCACGGGAGTACAGGTTGGACAGCAGCTCTGAGAAAATGAACTCCTTGGTCTCCCTGCTATGCCGACTCCTCCACGAGTGTTTTCTCATTCCCACGCGAGTACAGGTTGGACAGCAGCTCTGAGACGCAGCATCTCATGGCACCGCTGTGCCTGCTCTGACGACTCCTCCACGAGCCTCTTCTGGTTCCCACGCGAGTGCAGGTTGGACAGCACCTCCGAGAAGATGAACTCCTTGGTCTCCCTGCTCTGCCAACTCCTCCAGGAGTGTCTGCTCATTGCCACGCGAGTACAGGTTGGACAGCAGCTCTGAAAACCAGCATCTCCTCACGCCGCTGTGCCTGCTCTGCCGACTCCTCCAGGAGTGTCTGCTTGTTCCCAAGCGAGTACAGGTTGGACAGCACCTCTGAGAAGATGAACTCTTCGGTCTGCCTTCTCTGCCGACTTCTCCAGAAGTGTCTTCTCGTTCCCACGCGAGTACAGGTTGGACAGCAGCTTGGAGAAGCAGCATCCCGTCGCGACGCTGTGCCTGCTCTGCCGAGTCCTCCAGGAGTGTCTTCTGGTTCCCACACAAGTGCAGGTTGGACAGCAGCTCTGAGAAGATGAACTCCTTGGTATGCCTGCTCTGCCGACTCCTCCAGGAGTGTCTTCTTTTTCCCACGCGAGTACAGGTTGGACAGCAGCTCTGAGAAGCAGCATCTCGTCGCGACGCTGTGCCTACACTGCCAACCCTTCCACGAGTGTCTTCTGGTTCCCACGCGAGTGCACGTTGGACAGCAGCTCTGAGAAGATGAACTGCTTGGTCTCCCTGCGCTGCCGACTCCTCCAAGAGTGTCTGATCATAGCCACGCGAGTACAGGTTGGACCGCAGCTCTGAGAAGATGAACTCCTTGGTCGGCCTGCTCTGCCGACTCCTCCAGCAGTGTCTGATCATTCCCACGCGAGTACAGGTTGGACAGCAGCTCTGAGAAGATGACCTCCTTGGTCTCCCTGCTCTGTCGACTCCTCCAGGAGTGTCTTCTCGTTCCCACGCGAGTACAGGTTGGAAAGCAGCTCTGAGAAAATGAAATCCTTGGTCTGCCTGCTCTGCAGACTCCTCCACGAGTGTCTTCTCATTCCAACGTGAGTACACGTTGCACAGCAGCTCTGAAAAGCAGCACTTCGTCGCGCCGCTGTGCCTGCTGTGCCGACTCCTCCATGAGTGTCTTCTAGTTCCCACGCGAGTACAGGTTGGACAGCAGCTACGAGAAGATGAACTCCTTGTTCTTCCTCCTCTGCCAACTCCTCCAGGAGTGTCTTCTCGTTCCCACGCGAGTACATGTTGGACACCAGCTCTCAAAAGATGAAATCCTTGGTTGCTTGCTCTGCCGATTCCTCCAGGAGGGTCGCCTGGTTCCCACGCGAGTACAGTTTGGACAGCAGCTCTGAGAAGATGAAATCCTTGGTCTTCCTCCTCTGCCGACTCCTCCAGGAGTGTCTGATCACTCCCACGAGAGTACAGGTTGGACAGCAGCTCTGAGAAGATGAACTCCTTAGTCTGCCGCCTCAGCCGACTCCTCCACGAGGGTCTTCTCATTCCCACGCGAGTACACGTTGGACAGCAGCTCTGAAAAGCAGCACTTCGTCGCGCCGCTGTGCCTGCTGTGCCGACTCCTCCATGAGTGTCTTCTGGTTCCCACGCGAGTGCAGGTTGGACAGCAGCTCTGAGAAGATGAACTCCTTGGTTTGCCTGCTCTACCGACTCCTCCAGGAGTGTCTTCTTGTTCCCACGCGAGTACAGGTTGGACAGCTGCTCTGAGAAGATGAAATCCTTGGTCTCCCTGCTCTGCCAACTCCTCCAGGATGATCTCCTCGTTCCCACGCGAATACAGCTTGGACAGCAGCTCTGAGAAAATGAACTCCTTAGTCTGCCTGCTCTGATGATTCCTCCAGGAGTGTCAGCTCGTTCCCACGCGAGTACAGGTTGGACAGCAGCTCTGAGAAGCAGCATCTCGTCGAGCCTCTGTGCCTGCTCTGCCGACTCCTCCACGAGTGTCTTCTGGTTCCCACGCGAGTGCAGGTTGGACAGCAGCTCTGAGAAGATGAACTCCTTGGTCTGCCTGCTCTGCCGACTCCTCCAGGAGTGTCTGCTCGTTCCCACGTGAGTACAGGTTGGACAGCAGCTCCGAGAAGATTAACTCCTTGAACTGCCTGCTCTGCCAACTCCTATAGGGGTGTCCTCTCATTCCCACGCGAGTACAGCTTGGACAGCAGGTCTGAGAAGATGAACTCCTTAGTCTCCCTGCTCTGCCGACTCCTCCAGGAGTGTCTGCTCGTTCCCACGAGAGTACAGGTTGGACAGCAGCTCTGAGAAGCAGCGTCTCGTCGTGATGCGTTGCCTGCTCCGCCGACTCCTCCACGAGTGTCTTCTGGTTCCCACGCAAGTGCAGGTTGGACAGCACATCTGAGAAGATGAACTCCTTAGTCTGCCTGCTCTGCCGACTCCTCCACGAGTGTCTTCCGGTTCCCACTCGAGTGCAGGTTGGACAGCAGCTCTGAGAAGCAGCATCTCGTCGCGACGCTGGGCCTGCTCTGCCGACTCCTCCACGAGTGTCTTCTGGTTCCCACGCGAGTACAGGTTGGACAGCAGCTACGAGAAGATGAACTCCTTGGTCTTCTTGTTCTGCCGACTCCTCCAGGAGTGTCTTCTCATTCCCACGCGAGTACAGGTTGGACAGCAGCTCTGAGAAGCAGCATCTCATCGCGACGCTGTGCCTGCTCTGTCGACTCCTCCACGAGTGTCTGATTACTCCCACGCGAGTACAGGTTGGACAGCAGCTCTGAGAAGATGAACTCTTTGGTCTGCCTGCTCTGCCGACTCCTCCAGGAGTGTCTGATTACTCCCACGCGAGTACAGGTTGGACAGCAGCTCTGAGAAGTTGAACTCCTTGCTCTGCCTGCTCTGCCGACTCCTCCAGGAGTGTCTGATCTCTCCCACGCGAGTACAGGTTCGACAGCAGCTCTGAGAAGCAGCATCTCATCGCGCCTCTGTGCCTGCTCTGCCGACTCCTCCACGAGTCTCTTCTGGTTCCCACGCGAGTGCAGGTTGGACAGCAGCTCTGAGAAGATGAACTCCTTGGTCTGCCTGCTCTGCTGACTCCTCCAGGAGTGTCTACTCATTCCCATGGGAGCACAGTTTGGACAACAGCTCTGAAAAGCAGCACCTCGTCGCACCGCTGTGCCTGCTCTGCCGACTCCTCCGTGAGTGTCTTCTGGTTCCACGCTAGTGCAGGTTGGACAGCAGCTCTGAGAAGATGAACTCCTTGGTCTGCCTGCTCTTCCGACTCCTCCAGGAATGTCTTCTCGTTCCCACCGGAGTACAGGTTGGACAGCAGTTCTGAGAAGCAGCATCTCGTCGCGCCGCTGTGCCTGCTCTGCTGACTCCTCCATGATTGTCTACTGGTTCCCACGCGAGTGCAGGTTGGACAGAAGCTCTGAGAACATGAACTCCATCGTCTGCCTGCTCTGCCGACTCCTCCAGGAGTCTCTGCTCGTTCCCACGCGAGTACAGGTTGGACAGCAGCTCTGAGAAGACGAGATCCTTGGTCTGCCTGCTCTGCCGACTCCTCCAGGAGTGTCTTCTTGTTCCCACGCGAGTACAGATTGGACAGCAGCTCTGAGAAGATGAAATCCTTGGTCTGCCTGCTCTGCCGCCTCCTCCAGGAGTGTCTTCTTGTTCCCACGCGAGTTCATGTTGGACAGCAGCTCTGAGAAGATGAAATCCTTGGTCTGTCTACTCTGCCGACTCCTCCAGCAGTGTCTTCTTGTTCCCACGCGAGTACAGGTTGGACAGCAGCTCTGAGAAGATGATATCCTTGGTGGGCCTGCTCTTCCGACTCCTCCAGGAGTGTCTGCTTCTTCCCACGCCTGTACAGGTTGGAGAGCAGCTCTGAGAAGATGAACTCCTTAGTCTGCCTGCTCTCGCGACTCCTCCAAGAGTGTCTTCTCATTCCCATGCGAGTACAGGTTGGACAGCAGCTCTGAAAAGCAGCACCTCGTCGCGCCGCTGTGCCTGCTGTGCCGAGTCCTCCATGAGTGTCTTCTGGTTCCCACGCTAGTGCAGGTTGGACAGCAGCTCTGAGAAGATGAACTCCTTGGTCTGCCTGCGCTGCCGACTCCTCCAGGAGAGTGTGCTCTATCCCACGCGAGTACAGGTTGGAAGGCAGCTCTGAGAAGACGAACTCCTTGGTCTACCTGCTCTGCAGAGTCCTCCAGGAGTGTCTGATCATTCCCACGCGAGTACAGCTTGGACAGCAGCTCTGAGAAGATGAACTTCTTGGTCTGCCTGCTCTGCTGACTCCTCCAGGAGTGTCTGCTCATTCCTACGCGAGTACAGGTTGGACAGCAGCTCTGAGAAGATGAACTCCTGGTCTGCCTGCTCTGCCGACTCCTCCAGGAGTGCCTGCTCGTTCCCACGCGAGTACAGGTTGGACAGCAGCTCTGAGAAGCAGCGTCTCGTCGTGACGCGGTGCCTGCTCCGCCTACTCCTCCACGAGTGTCTTCTGGTTCCCACGCAAGTGCAGGTTGGACAGCAGCTCTGAGAAGATGAACTCCTTCGTCTGCCCGCTCTGCCAACTCCTCCAGGAGTGTCTTCTCATTCCCACGCGTGTACAGGTTGAACAGCAGCTCTGAGAAGATGAACTCCTTCGTCTGCCTGCTCTGCCGACTCCTCCAGGAGTGTCTGCTCGTTCCCACCCGAGTACAGGTTGGACAGCACCTCTGAGAAGATGAACTCCTTAGTCTGCCTGCTCTGCCGACTCCTCCAAGAGTGTCTTCTCATTCCCATGGGAGCACAGTTTGGACAACAGCTCTGAAAAGCAGCACCTCGTCGCGCTGCTGTGCCTGCTCTGCCGACTCCTCCGTCAGTGTCTTCTGGTTCCCACGCTAGTGCAGGTTGCACAGCAGCTCTGAGAAGATGAACTCCTTGGTCTGCCTGCTCTGCCGATTCCTCCAGTAGTGTCTGCTTGTTCCCACGCGAGAACAGGTTGGACAGCAGCTCTGAGAAGCAGCATCTCGTCGCGACGCAGTGCCTGCACTGCCGACTCCTCCACGAGTGTCTTCTGGTTCCCACGTGAGTGCAGGTTGGTCAGCAGCTCTGAGAAGAAGCATCTCATCGCGACGCTGTGCCTGCTCTGCCGACTCCTCCACGAGTGTCTTCTGGTTCCCACGCGAGTACAGGTTGGACAGCAACTACAAGAAGATGAACTCCTTGGTCTTCCTGCTCTGCCGACTCCTCCAGGAGTGTCTTCTCGTTCCCACGCGAGTACAGGTTGGACAGCAGCTCTGAGAAGCAGCATCTCATCGCGACGCTGTGCCTGCTCTGCCGACTCCTCCACGAGTGTCTTCTGGTTCCCACGCTAGTGCAGGTGGGACAGCAGCTCTGAGAAGATGGACTCCCTGGTCTGCTTCCTCTGCCGACTCCTCCAGGAGTGTCTGATCATTCCCACGCGAGTACAGGTTGGACAGCAGCTCTGAGAAGATGAAATCCTTGGTATCCGTGCTCTGCCGACTCGTGCAGGAGTGTCTTCTCGTTCCCACGCGAATACAGGTTGGACAGCAGGTCTGAGAAGATGAACTCTTTGGTCTGCCTGCTCTGCCGACTCCTCCACGACTCTCTTCTTGTTCCCACGCGAGTGCAGGTTGTACAGCAGCTCTGAGAAGAAGAACTGCGTGGTCTGCCGGCTCTGCCGACTCCTCCAGGAGTGTCTTCTCGTTCCCACGCGAGTGCAGGTTGTACAGCAGCTCTGAGAAGATGAACTCCTTGGTCTGCCTGCTCTGCCGACTCCTCCAGGAGTGTCTTCTCGTACCCACGCGAGTACAGGTTGGACAGCAGTTCTGAGAAGCAGCATCTCGTCACGCCGCTGTTCCTACTCTGCTGACTCCTCCACGAGTGTCTACTGGTTCCCACGCGAGTGCAGTTTGGACAGAAGCTCTGAGAAGATGAACTCCGTCGTCTGCCTGCTCTGCCGACTCCTCCAGGAGTGTCTGCTCGTTCCCACGCGAGTACAGGTTGGACAGCAGCTCTGAGAAGCAGCATGTCATCGTGACGCAGTGCCTGCTCTGCCGACTCCTCCACGAGTGTCTTCTGGTTCCCACGCGAGTACAGGTTGTACAGCAGCTCCGCGAAGATGAACTCCTTCGTCTGCCTGCTCTGCCGACTCTTCCAGGAGTGTGTTCTCGTTCCCACGCGATTACAGGTTGGACAGCAGCTCTGAGTAGCAGCATCTCGTCACAACGCTGTGACTGCTCTGCCAACTCCTCTACGAGTGTCTTCTGGTTCCCCCGCGAGTGCAGGTTGGACAGCAGCTCTGAGAAGATGAACTCCTTGGTCTGCCTGCTCTGCCGACTCCTCCAGGAGTGTCTGCTCATTCCCACGCGAGTTCAGGTTCGACAGCAGCTCTGAGGAGCAGCATCTCATCGCGCCTCTGTGCCTGCTCTGCCGACTCCTCCAGGAGTGTCTGCTCGTTCCCACGTGAGTACAGGTTGGACAGCAGCTCTGAGAAAATGAACTCCTTGGTCTGCCTGCTCTTCCGACTCCTCCAGCAGTGTCTGCTCGTTCCCATGGGAGCACAGTTTGGACAACAGCTCTGAAAAGCAGCACCTCGTCGCGCCGCTGTGCCTGCTCTGCCGACTCCTCCGTGAGTGTCTTCTGGTTCCCACGCTAGTGCAGGTTGGACAACAGCTCTGAGAAGACGAATTCCTTGGTCTGCCTACTCTGCCGACTCCTCCAGGAGTGTCTTCTTGTTCCCACGCGAGTACAGGTTGGACAGCAACTCTGAGATGATGAAATCCTTGGTCTCCCTGCTCTGCCGACTCCTCCAGGAGTGTCTTCTTGTTCCCACGCGAGTACAGGTTGGACAGCAGCTCTGAGAAGATAATACCCTTGGTGGGCCTGCTCTTCCGACTCCTCCAGGAGTGTCTGCTTCTTCCCACGCCAGTACAGGTTGGACAGCAGCTCTGAGAAGATGAACTCCTTAGTCTGCCTGCTCTGCCGACTCCTCCAAGAGTGTCTTCTCGTTCCCATGCGAGTAAAGGTTGGACAGCAGCTCTCAAAAGCAGCTCTTCGTCGCGCCGCTGTGCCTGCTGTGCCGACTCCTCCATGAGTGTCTTCTGGTTCCCACGCTAGTGCAGCTTGGACAGCAGCTCTCAGAAGATGAACTCCTTGGTATGCCTGCGCTGCCGACTCCTCCAGGAGTGTGTGCTCTATCCTACGCGAGTACAGGTGGGACAGCAGCTAAGAGAAGATGAACTCCTTGTTCTGCCTTCTCTGCCGACTCCCCCAGGAGTGTGCGATCACTCCGACGCGACTACGGGTTGGACAGCAGCTCTGAGAAGATGACCTCCTTGGTCTGCCTACTTTGCCGACTCCTCCAGGAGTGTCCGATCACTCCCACGCGAGTACAGGTTGCACAGCAGCTCTGAGAAGATGAACTCCTTGGTCTGCCTGCTCTGCCGACTCCTCCAGGAGTGTCTGATTACTCCCACGCGAGTACAGGTTGGACAGCAGCTCTGAGAAGATGAACTCCTTGGTCTGCCTGCTATGCCGACTCCTCCACGAGTGACTTCTCATTCCCACGCGAGTACAGGTTGGACAGCAGCTCTGAGACGCAGCATCTCATGGCGCCACTGTGCCTGCTCTGCCGACTCATCCACGAGTCTCTTCTGGTTCCCACGCGAGTGCAGGTTGGACAGCAGCTCTCAGAAGATGAACTCCTTGGTCTCTGTGCTCTGCGGACCCCTCCAGGAGTGTCTGATCGTTCCCACGCGAGTACAGGTTGGACAGCAGCTCTGAGAAGATGAAATCCTTGGTATCCCTGTTCTGCCGACTCGTCCAGGAGTGTCTTCTCGTTCCCACGCGAGTACAGGTTGGACAGCAGCTCTGAGAAGATGAACTCTTTGATCTGCCTGCTCTGCCGACTCCTCCAGGAGTGTCTGATTACTCCCACGCGAGTACAGGTTGGACAGCAGCTCTGAGAAGATGAACTCCTTGGTCTGCCTGCTCTGCCGACTCCTCCAGGAGTGTCTGATTATTCCCACGCGAGTACAGGTTGGACAGCAGCTCTGAGAAGATGAACTCCTTGGTCTGCCTCCTCTGCCGATTCCTCCACGAGGGTCTTCTCATTCCCACGCGAGTACAGGTTCGAGAGCAGCTCTGAGCAGCAGCATCTCATCTCGCCGCTGTGCCTGCTCTGCCGACTCCTCCACGAGTCTCTTCTGGTTCCCACCCGAGTGCAGCTTGGACAGCAGCTCTGAGAAGACGAAATGCTTGGTCTGCCTGCTCTGCCGACTCCTCCAGGAGTGTCTGCTCGTTCCCACTTGAGTACAGGTTGGACAGCAGCTCTGAGAAGATGAACTCCTTGTTCTGCCTGCTCTGCCGACACCTCCAGGAGTGTCTGCTGGTTCACACGCGAGTACAGGTTGGACAGCAGCTCTGAGAAGCAGCATCTCATCGCGCCGCTGTGCCTGCTCTGCCGACACCTCCAGGAGTGTCTTCTCGTTCCCACGCGAGTACAGGTTCGACAGCAGTTCTGAGAAGCAGCATCTTCTCGCGCCGCTGTGCCTGCACTGCTGACTCTTCCACGAGTGTCTACTGGTTCCCACGCTAGTGCAGGTTGGACAGCAGCTCTGAGAAGATGAACACCTTGGTCTGCCTCCTCTGCCGACTCCTCCAGGACTGTGTGCTCTATCCCACGCGAGTACAGGTTGGACAGCAGCTACGAGAAGATGAACTCCTTGGTCTGCCTGCTCTGCCGACTCCTCCAGGAGTGTCTTCTCCTTCCCATGCGAGTACAGTTTGGACAGCAGCTCTGAGAAGCAGCATCTCGTCGCGACGCTGTGCCTGCTCTGCCAACTCCTCCACGAGTGTCTTCTGGTTCCCACGAAACTGCAGGTTGGACAGCAGCTCTGAGAAGATGAACTCCTTGGTCTGCCTGCTCTGCCGACTCCTCCAGGAGTGTCTGCTCATTCCCACGCGAGTACTGGTTGGAAGGCAGCTCTGAGAATACGAACTCCTTGGTCTACCTGCTCTGCAGAGTCCAACAGGAGTGTCTGATCATTCCCACGCGAGTACAGGTTGGACAGCAGCTCTGAGAAGATGAACTCCTTGGTCTCCCTGCACTGCCGACTCCTGCAGAAGTGTCTCCTAGTTCCCACGCGAGTACAGTTTGGACAGCAGCTCTGAGAAGGTAAACTCTTTGGTCTGCCTGCTCTGCCGACTCCTCCAGGAGTGTCTGATTACTCCCACGCGAGTACAGGTTGGACAGCAGCTCTGAGAAGATGAACTCCTTGGTCTGCCTGCTCTGCCGAATCCTCCAGGAGTGTCTGCTCATTCCCACGCCAGTACAGGTGGGAAGTCAGCTCTGAGAAGAGGATCTCCTTGGTCTACCTGCCCTGCAGAGTCCTCCAAGAGTGTCTGATCATTCCCACGCGAGTACAGGCTGGACAGCAGCTCTGAGAAGATGAACTCCTTGGTCTGCCTGCTCTGCCGACTCCTCCAGGAGTGTCTCATTACTCCCACGCGAGTACAGGTTGGACAGCAGCTCTGAGAAAATGAACTCCTTGGTCTGCCTGCTATGCCGACTCCTCCATGAGTGTCTTCTCATTCCCACGCGAGTACAGGTTGGACAGCAGCTCAGAGACGCAGCGTCTCATGGCGCCACTGTTCCTGCTCTGCCGACTCATCCACGAGTCTCTTCTGGTTCCCACGCGAGTGCAGGTTGGACAGCAGCTCTCAGAAGATGAACTCCTTGGTCTGTCTGCTCTCCCGACTCCTCCAGGAGTGTCTGATCGTTCCCACGCGAGTACAGGTTGGACAGCAGCTCTGAGAAGATGAAATCCTTGGTATCCTTGCTCTGCCGACTCGTCCAGGAGTGTCTTCTCGTTCCCACGCGAGTACAGGTTGGACAGGAGCTCTGAGAAGATGAATTCTTTGGTCTGCCTGCTCTGCCGACTCCTCCAGGAGTGTCTGCTCATTCCCACGCGTGTACAGGTTCGACAGCAGCTCTGAGGAGCAGCATCTCATCGCGCCTCTGTGCCTGCTCTGCCGACTCCTCCAGGAGTGTCAGCTCGTTCCCACGTGAGTACAGGTTGGACAGCAGCTCTGAGAAAATGAACTCCTTGGTGTGCCTGCTCTGCCGACTCCTCCAGGAGTGTCTGCTCGTTCCCATGGGAGCACAGTTTGGACAACAGCTCTGAAAAGCAGCGCCTCGTCGCGCCGCTGTGCCTGCTCTGCCGACTCCTCCGTGAGTGTCTTCTGGTTCCCACGCTAGTGCAGGTTGGACAGCAGCTCTGAGAAGACGAATTCCTTGGTCCGCCTGCTCTGCCGACTCCTCCAGGAGTGTCTTCTTGTTCCCACGCGAGTACAGGTTGGACAGCAGCTCTGAGAAGATGAAATCCTTGGTCTCCCTGCTCTGCCGACTCCTCCAGGAGTGTCTTCTTGTTCCCACGCGAGTACAGCTTGGACAGCAGCTCTGAGAAGATGAAATCCTTGGTCTGTCTGCTCTGCCGACTCCTCCAGGAGAGTCTTCTTGTTCCCACGCGAGTACAGGTTGGACAGCAGCTCTGAGAAGATGATATCCTTGGTGGGCCTGCTCTTCCGACTCCTCCAGGAGTGTCTGCTTCTTCCCACGCCAGTACAGGTTGCACAGCAGCTCTGAGAAGATGAACTCCTTAATCTGCCTGCTCTGCCGACTCCTCCAAGAGTGTCTTCTCGTTCCCATGCGAGTACAGGTTGGACAGCAGCTCTGAAAACAGCACATCGTCGCGCCGCTGTGCCAGCTTTGCCGACTCCTCCATGAGTGTCTTCTGGTTCCCACGCTAGTGCAGGTTGGACAGAAGCTCTGAGAAGATGAACTCCTTGGTCTGCCTGCGCTGCCGACTCCTCCAGGAGTGTGTGCTCTATCCCACGCGAGTACAGGTTGGACAGCAGCTAAGAGAAGATGAACTCCTTGTTCTGCCTCCTCTGCCGACTCCTCCAGGACTGTCCGATCACTCCGACGCGAGTACGGGTTGGACAGCAGCTCTGAGAAGATGAACTCCTTGGTCTGCCTGCTCTGCCGATTCCTCCAGGAGTGTCCGATCACTCCCACGCGAGTACAGGTTGCTCAGCAGCTCTGAGAAGATGAACTCTTTGGTCTGCCTGCTCTGCCGACTCCTCCACGAGTCTCTTCTTGTTCCCACGCGAGTGCAGGTTGGACAGCAGCTCTGAGAAGAAGAACTGCGTGGTCTGCCTGCTCTGCCGACTCCTCCAGGAGTGTCTGCTCGTTCCCACTTGAGTACAGGTTGTACAGCAGCTCTGAGAAGATGAACTCCTTGGTCTGCCTGCTCTGCCGACACCTCCAGGAGTGTCTGCTCGTTCCCGCGCGAGTACAGGTTGGACAGCAGCTCTGAGAAGCAGCATCTCATCGCGCCGCTGTGCCTGCTCTGCCGACTCCTCCAGGAGTGTCTTCTCGTTCCCACGCGAGTGCAGGTTGTACAGCAGCTCTGAGAAGATGAACTCCTTGGTCTGCCTGCTCTGCCGACTCCTCCAGGAGTGTCTTCTCGTTCCCACGCGAGTACAGGTTGGACAGCAGTTCTGAGAAGCAGCATCTCGTCACGCCGCTGTTCCTGCTCTGCTGACTCCTCCACGAGTGTCTACTGGTTCCCACGCGAGTGCAGTTTGGACAGAAGCTCTGAGTAGATGAACTCCGTCGTCTGCCTGCTCTGCCGACTCCTCCAGGAGTGTCTGCTCGTTCCCACGCGAGTACAGGTTGGACAGCAGCTCTGAGAAGCAGCATGTCATCGTGACGCAGTGCCTGCTCTGCCGACTCCTCCACGAGTGTCTTCTGGTTCCCACGCGAGTACAGGTTGTACAGCAGCTCCGCGAAGATGAACTCCTTCGTCTGCCTGCTCTGCCGACTCTTCCAGGAGTGTGTTCTCGTTCCCACGCGATTACAGGTTGGACAGCAGCTCTGAGTAGCAGCATCTCGTCACAACGCTGTGCCTGCTCTGCCAACTCCTCTACGAGTGTCTTCTGGTTCCCCCGCGAGTGCAGGTTGGACAGCAGCTCTGAGAAGATGAACTCCTTGGTCTGCCTGCTCTGCCGACTCCTCCAGGAGTGTCTGCTCATTCCCACGCGAGTTCAGGTTCGACAGCAGCTCTGAGGAGCAGCATCTCATCGCGCCTCTGTGCCTGCTCTGCCGACTCCTCCAGGAGTGTCTGCTCGTTCCCACGTGAGTACAGGTTGGACAGCAGCTCTGAGAAAATGAACTCCTTGGTCTGCCTGCTCTTCCGACTCCTCCAGCAGTGTCTGCTCGTTCCCATGGGAGCACAGTTTGGACAACAGCTCTGAAAAGCAGCACCTCGTCGCGCCGCTGTGCCTGCTCTGCCGACTCCTCCGTGAGTGTCTTCTGGTTCCCACGCTAGTGCAGGTTGGACAACAGCTCTGAGAAGACGAATTCCTTGGTCTGCCTGCTCTGCCGACTCCTCCAGGAGTGTCTTCTTGTTCCCACGCGAGTACAGGTTGGACAGCAGCTCTGAGAAGATGAAATCCTTGGTCTCCGTGCTCTGCCGACTCCTCCAGGAGTGTCTTCTTGTTCCCACGCGAGTACAGGTTGGACAGCAGCTCTGAGAAGATGAAATCCTTGGTCTGTCTGCTCTGCCGACTCCTCCGGGAGAGTCTTCTTGTTCCCACGCGAGTACAGGTTGGACAGCAGCTCTGAGAAGATGATATCCTTGGTGGGCCTGCTCTTCCGACTCCTCCAGGAGTGTCTGCTTCTTCCCACGCCAGTACAGGTTGGACAGCAGCACTGAGAAGATGAACTCCTTAGTCTGCCTGCTCTGCCGACTCCTCCAAGAGTGTCTTCTCTTTCCCATGCGAGTACAGGTTGGACAGCAGCTCTCAAAAGCAGCTCCTCGTCGCGCCGCTGTGCCTGCTGTGCCGACTCCTCCATGAGTGTCTTCTGGTTCCCACTCTAGTGCAGGTTGGACAGCAGCTCTGAGAAGATGAACTCCTTGGTCTGCCTGCGCTGCCGACTCCTCCAGGAGTGTGTGCTCTATCCTACGCGAGTACAGGTTGGACAGCAGCTAAGAGAAGATGAACTCCTTGTTCTGCCTCCTCTGCCGACTCCCCCAGGAGTGTCCGATCACTCCGACGCGAGTACGGGTTGGACAGCAGCTCTGAGAAGATGACCTCCTTGGTCTGCCTGCTCTGCCGACTCCTCCAGGAGTGTCTGATTACTCCCACGCGAGTACAGGTTGGACAGCAGCTCTGAGAAGATGAACTCCTTGGTCTGCCTGCTATGCCGACTCCTCCACGAGTGTCTTCTCATTCCCACGCGAGTACCGTTTGGACAGCAGCTCTGAGACGCAGCATCTCATGGCGCCACTGCGCCTGCACTGCCGACTCATCCACGAGTCTCTTCTGGTTCCCACGCGAGTGCAGGTTGGACAGCAGCTCTCAGAAGATGAACTCCTTGGTCTCTGTGCTCTGCGGACTCCTCCAGGAGTGTCTGATCGTTCCCACGCGAGTACAGGTTGGACAGCAGCTCTGAGAAGATGAAATCCTTGGTATCCCTGCTCTGCCGACTCGTCCAGGAGTGTCTTCTCGTTCCCACGCGAGTACAGGTTGGACAGCAGCTCTGAGAAGATGAACTCTTTGATCTGCCTGCTCTGCCGACTCCTCCAGGAGTGTCTGATTACTCCCACGCGAGTACAGGTTGGACAGCAGCTCTGAGAAGATGAACTCCTTGGTCTGCCTGCTCTGCCGACTCCTCCAGGAGTGTCTGATTATTCCCACGCGAGTACAGTTTGGACAGCAGCTCTGAGAAGATGAACTCCTTGGTCTGCCGCCTCTGCCGATTCCTCCACGAGGGTCTTCTCATTCCCACGCGAGTACAGGTTCGAGAGCAGCTCTGAGAAGCAGCATCTCATCTCGCCGCTGTGCCTCCTCTGCCGACTCCTCCTCGAGTCTCTTCTGGTTCCCACCCGAGTGCAGCTTGGACAGCAGCTCTGAGAAGACGAACTGCTTGGTCTGCCTGCTCTGCCGACTCCTCCAGGAGTGTCTGCTCGTTCCCACTTGAGTACAGGTTGGACAGCAGCTCCGAGAAGATGAACTCCTTGTTCTGCCTGCTCTGCCGACACCTCCAGGAGTGTCTGCTGGTTCCCACGCGAGTACAGGTTGGACAGCAGCTCTGAGAAGCAGCATCTCGTCGCGACGCTGTGCCTGCTCTGCCAACTCCTCCACGAGTGTCTTCTGGTTCCCACGAAAGTGCAGGTTGGACAGCAGCTCTGAGAAGATGAACTCCTTGGTCTGCCTGCTCTGCCTACTCCTCCAGGAGTGTCTGCTCATTCCCACGCGAGTACTGGTTGGAAGGCAGCTCTGAGAATACGAACTCCTTGGTCTACCTGCTCTACAGAGTCCAACAGGAGTGTCTGATCATTCCCACGCGAGTACAGGTTGGACAGCAGCTCTGAGAAGATAAACTCTTTGGTATGCCTGCTCTGCCGACTCCTCCAGGAGTGTCTGATTACTCCCACGCGAGTACAGGTGGGACAGCAGCTCTGAGAAGATGAACTCCTTGGTCTCCCTGCTCTGCCGACTCCTGCAGAAGTGTCTCCTAGTTCCCAAGCGAGTACAGTTTGGACAGCAGCTCTGAGAAGATAAACTCTTTGGTATGCCTGCTCTGCCGACTCCTCCAGGAGTGTCTGATTACTCCCACGCGAGTACAGGTGGGACAGCAGCTCTGAGAAGATGAACTCCTTGGTCTGCCTGCTCTGCCGAATCCTCCAGGAGTGTCTGCTCATTCCCACGCGAGTACAGGTGGGAAGGCAGCTCTGAGAAGACGATCTCCTTGGTCTACCTGCTCTGCAGTGTCCTCCAAGAGTGTCTGATCATTCCCACGCGAGTACAGGCTGGACAGCAGCTCTGAGAAGATGAACTCCTTGGTCTGCCTGCTCTGCCGACTCCTCCAGGAGTGTCTCATTACTCCCACGCGAGTACAGGTTGGACAGCAGCTCTGAGAAGATGAACTCCTTGGTCTGCCTGCTATGCCAACTCCTCCACGAGTGTCTTCTCATTCCCACGCGAGTACAGGTTGGACAGCAGCTCTGAAAAGCAGCACATCGTCGCGCCGCTGTGCCAGCTGTGCCGACTCCTCCATGAGGGTCTTCTGGTTCCCACGCTAGTGCAGGTTGGACAGCAGCTCTGAGAAGATGAACTCCTTCGTCTGCCTGCGCTGCCGACTCCTCCAGGAGTGTGTGCTCTATCCCACGCGAGTACAGGTTGGACAGCAGCTAAGAGAAGATGAACTCCTTGTTCTGCCTCCTCTGCCGAATCCTCCAGGACTGTCCGATCACTCCGAAGCGAGTACGGGTTGGACAGCAGCTCTGAGAAGATGAACTCCTTGGTCTGCCTGCTCTGCCGACTCCTCCAGGAGTGTCCGATCACTCCCACGCGAGTACAGGTTGCACAGCAGCTCTGAGAAGATGAACTCCTTGGTCTGCCTGCTCTGCCGACTCCTCCAGGAGTGTCTGATTACTCCCACGCGAGTACAGGTTGGACAGCAGCTCTGAGAAGATGAACTCCTTGGTCTGCCTGCTATGCCGACTCCTCCACGAGTGTCTTCTCATTCCCAGGCGAGTACAGTTTGGACAGCAGCTCTGAGACGCAGCATCTCATGGCGCCACTGTTCCTGCTCTGCCGACTCATCCACGAGTCTCTTCTGGTTCCCACGCGAGTGCAGGTTGGACAGCAGCTCTCAGAAGATGAACTCCTTGGTCTGTCTGCTCTGCCGACTCCTCCAGGAGTGTCTGATCGTTTCCACGCGAGTACAGGTTGGACAGCAGCTCTGAGAAGATGAAATCCTTGGTATCCCTGCTCTGCCGACTCGTCCAGGAGTGTCTTCTCGTTCCCACGAGAGTACAGGTTGGACAGCAGCTCTGAGAAGATGAATTCTTTGGTCTGCCTGCTCTGCCGACTCCTCCAGGAGTGTCTGCTCATTCCCACGCGAGTACAGGTTGGACAGCAGCGCTGAGAAGATGAACTGTTTGGTCTGCCTGCTCTGCCGTCTCCTCCATGAGTGTCCGATCACTCCGACGCGAGTACGGGTTGGACAGCAGCTCTGAGAAGATGAACTCCTTAGTCTGCCTGCTCTGCCGACTCCTCCAGGAGTGTCCGATCACTCCCACGCGAGTACAGGTTGGACAGCAGCTCTGAGAAGATGAACTCCTTGGTCTGCGTGCTCTGCCAACTCCTCCAGGAGTGTCTGATTACTCCCACGCGAGTACATGTTGGAAAGCAGCTCTGAGAAGATGAGCTCCATGGTCTGCCTGCTATGCTGACTCCTCCACGAGTGTCTTCTCATTCCCACGCGAGTACAGGTTGGACAGCAGCTCTGAGACGCAGCATCTCATGGTGCCGCTGTGCCTGCTCGGCCGACTCCTCCACGAGTCTCTTCTGGTTCCCACGCGAGTACAGGTTGTACAGCAGCTCTGAGTAGCAGCATCTCGTCGCAACGCTGTGCCTGCTCTGCCTACTCCTCCACGAGTGTCTTCTGGTTCCCCCGCGAGTGCAGGTTGGACAGCAGCTCTGAGAAGATGAACTCCTTGGTCTGCCTGCTCTGCCGACTCCTCCAGGAGTGTCTGCTCATTCCCACGCGTGTACAGGTGCGACAGCAGCTCTGAGGAGCAGCATCTCATCGCGCCTCTGTGCCTGCACTGCCGACTCCTCCAGGAGTGTCTGCTCGTTCCCACGTGAGTACAGATTGGACAGCAGCTCTGAGAAAATGAACTCCTTGGTCTGCCTGCTCTGCCGACTCCTCCAGGAGTGTCTGCTCGTTCCCATGGGAGCACAGTTTGGACAACAGCTCTGAAAAGCAGCACCTCGTCGCGCCGCTGTGCCTGCTCTGCCGACTCCTCCGTGAGTGTCTTCTGGTTCCCACGCTAGTGAAGGTTGGACGGCAGCTCTGAGAAGACCAATTCCTTGGTCCGCCTGCTCTGCCGACTCCTCCAGGAGTGTCTTCTTGTTCCCACGCGAGTACAGGTTGGACAGCAGCTCTGAGAAGATGAAATCCTTGGTCTCCCTGCTCTGCCGACTCCTCCAGGAGTGTCTTCTTGTTCCCACGTGAGTACAGCTTGGACAGCAGCTCTGAGAAGATGAACTCCATGGTCTGTCTGCTCTGCCGACTCCTCCAGGAGAGTCTTCTTGTTCCCACGCGAGTACAGGTTGGACAGCAGCTCTGAGAAGATGATATCCTTGGTGGGCCTGCTCTTCCGACTCCTCCAGGAGTGTCTGCTTCTTCCCACGCCAGTACAGGTTGGACAGCAGCTCTGAGAAGATGAACTCCTTAGTCTGCCTGCTCTGCCGACTCCTCCAAGAGTGTCTTCTCGTTCCCATGCGAGTACAGGTTGGACAGCAGCTCTGAAAAGCAGCACATCGTCGCGCCGCTGTGCCAGCTGTGCCGACTCCTCCATGAGTGTCTTCTGGTTCCCACGCTAGTGCAGGTTGGACAGCAGCTCTGAGAAGATGAACTCCTTGGTCTGCCTGCGCTGCCGACTCCTCCAGGAGTGTGTGCTCTATCCCACGCGAGTACAGGTTGGACAGCAGCTAAGAGAAGATGAACTCCTTGTTCTGCCTCCTCTGCCGACTCCTCCAGGACTGTCCGATCACTCCGACGCGAGTACGGGTTGGACAGCAGTTCTGAGAAGATGAACTCCTTGGTCTGCCTGCTCAGCCGACTCCTCCAGGAGTGTCCGATCACTCCCACGCGAGTACAGGTTGCACAGCAGCTCTGAGAAGTTGAACTCCTTGGTCTGCCTGCTCTGCCGACTCCTCCAGGAGTGTCTGATTACTCCCACGCGAGTACAGGTTGGACAGCAGCTCTGAGAAGATGAACTCCTTGGTCTGCCTGCTATGCCGACTCCTCCACGAGTGTCTTCTCATTCCCACGCGACTACAGGTTGGACAGCAGCTCTGAGACGCAGCATCTCATGGCGCCACTGTGCCTGCTCTGCCGACTCATCCACGAGTCTCTTCTGGTTCCCACGCGAGTGCAGGTTGGACAGCAGCTCTCAGAAGATGAACTCCTTGGTCTCTCTGCTCTGCCGACTCCTCCAGGGGTGTCTGATCGTTCCCACGCGAGTACAGGTTGGACAGCAGCTCTGAGAAGATGAAATCCTTGGTATCCCTGCTCTGCCGACTCGTAAAGGAGTGTCTTCTCGTTCCCACGCGAGTACAGGTGGGACAGCAGCTCTGAGAAGATGAACTCTTTGGTCTGCCTGCTCTGCCGACTCCTCCGGGAGTGTCTCATTACTCGCACGCGAGTACAGGTTGGACAGCAGCTCTGAGAAGATGAACTCCTTGGTCTGCCTGCTCTGCCGACTCCTCCAGGAGTGTCTGATTATTCCCACGCGAGTACAGGTTGGACAGCAGCTCTGAGAAGGTGAACTCCTTGGTCTGCCGGCTCTGCCGATTCCTCCACGAGTGTCTTCTCATTCCCACGCGAGTACAGGTTCGAGAGCAGCTCTGAGAAGCAGCATCTCATCTCGCCGCTGTGCCTGCTCTGCCGACTCCTCCACGAGACTCTTCTGGTTCCCACGCGAGTGCAGGTTGGACAGCAGCGCTGAGAAGACGAACTGCTTGGTCTGCGTGCTCTGCCGACTCCTCCAGGAGTGTCTCCTCGTTCCCACTTGAGTACAGGTTCGACATCAGCTCTGAGAAGATGAACTCCTTGGTCTGCCTGCTCTGCCGACTCCTTCAGGAGTGTCTGCTCGTTCCCAGGCGAGTACAGGTTGGACAGCAGCTCTGAGAAGCAGCATCTCATCGCGCCGCTCTGCCTGCTCTGCCGACTCCTCCAGGAGTGTCTTCTCGTTCCCACGCGAGTACAGGTTCGACAGCAGTTCTGAGAAGCAGCACCTCGCCGCGCCGCTGTGCCTGCTCTGCTGACTCCTCCACGATTGTCTACTGGTTCCCACGCTAGTGCAGGTTGGACAGCAGCTCTGAGAAGATGAACACCTTGGTCTGCCTGCTCTGCCGACTCCTCCAGGAGTGTGTGCTCTATCCCACGCGAGTACAGGTTGGACAGCAGCTACAAGAAGATGAACTCCTTGGTCTGCCTGCTCTGCCAACTCCTCCAGGAGTGTCTGCTCATTCCCACGCGAGTACTGGTTGGAAGGCAGCTCTGAGAAGACGAACTCCTTGGTCTACCTGCTCTGCAGAGTCCTCCAGGAGTGTCTGATCATTCCCACGCGAGTACAGGTTGGACAGCAGCTCTGAGAAGGCGAACTCCTTGGTCTGCCTGCTCTTCCGAATCCTCCAGGAGTGTCTGCTCATTCCCACGCGAGTACAGGTTGGACAGCAGCTCTGAGAAGATGAACTCCTTGGTCTCCCTGCTCTGCCGACTCCTCAGGAAGTGTCTCCTCGTTCCCACGCGAGTACAGGTTGGACAGCAGCTCTGAGAAGATGAAATCTTTGGTCTGCCTACTCTGCCGACTCCTCCAGGAGTGTCTGATTACTCCCACGCGAGTACAGGTTGGACAGCAGCTCTGAGAATATGAACTCATTGGTCTGCCTGCTCTGCCGAATCCTCCAGGAGTGTCTGCTCATTCCCACGCGAGTACAGGTGGGAAGGCAGCTCTGAGAAGATGATCTCCTTGGTCTACCTGCTCTGCAGTGTCCTCCAAGAGTGTCTGATCATTCCCACGCGAGTACAGGTTGGACAGCAGCTCTGAGAAGATGAACTCCTTGGTCTGTCGGCTCTGCCGACTCCTCCAGGAGTGTCTTCTTGTTCCCACGCGAGTACAGGTTGGACAGCAGCTCTGAGAAGATGATATCCTTGGTGGGCCTGCTCTGCCGACTCCTCCAGGAGTGTCTGCTTCTTCCCACGCCAGTACAGGTTGGACAGCAGCTCTGAGAAGATGAACTCCTTAGTCTGCCTGCTCTGCCGACTCCTCCAAGAGTGTCTTCTCGTTCCCATGCGAGTACAGGTTGGACAGCAGCTCTGAAAAGCAGCACCTCGTCACGCCGCTGTGCCTGCTGTGCCGACTCCTCCTTGAGTGCCTTCTGGTTCCCACGCTAGTGCAGGTTGGACAGCAGCTCTGAGAAGATGAACTCCTTGGTCTGCCTGCGCTGCCAACTCCTCCAGGAGTGTGTGCCCTATCCCATGCGAGTACAGGTTGGACAGCAGCTAAGAGAAGATGAACTCCTTGGTCTGCCTGCTCTGCCGACTCCTCCAGGAGTGTCCGATCACTCCGACGCGAGTACGGGTTGGACAGCAGCTCTGAGAAGATGAACTCCTTGGTCTGCCTGCTCTGCCGACTCCTCCAGGAGTGTCTGATTACTCCCACGCGAGTACAGGTTGGACAGCAGCTCTGAGAAGATGAACTCCTTGGTCTGCCTGCTATGCCGATTCCTCCACGGGTGTCTTCTCATTCCCACGCGAGTACAGGTTGGACAGCAGCTCTCAGACGCAGCATCTCATGGCGCCACTGTGCCTGCTCTGCCGACTCATCCACGAGTCTCTTCTGGTTCCCACGCAAGTGCAGGTTGGACAGCAGCTCTCAGAAGATGAACTCCTTGGTCTGTCTGCTCTGCCGACTCCTCCAGGAGTGTCTGATCGTTCCCACGCGAGTACAGGTTGGACAGCAGCTCTGAGAAGATGAAATCCTTGGTATCCCTGCTCTGCCGAATCGTCCAGGAGTGTCTTCTCGTTCCCACGCGAGTACAGGTTGGACAGCAGCTCTGAGAAGATGAACTCTTTGGTCTGCCTGCTCTGCCGACTCCTCCAGGAGTGTCTGATTATTCCCACGCGAGTACAGGTTGGACAGCAGCTCTGAGAAGATGAACTCCTTGGTCTGCCTGCTCTGCCGACTCCTCCAGGAGTGTCTGATCTCTCCCACGCGAGTACAGGTTGGACAGCAGCTCTGAGAAGATGAAGTGCTTGGTCTGCCGGCTCTGCCGATTCCTCCACGAGTGTCTTCTCATTCCCACGCGAGTACAGGTTCGACAGCAGCTCTGAGAAGCAGCATCTCATCTCGTCGCTGTGCCTGCTCTGCCGACTCCTCCACGAGTCTCTTCTGGTTCCCTCGCGAGTGCAGGTTGGACAGCAGCTCTGAGAAGACGAACTGCTTGGTCGGCCTGCTCTGCCGACTCCTCCAGGAGTGTCTGGTCGTTCCCACTTGAGTACAGGTTGGACAGCAGCTCTGAGAAGATGAACTGTTTGGTCTGCCTGCTCTGCCGACTCCTCCATGAGTGTCCGATCATTCCGACGCGAGTAAGGGTTGGACAGCAGCTCTGAGAAGATGAACTCCTTGGTCTGCCTGCTCTGCAGACTCCTCCAGGAGTGTCCGATCACTCCCACGCGAGTACAGGTTGGACAGCAGCTCTGAGAAGATGAACTCTTTGGTCTGCCTGCTCTGCCGACTCCTCAGGAAGTGTCTACTCGTTCCCACGCGAGTACAGGTTGGACAGCAGCTCTGAGAAGATGAACTCTTTGGTCTGCCTGCTTTGCCGACTCCTCCAGGAGGTTCTGATTACTCCCACGCGAGTACAGGTTGGACAGCAGCTCTGAGAAGATGAACTCCTTGGTCTGCCTGCTCTGCCGAATCCTCCAGGAGTGTCTGCTCATTCCCACGCGAGTACAGGTGGGAAGGCAGCTCTGAGAAGACAATCTCCTTGGTCTACCTGCTCTGCAGAGTCCTCCAAGAGTGTCTGATCATTCCCACGCGAGTACAGGCTGGACAGCAGCGCTGAGAAGATGAACTCCTTGGTCTGCCTGCTCTGCCGACTCCTCCAGGAGTGTCTCATTATTCCCACGCGAGTACAGGTTGGACAGCAGCTCTGAGAAGATGAACTCCTTGGTCTGCCTGCTATGCCGACTCCTCCACGAGTGTCTTCTCATTCCCACGCGAGTACAGGTTGGACAGCAGCTCAGAGACGCAGCGTCTCATGGCGCCACTGTTCCTGCTCTGCCGACTCATCCACGAGTCTCTTCTGGTTCCCACGCGAGTGCAGGTTGGACAGCAGCTCTCAGAAGATGAACTCCTTGGTCTGTCTGCTCTGCCGACTCCTCCAGGAGTGTCTGATCGTTCCCACGCGAGTACAGGTTGGACAGCAGCTCTGAGAAGATGAAATCCTTGGTATCCATGCTCTGCCGACTCGTCCAGGAGTGTCTTCTCGTTCCGACGCGAGTACAGGTTGGACAGCAGCTCTGAGAAGATGAATTCTTTGGTCTGCCTGCTCTGCCGACTCCTCCAGGAGTGTCTGCTCATTCCCACGCGTGTAGAGGTTGGACAGCAGCTCTGAGAAGATGAACTGTTTGGTCTGCCTGCTCTGCCGTCTCCTCCATGAGTGTCCGATCACTCCGACGCGAGTACGGGTTGGACAGCAGCTCTGAGAAGATGAACTCCTTGGCCTGCCTGCTCTGCCGACTCCTCCAGGAGTGTCCGATCACTCCCACGCGAGTACAGGTTGGACAGCAGCTGTGAGAAGATGAACTCCTTGGTCTGCGTGCTCTGCCAACTCCTCCAGGAGTGTCTGATTACTCCCACGCGAGTACATGTTGGAAAGCAGCTCTGAGAAGATGAACTCCATGGTCTGCCTGCTATGCCGACTCCTCCACGAGTGTCTTCTCATTCCCACGCGAGTACAGGTTGGACAGCAGCTCTGAGACGCAGCATCTCATGGTGCCGCTGTGCCTGCTCGGCCGACTCCTCCACGAGTCTCTTCTGGTTCCCACGCGAGTACAGGTTGTACAGCAGCTCTGAGTGGCAGCATCTCGTCGCAACGCTGTGCCTGCTCTGCCTACTCCTCCACGAATGTCTTCTGGTTCCCCCGCGAGTGCAGGTTGGACAGCAGCTCTCAGAAGATGAACTCCTTGGTCTGCCTGCTCTGCCGACTCCTCCAGGAGTGTCTGCTCATTCCCACGCGTGTACAGGTTCGAGAGCAGCTCTGAGGAGCAGCATCTCATCGCGCCTCTGTGCCTGCTCTGCCGACTCCTCCAGGAGTGTCTGCTCGTTCCCACGTGAGTACAGGTTGGACAGCAGCTCTGAGAAAATGAACTCCTTGGTCTGCCTGCTCTGCCGACTCCTCCAGGAGTGTCTGCTCGTTCCCATGGGAGCACAGTTTGGACAACAGCTCTGAAAAGCAGCACCTCGTCGCGCCGCTGTGCCTGCTCTGCCGACTCCTCCGTGAGTGTCTTCTGGTTCCCACGCTAGTGCAGGTTGGACAGCAGCTCTGAGAAGACGAATTCCTTGGTCCGCCTGCTCTGCCGACTCCTCCAGGAGTGTCTTCTTGTTCCCACGCGAGTACAGGTTGGACAGCAGCTCTGAGAAGTTGAAATCCTTGGTCTCCCTGCTCTGCCGACTCCTCCAGGAGTGTCTTCTTGTTCCCACGCGAGTACAGCTTGGACAGCAGCTCTGAGAAGATGAAATCCTTGGTCTGTCTGCTCTGCCGACTCCTCCAGGAGAGTCTTCTTGTTCCCACGCGAGTACAGGTTGGACAGCAGCTCTGAGAAGATGATATCCTTGGTGGGCCTGCTCTTCCGACTCCTCCAGGAGTGTCTGCTTCTTCCCACGCCAGTACAGGTTGGACAGCAGCTCTGAGAAGATGAACTCCTTAGTCTGCCTGCTCTGCCGACTCCTCCAAGAGTGTCTTCTCGTTCCCATGCGAGTACAGGTTGGACAGCAGCTCTGAAAAGCAGCACATCGTCGCGCCGCTGTGCCAGCTGTGCCGACTCCTCCATGAGTGTCTTCTGGTTCCCACGCTAGTGCAGGTTGGACAGCAGCTCTGAGAAGATGAACTCCTTGGTCTGCCTGCGCTGCCGACTCCTCCAGGAGTGTGTGCTCTATCCCACGCGAGTACACGTTGGACAGCAGCTAAGAGAAGATGAACTCCTTGTTCTGCCTCCTCTGCCGACTCCTCCAGGACTGTCCGATCACTCCGAAGCGAGTACGGGTTGGACAGCAGCTCTGAGAAGATGAACTCCTTGGTCTGCCTGCTCTGTCGACTCCTCCAGGAGTGTCCGATCACTCCCACGCGAGTACAGGTTGGACAGCAGCTCTGAGAAGATGAACTCCTTGGTCTGCCTGCTCTGCCGACTCCTCCAGGAGTGTCTGATTACTCCCACGCGAGTACAGGTTGGACAGCAGCTCTGAGAAGATGAACTCCTTGGTCTGCCTGCTATGCCGACTCCTCCACGAGTGTCTTCTCATTCCCACGCGAGTACAGGTTGGACAGCAGCTCTGAGACGCAGCATCTCATGGCGCCACTGTGCCTGCTCTGCCGACTCATCCACGAGTCTCTTCTGGTTCCCACGCGAGTGCAGGTTGGACAGCAGCACTCAGAAGATTAACTCCTTGGGCTCTCTGCTCTGCCGACTCCTCCAGGAGTGTCTGATCGTTCCCACGCGAGTACAGGTTGGACAGCAGCTCTGAGAAGATGAAATCCTTGGTATCCCTGCTCTGCCGACTCGTAAAGGAGTGTCTTCTCGTTCCCACGCGAGTACAGGTGGGACAGCAGCTCTGAGAAGATGAACTCTTTGGTCTGCCTGCTCTGCCGACTCCTCCAGGAGTGTCTCATTACTCGCACGCGAGTACAGGTTGGACAGCAGCTCTGAGAAGATGAACTCCTTGGTCTGCCTGCTCTGCCGACTCCTCCAGGAGTGTCTGATTATTCCCACGCGAGTACAGGTTGGACAGCAGCTCTGAGAAGGTGAACTCCTTGGTCTGCCGGCTCTGCCGATTCCTCCACGAGTGTCTTCTCATTCCCACGCGAGTACAGGTTCGAGAGCAGCTCTGAGAAGCAGCATCTCATCTCGCCACTGTGCCTGCTCAGCCGATTCCTCCACGAGTCTCTTCTGGTTCCCACGCGAGTGCAGGTTGGACAGCAGCTCTGAGAAGACGAACTGCTTGGTCTGCGTGCTCTGCCGACTCCTCCAGGAGTGTCTCCTCGTTCCCACTTGAGTACAGGTTCGACATCAGCTCTGAGAAGATGAACTCCTTGGTCTGCCTGCTCTGCCGACTCCTTCAGGAGTGTCTGCTCGTTCCCACGCGAGTACAGGTTGGACAGCAGCTCTGAGAAGCAGCATCTCATCGCGCCGCTCTGCCTGCTCTGCCGACTCCTCCAGGAGTGTCTTCTCGTTCCCACGCGAGTACAGGTTCGACAGCAGTTGTGAGAAGCAGCATCTCGTCGCGCCGCTGTGCCTGCTCTGCTGACTCCTCCACGATTGTCTACTGGTTCCCACGCTAGTGCAGGTTGGACAGCAGCTCTGAGAAGATGAACACATTGGTCTGCCTGCTCTGCCGACTCCTCCAGGAGTGTGTGCTCTATCCCACGCGAGTACAGGTTGGACAGCAGCTACGAGAAGATGAACTCCTTGGTCTGCCTGCTCTGCCAACTCCTCCAGGAGTGTCTGCTCATTCCCACGCGAGTACTGGTTGGAAGGCAGCTCTGAGAAGACGAACTCCTTGGTCTACCTGCTCTGCAGAGTCCTCCAGGAGTGTCTGATCATTCCCACGCGAGTACAGGTTGGACAGCAGCTCTGAGAAGGCGAACTCCTTGGTCTGCCTGCTCTTCCGAATCCTCCAGGAGTGTCTGCTCATTCCCACGCGAGTACAGGTTGGACAGCAGCTCTGAGAAGATGAACTCCTTGGTCTCCCTGCTCTGCCGACTCCTCAGTAACTGTCTCCTCGTTCCCACGCGAGTACAGGTTGGACAGCAGCTCTGAGAAGATGAACTCTTTGGTCTGCCTGCTCTGCCGACTCCTCCAGGAGTGTCTGATTACTCCCACGCGAGTACAGGTTGAACAGCAGCTCTGAGAAGATGAACTCCTTCGTCTGCCTGCTCTGCCGAATCCTCCAGGAGTGTCTGCTCATTCCCACGCGAGTACAGGTGGGAAGGCAGCTCTGAGAAGACGATCTCCTTGGTCTACCTGCTCTGCAGTGTCCTCCAAGAGTGTCTGATCATTCCCACGCGAGTACAGGTTGGACAGCAGCTCTGAGAAGATGAACTCCTTGGTCTGTCAGCTCTGCCGACTCCTCCAGGAGTGTCTTCTTGTTCCCACGCGAGTACAGGTTGCACAGCAGCTCTGAGAAGATGAAATCCTTGGTCTGCCTGCTCTGCCGTCTCCTCCAGGAGAGTCTTCTTGTTCCCACGCGAGTACAGGTTGGACAGCAGCTCTGAGAAGGTGATATCCTTGGTGGGCCTGCTCTTCCGACTCCTCCAGGAGTGTCTGCTTCTTCCCACGCCAGTACAGGTTGGACAGCAGCTCTGAGAAGATGAACTCCTTAGTCTGCCTGCTCTGCCGACTCCTCCAAGAGTGTCTTCTCGTTCCCATGCGAGTACAGGTTGGACAGCAGCTCTGAAAAGCAGCACCTCGTCGCGCCGCTGTGCCTGCTGTGCCGACTCCTCCTTGAGTGTCTTCTGGTTCCCACGCTAGTGCAGGTTGGACAGCAGCTCTGAGAAGATGAACTCCTTGGTCTGCCTGCGCTGCTGACTCCTCCACGAGTGTGTGCCCTATCCCATGCGAGTACAGGTTGGACAGCAGCTAAGAGAAGATGAACTCCTTGGTCTGCCTGCTCTGCCGACTCCTCCAGGAGTGTCCGATCACTCCGACGCGAGTACGGGTTGGACAGCAGCTCTGAGAAGATGAACTCCTTGGTCTGCCTGCTCTGCCGACTCCTCCAGGAGTGTCTGATTACTCCCACGCGAGTACAGGTTGGACAGCAGCTCTGAGAAGATGAACTCCTTGGTCTGCCTGCTATGCCGAGTCCTCCACGAGTGTCTTCTCATTCCCACGCGAGTACAGGTTGGACAGCAGCTCTCAGACGCAGCATCTCATGGCGCCACTGTGCCTGCTCTGCCGACTCATCCACGAGTCTCTTCTGGTTCCCACGCAAGTGCAGGTTGGACAGCAGCTCTCAGAAGATGAACTCCTTGGTCTGTCTGCTCTGCCGACTCCTCCAGGAGTGTCTGATCGTTCCCACGCGAGTACAGGTTGGACAGCAGCTCTGAGAAGATGAACTCCTTGGTCTGCCTGCTCTGCCGACTCCTCCAGGAGTGTCTGATCTCTCCCACGCGAGTACAGGTTGGACAGCAGCTCTGAGAAGATGAAATCCTTGGTATCCCTGCTCTGCCGACTCGTCCAGGAGTGTCTTCTCGTTCCCACGCGAGTACAGGTTGGACAGCAGCTCTGAGAAGATGAACTCTTTGGTCTGCCTGCTCTGCCGACTCCTCCAGGAGTGTCTGATTATTCCCACGCGAGTACAGGTTGGACAGCAGCTCTGAGAAGATGAACTCCTTGGTCTGCCTGCTCTGCCGACTCCTCCAGGAGTGTCTGATCTCTCCCACGCGAGTACAGGTTGGACAGCAGCTCTGAGAAGATGAAGTGCTTGGTCTGCCGGCTCTGCCGATTCCTCCACGAATGTCTTCTCATTCCCACGCGAGTACAGGTTCGACAGCAGCTCTGAGAAGCAGCATCTCATCTCGCCGCTGTGCCTGCTCTGCCGACTCCTCCACGAGTCTCTTCTGGTTCCCTCACGAGTGCAGGTTGGACAGCAGCTCTGAGAAGACGAACTGCTTGGTCTGCCTGCTCTGCCGACTCCTCCAGGAGTGTCTGCTCGTTCCCACTTGAGTACAGGTTGGACAGCAGCTCTGAGAAGATGAACTCCTTGGTCTGCCTGCTCTGCCGACTCCTCCAGGAGTGTCTGCTCATTCCCACGCGAGTACAGGTTGGACAGCAGCTCTGAGAAGATGAACTGTTTGGTCTGCCTGCTCTGCCGACTCCTCCATGAGTGTCCGATCATTCCGACGCGAGTAAGGGTTGGACAGCAGCTCTGAGAAGACGAACTCCTTGGTCTACCTGCTCTGCAGAGTACTCCAGGAGTGTCTGATCATTCCCACGCGAGTACAGGTTGGACAGCAGATCTGAGAAGACGAACTCCTTGGTCTGCCTGCTCTTCCGAATCCTCCAGGAGTGTCTGCTCATTCCCACGCGAGTACAGGTTGGACAGCAGCTCTGAGAAGATGAACTCCTTGGTCTCCCTGCTCTGCCGACTCCTCAGGAAGTGTCTCCTCGTTCCCACGCGAGTACAGGTTGGACAGCAGCTCTGAGAAGATGAAATCTTTGGTCTGCCTGCTCTGCGGACTCCTCCAGGAGTGTCTGATTACTCCCACGCGAGTACAGGTTGGACAGCAGCTCTGAGAATATGAACTCCTTGGTCTGCCTGCTCTGCCGAATCCTCCAGGAGTGTCTGCTCATTCCCACGCGAGTACAGGTGGGAAGGCAGCTCTGAGAAGATGATCTCCTTGGTCTACCTGCTCTGCAGTGTCCTCCAAGAGTGTCTGATCATTCCCACGCGAGTACAGGTTGGACAGCAGCTCTGAGAAGATGAACTCCTTGGTCTGTCGGCTCTGTCGACTCCTCCAGGAGTGTCTTCTTGTTCCCACGCGAGTACAGGTTGGACAGCAGCTCTGAGAAGATGATATCCTTGGTGGGTCTGCTCTTCCGACTCCTCCAGGAGTGTCTGCTTCTTCCCACGCCAGTACAGGTTGGACAGCAGCTCTGAGAAGATGAACTCCTTAGTCTGCCTGCTCTGCCGACTCCTCCAAGTGTGTCTTCTCGTTCCCATGCGAGTACAGGTTGGACAGCAGCTCTGAAAAGCAGCACCTCGTCGCGCCGCTGTGCCTGCTGTGCCGACTCCTCCTTGAGTGTCTTCTGGTTCCCACGCTAGTGCAGGTTGGACAGCAGCTCTGAGAAGATGAACTCCTTGGTCTGCCTGCGCTGCCGACTCCTCCAGGAGTGTGTGCCCTATCCCATGCGAGTACAGGTTGGACAGCAGCTCTGAGAAGGTGAACTCCTTGGTCTGCCGGCTCTGCCGATTCCTCCACGAGTGTCTTCTCATTCCCACGCGAGTACAGGTTCGAGAGCAGCTCTGAGAAGCAGCATCTCATCTCGCCGCTGTGCCTGCTCAGCCGATTCCTCCACGAGTCTCTTCTGGTTCCCACGCGAGTGCAGGTTGGACAGCAGCTCTGAGAAGACGAACTGCTTGGTCTGCGTGCTCTGCCGACTCCTCCAGGAGTGTCTCCTCGTTCCCACTTGAGTACAGGTTGGACATCAGCTCTGAGAAGATGAACTCCTTGGTCTGCCTGCTCTGCCGACTCCTTCAGGAGTGTCTGCTCGTTCCCACGCGAGTACAGGTTGGACAGCAGCTCTGAGAAGCAGCATCTCATCGCGCCGCTCTGCCTGCTCTGCCGACTCCTCCAGGAGTGTCTTCTCGTTCCCACGCGAGTACAGGTTCGACAGCAGTTGTGAGAAGCAGCATCTCGTCGCGCCGCTGTGCCTGCTCTGCTGACTCCTCCACGATTGTCTACTGGTTCCCACGCTAGTGCAGGTTGGACAGCAGCTCTGAGAAGATGAACACCTTGGTCTGCCTGCTCTGCCGACTCCTCCAGGAGTGTGTGCTCTATCCCACGCGAGTACAGGTTGGACAGCAGCTACGAGAAGATGAACTCCTTGGTCTGCCTGCTCTGCCAACTCCTCCAGGAGTGTCTGCTCATTCCCACGCGAGTACTGGTTGGAAGGCAGCTCTGAGAAGACGAACTCCTTGGTCTACCTGCTCTGCAGAGTCCTCCAGGAGTGTCTGATCATTCCCACGCGAGTACAGGTTGGACAGCAGCTCTGAGAAGGCGAACTCCTTGGTCTGCCTGCTCTTCCGAATCCTCCAGGAGTGTCTGCTCATTCCCACGCGAGTACAGGTTGGACAGCAGCTCTGAGAAGATGAACTCCTTGGTCTCCCTGCTCTGCCGACTCCTCAGTAACTGTCTCCTCGTTCCCACGCGAGTACAGGTTGGACAGCAGCTCTGAGAAGATGAACTCTTTGGTCTGCCTGCTCTGCCGACTCCTCCAGGAGTGTCTGATTACTCCCACGCGAGTACAGGTTGGACAGCAGCTCTGAGAAGATGAACTCCTTCGTCTGCCTGCTCTGCCTAATCCTCCAGGAGTGTCTGCTCATTCCCACGCGAGTACAGGTGGGAAGGCAGCTCTGAGAAGACGATCTCCTTGGTCTACCTGCTCTGCAGTGTCCTCCAAGAGTGTCTGATCATTCCCACGCGAGTACAGGTTGGACAGCAGCTCTGAGAAGATGAACTCCTTGGTCTGTCGGCTCTGCCGACTCCTCCAGGAGTGTCTTCTTGTTCCCACGCGAGTACAGGTTGCACAGCAGCTCTGAGAAGATGAAATCCTTGGTCTGCCTGCTCTGCCGTCTCCTCCAGGAGAGTCTTCTTGTTCCCACGCGAGTACAGGTTGGACAGCAGCTCTGAGAAGGTGATATCCTTGGTGGGCCTGCTCTTCCGACTCCTCCAGGAGTGTCTGCTTCTTCCCACGCCAGTACAGGTTGGACAGCAGCTCTGAGAAGATGAACTCCTTAGTCTGCCTGCTCTGCCGACTCCTCCAAGAGTGTCTTCTCGTTCCCATGCGAGTACAGGTTGGACAGCAGCTCTGAAAAGCAGCACCTCGTCGCGCCGCTGTGCCTGCTGTGCCGACTCCTCCTTGAGTGTCTTCTGGTTCCCACGCTAGTGCAGGTTGGACAGCAGCTCTGAGAAGATGAACTCCTTGGTCTGCCTGCGCTGCTGACTCCTCCACGAGTGTGTGCCCTATCCCATGCGAGTACAGGTTGGACAGCAGCTAAGAGAAGATGAACTCCTTGGTCTGCCTGCTCTGCCGACTCCTCCAGGAGTGTCCGATCACTCCGACGCGAGTACGGGTTGGACAGCAGCTCTGAGAAGATGAACTCCTTGGTCTGCCTGCTCTGCCGACTCCTCCAGGAGTGTCTGCTCATTCCCACGCGAGTAGAGGTTGGACAGCAGCTCTGAGAAGATGAACTGTTTGGTCTGCCTGCTCTGCCGTCTCCTCCATGAGTGTCCGATCACTCCGACGCGAGTACGGGTTGGACAGCAGCTCTGAGAAGATGAACTCCTTGGCCTGCCTGCTCTGCCGACTCCTCCAGGAGTGTCCGATCACTCCCACGCGAGTACAGGTTGGACAGCAGCTGTGAGAAGATGAACTCCTTGGTCTGCGTGCTCTGCCAACTCCTCCAGGAGTGTCTGATTACTCCCACGCGAGTACATGTTGGAAAGCAGCTCTGAGAAGATGAACTCCATGGTCTGCCTGCTATGCCGACTCCTCCACGAGTGTCTTCTCATTCCCACGCGAGTACAGGTTGGACAGCAGCTCTGAGACGCAGCATCTCATGGTGCCGCTGTGCCTGCTCGGCCGACTCCTCCACGAGTCTCTTCTGGTTCCCACGCGAGTACAGGTTGTACAGCAGCTCTGAGTAGCAGCATCTCGTCGCAACGCTGTGCCTGCTCTGCCTACTCCTCCACGAATGTCTTCTGGTTCCCCCGCGAGTGCAGGTTGGACAGCAGCTCTCAGAAGATGAACTCCTTGGTCTGCCTGCTCTGCCGACTCCTCCAGGAGTGTCTGCTCATTCCCACGCGTGTACAGGTTCGAGAGCAGCTCTGAGGAGCAGCATCTCATCGCGCCTCTGTGCCTGCTCTGCCGACTCCTCCAGGAGTGTCTGCTCGTTCCCACGTGAGTACAGGTTGGACAGCAGCTCTGAGAAAATGAACTCCTTGGTCTGCCTGCTCTGCCGACTCCTCCAGGAGTGTCTGCTCGTTCCCATGGGAGCACAGTTTGGACAACAGCTCTGAAAAGCAGCACCTCGTCGCGCCGCTGTGCCTGCTCTGCCGACTCCTCCGTGAGTGTCTTCTGGTTCCCACGCTAGTGCAGGTTGGACAGCAGCTCTGAGAAGACGAATTCCTTGGTCCGCCTGCTCTGCCGACTCCTCCAGGAGTGTCTTCTTGTTCCCACGCGAGTACAGGTTGGACAGCAGCTCTGAGAACTTGAAATCCTTGGTCTCCCTGCTCTGCCGACTCCTCCAGGAGTGTCTTCTTGTTCCCACGCGAGTACAGCTTGGACAGCAGCTCTGAGAAGATGAAATCCTTGGTCTGTCTGCTCTGCCGACTCCTCCAGGAGAGTCTTCTTGTTCCCACGCGAGTACAGGTTGGACAGCAGCTCTGAGAAGATGATATCCTTGGTGGGCCTGCTCTTCCGACTCCTCCAGGAGTGTCTGCTTCTTCCCACGCCAGTACAGGTTGGACAGCAGCTCTGAGAAGATGAACTCCTTAGTCTGCCTGCTCTGCCGACTCCTCCAAGAGTGTCTTCTCGTTCCCATGCGAGTACAGGTTGGACAGCAGCTCTGAAAAGCAGCACATCGTCGCGCCGCTGTGCCAGCTGTGCCGACTCCTCCATGAGTGTCTTCTGGTTCCCACGCTAGTGCAGGTTGGACAGCAGCTCTGAGAAGATGAACTCCTTGGTCTGCCTGCGCTGCCGACTCCTCCAGGAGTGTGTGCTCTATCCCACGCGAGTACACGTTGGACAGCAGCTAAGAGAAGATGAACTCCTTGTTCTGCCTCCTCTGCCGACTCCTCCAGGACTGTCCGATCACTCCGAAGCGAGTACGGGTTGGACAGCAGCTCTGAGAAGATGAACTCCTTGGTCTGCCTGCTCTGTCGACTCCTCCAGGAGTGTCCGATCACTCCCACGCGAGTACAGGTTGGACAGCAGCTCTGAGAAGATGAACTCCTTGGTCTGCCTGCTCTGCCGACTCCTCCAGGAGTGTCTGATTACTCCCACGCGAGTACAGGTTGGACAGCAGCTCTGAGAAGATGAACTCCTTGGTCTGCCTGCTATGCCGACTCCTCCACGAGTGTCTTCTCATTCCCACGCGAGTACAGGTTGGACAGCAGCTCTGAGACGCAGCATCTCATGGCCCCACTGTGCCTGCTCTGCCGACTCATCCACGAGTCTCTTCTGGTTCCCACGCGAGTGCAGGTTGGACAGCAGCACTCAGAAGATGAACTCCTTGGGCTCTCTGCTCTGCCGACTCCTCCAGGAGTGTCTGATCGTTCCCACGCGAGTACAGGTTGGACAGCAGCTCTGAGAAGATGAAATCCTTGGTATCCCTGCTCTGCCGACTCGTAAAGGAGTGTCTTCTCGTTCCCACGCGAGTACAGGTGGGACAGCAGCTCTGAGAAGATGAACTCTTTGGTCTGCCTGCTCTGCCGACTCCTCCAGGAGTGTCTCATTACTCGCACGCGAGTACAGGTTGGACAGCAGCTCTGAGAAGATGAACTCCTTGGTCTGCCTGCTCTGCCGACTCCTCCAGGAGTGTCTGATTATTCCCACGCGAGTACAGGTTGGACAGCAGCTCTGAGAAGGTGAACTCCTTGGTCTGCCGGCTCTGCCGATTCCTCCACGAGTGTCTTCTCATTCCCACGCGAGTACAGGTTCGAGAGCAGCTCTGAGAAGCAGCATCTCATCTCGCCACTGTGCCTGCTCAGCCGATTCCTCCACGAGTCTCTTCTGGTTCCCACGCGAGTGCAGGTTGGACAGCAGCTCTGAGAAGACGAACTGCTTGGTCTGCGTGCTCTGCCGACTCCTCCAGGAGTGTCTCCTCGTTCCCACTTGAGTACAGGTTGGACATCAGCTCTGAGAAGATGAACTCCTTGGTCTGCCTGCTCTGCCGACTCCTTCAGGAGTGTCTGCTCGTTCCCACGCGAGTACAGGTTGGACAGCAGCTCTGAGAAGCAGCATCTCATCGCGCCGCTCTGCCTGCTCTGCCGACTCCTCCAGGAGTGTCTTCTCGTTCCCACGCGAGTACAGGTTCGACAGCAGTTGTGAGAAGCAGCATCTCGTCGCGCCGCTGTGCCTGCTCTGCTGACTCCTCCACGATTGTCTACTGGTTCCCACGCTAGTGCAGGTTGGACAGCAGCTCTGAGAAGATGAACACCTTGGTCTGCCTGCTCTGCCGACTCCTCCAGGAGTGTGTGCTCTATCCCACGCGAGTACAGGTTGGACAGCAGCTACGAGAAGATGAACTCCTTGGTCTGCCTGCTCTGCCAACTCCTCCAGGAGTGTCTGCTCATTCCCACGCGAGTACTGGTTGGAAGGCAGCTCTGAGAAGACGAACTCCTTGGTCTACCTGCTCTGCAGAGTCCTCCAGGAGTGTCTGATCATTCCCACGCGAGTACAGGTTGGACAGCAGCTCTGAGAAGGCGAACTCCTTGGTCTGCCTGCTCTTCCGAATCCTCCAGGAGTGTCTGCTCATTCCCACGCGAGTACAGGTTGGACAGCAGCTCTGAGAAGATGAACTCCTTGGTCTCCCTGCTCTGCCGACTCCTCAGTAACTGTCTCCTCGTTCCCACGCGAGTACAGGTTGGACAGCAGCTCTGAGAAGATGAACTCTTTGGTCTGCCTGCTCTGCCGACTCCTCCAGGAGTGTCTGATTACTCCCACGCGAGTACAGGTTGAACAGCAGCTCTGAGAAGATGAACTCCTTCGTCTGCCTGCTCTGCCGAATCCTCCAGGAGTGTCTGCTCATTCCCACGCGAGTACAGGTGGGAAGGCAGCTCTGAGAAGACGATCTCCTTGGTCTACCTGCTCTGCAGTGTCCTCCAAGAGTGTCTGATCATTCCCACGCGAGTACAGGTTGGACAGCAGCTCTGAGAAGATGAACTCCTTGGTCTGTCGGCTCTGCCGACTCCTCCAGGAGTGTCTTCTTGTTCCCACGCGAGTACAGGTTGCACAGCAGCTCTGAGAAGATGAAATCCTTGGTCTGCCTGCTCTGCCGTCTCCTCCAGGAGAGTCTTCTTGTTCCCACGCGAGTACAGGTTGGACAGCAGCTCTGAGAAGGTGATATCCTTGGTGGGCCTGCTCTTCCGACTCCTCCAGGAGTGTCTGCTTCTTCCCACGCCAGTACAGGTTGGACAGCAGCTCTGAGAAGATGAACTCCTTAGTCTGCCTGCTCTGCCGACTCCTCCAAGAGTGTCTTCTCGTTCCCATGCGAGTACAGGTTGGACAGCAGCTCTGAAAAGCAGCACCTCGTCGCGCCGCTGTGCCTGCTGTGCCGACTCCTCCTTGAGTGTCTTCTGGTTCCCACGCTAGTGCAGGTTGGACAGCAGCTCTGAGAAGATGAACTCCTTGGTCTGCCTGCGCTGCTGACTCCTCCACGAGTGTGTGCCCTATCCCATGCGAGTACAGGTTGGACAGCAGCTAAGAGAAGATGAACTCCTTGGTCTGCCTGCTCTGCCGACTCCTCCAGGAGTGTCCGATCACTCCGACGCGAGTACGGGTTGGACAGCAGCTCTGAGAAGATGAACTCCTTGGTCTGCCTGCTCTGCCGACTCCTCCAGGAGTGTCTGATTACTCCCACGCGAGTACAGGTTGGACAGCAGCTCTGAGAAGATGAACTCCTTGGTCTGCCTGCTATGCCGAGTCCTCCACGAGTGTCTTCTCATTCCCACGCGAGTACAGGTTGGACAGCAGCTCTCAGACGCAGCATCTCATGGCGCCACTGTGCCTGCTCTGCCGACTCATCCACGAGTCTCTTCTGGTTCCCACGCAAGTGCAGGTTGGACAGCAGCTCTCAGAAGATGAACTCCTTGGTCTGTCTGCTCTGCCGACTCCTCCAGGAGTGTCTGATCGTTCCCACGCGAGTACAGGTTGGACAGCAGCTCTGAGAAGATGAACTCCTTGGTCTGCCTGCTCTGCCGACTCCTCCAGGAGTGTCTGATCTCTCCCACGCGAGTACAGGTTGGACAGCAGCTCTGAGAAGATGAAATCCTTGGTATCCCTGCTCTGCCGACTCGTCCAGGAGTGTCTTCTCGTTCCCACGCGAGTACAGGTTGGACAGCAGCTCTGAGAAGATGAACTCTTTGGTCTGCCTGCTCTGCCGACTCCTCCAGGAGTGTCTGATTATTCCCACGCGAGTACAGGTTGGACAGCAGCTCTGAGAAGATGAACTCCTTGGTCTGCCTGCTCTGCCGACTCCTCCAGGAGTGTCTGATCTCTCCCACGCGAGTACAGGTTGGACAGCAGCTCTGAGAAGATGAAGTGCTTGGTCTGCCGGCTCTGCCGATTCCTCCACGAATGTCTTCTCATTCCCACGCGAGTACAGGTTCGACAGCAGCTCTGAGAAGCAGCATCTCATCTCGCCGCTGTGCCTGCTCTGCCGACACCTCCACGAGTCTCTTCTGGTTCCCTCACGAGTGCAGGTTGGACAGCAGCTCTGAGAAGACGAACTGCTTGGTCTGCCTGCTCTGCCGACTCCTCCAGGAGTGTCTGCTCGTTCCCACTTGAGTACAGGTTGGACAGCAGCTCTGAGAAGATGAACTCCTTGGTCTGCCTGCTCTGCCGACTCCTCCAGGAGTGTCTGCTCATTCCCACGCGAGTACAGGTTGGACAGCAGCTCTGAGAAGATGAACTGTTTGGTCTGCCTGCTCTGCCGACTCCTCCATGAGTGTCCGATCATTCCGACGCGAGTAAGGGTTGGACAGCAGCTCTGAGAAGACGAACTCCTTGGTCTACCTGCTCTGCAGAGTACTCCAGGAGTGTCTGATCATTCCCACGCGAGTACAGGTTGGACAGCAGATCTGAGAAGACGAACTCCTTGGTCTGCCTGCTCTTCCGAATCCTCCAGGAGTGTCTGCTCATTCCCACGCGAGTACAGGTTGGACAGCAGCTCTGAGAAGATGAACTCCTTGGTCTCCCTGCTCTGCCGACTCCTCAGGAAGTGTCTCCTCGTTCCCACGCGAGTACAGGTTGGACAGCAGCTCTGAGAAGATGAAATCTTTGGTCTGCCTGCTCTGCGGACTCCTCCAGGAGTGTCTGATTACTCCCACGCGAGTACAGGTTGGACAGCAGCTCTGAGAATATGAACTCCTTGGTCTGCCTGCTCTGCCGAATCCTCCAGGAGTGTCTGCTCATTCCCACGCGAGTACAGGTGGGAAGGCAGCTCTGAGAAGATGATCTCCTTGGTCTACCTGCTCTGCAGTGTCCTCCAAGAGTGTCTGATCATTCCCACGCGAGTACAGGTTGGACAGCAGCTCTGAGAAGATGAACTCCTTGGTCTGTCGGCTCTGTCGACTCCTCCAGGAGTGTCTTCTTGTTCCCACGCGAGTACAGGTTGGACAGCAGCTCTGAGAAGATGATATCCTTGGTGGGTCTGCTCTTCCGACTCCTCCAGGAGTGTCTGCTTCTTCCCACGCCAGTACAGGTTGGACAGCAGCTCTGAGAAGATGAACTCCTTAGTCTGCCTGCTCTGCCGACTCCTCCAAGTGTGTCTTCTCGTTCCCATGCGAGTACAGGTTGGACAGCAGCTCTGAAAAGCAGCACCTCGTCGCGCCGCTGTGCCTGCTGTGCCGACTCCTCCTTGAGTGTCTTCTGGTTCCCACGCTAGTGCAGGTTGGACAGCAGCTCTGAGAAGATGAACTCCTTGGTCTGCCTGCGCTGCCGACTCCTCCAGGAGTGTGTGCCCTATCCCATGCGAGTACAGGTTGGACAGCAGCTCTGAGAAGGTGAACTCCTTGGTCTGCCGGCTCTGCCGATTCCTCCACGAGTGTCTTCTCATTCCCACGCGAGTACAGGTTCGAGAGCAGCTCTGAGAAGCAGCATCTCATCTCGCCGCTGTGCCTGCTCAGCCGATTCCTCCACGAGTCTCTTCTGGTTCCCACGCGAGTGCAGGTTGGACAGCAGCTCTGAGAAGACGAACTGCTTGGTCTGCGTGCTCTGCCGACTCCTCCAGGAGTGTCTCCTCGTTCCCACTTGAGTACAGGTTGGACATCAGCTCTGAGAAGATGAACTCCTTGGTCTGCCTGCTCTGCCGACTCCTTCAGGAGTGTCTGCTCGTTCCCACGCGAGTACAGGTTGGACAGCAGCTCTGAGAAGCAGCATCTCATCGCGCCGCTCTGCCTGCTCTGCCGACTCCTCCAGGAGTGTCTTCTCGTTCCCACGCGAGTACAGGTTCGACAGCAGTTGTGAGAAGCAGCATCTCGTCGCGCCGCTGTGCCTGCTCTGCTGACTCCTCCACGATTGTCTACTGGTTCCCACGCTAGTGCAGGTTGGACAGCAGCTCTGAGAAGATGAACACCTTGGTCTGCCTGCTCTGCCGACTCCTCCAGGAGTGTGTGCTCTATCCCACGCGAGTACAGGTTGGACAGCAGCTACGAGAAGATGAACTCCTTGGTCTGCCTGCTCTGCCAACTCCTCCAGGAGTGTCTGCTCATTCCCACGCGAGTACTGGTTGGAAGGCAGCTCTGAGAAGACGAACTCCTTGGTCTACCTGCTCTGCAGAGTCCTCCAGGAGTGTCTGATCATTCCCACGCGAGTACAGGTTGGACAGCAGCTCTGAGAAGGCGAACTCCTTGGTCTGCCTGCTCTTCCGAATCCTCCAGGAGTGTCTGCTCATTCCCACGCGAGTACAGGTTGGACAGCAGCTCTGAGAAGATGAACTCCTTGGTCTCCCTGCTCTGCCGACTCCTCAGTAACTGTCTCCTCGTTCCCACGCGAGTACAGGTTGGACAGCAGCTCTGAGAAGATGAACTCTTTGGTCTGCCTGCTCTGCCGACTCCTCCAGGAGTGTCTGATTACTCCCACGCGAGTACAGGTTGGACAGCAGCTCTGAGAAGATGAACTCCTTCGTCTGCCTGCTCTGCCTAATCCTCCAGGAGTGTCTGCTCATTCCCACGCGAGTACAGGTGGGAAGGCAGCTCTGAGAAGACGATCTCCTTGGTCTACCTGCTCTGCAGTGTCCTCCAAGAGTGTCTGATCATTCCCACGCGAGTACAGGTTGGACAGCAGCTCTGAGAAGATGAACTCCTTGGTCTGTCGGCTCTGCCGACTCCTCCAGGAGTGTCTTCTTGTTCCCACGCGAGTACAGGTTGCACAGCAGCTCTGAGAAGATGAAATCCTTGGTCTGCCTGCTCTGCCGTCTCCTCCAGGAGAGTCTTCTTGTTCCCACGCGAGTACAGGTTGGACAGCAGCTCTGAGAAGGTGATATCCTTGGTGGGCCTGCTCTTCCGACTCCTCCAGGAGTGTCTGCTTCTTCCCACGCCAGTACAGGTTGGACAGCAGCTCTGAGAAGATGAACTCCTTAGTCTGCCTGCTCTGCCGACTCCTCCAAGAGTGTCTTCTCGTTCCCATGCGAGTACAGGTTGGACAGCAGCTCTGAAAAGCAGCACCTCGTCGCGCCGCTGTGCCTGCTGTGCCGACTCCTCCTTGAGTGTCTTCTGGTTCCCACGCTAGTGCAGGTTGGACAGCAGCTCTGAGAAGATGAACTCCTTGGTCTGCCTGCGCTGCTGACTCCTCCACGAGTGTGTGCCCTATCCCATGCGAGTACAGGTTGGACAGCAGCTAAGAGAAGATGAACTCCTTGGTCTGCCTGCTCTGCCGACTCCTCCAGGAGTGTCCGATCACTCCGACGCGAGTACGGGTTGGACAGCAGCTCTGAGAAGATGAACTCCTTGGTCTGCCTGCTCTGCCGACTCCTCCAGGAGTGTCTGATTACTCCCACGCGAGTACAGGTTGGACAGCAGCTCTGAGAAGATGAACTCCTTGGTCTGCCTGCTATGCCGAGTCCTCCACGAGTGTCTTCTCATTCCCACGCGAGTACAGGTTGGACAGCAGCTCTCAGACGCAGCATCTCATGGCGCCACTGTGCCTGCTCTGCCGACTCATCCACGAGTCTCTTCTGGTTCCCACGCAAGTGCAGGTTGGACAGCAGCTCTCAGAAGATGAACTCCTTGGTCTGTCTGCTCTGCCGACTCCTCCAGGAGTGTCTGATCGTTCCCACGCGAGTACAGGTTGGACAGCAGCTCTGAGAAGATGAACTCCTTGGTCTGCCTGCTCTGCCGACTCCTCCAGGAGTGTCTGATCTCTCCCACGCGAGTACAGGTTGGACAGCAGCTCTGAGAAGATGAAATCCTTGGTATCCCTGCTCTGCCGACTCGTCCAGGAGTGTCTTCTCGTTCCCACGCGAGTACAGGTTGGACAGCAGCTCTGAGAAGATGAACTCTTTGGTCTGCCTGCTCTGCCGACTCCTCCAGGAGTGTCTGATTATTCCCACGCGAGTACAGGTTGGACAGCAGCTCTGAGAAGATGAACTCCTTCGTCTGCCTGCTCTGCCGACTCCTCCAGGAGTGTCTGATCTCTCCCACGCGAGTACAGGTTGGACAGCAGCTCTGAGAAGATGAAGTGCTTGGTCTGCCGGCTCTGCCGATTCCTCCACGAATGTCTTCTCATTCCCACGCGAGTACAGGTTCGACAGCAGCTCTGAGAAGCAGCATCTCATCTCGCCGCTGTGCCTGCTCTGCCGACTCCTCCACGAGTCTCTTCTGGTTCCCTCGCGAGTGCAGGTTGGACAGCAGCTCTGAGAAGACGAACTGCTTGGTCTGCCTGCTCTGCCGACTCCTCCAGGAGTGTCTGCTCCTTCCCACTTGAGTACAGGTTGGACAGCAGCTCTGAGAAGATGAACTCCTTGGTCTGCCTGCTCTGCCGACTCCTCCAGGAGTGTCTGCTCATTCCCACGCGAGTACAGGTTGGACAGCAGCTCTGAGAAGATGAACTGTTTGGTCTGCCTGCTCTGCCGACTCCTCCATGAGTGTCCGATCATTCCGACGCGAGTAAGGGTTGGACAGCAGCTCTGAGAAGACGAACTCCTTGGTCTACCTGCTCTGCAGAGTACTCCAGGAGTGTCTGATCATTCCCACGCGAGTACAGGTTGGACAGCAGATCTGAGAAGACGAACTCCTTGGTCTGCCTGCTCTTCCGAATCCTCCAGGAGTGTCTGCTCATTCCCACGCGAGTACAGGTTGGACAGCAGCTCTGAGAAGATGAACTCCTTGGTCTCCCTGCTCTGCCGACTCCTCAGGAAGTGTCTCCTCGTTCCCACGCGAGTACAGGTTGGACAGCAGCTCTGAGAAGATGAAATCTTTGGTCTGCCTGCTCTGCGGACTCCTCCAGGAGTGTCTGATTACTCCCACGCGAGTACAGGTTGGACAGCAGCTCTGAGAATATGAACTCCTTGGTCTGCCTGCTCTGCCGAATCCTCCAGGAGTGTCTGCTCATTCCCACGCGAGTACAGGTGGGAAGGCAGCTCTGAGAAGATGATCTCCTTGGTCTACCTGCTCTGCAGTGTCCTCCAAGAGTGTCTGATCATTCCCACGCGAGTACAGGTTGGACAGCAGCTCTGAGAAGATGAACTCCTTTGTCTGTCGGCTCTGTCGACTCCTCCAGGAGTGTCTTCTTGTTCCCACGCGAGTACAGGTTGGACAGCAGCTCTGAGAAGATGATATCCTTGGTGGGCCTGCTCTTCCGACTCCTCCAGGAGTGTCTGCTTCTTCCCACGCCAGTACAGGTTGGACAGCAGCTCTGAGAAGATGAACTCCTTAGTCTGCCTGCTCTGCCGAATCCTCCAAGTGTGTCTTCTCGTTCCCATGCGAGTACAGGTTGGACAGCAGCTCTGAAAAGCAGCACCTCGTCGCGCCGCTGTGCCTGCTGTGCCGACTCCTCCTTGAGTGTCTTCTGGTTCCCACGCTAGTGCAGGTTGGACAGCAGCTCTGAGAAGATGAACTCCTTGGTCTCCCTGCGCTGCCGACTCCTCCAGGAGTGTGTGCCCTATCCCATGCGAGTACAGGTTGGACAGCAGCTCTGAGAAGGTGAACTCCTTGGTCTGCCGGCTCTGCCGATTCCTCCACGAGTGTCTTCTCATTCCCACGCGAGTACAGGTTCGAGAGCAGCTCTGAGAAGCAGCATCTCATCTCGCCGCTGTGCCTGCTCAGCCGATTCCTCCACGAGTCTCTTCTGGTTCCCACGCGAGTGCAGGTTGGACAGCAGCGCTGAGAAGACGAACTGCTTGGTCTGCGTGCTCTGCCGACTCCTCCAGGAGTGTCTCCTCGTTCCCACTTGAGTACAGGTTCGACATCAGCTCTGAGAAGATGAACTCCTTGGTCTGCCTGCTCTGCCGACTCCTTCAGGAGTGTCTGCTCGTTCCCAGGCGAGTACAGGTTGGACAGCAGCTCTGAGAAGCAGCATCTCATCGCGCCACTCTGCCTGCTCTGCCGACTCCTCCAGGAGTGTCTTCTCGTTCCCACGCGAGTACAGGTTCGACAGCAGTTCTGAGAAGCAGCACCTCGCCGCGCCGCTGTGCCTGCTCTGCTGACTCCTCCACGATTGTCTACTGGTACCCACGCTAGTGCAGGTTGGACAGCAGCTCTGAGAAGATGAACACCTTGGTCTGCCTGCTCTGCCGACTCCTCCAGGAGTGTGTGCTCTATCCCACGCGAGTACAGGTTGGACAGCAGCTACAAGAAGATGAACTCCTTGGTCTGCCTGCTCTGCCAACTCCTCCAGGAGTGTCTGCTCATTCCCACGCGAGTACTGGTTGGAAGGCAGCTCTGAGAAGACGAACTCCTTGGTCTACCTGCTCTGCAGAGTACTCCAGGAGTGTCTGATCATTCCCACGCGAGTACAGGTTGGACAGCAGCTCTGAGAAGATGAACTCCTTGGTCTGCCTGCTCTTCCGAATCCTCCAGGAGTGTCTGCTCATTCCCACGCGAGTACAGGTTGGACAGCAGCTCTGAGAAGATGAAATCTTTGGTCTGCCTACTCTGCCGACTCCTCCAGGAGTGTCTGATTACTCCCACGCGAGTACAGGTTGGACAGCAGCTCTGAGAATATGAACTCATTGGTCTGCCTGCTCTGCCGAATCCTCCAGGAGTGTCTGCTCATTCCCACGCGAGTACAGGTGGGAAGGCAGCTCTGAGAAGATGATCTCCTTGGTCTACCTGCTCTGCAGTGTCCTCCAAGAGTGTCTGATCAATCCCACGCGAGTACAGGTTGGACAGCAGCTCTGAGAAGATGAACTCCTTGGTCTGTCGGCTCTGCCGACTCCTCCAGGAGTGTCTTCTTGTTCCCACGCGAGTACAGGTTGGACAGCAGCTCTGAGAAGATGATATCCTTGGTGGGCCTGCTCTGCCGACTCCTCCAGGAGTGTCTGCTTCTTCCCACGCCAGTACAGGTTGGACAGCAGCTCTGAGAAGATGAACTCCTTAGTCTGCCTGCTCTGCCGACTCCTCCAAGAGTGTCTTCTCGTTCCCATGCGAGTACAGGTTGGACAGCAGCTCTGAAAAGCAGCACCTCGTCGCGCCGCTGTGCCTGCTGTGCCGACTCCTCCTTGAGTGTCTTCTGGTTCCCACGCTAGTGCAGGTTGGACAGCAGCTCTGAGAAGATGAACTCCTTGGTCTGCCTGCGCTGCCAACTCCTCCAGGAGTGTGTGCCCTATCCCATGCGAGTACAGGTTGGACAGCAGCTAAGAGAAGATGAACTCCTTGGTCTGCCTGCTCTGCCGACTCCTCCAGGAGTGTCCGATCACTCCGACGCGAGTACGGGTTGGACAGCAGCTCTGAGAAGATGAACTCCTTGGTCTGCCTGCTCTGCCGACTCCTCCAGGAGTGTCTGATTACTCCCACGCGAGTACAGGTTGGACAGCAGCTCTGAGAAGATGAACTCCTTGGTCTGCCTGCTATGCCGATTCCTCCACGAGTGTCTTCTCATTCCCACGCGAGTACAGGTTGGACAGCAGCTCTCAGACCCAGCATCTCATGGCGCCACTGTGCCTGCTCTGCCGACTCATCCACGAGTCTCTTCTGGTTCCCACGCAAGTGCAGGTTGGACAGCAGCTCTCAGAAGATGAACTCCTTGGTCTGTCTGCTCTGCCGACTCCTCCAGGAGTGTCTGATCGTTCCCACGCGAGTACAGGTTGGACAGCAGCTCTGAGAAGATGAAATCCTTGGTATCCCTGCTCTGCCGACTCGTCCAGGAGTGTCTGATCGTTCCCACGCGAGTACAGGTTGGACAGCAGCTCTGAGAAGATGAAATCCTTGGTATCCCTGCTCTGCCGACTCGTCCAGGAGTGTCTTCTCGTTCCCACGCGAGTACGGGTTGGACAGCAGCTCTGAGAAGATGAAATCTTTGGTCTGCCTGCTCTGCCGACTCCTCCAGGAGTGTCTGATTATTCCCACGCGAGTACAGTTTGGACAGCAGCTCTGAGAAGATGAACTCCTTGGTCTGCCTGCTCTGCCGACTCCTCCAGGAGTGTCTGATCTCTCCCACGCGAGTACAGGTTGGACAGCAGCTCTGAGAAGATGAAGTGCTTGGTCTGCCGGCTCTGCCGATTCCTCCACGAATGTCTTCTCATTCCCACGCGAGTACAGGTTCGACAGCAGCTCTGAGAAGCAGCATCTCATCTCGTAGCTGTGCCTGCTCTGCCGACTCCTCCACGAGTCTCTTCTGGTTCCCTCGCGAGTGCAGGATGGACAGCAGCTCTGAGAAGACGAACTGCTTGGTCGGCCTGCTCTGCCGACTCCTCCAGGAGTGTCTGGTCGTTCCCACTTGAGTACAGGTTGGACAGCAGCTCTGAGAAGATGAACTGTTTGGTCTGCCTGCTCTGCCGACTCCTCCATGAGTGTCCGATCATTCCGACGCGAGTAAGGGTTGGACAGCAGCTCTGAGAAGATGAACTCCTTCGTCTGCCTGCTCTGCAGACTCCTCCAGGAGTGTCCGATCACCCCCACGCGAGTACAGGTTGGACAGCAGCTCTGAGAAAATGAACTCTTTGGTCTGCCTGCTCTGCCGACTCCTCAGGAAGTGTCTACTCGTTCCCACGCGAGTACAGGTTGGACAGCAGCTCTGAGAAGATGAACTCTTTGGTCTGCCTGCTCTGCCGACTCCTCCAGGAGGTTCTGATTACTCCCACGCGAGTACAGGTTGGACAGCAGCTCTGAGAAGATGAACTCCTTGGTCTGCCTGCTCTGCCGAATCCTCCAGGAGTGTCTGCTCATTCCCACGCGAGTACAGGTGGGAAGGCAGCTCTGAGAAGACGATCTCCTTGGTCTACCTGCTCTGCAGAGTCCTCCAAGAGTGTCTGATCATTCCCACGCGAGTACAGGCTGGACAGCAGCGCTGAGAAGATGAACTCCTTGGTCTGCCTGCTCTGCCGACTCCTCCAGGAGTGTCTCATTACTCCCACGCGAGTACAGGTTGGACAGCAGCTCTGAGAAGATGAACTCCTTGGTCTGCCTGCTATGCCGACTCCTCCACGAGTGTCTTCTCATTCCCACGCGAGTACAGGTTGGACAGCAGATCAGAGACGCAGCGTCTCATGGCGCCACTGTTCCTGCTCTGCCGACTCATCCACGAGTCTCTTCTGGTTCCCACGCGAGTGCAGGTTGGACAGCATCTCTCAGAAGATGAACTCCTTGGTCTATCTGCTCTGCCGACTCCTCCAGGAGTGTCTGATCGTTCCCACGCGAGTACAGGTTGGACAGCAGCTCTGAGAAGATGAAATCCTTGGTATCCCTGCTCTGCCGACTCGTCCAGGAGTGTCTTCTCGTTCCGACGCGAGTACAGGTTGGACAGCAGCTCTGAGAAGATGAATTCTTTGGTCTGCCTGCTCTGCCGACTCCTCCAGGAGTGTCTGCTCATTCCCACGCGAGTAGAGGTTGGACAGCAGCTCTGAGAAGATGAACTGTTTGGTCTGCCTGCTCTGCCGTCTCCTCCAGGAGTGTCCGATCACTCCGACGCGAGTACGGGTTGGACAGCAGCTCTGAGAAGATGAACTCCTTGGCCTGCCTGCTCTGCCGACTCCTCCAGGAGTGTCCGATCACTCCCACGCGAGTACAGGTTGGACAGCAGCTGTGAGAAGATGAACTCCTTGGTCTGCGTGCTCTGCCAACTCCTCCAGGAGTGTCTGATTACTCCCACGCGAGTAAGGGTTGGACAGCAGCTCTGAGAAGATGAACTCCATGGTCTGCCTGCTATGCCGACTCCTCCACGAGTGTCTTCTCATTCCCACGCGAGTACAGGTTGGACAGCAGCTCTGAGACGCAGCATCTCATGGTGCCGCTGTGCCTGCTCGGCCGACTCCTCCACGAGTCTCTTCTGGTTCCCACGCGAGTACAGGTTGTACAGCAGCTCTGAGTAGCAGCATCTCGTCGCAACGCTGTGCCTGCTCTGCCTACTCCTCCACGAGTGTCTTCTGGTTCCCCCGCGAGTGCAGGTTGGACAGCAGCTCTCAGAAGATGAACTCCTTGGTCTGCCTGCTCTGCCGACTCCTCCAGGAGTGTCTGCTCATTCCCACGCGTGTACAGGTTCGACAGCAGCTCTGAGGAGCAGCATCTCATCGCGCCTCTGTGCCTGCTCTGCCGACTCCTCCAGGAGTGTCTGCTCGTTCCCACGTGAGTACAGGTTGGACAGCAGCTCTGAGAAAATGAACTCCTTGGTCTGCCTGCTCTGCCGACTCCTCCAGGAGTGTCTGCTCGTTCCCATGGGAGCACAGTTTGGACAACAGCTCTGAAAAGCAGCACCTCGTCGCGCCGCTGTGCCTGCTCTGCCGACTCCTCCGTGAGTGTCTTCTGGTTCCCACGCTAGTGCAGGTTGGACAGCAGCTCTGAGAAGACGAATTCCTTGGTCCGCCTGCTCTGCCGACTCCTCCAGGAGTGTCTTCTTGTTCCCACGCGAGTACAGGTTGGACAGCAGCTCTGAGAAGATGAAATCCTTGGTCTCCCTGCTCTGCCGACTCCTCCAGGAGTGTCTTCTTGTTCCCACGCGAGTACAGCTTGGACAGCAGCTCTGAGAAGATGAAATCCTTGGTCTGTCTGCTCTGCCGACTCCTCCAGGAGAGTCTTCTTGTTCCCACGCGAGTACAGGTTGGACAGCAGCTCTGAGAAGATGATATCCTTGGTGGGCCTGCTCTTCCGACTCCTCCAGGAGTGTCTGCTTCTTCCCACGCCAGTACAGGTTGGACAGCAGCTCTGAGAAGATGAACTCCTTAGTCTGCCTGCTCTGCCGACTCCTCCAAGAGTGTCTTCTCGTTCCCATGCGAGTACAGGTTGGACAGCAGCTCTGAAAAGCAGCACATCGTCGCGCCGCTGTGCCAGCTGTGCCGACTCCTCCATGAGTGTCTTCTGGTTCCCACGCTAGTGCAGGTTGGACAGCAGCTCTGAGTAGATGAACTCCTTGGTCTGCCTGCGCTGCCGACTCCTCCAGGAGTGTGTGCTCTATCCCACGCGAGTACAGGTTGGACAGCAGCTAAGAGAAGATGAACTCCTTGTTCTGCCTCCTCTGCCGACTCCTCCAGGACTGTCCGATCACTCCGACGCGAGTACGGGTTGGACAGCAGCTCTGAGAAGATGAACTCCTTGGTCTGCCTGCTCTGCCGACTCCTCCAGGAGTGTCCGATCACTCCCACGCGAGTACAGGTTGCACAGCAGCTCTGAGAAGATGAACTCCTTGGTCTGCCTGCTCTGCCGACTCCTCCAGGAGTGTCTGATTACTCCCACGCGAGTACAGGTTGGACAGAAGCTCTGAGAAGATGAACTCCTTGGTCTGCCTGCTATGCCGACTCCTCCACGAGTGTCTTCTCATTCCCACGCGAGTACAGGTTGGACAGCAGCTCTGAGACGCAGCATCTCATGGCGCCACTGTGCCTGCTCTGCCGACTCATCCACGAGTCTCTTCTGGTTCCCACGCGCGTGCAGGTTGGACAGCAGCACTCAGAAGATGAACTCCTTGGGCTCTCTGCTCTGCCGACTCCTCCAGGAGTGTCTGATCGTTCCCACGCGAGTACAGGTTGGACAGCAGCTCTGAGAAGATGAAATCCTTGGTATCCCTGCTCTGCCGACTCGTAAAGGAGTGTCTTCTCGTTCCCACGCGAGTACAGGTGGGACAGCAGCTCTGAGAAGATGAACTCTTTGGTCTGCCTGCTCTGCCGACTCCTCCAGGAGTGTCTCATTACTCGCACGCGAGTACAGGTTGGACAGCAGCTCTGAGAAGATGAACTCCTTGGTCTGCCTGCTCTGCCGACTCCTCCAGGAGTGTCTGATTATTCCCACGCGAGTACAGGTTGGACAGCAGCTCTGAGAAGTTGAACTCCTTGGTCTGCCGGCTCTGCCGATTCCTCCACGAGTGTCTTCTCATTCCCACGCGAGTACAGGTTCGAGAGCAGCTCTGAGAAGCAGCATCTCATCTCGCCGCTGTGCCTGCTCAGCCGATTCCTCCACGAGTCTCTTCTGGTTCCCACGCGAGTGCAGGTTGGACAGCAGCTCTGAGAAGACGAACTGCTTGGTCTGCGTGCTCTGCCGACTCCTCCAGGAGTGTCTCCTCGTTCCCACTTGAGTACAGGTTGGACATCAGCTCTGAGAAGATGAACTCCTTGGTCTGCCTGCTCTGCCGACTCCTTCAGGAGTGTCTGCTCATTCCCACGCGAGTACAGGTTGGACAGCAGCTCTGAGAAGCAGCATCTCATCGCGCCGCTCTGCCTGCTCTGCCGACTCCTCCAGGAGTGTCTTCTCGTTGCCACGCGAGTACAGGTTCGACAGCAGTTGTGAGAAGCAGCATCTCGTCGCGCCGCTGTGCCTGCTCTGCTGACTCCTCCACGATTGTCTACTGGTACCCACGCTAGTGCAGGTTGGACAGCAGCTCTGAGAAGATGAACACCTTGGTCTGCCTGCTCTGCCGACTCCTCCAGGAGTGTGTGCTCTATCCCACGAGAGTACAGGTTGGACAGCAGCTACGAGAAGATGAACTCCTTGGTCTGCCTGCTCTGCCAACTCCTCCAGGAGTGTCTGCTCATTCCCACGCGAGTACTGGTTGGAAGGCAGCTCTGAGAAGACGAACTCCTTGGTCTACCTGCTCTGCAGAGTCCTCCAGGAGTGTCTGATCATTCCCACGCGAGTACAGGTTGGACAGCAGCTCTGAGAAGACGAACTCCTTGGTCTGCCTGCTCTTCCGAATCCTCCAGGAGTGTCTGCTCATTCCCATGCGAGTACAGGTTGGACAGCAGCTCTGAGAAGATGAACTCCCTGGTCTCCCTGCTCTGCCGACTCCTCAGGAAGTGTCTCCTCGTTCCCACGCGAGTACAGGTTGGACAGCAGCTCTGAGAAGATGAACTCTTTGGTCTGCCTGCTCTGCCGACTCCTCCAGGAGTGTCTGATTACTCCCACGCGAGTACAGGTTGGACAGCAGCTCTGAGAAGATGAACTCCTTCGTCTGCCTGCTCTGCCGAATCCTCCAGGAGTGTCTGCTCATTCCCACGCGAGTACAGGTGGGAAGGCAGCTCTGAGAAGACGATCTCCTTGGTCTACCTGCTCTGCAGTGTCCTCCAAGAGTGTCTGATCATTCCCACGCGAGTACAGGTTGGACAGCAGCTCTGAGAAGATGAACTCCTTGGTCTGTCGGCTCTGCCGACTCCTCCAGGAGTGTCTTCTTGTTCCCACGCGAGTACAGGTTGCACAGCAGCTCTGAGAAGATGAAATCCTTGGTCTGCCTGCTCTGCCGTCTCCTCCAGGAGAGTCTTCTTGTTCCCACACGAGTACAGGTTTGACAGCAGCTCTGAGAAGGTGATATCCTTGGTGGGCCTGCTCTTCCGACTCCTCCAGGAGGGTCTGCTTCTTCCCACGCCAGTACAGGTTGGACAGCAGCTCTGAGAAGATGAACTCCTTAGTCTGCCTGCTCTGCCGACTCCTCCAAGAGTGTCTTCTCGTTCCCATGCGAGTACAGGTTGGACAGCAGCTCTCAAAAGCAGCTCCTCGTCGCGCCGCTGTGCCTGCTGTGCCGACTCCTCCTTGAGTGTCTTCTGGTTCCCACGCTAGTGCAGGTTGGACAGCAGCTCTGAGAAGATGAACTCCTTGGTCTGCCTGCGCTGCCGACTCCTCGACGAGTGTGTGCCCTATCCCATGCGAGTACAGGTTGGACAGCAGCTAAGAGAAGATGAACTCCTTGGTCTGCCTGCTCTGCCGACTCCTCCAGGAGTGTCCGATCACTCCGACGCGAGTACGGGTTGGACAGCAGCTCTGAGAAGATGAACTCCTTGGTCTGCCTGCTCTGCCGACTCCTCCAGGAGTGTCTGATTACTCCCACGCGAGTACAGGTTGGACAGCAGCTCTGAGAAGATGAACTCCTTGGTCTGCCTGCTATGCCGATTCCTCCACGAGTGTCTTCTGATTCCCACGCGAGTACAGGTTGGACAGCAGCTCTCAGACGCAGCATCTCATGGCGCCACTGTGCCTGCTCTGCCGACTCATCCACGAGTCTCTTCTGGTTCCCACGCAAGTGCAGGTTGGACAGCAGCTCTCAGAAGATGAACTCCTTGGTCTGTCTGCTCTGCCGACTCCTCCAGGAGTGTCTGATCGTTCCCACGCGAGTACAGGTTGGACAGCAGCTCTGAGAAGATGAAATCCTTGGTATCCCTGCTCTGCCGACTCGTCCAGGAGTGTCTTCTCGTTCCCACGCGAGTACAGGTTGGACAGCATCTCTGAGAAGATGAACTCTTTGGTCTGCCTGCTCTGCCGACTCCTCCAGGAGTGTCTGATCTCTCCCACGCGAGTACAGGTTGGACAGCAGCTCTGAGAAGATGAAGTGCTTGGTCTGCCGGCTCTGCCGATTCCTCCACGAATGTCTTCTCATTCCCACGCGAGTACAGGTTTGACAGCAGCTCTGAGAAGCAGCATCTCATCTCGCCGCTGTGCCTGCTCTGCCGACTCCTCCACGAGTCTCTTCTGGTTCCCTCGCGAGTGCAGGTTGGACAGCAGCTCTGAGAAGACGAACTGCTTGGTCTGCCTGCTCTGCCGACTCCTCCAGGAGTGTCTGCTCGTTCCCACTTGAGTACAGGTTGGACAGCAGCTCTGAGAAGATGAACTCCTTGGTCTGCCTGCTCTGCCGACTCCTCCAGGAGTGTCTGCTCATTCCCACGCGAGTAAAGGTTGGACAGCAGCTCTGAGAAGATGAACTGTTTGGTCTGCCTGCTCTGCCGACTCCTCCATGAGTGTCCGATCATTCCGACGCGAGTAAGGGTTGGACAGCAGCTCTGAGAAGATGAACTCCTTGGTCTGCCTGCTCTGCAGACTCCTCCAGGAGTGTCCGATCACTCCCACGCGAGTACAGGTTGGACAGCAGCTCTGAGAAGATGAAATCTTTGGTCTGCCTGCTCTGCCGACTCCTCAGGAAGTGTCTGCTCATTCCCACGCGAGTACAGGTGGGAAGGCAGCTCTGAGAAGACGATCTCCTTGGTCTACCTGCTCTGCGGTGTCCTCCAAGTGTGTCTGATCATTCCCACGCGAGTACAGGTTGGACAGCAGCTCTGAGAAGACGAACTCCTTGGTCTGTCGGCTCTGCCGACTCCTCCAGGAGTGTCTTCTTGTTCCCACGCGAGTACAGGTTGCACAGCAGCTCTGAGAAGATGAACTCCTTGGTCTGCCTGCTCTGCCGACTCCTCCAGGAATGTCTGATTACTCCCACGCGAGTACAGGTTGGACAGCAGCTCTGAGAAAATGAACTCCTTGGTCTGCCTGCTATGCCGACTCCTCCACGAGTGTCTTCTCATTCCCACGCGAGTACAGGTTGGACAGCAGCTCTGAGACGCAGCCTCTCATGGCGCCACTGTGCCTGCTCTGCCGACGCATCCACGAGTCTCTTCTGGTTCCCACGCGAGTGCAGGTTGGACAGCAGCTCTCAGAAGATGAACTCCTTGGTCTCTCTGCTCTGCCGACTCCTCCAGGAGTGTCTGATCGTTCCCACGCGAGTACAGGTTGGACAGCAGCTCTGAGAAGATGAAATCCTTGGTATCCCTGCTCTGCAGTGTCCTCCAAGAGTGGCTGATCATTCCCACGCGAGTACAGGTTGGACAGCAGCTCTGAGAAGATGAACTCCTTGGGCTGTCGGCTCTGCCGACTCCTCCAGGAGAGTCTTCTTGTTCCCACGCGAGTACAGGTTGCACAGCAGCTCTGAGAAGATGAAATCCTTGGTCTGCCTCCTCTGCCGACTCCTCCAGGAGAGTCTTCTTGTTCCCACGCGAGTACAGGTTGGACAGCAGCTCTGAGAAGATGATATCCTTGGTGGGCCTGCTCTTCCGACTCCTCCAGGAGTGTCTGCTTCTTCCCACGCCAGTACAGGTTGGACAGCAGCTCTGAGAAGATGAACTCCTTAGTCTGCCTGCTCTGCCGACTCCTCCAAGAGTGTCTTCTCGTTCCCATGCGAGTACAGGTTGGACAGCAGGTCTGAAAAGCAGCACCTCGTCGCGCCGCTGTGCCTGCTGTTCCGACTCCTCCTTGAGTGTCTACTGGTTCCCACGCTAGTGCAGGTTGGACAGCAGCTCTGAGAAGATGAACTCCTTGGTCTGCCTGCGCTGCCAACTCCTCCAGGAGTGTGTGCTCTATCCCACGCGAGTACAGGTTGGACAGCAGCTAAGAGAAGATGAACTCCTTGGTCTGCCTGCTCTGCCGACTCCTCCAGGAGTGTCCGATCACTCCGACGCGAGTACGGGTTGGACAGCAGCTCTGAGAAGATGAACTCCTTGGTCTGCCTGCTCTGCCGACTCCTCCAGGAGTGTCTGATTACTCCCACGCGAGTACAGGTTGGACAGCAGCTCTGAGAAGATGAACTCCTTGGTCTGCCTGCTATGCCGACCCCTCCACGAGTGTCTTCTCATTCCCACGCGAGTACAGGTTGGACAGCAGCTCTGAGACGCAGCATCTCATGGCGCCACTGTGCCTGCTCTGCCGACTCATCCACGAGTCTCTTCTGGTTCCCACGCAAGTGCAGGTTGGACAGAAGCTCTCAGAATATGAACTCCTTGGTCTGTCTGCTCTGCCGACTCCTCCAGGAGTGTCTCATCGTTCCCACGCGAGTACAGGTTGGACAGCAGCTCTGAGAAAATGAAATCCTTGGTATCCCTGCTCTGCCGACTCGTCCAGGAGTGTCTTCTCGTTCCCACGCGAGTACAGGTTGGACAGCAGCTCTGAGAAGATGAACTCTTTGGTCGGCCTGCTCTGCCGAATCCTCCAGGAGTGTCTGATTATTCCCACGCGAGTACAGGTTGTACAGCAGCTCTGAGAAGATGAACTCCTTGGTCTGCCTGCTATGCCGACTCCTCCAGGAGTGTCTGATCTCTCCCACGCGAGTACAGGCTGGACAGCAGCTCTGAGAAGATGAACTACTTGGTCTGCCGGCTCTGCCGATTCCTCCACGAATGTCTTCTCATTCCCACGCGAGTACAGGTTCGACAGCAGCTCTGAGAAGCAGCATCTCATCTCGCCGCTGTGCCTGCTCTGCGGACTCCTCCACGAGTCTCTTCTGGTTCCCTCGCGAGTGCAGGTTGGACAGCAGCTCTGAGAAGACGAACTGCTTGGTCTGCCTCCTCTGCAGACTCCTCCAGGAGTGTCTGCTCGTTCCCACTTGAGTACAGGTTGGACAGCAGCTCTGAGAAGATGAAATCCTTGGTCTGCCTGCTCTGCCGACACCTCCAGGAGTGTCTGATTACTCCCACGCGAATACAGGTTGGACAGCAGCTCTGAGAAGACGAACTGCTTGGTCTGCGTGCTCTGCCGACTCCTCCAGGAGTGTCTCCTCGTTCCCACTTGAGTACAGGTTGGACATCAGCTCTGAGAAGATGAACTCCTTGGTCTGCCTGCTCTGCCGACTCCTTCAGGAGTGTCTGCTCGTTCCCACGCGAGTACAGGTTGGACAGCAGCTCTGAGAAGCAGCATCTCATCGCGCCGCTCTGCCTGCTCTGCCGACTCCTCCAGGAGTGTCTTCTCGTTCCCACGTGAGTACAGGTTCGACAGCAGTTCTGAGAAGCAGCATCTCGTCGCGCCGCTGTGCCTGCTCTGCTGACTCCTCCACGATTGTGTACTGGTTCCCACGCTAGTGCAGGTTGGACAGCAGCTCTGAGAAGATGAACACCTTGGTCTGCCTGCTCTGCTGACTCCTCCAGGAGTGTGTGCTCTATCCCACACGAGTACAGGTTGGACAGCAGCTACGAGAAAATGAACTCCTTGGTCTGCCTGCTCTGCCAACTCCTCCAGGAGTGTCTCCTCATTCCCACGCGAGTACTGGTTGGAAGGCAGCTCTGAGAAGACGAACTCCTTGGTCTACCTGCTCTGCCGAATCCTCCAGGAGTGTCTGCTCATTCCCACGCGAGTACAGGTTGGACAGCAGCTCTGAGAAGATGAACTCCTTGGTCTCCCTGCTCTGCCGACACCTCAGGAAGTGTCTCCTCGTTCCCACGCGAGTACAGGTTGGACAGCAGCTCTGAGAAGATGAACTCTTTGGTCTGCCTGCTCTGCCGACTCCTCCAGGAGTGTCTGATTACTCCCACGCGAGTACAGGTTGGACAGCAGCTCTGAGAAGATGAACTCCTTCGTCTGCCTGCTCTGCCGAATCCTCCAGGAGTGTCTGCTCATTCCCACGCGAGTACAGGTGGGAAGGCAGCTCTGAGAAGACGATCTCCTTGGTCTACCTGCTCTGCAGTGTCCTCCAAGAGTGTCTGATCATTCCCACGCGAGTACAGGTTGGACAGCAGCTCTGAGAAGATGAACTCCTTGGTCTGTCGGCTCTGCCGACTCCTCCAGGAGTGTCTTCTTGTTCCCACGCGAGTACAGGTTGCACAGCAGCTCTGAGAAGATGAAATCCTTGGTCTGCCTGCTCTGCCGACTCCTCCAGGAGAGTCTTCTTGTTCCCACGCGAGTACAGGTTGGACAGCAGCTCTGAGAAGATGATATCCTTGGTGGGCCTGCTCTTCCGACTCCTCCAGGAGTGTCTGCTTCTTCCCACGCCAGTACAGGATGGACAGCAGCTCTGAGAAGATGAACTCCTTAGTCTGCCTGCTCTGCCGACTCCTCCAAGAGTGTCTTCTCGTTCCCATGCGAGTACAGGTTGGACAGCAGCTCTGAAAAGCAGCACCTCGTCGCCCCGCTGTGCCTGCTGTGCCGACTCCTCCTTGAGTGTCTTCTGGTTCCCACGCTAGTGCAGGTTGGACAGCAGCTCTGAGAAGATGAACTCCTTGGTCTGCCTGTGCTGCCGACTCCTCGACGAGTGTGTGCCCTATCCCATACGAGTACAGGTTGGACAGCAGCTAAGAGAAGATGAACTCCTTGGTCTGCCTGCTCTGCCGACTCCTCCAGGAGTGTCCGATCACTCCGACGCGAGTACGGGTTGGACAGCAGCTCTGAGAAGATGAACTCCTTGGTCTGCCTGCTCTGCCGACTCCTCCAGGAGTGTCTGATTACTCCCACGCGAGTACAGGTTGGACAGCAGCTCTGAGAAGATGAACTCCTTGGTCTGCCTGCTATGCCGATTCCTCCACGAGTGTCTTCTCATTCCCACGCGAGTACAGGTTGGACAGCAGCTCTCAGACGCAGCATCTCATGGCGCCACTGTGCCTGCTCTGCCGACTCATCCACGAGTCTCTTCTGGTTCCCACGCAAGTGCAGGTTGGACAGCAGCTCTCAGAAGATGAACTCCTTGGTCTGTCTGCTCTGCCGACTCCTCCAGGAGTGTCTGATCGTTCCCACGCGAGTACAGGTTGGACAGCAGCTCTGAGAAGATGAAATCCTTGGTATCCCTGCTCTGCCGACTCGTCCAGGAGTGTCTTCTCGTTCCCACGCGAGTACAGGTTGGACAGCAGCTCTGAGAAGATGAACTCTTTGGTCTGCCTGCTCTGCCGACTCCTCCAGGAGTGTCTGATCTCTCCCACGCGAGTACAGGTTGGACAGCAGCTCTGAGAAGATGAAGTGCTTGGTCTGCCGGCTCTGCCGATTCCTCCACGAATGTCTTCTCATTCCCACGCGAGTACAGGTTTGACAGCAGCTCTGAGAAGCAGCATCTCATCTCGCCGCTGTGCCTGCTCTGCCGACTCCTCCACGAGTCTCTTCTGGTTCCCTCGCGAGTGCAGGTTGGACAGCAGCTCTGAGAAGACGAACTGCTTGGTCTGCCTGCTCTGCCGACTCCTCCAGGAGTGTCTGCTCGTTCCCACTTGAGTACAGGTTGGACAGCAGCTCTGAGAAGATGAACTCCTTGGTCTGCCTGCTCTGCCGACTCCTCCAGGAGTGTCTGCTCATTCCCACGCGAGTACAGGTTGGACAGCAGCTCTGAGAAGATGAACTGTTTGGTCTGCCTACTCTGCCGACTCCTCCATGAGTGTCCGATCATTCCGACGCGAGTAAGGGTTGGACAGCAGCTCTGAGAAGATGAACTCCTTGGTCTGCCTGCTCTGCAGACTCCTCCAGGAGTGTCCGATCACTCCCACGCGAGTACAGGTTGGACAGCAGCTCTGAGAAGATGAAATCTTTGGTCTGCCTGCTCTGCCGACTCCTCAGGAAGTGTCTGCTCATTCCCACGCGAGTACAGGTGGGAAGGCAGCTCTGAGAAGACGATCTCCTTGGTCTACCTGCTCTGCGGTGTCCTCCAAGTGTGTCTGATCATTCCCACGCGAGTACAGGTTGGACAGCAGCTCTGAGAAGACGAAATCCTTGGTCTGTCGGCTCTGCCGACTCCTCCAGGAGTGTCTTCTTGTTCCCACGCGAGTACAGGTTGCACAGCAGCTCTGAGAAGATGAAATCCTTGGTCTGCCTGCTCTGCCGACTCCTCCAGGAGTGTCTTCTTGTTCCCACGCAAGTACAGGTTGTACAGCAGCTCTGAGAAGATGAACTCCTTGGTCTGCCTGCTCTGCCGACTCCTCCAGGAATGTCTGATTACTCCCACGCGAGTACAGGTAGGACAGCAGCTCTGAGAAAATGAACTCCTTGGTCTGCCTGCTATGCCGACTCCTCCACGAGTGTCTTCTCATTCCCACGCGAGTACAGGTTGGACAGCAGCTCTGAGACGCAGCCTCTCATGGCGCCACTGTGCCTGCTCTGCCGACGCATCCACGAGTCTCTTCTGGTTCCCACGCGAGTGCAGGTTGGACAGCAGCTCTCAGAAGATGAACTCCTTGGTCTCTCTGCTCTGCCGACTCCTCCAGGAGTGTCTGATCGTTCCCACGCGAGTACAGGTTGGACAGCAGCTCTGAGAAGATGAAATCCTTGGTATCCCTGCTCTGCAGTGTCCTCTAAGAGTGGCTGATCATTCCCACGCGAGTACAGGTTGGACAGCAGCTCTGAGAAGATGAACTCCTTGGGCTGTCGGCTCTGCCGACTCCTCCAGGAGAGTCTTCTTGTTCCCACGCGAGTACAGGTTGCACAGCAGCTCTGAGAAGATGAAATCCTTGGTCTGCCTCCTCTGCCGACTCCTCCAGGAGAGTCTTCTTGTTCCCACGCGAGTACAGGTTGGACAGCAGCTCTGAGAAGATGATATCCTTGGTGGGCCTGCTCTTCCGACTCCTCCAGGAGTGTCTGCTTCTTCCCACGCCAGTACAGGTTGGACAGCAGCTCTGAGAAGATGAACTCCTTAGTCTGCCTGCTCTGCCGACTCCTCCAAGAGTGTCTTCTCGTTCCCATGCGAGTACAGGTTGGACAGCAGCTCTGAAAAGCAGCACCTCGTCGCGCCGCTGTGCCTGCTGTGCCGACTCCTCCTTGAGTGTCTACTGGTTCCCACGCTAGTGCAGGTTGGACAGCAGCTCTGAGAAGATGAACTCCTTGGTCTGCCTGCGCTGCCAACTCCTCCAGGAGTGTGTGCTCTATCCCACGCGAGTACAGGTTGGACAGCAGCTAAGAGAAGATGAACTCCTTGGTCTGCCTGCTCTGCCGACTCCTCCAGGAGTGTCCGATCACTCCGACGCGAGTACGGGTTGGACAGCAGCTCTGAGAAGATGAACTCCTTGGTCTGCCTGCTCTGCCGACTCCTCCAGGAGTGTCTGATTACTCCCACGCGAGTACAGGTTGGACAGCAGCTCTGAGAAGATGAACTCCTTGGTCTGCCTGCTATGCCGACTCCTCCACGAGTGTCTTCTCATTCCCACGCGAGTACAGGTTGTACAGCAGCTCTGAGACGCAGCATCTCATGGCGCCACTGTGCCTGCTCTGCCGACTCATCCACGAGTCTCTTCTGGTTCCCACGCAAGTGCAGGTTGGACAGAAGCTCTCAGAATATGAACTCCTTGGTCTGTCTGCTCTGCCGACTCCTCCAGGAGTGTCTGATCGTTCCCACGCGAGTACAGGTTGGACAGCAGCTGTGAGAAAATGAAATCCTTGGTATCCCTGCTCTGCCGACTCGTCCAGGAGTGTCTTCTCGTTCCCACGCGAGTACAGGTTGGACAGCAGCTCTGAGAAGATGAACTCTTTGGTCGGCCTGCTCTGCCGACTCCTCCAGGAGTGTCTGATTATTCCCACGCGAGTACAGGTTGTACAGCAGCTCTGAGAAGATGAACTCCTTGGTCTGCCTGCTATGCCGACTCCTCCATGAGTGTCTGATCTCTCCCACGCGAGTACAGGCTGGACAGCAGCTCTGAGAAGATGAACTACTTGGTCTGCCGGCTCTGCCGATTCCTCCACGAATGTCTTCTCATTCCCACGCGAGTACAGGTTCGACAGCAGCTCTGAGAAGCAGCATCTCATCTCGCCGCTGTGCCTGCTCTGCGGACTCCTCCACGAGTCTCTTCTGGTTCCCTCGCGAGTGCAGGTTGGACAGCAGCTCTGAGAAGACGAACTGCTTGGTCTGCCTCCTCTGCAGACTCCTCCAGGAGTGTCTGCTCGTTCCCACTTGAGTACAGGTTGGACAGCAGCTCTGAGAAGATGAAATCCTTGGTCTGCCTGCTCTGCCGACACCTCCAGGAGTGTCTGATTACTCCCACGCGAATACAGGTTGGACAGCAGCTCTGAGAAGACGAACTGCTTGGTCTGCGTGCTCTGCCGACTCCTCCAGGAGTGTCTCCTCGTTCCCACTTGAGTACAGGTTGGACATCAGCTCTGAGAAGATGAACTCCTTGGTCTGCCTGCTCTGCCGACTCCTTCAGAAGTGTCTGCTCGTTCCCACGCGAGTACAGGTTGGACAGCAGCTCTGAGAAGCACATCTCATCGCGCCGCTCTGCCTGCTCTGCCGACTCCTCCAGGAGTGTCTTCTCGTTCCCACGTGAGTACAGGTTCGACAGCAGTTCTGAGAAGCAGCATCTCGTCGCGCCGCTGTGCCTGCTCTGCTGACTCCTCCACGATTGTGTACTGGTTCCCACGCTAGTGCAGGTTGGACAGCAGCTCTGAGAAGATGAACACCTTGGTCTGCCTGCTCTGCTGACTCCTCCAGGAGTGTGTGCTCTATCCCACACGAGTACAGGTTGGACAGCAGCTACGAGAAAATGAACTCCTTGGTCTGCCTGCTCTGCCAACTCCTCCAGGAGTGTCTGCTCATTCCCACGCGAGTACTGGTTGGAAGGCAGCTCTGAGAAGACGAACTCCTTGGTCTACCTGCTCTGCAGAGTCCTCCAGGAGTGTCTGATCATTCCCACGCGAGTACAGGTTGGACAGCAGCTCTGAGAAGACGAAGTCCTTGGTCTGCCTGCTCTGCCGAATCCTCCAGGAGTGTCTGCTCATTCCCACGCGAGTACAGGTTGGACAGCAGCTCTGAGAAGATGAACTCCTTGGACTCCCTGCTCTGCCGACACCTCAGGAAGTGTCTCCTCGTTCCCACGCGAGTACAGGTTGGACAGCAGCTCTGAGAAGATGAACTCTTTGGTCTGCCTGCTCTGCCGACTCCTCCAGGAGTGTCTGATTATTCCCACGCAAGTACAGGTTGGACAGCAGCTCTGAGAAGATGAACTCCTTGTTCTGCCTGCTCTGCCGAATCCTCCAGGAGTGTCTGCTCATTCCCACGCGAGTACAGGTGGGAAGGCAGCTCTGAGAAGACGATCTCCTTGGTCTACCTGCTCTGCAGTGTCCTCCAAGAGTGTCTGATCATTCCCACGCGAGTACAGGTTGGACAGCAGCTCTGAGAAGATGAACTCCTTGGTCTGTCGGCTCTGCCGACTCCTCCAGGAGTGTCTTCTTGTTCCCACGCGAGTACAGGTTGCACAGCAGCTCTGAGAAGATGAAATCCTTGGTCTGCCTGCTCTGCCGACTCCTCCAGGAGAGTCTTCTTGTTCCCACGCGAGTACAGGTTGGACAGCAGCTCTGAGAAGATGATATCCTTGGTGGGCCTGCTCTTCCGACTCCTCCAGGAGTGTCTGCTTCTTCCCACGCCAGTACAGGATGGACAGCAGCTCTGAGAAGATGAACTCCTTAGTCTGCCTGCTCTGCCGACTCCTCCAAGAGTGTCTTCTCGTTCCCATGCGAGTACAGGATGGACAGCAGCTCTGAAAAGCAGCACCTCGTCGCCCCGCTGTGCCTGCTGTGTCGACTCCTCCTTGAGTGTCTTCTGGTTCCCACGCTAGTGCAGGTTGGACAGCAGCTCTGAGAAGATGAACTCCTTGGTCTGCCTGCGCTGCCGACTCCTCCAGGAGTGTGTGCCCTATCCCATGCGAGTACAGGTTGGACAGCAGCTAAGAGAAGATGAACTCCTTGGTCGGCCTGCTCTGCCGACTCCTCCAGGAGTGTCCGATCACTCCGACGCGAGTACGGGTTGGACAGCAGCTCTGAGAAGATGAACTCCTTGGTCTGCCTGCTCTGCCGACTCCTCCAGGAGTGTCGGATTACTCCCACGCGAGTACAGGTTGGACAGTAGCTCTGAGAAGATGAACTCCTTGGTCTGCCTGCTCTGCCGACTCCTCCAGGAGTGTCTGATTATTCCCACGCGAGTACAGGTTGGACGGCAGCTCTGAGAAGATGAACTCCTTGGTCTGCCTGCTCTGCCGACTCCTCCAGGAGTGTCTGATCTCTCCCACGCGAGTACAGGTTGGACAGCAGCTCTGAGAAGATGAAGTGCTTGGTCTGCCGGCTCTGCCGATTCCTCCACGAATGTCTTCTCATTCCCACGCGAGTACAGGTTCGACAGCAGCTCTGAGAAGCAGCATCTCATCTCGCCGCTGTGCCTGCTCTGCCGACTCCTCCATGAGTCTCTTCTGGTTCCCTCGCGAGTGCAGGTTGGACAGCAGCTCTGAGAAGACGAACTGCTTCGTCTGCCTGCTCTGCCGACTCCTCCAGGAGTGTCTGCTCGTTCCCACTTGAGTACAGGTTGGACAGCAGCTCTGAGAAGATGAACTCCTTGGTCTGCCTGCTCTGCCGACTCCTCCAGCAGTGTCTGCTCATTCCCACGCGAGTACAGGTTGGACAGCAGCTCTGAGAAGATGAACTGTTTGGTCTGCCTGCTCTGCCGACTCCTCCATGAGTGTCCGATCATTCCGACACGAGTACGGGTTGGACAGCAGCTCTGAGAAGATGAACTCCTTGGTCTCCCTGCTCTGCCGATTCCTCCAGGAGTGTCCGATCACTCCGACGCGAGTACGGGTTGGACAGCAGCTCTGAGAAGATGAACTCCTTGGTCTGCCTGCTCTGCCGACTCCTCCAGGAGTGTCGGATTACTCCCACGCGAGTACAGGTTGGACAGTAGCTCTGAGAAGATGAACTCCTTGGTCTGCCTGCTCTGCCGACTCCTCCAGGAGTGTCTGATTATTCCCACGCGAGTACAGGTTGGACGGCAGCTCTGAGAAGATGAACTCCTTGGTCTGCCTGCTCTGCCGACTCCTCCAGGAGTGTCTGATCTCTCCCACGCGAGTACAGGTTGGACAGCAGCTCTGAGAAGATGAAGTGCTTGGTCTGCCGGCTCTGCCGATTCCTCCACGAATGTCTTCTCATTCCCACGCGAGTACAGGTTCGACAGCAGCTCTGAGAAGCAGCATCTCATCTCGCCGCTGTGCCTGCTCTGCCGACTCCTCCATGAGTCTCTTCTGGTTCCCTCGCGAGTGCAGGTTGGACAGCAGCTCTGAGAAGACGAACTGCTTCGTCTGCCTGCTCTGCCGACTCCTCCAGGAGTGTCTGCTCGTTCCCACTTGAGTACAGGTTGGACAGCAGCTCTGAGAAGATGAACTCCTTGGTCTGCCTGCTCTGCCGACTCCTCCAGGAGTGTCTGCTCATTCCCACGCGAGTACAGGTTGGACAGCAGCTCTGAGAAGATGAACTGTTTGGTCTGCCTGCTCTGCCGACTCCTCCATGAGTGTCCGATCATTCCGACACGAGTAAGGGTTGGACAGCAGCTCTGAGAAGATGAACTCCTTGCTCTGCCTGCTCTGCAGACTCCTCCAGGAGTGTCCGATCACTCCCACGCGAGTACAGGTTGGACAGCAGCTCTGAGAAGATGAACTCTTTGGTCTGCCTGCTCTGCCGACTCCTCAGGAAGTGTCTCCTCGTTCCCACGCGAGTACAGGTTGGACAGCAGCTCTGAGAAGATGAACTCTTTGGTCTGCCTGCTCTGCCGACTCCTCCAGGAGGTTCTGATTACTCCCAAGCGAGTACAGGTTGGACAGCAGCTCTGAGAAGATGAACTCCTTGGTCTGCATGCACTGCCGAATCCTCCAGGAGTGTCTGCTCATTCCCACGCGAGTACAGGTGGGAAGGCAGCTCTGAGAAGACGATCTCCTTGGTCTACCTGCTCTGCGGTGTCCTCCAAGTGTGTCTGATCATTCCCACGCGAGTACAGGTTGGACAGCAGCTCTGAGAAGACGAACTCCTTGGTCTGTCGGCTTTGCCGACTCCTCCAGGAGTGTCTTCTTGTTCCCACGCGAGTACAGGTTGGACAGCAGCTCTGAGAAGATGAACTCCTTGGTCTGCCTGCTCTGCCGACTCCTCCAGGAGTGTCTGATTACTCCCACGCGAGTACAGGTTGGACAGCAGCTCTGAGAAGATGAACTCCTTGGTCTGCCTGCTATGCCGACTCCTCCACGAGTGTCTTCTCATTCCCACGCGAGTACAGGTTGGACAGCAGCTCTGAGACGCAGCATCTCATGGCGCCACTGTGCCTTCTCTGCCGACTCATCCACGAGTCTCTTCTGGTTCCCACGCGAGTGCAGGTTGGACAGCAGCTCTCAGAAGATGAACTCCTTGGTCTCTCTGCTCTGGCGACTCCTCCAGGAGTGTCTGATCGTTCCCACGCGAGTACAGGTTGGACAGCAGCTCTGAGAAGATGAAATCCTTGTTATCCCTGCTCTGCAGTGTCCTCCAAGAGTGTCTGATCATTCCCACGCGAGTACAGGTTGGACAGCAGCTCTGAGAAGATGAACTCCTTGGTCTGTCTGCTCTGCCGACTCCTCCAGGAGTGTCTGCCCATTCCCACGTGAGTACAGGTTGGACAGCAGCTCTGAGACGCAGCATCTCATGGCGCCGCTGTGCCTGCTCTGACGACTCCTCCACGAGTCTCTTCTGGTTCCCACGCGAGTGCAGGTTGGACAGCAGCTCTGAGAAGATGAACTCCTTGGTCTGTCTGCTCTGCCGACTCCTCCAGGAGTGTCTGCCCATTCCCACGTGAGTACAGGTTGGACAGCAGCCCCGAGAAGACGAACTCCTTGGTCTGCCTGCTCTGCCAACTCCTCCAGGAGTGTCTTCTCATTCCCACGCGAGTACAGGTTGGACAGCAGCTCTGAGAAGATGAACTCCTTGGTCTGCCTGCTCTGCCGACTCCTCCAGGAGTGTCTGCTCGTTCCCACGTGAGTACAGGTTGGACAGCAGCTCTGAGAAGCAGCATGTCATCGTGACGCAGTGCCTGCTCTGCTGACTCCTCCACGAGTGTCTTCTGCATCCCACGCGAGTACAGGTTGTACAGCAGCTCCGCGAAGATGAACTCCTTCGTCTGCCTGCTCTGCCGACTCTTCCAGGAGTGTGTTCTCGTTCCCACGCGATTACAGGTTGGACAGCAGCTCTGAGTAGCAGCAACTCGTCGCAACGCTGTGCCTGCTCTGCCAACTCCTCCACGAGTGTCTTCTGGTTCCCCCGCGAGTGCAGGTTGGACAGCAGCTCTGAGAAGATGAACTCCTTGGTCTGCCTGCTCTGCCGACTCCTCCAGGAGTGTCTGCTCATTCCCACGTGAGTACAGGTTCAATAGCAGCTCTGAGGAGCAGCATCTCATCGCGCCTCTGTGCCTGCTCTGCCGTCTCCTCCAGGAGTGTCTGCTCGTTCCCACGTGAGTACAGCTTATACAGCAGCTCTGAGAAAATGAACTCCTTGGTCTGCCGGCTCTGCCGACTCCTCCAGGAGTGTCTGCTCGTTCCCATGGGAGCACAGTTTGGACAACAGCTCTGAAAAGCAGCACCTCGTCGCGACGCTGTGACTGCTCTGCCGACTCCTCCGTGAGTGTCTTCTGGTTCCCACGCTAGTGCAGGATGGACAGCAGCTCTGAGAAGACGAATTCCTTGGTCTGCCTGCTCTGCCAACTCCTCCAGGAGTGTCTTCTTGTTCCCACGCGAGTACAGGTTGGACAGCAGCTCTGAGAAGTTGAAATCCTTGGTCTCCCTGCTCTGCCGACTCCTCCAAGAGTGTCTTCTTGTTCCCACGCGAGTACAGGATGGACAGCGGCTCTGAGAAGATGACATCCTTGGTCTGTCTGCTCTGCCGACTCCTCCAGGAGAGTCTTCTTGTTCCCATGCGAGTACAGGTTGGACAGCAGCTCTGAGAAGATGATATCCTTGGTGGGCCTGCTCTTCCGACTCCTCCAGGAGTGTCTGCTTCTTCCCACGCCAGTGCAGGTTGGACAGCAGCTCTGAGAAGATGAACTCCTTGGTCTGCCTGCTCTGCCGACTCCTCCAAGAGTGTCTTCTCATACCCATGCGAGCACAGGGTGGACAACAGCTCTGAAAAGCAGCAGCTCGTCGCGCCGCTGTGCCTGCTGTGCCGACTCCTCCATTAGTGTCTTCTGGTTCCCACGCTAGTGCAGGTTGGACAGCAGCTCTGAGAAGAAGAACTCCTTGGTCTGCCTGCGCTGCCGACTCCTCCAGGAGTGTGTGCTCTATCCCACGCGAGTACAGGTTGGACAGCAGCTACGAGAAGATGAACTCCTTTGTCTGCCTGCTCTGCCGACTCCTCCAGGAGTGTCCGATTACTCCGACGCGAGTACGGGTTCTACAGCAGCTCTGAGAAGATGAGCTCCTTGGTCTGCCTGCTCTGCCGACTCCTCCAGGAGTGTCCGATCACTCCCACGCGAGTACAGGTTGGACAGCAGCTCTGAGAAGATGAACTCCTTGGACTGCGTGCTCTGCCGACTCCTCCAGGAGTGTCTGATTACTCCCACGCGAGTACACGTTGGACAGCAGCTCTGAGAAGATGAACTCCTTGGTCTGCCTGCTATGCCGACTCCTCCACGAGTGTCTTCTCATTCCCACGCGAGTACAGGTTGGACAGCAGCTCTGAGACGCAGCATCTCACGGCGCCACTGTGCCTGCTCTGCCGACTCATCCACGAGTCTCTTCTGGTTCCCACGCGAGTGCAGGTTGGACAGCAGCTCTCAGAAGATGAATATCTTGGTCTGTCTGCTCTGCCGACTCCTCCAGGAGTGTCTGATCGTTCCCACGCGAGTACAGGTTGGACAGCAGCTCTGAGAAGTTGAACTCCTTGGTCTCCCTGCTCTGCCGATTCCTCCAGAAGTGTCTTCTCGTTCCCACGCGAGTACAGGTTGGACAGCACCTCTGAGAAGATGAACTCTTTGGTCGGCCTACTCTGCCGACTCCTCCAGGAGTGTCTGATTATTCCCACGCAAGTACAGGTTGGACAGCAGCTCTGAGAAGATGAACTCCTTGGTCTGCCTGCTCTGCCGACTCCTCCTGGAGTGTCTGATCTCTCCCACGCGAGTACAGGTTGGACAGCAGCTCTGAGAAGATGAACTACTTGGTCTGCCGTCTCTGCCGATTCCTCCACGAATGTCTTCTCATTCCCACGCGAGTACAGGTTCGACAGCAGCTCTGAGAAGCAGCATCTCATCTCGCCGCTGTGCCTGCTCTGCCGACTCTTCCACGAGTCTCTTCTGGTTCCCTCGCGAGTGCAGGTTGGACAGCAGCTCTGAGAAGACGAACTGCTTGGTCTGCCTGCTCTGCCGACTCCTCCAGGAGTGTCTGCTCGTTCCCACTTGAGTTCAGGTTGGACAGCAGCTCTGAGAAGATGAACACCTTGGTCTGCCTGCTCTGCCGACTCCTCCAGGAGTGTCTGCTCATTCCCACGCGAGTACAGGTTGGACAGCAGCTCTGAGAAGATGAACTGTTTGGTCTGCCTGCTCTGCCGACTCCTCCATGAGTGTCCGATCACTCCGACGAGAGTGCGGGTTGGACAGCAGCTCTGAGAAGATGAACTCCTTGGTCTGCCTGCTCTGCAGATTCCTCCAGGAGTGTCCGATCACTCCCACGCGAGTACAGGTTGGACAGCAGCTCTGAGAAGATGAACTCTTTGGTCTGCCTGCTCTGCCGACTCCTCAGGAAGTGTCTCCTCATTCCCACGCGAGTGCAGGTTGGACAGCAGCTCTGAGAAGATGAACTCTTTGGTCTGCCTGCTCTGCCGACTCCTCCAGGAGTTTCTGATTACTCCCACGCGAGTACAGGTTGGACAGCAGCTCTGAGAAGATGAACTCCTTGGTCTGCCTGCTCTGCCGAATCCTCCAGGAGTGTCTGCTCATTCCCACGCGAGTACAGGTGGGAAGGCAGCTCTGAGAAGACGATCTCCTTGGTCTACCTGCTCTGCGGTGTCCTCCAAGAGTGTCTGATCATTCCCACGCGAGTACAGGTTGGACAGCAGCTCTGAGAAGACGAACTCCTTGGTCTGTCGGCTCTGCCGACTCCTCCAGGAGTGTCTTCTTGTTCCCACGCGAGTACAGGTTGCACAGCAGCTCTGAGAAGATGAAATCCTTGGTCTGCCTGCTCTGCCGACTCCTCCAGGAGTGTCTGATTACTCCCACGCGAGTGCAGGTTGGACAGCAGCTCTGAGAAGATGAACTCCTTGGTCTGCCTGCTATGCCGACTCCTCCACGAGTGTCTTCTCATTCCCACGCGAGTACAGGTTGGACAGAAGCTCTGAGACGCAGCATCTCATGGCGCAACTGTGCCTGCTCTGCCGACTCATCCACGAGTCTCTTCTGGTTCCCACGCGAGTGCAGGTTGGACAGCAGCTCTCAGAAGATGAACTCCTTGGTCTCTCTGCTCTGCCGACTCCTCCAGGAGTGTCTGATCGTTCCCACGCGAGTACAGGTTGGACAGCAGCTCTGAGAAGATGAAATCCTTGGTATCCCTGCTCTGCAGTGTCCTCCAAGAGTGTCCGATCACTCCGACGCGAGTACGGGTTGCACAGCAGCTCTGAGAAGATGAACTCCTTGGTCTGCCTGCTCTGCCGACTCCTCCAGGAGTGTCTGATAAATCCCACGCGAGTACAGGTTGGACAGCAGTCTGAGAAGATGAACTCCTTGGTCTGCCTGCTATGCCGACTCCTCCACGAGTGTCTGATAACTCCCACGCGAGTACAGGTTGGACAGCAGTCTGAGAAGATGAACTCCTTTGTCTGCCTGCTATGCTGACTCCTCCACGAGTGTCTTCTCATTCCCACGCGAGTACAGGTTGGACAGCAGCTCTGAGACGCAGCATCTCATGGCGCCACTGTGCCTGCTCTGGCGACTCATCCACGAGTCTCTTCTGGTTCCCACGCAAGTGCAGGTTGGACAGCAGCTCTCAGAAGATGAACTCCTTGGTCTGTCTGCTCTGCCGACTCCTCCAGGAGTGTCTGATCGTTCCCACGCGAGTACAGGTTGGACAGCAGCTCTGAGAAGATGAAATCCTTGGTATCCCTTCTCTGCCGACTCCTCCAGGAGTGTCTTCTCGTTCCCACGCGAGTACAGGTTGGACAGCAGCTCTGAGAAGATGAACTCTTTGGTCGGCCTGCTCTGCCGACTCCTCCAGGAGTGTCTGATTATTCCCACGCGAGTACAGGTTGGACAGCAGCTCTGAGAAGATGAACTCCTTGGTCTGCCTGCTCTGCCGACTCCTCCAGGAGTGTCTGATCTCTCCCACGCGAGTACAGGTTGGACAGCAGCTCTGAGAAGATGAACTACTTGGTCTGCCGGCTCTTCCGATTCCTCCACGAATGTCTTCTCATTCCCACGCAAGTACAGGTTCGACAGCAGCTCTGAGAAGCAGCATCTCATCTCGCCGCTGTGCCTGCTCTGCCGACTCCTCCACGAGTCTCTTCTGGTTCCCTCGCGAGTGCAGGTTGGACAGCAGCTCTGAGAAGACGAACTGCTTGGTCTGCCTGCTCTGCCGACTCCTCCAGGAGTGTCTGCTCGTTCTCACTTGAGTACAGGTTGAACAGCAGCTCTGAGAAGATGAACTCCTTGGTCTGCCTGCTCTGCCGCCTCCTCCAGGAGTGTCTGATTACTCCCACGCGAGTACAGGTTGGACAGCAGCTCTGAGAAGATGAACTCCTTGGTCTGCCTGCTCTGCCGAATCCTCCAGGAGTGTCTGCTCATTCCCACGCGAGTACAGGTGGGAAGGCAGCTCTGAGAAGACGATCTCCTTGGTCTACCTGCTCTGCAGTGTCCTCCAAGAGTGTCTGATCATTCCCACGCGAGTACAGGTTGGACAGCAGCTCTGAGAAGATGAACTCCTTGGTCTGTCGGCTCTGCCGACTCCTCCAGGAGTGTCTTCTTGTTCCCACGCGAGTACAGGTTGCACAGCAGCTCTGAGAAGATGAAATCCTTGGTCTGCCTGCTCTGCCGACTCCTCCAGGAGAGTCTTCTTGTTCCCACGCGAGTACAGGTTGGACAGCAGCTCTGAGAAGATGATATCCTTGGTGGGCCTGCTCTTCCGACTCCTCCAGGAGTGTCTGCTTCTTCCCACGCCAGTACAGGTTGGACAGCAGCTCTGAGAAGATGAACTCCTTAGTCTGCCTGCTCTGCCGACTCCTCCAAGAGAGTCTTCTCGTTCCCATGCGAATACAGGTTGGACAGCAGCTCTGAAAAGCAGCACCTCGTCGCGCCGCTGTGCCTGCTGTGCCGACTCCTCCTTGAGTGTCTTCTGGTTCCCAAGCTAGTGCAGGTTGGACAGCAGCTCTGAGAATATGAACTCCTTGGTCTGCCTGCGCTGCCAACTCCTCCAGGAGTGTGTGCTCTATCCCACGCGAGTACAGGTTGGACAGCAGCTAAGAGAAGATGAACTCCTTGGTCTGCCTGCTCTGCCGACTCCTCCAGGAGTGTCCGATCACTCCGACGCGAGTACGGGTTGGACAGCAGCTCTGAGAAGATGAACTCCTTGGTCTGCCTGCTCTGCCGACTCCACCAGGAGTGTCTGATTACTCCCACGCGAGTACAGGTTGGACAGCAGCTCTGAGAAGATGAACTCCTGGGTCTGCCTGCTATGCCAACTCCTCCACGAGTGTCTTCTCATTCCCACGCGAGTACAGGTTGGACAGCAGCTCTGAGACGCAGCATCTCATGGCGCCACTGTGCCTGCTCTGCCGACTCATCCACGAGTCTCTTCTGGTTCCCACGCAAGTGCAGGTTGGACAGCAGCTCTCAGAAGATGAACTCCTTGGTCTGTCTGCTCTGCCGACTCCTCCAGGAGTGTCTGATCGTTCCCACGCGAGTACAGGTTGGACAGCAGCTCTGAGAAGATGAAATCCTTGGTATCCCTGCTCTGCCGACTCGTCCAGGAGTGTCTTCTCGTTCCCAGGCGAGTACAGGTTGGACAGCAGCTCTGAGAAGATGAACTCTTTGGTCGGCCTGCTCTGCCGACTCCTCCAGGAGTGTCTGATTATTCCCACGCGAGTACAGGTTGGACAGCAGCTCTGAGAAGATGAACTCCTTGGTCTGCCTGCTCTGCCGACTCCTCCAGGAGTGTCTGATCTCTCCCACGCGAGTACAGGTTGGACAGCAGCTCTGAGAAGATGAACTACTTGGTCTGCCGGCTCTGCCGATTCCTCCACGAATGTCTTCTCATTCCCACGCGAGTACAGGTTCGACAGCAGCTCTGAGAAGCAGCATCTCATCTCGCCGCTGTGCCTGCTCTGCCGACTCCTCCACGAGTCTCTTCTGTTTCCCTCGCGAGTGCAGGTTGGACAGCAGCTCTGAGAAGACGAACTGCTTGGTCTGCCTGCTCTGCCGACTCCTCCAGGAGTGTCTGCTCGTTCCCACTTGAGTTCAGGTTGGACAGCAGCTCTGAGAAGATGAACTCCTTGGTCTGCCTGCTCTGCCGACTCCTCCAGGAGTGTCTGATTACTCCCACGCGAGTACAGGTTGGACAGCAGCTCTGAGAAGATGAACTCCTTGGTCTGCCTGCTCTGCCGAATCCTCCAGGAGTGTCTGCTCATTCCCACGCGAGTACAGGTGGGAAGGCAGCTCTGAGAAGACGATCTCCTTGGTCTACCTGCTCTGCAGTGTCCTCCAAGAGTGTCTGATCATTCCCACGCGAGTACAGGTTGGACAGCAGCTCTGAGAAGATGAACTCCTTGGTCTGTCGGCTCTGCCGACTCCTCCAGGAGTGTCTTCTTGTTCCCACGCGAGTACAGGTTGCACAGCAGCTCTGAGAAGATGAAATCCTTGGTCTGCCTGCTCTGCCGACTCCTCCAGGAGAGTCTTCTTGTTCCCACGCGAGTACAGGTTGGACAGCAGCTCTGAGAAGATGATATCCTTGGTGGGCCTGCTCTTCCGACTCCTCCAGGAGTGTCTGCTTCTTCCCACGCCAGTACAGGTTGGACAGCAGCTCTGAGAAGATGAACTCCTTAGTCTGCCTGCTCTGCCGACTCCTCCAAGAGTGTCTTCTCGTTCCCATGCGAGTACAGGTTGGACAGCCGCTTTGAACAGCAGCACCTCGTCGCGCCGCTGTGCCTGCTGTGCCGACTCCTCCTTGAGAGTCTTCTGGTTCCCACGCTAGTGCAGGTTGGACAGCAGCTCTGAGAAGATGAACTCCTTGGTCTGCCTGCGCTGCCAACTCCTCCAGGAGTGTGTGCTCTATCCCACGCGAGTACAGGTTGGACAGCAGCTAAGAGAAGATGAACTCCTTGGTCTGCCTGCTCTGCCGACTCCTCCAGGAGTGTCCGATCACTCCGACGCGAGTACGGGTTGGACAGCAGCTCTGAGAAGATGAACTCCTTGGTCTGCCTGCTCTGCCGACTCCACCAGGAGTGTCTGATTACACCCACGCGAGTACAGGTTGGACAGCAGCTCTGAGAAGATGAACTCCTTGGTCTGCCTGCTATGCCGACTCCTCCACGAGTGTCTTCTCATTCCCACGCGAGTACAGGTTGGACAGCAGCTCTCAGACGCAGCATCTCATGGCGCCACTGTGCCTGCTCTGCCGACTCATCCACGAGTCTCTTCTGGTTCCCACGCAAGTGCAGGTTGGACAGCAGCTCTCAGAAGATGAACTCCTTGGTCTGTCTGCTCTGCCGACTCCTCCAGGAGTGTCTGATCGTTCCCACGCGAGTACAGGTTGGACAGCAGCTCTGAGAAGATGAAATCCTTGGTATCCCTGCTCTGCCGACTCGTCCAGGAGTGTCTTCTCGTTCCCACGCGAGTACAGGTTGGACAGCAGCTCTGAGAAGATGAACTCTTTGGTCTGCCTGCTCTGCCGACTCCTCCAGGAGTGTCTGGTTATTCCCACGCGAGTACAGGTTGGACAGCAGCTCTGAGAAGATGAACTCCTTGGTCTGCCTGCTCTGCCGACTCCTCCAGGAGTGTCTGATCTCTCCCACGCGAGTACAGGTTGGACAGCAGCTCTGAGAAGATGAACTACTTGGTCTGCCGGCTCTGCCGATTCCTCCACGAATGTCTTCTCATTCCCACGCGAGTACAGGTTCGACAGCAGCTCTGAGAAGCAGCATCTCATCTCGCCGCTGTGCCTGCTCTGCCGACTCCTCCACGAGTCTCTTCTGGTTCCCTCGCGAGTGCAGGTTGGACAGCAGCTCTGAGAAGATGAACTGCTTGGTCTGCCTGCTCCGCCGACTCCTCCAGGAGTGTCTGCTCGTTCCCACTTGAGTACAGGTTGGACAGCAGCTCTGAGAAGATGAACTCCTTGGTCTGCCTGCTCTGCCGACTCCTCCAGGAGTGTCTGCTCATTCCCACGCGAATACAGTTTGGACAGCAGCTCTGAGAAGATGAACTCCTTGGACTGCCTGCTCTGCAGACTACTCCAGGAGTGTCCGATCACTCCCACGCGAGTACAGGTTGGACAGCAGCTCTGAGAAGATGAACTCCTTGGTCTGCCTGCTATGCCGACTCCTCCACGAGTGTCTTCTCATTCCCACGCGAGTACAGGTTGGACAGCAGCTCTGAGACGCAGCATCTCATGGCGCCGCTGTGCCTGCTCTGACGACTCCTCCACGAGTCTCTTCTGGTTCCCACGCGAGTGCAGGTTGGACAGCAGCTCTGAGAAGATGAACTCCTTGGTCTGTCTGCTCTGCCGACTCCTCCAGGAGTGTCTGCCCATTCCCACGTGAGTACAGGTTGGACAGCAGCTCCGAGAATACGAAATCCTTGGTCTGCCTGCTCTGCCAACTCCTCCAGCAGTGTCTTCTCATTCCCACGCGAGTACAGGTTGGACACCAGCTCTGAGAAGATGAACTCCTTGGTCTGCCTGCTCTGCCCACTCCTCCAGGGGTGTCTGCTCGTTCCCACGCGAGTACAGGTTGGACAGCAGCTCTGAGAAGCAGCATGTCATTGTGACGCAGTGCCTGCTCTGCTGACTCCTCCACGAGTGTCTTCTGGTTCCCACGCGAGTACAGGTTGTACAGCAGCTCCGCGAAGATGAACTCCTTCGTCTGCCTGCTCTGCCGACTCTTCCAGGAGTGTGTTCTCGTTCCCACGCGATTACAGGTTGGACAGCAGCTCTGAGTAGCAGCATCTCGTCGCAACGCTGTGCCTGCTCTGCCAACTCCTCCACGAGTGTCTTGTGGTTCCCCCGCGAGTGCAGGTTGGACAGCAGCTCTGAGAAGATGAACTCCTTGGACTGCCTGCTCTGCCGACTCCTCCAGGAGTGTCTGCTCATTCCCACGTGAGTACAGGTTCGATAACAGCTCTGAGGAGCAGCATCTCATCGCGCCTCTGTGCCTGCTCTGCCGTCTCCTCCAGGAGTGTCTGCTCGTTCCCACGTGAGTACAGCTTATACAGCAGCTCTGAGAAAATGAACTCCTTGGTCTGCCTGCTCTGCCGACTCCTCCAGGAGTGTCTGCTCGTTCCCATGGGACCACAGTTTGGACAAGAGCTCTGAAAAGCAGCACCTCGTCGAGCCGCTGTGCCTGCTCTGCCGAATCCTCCGTGAGTGTCTTCTGGTTCCCACGCTAGTGCAGGTTGGACAGCAGCTCTGAGAAGACGAATTCCTTGGTCTGCCTGCTCTGCCAACTCCTCCAGGAGTGTCTTCTTGTTCCCACGCGAGTACAGGTTGGACAGCAGCTCTGAGAAGATGAAATCCTTGGTCTCCCTGCTCTGCCGACTCCTCCAAGAGTGTCTTCTTGTTCCCACGAGAGTACAGGTTGGACAGCAGCTCTGAGAAGATGAAATCCTTGGTCTGTCTGCTCTGCCGACTCCTCCAGGAGAGTCTTCTTGTTCCCACGCGAGTACAGGTTGGACAGCAGCTCTTAGAAGATGATATCCTTGGTGGGCCTGCTCTTCCGACTCCTCCAGGAGTGTCTGCTTCTTCCCACGCCAGTGCAGGTTGGACAGCAGCTCTGAGAAGATGAACTCCTTGGTCTGCCTGCTCTGCCGACTCCTCCAAGAGTGTCTTCTCGTTCCCATGCGAGCACAGGTTGGACAACAGCTCTGAAAAGCAGCACCTCGTCGCGCCGCTGTGCCTGCTGTGCCGACTCCTCCATGAGTGTCTGCTGGTTCCCACGCTAGTGCAGGTTGGACAGCAGCTCTGAGAAGATGAACTCCTTGGTCTGCCTGCGCTGCCGACTCCTCCAGGAGTGTGTGCTCTATCCCACGCGAGTACAGGTTGGACAGCAGCTACGAGAAGATGAACTCCTTGGTCTGCCTGCTCTGCCGACTCCTCCAGGAGTGTCCGATTACTCCGACGCGAGTACGGGTTGTACAGCAGCTCTGAGAAGATTTACTCCTTGGTCTGCCTGCTCTGCCGACTCCTCCAGGAGTGTCCGATCACTCCCACGCGAGTACAGGTTGGACAGCAGCTCTGAGAAGATGAACTCCTTGGTCTGCCTGCTCTGCCGACTCCTCCAGGAGTGTCTGATTACTCCCACGCGAGTACAGGTTGGACAGCAGCTCTGAGAAGATGAACTCCTTGGTCTGCCTGCTATGCCGACTCCTCCACGAGTGTCTTCTCATTCCCACGCGAGTACAGGTTGGACAGCAGCTCTCAGACGCAGCATCTCATGGCGCCACTGTGCCTGCTCTGCCGACTCATCCACGAGTCTCTTCTGGTTCCCACGCGAGTGCAGGTTGGACAGCAGCTCTCAGAAGATGAACATCTTGGTCTGTCTGCTCTGCCGACTCCTCCAGGAGTGTCTGATCGTTCCCACGCGAGTACAGGTTGGACAGCAGCTCTGAGAAGATGAACTCCTTGGTCTCCCTGCTCTGCCGATTCCTCCAGAAGTGTCTTCTCGTTCCCACGAGAGTACAGGTTGGACAGCACCTCTGAGAAGATGAACTCTTTGGTCTGCCTGCTCTGCCGACTCCTCCAGGTGTGTCGGATTACTCCCACGCGAGTACAGGTTGGACAGCAGCTCTGAGAAGATGAACTCCTTGGTCTGCCTGCTCTGCCGAATCCTCCAGGAGTGTCTGCTCATTCCCACGCGAGTACAGGTGGGAAGGCAGCTCTGAGAAGACGATCTCCTTGGTCTACCTGCTCTGCAGAGTTCTCCAAGAGTGTCTGATCATTCCCACGCGAGTACAGGTTAGACAGCAGCTCTGAGAAGATGAACTCCTTGCTCTGCCTGCTCTGCCGACTCCTCCAGGAATGTCTGCTCATTCCCACGCGAGTACAGGTTGGACAGCAGCTCTGAGAAGATGAACTCTTTGGTCTGCCTGCTCTGCTGACTCCTCCATGAGTGTCCGATCACTCCGACGCGAGTACGGGTTGGACAGCAGCTCTGAGAAGATGAACTCCTTGGTCTGCCTGCTCTGCAGACTCCTCCAGGAGTGTCCGATCACTCCCACGCGAGTACAGGTTGGACAGCAGCTCTGAGAAGATGAACTCCTTGGTCTGCGTGTTCTGCCGACTCCTCCAGGAGAGTCTGATTACTCCCACGCGAGTACAGGTTGGACAGCAGCTCTGAGAAGATGAACTCCTTGGTCTGCCTGCTATGCCGACTCCTCCGCGAGTGTCTTCTCATTCCCACGCGAGTACGGGTTGGACAGCAGCTCCGAGAAGATGAACTCCTTGGTCTGCCTGCTCTCCCAACTCCTCCAGGAGTGTCTGCTCGTTCCCACGCGAGTACAGGTTGCACAGCAGCTCTGAGAAGCAGCGTCTCGTCGTGACGCTGTGCCTGCTCCGCCGACTCCTCCACGAGTGTCTTCTGGTTCCCACGCAAGTGCAGGTTGGACAGCAGCTCTGAGAACATGAACTCCTTTGTCTGCCTGCTCTGCCAACTCCTCCAGGCGTGTCTTCTCATTCCCACGCGAGTACATGTTGGATAGCAGCTCTGAGAAGATGAACTCCTTGGTCTGCCTGCTCTGCCGACTCCTCCAGGAGTGTCTGCTCGTTCCCACGCGAGTACAGGTTGGACAGCACCTCTGACAAGATGAACTCCTTAGTCTGCCTGCTCTGCCGACTCCTCCAAGAGTGTCTTCTCGTTCCCATGGGAGCACAGGTTGGACAACAACTCTGAAAAGCAGCACCTCGTCGCGCTGCTGTGCCTGCTCTGACGACTCCTCCGTGAGTGTCTTCTGGTTCCCACGCTAGTGCAGGTTGGACAGCAGCTCTGAGAAGATGAACTCCTTGGTCTGCCTGCTCTGCCGACTCCTCCAGGAGTGTCTGCTCGTTCCCACGCGAGAACAGGTTGGACAGCAGCTCTGAGAAGCAGCATCTCGTCGCGACGCTGTGCCTGCTCTGCTGACTCCTCCACGAGTTTCTTCTGGTTCCCACGCGAGTGCAGGTTGGACAGCAGCTCTGAGAAGCAGCATCTCGTCGCGACGCTGTGCCTGCTCTGCCGACTCCTCCACGAGTGTCTTCTGGTTCCCACGCGAGTACAGGTTGGACAGCAGCTACAAGAAGGTGAACTCCTTGGTCTTCCTGCTCTGCCGACTCCTCCAGGAGTGTCTTCTCGTTCCCACGCGAGTACAGGTTGGACAGCAGCTCTGAGAAGCAGCATGTCATCTTGACGCTGTGCCTTTTCTGCCGACTCCTCCACGAGTGTCTTCTGGTTCCCATGCGAGTACAGGTTGGACAGCAGCTACAAGAAGATGAACTCTTTGGTCTGCCTGCTCTGCCGACTCCTCCACGAGTGTCTTCTGGTTCCCACGCTAGTGCAGGTTGGACAGCAGCTCTGAGAAGATGAACTCCTTGGTATCCCTGCTCTGCCGACTCGTCCAGGAGTGTCTTCTCGTTCCCACGCTTGTGCAGGCTGGACAGCAGCTCTGAGAAGATGAATTCCTTGGTCGGCCTGCTTTGCCAACTCCTCCAGGAGTGTCTTCTTGTTCCCACGCGAGTACAGGTTGGACAGCAGCTCTGAGAAGATGAAATCCTTGGTCTCCCTGCTCTGCCGACTCCTCCAAGAGTGTCTTCTTGTTCCCACGCGAGTACAGGTTGGACAGCAGCTCTGAGAAGATGAAATCCTTGGTCTGTCTGCACTGCCGACTCCTCCAGGAGAGTCTTCTTGTTCCCACGCGAGTACAGGTTGGACAGCAGCTCTGAGAAGCAGCATCTCGTCGCGACGCTGTGCCTGCTCTGCCGACTCCTCCACGAGTGTCTTCTGGTTCCCACGCGAGTACAGGTTGTACAGCAGCTACAAGAAGATGAGCTCCTTGGTCTGCCTGCTCTGCCGACTCCTCCAAGAGTGTCTTCTCGTTCCCATGCGAGTACAGGTTGTACAACAGCTCTGAAAAGCAGCACCTCGTCTCGCCGCTGTGCCTGCTGTGCCGACTCCTCCATGAGTGTCTTCTGGTTCCCACGCTAGTGCAGCTTGGACAGCAGCTCTCAGAAGATGAACTCCTTGGTCTGCCTGCGCTGCCGACTCCTCCAGGAGTGTGTGCTCTATCCCACGCGAGTACAGGTTGGACAGCAGCTCTGAGAAGATGAACTCCTTGGTCTGCCTGCTCTGCCGACTCCTCCAGGAGTGTCTGATTACTCCCACGCGAGTACAGGTTGGACAGCAGCTCTGAGAAGATGAACTCCTTGGTCTGCCTGCTATGCCGACTCCTCCACGAGTGTCTTCTCATTCCCACGCGAGTACAGGTTGGACAGCAGCTCTCAGACGCAGCATCTCATGGCGCCACTGTGCCTGCTCTGCCGACTCATCCACGAGTCTCTTCTGGTTCCCACGCGAGTGCAGGTTGGACAGCAGCTCTCAGAAGATGAACATCTTGGTCTGTCTGCTCTGCCGACTCCTCCAGGAGTGTCTGATCGTTCCCACGCGAGTACAGGTTGGACAGCAGCTCTGAGAAGATGAACTCCTTGGTCTCCCTGCTCTGCCGACTCCTCCAGAAGTGTCTTCTCGTTCCCACGCGAGTACAGGTTGGACAGCACCTCTGAGAAGATGAACTCTTTGGTCTGCCTGCTCTGCCGACTCCTCCAGGAGTGTCGGATTACTCCCACGCGAGTACCGGTTGGACAGCAGCTCTGAGAAGATGAACTCCTTGGTCTGCCTGCTCTGCCGAATCCTCCAGGAGTGTCTGCTCATTCCCACGCGAGTACAGGTGGGAAGGCAGCTCTGAGAAGACGATCTCCTTGGTCTATCTGCTCTGCAGAGTTCTCCAAGAGTGTCTGATCATTCCCACGCGAGTACAGGTTAGACAGCAGCTCTGAGAAGATGAACTCCTTGGTCTGCCTGCTCTGCCGACTCCTCCAGGCGTGTCTGCTCATTCCCACGCGAGTACAGGTTGGACAGCAGCTCTGAGAAGATGAACTCTTTGGTCTGCCTGCTATGCTGACTCCTCCATGAGTGTCCGATCACTCCGACGCGAGTACGGGTTGGACAGCAGCTCTGAGATGAACTCCTTGGTCTGCCTGCTCTGCAGACTCCTCCAGGAGTGTCCGATCACTCCCACGCGAGTACAGGTTGGACAGCAGCTCTGAGAAGATGAACTCCTTGGTCTGCCTGCTATGCCGACTCCTCCACGAGTGTCTTCTCATTCCCACGCGAGTACGGGTTGGACAGCAGCTCCGAGAGGATGAACTCCTTGGTCTGCCTGCTCTGCCAACTCCTCCAGGACTGTCTGCTCATTCCCACGCGAGTACAGGTTGCACAGCAGCTCTGAGAAGCAGCGTCTCGTCGTGACGCTGTGCCTGCTCCGCCGACTCCTCCACGAGTGTCTTCTGGTTCCCACGCAAGTGCAGGTTGGACAGCAGCTCTGAGAACATGAACTCCTTGGTCTGCCTGCTCTGCCAACTCCTCCAGGCGTGTCTTCTCATTCCCACGCGAGTACATGTTGGATAGCAGCTCTGAGAAGATGAACTCCTTGGTCTGCCTGCTCTGCCGACTCCTCCAGGAGTGTCTGCTCGTTCCCACGCGAGTACAGGTTGGACAGCACCTCTGACAAGATGAACTCCTTAGTCTGCCTGCTCTGCCGACTCCTCCAAGAGGGTCTTCTCGTTCCCATGGGAGCACAGGTTGGACAACAGCTCTGAAAAGCAGCACCTCGTCGCGCTGCTGTGCCTGCTCTGACGACTGCTCCGTGAGTGTCTTCTGGTTCCCACGCTAGTGCAGGTTGGACAGCAGCTCTGAGAAGATGAACTCCTTGGTCTGCCTGCTCTGCCGACTCCTCCAGGAGTGTCTACTCGTTCCCACGCGAGAACAGGTTGGACAGCAGCTCTGAGAAGCAGCATCTCGTCGCGACGCTGTGCCTGCTCTGCTGACTCCTCCACGAGTTTCTTCTGGTTCCCACGCGAGTGCAGGTTGGACAGCAGCTCTGAGAAGCAGCATCTCGTCGCGACGCTGTGCCTGCTCTGCCGACTCCTCCACGAGTGTCTTCTGGTTCCCACGCGAGTACAGGTTGGACAGCAGCTACAAGAAGATGAACTCCTTGGTCTTCCTGCTCTGCCGACTCCTCCAGGAGTGTCTTCTCGTTCCCACGCGAGTACAGGTTGGACAGCAGCTCTGAGAAGCAGCATCTCATCTTGACGCTGTGCCTGCTCTGCCGACTCCTCCACGAGTGTCTTCTGGTTCCCACGCGAGTACAGGTTGGACAGCAGATACAAGAAGATGAACTCTTTGGTCTGCCTGCTCTGCCGACTCCTCCACGAGTGTCTTCTGGTTCCCACGCTAGTGCAGGTTGGACAGCAGCTCTGAGAAGATGAACTCCTTGGTGTCCCTGCTCTGCCGACTCGTCCAGGAGTGTCTTCTCCTTCCCACGCGAGTACAGGTTGGACAGCAGCTCTGAGAAGATGAACTCTTTGGTCTGCCTGCTCTGCCGACTCCTCCAGGAGTGTCTGATTACTCCCACGCGAGTACAGCTTGGACTGCAGCTCTGAGAAGATGAACTCCTTCGTCTGCCTGCTCTGCCAACTCCTCCAGGAGTGTCTGATCTCTCCCACGCGAGTACAGGTTGGACAGCAGCTCTGAGAAGATGAACTCCTTGGTCTGCCGGCTCTGCCGACTCCTCCGCGAGTGTCTTCTCATTCCCACGCGAGTACAGGTTCGACAGCAGCTCTGAGAAGCAGCATCTCATCTCGCCGCTGTGCCTGCTCTGCCGACTCCTCCACGAGTCTCTTCTGGTTCCCACGCGAGTGCAGGTTGGACAGCAGGTCTGAGAAGACGAACTGCTTGGACTGCCTGCTCTGCCGACTCCTCCAGGTGTGTCTGCTCGTTCCCACTTGAATGCAGGTTGGACAGCAGCTCTGAGAAGATGAACTCCTTGGTCTGCCTGCTCTGCTGACTCCTCCAGGAGTGTCTTCTCGTTCCCACGCGAGTACAGGTTGGACAGCAGTTCTGAGAAGCAGCATCTCGTCGCTCCGCTGTGCCTGCTCTGCTGACTCCTCCACGAGTGTCTACTGGTTCCCACGTGAGTGCAGGTTGGACAGAAGCTCTGAGAAGATGAACTCCGTCGTCTGCCTGCTCTGCCGACTCCTCCAGGAGTGTCTGCTCGTTCCCACGCGAGTACAGGTTCGACATCAGCCCTGAGAAAACGAACTCCTTGGTCTGCCTATTCTGCCGACTCCTCCAGGAGTGTCTTCTTGTTCCCACGCGAGTACAGGTTGGACAGCAGCTCTGAGAAGATGAAATCCTTGGTCTGCCTGCTCTGCCGACTCCTCCAGGAGTGTCTTCTTGTTCCCACGCAAGTACAGGTTGTACAGCAGCTCTGAGAAGATGAAATCCTTGGTGGGCCTGCACTTCCGACTCCTCCAGGAGTGTCTGCTTCTTCCCACGCCAGTACAGGTTGGACAGCAGCTCTGAGAAGATGAACTCCTTATTCTGCCTTCTCTGCCGACTCCTCCAAGAGTGTCTTCTCGTTCCCATGCGAGTACAGGTTGGACACCAGCTCTGAAAAGCAGCACCTCGTCGCGCCGCTGTGCCTGCTGTGCCGACTCCTCCATGAGTGTCTTCTGTTTCCCACAAAAGTGCAGGTTTGGACAGCAGCTCTGAGAAGATGAACTCCTTGGTCTGCCTGCTCTGCCGACTCCTCCAGGAGTGTCTGCTCATTCCCACGCGAGTACTGGTTGGAAGGCAGCTCTGAGAAGACGAACTCCTTGGTCTACCTGCTCTGCAGAGTCCTCCAGGAGTGTCTGATCATTCCCACGCGAGTACAGGTTGGACAGCAGCTCTGAGAAGATGAACTCCTTGGTCTACCTGCTCTGCCGACTCCTCCAGGAGTGTCTGCTCATTCCCACGCGAGTACAGGTTGGACAGCAGCTCTGAGAAGATGAACTCCTTGGTCTCCCTGCTCTGCCGACTCCTCCAGAAGTGTCTTCTCGTTCCCACACGAGTACAGGTTGGACAGCAGCTCTGAGAAGATGAACTCTTTGGTCTGCCTGCTCTGCCGACTCCTCCAGGAGTGTCGGATTACTCCCACGCGAGTACAGGTTGGACAGCAGCTCTGAGAAGATGAAATCCTTGGTCTGCCTGCTCTGCCGACTCCTCCAGGAGTGTCTGCTCGTTCCCACGCGAGTACAGGTTGGACAGCTCCTCCGAGAAGATGAACTCCTTGGTCTGCCAGCTCTGCCGACTCTTCCAGGAATGTCCTCTCGTTCCCACGCGTGTACAGGTTGCACAGCAGCTCCGAGAAGATGAACGCCTTGGTCTCCCTGCTATGCCGACTCCTCCAGGAGTGTCGGCTCCTTCGCACGCGAGTACAGGTTGGACAGCAGCTCCGAGAAGATGAACTCCTTGGTCTGCCTGCTCTGCCGATTCTTCCACGAGTGTCTTCTGGTTCCCACGCGAGCGCAGTTTGGACAGCAGCTCTGATAAGATGAACTCCTTGGTCTGCCTGCTCTGCCGACTCCTCCAGGAGTGTCTGCTCGTTCCCACGCGAGTACAGGTTGGACAGCAGCTCCGAGAAGATGAACTCCTTGGTCTGCCTGCTCTGCCGACTCCGCCAGGAGTGTCTTCTCATTCCCACGCGAGTACAGGTTGGACAGCAGCTCTGAGAAGCAACATTTCGTCGCACCACTGTGCCTGGTCTGCCGACTCCTGTACGAGTGTCTTCTGGTTCCCACGCGAGTGGAGGTTGGACAGCAGCTCTGAGAAGATGAATTCCTTGGTCTGCCTGATCTGCCGACTCCTCCAGGAGTGTCTGCTCGTTCCCACGCGAGTACAGGTTGGACACGAGCTCCGAGAAGATGAGCTGCTTGGTCTGCCTGCTCTGCCGACTCCTCCAGGAGTGTCTTCTCGTTCCCACGCGAGTACAGGTTGGACAGCAGCTCCGAGAAGATGAACTCCTTGGTCTCCCTGCTATGCCGACTCCTCCAGGAGTGTCTGCTCCATCCCACGCGAGTACAGGTTGGACAGCAGCTCTGAGAAGATGAACTCCTTGGTCTGCCTGCTCTGCCGACTCCTCCACGAGTGTCTTCTGGTTCCTACGCGAGTGCAGGTTGGACAGCAGCTCTGAGAAGATGAACTCCTTGGTCTGCCTGCTCTGCCGACTCCTCCAGGAGTGTCTTCTGGTTCCCACGCGCGTACAGGTTGGACAGCAGCTCTGAGAAGATGAACTCCTTGGTCTGCCTGCTCTGCCGACTCCTCCAGGAGTGTCTTCTCGTTCCCACGCAAGTGTAGGTTGGACAGCAGCTCTGAGAAGATGAACTCCTTGGTCTGCCTGCTCTGCCGACTCCTACACGAGTGTCTTCTGGTTCCCACGCTAGTACAGGTTGGACAGCAGCTCTGAGAAGCAGTATCTCATCGCGCCGCTGTGCTTGCTCTGCCGACTCCTCCAGGAGTGTCTTCTGGTTCCCACGCGAGTCTCGTCGCGCCGCTGTGCCTGCTCTGCCGACTCCTCCACGAGTGTCTTCTGGTTCCCACGCGAGTGCAGGTTGGACAGCAGCTCTGAGAAGCAGCGTCTCGTCGCGCCGCTGTGCCTGGTCTGCCGACTCCTCCATGAGTGTCTTCTCGTTCCCACGCGAGTGCAGGTTGGAGACCAGCTCTGAGAAGATGAACTCCTTGGTCTTCCTGCTCTGCCGACTCCTCCAGGAGTGTCTTCTTGTTCCTACGCGAGTACAGCTTGGACGGCAGCTCTGAGAAGATGAACTCTTTGGTCTGAGAGTGGGCAAAGAAGGAAGGAGTTTGGGTCCTGATGCCTGTGCTGTCCTGGCCTCCCGCTGGCCCCTGCTGGGACTGTGTGCTGGAGCTGAAGCCCTGAGTATGGCTTTTCACATTCGGCTTCTACACAGCTTAAACTCAAAGATCTGCCTCCCCGTTGCCCTTTTCTCACTCAGATAGGGACATTGTGGTCCAGAGGAAAGGTCGCCTGTGCAAGTCACAGATCTGGGAGGGCACCCTGGACCTATCATGCTACCAGGACACCTGTCTACCCAGGTTTTTCAAAATTTTTTTGGAGAAAGGATCTTACTCTGTCCCTAGGCTGGAGTATAGAGGGCAAGATCAATGCTCACTGCATCCTCAACCTCTTGGGCTCAAAGTGATCCTCTAATGTCAGCCTGTTGAGTAGCTAGGACTATAGGCATGTGCCACCACCAAGCCCAGCTATTTTTAAAGTTTTTGTGTAGAGGCCAGGTCTCACTATGTTGCCCAGGCTGGTCTCAAACTCCTGGGTTCAAGGTATCCTCCCGCCTTGGCCTCCCAAAGTGCTGGGATTACAGGCATGGACCACTGTCCTCAGTCCCATGTTATATTTCTATGAGACAGCTCTGGTCTGGACCATGCCTCCCTCCCTGGACCTGGTCCCATAGGGCTGGTCAGCATCTCCCCCAGGCCAACATGGCCACCTGCATCCCCAGTGCCACAGGAGCCGCCTACCCCCATGAGGCGGTGCATGCACGTTGTAGATCATGATGTGCATGATGGTCTTGGGCTTCGCACCAACCATGAGGTTCCACACGGTCTTGTTGACAATGGCCATGTAGGACTCCACCAGGTTCTGGGTGGTTTCCATTTGCCGCTCCATCTGTGGGTCCATGGAGTGCATGAAGCTGTGGGAGCCATTCTCCTCAGCCTTGCTGTCCTGTCACGGAGAACGCAAGGGCATCAGGGTGGCCAGGCCATGCAGCCAGGCTCCAGCAATCCCTAGGTTCTCAGTCCCTCCAAGCGTACCTGGAACATTGAAGCACAGAGAGAAGCAACTGGCCTGAACACACACCCAGCTCCCCACATGCCCTAGATGGTCAGGCCTCTGCCTCTCAGGACCCCAGACTCCCCTGATTCAAGTCCCGTCTTAGTTCTGATTCTAGTGCCCAGAATTTGCCTCAAGTTACCAATCCAGAAATTGGAAAAGAACATCTCTAGGTCCCTTGCTTGAAGACCTGGCCAGAGCTTGTGCCAGGCTGCAGATGCCTGGCAGGAGGCAAGAAAAGGGCATACTCACTTTCCCCTTGTCCTGGGAGGCCCACGCACCAACATTGCCACCGCCGCTGCCACCAGGGAACACAGCAAAGTAGACACACACAGAGAGGAAAACGGGAAGGGTTGAGTGAACCTGGGACACTGCACCACAACTTTTTTTTTTTTTTTTTTTTTTTTTTTGAGACGGAGTCTCGCTCTGTCGCCCAGGCTGGAGTGCAGTGGCGCGATCTCGGCTCACTGCAAGCTCCGCCTCCTGGGTTCACGCCATTCTCCTGCCTCAGCCTCCCGAGTAGCTGGGACTACAGGCGACCGCTACCACACCTGGCTAATTTTTTATATTTTTAGTAGAGACGGGGTTTCACCGTGTTAGCCAGGATGGTCTCGATCTCCTGACCTCGTGATCCGCCCGCCTCGGCCTCACAAAGTGCTGGGATTACAGGCGTGAGCCACCGCGCCCGGCCTGCACCCCAACTTTAATGTGTTGTTGAATTCAATTAGCTAATACTTTGTTGAGGATTTTTGCATCAATATTCATCAGTGACACTGGCCTGTAGTTTTCTTTTTTGGATGTATCTTTAGTTTTGGTATCAGGGAAATATTAGCCTTGTAGAATGAGTTTGGAAGTATTCCCTCCTTCTCTATTTTTGGAATCGTTTGGGTAAGGTTGGTATTAGTTCTTCTTTAAATGTTTGCTAGAATTCAGCAGTGAATCATCAGGTCCCAGGCTTTTCTTTGCTGAGAGACTTTTCATTACCACTTGGATCCCATTGTTTGTTATTGGTGTGTTCTGGTTTTGGATTTCATCGCGGTTCAGTCTTGGTGTCTGGATGTGTCCGGAAATGTATCCCTTTTTAGTACGTTTTCCTATTTGTTTGCATATAGTTGCTGATAATAGCCACTAGTGATCCTTTGAGTTTTTGTGGTATCAGTTGTCATGTTTCCTTTTGTTTGTCAATGGTGTTTATCTTTTTAAAAAACCTTTTTTTTTTTTTTTTTTTTTTTTTTTTTGAGATGGAGTCTTGCTCTGTCGCCCAGGCTGGAGTGCAATGGCATAGTCTTGGCTCACTGCAACCTCTGTCTCCCAGGTTCAAGTGATTCTCCTGCCTCTGCCTCCTGAGTACCTGGGATTACAGGCGCGTACCACCACCCCAGGTAATTTTTCTATTTTTAGTAGAGACATGGTTTCACCATGTTGATCAGGCTGGTCTTGAACTCCTGACCTCATAAGGTACCCACTTCAGCCCCGCAAAGTGCTGGAATTACAGGCGTGAGAATCTGTGCCCAGCCCACATTTTGTTTTTAAATTTTACTTATTTACTTGTTTTTTTCTTTTGCAGACAGGGTCTTATTCTGTTGCCCAGGCTGGAGTGCAGTGGTGCAATAATGGCTCACCATAACCTTGAACACTTAAACTCAAGAGATCCTCCCACCTCAGCCTCATGAGTAGCTGGGACTACAAGCCTGCACCACCACACCTGGCTAATTTTTCTAGTTTTTGTAGAGAAAGGGTTTTGCTATGTTACCTAGGCTGGTCTTGAACTCCTGGCCTCAAGCAATCCTCCTGCCTTGGCCTCCCAAAGTGCCAGGATTACAGGCATGAGCCACCATGCTGGGCCTATATATACATTTTCTTTTCCAAGTTATATATTCTGTATGCATCCTTCTAGAATTTGTTTTTCTCACAATATTATATTGCTAAAGTTCTTATTGTTGTTTATCACTGGCGTTCATTCTTTTTGACTGCTTGTGAAATCACCAGAAGATAGAGATCCTGAGATCTCTTAAGAACTGCTGCTGGGAGTATACACTGGTATGATCACTTTGGAAAACAATTTGGCTCCATCTCATAAGGTTCAATATTCACACTCCTCCCAGCCCAGCAATTCTACTCTACATGCAAGAGAAATTCTTGCCTATATAAAACAGGGGATGTGGACAAGGAATGTTCCTAACAGCTCTGTTCAAAATAGCAAAAACCTATTGCCCATCAACTGGAGAGTAGGTGACTAAATTGTGCTTTTTATTCCCTTTGATTTCCTGTAGTCTTACGATGCAAGTGGCTTTCCCATGGCTAGCTTGGGGAGGGGGATACTCTTGGCAACTGAGTCTGTGGTGGCAGTCCTGCTTAGCCCTAGGGCAATCGGTGCTGACCAAAACAAGAGTAAACAGAACAAGGTGCCCCATTGAGCCAATGCCTTGGGTCCCTGGAGGTACAGTCTTGTATCTGTAGGAAACAGCCATCATACACATCAGTCTTTTCAAATGCTCTGTCACTGGGCTGAGTCCAAAGGACATTGTCCTTTAAAACATTACAAAGTTTACTGAGGCTACCATTTATCGAGCAGTTATCATGTGCCTGATCATGTACTAGTGTACTAATTGCATGCATTATTTTATTATTTTATTTATTTACTTATTCATTTATTTGAGATAGGTTCTCTCTCTGTTTCCCGGGCTGGAGTGCAGTGGTGCAATCACAGCTCACTGCAGCCTCAAGCTCCTGGGCTCAAGTGGTCTCACCTCAGCCTCTCGAGTAGCTGGACTGTAGGCCTAGGCCACCAAGTCCAGCTAATTTTTAAAAAAACATTTTCATAGAAATGTGGTCTGGCTTTGTTGCCCAGGCTAGTCTCAAACTCCTGGCTTCAAGCGATCCTCCTCCTTCAGCCTTATTATTGCATTTAATCTTCACCATCACCCTGTAAGAGTGCCTGGGGGTAGGTGCTCCACACAGTAGCAATGTAGCAACCTCCACTCATAGGTGACAATGAGACTCAGTGTAGTCAAGCAACTTCTCAAAGGTCACACAGCTGGAGGGTGGCTGAGCCAGGATGAAGACCTAGGACTCGAAAGCTGGTGCACCAGTAAATGAGAAAATCTCTGGGGGTTCAGGATCGCTTCCTCCCAAGAAATCTTTCTCCAAAGGTTCTAAAAACAATGACAGATCCATCTTTCATAAAGCAAACAAAACTAGCAGCCCCTTCATTTTAGAGGGGGGAGGGGGATAAAGATTAGCTAAGCTCCAGGGCATCCCATTTTAATCCTACACATTTATCAGGCAACTGCCAGCACAGCACCCCAAAGCTAAAGAACCATGCACAGCTGTCTCTGTGGGGCATGGCGTGTCCATGGACATAAAGATTTTCCAATGTGTGTTTACAGGCCAGTGGCATCATCCTCAGTCACAGGTTAAACGGCAGCTAGGCCTGGCCTGCTAGGCACCACCGTGAGAATCTGCTGAGCTTTCCATCTAGCTTATCTGTTGTTTGCAATGAAAGACGCCCTGAAAAGAAGGGGTGTGGGTGGGAAGAGTTCTGATTTGAGGTCCCTGGATCCGGCATGATCTCCTTCCCCAGTTGCAGGAATCAGAGGACTCCATCTGTAAACACAGGCTCAAGCTATGTCCCCCAACCCCCTCTTTCAACCAGGTGCCACCCTCTGCTTCTCTTCCATAGACAGCCTAGGCTGCCAGCATTCCCTTAGGATCTGTGCCCTCGGGCCTGGCTTAATTTTTTCCTCTCCAAAGAGCCATCTATAGGGCCAGAAGCCAGCAAAGCCTAACTCATTACTGGACGGCAGTTCCTCTGCCATTCACTGATTCCTACCTTACCCTGGGGTTTTATGTTTCTTGTCTCAACACTAACATTTCTCATTCCTCCACAAGTTGAATTGCGCACTCCAGCCAACTGAAGCATGCTCTTCTTGACACAGTTAGCTCTCGGCACATGGTCGGTGCTAAAAAAAAAATGAGCATTATGTCAATTTCATTGATCAACAAAAGTGATGCCTCCACTGCAAAGTCCAGTTGATAGTGCCTGGGCCTCTGAGCTCAAGAACCTTCTAGACAAAGCGCTCTGAGCTGAAACATGAGCATGCACACATATGCATCTCTCTCGGTCTCATGAGATAATCTGGATACTTGGTTGTTATACTTGAGCATTTTCCTACCTCATTAATGCACGTGTAGCCAACACAATAATTATCATAGCGAATAACGGCTAAAGCTGAGGACTTTCCTGAGCCAGGCAGTGGCTTTAAAAACTTTAATGTTTTCACATAGACTCTCATTGAATAATTTCTGTTTTTCAGATCAAGAAACTGAGACTTACTATCACATTTGGGATTAAGTTTAAAAAAAAAAGGAAACTGAGGCTTAAAGTTGTCTAGTATTTCACAGCCAGCAAATGGCTAAGTTGGAACTTGAACCCAGGCAGTAGAGCCCCAGGATCCTGTGCCTTTACCCATTACCTAGTGTTGGCTACACAAAACTAGTGTGTACACAACTTCAACTATAGTTTAAGCTATAGTTTAAGTGGGTGACATATTTTTCAGTACACTTTATGTAGGTGACTTTCAGTTTGGGGGTATTCTACTTATGCAATCTATTGAGCTGGATATTAACTGAGAACAAATAGAAACTAATGAACTCTGAAAAACATAAAACATGAGCAACATGATGTCACCGCAAAACACAAAACAGCCCACAGCCTTCTTGTGACTGCATTTTGCTGACAGTCCACGACCTAATAATCAACCTGAACTCAGCAGTGCTCTGTTCCCTTGGGAGACACACACACACACACTCTACAGTTGGTGGTTGTGCCGCCCTGAGCCTCCAGTAGGCGAGTGTGAGGAATGCAGGGACTAGATGGGTCGGGCAGAAAGGTGCTGGGTCAAGGGGAGGAGGGGGCAGCCCGGAGCGCGCGCACGCTCTGGACTCGTGCAACCGCCAAAACGGGTGCGCGCCGGGTTGAGGGGTGACAGGGAAGGTGGCAGGGTTGGGGCAGCCCTTTCCCAGGCGGTAGCGGGGACGGTGGTGCTGTTGTCCCTTTTTTTTTTTTTGGGACGGAGTCTCGCTGGGTCCCCCAGGCTGGGGTGCAATGGCGCGATCTCGGCTCACTGCAAGCTCCGCCTCCCGGGTTCACGCCATCCTCCTGCCTCAGCCTCCCGAGTAGCTGGGACTACAGGCGCCGCCACCGCGCCCGGCTAATTTTTTGTATTTTTAGTAGAGACGGGGTTTCACCGTGTTAGCCGGGATGGTCTCGATCTCCTGACCTCGTGATCCGCCCGCCTCGGCCTCCCAAAGTGCTGGGATTACAGGCGCGAGCCCCCGCGCCCGGCCGCTGTTGCCCTTTGAAGCTGCGGCTTGACAGGAGCCGCCCCTCCTGTCGGTGGCGTCGGTTACAAAGGGAGCAGCCCCCGAGGCCGCCACACAGCTCCCCGCCGAGGCCTCGGTGCCCCTTCCCATCTTCCATCCGCGCTCCCACCAAGGCTGAGGCGGCGGGGAGAGGCGAAGACGCGAGGGCTCGGCCGGGCGGTCCCGCCGGGTGGTCGCAGCCATGACAGCGGCGCCCCTCCCGCCGGAGATGAGGGGAAGATGTCCCTGTCAGGGTTAAGGCCAAGCTGAAGTTGCCGGCGTCTACCTTCCACAAGAACCAGGAGCCGCAGCCGCGGCTCGCGCTCCACTGCCACATAACGGTGAGGCGCCCGGCGGCGGCCTCGCAGGGCAGGGCGGGGGCGGAGATGGGGGAGTCTCGGGACCAACGGCAGCCTAACGGGTAGAGGCCCCGGGTCCCCGCCCCTTTCTCCCTCAACGGGCCCCGCCCCCGGGACTGCGCGAGGCTTGGGTGGGAGGAGGCGGAGGGCGCGTCTCTCCGGCTCCTGGCGCGGGGCTGACTTGGGGGCTGCTGGCCCCTCTTGGCCGCCGTCGCTACGCACCGAGGTGGGAGCCCGCCGCGGCCGGAGCCGTCTTGGGACTCATGGTCGCCCTCAGTCAGCGGGACCGCGACAGGGCGGGGCAGGGCGCTCCAGCGTTGTTTGAGCCCAGGCGCGGAAGGGAAAAGGCCTCTAAGATGCTCGGGTTTTTTGCCCGGGCGCGGGGGCGCACGCCTGTAATCCCAGCACTTTGGGAGGCCGAGGCGGGCGGATCTCCTGAGGTCAGGAGTTCGAGACCAGCGTGGCCAACATGGTGAAACCGCGTTTCTACTAAAAACTACAAAAATTAGCCGGGCGTGGTGGCAGGCGCCTTAATCCCAGCTACTTGGGAGGCAGAGGCAGGAGAATCGTTTGAACCCGGGAGGCGGAGGTTGCAGTGAGCCCAGATTAAGCCACTGCACTCAAACCTGGGGGACAAGAGCGAGACTTCTCTCAAAAAAAAAAAAAAAAAGTTTTTTTTTCTTTGTTTTTTTGAGACGGTCTCACTCTGTCGCCCAGGCTGGAGTGCAGTGGCGGGATCTCGGCTCACTGCAGCCTATGTCTCTTGACAGTCCACGGGTTAAAGCGATTCTCCTGCCTCAGCCTCCCCAGTAGCTGGATTACAGGCCCCGCCACCAAGGCTGGCTAACTTTTGTGTTTTTAGTAGAGAAGGGGTTTCACCGTGTTGGCCAGGCTAGTCTCGAACTCCTGACCTCAAATGACCCACCTCTGCCTCCCAAAGTGCTGGGATTCCAGGCGTGAGCCACCGCACCGGGACCCAAGGCCCTTAAGTTTTAAGGCCTCATTCTTCAGTCAGGTTTTCCCTGTTCCCGCGTGTTCGGCCAATTTTTTGTTGTTGTTGTTTTGTTTTTGTTTTTGAGTCAATTTTCCAGACATCTTTAATTAGCAATATGTTTAAATAGTTACAAGTCTTTCCTTCTTTTCTTGTGACAGTTTGAGTTGAATTTCTATCATTTGCGACCTGTCACTGTAAGGCACAAACATGATCACGCAAGATGCGATAGTAGATTTAAGCCAGTTGTTTTTAAGTTCGTGTTTAAGGAGAAACTAACCATGAAAACGGACTCGTTGACGGAGGAAAAGTTGGAATGCAGCCTCTGGTGCTGTTTGAGCGATCCCTCTCCCCGGGGCCTGGCCGCGCGCTGCTGTGTTCTGGAAGGGCTCATTGTACAGTCAAGGTGGAGGTAAGAGTCCCGTACAGGTGTCTGCCCGCTTTTCCTTTCAGGCTTCTGTGTCAGCTGTTTTTCCCCTGTAGGATGCGTCCCTGACCTCCACCCCTTAACCCTACCCAATTTGTCTTTACATGTCTGACCATCAAGGCTCTCCTAGGTCATATTCAGTTCATGCTGATATTTTCCCTTCCTCCCCTCTTTGGTCCTCACTATTTTTGCTTTGGTCATGTTATGCTATATTCTGTAGGCCTTTTTAATTTTTTTTATGGTGGCAGGGGAAAATATTTTATAATTATGCTTTGTGCTTTTTATCTTCCAGTCAGTAAATGCTTGGTAAATATTTGTTTTATTGAGTATATAACCCTATTCTAGCTATATCGTGCTTGAACAGAAATCTTAACTGCCTTGAAAGTTAACTGCTAAGAATTTGTCAAAAGTGCAGAGCTACATCAAGAACTTGTCATGGATAGTAAGGTCTCTAAGGGCTTGATGGAATTCTGTAAATTGATTTCATATGAAAGAGAGTGTAAGAAGTGAAAATGTAAAGCATGACTGGAGAACCAGAGAGATAAAGCAAGGGTCCCTTTCTCCAGATCCTTTGTAACAGTATTATGTGATCTCTTTTAGAAATCACTCTGAAAGATAATGCCAACTCGGAACCTGGGAAACCATCCAGTGGGTTTCTGCAGGTTAGGTGGTTCAATTCCTCATCAGCACCTTTGTTTTCTCTGCCTCAGTTTGCTTACAATGATGTTCTCAGTAGCTGTAATTGCTGTCTGTCTTTGAATGCTTAAGCATTTTTTTTTAGCTCACAGCGGTATATGTGCATTTTTATTTAACCAAGTGTTAGAATTTTTACTCTGCTGTTGTGGGCTCTGGGTTAGCTACTTTGGTTGTTTAGTTGTAAAATGATTAGCAGGGAAAACCGTGTGTGTTTGTGTTTGTGTGTGTGTGTGTGTTTTAAGTTTCTTTTGTTGTCAGAGCACTTAGAATTTTATTTTATATGGTAATTCTGTCAGTTTACTTTCTTCTCCACCCCACATTTATTGAACAGCAAAGTGTGAAAGTAACGTGTCCCATAAGCAGCCTTCAGAAGAATTACAACTGCTGTATATCTGAACTTTTTCTTTTCTTTTCTTATAAGACGGATTCTCACTCTGACACCCAGGCTGGAGTGCAGTGGCACGATCTGGTCTCACTGCAACCTCCGCCACCCAGGTTCAAGCGATTCTCTTGCCTCAGCCTCCTGAGTAGCTGGGATTACAGGCACCTGCCACCCCACCTGGCTAAGTTTTGTGGTTTTAGTAGAGACGGGGTTCACCATCTTGGCCAGGCTGGTTTTGAACTCCTGACCTCAGGTGATCTGTCTGCCTCGGCCTCTCAAAGTGCTGGGATTACAGATGTAAGCCCCCACACCCGGCCTTTTTTTCTTCTAGGTACCAGCTTTTATTTATCAGTTTGGTAAAAATGTTAGAAAATGGGCATTCTCACAGTTGTGGCAGAAAGTATAATTATCTTTGACTTTCTAGAAAGCAGTTTGGCTTTCTAGAAACTTGCCTAACCTCTCCCCATTTAGGCAAGATGAATTCTGACTATCCCAAGGTAGCCAACCTTGCCCCTGTGATTCCAATCTCCCAGAAAGAGAGGTCTAGTCTCAGAGAAAACCCAGATTTTCTTGGCTTAGCCCACCTTGACAGCTAATCACTGGAAATGGGGTGGGCTGGTAAAGTCCTTTGGTTAGGTTTTGTGTCAAGAGAGGGAGGTGGAAAGATGGGAGGGAGGTAGCAAAACTGGCCTCAGTGGAACTCTGTAAGCTAATATGGAATGGCAAAGGGATGTTTCTTCCCAGGAAGAAATTCTAGGGAAGGAAGGAAAGTGGAGGGGAAGGCAGCAGTTCTCAAAGTTTTGGAATCAGGACTCCTTCATACTCTTAAAAATATATTGAGGGCCCAAGGAGCTTTGGTTTATGTAGGTTATATCTATTGGTATTTATCACTAGAAATTAAATCAGAAATATTTAAACTATTCCTTAAAAGCTCACCACATATTGTTATAAATGCTTTTATGAAAACATTTCTAAACCAAAAGTAGCAGTCTTACATTTTTTGCAAATTTCTTTGATGTTTGGTATGTCATTTTCATCTGCATTCAATTTATTGTGTGATATTTGCTTTAAAAAATGTGAACAATGTCCAATCTTATACAGATAGCCATTTTAGATCATTGTGGAGATATATATTTTTTTTTTAATTTTTTTTGAGATGGGGTCTTGCTCTGTTGCCCAGGCTGGAATGCAGCGGTGTGATCACAGCTCACTGCAGCCTTAGTCTCCGGGGACTCAGGTGATCCTCCCACCTCAGCCTCCAGAGTAGTTGGGACTACAGGTGTGTATCACCACACCTGGCTAATTTTTTGTATCTTTTTGTAGAGACAGGGTTTTGCCATGTTGCCTAGGCTTCTTTTTTGATACTCCATCAAAACTTGGTTTTTCTTGAACTTTGGATCTTTTACCCTTGCATGATATTACAACATCATGCATTGGTCATTTAGAAAATAATGGTTCAAGATCTTCTACATGTTGATACGTTTGATTATACAATATCAAAATACATTCATCAATATCACCATCAATCTCATCAGAATACTTTTGGAAAGCTATGGTGGATATAAGTTTTCTAAAACTAATTTTTTGTTCAAAAGCTTGAATTTTATTATTAGCAATTTTATTATTGAATTTTATTATGGCCTGTCTGTTGTTTTTCTTGAAATGACAGAATCTCATTTTTTTGAGAAAATGTCTCCCAAAAACCCAAGTTGAAATAACATTGTTTGTCAGTCATCCTTTCAAGTAAAAATGGTATTCCATTAAAGTGGTTAATTCACTTCACGACTTAGTCACACGAGGGTTTTTTCTCAGGCAGTCTGTAGAAATGCTCATGTGTACTTCCAGTTTCATCACTTGAAATATTAAAAAGACATATTCAAGGATAAAAATGTAGTAAAATTTTCACTGATTCATCATAGACATTCTTTTTATTTTTGAGACAGGGCCTTCTTCTGTCACCCAGGCTGGAGTGCAGTAGCATGATCACAGCTCACTGTAGCCTCCACCTTCTGGGCTCAATCAATCCTCCTGCCTCAGCCTTCCAAGTAGCTGGGACTACAGGCATACAACCACCATGTCCAGCTAAATTTTGTATTTTTTGTAAAGATAGGGTTTCACCATGTTGGCCAGGCTGGTCTCAAACTCCTGACCTCAGGTGATCCACCTGCCTCCACCTCCCAAAGTGCTGGGGTCACAGGCGTGGGACACCATGCCCAGCCTGCCCTTCCTTTTTAAACCTTTCCTGTGCATAGTGAAGAATACCATGACTAGTTTGGTGTTACTGCCTTTGTTTGTGCTAAAGTACCAGCATTTTTACCCACTATTGTATTTGCACCCTTAAAGCAAATGTCACCATGTTAGTGTTCCTGTTAAAATAGTTTGGACCTGGGCGTCTGAGGGCCCCACTTTGGGAACTGTTGAAATAGGTAGTTAAACCTACTATATATCATATCTTTTCATCTACAAGATTTTTAAAAACATGATTTCAGTTCATTTATTTTTATAATTTTTAAAATATGGTTTTGAGGGGTTTCAGTCCAGAATAACAACACGTATTTTATTTTGCTTATGCTGAAGTTTACTAGACAAATACTAACCTAATAGAATGAGGTCCTAAATCTAGTTGCAGTTTCTTTAGCCAAAAAAAAAAACAAAAAAACCCAAAACTAAACACATAAAAATGGTCCATAGGGTGTATTCCCAATGCATGTTGAAGAATTTGAAGAAGAAAATGCAATACTCAGTAAGTGGTGTTCTTTATGAATAGGATTAATTCTGAAGAGTTTCTTTTAGCCTGTAAAGAGATTTGGGACATAGTAAGAGAGGAATGAGAAGAATGAGAATAGTAAAATAAACCATTATTGAAGAGATATACTGTTAATAATGTCCTCCTTCCATAAAACTTGTTTTTCTTTTTTCTTTTTTTGGGGGGGTGGACAGAGTCTTTCTCTGTCACCAGGCTGGAGTGCAGTGGTGCAATCTCAGGTCACTGCAACCTCTGCTTCCCTGGTTCAAGTGATTCCCCTGTGTCAGCCTCCTGAGTAGCTGGGACTACAGGCGCATGCCATCACGCCCCGCTAATTTTTTTTTATTTTAGTAGAGACAGGGTTTCTTGATCAAGACAGGATGGTCTTGATCTCCTGACCTCGTGATCCACCCACCTCGGCCTCCCAGAATGCTGGGATTACAGGCATGAGCCATCACGCCCGGCCAACTTGTTTTTCTTAAAAGAACCTTTGGTAAATAATTGGTTTCTGTGGCTTCAGCTATAATTCAGATTACAGTTTTCAAAGCAGTGTTTCCTAAAGTTTGTGCGAAATTGTTTTCCATGACTTGAACCTAGTTGTTGTGAAGCTAATATATAATAATAATGGCTTCTCCCCAATTTATAATAGGAAACAGTAGAAAGTAACAGAGTAAATGTCTGTTAGTGGTAAAAGCACATAATGCTTAGTTCATTAGCTTTTTTAAAAAAATCACATGTAATTGTGTTCCAAAAATACATGTATAGCAATGGCATTTCTTGGTATTACTTGGTTTGTGTGATAGAATAAAATATTAGAATTTTATGGTGTTTGAATTAGTTATCTATTGCACTGTAACAAATTTAGCAGCTTAAAACAACAAACATTATCTCACAGTTTCTGTGGGTCAGGATTCTGTGCAGTTTACCTTGGGTTCACTTGCTTGGCCTCTCACCAGGCAGTGAAGGTGTTGGTGGCGGCTATGATCATCCCAAGGCAGGATAGGGAGGGAATCCATCTCCAGGCTCACTCACGTATATGTTGGCAGGATTTATCTCACAGGCTGTTGTACTGGGCCTCTGTTTCTAGATGACTATTGGTCAGAGGGCTTTTACAATACCTTGTCACGTGGGCCTCTCCATAGGGCACCTCATCACATGGCAACTGGCTTCCATCAGAGGGAGCAATGGAAAGAGCAGGAGAAGGGTGACCAAGGCAGGCATCGTTTTGTCCTTGTAGCCTCATCTCAGAAGTGATATTATTACTTCTGTTGCATTCTCTTTGTTAGAAGTGAGTCACTAGGTCCAGAGGTGGGAATTTTACAAGGGTGTGAATGCCAGGAGGTGAGGGTGATTGGGGCCATTTAGAGGCTGCCTACCAGTGCTGAAGAAAATTATTGACTTCTATGAGCTGTAGTAGCAGACAGTAGTAGCTGTAGTATGAGATGGGTAGAGTCACACCAGAACTAGTGCGAGGGAATTGCCTTTTCTTTCAAGGGTCTGTAAGTCTGCAGTAAAAGTCAAAGGTATTTAAATAGAAAGTTTTGTTTTTGTTTTTAGTATATAAAGAAGTATAACTTTCCATGTTGCAAAAATTTTAAAAACCTTTATTATAAAACTCATAAGCAACCATAAGCTTATGAAACTCATAAGCAATCAATAGTAAAATATAGAAAAGAAAAAAAATTAAAGTCTCTCATAATTTTTCTACCTAATATAATCACTGTTGACATGATGGCTATTTTCTACCAGTATATATTTTTTATTTGCTAGTAAAATACATAACCCTTATACATATTTTTAAATAGTTGAGGTCATATTCTCTATAGTTTTATATTCTTTTAAAAAGCATTTACTAGGCTGGGCATGGTGGGTCACATCTGTAATCCCAGCACTTTGGGAGGCCGAGGCAGGCGGATCATGAGGTCAGAAGATCGAAACCATCCTGGCTAACACGGTGAAACCCCATCTCTACTAAAAATATAAAAATTAGCCGGGCATGGTGGCTGGTGCACCTGTAGTCCCAGCTACTCGGGAGATTGAGGCAGGAGAATGGTGTGAACCTGGGAGACGGAGCTTGCAGTGAGCCGAGATCATGCCACTGCACTCCAGCCTGGGGGACAGAGTGAGACTCCATCTCTAAAAAAATTAAAAATTAGAAATTAAAAAAAAGCATTTACCGTATTTTCCCATGATGTCATAATCTTTATAGAAAAATAACAATCATTATTTTAAGTTGACATAATTGTTTACCTAAAAATATCCAAAGGAACCAACTGAAAACAATTTTTAAGGTTGCTGGTTAAAAGCCCCATTACTGAAAAATCAATAGCCTACCCCAATATTAGCTATAATCACATAGGAGATATAGTGATAAAGTATTTTTTCAAGTATTTCAGCAAAAATTAAATACCTAGGAATAAACTTAGATGTGCAGGACTTTTATCAAGAACATGACAAAATTTTGCTGAGTGGAATGAAAGATTTGCATTCTATGTTCCTGGATGAGCAGATTTCATGTTATAAATATGTTAATTATCACCGTGTCTTCATATTAATTTGTAAATGTAATTTCTGCTGGGCACAGTGGCTCACACTAGTAATCCCAAAAGTTTGGGAAGCTGAGGCGGGTAGATGACAATTAGCTGGGTGTGGTGGCACACACTTGTAGTCTCAACTACTCAGGAGGCTGAGGTGGGAGGGTCGCTTGAGCCTTGGAAACAAAGATTGCAGTGATCTGAGATCATGCCTCTGAACTCCAGCCTAGGTGACAGAGTGAGACCCTGTCTTAAAAAAAAAAACCCCAGCAGATTTATTTTTGGAACTTGAAAAAATGACTCTAAAGTTTGTGTAGAAGAGTAAATAATAAAAAATAATAAAGAATAGACTTGTTCAACCAGATATTAAATAAAATATTGTGGAATAGCCCTGGGCCAGACAGATAAAGGCAATAGAAGTTTAGAACCAGAGTCATGCTAATGAGAATTTTATAAGACAAAGGTGGTATTTTAACTTAATAGGGAAAAGATAGATTATTCTGTAAATAGTCTTAGCAGAACTGACCATCTGAGGAAGTTTGAGTCTTAACTCCAATTTTTGTCAAAATAAGTTATAGTTGGTTTAAACGCATATATTCTTAAGAAATGAAGAACAGGGATTTGAAGATATTTTAAGAGTTAAGGCTGAGGCTGGGCACAGTGGTTCATGCCTGTAATCCCAGCACTTTGCGAGGCCAAGGTGGAAGGATTGCTTGAGCCCAGGAGTTTGAGATCAGCCTGGGCAACATGGCAAGACCCCCTCTTCTCTCTCTGTCTCTCTCTCTAGTTATAGATATACATATACATATACCAAAAAAAGAGTTAAGTTTTATATGGAGAGCCATGAAGATAAGAGGTAAAAATTAATTAAAAGCTAGATGGACATATGTTTACATCTCCAGCAAGGGGGTTGATGGGAAAGAATGATAGACATAGCTCCGTTATTGCTACCTCCTTTTAGGAAGTTGCTTCTGAACATCTAAAGATAACAGTTTTATAATAGCAAAAATGAGTTATTTTTTACTGTCTAAAACATTACATAAACATGTTCATAAAGTTAAATGAAGTAGGATATAAAATTGGGCCTAGTGTTTATAAAAGTAAATATATTTACATGAAGGAGAAAACTCACCTCCCACTCTTACAGCCTCTGCCAGTTTACCATAGCTAGTTTCTTGAGCAGATAATCTATATGTCTTCAGCTTTTTTCATTGAATTCATTATAATCTGGATTCTGCCTTCATCATTGCACTAAAATTTATCTCCTAGTTGCCAAATCCAGTGTCTCCTCTCTTAGTCCCCAAGTTGACCCCTCTGCAGTATTTTGATACTGTTGATTGTTCCCTTGTTGAAACATTCCTCCATTCTTAATGTCCACCAATAAATAGTTGGTTAAATACAAATTATAGTGTATAGTTTTATAATATTCTGTTGTAGACCAAAAAATGCAGCCAGTCCTTCCATAAGCATGTGCAAACTTCTAAGATATATTAAGTAAAAAAGTAAGGCATAAAATACTGTGTATAATCTGGCCCCTTTAGTATACAGTGTAAAAAAATCCATATCTGTGCTTGTTTATACTTACTTTTTTCTCCCCTGGTGGATACAGCAAACTGTGAATAGTAGAACCCAATTTAAAAAAACACTGAGTGGCTTCTGTGCCAGGCCCTGTGATAATTGAGTATAAAAGACAAAAAAGGCATGTCCCTATCCTCTGGGAAGGGACATGATAATCTAATGGGACTTCCATCAGATTCCTTTCTTCTGTTTTGATCTTATCACCCTGCCTTGGTCTCCTCCAATCTCTTCTTCCTTGGCCTACTTCTTTCTTCTCTTCTCATTCTGTGCTTTCTCTGAGTAATCTTTGACTCCTATTACTGAAGTCATGACCTGTGTTCCAGGGATTCCTAAATTCGCATTCACCTCTAGAGTTTCAAACTCATATATCTGTCTGTATATCATATATGTTAGGGAATCTCACTTGGAGTGCCATGGGTGTTCAAAATGATGACATTTACATTTTCATGTATCCACCTCCTAGCACTCTATCAGCCCCATCATGTGTTCCCTCAGTAATTCTCCTTGTCATTGTGAGTGGGACAAAATGATATAATCAAACTAGTCACCCATGCCTAAACCTGGGAACTGTCTTAGCGTTCTTTTATATGCTACTGTTCTCTGACCTCCCCAAACTAGTAAATTTCTAAGACCTGCCCTTCTGAATGTCTCTTACTATTTTCCCTGTGATCTCAGCTTCTTCTTCCCATCCTTCAAATGCTTTGTATGTGTGTATCATGAGGGAAGGGAATAAAATTGAAATTTGTGGAAAATGTACTAACTTGTGTTTCTTGTTGCTTGATATGACTCCGCTACCCTGCTGCCTCTCTCCCCCAGCACTCCTGTAGCCACTTCTGTGCCAGAGGTCAGAGTGTCCAGGTCTGTGTCCAGATCACCCCGCCTCATCTTCATTATGTAGTTAGCACAAACAGCGTATTGGGTGCATAACAAATCCACACTGGGGCTTCGAGCTTCCTTTTAAGCATGAGGATTTTTGGTGGATCCAAATTTACTGTTCAACTTTCCTTGTTTCCACTTGCTTCATTGCTCATTTTGGGAAGGCTTATTCTTTGCTTTGTTAACCCATTCTAATCCTGTGTCTTCTTTCCTTGTCCTTTGTAAACCTGCTTCTTTCTCTTCATCTCTTTTCTTGATCAGAGACACCCAGGAAATTGTTCCTGACCAAGTGAAGTGAGTGCCTTATTAGATCCCATTTGAGTCACCTTATACATTGAAAATCATTTTAAACAACGAAAACCATACTTGTGCACATAGTTTACCTTACTTGCTTAAAGTAAATATGCTTACAACACAATTTGGACTTAAATTTGGAAATTTACAGTTATTCTTTGCAGTTTCCTAGTGAATTATTATTTTTTAGACAGCCACTTACAAGCCAACTAAGTATCCAGTGTTTTCACAGGTTTCAGTTAATCTTTACCATTCTGGGAAAGTTTTCATTTCTTTGTTTTACAGATGGGGAGACTCAAACTCAGGGAATTAGATACGATATCCAAGGTCATCTAGATTCCCAGGCTCTGTCTGCTAGATCACATTTGCTTATGTACTTTTAACTGACTATGACTGGAATGTATAATTTTATAATCCATGTGTAGCAACACTGCCTATGTGTTTTTTTTCTTTTTCTTTTTGGTAGCCTCATTAATGCATTAATGTTCTCTTGTCTGAAGTTGTAAGTTTCTAAGAAAACAAGGTAGCAATGAGAAATTGGACAATGTCTGGAACTTCTTCCTGTGCCTTAATTGTTGTCATTCTGCTAGGTATCAGTTGTAGTGATTGTACACCCAAGCCATAGTAACTTTCTTAAACTAGAGGCTCCTGAAAATATTTTGAAGAGTATTTTTTTTAACTGTAAGCTGCAATTGAGCAGTAACAAATATTTTTATTTCCTGCTGGATTGATTACAGTAGTCATAACATTATTGGTGTCTTCTAAGGGCTCTTTAACATGCTTATTTACTGAAATGTGTTTTGTAGCTTTGTCAGCAATTGAAGTGGTTGATATGTGAACTCTGCAGATTATATAACCTTCCTAAGCACCTGCATGTTGGGTAACAGTTACAATATAGTAGAAAAGGATACTGAGAGAATGGGGGCAGGCCTACCTTCAATGGAGTGGGGAGGTGGCACTAAGCTAAAACTGCCAGGATGAAAAGAAGTCAGACATTAAGAGTGGACAGAGGATATTATCAAGGCAAGACACCGAATGTGTAAAATCCCAGAGGCAGGAGAGAGGGATGTTTCTGAGGATCTGAGAGCTCCATGAACCAGCACAGGGGTTTGCCGGGTTTGGGGTCATGGTATAATCTAAGAGAGGCCATCAGAGGCTCGATCTTGCGGCCTGGTAGGTCCTGATAAAGAATCTGGATTTTACTTTATTTGCAGTAGAAAGCTCCTGATGGTTTTACCCAGGGGAGTAAACATAATCTTACGGATGTTTTAAGAAGCTTATGTTTGAGGCAAACATTTTATCCTTTGCTTTAACATTTGTTCTCTCTCCTTCTATAATTTTTTTTCTGAACCATTTGAACATGAGTTACATACATCATAACTAAATACTTTGGCTTATTTTTACGAAGGATGGAGATCTCATATAGCTTTAGAACAATTATCAACTTCATAAATTTACATGAACAATACTTTTATCTAATGTACCATCTGTATTCCAATTTTGTCAGTTTGTCTAATAGTGTTCTTTGTAGCAATTTTACCCCTTCCAGGATCCAATCTGGAGTAAGGTATTGCATTTAATCATCATGACTTTAGTACCATTTAATCTGGAGCATTCCAGATTTTGTCTTTCATTATATAAACATTTTTGAAGAATTCAGTTTCTCCCCTCCACCGTTAAAAACAAATGTTCCTCATTTTGTGTTTATGTGCTGTTTCCTTGTGATTAGATTGGGGTTATGTATTCTTGGTATAAATTCTGTACAGGGGTGTTATACCTTCTTTAGAATATCACATCTGGAGGTACATAAAGTCCACCTGTTCCTCATAGGTGATGTTCATTTTGATCACCTGATCAAGATATTGCATGATTTCTCCATGGTATAATTACTTTTTGTTTTCTCCCTTGCAACTGGTTAACAGCCTGTGGGGGAACATTTTATGTCCATGCCAGTATCCTGCTGCTTTTCAGCACTGCCCCCTAGATTGAGCATGATGATTCTTGTCTGATCCAGTCCTTACTATGAAGGTGGCAAAGTGATGGTTTTCTAATTTCCCATTTACCTGTGTTTGCCATTTAGTCCATGGCATAGACTATAAACTGAGCTCTGGCTTCTCTCCCATTTTTTTCTATTATTGGTTGGACTTGTGAGTTCCCATATTTTTTAATGGTTTACAATTCATTACTTAATTATTTTTGAAGTTCAATTGGTTTGGCTGGTGGGATCCCTTCAAGCTGGTTCCTGTGCCCTTGTATCATGTTCCCATCATTTTTGTGGAGAGCGCTTTGTTAATTTCCAGCAAAACAAAGTGCTCTAGGCTTATCTTGAACTTACATGTCTGATATCATTTGGATATTTGTCCCCTCCAAATCTCATGTTGAAATTTCACCCCCAGTGTTGCAGGTGGGGCCTAGTGGGAGGTGTCTGGTTCATGAGGACAGATCCCTTATGAATGGCTCGGTGCCGTCCTCGACAGATCCCTTATGAATGGCTCGGTGCCGTCCTTGACAGATCCCTTATGAATGGCTCGGTGCCGTCCTCGACAGATCCCTTATGAATGGCTCAGTGCCGTCCTCGACAGATCCCTTATGAATGGCTCGGTGCCGTCCTCGACAGATCCCTTATGAATGACTTGGTGCTGTCCTCACAGTAATGACTGAGTTCTCACTCTTAGCACCTGTGAGAACTAATTATTTAAAAGAGCCTAGCATCTCTCCCCTCTCTCTTGCTTCTGCTTTCCTGTCATGTGACCTTTGTACATGTGGGCTCCCCTTTGCCTTCTGCCATGAGTGGAAGATTCCTGAAACCCTCACCAGATGCAGATGCTGGCACCATGCTTCTTGTACAGCCTGCAGAAGTGTGAGCCAAATATACCTCTTTTCTTTGTAAATTATCCAGCCTCAGGTATTTCCTTGTAGCAACATAAATGGACTAAGTCAATGTCCCAGCTCTGGAATAGGCCTTTCTGCCAGGAGCCCTTTAATGAGGAAAGGTATTAGAGGTCGGGACCTTTATCTCTTGGTTATCTACTTGTAGATAACCAAATTCATTGTTTTCTAGTTTATTTTCTGTTTCTTTTTGTGATGATAAGCAGATATATGCATGTTTTCATTTTCTCTTTTTTCTTATACAACATGTAACATACTACATGTGTACATTACTGTTTTGTTTTGTTTTTTTTTTTTTTGACGGAGTCTCACTCTGTTGCCAGGCTGGAGTGCAGTGGCGTGATCTTGGCTCACTTCAACCTCCACCTCCCTGGTTCAAGAGATTCTCCTGCCTCAGTCTCCTGCATAGCTGGGACTATAGGCATGCACCACCACGCCCAGCTAATTTTTGTATTTTTAGCAGAGACAGGGTTTCACCATGTTGGCCAGGATGGTCTCAATCTCTTGACCTTGTGATCTGCCTGCCTTGGCCTCTCAAAGTGCTGGGATTACTTGCGTGAGCCACCGTGCCCAGCCTGAACATTACTCTTTTTTGCTTCATAAAATCTCCTGGAAATCGTTCCATATCAGTTCAGAGATCCTCTTAATTATTTTTTTAACAGCTTCATAGTGCTCCATTTTTTGTGTGTACTATAGCTTATTGAACCAATCTCCTATGAGGTACTTTACAATCACAACTCTTCCATTGAATTTGTGTGCATATGCATTTTTGCATTCTTGTATCTTCAGAATAAATTTCTAGAAGTGGGATTGCTGGGTTGAAAAAGAAATGTATATTTAGTGTTATTAGAACTTTGTCATTGCTTTATTTTGCTGTCATTTTTCTCAATTTTTCAATTGAGAATTTATTTCCATTCTTTTGTTTTTATCAATATAGGTGTTAGAGTTATGATTTTTTTCTGATTACTGATCTGTGTATTGCATAGATTTGTAGTATTTTCATTATCACTATTTTAAAGAAAGTCTGTACTTTCCTTTTTCATTTCTCCTTTCAATAAAGAGATGCTTAAGAGTTTTAAAATTTCCATGTGAAAAGGCTTTTTGTTGTTGTTTTATTTTTAATTTCTAATTTTATTGCATTGGGGGCTGAGAGTGTTGTACCTAATATTTCTACTTTATGAAACCTACTGAGGTCTTTCTTGAGCTCTACAAATGATTAATTTATATGAAGAATCTATACATTTGTTTAAGACGAAGGTGCATCTTCCATTTTCAGGGTATAGTTTATATAGATAGATATTTATATATACATATTGATAATGTGAATATATTCAAAATATCTACTTTTTAATTATATTGTTTGGGTCTTTTACATCCTTACTTTTTTGTGGGGGCACTTGAATGTACTCAGAGAGTGGTTTGTTATTTTCCTTTTTTTTTTTTGAGATGGAGTTTTGCTCTTGTTGCCCAAGCTGGAGTGCGATGGCATGATCTCAGCTCACCACAACCTCCACCTTCTAGGTTCAAGCAATTCTCCTGCCTCAGCCTCCCAAGTAGCTGGGATTACAGGCATGCACCACCACACCCAGCTAATTTTTTGTATTTTTAGTAGAGACGGGACTTCTCTATGTTGGTCAGGCTGGTCTCGAACTTCTGACCTCAGGTGATCTGCCCACCTCGGCATCCCAAAGTGCTGGGATTACAGGCATGAGCCACCACACCCAGCCTTGTTATTTTCCTCTTATTAGTGTGTTTCTCTTTCTCCTTTAGTTTCCTGTAGTTTTTTTCAAATTACAGGTGTATAGATATTCATAATTGCTATATTTTCATTGTGGAATGTGGCACTTAACATTACAAAATGTCCTTCTTTGTCTTATTTAATGCTTTTTGGCTTGAATAATTTTTTAGTATATGTCTCAAATATTGCATGGGACATATTTATATAAACATTATTTTTTGTTTATCTGAAGTTCAAATGTAAATGTGCACTGTGTATTTTATCTGGCAATCCTAAATACAGAAAAGTCCTAGAAACAAAGACTGCTGCCAGGACCCACATTTTGTGATTTAAATTACAATTCCCATTAAAATGGACTAGGCCACCTTGGAGAAATGATAGATTCCTTGAATATAAGATGAGCCTGGAACATTTTATCAAACCAAAAATCAAGGAAGCAATTAAATTCTCAGGAGTCAACTTAAAGAAGCTTCTGCTCCACAAGAGTGCAGAACCATCTGTAAATCATGGCCAAATTTTACCTTCCTCAGTCAACTGGTCATATAAAACTTTTCATGAGGCCACAGGAGTTGTGATCATCCGGGTGACTTGTTTATGCCAAAAACTCGTACATAATCTGTTTGAGCCTGATCTGGCATACACCTCTTTTATTTAATGATAGGATGCTGCTGTATATACCCAACCTTATGGCTTGATGGGTCAAATGACATTCAATTCATGGAGGGAAACTTGGGTAGCATGGTAATTTGATGGTCCCTGATGAAGCACTCAATCTCTACTATGGCCCAGTAGCAAACCAGAAGCTGCTTCTCAAAAGCAGAATAGTTAATCCCAACACTTTGGGAGGCAAAGGTGGGAAGATCACTTGAGGACAGGAGTTCAAGACCAGCCTGGGCAATGTAGCAAGACCCCATCACTACAAAAATTTTTTTAATTAGCTGGGCATGGTGGTATGCACCTGTAGTCCCAGTTACTCAGGAGGCTGAGGTGGGAGGGTTGCTTGAGCCCAGCAGGTCAAGGTTGCAATGAGCCAAGATCTTACCACTGCACTCTAGGTTGGGTAACTCTTATCTGCCACAGACATTTCAAGCACCATCAGATCTGTTGTTCATGTGGCCCACATAGAAAAGTAGCTTGCATAGCAGCATTACCTGTTTCAGAATCTTGTTAGGTTCTCAGTCTTACTTAACACTGGCAGTCTTGAGTTACATAGTAATTGGTTTAGAAAAATAATGTCCAAATGAGGTATATGTTGCCTCCAAAGAGGCATCTCTAAATGCTCTGAACTACTTAATGCCTAGAAGTTTCACTGAGATGACAGCCCTCTGAATTTTTACATTTGGGGATATATTTCCTTCTCTCCGACCTCCACATGCCTTATCAAGGTGACTATAGTATTTGCTATTTCCTGCTCATCAGGGAAAATCAGCATGCTGTCATCAATGATAGGACACCAGCATGATATCCTATGGAATACAGCAGCAATCAAAGTCCTTGTGGACTAGATTATCACATAAAACTAAAGAGTTTATATTGTCTTGAGGTGATACCCTGTGAAGGTGTATTGCCAGCCTTGTCAGCTGAAATAAAATGGTGCTCGATAGCCCTTAACTAATAGATATAAAGAAAGAAGTATTAGCCAGCTCAATAGGTGCATATCAGGTGCTAGGGGTTATGCTGATTTACTCCAACAATGAAATCATATCTGGAAGAGCAGCTGCAACTGGAATCACCATCTAATTAAATTTATATTAATCTACTATAATTCTCTAACATCCATTTGTCTTCTACATAGGCTAAATGTAAATGGGATGGTAAGGTAAGGTAAATGGGGTGTGATGAGAATCTCCACCCCTGCATCTTTCAAGTTCTTGAGGGCAACAGTAATCTGTGCAATTCCTTCAGGAATGCAGTATTACTTTTGATTTATTATTTTTGTATGTTGATAAAGTTCTAGTGGTTTCTGCTTGGCCTTTCCTACCAGAATAACAGCCTTATGTCTGAGGGTCAGGGAAACACTGTAGGGATTCTGCCAGTTTGGAGTATATCTATTCAAACTCTGCATTCTGGAACTGACGAAATAACTACAATGTGAGTTTGGAAACCCAATGGGCTCACTGGGTATTGTGTGATCCTAGCTAAAACCTGGAAATAACCCAAATTTTCCATCAACAAATGAATAAACAAATTATGGTATATCCATACAATGGAATACTACTCAGAAAAAAAGAAATAACAATAGATACACACAAACATAGGTAAATATCAAAATTATTGTGCCGACTGAAAGTAGCTAAACAAAAGGAGGACATACGGTGTGGTTCCATGTGTAGAAAATCAAGAAAATGCAAACTAACCTATAGTGACAGGAAGCAGACTGGTGGTTGCCTAGGTATTGGGAATGGAGACCCAAGAGAGACAAATTCCAGAGGGTCCCGAGGAAATTCTGGGGTGGCTTAAGTGGGTCCATGACATTCAGTGATGTGTTGGTCATGACAGAATGGCAGAAGCAGAAACTCCATGGCAGTGGATTGAGAAATGATGAATAATGAGGAGTCAGTGGGTCCTATGTAACTGTATCCAGAGGCTTCCTGAGGAAGGACTAAAAAAGATACAGTGATATTGGTTAGCAACATACTTCATGGAGTCTCCTCCTGGGTGCTGTTTGGGATTCCACTTAGCTTAATCCAATGAGCTTGTCCCCTCCGCTCCTTCTCCTGCACTGATTCTGCTCCTGGAGTGGAATTTACCTGCTTTTCCTCCTTGCTAACATCTCCCAACCTTTATTTTCCAGAGCAAAATGAACCTTTTCCCCTTTCTCAAAATTTTCTCCCTTTCTCAAACCACACCAGTCCAAGCTAAGCTCTTCCACTTCAGGACTCTTAGGGCATTATTACCTGTATCACATTATATGACATGCTCAATTAAATTCTGCCAAAGTTGAAAAGTACCAGTGTTAAGTGTGTAGAAACTGGCATCAGACTATCTGAGTTTGATTCCCCCTTTGTCATGTAGTGGCTGTGTGACCTTAGTCAAGTAACACAGTCTCACTGTGCTTCAATTTCTCCAGCTATAAGCGGATATAACAGTATCTCCTGTTATGAAGATTAAAGGAGTTACTACTATTACAGAGTTTAGAACAGTGTTTGTCACATCCTAAGCCCTAAGAATAGTGATAAAAATCAATTTCTGTTCCTGCTCCAGGAAGTTTCACGCTCATGGTTAAGAGGGATACAAAGATATATGTGGCATTTGCCCTAGACTCAAGGAGCCAGTAATTTCGTGCTGGTCGGATTTAGATTTCACAGCGATTTTCTATATTCCCTGGCCCAGAGGCCTCAGTACTTGGGCAACTTTGGCACGAAAGGCCAGAAAGTCCGTTTATAATGAATGGCCACTTTTTAGAACCTGTTTGCAAGGCAAAAGAATGGTGACTGCCAGAATTCAAGAGGAAGAAAGGGTGAAGCCTTTTTGGAGAACGCAGATGATGGCCTTTTTGCAAGGTTTTGGAAGATTTTCGTTTCAACGGACTAAAAACTACTGCCAACAGCCTCTAGACAGGCCTCGAAAGGCAGGGGAGGCCCTTCAGACCCCATTTCCCCACTGCCCCTGACCCTAAGGTGGGCCTGGCCTCAGGCCCCGCCCCGCCCCGCCCCTGCAGGGTATCTGGCCTAGGCCCCGCCCCTCCCCGCCCAGCGCCCCGCCCCTGCAACGTGTAGGCCTCGGCTCCATCGCGGCCCCACGGCTCCGGCCCCGCCCCATCGCCCCGCCCCTCCCGGGAGCCCTGTCTTCTGCCCTGCGCTGAGTGTCCGCGTCGCCCTCGCCGCAGTCGCGGGCAGCCCGCTCGGCGTCGGTGCCTGAGGGAGGCCGCGATGGCGGCCGAGGCCCTGGCGGCGGAGGCCGTGGCGTCGCGCCTGGAGCGGCAGGAGGAGGACATCCGCTGGCTGTGGTCGGAGGTCGAGCGCCTGAGGGACGAGCAGCTGAACGCGCCCTACAGCTGCCAGGCGGAGGGGCCGTGCCTCACGCGGGAGGTGGCGCAGCTCCGGGCCGAGAACTGCGACCTGCGCCACCGCCTGTGCAGCCTGCGGCTGTGCCTCGCCGAGGAGCGGAGCCGCCAGGCCACGCTGGAGAGCGCGGAGCTAGAGGCGGCGCAGGAGGCCGGCGCACAGGTAACCGGGCGGTGGGGACACTGGAGAGGACGCGGGCGGGGCGGGCCGAGACGGTGCGCACCGAAAGGTTTTCACCTGCGGGGGCAGGTGCGGGGGCGCCCCGGGGGAGTGCCCTCCCAGTGCCCTGCGGCTGGCCCGCCCTGCCCTGCTCGGTGGTCCCGTGTGGCCTGGGGAGCCGCCGGGTTTCCAGCAGTCGCCAGACTTAACCAAATGCTGTTGATTTCTCAATTCGTCCATTAAAGAGCCTGCCACGCATCTTTTTCAGTAGCAGAAATAGTGTTTTCATTTGTTTGAAAAAATGCTGGAGTGTTTAAAACTCATTATTCTTTCCTTGGTCAGAAAGACTAACAGCTGCGTATGTAAACTCTCATTCCCTCTGGTTCTTTTTTGTTGTTGTTGGGTTTTTTTTGGACGAGAAGTTTTAGCTTTTTGTGCTCTTGTTTTGGTGGTTTATCTTGAGAGGATAGCTGTATATTTAACATTTTTATTTAATACAGTATTTTATGATTTGTAGAAAGGATAAATTATCTTCTTTTAACATCATACTTTCTGAGTCCTGAAGCTTCTCAGGCTGAGATGTTCTGCAGTCCTTTAGGAAGGACAGCTGCGGTGAACTAGCAACATCTTCAGGAAATAGTGCATTTGATGTGGCGGGCAGCAACCACACATTTTCCAGCCACATTATTTGTTTAAAGTTCAGGACCAAAAGTTTTCAAGAGCACAGTATATTAAATGTGCTTAGCAACAGTGTGACAGGAAGGACTGAACCCTGGAGAATGACTTGCCCACTGAGAGTTGTAGCTGGTGGTCAGGAGAGCCCAGCTATGAGCCTCTAAACACGGGGCACTTGCAGCCTGCTGGCATGACTCTCTTCTTAAAATGTGTTGCTTTTTCTTGCCATTGATGTGAGTCATTTATAATTTATCTTTCAGCCTCCTTCTAGTCAAAGCCAAGACAAGGACATGAAAAAGAAGAAAATGAAGGAAAGCGAGGCTGACAGCGAGGTAAGTTGTTGCTGTGGAAACAATATAAAATACTACCTGTAATTTTAAATATGTGTGTATAGTTAATTACCTAGGATTTCCAATAAAAATTACTGATTAAATTATTATTTGGGTCACATTAGTGTATTTAAAACTTTTCAAGCCTTAAATATGAGATGCCTTGAGAAATGAGCTGCCCATGTTTAATATACACGTGTATTTAATCTATTTAAGTTGTGCTACTAGAGTACTAGAGTTGGTTTTTTTTGTTTGTTTGGTTTTTTTTTTGTTTTTTGAAGGCGGAGGTTTGCTCTTGTTGCCCAGGCTAGAGTGCAATGGCATGATCTCGGTTACTGCAGCCTCCACCTCCCAGGTTCAAGCGATTCTCCTGCCTCAGCCTCCTGAGTAGCTGGGACTACAGGTGCATGCCACCAAGCCCGGCTAATTTTTTTTTTTTTTTTTTTTTTTAGTAGAGATGGGGTTTCACCGTGTTAGCCAGGAGGATCTCGATCTCCTGACCTCATGATCCGCCCACCTTGGCTTCCCAGAGTGCTGGGATTACAGGCGTGAGCCACCGCCCCCGGTCTTTTTTTTTTTTTTTTGTATTCAAGAAACTAGCTACTTTGCTTTTGTATATAAAGCATTAAAACAATCAGTAAGTATTTATCTAGCATCAACATTTGGTAGGAGTGAAGGAGGAATACCTAGGCCCAAAGAAGTTAGTCTGGTTGAGGAATTCAGGCAGACTCAGGACAAACAACTGGAGAACAGAGTACGATGGTATACAAGTAAGTGCTGTAATGTGTGACCGTGTACACGTTCTGTAAACAGTAGAAAAGGGAGGTGTCATGGGGGCTGGGCGTGGGGCTGTCTCAAAAAAAAAAAAAAAGGGAGGTGCCAGCGGGTAAAATAGGTAGAGGAGGCAGGCTTTGAGGTGGACCTTTAGAGCTAAGGAGAAGTTAGATAGGCAGAGAGGAGCCTTTTGGAGGTGGGAAGTACACATGCTCTTAGTCTTACAGTTGGGTTATGTCCCAATAAAACCAATGTGAGTTAAAAATGTATTTAATACACCTAAGCTAGTGATCATCGTAGCTTAGCCTAGCCTACATTAAAAGTGCTCAGAACACTTAGATTAGCTTACAGTTGGGCAAAATCCTCTAACATAAAGCCTATTTTATTATGAAGTGTTGAATATCTCATGTAATTTATTGAATACTGTACTGAGTGAAAAACACAATGGTTGTATGGATACTCAAAGTACAGTTTCTACTGAATGCATATGACTTTCACATCATTAAAGTTGAAAAATTGTGGCTGGATACGGTGACTCACGCCTGTAATCCCAGCATTTGGGGAGGGCAAGGCAGGTAAATCATTTGAGGTCAGGAGTTCAAGACCAGCCTGGCCAACATGGCGAAACCCCATCTCTACTACAAATACAAAAATTAGTCTGGCAGGGTGGTGCGTGCCTGTAATCCCAGCTACTCGGGTGGCCGAGGCAGGAAAATCGCTTGAACCTGGGAGACAGAGGCTGCAGTGAGCTGATTTCGTGCCCCTGCACTCCAGCCTGGGCGACAAAGCAAGACTCCATCTCAAAACAACAGCAACAACAACAACAACAAACCAAAAAACAACAACAACAAAAAAATCGTAATTCAAACCATGGTAAGTTTGGGACCATCTGTAGAACTGAGAAGGCAGTAAGGGGGTGAGCCTGATTCAGAGCTGAGCAGCTGGAAAACAGTAGGCTGTATATATTAATCTCATTATGTTCTAATAATTTCCAGGTGAAGCATCAACCAATTTTCATAAAAGAAAGATTGAAGCTTTTTGAAATACTGAAGAAAGACCATCAGCTCTTACTTGCCATTTATGGAAAAAAGGGGGATACAAGCAACATCATCACAGTAAGAGTGGCTGATGGGCAAACAGTGCAAGGGGAAGTCTGGAAAACAACGCCTTACCAAGTGGCTGCTGAAATTAGGTAAACCGCAGTGTGGAAAAGATATTCAATCTTAAGTAATTATACTGAAGCCTGGTGAAAATGTTTTCTTAGGGACCGCTAATATATTACTCCATTCTCACGATACTAAAAGGACATGTCCGAGACTGGGTTATTTATAAAGGAAGAAGATTTAATTGACTCACAGCTCCGCAGGGCTGGGGAGGCTTCAGGAAACTTACAGTTGTGGCAGAAGGGGAAGCAAGCATGTCCTCCTTCACATGGCAGCAGCAAGGAGAAGTGCAGAGCAAAGTGGGGGGAAAACCCCTTATAAAACCATCAGATCTCATGAGAACGCACTCACTATCAAAGAACAGCATGGAGGTAACAGCCCCTGTGATTCAGTTACCTCCCACTGGGTCCCTTCCACAAAACGTGGGGATTATGGGAACTACAGTTCAAGATGAGGTTTGGATGGGCACACAGCCAAACCATATCAGCTAATTTTTTTTTTATTCAGTTGAATAAATTAAATGTATTTAATTTTTTTCCTCTGGCTTCTCCAAGGGCCATGTAAATAAGTAGTTGAATATCAGAACACAATCATTTCCTGTTCTAATAAAAATATATAGGAGAGAAAAAAATCTGTAATTCTTGATAGGCCATTTTACACTGACTTTATTCGTCAATCAAGTAATTTCCATGAGTTTTTACAGGTCTTTTAATTACAGATTGAAGATATATGTTTTAGAGCTATTATCAGTCTTGGAAAAGTGCTTTGACTTTTCTAGAAATTAGATACATTAGTGAACTTATATTGTTTTGACTCATATTAATTCTTAGCATTAAATACAATTGTATAGAAGCTATTGTATAAATACAATTATATAGCTTCTATACAATTGTATTAATGCCATGTAAATAAATGTTTATCATTTAAAAAGCAAACTGTTTCAACAACTGAAATTCTCAGATTTTCTTTGAAAACTATGGCTAAGATTGTATTTCTGATTCATCCTATTATATTGTTAAATGCTCTCCCACCCTGTTTTCATGTTTTCCAGGAGGAATGATGTGCTAGGAGAAAACAGGTTTTGAGGCAAGAATAAGTTTGTTTTCTCATGGAGAGTCAGGTTGCATGTTAAATGTGTTGGGTCAGTATTTCTCAAAGTGTAGTCCCCAGACCAGCAGCATGGGCATCACCTGGAAACTTGTTAGGAAAGCAAATTTGGGGATCCCACCTCAAACCCCCTGAATTGATCAGCCATCAGTGTTTTTATGAGCTCTCCAGGGGCTTCTAATGCAAGCTAACCGTCTAGAAGTGACCAGTCCAGCCTAGTGGACATCTCTGGTCCATGCAGTTATTTATGGACCTAGCTTCCTCCCATCTTGTTGATCTGCTGTCTCCTAGGTAGGGTTTCTTTGTGTCTAGCGGTGGAAGCTGGGTCCTTGCATGGGCCTGCCTGCAGTCAGGAGGAAGAGAAGCTGCAGAGCAATGATGCTTTGAGGCCAAGACCCCATAGTGGCTGGCTTCAGTTTCCACTTACATCCTCTTAGCTCACATTTAGTCACATGGCTATGCCTAGCTGTAAGAGAGAATTGGAATATAGCTCCCTTGGCCGCCCAGCCACATGTCCAGCTAAAGCATTCATACCATGGAAGAGAGGAATGGTTTATGGAACAACAGAGAGTCTGCCACAGTCTGCCCCTCTGACATCCAGGTATCTGTGGGTACTCTTCTTTCAACATCTGACACACTCACTCCCCAAGTGAGACAACTCTTATGTTCCATAGCTCAAAGCCTGGGATTTCTGAGTGATGTACAGAACACCCCCCATCAGGCTGACCACTTGTATTCTAGCAACAAATAAACTGATAGACAAGTCTGCTCACACCACACGTGCATACGGTACACAGAAGACAATCACAAAGTGTGTGCTTGGAAAAAAGAAGGAGGAGAAATATAGCAGGGAGTGGTATAGAGAAGTCATCAGATTCTGCTTGAAGCCACCTTGAGGCCCCACAGCCTGGCAGCAGTTAGTGCTTGTGTCAGCCCACCTGTTCATCCTTTGTTCTCTGGAAGCAGCTGTCTTATCCCATGATCCTCCATGGGCCCTGATTTTGCACTTTGGGAAGTTCGGAGTTGTCCATTACCCTCACTTGTCACATCTGAAGTGCACGAGTTTGTCCTCTTGGGATCTGTGCAGTTTCCACAGCTCAGTTCTGTGGTGCACACTTGGGGCCCGAGGGTTCCCTTAAGGATCACATAGTCACAGATATTTGTGAGCTGAGCTTATGATTTGTTTCGCAATACAATTACCATGATCAGTTAGCCATAGTAGGCTCTGGTCTGTTTGCAGCTAATCCGTTCCACATGAAAGTAATCTCACTTAAAGAATCTTCTAGATAGAGACTTCTCACCCTGTTGTTGCATGGCTTTTTTATTTGGCTCACTCCTGTCTCCTTGTTTAATGGACTGAGATCATATGAAGCAGAGGCTTGTGGGAGGGAGGCACTCTTGCTCTCTAATCCTTGCAGTTCCACTGGCCTCTATTGTCTGGATTTATGTGTGGCCTTTGAGAAGGGCTATCAATGCCTGTCCCTCCTGCGGTTTGGGAAAGAAGATTGTCTTTCCCATCTTGCATAGCTCCACGTTTCTGAACTTTTAGTCAGTTGAATTACAGGACACGGGCAGAGGGAGCCTCCCTATCCCTTCCACCTCTGCTGGCAAACTAGATTGTTTTCATCTGAGATAACTCATTCTTGTAGCTTCTTGCTGAAAGCAACAAGAGTTACCCAGGGTATACCAACACTGTCCCCCCACCTCCACCCCACCCCTTTTCTCGATCTTGGCTCACCACAACCTCCGCCCTCCGGTTTCAAGCGATTCTCCTGCCTCAGCCTCCCGAGTAGTTGAGATTACAGGCATGCGCCACCACACCCAGCTAATTTTGTATTTTTAGTAGAGATGGGGTTTCTCCATGTTAGTCAGGCTGGTCTCGAACTTCCAACCTCAGGTGGTCTGCCCACATCAGCCTCCCAAAATGTTGGGATTACAGATGTAAGCCACCACGCCCAGCCCTACTCTCCCCTTTTATACCTGCTTTCTTGTGTGCTACAAGCACTGTGACACATGGTTTGCCTGCAAGTTTTATCAAATATTTTGATATACTATCACAAAGGTTATTGGCTCTCCATATGTTAGAATCTGTTTCCTTGTTACTCACTGCCAGTCTGCTAAGCCAGTGCCACTTGTTTTGGATTTTTACTTCCAGGTCCTTATTTCTGTATTACTTAAGATATATACTAAGCTGCTACAACAAAGACATCACAAAAAACTCAAGTCGCTTGAATATGGTCAAAGTCTGTTTTTCATATAGCAGTCTAGACGTGGGTGGCCAGGCTGACTGGGTGACATGTCTCCATATGGTCTTTTGGGGACCCAGATTTCTCCCATCTTGTTGCTGATCTGTCTGGTACAATGTTGCCGTTGTCTACATGGTCCAGAAAGAATAGCACATGGGTTCCCATCTACAGAAGGTGGAGAGAGGATGGAGAAGTGCCCTCCACTGTTTTAATGATGAGACACAGAAGTGTTACACATGACTTCTTCTATCCATTGGCTCCAAACCTGGCCACATGGCCACATGTAGCTGCAAGGAAGGCTGGAAAACTCCTTCTGTAGAAGAAGGGCAGAATCGGTTTGCGAAACACTAGCCATTTATGACAGCCAGTAAAAATGAAAAGAAAGTTCTACTTGATTAATAACATCTAACATTTATTAAGTTCTTGTTATCATATGTACACATTATGTAATCCTGAGTATAGATGAATGAGGAAGGTCCTATAATCCCTATTTTGTAGATAAGAAAACTGAGGCCTAAAGAAGCTGAGTAAATTGTCCAATATTTAAACTCAGGTTGGCCTCTTACCTGTGTGCTCCTAACCTCAATGCAGTACTGCTGCTCAGGTTAATCACAGAAATGTAAATTAAAAGATTACATTGTAGGCTGGGCATGGTGGCTCACATCTGTAATCCCAGCACTTTGGGAGGTGAAGGTGGGCAGATCACTTGGGGTCAGGAGTTTGAGACCAGCCTGGCCAACAGGGTGAAACCCTGTCTCTACTACAAATACAAAAAGTAGCCGGACATGGTGGCATGTGCCTGTAATCCCAGCTACTTGGGAGGTTGAGTCAGGAGAATCACTTGAACCCGGAAGGTAGAGGTTGCAGTGAGCCAACATTGCACCTTTGCACTCCAGCCTGGGTGACAGAGTGAGACCCTGCCTCAAAAAAAAAAAAAAAAATTACATTGTAGAGTTGATACAATTTAATAGTACCTAACATTATGAGAACTCAGAGACAAGATACTCTTGTAACTCTGCTAGTAGGAAAATTTTGCAATATATTCTGACAGAAATCACTGAAAATGCATTTCCCTTGACCTAGCAGTTTTACTTCCAGAATTTTTCCTGAGAAAATAATTGAGTAAGATATATGTTCAAGAATGTTCATTGCAGCATTGTTTTTCGTTGCTACTCGTCCCCCAAAGTACCCATAAAAAATAATTAAAATGCCTAGCAAATATTGGTTCCTCTGTGACTATTAAATATCACGTTTTGGAAATCTGTCTCCTGTTAGGGAAAATGCTGTGATTTATTGTGAAGTTTAAGAAGTAGGTCATAAAATCACATAATTATGATACTATTAAATATTTTATTCCTATATATTAATATGGAAAGATATAAACAAAACATCAATGGTAATTTCTTGGAGGTAGAATTATAGGTGATTTTGTGTGTGTGTCTCTGTGCTTTCCAGGTTTCCTTTCTTAACTTGTAATTTTGTCAACAATTTTCAAACAATAAATGTTATTTAAAAGATACCCAAAAAAGCAGAAAGAAAGAGATCAACACCTCACTAGAAGACCATCCTGGCCAATATGGTGAAACCCCATCTCTACTAAAAATACAAAAGTTAGCTGAGCGTGGTGGCGTGTGCCTGTAGTCCCAGCTACTCGGGAGGCCGAGGCAGGAGAATCGCTTGAACCCAGAAGGCAGGGGTTGCAGTGAGCCAAGATTGCACCACTGCCCTCCAGCCTAGCAGCAAAGTGAGACTGTCTCAAAAAAAAAAGAAAATAGGCAAAGGAAGCGGATAGTTCATAAAAGTAAAAATAGCTTGTAAGCATGAACCAAAACTAGTAATTAAATCAAAACAACAATTTTCAATGTCACATTGATAAAGATTTTAAAAATCGGGGTACGTGGAAGTGATGCGTTCAATTGACATCAGAAATCTGTCAACGGTACATCCCCTTTGATCTAGTAATTCCAATTCTGTGGACGTATTCCCAGAAAACAGTCACAGAAGCCGCAAGATGCCTGTGTACAGATGTCTGTGTGATATACTCTGTGAGAACAAGACTTAGGCGACCTCAGTGTGCAGCCCTGGAGGCTTCATTAATAAATACAATACTTCATTAATAAATACAATACAATTCATTAATAAATAAATAAATACAGACTGCTTTGGAAGACAATCTGAGGCATGACAGAAAATGCAAGCTATACAATTATGTCGGCAGCTGCTTTTAAAGACAGCACATATGTGTGCATGGGGTGGGTGGAGGTAGAAAAACCACTGGATAGAAATGTACCAAAATGTTATAAGCAGTGATTTATGATATTTATGTGTGATTTTTATTTTATCCTGTGGGCTTTCTCAGTTTTCCAAGTTTTTTTTAAACAGTGAATGTATATTACTTTTCTACATAAAATAAATATTGTAAAACAAGACATATCTGTCCTATTAGTTTACGTTTGTACTTTTTATACACTTCAAAAAAAAAAACCCTAGAAATTCTTTTAATCTTTTGAGGAATCATTGTAACAATGATAAAGTTAACTCCCAAGTGGCTTTTGTCTTCTTAGTCAGGAACTGGCTGAAAGCACAGTAATAGCCAAAGTCAATGGTGAACTGTGGGACCTGGACCGCCCATTGGAAGGGGACTCTTCTCTAGAGCTGCTTACATTTGATAATGAGGAAGCTCAAGCTGTGAGTATTTAAAAACCAGACAGCCAAACTTTGGGTAGTTATGTTGTAAACTACATTATATAAGAGGCCACATATTGAAGTCACGAATGTTGAGTTTTTTGGGGGTTTCTAAGATTTAAAATTTGATTATTGATGTTTAATGAATATTTGTGGCATGAATGTATACAAATACATGTCAGTTTTTAAAGTAGCCCATATTTATAATTTCTTTCTTTTTTTTTTTTTTGAGATGGAGTCTTACTCTGTCACCCAGACTGGAGTGCAATGGCGCAATCACGGCTCACTGCAGCCTCAACCTCCCCTGGCTCAGGTGATCCTCCCACCTCAGCCTCCCAGCTACCTGGGACTACAGGTGCACACCACCACACTCAGCTAATTTTTCATATTTTTTGTAGAGACAGGGTTTTGCTATGTTGCCCAGGCTGTTCTCAAACTCCTGGGCTCGAGCAGTGTGCCTCCCTCAGCCTCCCATAGTGCTAGGATTACAGGTGTGAGCCACTGTGCCCAGCCTTATCATTTCTTACAATAATCATTTCCTTAAGTTAGAATGCTTTGGTTGTTAAATCAACGTGTGTTTGAAATGAATTGTTAATAGGCCATTAAAAATGGGTCTACTTTATAATTTAATATGTATAGGAGAATTGGAAGAAATTACAAGACTCAGATATCCTTTAAATACTTAATATAATTTTCTATAAAATAAATACCACATTTTTCACATATGCATGTGATATATGATTTCTGATATACGTTGTCGCCTGAACGTTGCAGTCGCCCTTCAAGCTGTCCATTATCTTCATGAAACCTAAGTTATGATTAGCTTAGGTTACAATAATTGCAAGGCTTATGCTAAATTTCCTTAAACTATAAGAAGCATATTATAATTTCTGTTTAAAATATGCAAAGTAAAACCATTAAATATGTAAACAGTACACTATTAATAAAACCATATTTAAAAGTGATTTTCAGAAAGTTCAGTACTGTAGACTGAATTCACAACTCTCCAGCCATAGCTAGCCATGCCTCAGTTTTTATGCACTACTGTCTATGTGATATCTGCATGTAGATATTGTACAAGAATCTTCAGTACATTCACCATGAAATTTTCGATTTTAACCCCAAAACTTATTTCTTCCTGTTTGCCTAAGTCAGTGCATTACTCCACCACATACCCAATAGCTCATTCCAGAACCTTGGAGGTTTTGTGTGATTCCTCCCCGTCCCTCAACTCCATCTCCAGTGAGGGGTAAGCCCAGTAGATTTTACTTCCTAAAATATCTAGAATCTGTCCACTTCTCTCCCTCTCCATTGCCACTGGCTGAGAATCCGCACTCACCTTGTTATAGAACCACCCAAGAAACTGCCTACTTGCTGTTTTGTCCCCTGAAATTCATTCCCATCGAGCTATCAAATGATGTGTGTAAATGTAAATTTAATCATTTTGCTTAAAACCCTTTAATGCATCCCATTGCATTTGGAGTAAAATGCAAGCTCCTCCCCAAGGCCTGCATGGTCTCTGGCCCTTCCTTACCTCTCTAACCTTTCTCAAGCTATGCTTTGTCACATCCCCTACGTGTTAGTCACACAGGCCTTCCCGAGTCTCCATGAATGCAGGACATTTACCATTTTTCTATATTACAGAGCCCTGTTCATCTCCTTTTAAACACCATCTTAGAATTATGCACGTCCAGGTTTGTTTATTGCCTGTGTCTTCGCCAATAGGCTGTACCTGTGTGGGGGCTGTGACTATGTCTGTTTCTTTCACTGTTGTATACCCAGCAGAGTGTTTGGCTCAACAAATATGTAGGTGTGGACAGTGCACCACATGGGAGATTTGGGCTGATGCTAGCAGTCAGCCTGCCTAGCAGCATCCAAAGGAGCAGTGCTGTGCCCTAAGGACTGACCCTCTGGGTCTGTCTGCAAATCATATCCCAGCCTATTGCTGTGGGCTGGGATTGCACAGAGTGCTCCATCATCTGACTCCTTCTGCCCTGATTCATTTTATCAAACAGCTTTTTAATTGTAACTTGCTTTCTATTTAATAAAAAGAAAGAAAGTGCTGAAAGATGAGTTGATTATCTTACTCCTTTGGTACCTATATTTATTTGGTGACTTTGGTTAATTTCAGTTTATCCATAAACTAAAATGAATTCCTTGGGAACTCAAAACAGTATCAACTTTTTGAACTTGGAGGACTGACAACCGGGCTCTGGACTGTGGCTAATGAGCCCATATATACACTTCTCAGGGGTCCCAGGCAGCCAGCAGACGTTCCCTGGCAACACTTTTTTCTTCCTGAGACATCTTTCAAACTTCCACAGTCACATGCTATTCAACACACGAAGACTGCTCTGGAGATGCAGGATCTCGTTAACTCTAGTGGTGTCAGGAACACTTCAGTGCTCTGTGTCCAGCTCAGAGAGGGTGCCCCTGGAGAAAAGGAAGACAGCTAGCATCTGGCACTCCTCGGCCTTCCTCCTACTCTGGGCTTCAATCAGGTTTGCACACAGCTGCTCTGCTGGCTGTTCTGAGAGGTGTTCATCTCTCGTGGCTGACATGCACAGAGGAAGTGGGGTTGTGGCCGAGCTCTAGCTGCCACTCAGCAGAGCAGCTTCACACTGGCACTGAGCAAGTGGCTCTGGTGGAATGTCAGGGAGGGCTCAGAAAGCATTCTCTTCTAAGTGGGCATTGAAGATTTTCCTTTCAAGTTGATGTTGCTGCCCTTGGTCTTGCCATGTATCTCCTTAAAATTTTCTACTGGTTTACATCATTTTACTACTAATTTTCCATGATATACTTTTGGTAGCTAATGGCCTCTTTGTCCATGCCATGCAGGTGTACTGGCACTCCAGTGCTCACATTCTTGGGGAGGCCATGGAGCTTTACTATGGAGGCCACCTGTGCTACGGTCCGCCCATTGAAAATGGATTTTATTATGACATGTTCATTGAAGACAGGTAACACACTGAATACTGGCTTGTGAATGCATGTGTTTCAATTGTATTGTTCTGTAATGGTTACATACTAGCCTAGTAACTATATACTGTTGGCCCTTACATAATGTGGGGTTAGGGGCACCGACGCCCATGCAGTTGAAAATCCGAGTTCAACTTGTGATTCCTCCTAAACTTAACTAATAGCCTGTTGTTAGCTAGACGCCTTAATGAAAACATAAACAGTTGAGTATCACATAGTTTGTATCTTATGTGTATCATATACTGTATTCTTGAAATAAACTAGAGAAAAGAGATGTTAAGAAAATCATACGGAAGAGAAAATGTATTTACCATTCATTTAGTGGAAGTGGATCATTATAAAGCTCTTCATCTTCACGTTGAGTAGGCTGATGAAGTGGAAGGGTTGGTCTTGCTGTCTCCAGGTGGCAGAGGCAGAAGAAAATGCACATATAGGTGGACCCATGCAGTTCTAACCTCTGTTGTTCAAGGGTCACCTGTATTGCATAAGATGATTATAGATTGGTTGACCAATTTTGAAAATTATTTTTAGTTTAGAAATGGTCTAAGGCATTTAACTAAAAATTATTTTTAGTCAAATCTAGTTTAGATTCAAGAGATACTTCTAAGATTCTTTTCTTTTTTGTCCCCAGAAGAATATGATATGCTATTTATCTAATCTTGGACTTGCTAGAGCATGGTATTAATTAAGACCAGAATTGAAAGCTTAATTCCTAGAGAGAGGCTAGTTTAATTCGCTCCGTGATAATCAGGGACCTCATTAACCTCAGCCAAACATCTCACATAGTTGAGTGCAGGACAGGGATGTGTCACAGATGCTTCACATTCCATAGGTCTATGCTTGAATCGTTAGCAAACAGCCAGCCTCGTCCACCTCCTGCCCTGAATTCCTCATAGCTCCTAGGGTACCTCCAACTGCCACAACCAAAACCTCTGATCCTTCTACTTCCTCCCTCCTCTTCACCACCACGCCACCATCCAGTTGTTTAGTCCAGTTCTGCCAATTTTATCTCCTAAATAGTTCTCCCACCCCCCTCTCCTCCTCTTGTTTCTGCCTTAAGTTAGCCCCATGGCATCTCTGGCCTGGATGACTATGGTGCATTTTGTCTTTACCTTCTCCTGCACGCTGCTTAATGACCTCCCCAACCAAGCACCCAATGCTGTGTAGCTACTACTTACAGACTTGTCCAATCTGAACCACTATTACTCACAAGCATGAAACTGTGTTTACCTACAACAATTCTTATCTCAAAGGTGTGGGTTTTTTCCCAAATCAATGGCCAGCGCTCCAACTCTCTGGACACCAATGAGGTGTCTAATGATTGAACTCAATTCTGACACTATCTACCCTGAGTTAATGCAGATTCCCCAGGTCAAGGGCTCAGTCCCACAAGACTGGCCCCAATTCAGATGCCAGCTGGAAGTCTGGGCCTTCCATACTTTTGACCTACAGGCTACAAATCGGGAGTTCCCATGACCCCATCCTTGGGTTCAATAATTTGCTAGACTGGCTCACAGAACTCAAGAAGGCACTTTACTTACCTTACCAGTGTATTATAATGGATGTTACAAAGGATAGAGATGAACAGCCTGATGAAAGATGCTTATGGTGAGGTATGTGGGAGGGACCACAGAGATGCCATGTGTCTCTGGGCGCCATGCCCCAAGCACCTGGATGTGTTCAACAACCTGGAAGCTCTGTGAATCTTGTTGTTTAGGGATTTTAATGGAGGTTTCATTATAGAGGCACAATTGATTAAATCATTGACCGTTGGTGATAACCCAATCTCTAGCCCCTCTCCTTTCCCCTAAGGAGGCAGGTGGGGGTGCTGAAAGTCCCAACCCTTTAATCATGCCTTGGTCTTTGTGGTGACCAGTTCCTGCTCTGAAGCTACCTAGGGGACCTAGCCACCAGTCATCTCATCAGCACACAAAAGACACTCGTATCACTCCAGAGATTTCAGGATTTTAAAAACCCTGTGCCAGAAATCTGGATGAAGACCAGATATGTGTTTCTTAGTGTATCACAGTATCACATCCCGTTCATCTCTTGTTAACACGGCTCCAGTATTCGTTCAGCAAGATGTTTTTGCTGCCTGCTGTGTGCTCTGTGCTGGGTGCTGGTGATTCAGCAGTGAAGGAACCAGTCTGTCCTCATGGAGCTAACAGTGTTTGGGGGAAGACAGCAAATGCACAAGCAGCCATCTGCTGCCTGGTGGTGATGACTATAGGAACATCAGCCAGGTGTAGGAGGTGTGTGCCATGACAGGCAGGTGGGCAGGAAGGAGCAGGTGGCATTGAAGCAGACCGGAGTGGAGGGAGGGAGCAAGCCCTGAGGATGGGGATACTTATGACATCTGCAGGGAGAAGGTTCCAGGCCTCTGTGGGACTGTCCTGGTGTGGGGATATGTGTGGCTTGTTTGAGGAGTGGCAAGGAAGCTAGTGTGGCAGGAGGGAGTGAGCACTGACCAGGGGGTGACTGAAAGGAAGTTAGTCCATGCATAGCGGAGGCTGAGTGCTGCTGGGAGCACCGCGACTCTGCAGTCCATACAGATCTCTCCCAGCCTTGGTTCCATAGCCAGTGAGGGCAGGGACGTGATGAGCACTGCATCTGGCTCTTGAGCAAAACTAAAGCATGTGAAGGGTAAGGAAGACCGCACAAAAGAACAGACCTCAGAGGAGCTCACAGTCCACCTGGGTGTCTCCTAGCAGGGCTTCCTTCTCCCCTTGCAGCAGAGGAGAAATGAGGCAGGTCTTGGCACCTGTTGATGCCCAGTCTCCCTCACTGAGACACAAGAGTAGTGACTGTATGAACGTTTGACTTTCTGAAGTCCTGGAAAAATAAGACAGCAGATTCAAATTTATGGCCGCTGAGGCTCCAGGACAAAGGAAAGAGGGAATGCATAATGTCTGGAAGATGGATGTCGGTTCTCTGCTCTTCTTTTTAGAGCAGTGTCCAGCACAGAATTGTCAGCCCTGGAGAATATATGTAAAGCCATCATAAAAGAAAAGCAACCTTTTGAAAGACTAGAAGTCAGCAAGGAAATCCTCCTGGAAATGTTTAAGGTAACTTGGGGAAACTCCTAAACCTCTTACTAGGAATATTAGAAATCAATATAGACTAGCTTCCCCACCTTCCCCCAAATAATTACCTGTTGCTCACCAAATTGTTCCAATCCTGTTAAGCTACTGTGAGGTTGTTACCAGTTACTTGCTGTGACATTTCCCTCCCCATCTATTTCCTGAACATTTGAGGGGAGACATAGGTAGGTAAAGGGCCAGGTGAATAATTTTCACATGTGTGTTTATAAATCTGATTAATTCTGAGTATTGTGAATATCTGTCCCCTAAATTCAACAATATTTATAATCCCATATAAAATGCTGCCTTTTTCTCTCTTCTGTGGGAGTTTTCTGTTAACTTTTGTTTCACATTTTAACCTAGAGTAACCTGTGTAAAACAGTAACTTTCTCTTTGTATTTTTTTGACCAACATACTTAAATATATTCCTGACTTTATGTTTTAAAACATGCATATTGGAGAAAACATACATTTTGTTTTTTATTTTTTGGGTTTTTTTTTTTTTTTTTTTTTTTTTTTTTGAGACAGAGTCTCTCTTTGCCTCCCAGGCTAGAGTGCAGTGGCACTATCTTGGCTCACTACTATCTTGGCTCACTGCAACCTCCGCCTCCTGGATTCAAGCAATTCTCCTGTCTCAGTACCTCAGCTGGGACTACAGGCATGTGCCACCCTGCCTGGCTAATTTTTCTATCCTTTTAGTAGAGACAAAGTTTTGCCATGTTGGCCAGGCTGGTCTTGAATTCCTGACCTCAAGTGATCTACCCCCTCAGCCTCCTGAAGTGCTGGGATTACAGGCGTGAGCCACCACGTCCAACCAAAAACATGTATTTTGAAAACACAGTATTATTAGTTTTGTGGGCTTGAATAAAAAAATAGAGTTGGTTTTGGTAAAAAGTTGCAGTATTCTTTTTTGTGCAGTAAAATATATAACATATAAAATTTACCATTTAATCCTAAGTATACAGTTCTGTGGCATTAAGTACGTTGACAATGTTGTCAAACCATCACCAATCTCCAAAGCTTTTTATCTTGCCAGTCAGAAACTCTATACCCATTAAACATTAGCTCCCCATTCCCGCCCTGCCCCCAGCCCCTGGCCACCACCATTCTACTCTCCGTCTCTGAATTTGGTTACTCCAGGCACTTCATATCAGTGGAATCATGACAATATTTATCCTTTTGTGACTGGCTTGTTTCACTCAGCAAAAAGTCCTCAAGATTCATCCATATTTTAATGTGTGTCAGAATGTCCTTCCTTTATAAGGTTGGATAATATTCCATTGTACGGATAGACCACATTTTGTTGATCCATTCATCCACCTGTGGACACTTGGGTTGCTTCTGCCTTTTGGCTACTATTGTGAACAGCACTGCTGTGAACATGGGTGGGTAAAGTTCTGTTTGAGTCTCTGCTTTACTTCTTTTGGGAATATACTTAGAAGGGGAATTTCTGGATCCTATGGCAATTCTGTTTTTAAGTTTTCGAGAACTCACCATACCATTTGGTGCAGTGGCTACACCATTTTACAGTCCCACCAGTGATGCACAGGGGGTTCAGTTTTTCCACATCCTTGCCAACACTTGTTTTGTTTTTTTTTTAATCATAGACATCCTAATGGTTGTGAAGTGGTATCTCATTGGGGTTTTGTTTTGACTTGCATTTCTCTAATGACGTAGTAATGGTGAGCATCTTAATGTGCTTATTGGCCATTTGTGTATTTTCTTGAAGAAATGTCTTTGGAGAAATGTCTGTTGAGCTCTTTTGCCCATTTTTTAATTAGGTTTTTTTGTATTTGAGTTATGAGAGTTCTTGATATATTCTGAATATCCATTTCTTAACAGATAAGTGATTTGCAAATATTTAATTCTGTGGGTTGCCTTTTTTGCAGCTACTTTTAAGAACTAAACACAATTAATCTTTGTTAAGGAAAATGATTTGTTGTGAATATATAGATATGAAACAGTTAAATCATGCAGATACGGGTTTTTCTCCCAACAACTAGCTCCTTTAAGTAGTTATTTAATATAAAGTGCCTTGTATACCCCGATAGTAGTGATGGAAGCAGAAAAGAAAGGAAAAGGAAAAAAACCCTTAGTTTTATAAATATATCATCATTACGATAAACTTTGCTTTTGTTTTTATACAAATTAATAATATAGCTGTGTCCTTCTCAGAATTTTATTGATTAATGTTAAAATTAGATCTTCTAGAACAGTACTGTCCAATAGAAACATAATGGAATCCACTAGTCTGAGCTACATGTGTAACCTATAATTTTATGGCAGCTACATTTTAAAAGTAAAAGTTGCAATTAATTTTAACAAATTTTTAACCCAATATATAAAAAGTATCATTTCAATGGTAGCCAGTATAAAGAATGATTAACGAATGATTTTATTCTTCTTTTTGCAACATTATACTTCCAAAGTCCAGTGTGTTTTATACTCACTGCACATCTTCTTTCAAATTAGTGGCGTTTGAGGCCAGGTGTGGTGGCTCACACCTGTAATCCCAGTACTTTGGGAGGCCAAGGCAGGCAGATCACTAGAGGTCAGGAGTTTGAGACCAGCCTGGCCAACATAGTGAAACCCTGTCTCTACTAAAAATACAAAAATTAGCACATAGTAAAAATACAAAAATAAAATACAGGCATGGTGGTACATGCCTGTAATTCCAGCTACACGGGAGGCTGAGGCAGAATCGCTTGAACCAGGGAGACAGACGTTGCAGTGAGCCAAGATGGTGGCACTGCACCCTAGCCTGGGTGAGGGAGTGAGACTCTGTCTCAAAAACAACAACAACAACAACAAATTAATGGCATTTGAAATGCCCAGTAGCCACATGGCTTGTGGCCTCCATGCTGCACGGTGTCACTCAAGGCTGTGAGCTCTTTGTATCCCTCGTGTCTCAGCACCTAGAACATCAGTAGATGACCTTTCAATGTTTCTTGAAGAAAAGTAGAGTTGTTTTCTTCATTTCAACATTGTGTGTAATAATGTGTAAATATGTTTTTCTTCGTAGTACAATAAATTTAAATGCCGCATTCTGAATGAGAAAGTTAACACTGCAACTACCACCGTGTACAGGTTTGTGTCCACACATGGTAAACGCTGCTCAGTGGTAAACTTGAAGGTGTTAGCAGTAGAGGCCGAGTTTGTTTTCTGGTTGGAGATCGATTTTTCAAGTTGTGTAGTTGATAATCTACTGTAGTTACAATCTTCAAAATGTTTTCACTAAAGAGAAATGATTATTTTCCCCTTTTTAGTAATCAGGACAGTACTGAGACCCATATTTTGTTTCCTGGGTGTTAGCTATAACAGGATTTTTCTCCATGTGAGTGATACTGTTGGGAAAGGAGTTTCTATTCTGTCCTTCCACATTCTTATTAATGTGGCAGTGGGGGCCATTACAAGCCATCTCCTCGGCAGTGATTCTCTGCCTCATACTTACTGTCCAGAGTGCAAGTGTAGAAGAGTCTGCCCCATTGTCCAGAGTCCAAGTGTACAGTCTTCCTGCATTAGCAGGATACTCATGATGAGACCAAAAGAAAATACTGGGAAACAAAGGCAGGATCAAATGTAAGAGGAGACAAGTGAAGTTAATACCAGAATCACTTAGCTCTGTTCGTTTAACCTCAGGTTCCTGAGCGCCTTTTTCTTTATTCGTGTGTATACGCCTTATATGTCATTGCTGTTCCCCTTTCCGTGTGTTCCGGCCATCTGGGTGCTGCTAGGACTATCACAGTACCGGCTTAGAAGACCTGGTATTTATTTAATTATAACCACAGATATTCTCCCTCATGGTACTTATTTTCCACATCAAGGACTTATGGTTCTCTGGTTTAATTGTACTGTAAGTAAAATCATATCCCCTTTGTGCAAAGCTATGCACGGTGCATTTCTTAAAGCTTAAAAATAAATGAAAATGTAGAAAACAGGCTAAGTTTTAAATTTCTGGCTTCTAATGCTTGAGCTGTTGGGTTTGAGAACCTTACTTAGGTCAACATTGACACTTTTTGTAGTTTTTCAATTTGAATGGCTTGTATTTAATTTTTGAAAAAAAAAATAAAGCTTTTCTTTTATGGCTTTCTTTTTTTTTTTTTTTAATTTTTTGAGATGGAGTCTTGCACTGTTGCCCGGGCTGGAGTGCGATGGCGCGACCTCGGTTCACCGCAACCTCTGCCTCCCAGGTTCAAGTGATTCTCCTGCCTCAGCCTCCCAAGTAGCTGGGATTACAGGCACCCACCACCATGCCCAGCTAATTTTTTATATTTTTTATTAGAGACGGGGTTTCACTATGTTGGCGAGGCTGGTCTCGAATGCCTGACCTCGTGATCCAACCGCCTTGGCCTCCCAAAGTGCTGGGATTACAGGTGTGAACCACCACACCCGGCCCTGTGACTTTCTATTTAAAGGTTAGAGTATTGAAGCCTTTCATGCTAATTTGGCATTCCTTCCCTTCATCTGAGTGTTGCTTACAAGCTCTCTCCCTAGAGAACAATACACAAAGACTGGCCATTGAAAGAGATGACATTTTCGTGTTTGCCACTCTGTAAGCCAGTCCCTTTTTGTATTCATTGTAATTTTTAAGTTTTTAATCAGAGAATTGCCTAGTTTCTTTCAGAAGATGTTCTGTGGTTTTTGAATCTAGAGGGCAGAGTGGACTCTGAGGCTAGATGAATCACCTCTCTCCTTCACCCTAAATTAAAAATGGCATTGCTACATATGAATAAGTGAAGCTCTACCTAAAACATAGGATATTATGACTTATAATGAATAGTCCAGAACACTGTAACTGTGCCTGAGCATGTCCTAAATATTTCATTATAGGTGCGGTCCATTAATTGACCTTTGCAAAGGTCCACATGTAAGACACACTGGAAAAATTAAAGCCATCAAAATTTTTAAGGTAAGCATTGATTTTTTTTTAATACAGTAAACTTAAGGTGCACTAGCTATTAAAGGATTTTAATCATATCTTATTCAATCATATCTTTCGTAGTCTGAACATCATGATATTTTAAAATATTTCATTCTTATTTGATGAAAACTAATAAAATCATTTAGAATTTTGATAATTAGAACACTATAGGTAGCTTTTGTTTATCATTTTACCTTATTGTAAGTGTTATAACATTTCTTTTTCATATGATATTTTATTTTATTTTTTATTTTTCTGAGACAGAGTCTTGCTCTGTTGTCCAGGCTGGAGTGCAGTGGTGTGATCTTGGCTCACTGCAATCTCCGCCTCCTGGGTTCAAGCGATTCTCCTGCCCCAGCCTCCTGAGGAGCTGGGATTACAGGCGTGCACCACCCCACCCGGCTAATTTTTGTATTTTTAGTCGAGATGGGGTTTTACCACGTTGGTCAGGCTGGTCTCGAACTCCTAACCTCAGGTGATCCGCCTGCCTCGGCCTCCCAAAGTGCTGGGATTATAGGCATGAGCCACTGCGCCTGGCCTTTTTCATACACTATTTTAAAATATTGTTCTGTATACTATGGTTTTCTTGAATAGCCCTGATGTAAGCAAGAATATTTGTCTGCATGTGAAAGTAATGTACTGCGGCATAAAGAAAACAGCAGAAGGGGATATGATGTTGTAATGGAGAAAACATCGCTCTGGGATTAGGAGGCATGGGACTGACTTGGCAGTCCCAGCCTTTCTTGGCTTTGATTTTCTTACAGGTAAAATGGGGCTGGCTAATGGCACTGTTCTTAATCATTGACTGTAGGTCAGCAAGACCGACCTTTACTTCCCCATACCTACCGTCTGTTCTGCCCCATCCTTGGTGATTATGATTGCTGCTTAGCCTTCCCTCCTTTCTGTGTGCTCTCACTGTCATTCCTAGAATCCATAGCAGACTCTACATAATTTGCTGGTTAATGGTATAATTTAGGCTGGGAAGGTTTAGTTAGAATCCATTTTAAGATTGTTCCCAGCACTACAAATAGTCTTCTTTAAGCTTTGTTGATTTTGTTTGTTTGTTTGTTTGATTTTGAGACAAGGTCTTGCATTGTCACCCAGGTTGGAGTGCAGTGGCACAAACACTGCTCACTGCACCCTCGACCTCCTGGGCTCAAACAGTCCTCCTGCCCCAGTCTCCTCAGTAGCTGGGATTACAGGCATGTGCCATCGTGCCTGGCTAGTTTTTGTATTTTCTGTACAGATGGGGTTTTGCCACGTTGTCCAGGCTAGTCTCAAACTCCTGAGGTCGAATGATCTAACCGCCTTGGCCTCCCAAAGTGCTGGGATTATAGGCATGAGCCACCATGCAGGGCTGCTTTGTTGATATTATAGTGGAAAATTGCGTTTGTATTTAAGAGCAGTTTTACTTACAACTGAATGTTTGATATATTTACCAAAATCCTCTTTGATATTTAGAATTCCTCAACGTATTGGGAGGGCAATCCGGAAATGGAAACATTGCAGAGGATCTATGGAATATCCTTTCCTGATAACAAGATGATGAGAGACTGGGAAAAGTTCCAAGAAGAAGCAAAGAATCGAGATCACAGGAAGATCGGGAAGGTATGCCCCACATCTTAATCACTAGAGATGTAATCATAAGCCAACATGTTCCTGTCTCACAAAACTAAGTTGCTTTAAAAATAAGATTTCTTCTTCTTCTCTCCTATTTTGCTGGCACTCACAGTCTGCTGCTGAGTTCTTTCATTTTAATACCCCAGATGTCTTCTAACCTCTTTCCTTCCTATATCTTTTATTAATTTTTGAAAATTGTACCCTTCTGTTATTTTTGTCATGATATAAAAATAAAGTTGTTTTTGGTGAAACCCCACCTCTACTAAAAATACAAAAAAATTAGCCGGGTGTGGCAGCGCGCGCTTGTAGTCCCAGCTACTCTGGAAGCTGAGGCAGGAGAGTCACTTGGGCCCGGCAGGCAGAGGTTGCACTGAGCTGAGATCGCGCCACTGCACTCCAGCCTGGGCGACAGAGTGAGACTCAGTCTCAAAAAAAAAAGAGTTGTTTTTTACATTCTGTGCACTTTATAGCATCCTTTGTATCTGGGAGACAGAGCAGCGTGTAGAAGGAAAAGCTCGGATTGGAAAGCAGCTCGGCCTGAGCTTTATGCCCAGTCCTTGTCCTCACTAGTTGTGTTAGATGACGGGCAAGCTCCGTGTCCTTGTCTTCCTTGCTGGGTAGCCTTGCAGGGTGGCTGTGAAGACAGAAACTGGGTGACGGTGCCTGGTACAGGATAGGCTCTCAGTAGGCAGCAGCCATGATGATCATCATCACCTGAAGCCCACCTCCTGCAATGAACTTTTTTGGTCTTTCTACTGTGTTGTCTCCCCATGAGTGCCGTACTCCAAGTGTGCCAAGTAAGAAAATTCGCAGAGAATAGCAGAAGGTGAAGTAAAAGCTAAGTTCAAAGCTAATTAGGCATAAATATGATTGGAAATTTTACATATGCTGTTGCATGCATTTAGGTATAAGTGTTGAATGGCCTTGGAATGTCTATTACTAGAGAAGATGGAAATAACTGAGTATTATATGTTTTATTCCCAGCATATCGTGTGTGCAGTAAATATTAAGCAATAGCAGATGACATTTGAAATGCAATTATTGTTTCAATCTAGGAACAAGAACTTTTCTTTTTCCACGATTTGAGTCCTGGAAGCTGTTTTTTCCTTCCCAGAGGAGCCTTCATTTATAATATGCTTACAGATTTCATACGAGTAAGTTAACTTTAAAATGTTTTATTCTTATTCAATTCCAGTTTACATTTTTACTATTTTCTCTCATAATAAAGTGGTCAAGCGTTTCCATTAACTTTTCTTTGGTAACATTAATAAGAATTTTGAGGTTAAAAGTGAGATACTGGCCAGACACGGTGGCTCACACCTATAATCCCAGCACTTTGGGAGGCCGAGGTGGGCAGATCACCTGAGGTCAGGAGTTCGAGACCAGCCTGGCCAACATGGTGAAATCCTGTCTCTACTAAAAATACAAAAATTAGCCGAGTGTGGTGGTGCGCGCCTGTAATCCCAGCTACTCGGGAGGCTGGCAGGAGAATTGCTTGAACCCGGGAGGCGGAGTTTGCAGTGAGCCAGGATTGTGCCACTGCACTCCAGCCTGGTGACAGAGCAAGACTCCATCTCAAAGAAAAAAAAAAAAAAGTGAGGTACTAGATTGTACCTTCTAATAATAACATGGAGATAATTTCTGTTTCCCCTGAATACATTCCTGGATTTCATGAAATTCACTTTTTGTCCATATAAGTTTCTAAACCATGTAGAATATAAAGGTAAGCATTAGACTGAGTGTGGCACTCCCTGTGAAAAAGAAGAAAGGAGAAAGTGTCATCTCTGGTACAGAGTGTTAAACCGTGACGCATTGCTTCTCCAAATGTGCTCCATGGGCCACTGATGCTTCCCTTTGCCTATAGCATGACTCCCAGGTGATTTGGCAGCTCCAGAGGAAAGAGGAAAAAACCAACATTGCAAAATACCTACTTGTATTACAAGTTCATAGGTGGGAAAGTCTTTAGTATTTACATGATAAGGACTGTGTAGATAGTGTTCACAGGTGATCTGGGTGGACTACTGGGATTACATTTCCATGCTTGCACTGTTTTGTCTTTCCTATAATCGTTACCTAAATTTTTCATTTACTTAGTTTTTTTATGTGCCTACCACTAGTTCATGCTCCAATTTCTCTCAAAAACTACAAATCTCCTTGCAACATATTCTGCAATGATTCAGGTAATTGCTCAGTAATTTTTTTTTTCAAATATGGTCCTACTCCAGAATTAACTTGCTACTAAGATTCTTGCAAACTGATGGCTTAGGACTTCTTTTCTTCATCATCTTGGCCACTCCCCTCATGTCTCTTCCTATGCTGAGTCTCTTTTCCTGGTCCCTGTATATCTCTTCATTGCTTGTCTTTAATTCTCATTTGGGGATCACTTTCTTCAGTAACTTTCTGAGAAGACAATCCATGGCATGTGGCCTGTGCTGGTTATTCTCCGTTTGCTTCTCCAGTCTTGTTCTCCTTCTTTTTCTTCTTGTGCTGTGCCCCTGGAGGCTGACCTCTCTATATTCTATCACCTGGAGTACACATCTTCCAGTAGGGACTGGCCAATGCGAGGCAGTGGTAGGAGATCAGAGGGCAGTGGGAGAGACTTGAAGAATCACTGAAGATTATCAGAGATTTACATTTAGGCAGGTGGTGATGACCATCACAGCTGCTGATTTGGATGTGCTGTCTTCTCTGGAAAATCAGCATGGCCCCTGGCACCTTCTACTGTACAAGTTGGGAGTACAATCGATGGAGAATGAACAGAAAGCCTTTACAGTGGCATTAAGGGGATCTCTTATTTTTTATAGATGCAAGACAGATGTGGCTGATGAACTGGAGCAGGGCCTGATTGTGAGGGTCACCAAACTGTAAAGGCATTTAAATGCACAAACCCAGTGATCTCTTATTCTAAGGTAAGGGCACTGGTTGGGAAGGCATGGGTCCCTGAGGCTTGGAATGGGAATATTTGACAGACACAGACGACACTGAGAACTTTGAATTTCTGGATACCTTTGTCTGAAGGAATTGGCCTTACCATGAAAAAAACCTTTTAGGGAACTCAGCTGTTTTTTCTGTTGGTTTTTTGTTATTATGGTTGTGTCACTTCCCATATCAAGTAATATTTTATTAGATGCCAAGTATTATATTTAATTTAGGTGTAGAGGCTCTAGATGATATCTCCCACTGGAGCATTCACCCTCTGCCGCTATTAAAGACTGATATTGAATTCAATCAGAGATTGCACTGGGTTAGGGCTGGCTTCCATTTTAATAAGATTCAACTTTTGATTCCTGTTTCTAGGCCATGAGCCCCTTGGGTTTCCACTTAACAGGCTGGTGGGTTTATGTCTTTTCAGCCCCAAAGGACTGTAGGGAAGTCCATTCTACTCTTCCAATGTGTTCTATTCTTAACAAATAATTCCAAGGCTCATCTAATTACTACATTGGCTCAAAAATCCATGACATCATCTGAATCAGGCCTAGCTGCGGATGAGGCTCCTCGGGTGCAGTTTGTTGGGAACAGATTATCAAGTACATTTCCTCTACAGTTTAAGACCTGTGAACTAAAAACTCAAGTTATCTATCAGCCATCTCATCCTCCCATCTCCCTCACATTATAAAATGGTGCTTGAGGAATAATGCAATAGATAGTCTTACTCAAAAAGGAGTGGGGTAGAGTAGGAGGCACATAGTAGTCACCATCTGTAGAAATTCTGGTATCTACCAGTCATCACTGCCCCAGGGTCAAGAGATACACTTTGATTAAGATCCAGTTTTGCTCTGCCTGGCTGTGATTCTGCCCTCTGAGTCATCCTTTCTCTTCCGTAAGAAATGGCCCATATGTGCCTTAGGGTAGCTTTCTTTTTAAAAAAAAAAATTATTTATGTATTTTTTTATTTTTTATTTTTCTTTGAGACAGAGTCTCGCTGTGTCGCCCAGGTTGGAGTGCAGTGGCGTGATCTTGGCTCACTGCAACCTCCTGCCTCCCAGGCTCACGCCATTCTCCTGCCTCAGCCTCCCGAGCAGCTGGGACCACAGGCGCGTGCCACCACGCCAGGCTTTTTGTATTTTTAGTAGAGACAGGGTCTCCCTATGTTAGCCAGGATGGTCTAGATCTCCTGACTTCGTGATCTGCCTGCCTCAGCCTCCCAAAGTGCTGGGATTACAGGCATGAGTCACCGTGCCTGGCCTGGGGTAGCTTTGTTCTCAACCTGATTCCTTCCTGTAGAAGGCTGGGGGAATCCAAAGCCCTTATTTCATTTTGTGCTGCCTTTCAATCTAAGCTAGTACAATTCCTTTAAAAACTTTGCGAGTCCTTTTCTATAAATGTATCATCAACACAGTTAGATAAAAGCCACATCCACATCTTTCTGACACCGATCCTTCTTTGCCTGGGAGGCTACTGTGAGACAATAGTACACTGCAGAGTCTTCAGAGCCTTCGTGTTTAACGGAAAGGGTCTACAAAGCACACTCCTAAGACTTGCAGAAGCCTTACTAGATGCACTTACAGTAGATCATTCTGAGGTTTTCACAGAGTGTCTTACAGCCCCGCCCTTAAGATCTTTACCGTAAGGCTGTGCTTTGATGATTATAATCTGAATTTGATCCGTGTCCTGAAGCCTTGTGAGTCTTTTTTGGGACAGTCTAAGGATAAGAAGGTTTCATTTTTGAACCCAGCAGGTCCTGGTGGCTTTATATTTCCTCTAAACTTGGCTCAAAAAGTTAATTAGTTTCACCTTTGGTTTATACCTCTCTTCTTGTATTTTACCGTAGGGAGCCAAAAATCGGCTGTCATTTTCTACATTCTGCCTGGACATCTCGCCAGCTAAGTCCATGAGTTCTTTGGGTACCCTTTCTGCTTTCCATGTTACTTCTGGTGACAGTGTTACCCACCATCTGTTTCTGGCACCTTGTAATAAGAATCCCTTCTAGCTTCTGCCCACCACCTGGCCCCAAAGCTACATGTTTTAGGTTATTGTTATGTCAACTGAAGAATCATGAGGTTCATAAAATTGTAAAGGAGAGCTTCATTTCTTCTGAGGGGTTGCAGCCTGAAATCTTGCAGGCTAGGAAGCTTCATAGCTTCTGGCAGAAACCAGAAGCAGGCATTTCAAGGGAGGGACAAGTAAGACAGGAATTTATGCTGATGAGATTGGCCAAGTATAAATATTTAACAGGTTATAAGAAGAGCTATGAATATTCACAAAGGGGGGACATTGATATACATAGTAAGCAAACATGCATGTTACATGCATCCCTTGTTCACTTTGGGGTGGAGACAATGCATTTAAATTAGGCTGTATAACCAAAAGGTCAAATGGAGGACACAGAGGCATCCCGTGTGCAGCCTTTATAAACCAACCAGAACCAGTGCATGGTGAGTGGTCTTTTAACAGGAAGGAATGCTGCTCAGTTGTGTAAATCAGTGGTGGAACAAGTCTTTCAAAAGGGCTTGTTTCTGATTAACTCCTAGGAAAGAAAGCCTAATGGTTGTTAGTGACAGAGTGGGTATAATTAGGCATGTCCAACCTCTTGTCGCTGCCAGTAACTCAGTTTTTAAGGTTTCTCTGGGGTCCTTTGGCCAAGAGGGTGTCTGTTCAGTCAGTTGGGGAGCTTAGGATTTTATTTTTATTTCTCAGTTATAGCAGTACCTACATCCAGTGCAAAATTCTGTTCTGGATGGCTATTGTAACGTAGCAAAGTATCCCAGAACTTAATAGTTTAAAACTGCCATTTCATCATTACCGTCTTTCATAGTTGCAAATTTTAGGCTCCTCTGGGTGGTTCTTGCATTGGGTCCCTTACATGACTGTATTCAGGTAGAGTCTCATGCCAGGGTTATTGATTGAAGAATGTCCCCTTCCCATCATAGAAAGACTAAAAACATCAGGCATTGGCAAGAATGTGGAGCAAGTATAACACTTACTGCTGGTAGGAATGTAAAATGGTAGAACTACTTTGTAGCAGTTTGGCATTTCCTATAAAGATAAACGTGCCCCGCTTTTTTTTTTTTTTTTTTTTTTTTTTTTTTGAGACAAAGTCTCGCTCTGTCGTCCAGGCTGGAGTGCCGTGACCCGAGCTCAGCTCACTGCAAGCTCCGCCTCCTGGACTCATGCATTCTCCTGCCTCAGCCTCCCGAGTAGCTGGGACTACAGGCGCCTGCCACCACCATGCCTGGCTAATTTTTTTGTATTTTTAGCAGAGACCATGTTAGCCAGGATGGTCTCAATCTCCTGACCTCGTGATCCACCCACCTCGGCCTCCCAAAGTGCTGGGATTATAGGCATGAGCCACCGCCGCGCCCGGCCTTTTTTTTAATTTAATTTTATTTTTTTCCTAAGACGGAGTTTTGCCCTTGTTGCCCAGGCTGGAGTGCAATGGCATGATCTCAGCTCACCACAACCTCTGCCTCCCAGGTTCAAGTGATTCTCCTGCCTCAGCCTCCCAAGTAGCTGGGATTATAGGCATGCATCACCACACCCAGCTAATATTTTTGTATTTTTAGTAGAGATGGGGTTTCTCCATGTTGGTCATGCTGGTCTCAAACTCCCAACCTCAGGTGATTTGCCCGCCTCCGCCTCCCAAAGTGTTGGAATTACAGACGTGAGCCACCACGCCCAGCCCCCACTTCTAATTATCCCAAGATAAATAAAAACATATGCCCACATCTACACAGAGACTTGTATTTGGATGTTCATAGAAGCGTTACGTATAATAGCACAGAACCAGAAACAACCCAGATTCAGCTTGTGAAAGGATAAACACAATGTGGAAAGTCCATGCTGTGGAATACAACTCAGCATTTACAAGCAGTGAGATGCTGATATACACATGAAGGAGGAACCTCGAAAGTATCGTACTAAGCCAAATAAGACAGTCAGAGAATGCATAAGGCACCATTCCATTATGTGACATTTCAGAAATGCCAAAACTATAGTGACAGAAAGAAGATCAGGAGTCCAGCGGGTGGGGAGAGGGGATTGACTCCAAAGGGTCAGGAGGGAACTTTCTGGAGGGTAGAAATGTTCTATATCTTGACTGTGGCAGAAGTCGCATGACTGTATACATTTGTCAAAAGTCACTGAATTGTACACTTAAAATTGGTGAATTTTATGGCATGTAAATTTTACGTCTATAAAGCCATTTTGTGGTAAAATACACATAATACAAAAATTTACCATTTTAACTATTTTTAAGTGTGCAATTCATTCTCACTAAGTACGTTCATGTTATTATGCAACTGTCATGGTCCATCTCCAGAACTCTTTCCATCTTGCAAATCCGAAACTCTCCAGGACTTTGTCATCATCCTACACTTAATCTCTGTACGCACTAAACACTAATTTCCATGCCTGCCTCCCCCAGCCTCTGGTAACCACCACTCTAGTTTCTGTCGCTATGAAATTGACTATTTCTAGGTGTCACATATAAATGGGTTCATAGGCTATTTGACCTTTTGTAATAAAACTATCTTTTTAAAAGTCTCCTTTGGTGTTGACATAGGCAAGCTAGCTTTCTTACATTAGTGTTTGCATGATATATCTTTTCCTATCCTTTTATTTTCTGCCTCTGTTTCTATATTTAAAGTACGTTGCTGGAGAAAAGAATACTGTTGGGTCTTAATATTTTTCAGTCTATCTGCCTGTGTCTTTTTTCCTCTCTGCCCTCTTCCATGTGCCTCAAGGTCCTCCCTGAGGTTCCAGTTGGTTCTGTTAGTCACCAGCCAGTAGAGGGTATGCTTGTGGGACAGACTCTCAGTCACAGCTGGGCTGCCTCAGGGGCCATGGTCTGGTCCAATATCAGTAGCCTTTGCCTTGGTGCTGAGTCCTAGACCAGTCAGTAGTAGCCAGAGTGCTGGGGATACATGGTGCTCAGCACGGTGGAATATACGGCCGCATTCTACCAGGAAGCATCCTTTTCCTCGGAACTGGAACTGCTGCATTTCTGTGGAAGGGAGGTAGGAGGCCAGGATGGGCTGGGTGTGCACACTGATCCCACTGAGGGAAATTTCAGGATTTCTGAGTTTTTGACTCAGGTAAAATGACTTCCACTTAGGTTTAAGTAAAGGCAAGTGAACTTTTGTTTGTATATTAGTTACTGACTGTGTGGACAACTGATAGTGAATAAATAGATCTTTTTGTTAGTCTCCTTGAATTTTTTTTTCCTTGCATTCTGGAAAATATCTGTCACCTGATTCTGTACTTTTCTTACCTTTTTTTAAATTAACTTTTTTAATTGTCATGCAGTAAAATGTACGCCTTTTTGATAACATGCAGAACTGTGTTATCACCTCAGCAATCAAGATACAGAACAGTTCCATCACCCCTCAAAACTCCCTCATGCTACCCTTTTAAAATCAAACCCTCCCCAGCCCTGACCTCAGGGAACTGCTGATTTTTTCTCTACCCCTAAAATATTGGCATATAAATGGAATCATACTTTTATAAAACCTTTAGAGACTGACCGCTTTCACCCAGCATAACACCCTGGAGATGCATCCGAGTTGAGTGTCCCCAACGGGCCTCTGCTTTTGTCCCTGGGCAGTATTCCATCATATGAACATACCACTGCTTCAGATCCATCCTGCAGTTGAGGGGCATTTGGGTTGTTTTCAGCTTTTGGCAGTTATGAAAACTGCTATTGTCATTCATGTACAGTTTTTTGTATGAACATAGGTTTTCATTTTACTAGAGTAAATACCTAGGAGTGTGATTTCAGGGTCATATGGTGATATGGTTTGGCTGTGTCCACACCCAAATCTCAGCTTGAATTGTAATAATCCCCAAGGGTCAGGGGTGGGGCCAGGTGGAGATAATTGAATCATGGGGGTGGTTTCCCCCATACTGTTCTTGTGGTGGTGAATAAGTCTCTTGAGATCTGATCATTTTATAAAAGGGAGTTCCCCTGCACAAAGTCCCTTGCCTGCTGCCATGTAAGATGTGCCTTTGCTTCTCCTTTGCCTTCCACCATGATTGTGAGGCCCCCACCAGCCATGCTGAACTGTGAGTCCGTTAAACCTCTTTCCTTCATGAATTACCCAGTCTTGGGTATGTCTTTATTAGCAGTGTGAGAATAGATATGGTAAATTTAAGTTTATAAGAAAATGCCAAACTACTTTCCAAAATGACTACTGTTTTGCATTCCCACCAGCTGTGCATGAGGGTTGCTTTTATAAAGCTCATCTCAGTCACACCTTTTGCATTTCCTGGAATCTGCCTGACTTGTTGATGGATGTCTTGAAACCCTGGAGTGGGGAGGGGAGTGGCTTCTCTTGTTATTATATTAATAACCCACTTGGGGAATTTTTGCTTCCTCTTCACACAACCTTAGATGGAGTGAATTTCTAGACCAAGCTTGTCTTTGTGAACAAGGCAGGCCTCAAAACATTCAGCTCTTCTGCAGGGAGAGTCCTGAAAGATGCACTCCAAGGGTTTAACTGAAGAGAGTCTAGTGAAGGAAGTATTTATGGAGATATGGGCCTGGCTAAGGTAACTAACAAGGGATGATAGAGCGCCCAGGGATTACCAATAGCAAGAATCCCTTCCCCTCCATCACTAGGCCTGCAGAAGTGAGGAGATGGAGTAGTAATACTAGAACCCACAGAGAGCTTGGAGCCTTGGAGGAGAGAAGTGAGGAGATGGAGTAGTAATACCAGAACCCGCAGAGAGCTTGGAGCCATGGAGGAGAGAAGTGAGGAGATGGAGTAGTAATACCAGAACCCGCAGAGAGCTTGGAGCCATGGAGGAGAGAAGTGAGGAGATGGAGTAGTAATACCAGAACCCGCAGAGAGCTTGGAGCCATGGAGGAGAGAAGTGAGGAGATGGAGTAGTAATACCAGAACCCACAGAGAGCTTGGAGCCATGGAGGAGAGAAGTGAGGAGATGGAGTAGTAATACCAGAACCCGCAGAGAGCTTGGAGCCATGGAGGAGAGAAGTGAGGAGATGGAGTAGTAATACCAGAACCCGCAGAGAGCTTGGAGCCATGGAGGAGAGAAGTGAGGAGATGGAGTAGTAATACCAGAACCCACAGAGAGCTTGGAGCCATGGAGGAGAGAAGTGAGGAGATGGAGTAATAATACCAGAACCCACAGAGAGCTTGGAGCCATGGAGGAGAGGCCACGCAACAGAAGCTGTAACTGTAGAACACAGCCAGAGCCTGAGTAAACCCACAGCAGGGAGAACCAGGGAAAGAAATATCCAGACCTCTCTCTTCCACTACCCTATGAATCCTTTAGAACTTTCCATTGGTCAGACCCAATCAGAAACCATATGGAAAGCATATTAGCATGTCAGGATTCTCCACAGAAACAGAACCAACAAGATATATAGAAAAGAAGAGATTTATTATGAGGAATTGGCTTGTGTGATTATGGAGGCCAAGAAATCCCATGATCTGAGGGTCCAAGAAAGTTGGAGATGTAATTCTAGCCTGAGTGCAGAGGCCTGAGAACCAGGGGAGCTGATGAATCTAAAAAAAGGAGAGAGCTCAGGTACATACACAGAGAATTAAACAGTGCTTACCATGGTCAGGGGTTGGGGAGAAGAAATGGGGGGATATAGATCAAAGGATACAAAATAGATATCTAGGATCAACAAGGTTAGAGATCTAATATAGAACATGAGGACTAAAGTTAACAAAACTATATTTATCAGGGAGTTTTGTTAAGTAATTAGATTTTAACTGCTCTTGTCACACACACAAAAAAGGTAACTCTTTTACTATTTATTTGTGTCCTATAACATCATGTTGTGAATCTCAAATATGTGTAATAAAATTTATTGAAGAAAATTTAAAAGGCTGGGCATAGTGACTCACTCTTGTAATCCCAGCACTTTGGGAGGCTGAGAGGGGTGGATCGCTTGAAGCCAGGAGTTCGAGACCAGCCTGGCCAACATGGTGAAACCCTGTGTCTACTAAAAATACAAAAATTAGCCAGGCGTAGTGGTGCACATTTGTGATCTCAGCTACTCGGGAGGCTGAGGCACGAGAATTGCTTGAACCCAGGAGGTAGAGGCTTCAGTGAGCCAAGATTGTGCCACTGCACTCCAGCCTGGGCAAGAGAGCAACACTCTGTTTCAAATATATATATATATATAAATATTGAGGTAATAGTTCTAAGGCTGATACCCATTGGCCGGGCACAGTGGCTCATGCCTGTAATCCCAGCACTTTGGGAGGCTGAGGCGGGTGGGTCACGAGGTCAGGAGATCAAGACCATCCTGGCTAATACGGTGAAACCCCATCTCTACTAAAAATGCAAAAAAATTAGCCAGGCGTGGTAGTGGGCACCTGTAGTCCCAGCTACTCGGGAGGCTGAGGCAGGAGAATGGCGTGAACCCAGGAGACGGAGCTTGCAGTGAGCTGAGATCATGCCACTTCACTCCAGCCTGTGTGACAGAGCGAGACTCCGTTTCAAAAAAAAAGATTGATACCCATTAAATAATTTTCATTGCTGAAGGAAATGTGAGGAAACAGTTATCATATACTTAGAAAGTTTAAATTGCTACTAATCTGGTAATAAATATTAATGTGAAAAAAATGCACACTCCTAGCAATATTCTTAGAAAGGAATCTAAAATATACAATTAAAATCACATAGAAAAAAACTTTACTGCAGAATAGTTTGTAGTATTCAAAAATGAAAAGTCTTATGTTTCTCAATAGTAGAAGGATTAAATACTCTGTGACATGTCCACACAATAAAGCACTATGCAGTTAGTACAAAAATACATCTATGCATACTAACTTGAAGGGGGTTCAGTATACCTCACCATTGAAAACTGGAAGTGACAGAGTAAATGTATAGTGTATCCTTTCTTTTTATAGGTAAAAGCAGAAAACAACAAAATCCTGTATGTGTGTTTTGTGTTTGCACAGTCATGGAGGAGAGGGTTGAAATACAGGAACACCAGGCCATTCGCATTATCTCAGGGCAGTAAAGGGTGGAATGAGAGAAAATGTTCAGGTTTTCTTTATACACCTTATTTTTTTTCCACATGAAACATAATTTAAGCATGTTGTATTATACTATTGTGTTTAAAATAAAAGTATATATTTTATAAAATAAAAAAATAATAATCACAGCAAGTAAGCCTTGTGTGGAGCCCACAGAAGTCAGCTTTGGGGAACACAGTGCAGGGCAGAGAAGGAAGGAAAATGGGCCAAGATGAGGCGAGACAGGCAGTGGCAAATGGAGAATAACCAGCCTGGCTCACCCCCTGTGCCTCTCAGCACATTCTTGCCTTTTGCTTGGAGGACACTGAGGACATTGGTTTCCTCCCACAAACTCCAATCAGCCGATGTATCATCATGTGGTGATGTCATTTCAGTTTCACCTAAATCTGAATCGTGACATTGGCCACCATGAGTGTCCTTCATGTAAGAATGCAAGGAAAAGACATAACGAAATGTAACTGTTTCAGCCTCTGCAGATGGACGCTAGGGCCAAGCTGATACATCAGAGCCGCCTTTTCCCATCACTCATTCCACATTCGCCTTATCCTGGTGGCACCCCAGATGGGCATTGTTTTATTTGGTGGGCGCATTAGTTTCCTAGGGTATTATAACAAAATACCATAAACTAGGTGACTTAAAACAACAGAAATTTATTATCTCCCAGTTTTGGAGGCCAGAAGTGTGAAATCAAGGTGTTGACGAGGCTGTGTTCCCTCTAAAACCCATGGGGGAATCCTTCCTTGCCTTCTCCTAGCTATTGGTGGTTGCCAGTCATCTTCAGTGTTCCTTGGCTTGTTGAAGCGTCATTCCCATCCTCTGTCTTCACGTGATGTTCTCCCTGCGTGTCTTCACATTGTCTTCCCCTTGTGTGCATCTGTCTCTGTGTCCAGATTTCTCCTTTTTATAAAGAGACCAGCCATATAGTATTAGGATCTACCCTAATGATCTCATTTTAATTTGATTACCTCTATAAAGACCCTACTTCCAAATAAGGACACATTCTGAAGTACTAGGAGTTAGGACTTCCAAATATCTTATTTGGAGAATACAGTTAAACCAATAATAGTGGATGGCCCCAGTCTGCCCTTAGGATCCAAGTTTTTAGTAATGCTCTTTGTGGGGTTTCGGGGCTCCCACTGATGGTTGTGGCTAGATGTGTTGATATCGAAGGCTCCCCACTGAATTGCAGACACAGTCCTCCTTACTCCATTGTAAGCAATACGACTTCTCCCAGTAATTGCGATCAAGGGTAGTAAGTCTTTCCCCAAGTAATTGGGATCAAGGGTAGTAAGTCCTTTTCTGCCTATCAGTTCTATAGTAAAGGGAGCCCATAATGGGCAACGGACAATCTCAACTCCCAAGCATGTCTCAGTTTTTGGTGAAAACATACTTTGGGCACCAAAACATGTTATCGAAAGATTCCAGAGCTCCAAGGATGAAGAAAATATCCTAAATGTTTCCAGAGAGAAAAAAGCCACAGACATAGGACTGGGTATCTGAATGGCATTGAAATTTTCAGTGGAAACACTGAAAAACAGAAGACAGGAACAATGCCTTAGTAATGCGAAGCCTAGAAATCTATACCCAGTTAAAGTAGCTTGCTTCTGGGTTTCTCCCACTGCCAATTTAGTTTTGGCTTTCCTAGGTCTTCTGAGGCAATTAACACTTGATCACCTACTTTGCAGATTCTAAATTATTATAGCATTCATCTTCTCTCCTATTTTCTTTGTCCTGGTAGATTTATGCTTTTATAAAAACGTTCTTTACTCTTATTTTAATGGGGTTTTGGAAAGGAGCTGTTTATGTGGAATTGCCTTATTTTTTACAATGAGAAATTACTTGAAAACAATTTTATGACACTGATTCTTAGAAGCTATTTAGATGTTTTTAAGTGGCCAGATCACTAGGTATGGGTAGAGATTCAGCTCCTTCAATAACCTAAACTATTATTTCCAGGATGAAATATGATTTTTAATGTTCCAGATAAGTTATCTGGATTTCTTCAGGAGACTGGACTGAGCTGTGAACTGCTTAATCACTGAGAGTTTACTCTTTCCCAGCATTAGAGAAAGAAATTAATGGCATGGCATGAGACATATTTTACTCCCCAACTTTTTCTCTTGAAAAGTTCAAATCTAGAGAAAAACTAAAATGCAATGCAATGAACATCCATATTTCCTTCATTTGGATTCATCAGTTGGTAATATTTTGCCAGTTTGCTTTATCTCTCTGTTATTTATATGTGTGTGTGAGAGACAAAACAATATGTATATTACAATATGGAGAGATACAGCAGCATAATATATATAGATATCTCCTATATATTTATGTAAAAATATAATAGTTGTTGACACTTCATCTCATAGGGATTATAGTTTGTGCTGCTATAACAAAGTACCCTAGACTGGGTAGCTTATAAACAACATAAGGGTATTTCTCACAGTTCTAGAGGCAGTAAGTCTAAGATTAGGGTCCCAGCATGGTTGGGTTCTGGTGAGGGCCCTCTTCCAGGTTGCAGACTGCTGACTTCTTGTAACCTCAGATGGCAGAAAGAGGACCAGAGAGCTCTCTGCGAATCCTTTTATAAGGACACTAATCTCATTCATGAGGGCTCTACCCTTATGACCTAATCACTTGTCAGAGGCCCTACTTCCTAATACTATCACCTTGGGGTTAAGGTATCAATATCACAATTTTGGGGGAGACACAAACATTCAGTCCATTGCAGGGATAGTTTAAAATCATTTCTAAACATCTCAAGAAGACATACATTCCTAACATGGTTGCATTCAGAGTGAATTAAAAATGCATTGAGCAGTATCTCCTGAGCTAGACTTTAAAAGTAGTTTTTAGTAAAAGCGAACACGCACACCCTGCCACACACACACCCACACACTCACCCTTAATTTCTGGGACCTTGTTTAATCTGAATATATGGAACCATCTGAAATAGCCAATAATCACTGCCATTCTTAATGACATCATTTTGTTAAACATTTTCTTTCTTTTTTTGAGATGGAGTCTAGCTTTGTTGGCCAGGCTGGAGTGCAATGGCGTGACCTTGGCTCACTGCAACCTCTACCTCCTGGGTTCAAGCGATTCTCCTGCTTCAGCCTCCTGAGTAGCTGGGATTACAGGTGTGCGCCACCACGCCTGGCTAATTTTTGTATTTTTAGTGGAGATGGGGTTTCATCATGTTAGCCAGGCTGGTCTCAAACTCCTGACCTCAGGTGATCCACTTACCTTGGCCTCCCAAAGTGCTGGGATTACAGGCGTGAGCCACCACACCCTACCTGTTAAGGTTTTCTAATTTAGTAAAAACAAAGGATAGGTGAAGCAGCTCACTGAATGGCCGAGACCTAAGCTGTCTACCCTGGACTGCCAAGATGCCCTGCTGAAGAATAACAGACAACATTCCTTTCAGTTGTATAAAGCCATTGTTAGTAATCTTAAAATGTTATGTTTTATGTTTTTTTAGCTGTGAAAACAGTTTTTCAAATTTGCTTAAAGTATACGTGGCATTCTAGATTTGGGCCAGATGTCCATTAAGTGGTTTACAAATGTTGAGAATCTAAGGATTCTCAGAATTCTTACTTATTCAGGTTTTTGTGTTCATCCAAATTAAAACTGTCATGCAAAGGGTCCCTATCAAATACTGTCAAAACAATTTGACCTAATTGACATTCGTAAAACAACAGCAGAATATGCATTTTTGGAAAGTGCACATAAAATATTTACCCAACAAAGATCACCTAATTGTTTTGTTTTTAAAGAAAGTTTAAATAAAGTTAAAACTTTGCTTGGAAAAAAACTCTCTTCTCCTGTCTCCAGTAATTCAATTAGGGAAGCTGTTAATAGGTAGGGAGGGAGGCCAGCTCATGACTTAATAATATCAACTACTTAAATCGTTATACACTAAAATTCTTATTTCTGTTTAAAACTAAATAAATCAAAATTATAACATGCAACATGGCATTCAGGCTTATTAAATTATAAATTTTTTCTGCCTCTTAAATAATAGGAAAAAACCTGTTTATCTAGAAGGACTTTGGAGTGATTACAGTGAGTTTCTATATATATTGTATTTCAATTACTACTTTTCAAAGAACTACAACATTATATACTATATACTGTTATATGCTATAAAATAAATGTACTCAATAGAAATTATACTAAACATATGTAAATCTTTCTTTCAAGATCCAGAAACCACCACACCTAAAACTGAGGGTACATTAATCATGAATTAATATAGGACATGAGCCCAATTTGAAAATATTTGCTCATAGTGTTACTTTGCATGGAATTGTGATCTGCCCTAGCAGATTTTAATGTTGAATGCATGTATCTTGAAGGAGGAATATCACAAACGGGACTTCACGGAGGTGCTCTCTCCCAATATGTACAACAGTAAACTCTGGGAAGCCTCGGGCCACTGGCAGCATTACAGCGAGAACATGTTTACCTTTGAGATTGAAAAGGACACTTTTGCCCTCAAACCCATGAATTGTCCAGGGCACTGGTGAGTGTTAAAAGCCAAGCAGGCCTTTTCATGAGAGCACATAGCACGCTTCGTCACAATTAGCTTTTAATGCTTTGTGGAATGAAAGAGTCCCTTTAATCTGAAGAGTGGTGATTACTAATTTTTACTAAGCTGTTTCATTCTGGAGAATGGATTTACTTTTGAAAATAGATTTGATCTTTGGCAGGTATGGGATGTTAGCTGGTAACCATTGCATTTTTTTGTGCTGATTAAAGGATAATGTTATGTGTCAATTTTATAAGTTTTATAATATTTGTCTTTCTTATAGTAATGCACTTCAAATGTTCATATTTGCAGAATATTTAGTTCTTTCATACTGTTTGGGTGGATTATAACAAGATCAATGAGGTCATAATCAATGGGTTTCTGGATTTCACTGATTCCAAGATACCATTTTTCTTCCACATGTCAACATTTCTGAAGTTGAAATGCATCTTTTAGTTGGTGGCATCTTAGCATTATATCATAATGTAATTAATAGGTTATTTTCTTTCTTTGTAGCACATAAAATGAAGATACATTTTACAATCAATGCTGTCTTTGATTCTATGAAAGACTAATTATCATAAAGTTGGTATGCAAATTCAACCTTGTAAGACAAACATATTGTACAACTGAAACTGAATAGGCATAATTGTCCACAAAAAACAATCCCAACAATCGTAGTTTTTGTATTATCAACATACATAGTTTCAAGTAAATTTACCTAGAAGATGATTATTAAAACCGGTAACTGAACACTGAAGAAAGCTCTTTGCCCTTTTAAGTGAAGATGAGAAGAAATTTAACTTTATGATGATGTCATGTAAAAAATATATATAACTTTAATTTTAGGAACACCGGTATGTAAACATTCTGTATCCTCTCTTTCTAAACAGAAGGTAGAAGCTATGCTAGTGTTTTGCATTGTAAAACACTTGTGTTAACAATTTCTTAACTCATTTTCTCAAAGGCATCTTTTAAAATTATAGCCTCGTACTTTATAATGAAAGTAGAGAATTTAAGTTTGTCTTTTTACACCTCAGAATAAGAAAGCAAGGCCACGGTGGCTTAGAGGCAATGGGATATGGAAGCTAGGAGTGCTTTCTGCAGGAGAGAAGTCTTTCATTCAACAGAGAACATAGTTGAGTGCTTTTTGTGCTTGGAGCTAGAAGTGCAGAGGTGATTAAGACACAAACCATTCCCTCATGGAGCTCATGAGCAGAGTGGGCAGGGCCATGCATGTAGACAATCTGTTATAAAAAGACCAGTGCCATAATGATGGCATGTTTGAGGTGTTCCAGGAACGTGAGGAGAAACTGCCTAGCCCTGTCTGGGAAATGTCTAGGAGGGCTTCATTTAAGAAGTAGCCTTTGAAATGAATCATAAACAGTAAATGGTGATTCACTGTGTGGATAAGGGGAGGGAACAGCATTTCTGGGAAGAGATAATAGACAAGCTTCTTTCTCAGAGTGCTGCAGTGATGTAAATGCAAGGTTCACTAATTTGTGGAAGAATTTTTTTTAACCTGGTGATCTAAGAACTAGAATAAGGAGTTTATGAATCTTGAGGCTTAATTGTAATTTCTTTGTATTTACATAATTATTTAATATTTCTGTGCTGTGTAATAGCTGTGTGTTACCACATCTTTTCTAGTCTAATGTTTGCCCATCGTCCACGATCTTGGAGGGAAATGCCTATTAGATTTGCTGATTTTGGAGTTCTGCATAGAAATGAACTGTCAGGGACTCTCAGCGGCTTGACCAGAGTGAGGCGCTTCCAGCAGGACGATGCTCACATCTTTTGCACAGTGGAGCAGGTAAACAATAACACAGAGTGAAGCAGGGTGGTCACAAATTCAGTGTGATGCCCCGAACACATCTTGTATTCTTTCAGAGTCACTGAAACATAGACGTTTGGTCTAGTCTCTGAGATTTATTCGGCTCTAACCTGCTGTGATTCTCTAAATTAGGTCAATAGATTAATCATCTCTTGACATGAAATATATTCCTTCAGTGATTTTATTAACCTAAATTCCATTAAGTGGAGTATTTTAAGGGATTTGGTGGAATTCTGGATGTTTTGTTTTTCAATATTGCCTAGAACTTAAAATTTACTTTTTCAAGTTTTTGTGTTAATTCAAGTTAAAATTGCCATGCAAAGTTTCACTCTCAAACAATTTGACCTAATTGATGTTTATATAACAACAGCAGAATATACATTCTTTGGTTTCATGTTGGATGGGTGATGTGCCAGTGTTGTATCCAGTGTGCTTCATGTGGGGTGGGTAATATGCCAGTGTTGTACCAAGGTGAGGGAGGTACATCTTACACACGTGTGTACACCCAGTCATCACGCTTATGAACTACAAAAGGATCCGAGTATTTGTTCTTTGAAATTGCACACAGAATATTTACTAAAATAGACCATATTCTGGACCATAAAACAAGTCTCAATGAGTTGAAAGGGATGCAATTAAAACAAAATGTTTAATTAACCCTAATGTTTAACCCTAATCCTAACTGACCACAATAGAATTAAAAATAGATAACACAAAATCCAAAGGAAAATTAGACAATTTTATATAACAAATGAAATAAAAACACATCAAAATTTGTAGGATGCGATTTAAGTGGTAGAGGGATGTTTATAGCACTGAATACCTGCATTAGAAAAGAAAAATCAATGACTTAGCTTTTACTTAAGATAGAAAAAGAAGAACAAATTACACCCAATGTAATGGAAGCAAAAGAAAGAAAATAAGAAAGAGCAGAGCAGAAATCACTGAAATAGAAAATAAAGAATAAAAATAAAACAAAAGCTGGTTCTCTGAGAAGATCAATAAAATTGATAAACCTTTAGTCAGACTGATGAGGGAAAAAAGAGAAGACAAATAAAAATGTCAGGAATGAGACAGATGTCATCACTACAGATTCTGTAGCTGTTAAAAAGATAAGGCAGTTTTATGAATAACTTTATGCTCATACATTTGACAGCTTAGATGAAATGGATAAATCTTTGAAAGACAAAACTATTAAACTTTACTCAAGAAGAAGTAGATCATCTGAATAGCCCTATGTCTACTACAGAAATTGAATTGATAGTTAAAAACCTTCCTACACAGAAAACTCCAGGCCAAGATGGTTTTACTGGTGAATTCTACCAAACATTAAAGAAGGAATAATACCAATCTAGAGATACTCTTCCAGAAAATTGAAGAGGAGGAAATCTTCACCACCTCATGAAGCTAATGAAGCTAATATTGCTGTGATAGAAAAATAAGACAAAGAAATTAAAAGAAAACTACTGAACATCTCTCATGAACATAAAATCAAAAAATTTAAACAACATTTTAGTAAGTCAAATCTAGTAATTTTTTTAAAAGGACATCTTAATCAAATGGACTGAATCCCAGGAATGAAAAGGTAGTTTAACATTAGAAAATGAATCATTGTAATTCCCCACATTCACAAACTAAAAAAAAGAAAACAAACAAAAAGACAAAAAGCATATTATCCTCTCAGTAGATGCAGGGAAAAGTATTTGGCAAAATTCTACATCCATATCTCATAAAAACTCTCAAAACTAGGAATGGAAGGGAACTTTCTTAACCTGATAAAAGGCCTCTATGAAAAACCTACAGCTAAGCTCATACTTAATAGTGAAAGTCTGAATGCTTTACTCTTAAAATCAGATATTAGGTAAGGATTATCTCATTACTTCTCTGATCATTGTACTGCAGGTTCTTTCTGATGCAGTAAGTTAAGAAAGAGAAATAAAAAACACCTAGATTGGAAAGAATTAAAACTCTTGTAAATGACATGATCATCTATGTAGAGATCAGATGGAATCTACAGAAAGCTATTAGAAGTAAGGTGAATTTAGAAAAATTGTATGGAATATCAACATACAAAAATGAATTGTATATGCATTTCATAATAATAAACCCTTGGAAATTGCAAATAAGAAACAATTTGTAATAGCATCTCAAAACATATGATAGTACTTTGGGATAAGACTGACAAATATGTTGCTATGGACTGAATTGTGACTCCCAAAATTTATATGTTGAAGTCCTAACCCCCAATGTGATGGTGTTTGGAAATGGGGCTTTTGGGAAGTAATTAGGTGTAGATGAGATTATGAAGATGGAGCCCTCATGATACGATTAGTGCCCTTTTAAGGAGATGCCAGAGGCTTTCTGATTCTCTCTGCCGTGTGAGGACACAGTGAGAAGTCAGCCATTGGCAAACTAGGAAGAAAGCCCTCACCAAGGAACTGAATCAGCTGGCACATTGATCTTGGATTTCCCAGCCTGCAGAACTGTGAAGAATAAATGATTCTTATTTAAGCCACACAGCCTATGGATTTTTGTTCTGGCAGCCCAAGCTGAGTAATACATACATACACAACCTATACAGTGAAAACTTTAAAACATTGCTGAGATAAATTTAAAGAAGGCCTAAATAAATGAAATATACCTTGTTCGTGGTTTGGAAGACTAAATATTATTAAAATATCAATTATCCCCAAGTTGATCTATAAAGTCAGTACAATCCCAGTCAATACCCAAGCAGACCTTTTTTCCCTGTAAGAGGTGACATGCTGATTCTAAAATTCGTATAGAAAGCACAAGAACCTAGAATAGCCAAAAGAACTTTGAAAGATAAAAACAAATTTGGAAGAGTCACTATGCTTGATTTCAAGAATTATGAGAAACTACAGTAATCATGCTGGTCTAGATAGATAAATCAGCAAAACAGAGTCTAGAAATAGACACAAATATATGGACAACTGATTTTTAATTAAGATTCGAAGGCAATAAAATGGAGGAAAGGTAATATGTTCAACAAATGATGCTGGAATGATTGTGTATCCATATGCAAAACATGAGGTATGAGGATTCATACCTCATACCATATGAAAAAATTAAGATGAATCACAGGCCTAAATGTCAAACATAAAAATACAAAACTTCTAGAATAAAAATTGGGGAAAATCTTTGTGATTAGGTGATAGGTGATGATTTCTCAGATATGACACCAAAGGGCAATCCATAAAAGAAAAAAGTTGATAAATTGGGTTCCTCAAAATTTAAAACTTCTGCTCTTCAAAAAGTACTGATCAGAGACAGGAAAGACAGGTTACAGACTGGGAGAAAATATTTGTGAGGCATATATCAAATAAAGGTCTTGAATCCAGAATACTTAACAAATATTCAAACCTCAATAAGAAAACAGACAACCCAGTTAAACAATGAGCAAAAAAGACCTGCTTTGGGGAAGATGAAGCAGGTGCTTTCCCTTTCCTTCCCTCTAAGAACAAGTAAAAACCTTGGATATTACATATAAAACAAACACGAGACTCTGAAAGGTGTTGAGAAAAAGGGCACACTGGCTATGGACATCAGGACCTAAGAAACAACATGGTAGTGAGTTCCTTAGGTATTTTTGTTTTGTTTTGTTTCGTTTTGCCACATATATTCCAGACTTGGCAACCAACAGATGCCAACAGGCATCGATAAAACAGGCCAACAGAAGTCTGCTTGCTGTAGCCAAAGGACTAGGAAAGGGGCAGCCTAGAAAGATAGAAAAGTTTTAGACAATATCTACTATATTTCAACGAGACACCACAGAAAAAACTGTGGCCCTTTATATGCCAGCTAAGGCTGATTGAGGAGCTTATATTTTAACTCTCAGCAGGCTCAAAATAAGTACCTCAATACCTGTTGGAATGGGTAAGAGAAGGCTTATTAGGAAGCTGGGACTTTTACTCCTGCATTAACAAGATCCCATCCCACTCCCCCAACCCAGCAGTGTCAGTGAAGACTATGTGGGGAGCCTGGACTTTTGCCCTCCCCTGGAAGTAATGAGGTGCCTCTTCCACTCCTGCTTGAGTAGTGTCAGAAGACGTCTAGTGGAAAGATAAGACTTTCTCACTGCCGGTTGGTCATGAGGCCATGCTTTCTGTGTGCAGTAAAGGCCATGGAGTGGGGGCTAGAACACCCGTGCAACCCAGAAGTAACGAGGAGCGCCTCTCCCCTTACTTTCTAAAAGGAGCTTGGACTGCTTTTCCCACTTGCCAGTAACTGTCCAGTACTGTCCTCCCTCTGCTGGAAGAGTGTCAGTGGAAGTCAGCTAAAACAACATTTAAGATCCAGAGGCTTACTTTAAAACCCAAAATGTCCAGGTTTAAGAAATTGAAAATCACTCATCATGCTAAGAACAAGAAAAATCTCAACTTGAATTTAAAAAGACAATCTATGAACGGTAACACTGAAATAACAAAGATGTTACAATTATCTGCCAGAGATTTTAAAGCAACCACCATAAAAATGCAATTACTAACTAATGAGCAATTACTAACACACTTGAAACAAACAAAAATTACAAAGTCAGCGAAGAAATAGAAAATCTCAGGAAAGAAATAGAAGATATAAAGAAGAACCAAATGGAAATTTTGAACTGAGAAATATAATATTCAGTGAATAGATTCATGAGCAGAATGGTGAAGACAGACATAAAGACAAGAACAGAAATTACGCGATCTGAAAAACATAGAGAAAACAGACTGAAAGAGAAAAGAACAGAGCCTGAGAACAGTGGGATATAACAAGATATCTAACATTCATATCATCATAATTTTGGAAGGAGAGGAGACTGAAGGTGGGACTGAAAAAGAACTCAAAGAAATAATAGCTGACAACTTGCCAAATTTGGCAAAAGACATCTACAGATTCAAGAAAACTGTTCAGGATAAACTCAAAGAAACCTACACCAAGATACATCATAGTAAACTGAAAACTAAAGACAAAGGAAAAGCTTGAAAGCAGTGAGAGAGAAATGATGCATTACCTTTAAAGAGAAAAACAATTTGAATGATAGCAATTTCTCATTAAAAAACAAAAAACAAAAATCCTGGAGGCCAGAAGGAAGTGGCACAATACTTTTAAAGTGCTGAAAAAAGAAAAAGGAATTTTCAACCCAGAATTCTATGTCTAAAGAAAATACCCTTCAGGAATTGAGGGGAAATCAAGACATTGGACCCACCAAAAGAATGGCTGTAGGAAGTTTTCTAAACAGAAAGGAAATGATGAAAAGAGGAATCAGGGAACTTTAGGAAGAAAAAGATTGTGAAAATAAAAACAGGTAAATACAATATATTTTCCTTCTCCTTTTGCGTTTTCTAAATTATGTTTGATCATTGAAGTAAAAATCACATGTTCTTTCTGATGTTCTAAATGTATGTAGAAGAAATGTTTAAGAAAATTACACTATAAATGGGGTAAGGCATAGGGAATAAAAGTTTTTGTACTTCACCTGAGCTGGTAAAGTGACAATATCTAGACTGATAAGTTATATAATACCTAGAGAAACCAATTTAAAAAAAAGCTATAGACAGGGATACACTAAGAGAACCTATAGATAAATTGGAATTGAATTCCAAAAAAATGTTAAAGTAATCCATAGGAAGACAGGAAAAATAAAACAGAAATGAATAACAAGAGAGAACAAGAAGGAAACAAAAAGGCAGTGTAAAGCCCTAACATATTAAGTGTAAATGGTCTAAATAAACCAATTAAAAGAGATTGACATAGTAGATTAAAAAATATGACCCAGGCTGGGTGAGGTGGCTCATGCCTGTAATTCCAGCACTTTGGGAGGGAGGCTGAGGCAGGCAGATCATGAGGTCAGGAGTTCAAGACCAGCCTGACCAACATGGTGAAACCCCATCTCTACTAAAAATACATAAATTAGCTGGGTGTGGTGGCACACACCTGTAATCCCAGCTATCAGGATGCTGAGGCAAGAGAATCGCTTGAACTTGGGAGGCAGAGGTTGCAGTGAGCTGAGATCATGCCACTGCACTCCAGCCTGGGTGACAGTGATACTCCATCTCAAAAAAAAAAAATGACCCCCCCAAAAAAAGAAGTCCCATGATATGCCAATTAAAAGCTGGAGAAAGGCCAGGCATGGTAGCTCACGCCTGTAATCCTAGCACTTTGGGAGGCTGAGGTGGGTGGATCACCTGAGGTTGGGAGTTTGAGACCAGACTGACTAACATGGAGAAACCCTGTCTCTACTAAAAATACAAAATTAGACAGGCATGGTGGCACGTGCCTGTAATCCCAGCTACTCAGGAGGCTGAGAAAGGAGAATTGCTTGAACCCAGGAGGTGGAGGTTGTGGTGAGCTGAGATTGTGCCATTGCACTGCAGCCTGGGCAACAAGAGCAAAACTCCGTCTCAAAAAAAAAAAAAAAAAAAAGCTGGAGAACTAGGAAAGCTGATGGTATAACTCCCAGTCTAAGGCCAAAAGCCTCAGGGGGGTGAGCAAAGGAGGGAGCTGGTGTAAGTCCCAGAGTTGGTGGGCCTGAGAACCAGGAGCTCCAGTGTCTGAGAACAGGAGAAAACAAATGTCCCAACTCAAAAAGAGAGAGAATTTGCCTTTCCTCTGCCTTTGAGTTCTATTCCTGCCCTCAACAGATTGGATGAGGCCCACCCACATTGGTGAGGGTGGAAGTTGTTTACCAATTCCACTGATTCAGATGCTCATCTCTTCGAGGAACACACTCACAGGCATTCCCAGAAATAAATGTTGTAAGGGTGGCCAGCTGTCTGGCATCTTTTAGCTCAGTCGAGTTAACACTTAAAAGTAGCCATCACAAGCCATTATCCTCAGCAAACTAACACAGGAACAGAAAACCAAACTCCGTATGTTCTCACTTATAAGTGGGAACTGAACAATGAGAACAGATGGACACAGGGAGGGGAACAACACACACTGGGGCCTGTCGGAGGGAAGAGGAGGGAGGGAGAGCATCAGGATAAATAGCTAATGCATTCTGGGCTTAAATACTTAGGTGACGGGTTCATAGGTGGAGCAAACCACCATGGCACACATATACCTATGTAACAAACTACACATCCTGCACGTGTACCCAGGAACTTAAAAAAAAAAAATGGGTGTAGTGGCTCACGCCTATAATCCCAGCGCTTTGGGAGGCTGAGGCAGGTGGGTCACTTGAGGCCAGGAGTTCGAGACCAGCCTGGCCAACATGGCGAAACCCCTTCTCTACTAAAAAAAAAAAAAATAGAAAAATTAGCCGAGCATGGTGGCGAGCACCTGTAGTTCCAGCTACTCGGGAGGCTGAGGCATGAGAATCGCTTGAACCCAAGAGGCAGAGGTTGCAGTGAGCCAAGACCACACCACTGCATTCCAGCCTGGGTGACAGAGCAAGACTGTCTCAAAAAACAAAACAAAACAAAAAACTAGCCATTGCAGTTAATGAATGAAAGACTTGATGTCTCAAATCCATCAAATTCCCTGCATTTCAGCTGCCTCTCTCTGGTTTAAGCCACCATCATCTTGCTCCTAATTGACTCAGCCAGCTTCCTGATGGGGCTCTCTTCTAATCTTGCCAGTTCATTCCACATACTGTGAAAGAACACATTGAGTCATGTTAGTCCCCCGCTTAAACAAAACAAAACAAAACAAAACAAAAACCCTTCATTGCCTCCCCATTGATCTCAGCCTAAAAAATCCATACATTCGCCTGGCTTTGAAAGCACTTAATTTTCTCTGGCCCCTGCCCACCTACCACACTGCCTCTCTGCCCTTCAGCCCATCGTACGCAGCCCCCCGACTTAGTCTGCTCCTCTGTCCACGGAGCCTTCAACTCAGTGTGTCCTCTGCTCACAGAGCTCCTGAGCTTCCGCTCCATGCAGAGCGTTTGCTTGTGCCCTGCTGCAGCTCAGTCTCACTTCCTCTGGGCAGCCCCTCCGTGCCGCTCTCCTGTGCGTGGCGCTGCCTTTTCACAGTACGGTTCCCTCGCCTACTCCTTCTCCATTCCCTGCATGTGCCTGGCACTCAAACGAAGGTTCAGCTCAGGATTGGATAAACAGCCAAAACAGGATCATCAACTGTACTCCATTAAAAACATGCTTTATTTCTGTCTGACATGAAGAATTTTATTTTTTAAAACATAAATGAATTTGATGTTCTATTTGAATGTTTCATTTGCTTTGATTTCAGATTGAAGAAGAAATAAAGGGGTGTTTGCGGTTTTTGCAATCTGTTTACTCAACATTTGGCTTCTCCTTTCAATTAAACCTGTCAACAAGGCCAGAAGACTTCCTAGGAGAGATTGAGATGTGGAATGAGGCTGAGAAGGTAAGAGACACACCTTGTGCTTCCTCTTCATTTTAGTCGTATGGAAGACACCTGAGAGGCTGCAGTCTTCACAGGAGGATGCAATAATTTGTAATAGAAATTTTGAACCTGGAAATTATGAGACAGATATATAGGTTGTAGAATGTGGTTATCCCGTTATCTTTGTGACGGTAATAATAATACCTTACATTTGCTTCACACTTAAAGTTCATATCTGGCTTTTATTTATAGTCCTGCAGTGCTGGTCACTAATAGCTGGCCCAGGATTTTAAAGAAATCCTCTGATTGCTGTAACTCTCGGTTTGTGTGGTTTATTTTAAAGCATTGCCTGTTGAGTCATCTTAGTCCGACTGTAGAGTCCCAGGGCTGCATGGTCTAGATGTAGATGTGCATAGTCCCCTTCATAGTCACGTCCTGTCGTGCCCTGCCCTGTGTCTGTCTGAAGACACCCACGCCCGAAGACGTTACATCTAAGCTTTGCAAAACCAAGATAAGGAGATCTTCACATTGCTTTTTTTTTCTTAATAAACACAAAGGATATAGTGTGTTTCCTGTGTTCACTTTTATTAAAAATGAGGATGGTGTCATGGCCAGACACCCTGCTCTGCCTGTTAGTTCTCCTCTTCTTGGAATATAATAGTCCCCACTTATCCATGGGAATAAGACCCCAAGTGGATGCCCAAAACCCTGGATGGTACCAAATTGACGGCAATCAGGTTAGGACACGTATCTGTTCATGCCTTCAACCCACAAATTTAATGTCCTTTCTTTTTTTCTTTTTTTTTTTTTTTTTTTTTTTGAGACGGAGTCTTGCTCTGTTGCTCAGGCTGGAGTGCAGTGGCGCGATCTCAGCTCACTGCAAGCTCTGCCTCCCGGGTTCACGCCATTCTCCTGCCTCAGCCTCCCGAGTAGCTGGGACTATAGGCCCCCGCCACCATACCCGGCCAATTTTTTGTATTTTTAGCAGAGACAGGGTTTCACCATGTTAGCCAGGATGGTCTCGATCTCCTGACCTCCTGATCCTCCTGCCTCGGCCTCCCAAAGTGCTGGGATTTAATGCCCTTTCTTTTCTTAACTAAGCACTATTCATGCACTGTGGCTGGAACTTTTGCATTGTGAGGTGCAACAGCAAAACTAGCATGAATTTCCTTTTCCTTCTTCACTAATTCACAACTTACCCAGTGGATAGAAGATTTTTTTTTAACCATACCTCTTAGCAACTTCAGCATAGGATTCTTTTTTCCTTATTAAATGGATAACTTTCACCTTTTCACTTAAAGGAAGCATTTTGTGGCTTCACTCTGGCATATCCAGATTGCTAGTAACACAACTCTTGTGCTTTGAGGCCATGGTTCAGGAAAATAAGGGTGACTGAACATAAGCACTGTGATACTGCATAGTTAATTTGATAAACATGGCAGCTCCCTAGTAACTAGCAGGTGGGCAGTGCACCCAGCATGGAGACTCTGGACGAAAGGGCGGTTCACATCCCAGGTGGGACAGAGTAGGAGAGTGCTTCATCCTGCTGCTCAGAGCAGTGCACAATTTAAAACTTATGAGTTGTTTATTTCTGGAATTTTCCATTTAATATTTTCAGACTGCAGTCGACTGCGGGTAACTGAAACTGAGAAAAATGAAACCACAGAGAAGGGGGACTACTGTACTCATGGGAGCTTAACACACCAATACGAGAAATAAGAATCAGAGAAGCCCTGGATTAATAGTATAACAATTATTTTTACGTGATTAATAGGTACAGAAGCCGAGCAGAGGCTGCACAGAAGCAGTTTAGCCTTGAGCTCTAAGGAGGGCCTTCTCCTCCCCACTGACCCATGCCCATCCTAAGCTCTTCTTCCACATCCACTGCATGGACAAAGAGGGCCAAATGAGATAGCCTATCTACCCTGGGAAGGATGCAGACTCAGTTTACCTAACAGCCATGTGGAAGCAGGAAGAGGAAATGAGGACACAGAGCTCAGCTCTGGAGCCATTTGCTCCAGACTTTAAAGTCTGAAAGTACTTTATCTCCATGAGTAAATTATAGAAGATCTCTAAGCATCAGGATCCAGCATGAAATGGTGATGATGATAACGATGGCGGTGATGGTGGTGGTGGTGATGTAGCGATGACACCCACTTCCTGAGGGTATGGTGAACTTAAATGAAGTAATTTACATGGAGTCTTAGGCATAGTGCCAGGCACATGTAAGTGCCCAGTAGATGTTAGGTGTTGGTATCATTGTCACTATTCCATTCATTTGAAACTTGGTGGGGTGTGGGGAGCTGAAAAGGGGATGGACCAGGTGTAGACCTGGCATGGGGAGAATAGGCTGGAAGTCCCAGCATTTTTGCTCCTTTCTTAATTAATGGGGGTAAATAGTTTAGCAGCCAAGCCTGAGGTCACCCAGGGGTGTGACTGGATGGACCTGCTTCCACTTTTGAGATATTTCTCTCCAATAACTAACCCTGGCCTGGAAATCACTGAGGTGAGCATTGAAATATTTTGTCTTCAGAAGTGTCTGAAATGGTTTGAAAGAGACACATCTTCATGTATCCGATGCTCTCTCGGCTCTGGCAGCTCCTACTGTGCCCTCCTGTCCTGTGTCCTCCAAGGCCCGAGGAGCAGCAGTGACCCCTGCTTTATCCTCTTCTCCAAAACTTGGCCTTTCCTTGGCTTTTTAGCTTCTTGCAGTCCCCAGAATTCTTTCCATCACTTGGTATCTGTTGTAGGAGGGCCTCATTTGTCCTGGAAACATGTACCTGTGTTCCTTCTCCTTTGAGAAACAGAGTGGAACAGGGGAGTGCGGCCTCCAGGCCCAGGAAGTGTCTCCATGGGGTGGCGTTCTCTGGTCCTAAGGAGAAAAGAAGCTGCTTCTGTAAGATCAGGCCTATGCGGGACATTCCCAGGATCCCAGGAATAAAATCTCCATCTCTCTCAAGATCAGATCCTGACTGAGGTCCTGGGAAAGGCTGCCAGGACTCCAGGAGTCAGCTTTCTTGATGATGGCAGCTTCGGCCCTAAGACTGCCACGGCTCTGATTTCCCCATGAGGCGCGTCACTCCCAAGTCTGCCCCCTCATGGGCACCCGTATGTTGGAGGTGATGATGGGAGTTTGGCTCGTGTTTTGGCAGTACTTTTGGCCAAGGACTTAGGAATGCCCACGTGCTTCCCAGGGAAGCTGGATTCACGGGAATACTGGAAGACTCTGGGAAATGTTTCATTAATACACACTTGCACCCTCACCTTCAATGTGGAACATCTTCACTACAAGCTAAGTTGAAGGCATGTGGTGGCTTAGGCTGAAGACAAAAGTGGAGCCTCATGCTTCCACACCCCTATAAATTATAAGTGACCCTCCCAGACATGTGCAGAGGTGAAGGAAAGGCAAAAAGGAAGTAGTGAGGCCTGCCCTCTTGGCCTTCTTACCCACCCAGACTCAGAGTGGAAGAGGGAGTGTGATCAAGGCTTTCCTGCTTTTTCATGTGTGGAGGCCCGTCACCAGGAGGCAGAAGCTGGTTGATGTGTAGGGCACAGGGGGCCTGTGTTGGGAGGAGGGCCAAAAGCGACCCCTCCCTAATGCTTACCTGGAATTCACTGGAACAATTTATAAATGATCTTTTCTCCCCAGTTGAAATGTTTATGTTTCTTTGAGAGCAGGTGCCACCTTAATCATCTCTGTGTAGTCCCTGCTCAATAGTTTATTGAATGTAAAAGATGCTCAATAAATATATGTTGAAATAACATAGACTGTAATGAAGAGTAACTTTTGTGAGTATCTTTTTTCTTCTTTTGAAAAAGCAACTGCAGAACAGCTTGATGGACTTTGGAGAACCGTGGAAAATGAACCCAGGAGATGGAGCATTTTATGGCCCTAAAGTGAGTCGACCACATGCTTCAAAACGGCAAAATGTAAAAGAAAAATAAATACTCTCTCTAAGCAAACATTATTTAATTTGTAGATTGACATAAAAATCAAGGATGCTATTGGCAGATACCATCAATGTGCTACAATTCAGCTGGACTTCCAACTGCCTATTAGATTTAATCTCACATATGTTAGGTGAGTGATTGAATGTGATAAATATTATAGTACTAATATTCTAATTTTTTGTCATTTGAGTATTAGCAATGCAAAAATAAACATTAGTGAATGTCTAGTATATGTGCTATACACGCAATATATATTTGTTTACCTGATCATAATCCAGTTGGGAATCAACTTGAATTTTCTGGTCTAGTAGGGGGAGGAAGATAAGTAAACATGAGAGTAGAGAATATGAACAAAGTTCCATGAAAATATGATCCAGGCTGCTGACTCTCCCTGAGTTACAGGGGGAAGACTTCACAAAATGCTGGCATTGGGTCTGTGTCTTAAGGATGAGATGTTTTCTTGAAAAAGCAGGGGGAAAAAGGCAATTTTATCACTGTAAACCAACAACTTCTTTAAAAAAATACAGTAAAATTAACTCTGTGTGTGTGTGTGTGTGTTGTGTGTACAGCTTGATGGTTATGATTCTGTTGTTCTCTTGTGCTGCTCCTTTGCAGTCACACACTCCCCCTCCTCCTAACCCCTGGCTACCGTTAATGAGCTCCCCATCATCATAGTCTTGCCCTTTCCAGAATGTCATGTAAACGGAGCCATGCAGTATCGAGCCTTCTGAGACTGGCTTCTTTCACATAGCACAGTGCTGTGGAGATTCATCCATGGTTCTGCAAGTATTGATAGTTTGTTCCTTTCTATCACTGACTAGTGTGCCATTGTGGATCCAATCTGTCATTGAAGGGTGTTTGGGTTGCTTCCAGTTCTTGGTGATTATGAATAGAGCTGCTGTAGATATTAGTGTATAGGTTTTTGTGTGAGTAGAAGTTTTCATTTCTTTAGGTTAAATAACTGGGAATGGGTCATATGATAATTAAATATTTAACTTTGTAGAAACTGCCAAACTGTTTTCCAGAGCAGCTGCACCATTTTGCATTCTCACCTGCAATGTGTAAAGAGTTCCAGACGTTCCACATCCTTGCCAGTACTTGATATTGTCAGGTTTTGTTTGTTAAGCAGTTCTAATAGGTGTGTAGTAGTATTTCATTATCTTTTGATTTTACATTTTTTTTAGTGGCTAATGATGTTAACATCTTTTCATGTGCTTATTTGCTATTCATTTATCCTCTTTGGTTAAAAGTCTGCCAAAGTCTTTTTGCTCATTTTTAATTGAGTGATTTGTTTTCTTACTGTTGAGTTTTGAGAATTCTTTATATATTCTAGATACTAGCCCTTGGAGGAATATATGATTTGCAAATATTTTACCCTGGTCTATAGCTTGCTTTTTCATTTTTTGTAATATCTTTACTTTCCCATTCATCCTGAGTTATTAAATACAATAAAGTTTAATTTCTCCATTTTTTTCTTTTATGGATCGTGCTTTGGCATCATATCTATAAGCTCTGCCTAAGTACAGGCCATGAAGATTTTCTTCTATGTTTTATATTAAAAGTTTTCTAGTTCTAAGACCTGATGTGAGTTCATTGTTTGTGTAAGATGCGACATTTAGGTCAAGATTCATTGTTTGCATCTAAGTGTCTAATTATTCACACATCAGATGATGTCAGAACAGGCCACTATTTCACCATCAACTTGCCTTTGGATCTTTGTCAGAAATTAGTTGGACATATATATGTGGGTCTGTTTCTAGATTATAAATTCTGTTCTATGGGACCACTGATTATCCCTTTGTTCACTGTGTGAACATCACCGAGTGTGCTTACACAAACCTGGGTGGTAGAGCCTACTACATACCTAGGCTAATAGGGTCTAGACTATTGCTTCTAGGCTACAGACCTGTAAAGCATGTTACTCTACTGAATACTGTAGGCAACTGTAACACAGTGGTAAGGTATTTGTGTATCAAAACATATCTCAACATAGAAAAGGTACAGTAAAATTAGGTATAAAAGATAAAAAATGGTACAGTTGTTTAGGACACTTACCATGAATGGAGCTTGCATAACTGGAAGTTGCGCCAGGCGAGTAAGTTGTAAGTATATGTGAAGGCCGAGGACATTAGTGTATACTACTGTAGACATTATAAACACTGTACATGTAGGCTACACTAAATTTAAATAATTTTTTTTTCAATAGTAAATTAAGCTTAGCTTACTGTAACTTTTTTACTGTATACATTTTTGACATTTTAAAACTTTTGAATCTTTTATTATAGCACTTACCTTAAAACACAAATACATTATAGTTGTACAAAAATATTTTCTTTGTATCTTTATTCTATAAACATTTTTCTATTAAAAACTTCAAAAATTTTTTACTTTTTAAGTTTTTTTGTTAAAAGCTAAGACACAAACACATTCATCAGCCTAGTAGCCTAGGCCTACACAAGGCCAAGGTTATCGATATCACTGTCTTCCACCTCCATATCTTGTCCCAGTGGAAGGTTCCAGGGGCAGTACACGCATGGAGCTGTCATCACCCATGATAATAGTGCCTTCTTCTGGAATACCTCCTGAAAGACCAGCCCCAGGCTGTTTTACAGCTAACTTTTTTTTTTGTAAGTAAGTGAAAGAATACACCTTAAATAACAATTAAAAGTATAGTGTAGTAAATACATAAACCAGTAACAGTTGTTTATTGTCATTATCAAGTATGATGTACAGTACAATTGTATGCACTGTCCTTTTATACAGCTGGCAGCACGGTAGATTTATTTACACCAGCCTCACCACAAACACCTGAATAATGGGAAGATTTTTAGCTCCATTATAATCTTACTGGACCACTGTCATGTATGTGCTCTGTTCTTGGCCAGAACACTGTTACGCAGTGCATGACTGTGTATATATATAGATATATATATATATATATATATATATATATATATATATATATATATATATATACAGGCACAACTTGTTTTATCGTGCTTCACACTGTATAGCACTTCGCAGACGTTGCATTTTTTATAAACTGAAGGTTTGTGGCAACCCTGTGTCAAGCAAGTCTGTCAGTGCCATTTTTCCAACAGTATAGGCTTACTTCATGTCTTTGTGTCACATTTAGGTAATTCTTGCAGTATTTCAAGCTTTTTCATTATTATTGTATCTGTTATGGTGATTAGTGATATTTGATATTACTGTTATAATTTTAGGGGGCACCATGAACTATGCCCATTTAAAACGGTGAACTTTACCGATAAATGTCGTCTGTTCTGACCACTCCACCGGCCCCTCCCTAATCTCTCTCCCTCTCCTCAGCCTTCCCTATTCCCTGAGACACAATAACATTGAAATTAGGCTAATTAATAACCCTACAACAGCCTGTAAATATTCATGTTTAAAGAAGAGTCATAAGTCTCTCACCTTAGATCAAAAGCTAGAAATGATTAAGCTTGGTGAGGAAGGACTGTTGAAAGCCCAGATAGGCCAAAAGCTCGGCCTCTTGCACCAGTTACCCAAGTTGTGAATGCAAAGGAAAAGCTCTTGAAGGACATTAAAAGTGCTACTCCAGTGAACACAAATGATAAGGAAGTGAAACAGCCTTCTTGCTGATGTGGAGAAAGTTTCCCTGAAGCCAAAGACTAATCCAGAGCAAAGCCCTAACTTTTCAATTCTGTGAAGACTGAGAGAGGTGAAGAAGCTGCAGAAGCAAAGTTTGAAACTAGCAGAGGTTGGTTCATGAAGTTAAAAGAACCATCTCCAGGGCCAGGTGCAGTGGCTCATGCCTGTAATCCCAGCACTTTGGGCAGAGGCAGGTGGATCACCTGAGGTCAGGAGTTCAAGACCAGCCTGGCCAACTCCATATGGTTGGTGAAACACCATCTCTACTAAAAATACAAAAATAAAAATAAAAAAATTAGCTGGGTGTGGTGGTGGGTGTCTGTAATCCCAGCTACTTGGGAGGCTGAGGCAGGAGAATCGTGTGAATCCAGAAGGCGGAAGTTGCAGTGAGCCAAGACCACGCCACTGCACTCCAGCCTGGACAACAAGAGTGAAACTCCATCTCAAAAAAAAAGCCATCTCTGTAATATAAAAGTGCAAGGTAAAGCAACAGGTGCTGATGTACAAGCTGCAGCAAGTTATCCAGAAGATCTAGCTAAGATCACTGATGAGGATGACAACACTAAACAACAGATTTTCAATATATATGAAGCAGCCTTCTATTAGAAGAAGATGCCGTCTAGGACTTCCATAGCTAGAAAGGAAAAGTCAATGACTGGCTTCAAAACTTCAAAAGACAGGCTCACCCTCTTATTAGGAGCTAATGCGGCTGGTGACTTTCAGTTGAAGCCAGTGCTCATTTACCATTCAGAAAATCTTAGAACCCTTACGAATAATGCTAAATGTACTCTGCCTGTGTTCTAGAAATGGAACAACAAGCCTAGATGACAGCACATCTGTTTACAGCATGATTTACTGAATATTTTAAGCCCACTGTTGAGACCTACTGCTCAGGAAAAAAAAAAAAAGATTCATTTCAAAAGATGACTGCTCATTGACAATGCACCTGGTCATCCAAGAGCTCTGATGGAGACATACAAGGAGATTAATGTTTTCTCATGCCTATTAACACAACATCCATTCTGCAGCCCATGGATCAAGGCACAATTTTGACTTTCAAGTCTTGTTATTTAAAAATTCATTTTGGAAGGCATACTACACACTACATGCCACATACATTAACAACCTCATAAGCAATATTATTTTTGTTTTCAATCATAGTACATGTTTTAAAGAGCTTAGGAGGAGAACATTATATTATATTTACCAAATATTTACCATTTCTGTTGATCTTGTTTCATTCCTGATGTTCCAGGGTTCCCTCTAGTATCATTTCTCATATATCTGAAGATATAAGAGAATAAACAGTTTATTTAAAGCAGGTCGGTTGAAGATGAATTGCCTTATTTTCTTTCATCTGAGAATGTCTTTATTTTGTTGTACTTTCAAAGAAAATAACCTTCTTTGCTTGTACAATTCTGGGTTGATAGTTATTTAGTTTTAATATTTTAAAAATATTGTTTAAAAAGATATATTAACTTAGTAGTATAGCAAGAGGACGCTTCTGAGGTTAATGCAAACTTTGAACACTCATCTTTTTTTTTTTTTTTTTTTTTTTTTGAGATGAGTCTTGCTCTGTTGCCCAGGCTGGAGTGCAGTGGCACAATCTTGGCTCACTGAAACCTCTGCCTCCTGGGTTCAAGCAATTCTTCTGCCTCAGCCTCCTGAGTAACTGGGACTATAGGCATGCACCACCATGCCTGGCTAAACTTTGTATTTTTAGTGGAGACAGGGTTTCACCATGTTGGCCAGGCTGGTCTCGAACTCCTTACCTCCGCCCACCTCAGCCTCCCAAAGTGCTGAGATTACAGGCGTGAGCCACCGATCCTGACCTAGAACACTCATCTTCTAATTTAAAAACAGAGACATCCATTTTTGTGTTAACCTTTGTTGCATCTCATTTCCAGAGTAAGTAGACATGAAATAAAATTTATGAAGGGAAAATACAGAACAATTTTGATGCTTACAATGAGGTAAATATTAGAACATTACTGCTCCAATGATTTAGTGAGGATCTCGAAATGAATTCTGAAGTCTTCCAATGTTTGCATTTATTGGAGGGGCTCCCGAGTTCTATCAACTTGTTTTTTCAAGTCTTGTTCTCATCTTGTGCATAAATGTTAATGCTTCCCAAAGTAAAAACTTAGCTTTCTTTTACTTTTTATTAAATTTAATACAAAATATGACCTGAGTAGTTAAAAAATATTTTACATTATTTGCAGTAAGATGTCATTAGCCCTTTCAAAGAGCAAATTTTAAAACTTCAATCTAGGTGAAAGATTGGCTAGTTTTATAGAAAGATTTGCCGTCTTAAACTCAAGCTGATTTTTCTATTTTTATGTAAGTAACTGAGATGCCATCTTATTAATTCTTCCAAGGTCATGTTTGTAAAATAAACATTACATGAGAGCTTTCCTGTCATCTACACTATATGTTGTTTAGAGCGTTGAACAAATTTGAGTTCCTAAGTTGTAATCTGTCCTCATGTGGTCTATGCTATTCGCACGTGTGCCGCTACACGCTGAGATGATAACGCTGTACAATTTTAAATGGTAGCAGTTTCTGTAGGCTGTAGGCTGAAATATTTTGATGAACTGCTTAGTTTGGGGGTTTTATTTTTTAAGTTATATAATTTATTTTCTTGCAAAGTAAAAACAAAAAATATTGTTACACATCCTGCTGGCTTTTATGGTTTCTGATGAGAAATGTGCAGTAATTCAAGTCGCTTTTCCTTTATGTGTCACATGATTGTGATGTGTCTGTCTATGGACTTATTCAAGTCTATGTTGTGGCGGTTTGAACTTCTTGAATCTGTAAGTTATTGGTTTGCGAAAGCTGGATAGTTTTCAGCCATTGTTTTTCCATATTTCTTTTGTACTATACCTCCGCTCCTTCTGGGACTCAGGTGACCTGAATATTAGACCTTTTGGTATTTTTCCAGTTTTCTGAGGCTGTTTATGCTTCCTTCAGTCTTTCTTTGTATATCTCTCAGATTGGATACATTCTTTTTACTTATCTTCAAATTCACCAACTCTTTACCATCTCTGTTGCTACTGAATCCATCTAATGACTTTTTAAAACTTTCTGTGATTGTAGTTTTCAGTTCTACAATCTCTGTTGTTCATGTTTTGTATTTCTTCCTGAGACTTTGGTCTTTCCAGTCACTCCAGGTGTGTTTACCCTGCTTCCTGGGGTACAGTTATAATGGCTATTTCTAGCCTTTGGTAATTCCATCATTTGTGTTTTCTTGCTGCTGGACTGTTGTTTGTCTTTTCTTCTCACAAATTGAGAATTTTCCTAATTATTCATATGCTAAGTAAGTTAGGATTGTATCCTGAACGTCTTGAATATTATGTTTTGAGATGCTGTGTCTTGTTTAAATCCTAAGGCGGTTGTCTTGTTTTGGCAGTGAATCTGCCTGGTTAGGTTCAGGTGGAAATTTCCAGCCCACTTTTGTGGGCTGTGGTTCGGTGTCAGTTCAGTTATCGAAGCCTTTATAGTGATATTCACATCTGTTCCATGTGTTCGCCACCCAGTGGCCAAGTGCCATAGGTCATACCGTGTGCCAAAACGGAAAAGCTTCTGGGAGTTGACCTCTAACTTTTTGCCTGATTGGTACAGTGGAGTTAGTAGGACTCCGAAAAGTCTAATCTCTCTGTTTTGGAGGAGCAAGGGTCAGAACTATTAGAAAGAAAGTCAGACCTTCAGGATCAGTCTTACAACAAAATTGCTTAGGGCCATCAGAATGCAAGTGAAACTCCTCACTTAAGGAGGACGTGGAGGAGAAACCAATCAGCCCAGCCAGCCATCATAGGTGTTGTGCGGAAAATGGTGAGTAGGCAAGCAAAGGTGGAAGCAGTGAATTGCAGGTAAGAAACGATGACAGCTGGAGCCAGGTGGCATAGAGATGAACAAAGTAGGGATACTGGGAGTGTATTTTAGGGGAAGAACTGATGTGATTTGCTCAGGCTTATGTATGAGAGGAGAGAGAGAAGCATCAAGGTCATCACCATGATTGAGTAAGGCTTTTTCCCTAAAAAAGCAGGGGTGGATGAGAGTGTGCTGTTGTCATTCATTACATTCAGCATGCAGAAAGGCATCAGATAAAAGTCAACATTCATTCCTGTGAAATGAACAGAAATTTCCTTATCACGATAAAGAGCTTTTATCAGAAAACAGCAATAGCATCTCAACACAGTTGGGAAGAAGATGAATATGACTACTATTTGTATTGTTACTCAGAATTATTCTGGGATTACACATACATGAAAGCAAGAGATAAAATTATTATTTGTAGATGTTAAAATATAGAGAAATCCAACAGAATCAAATGGAGAAATGGGCACTAATAATAATGGAAGGTAAAAATGCAAAAATCAATTTGCCTCCATAATGTTAGCAATAATCTGCTAGGAAATGCAATGGAAAAACATTTCAGAAGCAACAGCAACAACAAAATAGAAAATATGAATAAACTTAACAATAAATATAAATATAGTCATGCATCCCCATAAATGTAGTCATGACAGGGATATGTTTGGAGAAATGTGTCGTTAGGCAATATCATTGTTGTGTGAACATCACGGAGTGTACTTACACAAACCTAGATGGCATAGGCCACTACACACTTAAGCTGTATGGGATAGCCTATTGCTGCTAGCTCCAAACCTGTGCAGAATGTTACTGTACTGAGTGCTCTAGGTACTTGTAACACAAATCACTAGATGATAGGAATTTTTCAGCTTCCTTGGGTGCAGGACACCAACGTGGCTCTTGTATACATATGTAACAAACCTGCATGTTGTGCACATGTACCCTAGAACTTAAAGTATAATTTTAAAAAAAAAAAGAATTTTTCAGCTTCTTTATAATCTCGTGGGACCACCATCATATCTGCAGTCCATTGTTGACCAAAATGTTATTAGGCAACACATGACTATAGATGTTATTTATAAGCATACGCTATAAATTTTTCTCCAAGACCACAAAAAAGAGTTATTTAAATGAAGATTCATACCACACTTTGGAATGAGAAGAATCAACATTGTGAAGTTATTCTCTTCAAATTTATCTATTAATCTAATATAATTGTAAGCAAATCCACTGGGGTTATTTTGGGGGAATTTGGTATTCATTCCAGTGTTTATCTGATAGCACAGATGTGTAATCATAGTTTATGTCACTATTTGCTCTTCTTAAGTCTAGACATGATTCAAAGAAATGATGGGACAGAAATTTTGGATACCCAGGCTCTGTGAAAGGATCAGTTTGCTTCTCTTTCTTCCCTACACAAAATCAACATGATGGGATATTCAGGAATATTTCATACTGGTTTCAATTTTTGGGATGAATTTCTTCATATACCTGCGTAGGAATGGACTCAAGCCGCTCACCCCTACCCCAAAGCTTCCTGTAGGGTCCAGACAGAGAGTTTTGCCTGCAGTTATTCTATAATGGCTCTTAGCAGAAATGGTTGGCAGTGATGATATCCAGTTACAACTCATTTGAAGTAGGTTTAATGAATGGGTTTCTCTGTTTTTATTTGTTTGTTTTATTTTATTATTTATTTGTTAAATTTGTTTCATCTATTGTAGTAGCTAGCTGGTATAATTTTTTAGATACAAATTAAAGAACTTTGTAAGTGTCACATGTCACATTTGTTGCAATAATGTGAAATTTATCTTTCTGAGAAGCTTGTGCTTGTGCAGAGATCTTGAAGTAGCTTACTTCATTACAATTAAGTCATCATTTGCTTTTTTCATTTTTTTTTCCTAAGGGGAAGAGGGAATAATTAAATGTAAGATACACCTCATGAGGGTTTCAGGGAATTTGACCAGTGGACTTCAAGAACACATATCAGGAACATTTTTAAAATGAAGATTATAATGTGGTAAGATAGTGGCAAGAATGGGGGTGCATTTGGATCAGATGAGATTGGCTGTGAGTTGACATTTTGTGAAGCTGAGAGAGGGTATGTGGAAGTTCATTATACTCTTCTCTCTACTTTTGTATATGTTTCAGTGCTCTCTAATAAAAAGTTTTTAAAATAAAAGAAAAAAGATTAGCAAAGAAAGCAATGAGAAAACAAGACAGTCACAGAACAAATAAGGTTAATGGAGAGATCTGATATCACTAAATCTATTCTCAAAATTAAATATAAGGCTTAGAAGATAGTTATTGAATCTTAGGAAAAGACTTAAATGTATAATTTTCATTTTTTAGTAAGGATGGGGATGATAAAAAGAGACCTGTGATCATTCATCGAGCCATTTTGGGATCAGTGGAAAGAATGATAGCCATTCTTTCAGAAAACTATGGCGGAAAATGGTAAGTGATATGGAAAAGAAAAACTATATGTCTATTATTCTTTTTAATTTTTATTAATTTACTTATTTTTCCTTTTTAAAAATATTTCTATTATTAAAAAATCATGTGTAAAAGATAAAAGTAGTAACAAAAGAAAGGGCCTTTCCTGCCTTGTAATTAGCAAGTGTCCAAACAGCAAATAAAGAATTCTTATTCAATTTGCCAGATCAGAAAATAAAAACTAAGGGAGAGTGGCATAAAACCGTACCACTTACCTTTTGGGGGACTCGGTAGAATTAAAGTTATCTTTTTACCTGTTTCAAGCCCTTCAGAGATGTAGTTGCTGTCCTGAAAACATGTGAGCCACACTCCTAGGTACCACCTCTTGCCCTCCAGCCATCCTTCCTTCAGCCCATATTGTTTGCCTTTGGGGTTCCCTACAGCCACTGAGGAGGAAAACATGTAAACCTGATTCGTAAATGGCACAAACTCAAAGAGGATGGCTCAGCAGCACAGCCCATTTGGGATGACAGTGGGGAAGGGAAGTGTCCTAAAGTGCAGAATTTTGAGTGGTGCATCTTGTGGTCCTTTTTGCCCGGAAGGAAGAATGGCTGGAGATAAGGAGTTACATGGATGCACAGGCTCTAGTTACTGCTTTGGCCACAGAGTCAAAGATTTAGAACTAATTAGATTGAAAAATAAACTACATAGATTTGGGAAGCAGAAATGTATATGATCACTCAGAATGGGCCAACAGAGGTGGTATTGCCACCAAAGGGCCCCGCTGTTGAGGAATTTTTCAGTATTCCAATGCAAGAGGGCCCATTCTGTTAAAATCAGCTTCTTTTTTCCCCTAGTTGTTGCTCAATGGCTCATGGGCAAAGTGGCCACTGGTGGATATGCATGGGCTCAAAAACGTGGACTTTGCCTCACTAAGTTCCATCCGGCTACATCTCTTCTGAGAATTCAGGTTGCCATCAGTAGTGATTAATTGTGATCCCCCAGGATGGCACCATAACCTGGGGGAATAGCCAGTGGTCTTGTAGCAGGTTGATTACGTTGGATCCCTTTCATCATGTAAGGAGCAATGCCTCATTCTCACTGAAGAGAGACTCACTGTGGATTTTGCTTTGCTCTTCTCTGCTGCCATGCTTCTGCCAGTGGCACCAAATATGTACTTATGTGCTGCCAGGAACACAACAGTGCTTCTGACTATGAAAGAGATTTTATAGCAAATAAGTAAAGCATTGCACTGACATTATGGGATTCACTACTATCACCATGCATTCAGAAGCAAGTGGCTTTACTAGCACTTACGGCACCAGCTGGCAGACAACATCTTGTGATGATGTATCCTAGTATGTGGAAATGCTGCAAACCAGCAACCACCTGTGAAATTTCTACCTCCCGTTCCATTTTTAGAAATTGGCTAAGCATCTGCTCATGCAGTTTAGCTCTCTCTTCAGAAACTACTGCCCCCACTGCTACTATTGCCGGGCACAGTCCCTGCAGCTCCCACTGTGGACACTGGGCACCGGATGATACTGCTAGGGTCACTGCAACCAGTTCCTCCAAAAGCTCCATGTCTCTGCATCACCTTTCCTTGCCATAATGGATTCCATGTGGTGCCTCCTTCTCCACTCTAAGTCAGAGTGCCATGTTTATACATTAGCAGAACCTAGATCACACCCATGCATACTACCATTCATGTCCAGCGAGACTGGGGAAGCAAATTTTTGAGCAGGAAACATAAGGTGGAAAGTTTCCCAAACAAAGTGTCTTCCAAAAGTCCTGGGTAGCTAGAGAGTCTGTGTATATTCCTGATATTTTGTGATCATAGAGAAATACACTTAGGTATCATGGAGTTTCTAAGCTGTTGAAGTTACAGTTAAGCCGAAAGTATGAGTATGAATCTGTATGCCGCCTGAGTATGAGTTAACATGTTTATGTTTCTTTCCAGTTGGTTTTAAATAGTTTACCATAGGTAAGAGATGATGGTGTTTTGCATTAGAATGGTTGCAGTGAAAGTGGTTTAAAGAAAAGAGAGAGAACTAGTGAAATAGGAGATGGAGAGGGAGACAGGAGGTGGTTGGGGCCAGTGCACTGAGCATGCCTTCCTCTGTCGCAGAGACTGAGGTATACTCCCTGCACTTCATACATCCAGACTTCAGACAGCAGTCAGCCTTGTGGGGAAATCTCCCCAGGAGCCGGAAGTAAAGATGGCTCAAATGTGGGTCCTTTAGAGGAGCAGGGCTGGGGATGGGGTAAGGACGGAGCTCAAAAGGAAATAGGTAGTTTCCGTTGTATACCCTGTGTTTCCGTGCTCTACCTTTTATCATGTATTGTGTTTGTAATTTGAGAATAAATACATAAATATGCACATTTTTAAAATGCTGTCTGAAATAGTCCTCCTTGCATGTCCTTTCACCTTCAGACTAAATACTCACTATGACAGGGAAACGGCAAACATGTCCCACAGCGGACACTGCTTATACCTACGCTGCCATCTTTTTTTTTCTAGAAAAATTACATTTTGAAATAATTGTAGGTTCGCATGTTGTTGTAAGAAGTTATATAGAGGCCGGATGTGGTGGCTCACGCCTGTAATCCCAACCTTTGGGAGGCCGAGGTGGGTGGATCACCTGAGGTCAGGAGTTCAAGACCAGCCTGGCCAACATGGTGAAACCCCTTCTCTACTGAAAATACAAAAATTAGCTGGGTGTGGTGGCGATGGCTGTAATCCCAGCTACTCAGGAGGCTGAGCCAGGAGAATCACTTGAACTCGGGAGGCAGAGGTTGCAGTGAGCCGAGATCACGCCACTGCACTCTAGCCTGGGTGAGCAAGATTCCATCTCAAAAAAAATAAAAAAGAAGTTATACAGAGAAGTCCAGCACACTCTTTACCCAGTTTTCCCCAATGGTAACATCTTGCAAAACTAGATACAGTATCACAACCAAGAACTAGACGTTGAGACTGTCCACCAACCTTGTTCCGATTTCACCAGCCTCACGTGCACTCATTTGTGTGAACGTGTATTTAGCTGTGTCACACGGACAGATGGTGTAAGGCCACCAGTCAAGGCACAGGACAGTCCATCACTTGTAAGGCTCCCTCCTGCTGCCCTTTTTTCCCCACACTCAAACCATCCCACCCCGTCCTCCTATCTGACAGCCATGAACTTGTTCTCTAGCTCCATCATTTTGTCATGTAAAGAATATTACATAAATGGATTTACACAGTACACCAACTTTTGAAGTAGGCTTTTTTTTTCACTCAGTGGAATTCCCTTAAGAGCCATCCATGTTGTTTTGTTTCGAGATAAATTAGTTGGTTCCTTTTTTTTTTTTTTTTTTTTTTTTTGCTGATGGTGTTCCACGTTCCACAGTGTGGCTGCACCACGGTTTGACCATTCACCAGCTAAAGGACATTTGGGGTGTGTGTTTCCTGTTTGGGGCTATTATAAATAAAGCTGCTATGGACGTTAGTGAGCAGTATTGTGTGTGAACCTGAGCTTTCATTTCTCTGGGACAAATGCCAGGAGTGCAATTGCTGGGGCAGACAGTAAGTGCATGCTCAGCCCTTTGGGCTGTCTGCCAGCTCATTCTACCTGCACTTGTGCTATCAAAATTCCAAAATTCTCCTTTCATTTACTTTGCTGCCTTCAAACTTTAATATAATTTGGTTTTCTTCCATGCTGCGCTACTGAAACTGCCCTCTTGTGAAGTCTTTAAAAGAATCTTTGGTTATTTGAAAATCATGTAATAAGTAGCCATTATTACACTTTGAAAATACATATTTTATATATTTTTCAGGCCTTTCTGGCTATCTCCTCGTCAGGTGATGGTCATCCCTGTGGGGCCAACTTGTGAAAAATATGCACTTCAGGTAAAATCAGAGGTGTTTAAAGTACATAATAATCTTGCATGTATTCTGTGTAGGTCATCAATTTAGAGTGTCCTTCATGCTTTAAAATATTGCAGAACTGACACATTAACTTAAACCGTGTTTTCAGCAGGTGGGAGTAACACATGAATCATGTCTCTGCAGCTGTCTCAGAACTATTTCATTCTTAATGTTTTTTGAGAAATTAGTATTTTAAAACATATCATAATTATTCATTTCTACACAGCTCTATTAGGGAAGAATATTATCTGTGCTGTGTCACAAGTGACTCCAAAACTTAGCAGCTTTAAACAACAAACATCGATGATCTCACAGTTCCTACGAGTCAGGGTCTGGGAGCAGCTCAGCTGGTGGATTCTGGCGCAGAGCGTCTCCTGGGGCTGCAGTCAGGCTGACAGCCGGGGCTGCGGAGCTCGGGGCTCACTCACAGTTGGTGGATGCAGCTCCTCATCACCTGGGTGCTTCACAGCTTGCCTGAATGTCCTCACTGCATGGTGGCTGGTTTCCCCCAGAGCGAGTGATCTGAGAGAGATGGGAGCTGCAGGCTTTTATAAACTAGTCTCAGAAACGATGCGCCGACACGTCCGCACTTCTTTATGGTCACGCAGACCCGCTCTGGTATAGTGAGCAGGGAACTATACAAGGGTGTGAATACCAAGAGTGGGGAACAACGCGGTCTTCTTGGAGGCTAGGTACCATAATGTAACAGTAAAGGTGTTTCATTTTCTTCCAGGTATCCAGTGAATTTTTTGAAGAAGGATTTATGGCTGACGTTGACTTGGATCACAATTGTACACTAAATAAGAAAATACGAAATGCACAGCTGGCTCAGTATAATTTTATTTTGGGTAATTTAAGTTTGTATATATTTTTCCAAATGCTTTTTTTTCCACTTCAATTCCAAAAGACCAAATAAGAAATATGGTTCAACTACTTGATTATCATGATTTGTCTATTTAATACTTACACAAAAAGAAGAGTCCATAGCATTCCTAGCTTAGCTGTTCCTAGGTACTCTTTGTTGTTTGCTGGAAGAAGAGTTGTAAAGTTTCACCTGAATCCCCTGGGATAGTTTTACTAGCAATAGTTCATATTGCAAGCAAACAACGAAAACAACTGTGAAAATGATCCCATCAGTAGAATTATATACTTTATATTTCAGCCTCACAGGCCTGTAATATTTTCCCTCACTTTTCTGGCTTATTAGGAAACTTTGGGATTAAACTAACAGAAAGAAAAGATCCCAAATTTAAAATGATCCAAAGGAAAAGATTTAGATGAAAAGTAAAATGTCCTTTTAGCATATGACTAATTAGATGCAGAATCTAAAATTTAGGCTTTAAAAATGATTCCAAAATTAAGAGAAACTAACACTGATATAACTGCAGGCATAGTATTGCTATTTCCTGTAAGTTGAGAGTCTGTAGAAGGCGCAATAAATATGCATAGCATTGTTCTATTGACAGTGTTTCAATGATAATGTTTGACACCAGAGTGGGTATTGTGCTGTTTCAGTCAGGCTTCTTACGGTGGCAGAAATCTCAACTTGGTTTAGACAAAGACAGCATTTGTTGGAAGGGTCTTGGAGTATCCCATGACATGAAAAGTAGAATTAAATAGCCAAACCACTAGAAGAGCAATCAGGAGCTCAACCCTCACCAGGACTATTTCTCCCCATTTCTGGTTCCTGTCTTGCTCTGGTTCTTTATGCTTCTCTTGAATATCTACCTTATTCCACTTATCTGCAGACCGGTTTCTTCCTTCTGTGTGGCAAGAAGCATGGCTGTAGATTCCTGCATCATCTCACAATATGGGTCACTAGAGAGAACAAACTTTTTACCCACATTCCAGAAAGTTCTGGCTGGCTCGCATGGGTCTGGTGTCCACCCCTTGGCTCATCAGGTATGCCAGGTGGAGTCAGCGTGAGCCTGTAAGAGCTCCCCGCTCTCATCTGCACCCCAGTGCCAGGTGGAGTCAGTGTGAGCCTGTAAGAGCTCCCTGCTCTCATCTGCACCCCAGTGCCAGGTGGGGTCAGTGAGAGCCTGTAAGAGCTCCCCGCTGTCATTTGCACCCCAGGACCACAAGAGCTGTTCTCTCAGGTGGACAATAGAGAGATGGGATCAGAAGTCATTGCTTCCCTCAAGAAACTTATCAGAGGATGAACCGAATGCTCATTAGATGATATTTAATAGTAATGAAGAAAAACTTGATAAAAACATGTCATGGGACTGCTGAGTTAATGTTTGGTAAATTGCTGATTTAAAATACATTTCTTTACCTTTCTTTTCTGCAGTGGTTGGAGAAAAGGAAAAGATAGATAATGCTGTAAACGTGCGAACAAGAGACAACAAAATTCATGGAGAGATTTTAGTAACTTCTGCCATTGATAAACTGAAGAATCTCAAGAAGACACGGACACTCAATGCTGAGGAGGCCTTTTGAAGTCCTTCCCTGATATTTGCTTCTGTGTAATTTTGTTTTGACTCTTAAAAATGTATTTTTCTTAACATGTTAGTACTTCTAAGACTTTGGAGCCACTGATGGGGTCCACTCACGGCCTCAGCTGAGAAAGGAGACAATGAATGTGTAGCTGACATGCACAAAGTTTAATTTACTTATGTCCACGGGAGTCATTTAGAGGGCACGTGGGAAATTTTCCAGCAATCAATGCCTTGAGAAACTTAAATGGGGAAATATTATTCATCGAAAAAGTGAAACAAAACACTAGGAAATGATTATGAAATGTTAGTGATTTTCAAAAGATGGGCTTCAAATAAAAGTCTGCAGAGTTTTTTTTAAATATGAGGGAAAATCTTATTTTCTAATATGTCTCAGGTATTTTTATGACTTTTACTAAAATTCACACTGAAACTTTATCTTCTAAACTGGAATCATTACTTAATTTTAACTAACCAACAACCACAAAAGCAGCAGCTACTACTAAATATTGGATTACTGACAAAGGAATTCAGTTTTGTGGAATCTGGTGTTTGCACTATAGGTTAAGAGTTGCCATTTAAATGTTTCTTATTCATAATTAGGTTTTGTTCCGCTTTAGAAAAAAATAAATTCCCAAATGAATTGCATCAGTGTTTCCAGTGTTTCAGCTGTGGGCTTCTACCACAACTAAGCTGCTCACCTAGAGTTGTTACTTTTTTGATGGGATGACATTCCATGGATTTATATACTGAAATGGATTTCAGATTTTAAAGAGAGGAATGCTCTACGTGCTCAGAACTGAATTAAAATGGCATTATGTCAATAGAGAATTCAGCTACCAAACAAGAAGTATTATTTTGCGATATGCTGTGAAATTCAAAAGAAATGTAAGAAATAATCTCTTTTCAATATACTGATCATTTAGTTGACTTCCTGAGGGATGTGAACAGTGAAACAGTTGGCAAACAAAACAATATATATCAGGCTTGTGTAGTAGTATAAGGTGCAGATTGTGTGATATGATTTTTATTTATTTTTTATTTTTTGAGACGGAGTCTCGCTCTGTCGCCCAGGCTGGAGTGCAGTGGCACGATCTCGGCTCACTACGACCTCCGCTTCCCGGGTTTAGGCGATTCTCCTGCCTCAGCTTCCCCAGTAGCTGGGACCACAGGCGCGTACCCCCACGCCTGGCTAATTTTTTTGTATTTTTAGTAGAGACAGGGTTTCACCGTGTTGTTAGCCAGGATGGTTTCGATTTCCTAACCTCGTGATCCGCCCGCCTGGGCCTCCCAAAGTGCTGGGATTACAGGCGTGATTCACCGCCCCCGGCCGTGATACGATTTTTAAAGCTAACATTCAGGGCTTATGTGCCGGCACTTTTCCATGTATTTTTTAAAAAGTCATTCAGCAAACATGCACGTGAGGGGGTGGCAGTCAGAAGACCCCGGAATGAATGATCCCGCAGCACGTGGGGGGGAGGAGAGCACCTGTCACCAGCCCGGTTTCTTCCAGGTGTGCTGTGACAGAAACTGGCACGGGTCTCCGCAAGCTGGGGCCTGAGCGCGGCTCCCCAGACGGCCGCGACCTTCCCCAGGCAGGGCTGGGCTCTGGCCCCTCCCCTCACTTCCCAGCGCCTCGGGCCATCCTGCTTCTCCAGGCCTGAGAGGAACTTTCTGGAAGTGCTGCGTATCTTCGAGAGGCTGGCCAGAAGTGAAAGCCGCGGCGGGCCTGAGCGCCGGCCTCAGGGGAGGGGTCCCTCGGGCCCTCGTCGTCCCGGGGCCGCTTCCCCGACCGTAAATAAGTGTCTTTAGGATGAAAGGCCACGCGATAGTGTCCTCAGAACCTTCGCACGAGATCCAGCACACAACATCCGACCACACACTGGGGCGGGCCTCCCCCATTTGCCCGCCTCTGCTCTTGGTTGCTTCGGGCGTGCATTTCGGCCCACGGATGACCTTTAACAGGTCTCCTGCAGTGGAACGAGGGGTGAGGGCCTCGTCCAAGGGCGTGACGGGCGCGTGGAAACGGAACAACCTCCCAGGCTCGCATCCTCCTCGGGGACCTCCCAGAGGGCTCAACCCGAAGAAAACCCGCCACCCGCGCGAGGACAGCGAAAGCGCAAACGCCGGCCGCCCGGAGTCGCAGCGCGCCTGCGTCCAGTTCACGCTCCAGCTCCCAGGCGCGCCCGGCCCGGCGCGCCCGCTTCACGCGCGAGCCCGCGCCCCGCCCCCGGCCCGGAAGTGCGCAGGCGCCGGCAAGATGGCGGCAGGGGTGCGCCCGCTGCGGGGCCTCCGCGCCTTGTGTCGCGTGCTGCTCTTCCTCTCGCAGTTCTGCATTCTGTCGGGCGGTGGTGAGTCAAAGGCTGGGTTCAGCGCCGGGTGGGGCTGAGTGGCAGCAGGGCCCCGGGAGCTGCGAGGAGGCCGGGCCCACGGGCGGAGGCTGACGCGGGGAGGAGGCCGAGTGCCGGGCTCCGGGCGGCTTGTCGCTGCATCTGGAGTCTGGCGCCCTGGCTGCCCGGCCCGAGGCCGCCCCTCCGCTCCGGCGACACCGAGCCGGCCATCGCGGCTGCGGAGCCCTGGAACGGAGATGGAGCGCTTGGGGGCTGGGCCGGGGAGGCGGAACTGGAGCGCGATGTCATCCTTCGGTCCCTCGTTGCCGGCCGACCTGAACTGATGTCTACTCTGTTGACGTTTCGTCCCTAAGCTTTGTGTTTTCTGGCTGACCAGCCGTGAGGTTTTCAGGAGCAGCTTATTGGCCTGGTGTAGACCCGCCGTGTTAACCGCACAAAACAAGGTTTTCTTGTCCCGGGATAACGTGTTTCTCTAATTGTACGATCCTTAAATTTAGAGCAATCCCAGGCGCTGGCTCAGTCAATAAAGGATCCGGGCCCAACACGCACATTCACAGTAGTTCCCAGGGCAGCAGGTACTAGACGTTTTCTATTCTAGTAAATATATGTATTTATCTCTAGTAGTTTCTCTTTGTTTTTATAAAAATTCCCTTTAGTATACGAAGTCACTTTCCATTTTTGAATATTTATTGTATTTTAGATTATGTGAATTAAGGGTAGATACACAGCCATTTTCAGTAGATAGTCTTCGTATTTATACCTTTTGACGTTTCTGCCTCCTCTCTTTTTCCAGTCCCACGCTCATTTGTCACCTTATTTCTATTATTTTTCCACTTCATCCATCAGAATAACCTTCAGTCCGTGCTGCTTTCCCTTCAGCAAATTTCCTCTACTGCTAAAACCCTGTTCCTGATGTTGGAATATTAAAGGCTCCCTCAGGACTGTGGAAATGGAAGGATTACAGCGGGACTGATGGAGACTTGAAATCTAGATCTGGTTTTGCTACTGGGATCTTGAACAAATTATTTATCCTCTTTGGACCTTGGTCCTCATCTTTAAAGCGGTGGGGTTGGTCTGACGACCTAAAGTCATTTCTGCTTTGTGATTCTAAGTGTCCACCTTCCAGCCACAGTCACGGGATCAAAAAAAGAGTATTTTGTAGAATTGTTCCTTAATACAGTGAGTAAAGTAGGACCAGTTTTAAACAAGCATTAGTATGTTTTGCTAGGTGGAGGCTCTGACTATAATTTCATCACTTTAAAGTGACATTACTTCAGTGAATTGAAACTGGCAGAGATATTTTACTGATTCTTACTTGGATGTAAAAAACAGCAGTGCACTTGAATTTTAAACTCAGATTACTTTTTAGAGAAAGCACAAGAGTTCTTAACTCTTGCAGGCTTTTGAAAGCCCTTCTTTTCAGGAATACTTGCAATTTTGATCCTTTCAGTTGGTAAAAATACATTGCACACTGATTAGGTCGGTTGGAAATAAGTTGCAGCTTACTGAAGATGTTATTAAAGTAGAGAACTGTTTTGAACTTTGGTAGCATAAAACTGTAAATATTATATTAGCAAATGTGGCTTATCGAAGTACCAGTGTGAAATAATGACGTTTTCAAGTTGATGCCCTGAGGATGTCAGTGGCTTCATTTCTGAATTCGTGAATTCAGATGAAAAGAACATGGGATTGGAAATGGAGAGATTTGGGTTCTAGTTCCAGTTTTGCCACAGACTTCCTCTGTGATTTTGCAAAACCGTACTATAAGTTTTAGTTTTTCAACTTACAAAATGATAGTCTTTTTTTTAAGCCCTTAATGTATACCCAGAATTTTCTATACATTATTTGTACATGAGCACCTTTCGTTTTCACGGCCACGTGGGAGGCAGGAATGAAGGAATGTTTTACAAGTGTGGTGCTCACCAGGTCACACAGCTGGCCGTGGGCAGAATTCTGCTTTAGTTGCAGGTGTCTCTGACTCCAGTCCCATGCTTCTTCCCTTCCAGTGCAGTGTCTACTTGCCAATGATCATGTGTCTTAACCTTAGAAGATTGTTCTCTGTTGTTCGAATCAGTATTATAGGAGAATAAGCTTCTCTCTTGCCTCTCACAGAAAGTACTGAAATCCCACCTTATGTGATGAAGTGTCCGAGCAATGGTTTGTGTAGCAGACTTCCTGCAGACTGTATAGACTGCACAACAAATTTCTCCTGTGTCTATGGGAAGCCTGTCACTTTTGACTGTGCAGTGAAACCATCTGTTACCTGTGTTGTAAGTACTGCAGCTTACTTATTCTAAATAAATTCATTGTAAACTTTAAGTTAGAAGAACAATTCAGACTTGATTATTGGGAAGAAATTCTGAAGAATTTTTATATTCTTTTATGATTTCCCTTTTGAGTATGTAAGTAGAAATAAATTTAAAAACCCAATAGACCTTTCCATATCAGCTCACTACTGTTTTAGTTATAATGATAACTGTCAAGCCAGTTGATGTCTGCTGGAAATGCACTTGACAGAAATGTTGCTTTGTAGGACTGGAGAAGATCTCAGTCTACTAGCATATCTGAAGCAAGTCTAATTCGTTCAGATGGATTCTGTGTTCTCAATAGTGACAGCTAGTGTACAGAGGGGGTGGCAGTGTCTTTCTGCCATAGATGAGCTTTTGAAGGGCCAGTGCTTATCTGTGGTGAGAAGATGGATTCAGTAAATGCCGGAATGCCTGGTAGCTCTCTAGAACAAAATTAAGTGGAACGCCTGTCTTATCCAGAATAAATTCCAGATAGTCCAAAGATGTAATGTGAAAAATGAAACCCTGAAGTACCACAGAAAACACGAGATAGTTGCTGTTATAATCCCAAAATGGAGAATATTTTTCTAAGTATGAAATAAAGTTTAGAAGCCATAAAATAAAGAATTGATACATTTGACTACTAAAAATTGGAGATGTCTGCATTACCTAAAAAAAAAGCATAAAGGCAAAAGACATGGCAAACTAGGAAAAAGCGTTTCTAGAATATGTGACAAATAATACAGTAATATCAATAATATATAAACACTTCCTAAAACCCACACGGAAAAGATGACAGTCTTGTAGAAAAACAGTGTTAGGACATGAGCAGATAGTTCATAGGAAAGGAAATACAAATAGATATATAACATGAAAAACATATAAGTTTTCTCATAGTTAGTATTTAATTAATACATTTTTAACCCTTAGATTGGCAATTTTTTTTAATTTGATTAACTGAGTTTGTGAGAGTATAAGGGTCAGATGCTCATATCTTATTAATAGGTAATCAAATTGATCAACCCCTTGTAGGCGATTTGCCATATCTGTTAAACTTACGCATGCACACAATTGTTGAGCTCGCAGTTGTACATCTGGGAATTTATGTTGTAGATATCATTATACATGGATGCAAATAAGTGCTTATTTTTTAGCTGCATTGCTCATTAAAGCAAAAGATTCAAAAGAAGTGAAATGTCTAAGAACTGCTTAATTTATGGTACACGTGTAATAGAATAAACACCTTGTAGCCATTAAAAAGAGCTAGGCAGCTCTAGAGGTAATGTACTGATAGATGTAAAAATTAAGTGAAAGTATTGGGGAACATTAAATGTAGGTGACATAAATGTGCCTATGTGTAGAATCAGCTCTCTCTGGAAGCACAGAGCGTACTTGGCCTGGGGAGGGCAGGGGCTCCCGGCGGCCGGGCCAGACGAGGCCGGCTCACTTCTCACTCTCCTGTTGTGTCTTGACATGTGTACCATGTACATGTGTCACCTACTTTTTAAAAAACCATTAAAAAAAGTGTGCTTTAAGCACATCACTGAAAATAGGCAGATGTAAACGTATTTTTTTGCAGATCCAACTGTTTGCCTAAATCAAGTGATGCCTTACCCATATTTGAATGTTTTCCATAAAAAGTGGTTTTTGCATTGATAAGAAAATGAATAGTACTTGCTTCATCAGCGCATATGCCAAAGTTGGAACCACATAGAGAAAATTAGGATGGCTCTTCTACAAAAATGACATGCAAATTTGTGAAATGTTAAAAAAAATAACAAACATGGGCCGGGCGTGGTAGCCTACACCTGTAATCCCAGCACTTTGGCAGGCCGAGGCAGGTGAATCCCCTGAGGTCAGGAGGTTGAGACCAGCCTGGCCAACATGGTGAAACCCCATCTCTACTAAAAATACAAAAATTAGCCGGGCGTGGTAGGGTGCATCTCTAATCCCAGCTATTCAGGAGGCTGAGGCAGGAGAATCGCTTGAACCTGGGAGGCGGAGGTTGAAGTGAGCCGAGATTGCACCACCGCACTCCAGCCTGGCGACAGAGCGAGACTCCATCTCAAAAAAAGAAAAAAAAAAAATGTGTGTATGTGTATATATATGTATACATATATATACATGACGCTTCCAGAGATGATTGTGTGACCACATAAAAATGATTTTGAAAAATATGCACTGCAATGTAATGTCAGGTAGAGTAAAAAGACTACAAAGTGCTTTCAGTATAATTCCATTTTAGTAAATTTATAAATATACATGTAGAAGAAACGGAAAGAAGATTAAAAGTGGTTAGCTCTGAACACCTATAGGTTTTTGTCTGTAATCTTCAAATATGTAACATACAAAGAACATTCTACTTTTGTAAGCAGAATACAAAATAATGGCTTTTAAAATTGAAATGAAAAAATCTCTGGCCACCGATGAACACTTACTGAGCCTCCACACACCATGTGGTGCTTCTGAGTTGGGCTGCCTCTGGATTAAACATGCCACATGCCCTGGTGGTAGGAGCAGCTGTAACAACCCTGAGTTGCCAGGCTGTGCAAGGTAGGGGATGTTAGGGAAGGTTGGCAACTCGGAAGCAAGGCAGTGTGTTAACCATTACAGAAGCATCAGGCCGGAGTTCAGGGACCTGGATTCCACTCCTCACTTGAAGCTCAGTGACCTTCAACAAATGCATTCATCAGTTCCTTCCAACCATCCGTGATTGTGACTTTCTAAAATAAATTTTCCTCTTTTCTGCATTATAAAAGTATACGTTTACTATGAAAAATTTAGCTAAGCAAAAGTTATGAAATAATTATATCACCCTGAAATAACCTTTGCTATTTTGATGTGAATTTATCTAGTTTTTCCCCTTAAGTACATATGTTTGGGTGTGTAGTTTTATGATTATGAGGTCACATCATATGCATTTGTTTTACATACATATTGTTTTAGTAACTGTTTTGCTGGCACTTACTCCTAGGTCCTAAATACAAGCGTTTACGGAATTTTGTGCCATGTGACTGTGTAGTCTTACTGACATCTTAACAGACTACACCATTGTGATTGATGAGTTTTGTGTCATTTGCTACATAGGATCAAGACTTCAAATCCCAAAAGAACTTCATCATTAACATGACTTGCAGATTTTGCTGGCAGCTTCCTGAAACAGATTACGAGTGTACCAACTCCACCAGCTGCATGACGGTGTCCTGTCCTCGGCAGCGCTACCCTGCCAACTGCACAGTGCGGGACCACGTCCACTGCTTGGGTAGGTCAGAGTTCAAGGACATTTGTCAACAAAATGTTTTTCTCTAAGTTTATTGAAGGGACTTTAACCAGAAATTTGCAAGTCAAATTACTTAATTAGAAACATTTATCAGCAGCTGTTTAGATGTGCCAAGCATCATCAATAAACTCAACGTACTAAAGTAAAGCATCCAGAAAATTGCAATTCTTTTTAAATGTAATATTTGATAAACTAAGAAAAACATTTTAAGTATAAAGCGTAATACACAGTAATTGACCTCTACCCAAAATAACAATGAAAGCAGCACCAATACCATTGCGGCCGCCTGAGTGCCTGAGTGCTTGCCTTCACCTGGTTGCTCTTCCTCCTCTTCCAAGGTAACCACCCTTTTGAATTTTTTATTTCACTTCCTTCTAAATTTTTTCTGTAGTTTTATTGTCTCTATGTAATAAAATAATATTCAATAATGCATGTTTTAGAACTGTATAAAATGATTTCAGGCTGTGTGCTCTTCTGGGACTTGTTTATTTCCTAAACATTCTGGCTCTACGATTCGTCCACGTGACTTCTCTTCTTTTTTTTACTTCTGTGTAATAATCTAATAATCTATTGTAAGATTGTATCACAGTTTATTCTCCAGTATATTTGGTTAGGTGCTGTTTTCTGCTGCTGTGACTGTTCAAATTTCTTTGCCCGTCTCCTGATGGCACAGGCGCGAGAGCTTCTTCAGCATGTACTTTCCAGCGTGTGTCATTCTTTAAATGGCTGTATTGACTGGCATTCCCACCCGCGCTATGTAACTGTTCCTGATGAGCCATATTCTCTCCAAGAGTTGTTATTCTGAAATTTGGTCTTAAAGTTGTCTAGACTTCTTTTATATTTTGGATATTAACCTGTGCTGTCCCTGAAACCCTCTCCCAGATTTTGATTTTTTTTTTTTTTTGCATTATTGTATATTTTCATGAACGGAACTTTAAAAATATAATTACTGTAAGTTATTAGAGTTAGTCCTTTTTTGTTGTGGTTTTAAGAAATCTTTTTCTACCCCAGGTTAATAAAGACAATTTGCTACATTTTCTTTTGAAAGTTGTAAGTATAACATTTCACATTTAGGTTTAGAATCCACCTGGAATTGGTCCTGGTAGATGGTGTGAGGTAGATTCTACTTTATTTGTCCCCCCACATGGATGGCCAGTTGTCTCAACTCTTCCCTGTTGATCCGTGTGTGACCTCTGTCATACACTCATACATGAAGTGTTTGTATATTTCTGGTTCTAGACTTTCTCTTCTTTTCCTATTGGGTGATTTTTATGCTTCAGGACCACACTGTCTTATATACTCGTAACTTCCCCGTAAGTCTTGATATGTGGGTGAGCATTTCATGTTCCTCACGTTGTAATCCTAACTTAGCTGATTTAAATATTACATCTATGTAGATAGATGGTAAGCGCTTTGTACTCTTCACTTCAACATGTATTACCGTAAAGAGAGTTGACTTTTCACATTTTAAATTTTGAGCCCATTTGTTACAATTAAGTCTCTCTGAGTAATTTTTATACCCTGTATTTTTCTTTCTTTTTTTTTTAAGGTAACCGTACTTTCCCCAAAATGCTATATTGCAATTGGACTGGAGGCTATAAGTGGTCTACTGCTCTGGCTCTAAGGTAAGCTTTGTTACTCGTAAGTTTAAAAGGCCGTTTGCATTTCTTTGGGATTGGTGGAATCTTCAGACATTGAGCTCAGTCCACTTCATTCTTCACTCAGATCCTACCACGTGTGTTAGACTCTAGGAAACAGCTGGAAGAGTTTAGATGATCAGACCAGTACCTCCGTGGAGTTGACTGGCAGGCATGTTAGCTTTTCTCCCAAGATGCCTGCACATTACGTTTCCCAATTTGAATGTACCACGAATCAGTAAAATGCTGTGGACTATCCAAAATGGGCAGTTTTATGATGTATATCTTTAATTTTAAGTAACTATTATAAAAAGTAATACATGATGAACACTGAAAACTGGAAAAATGAAAATGACAAAAACATTAAAAATGACCTATAATTTCATCATCAGCAGATAATTATAGGCTTATATTTCTTACATAGAAATGTGCTCTTTGTTAAACTTCTCAACAGTACTTTAAGAAATTATAGCAGTTCTTCCCACCAAAGGGAAGGGCAGGTAAGTCCCTGGTTAACTGATTAGTGAAAAGGTTACGCTGCCTACACTTGAAGTTTTGAGTTCGTGCCTGAGACCCTGAGGCCTGCAGCATTGCAGCCATAGGGCAGGAGTTCTCAGCCTCATCACTGCTGACGTTCTGGGCTGAATGAGTTTTTGTCTTGGGGCTGTCCTGTGCATAGCAGGGTGTTGAGCAGCATCACTGGCCTCTACCTACTACTTGTCAGTAGCAAACCCCCCATCCCTTGCAGCTGTGACAGTGTGTCTCCAGATGTTGCCAGGTGTCCCCTAGGGGACAAAATTGCTCCTTGCTGAGAACCACTGCATTAGATTTTGAGCTGAGAAAAGAAGGATCTTGCCTGGCAGGAAAAGTGTAACTGAAAATTAAAAGAGGATGCCAGGATAGAAAATGAGATTAACAAAAATAAGATAGGCTGGGCGCGATGGCTCACACCTGTAATCCCAGCACTTTGGGAGGCCGAGGCTGGCGGATTGCTTGAGGTCAGGAGTTCAAGACCAGCCTGGCCAACATGGTGAAACCCCATCTCTACCAAAAATACAAAAGCCTGCCATCGTGGTGCATGTCTGTGGTTCCAGCTGCGTGGTAGGCTGCAATGGGAAGATCACTTGAGCCCAGGAGGAGGAGGCTGCAGTGAGCTGGCATTACACCACTGCACTCCAACCTCAGTGACAGAGCGAGATTCTGTCTCAAAAAAAAAGATTAGTAACCATTGCTGACAATGGTTCAAATTAACAACTGGCTTTTTAAAAAAATAAATAAATATTTGAAACTTGGAATAATTTTAATTTACAGAAAAGTTGCAAAGATAGTAGAGTTCTTATATACCCCTAACATGGTTTCCCTACATTGTTAACCTCTTACAGTACTATACTATAACATACTTTCAACAATTAAAACTTCTCAGCACTCAACATGGTTTTTTTTTTTTTTTTGCTTTTTTTTGTTTTTTCTGAGACCGAGTCTCTCTCTGTCGCCCAGGCTGGAGTGCAGTGGCTCGATCTCGGCTCACTGCAAGCTCCGACTCCCAGGTTCATGCCATTCTCCTGCCTCAGCCTCCCGAGCAGCTGGGACTACAGGCGCCCGCCACCACGCCTGGTTAATTTTTTGTATTTTTAATAGAGACAGGGTTTCACCGTGTTAGCTGGGATGGTCTGGATCTCCTGACCTCGTGATCCGCCTGCCTCGGCCTCCCAGAGTGCTGGGATGACAGGCGTGAGCCACTGCACCCGGCAACATGGTTGCTTTTAAAATCATCACTGTAATGAGATGATGCCCAAGGTTTGCTTCAGGGTACTCTGGAGGGGAAAGAGGAGGGTTTTGATGAAACACGGCTGGCCAAGTGTTGATTATTGGAGCTGAGTCATGGGTACTGTTCTCTTTATTTTTTATTGTTATGTGTTTAGAAATTTTCCATAATATTGTTTCAGTATTATTAGATCTTAGAATTTGAAAGATCCTTAAAAGTCACTTATTCCTAACATTAAGATTTTAGAGATGAATGAAAAATAGACTGAAAACATGGACGACTTGATCCGGGTCATCCAGGTGGTGGTGAGCTCCTCCCGACTCCAGCCCTGACCCCGTGTTAGTGCACTTCCTGTTAGACTGGGTCTTTGTTTTGACTAAAAAGCAATGAGATTGATCACTTAAAAAAAAAAAAAAGAAAACATTGATTTTTTAGTACAGCTAAAAATTGTATGTTTACTTTTGACATTTAAACAGTCTTCCTGCCCATAATTATTTGGTGGTGTCAGTTGGTGAAATAGTCACTTGTGTTCCAGTTAAGGGCTACGATCAGGGGAAGCCCTTTCTCAAATCTGACATAATGTGGTGATTAAACCATAACTGGCCACAGTTGGGGTGGAGGTGGTCTCATGGAATCCTGTCTGTTTGCCGTCGCAGCATCACCCTCGGTGGGTTTGGAGCAGACCGTTTCTACCTGGGCCAGTGGCGGGAAGGCCTCGGCAAGCTCTTCAGCTTCGGTGGCCTGGGAATATGGACGCTGATAGACGTCCTGCTCATTGGAGTTGGCTATGTTGGACCAGCAGATGGCTCTTTGTACATTTAGCTGTGGTGTGTGCTTCAGAAAGGAGCAGGGCTTAGAAAAAGCCCTTTTGTCCATGGGAGTTGATGTGGTGTGAGTGATATATTTCTATGTTTTTAATGTACAGCATCTGTACTTTGTTTGCCTTGATAAAGGTAAGATAAATGAAACACTGAACTATGCTAATCTGGAATTTGTTTTTATTTGCCTGAAATATATTTTTTTCTGTGAAAAAATTAAAACGTACTTAAGCCAGGAGAATGAATTATACGGTGATTGAAAATCCATTTAATTGCTATGACTTTTGTTTTGTATTGCCCAAGTCAAACTACATCACTTGTATCTCCAGCCCAAATGTAGTCTGCCTTGAAAAGCCTTTCAGCTGTGACTGCAGGAAGTGGGAGTGTTTTTATTGTTAGCTAATTGCTGTGACTGCAGGAAGTGGGAGTGTTTCTGTTGTTGGCTAATTGAAGTTATTAGGCTCAGCTTCAGTCATGTGTAAGTTTTGCAGTGTAATACGTATGTAGTCTGGTCTGTATATATGAAAATTTGAATTAAACTGCAGAATGTTTATGTCTAGTTGTGGTTTAAATTTTCTTAGTATATAAAAGGTAAGAGTACTGAAAAATTAATAAAATTGCAAGTTAAGAAATACTGTGGGCCTGTTTTCTATATTGAATATAATCTTGAATAATCATTACAATTTACCTTTATTGTTAAGAATAACATTTTTATCTTTCAGGGCATTACTCCATTCTAACAGAGTCATAATTGGCTGGTTTATTGACACAGTGGAAATATATAAATGTTTTTGAGTATAGATCTGTTATAGACCCTTTATTGGGGAAAAAACTCAGTTATTCAAAAAGATTTTTACTCAAGCTTGCTTTTGAAACATTTAAAAACGTTTAGCATTTTTTCTTTCAAATGTGGGTATCTGAGTTACTGCTTTTTAAACACTTGTGTGTATTATCCAGAAGACTGTTAACCACCATATCATATCTAGAAGCTATAAGATACCTGCATATTTCATTCAGCAGATGATTTATTGACTTCAGTTACCTGAAAGGTTTCAGTGATCACTTGCTGCTGTTTAAAGCCCTTTTCTTACTTGAGTGACAGTTCCATCTCTCGTCGCTAGGTGGCGCATCCCCATTACGTTTGCTTCCCCGTTCTAGTTCCAGAAACAGCCACTCTGAAACTGTTTTTGTTTTGTTTTGTTTTGTTTTGTTTTGTTTTGTTTACGAGGAACTTGTCACAGAGCATGAGCAGTGCTTCAGGATGGGAGTAACCCGGTTTATGTGGACCTTTCTTTCTGAGAGCAAAGACACACTTTTTGTATCCGTTAAACTGTTGATTGAGCAGGTGTTTTTTTAGAAGACGATCTTTTCTTCAAGAAGTAGCCCCTTTGCTAACTATAATAAAAATGTCTCCTGAGTCTCCTTACGTAGCTCTGTGTAGAAGAGAATCTAATACTTCCCTGTTGAGCAACCATGCAAGGTGGAACCAGGAAGTCGGTGGGAAGTTAGTAGGAAGTATGCATTGCCCTTGGTGGAAATAGGTAACAGCATCCTTGATTAACCGTTTTTGTGGCTCTGGGGCCTGAGTTAGATAATGAAGCTGCAGTGTCTGAGAGGAAAGCTCAAAGATTCAGAATCCATGAAAGGAGGCAGGAATGAACTTGTTCCCAAATCCAAAAAATTTGCACAAGGGCATAGCCCTTGGAACCTGAAGGATGTAAGCCAGTCAGGAATGCTTCAGATCAAGGACTTTGATAGAGCTGATGGCATGAGACAGAACTAGCAGGAAATACGAAGAGATTTTCAAATAGTACAAACAAATTTATGAACGATGAACTCATACACAGCCCCGAAAAGAAACTGCAAAGTACAACTATACTTTCAAAGGGCACTAGGGAGTGTGGGTGCAATCTCTTGTAGCAAATCCCATGGGCCTCTGCTGGCAGCAAAATGCCATGTTGGAGTCTGACCTTCAGGTTCTACTCCTCTGCTGTCTTAGATTTTCAGGATTGCTATAACAATACCATAAACGGGGTGGCTTAACAACAGAAATTTATTTCTTAGAGTTCTGGAAGCTAGAAAGTCCAAGATGAAGGTGCTGGTAAATTTGGTATCTGGTGAGGGCCTTCTTCCTCATAACATCTTCTCACATCCTCACATGGTGGAGGCAGGGAAGATCTCTCTGGGGCCTCTTCTATAAGGGCACTAATCCCAATCCTGAGAGCTCCACCCTCATGACCTGATCACCTCCCAAAGGTCCCACCTCCTGATATCATCATTACAGTGGTGAGGATTTCCACATGTGAATTTGGGGTGGAAAGGACACAAATACTCAGTTCATCATGTGTGAGCTATGGGCTCTGACCCAGGGATATGATTAGATAGCCATCCTGTTCACACAGGTTGGGAACCATATCAGTCAACCATCCTCTACTGATAGTTCTCTAGATACTCAGAATTTATCACTGCAGCAGGCCATCTGTCATGATTTCCCCTTAAGAATCTCTACCTTGCTTTGTCAGCTCTCTTCCATTTACCCCAGTAATGCCTCACGGGAAGATGCTGGGTTATTTATGTCTACCACCTCCATTGTCCCTAGAACAATGCCGTGCACACAGAGGCTCTCATTTATTTGCTGAGTTAATGCCACGGGTGTCCTCAAGGTTTTGAAGGGACTGTGTACAATTCCCGGGATTGGCAGTTGAGGTGGCTGCAAGGAGATAATATATAGAAATTGGCTTCAAGTAAATATTTGTCTGTAACACCATGTTGATCTGATTTCTGCAAATTGCTGAGGAACAGCTGGTTTATGGTGCGTATAAAAAGATTTTTTCAAAGATCTTATGCTTCAAGGTTTTAAAATGTAAAAATACCTTCTCTGCCACACAACTTCATTTCTCTGTACTTTTTTTTTAATGCCTTATGCCAGACTTGCATTTATTTTGGGCATATATCATCAGCTATGGAATATGCAAATGATTTTAATTCATCCTGTAAGCAATGAGTGGAAAATGAGCTGTACCTGATGCAGCTTCTCAAATACAACATTGAAAAAGCCTGAAAATGAAGGCACTACATAAGTAGAATATGCATAAAAAGGAAAAAAAAAACACCCAGGAAAAATGGAGGCAGATTCCTCCGCTCCTGCTCTAAAGCTTCCCCTCTGTTCTGCCTTTTTGGTAGAGTATGAAGTGTCACATGAATGTTAGGGGTTAGACACATTTTTTTAACTTTTATTGTATATACATCGTATGCGTTTCTTTCATGGTAAGAGCACTTAAAATCTACTCTTAGCAAATTTATAATATGATAACTGTAGTCATGCACTAGACCTATTGGTTAATTTTGTAACCTAGGCAAATTTGATTTAAATTCTTTTAAATGTATTGAAATTGTCTTCCATAAACACAACACTTTTATGCAAAATACGCTTTGATGGAGACATGTGGACAGAATTTACTAAGGCTCCACGAAGGCGGGGCTCTGGTTCTCTGCTGTAGCTCAGCTCTGAGAGCACTGCCAGCCATGCAGCAGGTGCACAGTGACTAGGAGTTTGATGAGTGAGTAAGGAGGAATTGCTGGGAGTAAGCTAAACACCTAAAAGTATTGCTGAGAATTTTTAAAGTGGTAGAGTGCAGCTGGATTGCAGCATCTCCCTTCTCAAATACTTAAATGATAAACACACTGTAGGAAAACCCAGCACCTCCTTCCTGCCCAAAACCAGCAAACAAATGAAAACTCCACAGCGAACAAGCAAAAGGATACAGCCAAATGCCAAAAACGTCAAAAAATTGTGAATACAGGGAAAAAAAAATTATTGCTCAGGTGTGTAAGATTACTCCCGCAAATGGCCCTGCTGGCGCAACAAAACTCAGAAAGTCTCACTGGAGGCTAGACATGGTGGCTCACACCTGCAATCCCAGCACTTTGAGAGTCCGAGGCGGGCAGATCACCTGAGGCTAGGAGTTCGAGACCAGCCTGGCCAACATGGCAAAACCCCCGTCTCTACTAAAAATACAAAACAATTAGGTGGGCGTGGTGGCAGGTGCCTGTAATCCCAGCTACTCAGGAGGCTGAGGCAGGAGAATTGCTTGAATCTGGGAGGCAGAGGCTGCTGTGAGCCGAGATCATACCATTGCACTCCAGCCTGGGCAACAAGGGCGAAACTCCGTCTCCAAAAAAAAAAGGGGGGGGGGCGTCTCACTGGTGAGGAAAAACAGGTTAATTGGGAGAAAAGAGAGGTACCTATATCTTTCTCCTGTTAAGGGCTGCTGGGAAGAGACCAGTGAGAGAGGGCTTGTGAACAGACAGGAGGGACTCTGATGGGTTCAGGGGTTCCCTGCTGAACCAGATAAAGGATCCAAAGCCTGGGGTGACCCCTAGGGGTCATTGCATCACTCCCTGGGGAGGAAACTTTGATTCAGGACATTTAGAAAATCCTAGTTAAGAAACCAGAGACCAGATATTCTAGCAAAGATATAGTCTCAGCTGAGCTTTTCCCTGCCTCACTCCTAGCTATCAGGGCACGGAATGTAGAATAGAACACAAAATACAACTTGGAAAATGCTCGAAGAGAAAACCAAGGTAATTTGTTCACATATTATGAAGTTGTCCTTTTACACGAGAACAAAATGAAATGACTCACCACCCACTAGAATGACTATAATAAAAGGCATTCTTAACCTGCCTGCGCAACGTAGTGACGCCTGCCTCTAAAAAAAATAAATAAAAATAAGCAGGTGTGCGCCTGTGGTCCCAGCTACTTGGGAAGCTGAGGTGGGAACGATCTTTGAGCCCAGGAGGAGGAGTTACAGTTAGCTACTGAGGACTAAACTCTGACCTTTTTTCCCTCTTGCCCAAATTCCTATCTAAGGAGCTGGGGAGTTGCACCTTATAAATCATAAAATCTCAAAGCAGTTTTATTTAACCCTATGTGATGTGGCTTACTTTCCAACCTGACTCTGGCATAACATCACATGACAGATAAATCAAAATATTTTAACCCCAAATATGTTTCTTTGCCATATCTTGAAATGGCCCCGCATAGCTGTCTCTTGGAAAAATCTACATTCTGCAAAGAATCCCCTTCCCTTTCAGGTCTTTTCCCTGACACAGCAGAGAATCAGTCACAAATCTGGCACCTTTTTCAGTCTAAGAAACATTTCCAATCTATTCTCTCTGAAGCTCGCAATCTGGAGGCTTCATCTGCATGATAAGAACCTTGGTCTCCACAATCCCTTATCATAACCCAGACACTCCCCTCTGCTGATTAGAGGTCTTTAGACAATAACGCTTTCAACCAATTGCCAATTAGAAAATCCTTGAATCTACCCGTGATCTGGAAGCCCCTGCTTCGAGCTGTCCTGCCTTTCCAGATGGAACCAGTCTGCATCTTACATGTATTGACTGGTGTCTTATGTCTCCCTAAAATGTATAAATTCAAGCTGTAGCCGGACCACACCAGGCACGTGTTCTTAGGACCTCTTGATACTGTGCCTCACTCATATTTGGTTCGGAATAAATCTCTTCAAATATTTTACAGAGTTGGACTCTTCATCGACACTGTGACCACACGACTGCACTCCAGCCTGAGCCACAGAGCAAGACACTGTCTCTAAAAAATAAAAAGAAAAAACACAATAACAAGTATTGATGAGAATGTGGAGAAATTGGAACCTTCATATATTGCTGGTGGGGATGTAAAGTGATGTAGCTGCCCAGGAAAACAGTCTGGCAATTTGTGAAAATGTTAAACATAGAGTTACCATGTGACTTGGGGAATCTTCTAGGTATACACCCAAGAGAAGTGGAGATATGTTGTGAAAGTTGACAGCACCCAAATGGGGTCACTTAGGTCAAACCCTAGCAAAATGAATCCGGGAGGCCCTGAAGGAGGAGTACTCACGCACATGTACCTATGATAAGAACTATTACAAGGACTCCCTGGAAACCATAAACACTCCATGTTAAGCTGCTGCTGTGAAGACATCTCCCCAGCAACAGCCAGCGTGACCGATGAGGAGCTATGAGCTTCAACAGTCAAGAGTTTTTGTTTCAAACCAGCTTACATGACTTTCTCCTTTTTGTCTTTATAAAAGTTTGCCTTGACCCCAGCATCTTTGGGTGTTTCTTGGTTCATTGTGGCATGGGTATCTTGGATTGCAATCCCCCACCAATCCCAGATAAACTCCTTTGGAGAGCCTATCTGTCTATTGTTATTTTAGGTTTCAGGACATACACTAAAAAACTTGTTTACAGCACCATTATTCATAGTAAAAAAGTGGAAACAACCCAAATGTCCCACTGATGAATAATACATAAACAAAATGTAGTTCATTCATATAATGGAATACTATTTCATCACATAAAGGAATGAAGTACTGATACACACCATAAGGTGAATAAACCTCAAAAACACGGTGCTAAGGGAAGAAAGCCAGTTACACTTTAAGCTGGTAACCTTTACGGCATATAAATTACTTCTTAATAAAGCGGTCTTAAAAAAAAAGAAACGGCTCAGCAACCACACATACATATGATAGAAGGGGAACGAGAGAACCCAGATGAAAGGAAAGACAGGAAGAAACACAGTCTGCGAAAGAAAGATGCAGAGTTCATCTTGAGGAAAATATAATCCAAGAAACACAGGAAAAGCCCCTGCGAAAACTCTGTGCTATAGAACACTTATGCGTATTTCTTCATTCAGCGAAAGTACTGAGCCCCTGTGTGGCATGCACCCTCCTGAGCCCTGGGGATTTAGCACTAAGCTAAGTTCTTCCTTTCACGAAGCATGTCATATTCTTGTGCACAAAAATACAAGCACAAAGAGATGATTCCACTGAACCCCCGCCCCTCCCCATCAAGCAGGGGACGTTGATTTGTCCACACTGGAATAGATGCTTACTTTGAACACGGATTTGCCTTCTCTAGCTTTATTCACTGTTTCACACAAGATTGCTTCTGATCAAAGAATTTATTTCACAGTAAAAGAAATGTGGCACCAAAAGTGAGTTCATGCTGAGAAAGTGGAAAATGGCCCTGATAGTAGCCAGGCTGTGATTTTAATCACTAAATATAAAAAATGCTCACAGATTGCAAACAGTATTCCTTTTTTCTCCCTGGTTTCTTAAGGTAGATGCTTGGGTCACTAATCTGAGACATTTCTCCTTTTCTAATATAAGTATTATAAGTAATGCTATAAATTTCCGTCTGAACTTTGAGAACATTTCACAAATTCTATTGTGTATAATTTAAAATATTTTATAATTTCACTTTTGAATTCCTTTTGGTCAAAAGATTTTTATTATTAATTATTATTGAGACAGGGTCTTGCTCTGTCACCCAAGCTGGAGTGCAGAGGCACGATCTCAGTTCACTGCAATCTCCACCTCCCAGGCTCAAGAGATTCTCCCACCTTAGCCTCCCGGGCAGCTGGGACCACAGTTCTGCATCACCATGGTGGGCTAATTTTTAAATTTTTTTCTAGAGGTAGGGTCCCACTATGTTGCCCAGGCTTGTCTTGAACCCTTGGGCTCAAGTGATCCTCCTGCCTTGGCCTCCCAAACTGCTGGGATTACAGGCATAAGCCACTGCACCTGGCCCAAAAGATAATTTTTAAATAAAGCATTTAAAGATAATTGTTTAAATGAGTTATTGGTCTTAAAAATGTCCTCAAAGACATTTTCAAGATATATTTTTGTACTTAGTTTGTAGCTGGTTTTCACTGTGGTAAGAGAATAAAATTTGTATTATTTTAGTTATTTTAAATTTGTTGATTTGCTTTATGGCTCAAATACGGTCTATCATGCTGAATGTTACATGTGCACTTGAAAATAATGTGTATTCCACTGGTCCAGCTCATGTGTTTTATCAGTGACGATTAGGTCAATTTGCTTGATAGTATTTTTCAGCATTTTTCTATCTTTGCCAATATTCCGTGTTCTTATTCTGTCAATTACTGACAGAGAAATGTTGCAGTCTCCAACTCTAATGGTGGCTTTCTGTATTTCTCTTTTCAGTTTTTTGTTTGTTTGTTTGTTTGAGTTGGAGTCTTGCTCTGTCGCCCAGGCTGGAGTGAAGTGCTGCGATCTCGGCTCACTGCAACCTCCACCTCCCAGGCTCAAGCAATTCTCCTGCCTCAGCCTCCTGAGTAGCTGGGATTACAGGCATGCACCACCACACCTGGCTAATTTTTGTATTTTTAGTAGAGATGGTGTTTTGCCATGTTAGCCAGGCTGGTCTTGAACTCCTGGCCTCAAGTAATCCACCTGCTTCGGCCTCCCAAAGTGCTGGGATTACAGGCATGAGCCCCCATGCCTGGCCCAGACTGGACATTTCTATTGATATGCTTTTGAGTTCATCGATTTTTCATTCCTCTATCATCTCTTGTCCACTACTGAGGCAGCCCAGTGAGTTTTTAATTTCAATTATTATATTTTTTGTTACATAATTTCCCTTGGTACCTTTTTATATCTTCTATTTATTTTCTACTTTCTATTTGTATTAAGAGTGTTAGTAATTGCTCAGTGAGGCATTTTCATGATAGTTGCTTTAAAATTCTTGTCAGGTAATCCCAATGTCTGAGTCTTCTCAACGCTGGCACCTTTTGATCATCTCTTCTCAATCAAGTTGTGAATGTCCTGGTTCTTGGTATATGGATTTTTTATTGTCTCCTGGACATTTTGGATATTATGTCGTAAGAACTAATTGTTTTTTCTTTTAAATTCTTCTTCTTTTTGGGTATAGTCTGCAGGCCCAGGTGGGGCTTCATGTTCAGCTCTCTGTTGGACTTCATTGACATCACCCTGAAAAAGGTGGATTTTTGAGGAGCGTGAAAAGAAGAGCATGAGAAGTGCTGAATTACACTGTGTTGTTGCAGATGAGCGTCCCTAACCACAGCAGTCCTTGAAGAAGAAAGATGGTCTGATAGGAACTGCTTATTCAGGAACACATTGCAAAATCTGTGGGTGTCCTTCGGGATCTGAGGGCCTCACTCCTACAACTGCAAGGAATTGAATTCTTCTAACAATGCGATGAGGTTGGAAGAAGACTCCAAGATCCAGAAAGGAACACAGTCCCACCAACACCTGTGTTGTCACCTGGTGAGACCCTGAAACAGAGAATCCAGCTAAGCCATGCCCAAAATATTCATCCACAACGTGTTGTTTTAAGCTTCCAAGTTTCTAGTAATTTGTTATAAAGCAATAGAAAAGTAATATATCCTTTCCGAGGCTCATCTTCATTCCAAACGTTCCACGTTTCCTTCTGTTATCATTTATTTTCTGTCTGAATTACTTCCTCCAGCAAAAAAATTTTTAAGGCAGTTCTGCTGGTAACAAATTTTCTTAGATTTTCTTCATCTGAGAATATCTTTATTTCACCCTCATACTTGAAAGTTAGTTTTGCCAAACATAGAATTCTGGGTGACAGTTTTTCTTTTTCTTTCAGCACTTGAAAAGTCTTATGACACGTCCTTCTGGCCTTCATGATTTCTGATGAAAAATATGCTGTCATTTGAATAGTTTTAATGCTGTAGGTAATAATCATTGTTTTCTGGCTGTTTCTAAAAGTTTTAAATTTGTCTTTAGTTTTCAGATGTTTTATTGTTATGTATTTGGGCATGGATTTATTTGGATTTATCCTGCTTGGAGTTTGCTCAGTCTCTTAAATTTGTCAACTTATGTCTTTTGCCCAATTTGGGAAATTTTCAATCATTTTTTCTTCAAATATTTTTTGGCACCACACTCTCTTTTCCATTGAGTCTCTGATCACATTAATTTTAGATTGTTATCGTCCCACGTGTTTGTGAGATTCTATTCATTTTAAAGTCTTATTTTCTCCTTATTTAGGATAATTTATATTGATCTAGCCTCAGATTCATTGTTTCTAATGTCGTCTCCACCTGCTATTCAACCCATTCAGTGACAGCTTCTTTTTATTCACATATTTTATTTTTCAGTTCTAAATTTTGTGGTAAGTTTTCTTTTTTTTTTTTAAGAAAATAATTTTTTTTATTATACTTTAAGTTTTAGGGTACACGTGCACCTTGTGCAGGTTAGTTACATATGTATACATGTGCCATGCTGGTGCACTGCACCCACTAACTCATCATCTAGCATTAGGTATATCTCCCATTGCTATCCCTCCCCCCTCCCCCCACCCCACAACAGTCCCCAGAGTGTGATATTCCCCTTCCTGTGTCCATGTGATCTCACTGTTCAGTTCCCACCTATGAGTGAGAATATGCGGTGTTTGGTTTTTTGTTCTTGCGATAGTTTACTGAGAATGACGTTTTCCAATTTCATCCATGTCCCTACAAAGGACATGAACTCATCATTTTTTATGGCTGCATAGTATTCCATGGTGTATATGTGCCACATTTTCTTAATCCAGTCTATCATTGTTGGACATTTGGGTTGGTTCCAAGTCTTTGCTATTGTGAATAATGCCGCAATAAACATACGTGTGCATGTGTCTTTATAGCACCATGATTTATAGTCCTTTGGGTATATACCCAGTAATGGAATGGCTGGGTCAAATGGTATTTCCAGTTCTAGATCCCTGAGGAATCGCCACACTGACTTCCACAATGGTTGAACTAGTTTACAGTCCCACCAGCAGTGTAAAAGTGTTCCTATTTCTCCATATCCTCTCCAGCACCTGTTGTTTCCTGACTTTGTAATGATTGCCATTCTAACTGGTGTGAGATGATATCTCATTGTGGTTTTGATTTGCATTTCTCTGATGGCCAGTGATGATGAGCATTTTTTCATGTGTGTTTTGGCTGCATAAATGTCTTCTTTTGAGAAGTGTCTGTTCATGTCCTTCGCCCACTTTTTGATGGGGTTGTTTGTTTTTTTCTTGTAAATTTGTTTTAGTTCATTGTAGATTCTGGATATTAGCCCTTTGTCAGATGAGTAGGTTGCGAAAATTTTCTCCCATTTTGTAGGTTGCCTATTCACTCTGATGGTAGTTTCTTTTGCTGTGCAGAAGCTCTTTAATTAGATCCCATTTGTCAATTTTGTCTTTTGTTGCCATTGCTTTTGGTGTTTTAGACATGAAGTCCTTGCCCATGCCTATGTCCTGAATGGTAATGCCTAGGTTTTCTTCTAGGGTTTTTATGGTTTTAGGTCTAACATTTAAGTCTTTAATGCATCTTGAATTGATTTTTGTATAAGGTGTAAGGAAGGGATCCAGTTTCAGCTTTCTACATATGGCTAGCCAGTTTTCCCAGCACCATTTATTAAATAGGGAATCCTTTCCCCATTGCTTGTTTTTCTCAGGTTTGTCAAAGATCAGATAGTTGTAGATATGTGGCGTTATTTCTGAGGGCTCTGTTCTGTTCCATTGATCTATATCTCTGTTTTGGTACCAGTACTATGCTGTTTTGGTTACTGTACCCTTATAGTATAGTTTGAAGTCAGGTAGTGTGATGCCTCCAGCTTTGTTCTTTTGGCTTAGGATTGACTTGGCGATGCGGGCTCTTTTTTGGTTCCATATGAACTTTAAAGTAGTTTTTTCCAGTTCTGTGAAGAAAGGCATTGGTAGCTTGATGGGGATGGCATTGCATCTGTAAATTACCTTGGGCAGTATGGCCATTTTCACGATATTGATTCTTCCTACCCATGAGCATGGAATGTTCTTCCATTTGCTTGTATCCTCTTTTATTTCCTTGAGCAGTGGTTTGTAGTTCTCCTTGAAGAGGTCCTTCACATCCCTTGTAAGTTGGATTCCTAGGTATTTTATTCTCTTTGAAGCAATTGTGAATGGGAGTTCATTCATGATTTGGCTCTCTGTTTGTCCGTTGCTGGTGTATAAGAATGCTTGTGATTTTTGTACATTGATTTTGTATCCTGAGACTTTGCTGAAGTTGCTTATCAGCTTAAGGAGATTTTGGGCTGAGACAATGGGGTTTTCTAGATATACAATCATGTCGTCTGCAAACAGGGACAATTTGACTTCCTGTTTTCCTAACTGAATACCCTTTATTTCCTTCTCCTGCCTAATTGCCCTGGCCAGAACTTCCAACACTATGTTGAATAGGAGTGGTGAGAGAGGACATCCTTGTCTTGTGCCAGTTTTCAAAAGGAATGCTTCCAGTTTTTGCCCATTCAGTATGATATTGGCTGTGGGTTTGTCATAGATAGCTCTTATTATTTTGAAATACGTCCCATCAATACCTAATTTATTGTGAGTTTTTAGCATGAAGGGTTGTTGAATTTTGTCAAAGGCTTTTTCTGCATCTATTGAGATAATCATGTGGTTTTTGTCTTTGGTTCTGTTTATATGCTGGATTACATTTATTGATTTGCATATATTGAACCAGCCTTGCATCCCAGGGATGAAGCCCACTTGATCATGGTGGATAAGCTTTTTGATGTGCTGCTGGATTCGTTTTGCCAGTATTTTATTGAGGATTTTTGCATCAATGTTCATCAAGGATATTGGTCTAAAATTCCCTTTTTTTGTTGTGTCTCTGCCTGGCTTTGGTATCAGAATGATGCTGGCCTCATAAAATGAGTTAGGGAGGATTCCCTCTTTTTCTATTGATTGGAATAGTTTCAGAAGAAATGGTACCAGTTCCTCCTTGTACCTCTGGTAGAATTCAGCTGTGAGTCCATCTGGTCCTGGACTCTTTTTGGTTGGTAAGCTATTGATTATTGCCACAATTTCAGATCCTGTTATTGGTCTATTCAGAGATTCAACTTCTTCCTGGTTTAGTCTTGGGAGAGTGTATGTGTTGAGGAATTTATCCATTTCTTCTAGATTTTCTAGTTTATTTGCGTAGAGGTGTTTGTAGTATTCTCTGATGATAGTTTGTATTTCTGTGGGATTGGTGGTGATATCCCCTTTATCATTTTTTATGGTGTCTATTAGATTCCTCTCTCTTTTTTTCTTTATTAGTCTTGCTAGCGGTCTATCAATTTTGTTGATGCTGTCAAAAAACCAGCTCCTGGATTCATTAATTTTTTGAAGGGTTTTTTGTGTCTCTATTTCCTTCAGTTCTGCTCTGATTTTAGTTATTTCTTGCCTTCTGCTAGCTTTTGAATGTGTTTGCTCTTGCTTTTCTAGTTCTTTTAATTGTGATGTTAGGGTGTCAATTTTAGATCTTTCCTGCTTTCTCTTGTGGGCATTTAGTGCTATAAATTTCCCTCTACATACTGCTTTGAATGCGTCCCAGAGATTCTGGTATGTTGTGTCTTTGTTCTCGTTGGTTTCAAAGAACATCTTTATTTCTGCCTTCATTTCGTTATGTACCCAGTAGTCATTCAGGAGCAGGTTGTTCAGTTTCCATGTAGTTGAGCGGTTTTGAGTGAGATTCTTAGTCCTGAGTTCTAGTTTGATTGCACTGTGGTCTGAGAGATAGTTTGTTACAATTTCTGTTCTTTTACATTTGCTGAGGAGAGCTTTACTTCCAACTATGTGGTCAATTTTGGAATAGGTGTGGTGTGGTGCTGAAAAAAATGTATATTCTGTTGATTTGGGGTGGAGAGTTCTGTAGATGTCTATTAGGTCCGCTTGGTGCAGAGCTGAGTTCAATTCCTGGGTATCCTTGTTGACTTTCTGTCTCGTTGATCTGTCTAATGTTGACAGTGGGGTGTTAAAGTCTCCCATTATTAATGTGTGGGAGTCTAAGTCTCTTTGTAGGTCACTCAGGACTTGCTTTATGAATCTGGGTGCTCCTGTATTGGGTGCATATATATTTAGGATAGTTAGCTCTTCTTGTTGAATTGATCCCTTTACCATTATGTAATGGCCTTCTTTGTCTCTTTTGATCTTTGTTGGTTTAAAGTCTGTTTTATCAGAGACTAGGATTGGAACCCCTGCCTTTTTTGGTTTTCCATTTGCTTGGTAGATCTTCCTCCATCCTTTTATTTTGAGCCTATGTGTGTCTCTGCACGTGAGATGGGTTTCCTGAATACAGCACACTGATGGGTCTTGACTCTTTATCCAATTTGCCAGTCTGTGTCTTTTAATTGGAGCATTTAGTCCATTTACATTTAAAGTTAATATTGTTATGTGTGAATTTGATCCTGTCATGATGATGTTAGCTGGTGATTTTGCTCGTTAGTTGATGCAGTTTCTTCCTAGTCTTGATGGTCTTTACATTTTGGCATGATTTTGCAGCAGCTGGTACCAGTTGTTCCTTTCCATGTTTAGTGCTTCCTTCAGGAGCTCTTTTAGGGCAGGCCTGGTGGTGACAAAATCGGTCAGCATTTGCTTGTCTGTAAAGTATTTTATTTCTCCTTCACTTATGAAGCTTAGTTTGGCTGGATATGAAATTCTGGGTTGAAAATTCTCGTCTTTAAGAATGTTGAATATTGGCCCCCACTCTCTTCTGGCTTGTAGGGTTTCTGCCGAGAGATCCACTGTTAGTCTGATGGGCTTCCCTTTGAGGGTAACCCAACCTTTCTCTCTGGCTGCCCTTAACATTTTCTCCTTCATTTCAACTTTGGTGAATCTGACAATTATGTGTCTTGGAGTTGCTCTTCTCGAGGAGTATCTTTGTGGCGTTCTCTGTATTTCCTGAATCTGAACGTTGGCCTGCCTTGCTAGATTGGGGAAGTTCTCCTGGATAATATCCTGCAGAGTGTTTTCCAAGTTGGTTTCATTCTCCCCGTCACTTTCAGGTACACCAATCAGACGTAGATTTGGTCTTTTCACATAGTCCCATATTTCTTGGAGGCTTTGCTCATTTCTTTTTATTCTTTTTTCTCTAAACTTCCCTTCTCGCTTCATTTCATTCATTTCATCTTCCATCACTGATACCCTTTCTTCCAGTTGATCGCATCGGCTCCTGAGGCTTCTGCATTCTTCACGTAGTTCTCGATCCTTGGTTTTCAGCTCCATCAGCTCCTTTAATCACTTCTCTGTATTGGTTATTCTAGTTATACATTCTTCTAAATTTTTTTCAAAGTTTTCAACTTCTTTGTCTTTGGTTTGAATGTCCTCCCGTAGCTCAGAGTAATTTGATCGTCTGAAGCCTTCTTCTCTCAGCTCGTCAAAGTCATTCTCCATCCAGCTTTGTTCCGTTGCTGGTGAGGAACTGCGTTCCTTTGGAGGAGGAGAGGCACTCTGCTTTTTAGAGTTTCCAGTTTTTTTGCTCTGTTTTTTCCCCATCTTTGTGGTTTTATCTACTTTTGGTCTTTGATGATGGTGATGTACAGATGGGTTTTTGGTGTGGATGTCCTTTCTGTTTGTTAGTTTTCCTTCTAACAGACGGGACCCTCAGCTGCAGGTCTGTTGGAATACCCTGCCGCGTGAGGTGTCAGTGTGCCCCTGCTGGGGGGTGCCTCCCAGTTAGGCTGCCCGGGGGTCAGGGGTCAGGGACCCACTTGAGGAGGCAGTCTGCCCATTCTCAGATCTCCAGCTGCGTGCCGGGAGAACCACTGCTCTCTTCAAAGCTGTCAGACAGGGACCTTTAAGTCTGCAGAGGTTACTGCTGTCTTTTTGTTTGTCTGTGCCCTGCCCCCAGAGGTGGAGCCTACAGAGGCAGGCAGGCCTCCTTGAGCTGTGGTGGGCTCCGCCCAGTTCGAGCTTCCCAGCTGCTTTGTTTACCTAAGCAAGCCTGGGCAATGGCGGGCGCCCCTCCCCCAGCCTTGCTGCCGCCTTGCAGTTTCATCTGAGACTGCTGTGCTAGCAACCAGGGAGACTCCGTGGGCGCAGGACCCTCCCAGCCAGGTGCGGGATATAGTCTCGCAGTGCGCCGTTTTTTAAGCCCGTCGGAAAAGCGCAGTATTCGGGTGGGAGTGACCCGATTTTCCGGGTGCCTCTGTCACCCCTTTCTTTGACTCGGAAAGGGAACTCCCTGACCCCTTGCGCTTCCCGAGTGAGGCAATGCCTCGCCCTGCTTCGGCTCGTGCACGGTGCGGGCACCCACTGACCTGCGCCCACTGTCTGGCACTCCCTAGTGAGATGAACCCGGTACCTCAGATGGAAATGCAGAAATCACCCGTCTTCTGCGTCGCTCACGCTGGGAGCTGTAGACCAGAGCTGTTCCTATTTGGACATCTTGGCTCCTCCTGTGGTAAGTTTTCTTTTCCTTTGTTTAGAGCTTCTATTTTTTCTTTTTTTTTTTTTCTCCCACAGTGTTACTATTTACTTTTTGGAGCATTTTTATGCTGGTTCCTTAAAACCCTTGTCAGACAATTATAGTATCTGTATTATCTTGGTGTTGCTGTCTGTTGGTTGCCTTTTTGCATTCATATTGAGATGTCCTTGGTCATAGTGTGATGAGTAATTGTGGATTGTAACTAGGACATTCTGAGTGTTGTGTGATGAAGTTCTGGTTTCTATTTAAATCTTCTTTCAGCAGGCAGTCAACCTGTTTAGCTTCAGGATGCATGTTCCAGTACACTTTCATAGGCTGAGATTCAAATGCCAATTTAGTTTGCTACCCTGGTCTTCCCAGCTTATGTGCTGCCCAGAGGCCAATGTGAAATGATAGCAGTGTTTGACACCGCAGCTCAGTTCTCCAATCTTCTAATGTGTTGATTCTTATTAGGCATACGCTGCTTGGGGGTCTGCCCAGGAATTAATACACAGGTTCTCTCCTCCGTAATCCTACCTACCCTGCTCTAATTGGGAGGGGAGGAGGTGCTGCCTCTTTGCTGCTGTTTGCTTCGTGCATGGTGGGGATGGTCACAGTCTATGCACCAGTGGAGTGGGAGAGGAGCATCACCTGTTTGCTGACATTTGCTTAGTGCAGCAGTGGGATGGTAGAAAGGATTCACTCTGCAGTCTCCACAGTGATAGGTATTGGGGGAGGGGTGCCACTTCTACCCATGTTAGTGTAGGATCAGAATAGTTGAAAGGGCTTCACCCTGAAGTTTGCTCTGAGTCCTGGTATAGAGGAGGAAGGGTTCTTTCTCCTTAATGCAAGACAGAAATGGCCAAACAGGTCTCCACCTACAGTCTCTGATATGGTTTGTCTGTGTCCACACCCAAATCTCATCTTGAATGGTAGCTCCCATAATCCCCACATGTCATGGGAGGGACCCAGTGGGAGGTAATGGAATCATAAGGGCGGTTACCCTATGCTGCTGTTCTCATGACAGTGAGTGAGCTCTCATGAGATCTAATGGTTTTGTAAGGGGCTTTTCCCCTTTTTGCTTGGCACTTCTCCTTGATGCCACCATTTGAAGAAGGACATGTGTGCTTCCCCTTTTGCCATGACTGTACATTTCCTGAGGCCTCCTCAGCCATGCTAAGCTGTGAGTCAGTTAAACCTCTTTCCTTTATAAACTACCCAGTCGCAGGGATGTCTTTATTAGCAGCAGGAGAACAAACTAACACGGTCTCCCTGACCATAGACTCCAAGTCGGGAGAAGAAAGGGTGCCTGATCATTAGGGTAGGACAGGGATGGTTGACAGGGCTCTGCCCTCAGTCCCTGCAGCTGCGGTGTTGCATGGGGTTGGAGGATGGTATCACTTTTTTTTAATACCATCTGTTCATCTGGAGTAGAATGTGTTCTATCTCTCAGGGCTGCCCTTTATCAATACTTTTGCCTAGAGAAAGTAAGCTTTCCTTGGAGCCTTTGTTTTTTGTGCCTGTTGGTATTTCTGAGTGTGGGCCTCTCCGGTACTCAAATGAAGATATACGGGAGGGAAATCATAACAAGGAACTCACCACCTGGTTGTTCCCTAGCCAAGTCACCTTCTTTTCTCTGCCTCTCAGTCTTCTGATGGTTGCTTTAGAGATTTCATCCAGAGTTTGGTTGCAAATAGTGGGAAATATAAGATGGAATGTGGTTACTCCAATAAAAATGAGAGGAATCTTTTATACTTACTTCCATGTTTTACCATTTCTGATGCTCTTCATTTCTTTGTGTAAACCAAGCTTGTCCAACCATGGCCCAACACAAATTCATAAACTTTCCTAAAACATTATGGGATTTTTTGTGATTTTTTGAAGCTCATTAGCTATCCTTAGGGTTAACGTATTTTATGTGTGGCCCAAGACAATTCTATCTCCAATGTGGCCCAGGGAAGCCAAAAGATTGGACACCCCTGGTGTAGACCCGAATTTCTGTCTGCTCTCATATTCCATGTGATAAAGAGTAAGATTCCATTTCTTATGTTTGACCTTTGATAGCTTTCAAACCTCATTCCTTCTCCAATTACAGGGACCTGCATATTTCTTCCCTTGGTGTCAGCAGGAAGTTTGAACCACACAAGCCCCACCCTTTGTGCTTGAACCTTTTCCGCAGTCCCACCACCTACTCACAATACAAGCCAAATCCATTAACTCTGCCTCACTCCCACCATTTATACTGACTTGCACCTGACCTTTTCTCTTCAGAAAGTCCCATGGCATGAGCAAGAAACATTTCCATATCTTCTTGGTGCATATGGCCTTATCATTCTTGACATTTAAACTATTCCAGTGAGAGGGGGCTGATCCCATCCTCCTCAAGGTGATCATAATACACTCTTTCTATCTGAAGAAACTTCTTTAAATGAATCGAGAATGAATTGTCTCAGCCTTTGTTTGTTTGAGAATGTTTTTATTTTACCTTAATTTTTAAAAATATTTTTATTTAATATAGAATTCTGGGTTGAGAGATTTTTTCCCTTTCTTTCAGCATTTTAAAAATGTCACTCCATTGTCTTTTGGCTTGTGTAGTTTCTGATCAGAAGTGTCCTGTAATTCTTATCTTTACTGTTCTGCATGTAATGTTCCCTTTTTTCTCTGCTATCTTCAAGCTTTTCTCTTCATCTTCCACTTGTGACAGTTTCACTATGATGTGTATAGTTAAGTGGGATTTTTTGCTGATGGTGGTGTTGGTGTTTTCTTTTTCCTTTCCTTTATTTTTGGTATTAATTCTGCATAGGGTTCTCTGAGAGTCTTGGATCTGTGGTTTAATGTCTGTTATTACTTTTGGAAAATCCTTGACTATTTTCTCTTCTTATATTTCTTCTTCTTCATTCCCTCCTCTCCTGTGACTGATAACATATACGTTAGCCCATCTCATGATGTCCTACAGCTCTTGAATACTCCGCTTTGCTTTTGCCATTATTTTTTCTTTGTGTTTCTCTTTGGATAATTTTTATTGACCTATTTTCAAATTTGTTGATTTTTTCAAAGCTGTATTCATTCTACTCATGTGCCTGTCAAAAGAATTCTTTATCTGTAATGTCATATATTTAATTTCTAGCATTTCTATTTTACTTTTTCTTGTAGTGTTCCTCTCGCTGGTGAAATTCCCTATCTGTTTGCGTTTGTTGCCCCTTTTACATTAGATGCATTAACATATTTATTATAGTTATTTTAAAATCTCTGTCTAATGGTTCCAACTATTGGGGTCATCAAGTCTATTTCTGTTGATTGCTTTGTCTCTAGATTGTTTTATCTTTTGCTTTTTAAAAAATTGTAATTTTTGATCGAATGCCAGACATTGTGTGTTAACAGTACAGACTGAGGTAAATAATATTCACATCTCCAAATTTTTATGCCTATTATGTCTGACTTCTAGTGTGCAAGGTGAAGTCGATCTAGTTAGGAGCTGAGCTGGGTTTGGGTTTACTTTGTTGCTATTGCTATCTTCGGTGCTGCTAAGGCTTCAAGTTTCTGTAAATACGAGATGTTTCTATAATATCTTGTACTAGATTGGGGACTGGGGTGTTGGGTGGTTTTCTTCTGTGTTCCTAATGCTCCCTTTACCTTTTAGCTATTCCTGCATGTCTTTGCCACAGAGGGACTCTATCTATACTCTCGCCTCTTCAGGGATAGACTCTCTTTACTTGTTACTCTGTGCTAGGCTTATGGTGAGATAGGGTTTTCTTTGTTGTCTTGCTGCAACCTCAATCTTAGACAGATATAAACCTTAGGGTGGGGCTGTCTCAGCAATTCTGCTCTTCCTTCCTACGGCAATTAAATTCTGCCTTGTATCTGTGATGGTCTTGGACAGGAGATTCCTGCTCTCCCCTCCCTCGGTGTAGCAGACTTCTGGTTGGTACTGGTATAGGATCCTGGGCCTGGAATAGCTTCTGAATTTTATCCCAGAACTAGCACATTTTTGCATCTACCCTTCCCACAGTTCCAAAGGATTTTCTCCTGTGTTCTTGGGGCTAGAGTTTTCCTACCCCTCTTCCAGAGGCATATAAGTTTTGCTTCTAGTCTTTCTATAAGAGCAGTGGATTTTGCCTGTGCCCTGTGTGTGGGAGGATGCGGTCCCCTCCCCTCAATGTCTTAAGGCGTTTACTGCATAGAAAGGAAGGATCCAGGGGAAGTGGGTGGGGCTTTGTTCCTGTCCTCCAACAGCAGCTGATCTTGTCCTGCACACCCACATACCTGTGCCTCTGAAGGAGCAGCCCCCGTTTCCTGCCCACTCCTGATATGTCTCTTGAGAGCCCTCAGTGATTTTGTGAGTGAGTGTGACTCCCTGAGTTTCCCAGTTATTCCAAACTTACATCCTAGGCCACACTTGGACTTTAATGATTTACTAACATTTTATCTGATAGCTTCATACCTAATGGGGGCCACATGTTTTTCCTGTGCTCAGGCAAAGGTGAGAAACGCCATGTGTCTCGTGTCTCCCTGGAGTGCCTGCTCCCTCTTTGGAATTCTGCTTATTTGGTTGCCTTGCCATCTTAGATCTTTGATAGACTCAAGAAAAATTATAACTTTGGTACACTGGCCAGGTTTTTTATTATTCTTTGCAGCTTTCTGCATCCCACATGGAAGCAGAAACGAGATGTTTCAAAATCACCATCTCACTCTAGTTTGTCTACAAAGCCATCTATCAAGAACATTATATGAACTTTTAAATACATTCTTCTGTATTTATAGAATGATTTTTAAAGCATTTCCAGCCATGTTTAAAAGCTGTGAATAGTCTTTTTTTGTAACCTAGTAACCAAAGTTATTAATGAAAGTCACAGTTAAACTTTTTTCCTTTGAAAAAAAAATGAATCAACACATAACGAGAAGGTTAACATTTTTCTCTATCTTCTGGAAACTCTTGCGTTGTTTTATTTTAAATTTATATAAAGCTCTCTGTAACCAATTAGGACAGCATCTCCCATGGATTTTAATAGACCTTGTAATATGTGTTACTTTTCTTTTGTGGGGTATCTGTTTATCTGTGCGAGTTAGTTCTAGAGTATGCACATCATGATGGAACATTTGTGTCATTACTTGATGTTCTGATTTTTTATGGCGGTGTAACAAATTACCTCAAAGCTCAGTGGTGTAAAACAGTCACACATTTTCACAGATATTGTGCATCAGACATTTGGACAGGCACAGCAGAATGGTTTGTCTCTGTTCTGTGATGCCTAGGGCCGCAGCTGGGAGACTCCGAGGATGGGGGCTGGAATCACCCACAGGCTCATTAGTCATCTGCCTGGGGATCCTCTCCACAGGGGCTTCTCCGTGTGGTCTCCCCGCAGGGTCTGGTTTGGGCTCCCTTCCAGCATGCTGGCTGGCCACGCGGAAGCTGTGTCGGCTGTTCTAACCCAGCTCCAGAAGCCAGGCTGCGGTACACGTACCACAGCCCATTAATTGAGTGAGCTACAAAGATCCACCCGAAGCCAAGGGGAGTAGACATGAACTCCTGCTCTGACTTGGGGGCAGGAGGGCAGGAAGATTCAGAAAAAGCAATGAAACTAGAAACCACACAGAGGCCATTTTTAGAAAATACCAGTTGCTATAATTAACCTCCAGAGTCTTTCAAGAGCTGGAGGAAGAGCAGGGGAAAAGAAGGTGAGAGGGGCTGGCTGGAGTCTTCCTTCACAATCCCTCAGAACTCACTAGTTCTTTTTTTCTGTAATTAGGTGGGATATTACTTTCCAGTTAATCTTTTGTTCGCACTATTGCCAAGTGTTCCTGTCAAAAGAGTTTCTATTTTGTTGTTTGTGTGTTTGTGTTTTCGAAGATGTGTTAACCCTGTGTCCTTTTCAGGGTCACGCCGCTTACCTTTTATCCAGCAAGGCTTCGCACCTCCTGGGAAATGATTGGTCAGAGGAAGTCAGAAAAGCCTAGAATATAAATGCGCGGCACAAGTCTCAGTTTATCACGGAAATTTTTTCTGACCTGAGTAGAATAACTTAGGTAGATAATTTTAGAATCTGAATTGAGTTTAGAAGTCTCCTTATGCCAACTAAAGAATGCAGGCCGTTGGATAGTCAGGATTTTTTTTTTTCTATTTGTTTTAGGATGCCTCTCAAAATAACTATTTTGTCTATGTTAAAAGTTACCCAAAGTGGCTGGACGTGGTGGCTCACACCTGTAATCTCAACATTTTGGGAGGCCGAGGCAGGCAGATCACCTGAGGTCAGGAGTTCGAGACCTGCCTGGCCAACATGGTGAAACCCCGTCTCTACTAAAAATACAAAAATTAGCCAGGCATGATGGTGGGCGCCTATAATCACAGCTACTGGGGAGGCTGAGGCAGGAGAATTGCTTGAACCCGGGAGGCGGAGGTTGCAGCGAGCCGATATCACACCACTGCGCTCCAGTCTGGGGTTCAGAGTGAGTCTCCATCTCAAAAAAAATTTAAAAAAATAAAAAATAAGTTACCCAAAGTGGCCAACCATAACTTCAATTGTCCTTGATGAAACAACGTCATTTACATGAATTAGAATTATTACATGAAAATGTGGAGTAAGCAGGTGTTTGGCCTGAGAGGGGCTTGCATTTGGACCAAGACCATCCCACAAGAACTGCCGTGGTGGGCCGGGACCGTGTGCCCACAATCCTGTCCAGAACCTGGCCCAGAGCCGGCTGTCATCAGTCCGGGCTAAGGACCCTCCTGCCATCTGTCTGCTTTCCATGTCTTGAGTGTTTTTCATTTGCGAGAGGACATCAGTTGGGGGAGGGTGGACCTGGAGGCTGCCTCCAGGAGAGACTCACTGGACTCAGATCTGCCCTCTCCCCACAGACATCTTCCTGCAGACAGACAGCGCTTGCTTCCCTGACGGGCTTGATAAAATATTTGGAACCCAAACTCACACTTACCTCCTACAGATGGCGACTCAAGCGGTGTCAGATGTGTTCGTGTTTACCAAGTCAGGGTCCCAGGCTGCAGGACTGGAGATCTTGGCTGAATCATGCTAAAACCCCCACTTGTGGAAGCCCACAACCCAAGACCACCGGAACATCCGTCACCAAAAAAGGTCAATGTCTTTAGCCAGCGGCTGGGGAGATACTGCACGTGTGTGAGTCTAAAGCCTCAGTGCTTCTGACTTTACTGGTTGCTGTAATTTCCCACTAACTGCCCAGAGCTGTTGGCTGTGGGTACACAAACAGGTGCCCTGAAGAGCCCCCCTGCTCTGGAAGCAGAAGATGGGCATGGCCACAGCAAGGCCTCTGCCTGCCGGCCTAGCGTGCTGGGTTCAGAGGTACAGCGCCAGCCCCTCCTCTGAGCTCCCTCGGCTCCAGGGTTCACAGCTGCTTCCTGCAGTCACCAATATCAGGGTCACCACAGCAGCCACATTTGCTCCTTTTCCTCTCAGTCCCCCAACTCTCATCTTCACTTCCTTTTGCTTGATACGCCTGGGACTGGAGATCTTGGCTGAATCGGGCTGGAACTTGTGGAAGCCCACCAACCCAAGACCACCGGAACATCCATCACCAAAGGAGGTCTCTTGTGGTTTCTGGTTTTATTTTATTTTGTTTTGTTTTGTTGGATGGGACCAGACACACACCACTCGTTTGGAAGCAGTGTGTGTCCTTTCTGCCTGTTTCTTCTCTCCTCCTCCTTTCAGGCTGGAGTAAGGATGTGTTTGTGACAGAAAGGCAGACAAGAAAGATGTACCGTCCCCAAGGATACAGGGAGCCTCCACCCCAGCTGTGCCTTCTTTCCCACCGGAGAGAAAAAACAATTCTTTCTTGTTTAAGCCACAGTTGGCTACTAGCAGCCAAACGCCACCCCCAACTAGCCCAGCCCTTTTGGGTCAGCCACAGTGTGTCGTGGATAGGGGGACGGCTAATGTTGGCCTATGTAAGAAAGGAAATTCTTGGAGGAAAAATAAGTCAGCTAATTTTTGATGTAATCATCATGAAAACATTTTGTAAGTAGATAATGAAATCAGACACTGAAGAATCTTTTCTGATCAGTAACCCTGAGGAGAGAAGTTGCAGGTTACGGTGCTGGCTGGCGGGGCGGCGTAACTCCAGCCCTCTCTCTCCTGCACCAGGAGGCGAGCGAGCGAGTAACAGACACAGGGGTGGGGGGGTGGAAGGAGGTGGGGAGAGGCGGCTCACAAGGAGACAGGCGGCAAAGCGGTGGGGAGCCAAGGCCCCAGAACTCTCAGATACATCAGTGTGGTCTGTAGCCAACCAAGGCCTCAGTTTCTTCATCTGTAAAATGGAGGGATTATCAGTAGCTTCCTCATGGGGTTGCAAATGACACAATCTGTGTAAAAACACAATTTGAGATCTCCTCATATGATATTTATAATCCACTCTAATTTACAAATACAAAAAGTTTGCCACCTTTTGCGCTTTTACTGTTATTAACAGCAACGACCTGTCTTTATTTGCACAGCTTACCAGGCCCTCCAGGGTGACAGTCACCAAGAGCCAGGGCTTGGGCCTCAGCTTTGCAGCTCCTGGCTCTTGGTTTAGTCTGGATCCCTAAAGGAGTATCAGCAGCCAGGGAGAACTGAATCAGCTCTCCAGGTCCTGGAGGCAACCGCAGAAACAGAACAGTGCAAATGCCAGCATTTCTGCAGATAAGCGTGGCCCGCCAGCTGCAAACACCCCTGACATGCAGCCGTGTGTCTAAAATCTGGTTGCCCGCTGCAGCCAGTGGAGCTCAGAGGGCTGCCTGGCGGGTAAGGACTCCAGGCACACAGCAACAAGTGGCTGCCACCTCAAATCCCACGTGGAATATGATGGGGTCCGAGCCAGCCAGTAACTCCAAGAGGGCTGTAGTGTGTAAATTCGGCCAGAGTTTGCAGATATAATAACATTGGCCCCACGACGTAGACCTGTGGCAGCTCAGGGTTAAGAGACGGGAGCAAACCCCTGCTTCCCTGGATCTCGCTCCAGCCCTCTCTCCTTGCTTCTGCAAACTTTTAACTAGATGGATTACGACGCTATCGATTATGTGTCAGCTGAGCCGGAGCAGTTCAATGGATTAGGGTGATGTTCACCTCGGCCATTTTGCTATAATTGATCCCCGTGTGCTGCTGTGAATCGCTTCATTCACATGGTTACGACCGACCATTGCGAGTAGATGCAAGGCTGCAAGATGCAGTGATCTAGAGCCATTTTCTCTGGGGCCAAGTGGGCACCCTGCTGGAGTCATCCTGATTGCAGCTCCAAGGAATGACCATCTTCCACAGCGAGGACCCGGAGTCTGAAGGAAAATTAAGCTGTGCTTTGAATGTTTTAGTTAAGGATAAAAATGTTTCCCACAAAATGCTCATTTGTAAGCTTGCATGATTCTAGGGGTATCTCATGGTGTCTAGAAAAGTTAGATTTCATTGTTTCCTGCCGGGGCTGAATTAATGAGATGTCAGTCAGTAAACTCACTCCTTCCTCAAGGTCTCTTTATGATGTGTGATCAGGGGGTGATGGGCTCACAGCAGCCAGGGCCATTCATCCTGCAGTTCACAGATTTGTCTGTTTCTACAAACCATGCATCTTCTCAGACACAGGATAAAGGACTATGCCTTATCCTGTGTGATCAGCATCACACACACACACACACTCACCCGCAGTCACACTCACACGTGCATACACACACCCACACATCACACCTCCCCTGGGTGGGAAGCTACATTTTAGTTTACCCAATAGTGATCAATGAGAGCGCAGTGTACGTGTTGCACACGGGGTTTCCAAGTCTCTGTTTGCTTTTTGGTCGATGGCAGTGGTGAAAGTTTATGAAGCAAGAAAGGAGCGCGAGGGAGGTGAGGCGAGAGGTGGGGTGGAAAGCTTTCAAATGAGGCCAGCTCCTTATGGAAATGAGGCTCCGTCATTTTTCCCTGAGTGGCCTAAACCCAATGTTTACTTGTAGCTTCTGTGCAATGAGCTCAATATCACACATATTATATTGGATCCTGATAGTCTGATATTTTATGGGATTTCTCCTAGATCTTCTTTGCTGACCCCAGTGGTCCCAGCCCAGATTCCAAGCTGAACAAGTCAGGCTGCTTGCTCTGTGAGCAGTGGAGTCCCTGGTGAGCTTGGGCAGCTTTCCCGAGGCCCCACCCTCTGGCCTCCTGCCCTGCTAACAGGCACGTACTCTGTGGATGGGACCCTGAACCAGTTATCTCAATGTCAGGGGGAATTTACTTCCAAGAAACTCCCCTCTCCTCCCAACTGTGTCCATTCATTCCTGCGGAGTCTGCACGTGGGCTGTTCTTCCTCTGGGTTCCCGCCCCTGAAGGCGCAGGAGGCTGTGACCACGCCCCTTTTGGAGTCTTCCTGGGCTCAGGGAGGGGCTTTGCCTGCCGGTGAGTGTGTGTGAGTGTGTGATGCTGATGACACACACACGGCCCTGCCTCGAAGGAGGCACCTGGGACCGAATGGGCTTGGGCGTCCCTCATGCATTCTACCGACATGGACATGGGCCCCTGGGAGGGTCTGAGCTGGGGTGGAGGGAAGCCCGGACACAGGTCTTGCAGAAGAGCTCAGCCACCCCAGAAAGGACCTCAAGGGTGGGGCCAGGAGTGCAGGTGGGGGCGCTGGCTGGCTGGGAAGGGGATTTCACATAGGAGGACCAGGCAGAGGGAACACCACGTCCACAGTGCATGCGGCACTCAGAGGGCAGGCCACGTCCACGGTGCGTGCGGCACTCAGAGGGCAGGCCACGTCCACGGTGCGTGCGGCACTCAGAGGGCAGGCCACGTCCACGGTGCGTGCGGCACTTAGAGGGAACGGGACAGCTGGTAGGGCTCTAGCCAAGGACAAAACAGCCCATTCCCTTCCCAGACTTTGAGGCAGTGTTTAGGGTTTTGCCTCATGATGGGCCATGCTGAGGACACCAGTCAAGATGACCTGAACTCAGACCCCTTCCGCAGTGTCTCCTTTGTCCTGCTGAGCAACTCTGCTGTTCTCCTGCAGCCCCTCCAGACCAGCCTCCCTCTTCCACTTAGGGCGGGGTCCAGTCAGTGCACCCAACTCCGGGGCTCCTCAAGGCTCTTCTCCCTGCCTCTGATCTGGGCTGAGGTGGAGCAGATGTGAGGAGAGGTGAGGGGGGAAGCCCCCTTCTGCACTCCCCATGGTAGGAGCAAGGTTGACGTCCCCAAAGCTCCTGGACAAGGACTCCTCCCTCGCCATCTCCCTGATCAAACTCACCCTTCCAGAAGGGCTCAGAGTGGCTTAGGGACCTCTTGGCATCTGGGACAGCCCCGGTTAAGGTCTCATAGACTATCTGCTCTCGGGCACGGACCAGCATCTTTAGGATGTGAGATACTCAACTCTTATTGCTGTCAGTGTGGGGGCCTCAGCTGGGACCACACGCCGCATCACAGCCTGCTACACACACACAAGCATTTTCCCGAGTCCGACTGCGGAACTGTAATGAATCTCAGCTGCCACTCACAGCTGCTCACCAGCGTTCTCTGCTGCTTTTAGTGGCTTTGTAGGTTTCCATTGCAGAGCTCGAATTATTTAAGCAGCCCTGGTCTTGGGTATGGAATTTTGTGGTCACAGCAGGCTGGGAGGGGATCTTTTGCTGATTCCTTTGTGCACAGGTGTGAAGAGATGTGTAGGAGAGTCCTGAAGGTGGTTTCTTATCTAAGCTGCATCCGTGGAAGAGCGCGTCCTGGTGCCTGGGTGTCGGGGCCCCATAAGGACAGTGAGCTACCCCTTTGCCGGGGCTGGGACTGTGGATGGCCATTTGCAGCCCAGACCCACGAGGTGTTTCCCAAGCGTGGTGGCACCTCCCTGTGGCCGTCCCTGGCTCCTTCCAGCTCTCTCCAGTGGCCCATAGGCTTAGAAACACATAGAGTGTGTCCCGAGCAGGGGGCCAGCCTTAAAAAATGCCAGCCCATCTCCTCCATCCACGATGACGTCACTGGTACGGGCTTGTGTGTAGGTGACCTTCGGTGGCCTGATCCTCCTGCCCTCCGCCTGGCTCCCTGGGCTCTGGTGGAACACAACTACCCTTCCTAATTTGGTCTTAATCAGGCTGAGCTAAGCCAGTCTGTATTTGAGGAGTTGGAAGCAGGTGATTCGGGCACAAATTTGAAGGCTAATAAACGGCAGCCGTCGCCCGTGCACGCAGAGCGGCCAGGAGTCCTGCTCCTGGGGAAGGAGGAAGGGCGCAAGGGCAATGAGCATATCGCCTTGCCCTCGGGGTGTGCGGTTTCTGCTCAGCCTCCTCTTGCAGCCTTGTTTCAAGTGTGGGAATGGCCTCCTGACTCCCAATCCGAAACAACTGCTGAGCACAGAAGGCAGAGCAGGGCCCTGAGAGTCAGAGGAAAATGCTGCTGCGGGGACTGGGGAGCCCCGTTGGGTGACTCCCCAGAGATGTGAGCAGGTGCAGAGGCTGGAACAACAGGTGAGGCATGTGGGACCAGGAGGCCGGGTTGTGGGAAGCAAGGCATTTGTGGGAATCCGGGTTCCCCAGTGACACTGGAACCCTTCCTGCAGTCCCTGATATTTCTGGGGCTCGTCAGGGCTTCCCGTAACAGCCCAGGATTAAGTTTGTTCTCTTCCCTACCCCCAACACCCAGTGCTGCAGGAAAGTCTCTCCCGTGGACGCTGTGGCCTGGGGCTTGGGTGACGACGTGCACGGCTGCCTCCTCGCTGTCACGTGCTCTGCTGGTTCGTCTCCAAGCTGTGCTGCTCATGTTCCAAAGGCTCCCTGGAGGCTTTAGTGAAAAGCCCTTTCCCCGGTGACCTGGAGCGTCTTGCTAGATGGAGCTGGCCAAGCCTGACGTCTTTTCCTGGCCGATGCCTCAGTCCTTACGCAAGTAGGTGCAGCCACGAAAGGCACCTTCGTGGAAATTAGGAACAGAGGATGCCAGGGCTGGGTGTCTCACCAGTGACTGCTGGGCCAGGGAGCAGACCCCGTGCAGACCTGCCCAGGCAAATCTGCTCCCCAAATAGGGTGTACCAGGGGAGAGGGGAGGGCTGCACAGACCCCTGCTTCCAACATGCAGCTCTTCTGGACACTAGGTGGGGAGGAGGTGGGCTGGCATTTCTTTAAGGCCGCTGCCTGCTTTGGACACACTCTCATGGTTTCTCAGCCCGAGGGCCACTAGAGAAAGGTAGAGGGACCAGAGACTGCTGGAGTAAGAGTGCATGCACAAGGGACAGCCCCAGAGAGGTGCCGCCATGCTGCCATGCCTGGGAAATGTGCCTCATGGGGCTTAGGGGTACCATCCACAGTCCCAGCAGCCCCAGCCCCTGCACAGGGGTCACCCGTGGTTTTTATGGGGTCCCGACACCCAGGTACCAGCACACGCTCTTCCATGGAGATCCCATGGAGAGGGATGCCTGCGTGGAGGCCACAGCACTTCTACCAGACCCTGCCACCAGCAGCCAGGCTTGGGAAATGGGGTGGGGGTGGCGGCAGCCTGGCCTGGTCACCGACATTAGCAGTCACCTGCCCAAGGCCATGTGGTGAGGGAGCAGTGAGGAGAGGCCGAAAAGCAAGCTGGGGCCTCACCCGGCCCTGGGTGCCCTCCCAGCCAATATCCAGAGGTGCCCGGCCGGAGGGCCTCACTCACCAGGGCCAGGCCCCAGGTCCCCTCCCCAGCACCCACGGAGGTCATCTTCAGAATTTCAAACGTTTGTCAATGAAGTGCTCCCAATGGAGGCCTCACCAAGCCTCAGTTTGGAAGATCTGAGCAGGTGCTGCTTCCAATTGTGCTTGGCTGCCTGGAGAGTCTCTTCTAAGAAAGTCCCTGCCCCGGGGAGCAGGGGTCAGGTGGTAATATAGCAGTCACCCAGAGAGGAGGCTGGGGCATTGGAGGGCAGAGGAGGAACCAGCCCCGGGCTTGGGGCTAGCAGAGGGGGAGCTGCGTGGGGTTCGCAGCCTTTGCAGGCCCCACCCAGGGCCCTAGTGTTGCTTTAGGAGCTGGGCAGCCACAGCTGGTGGGATGAGAGTTAAGTTCACAAACAGCAGCCTGGCTGCACTCACTGGAGAGCGAGAGTGGGTATGACCCGGGGTGGTGGTGATGCCGACAAGTGGCTGCACCCAAGGACTGTTTAGGAGTGAAAACCAAGCAGATGGTGGGAGATGGGCATGTGGGGAGCAGGGGTGTCCGGGAGCACCCAGGCTTCTGGATGCACAGTGGGAGGAGGATGGTAGAGGGGGACTTGTGGGCCCGGGGCAGGTGTCGAGCAGTGCTGAGTCTCTGGGTCTAGAGCCCAGGAGCCGTTGGGCTGGACATACAAACTGAGAGTCCTCAGCACCTCAAGGACACTAAAGTGACAGCAAGGTGAGAAGAGAGCAGGCCCACAGTGGCCTGCCCTGCCACCAGGGGCGTGAAAACCTGAGACATTCATCCTGTTGGCCTGGCGCCTGCAGCTGGCCCCCTGCCTTGCGTGTCACGGAGGCACTCTGCCTTGAGGGTAGAATGTTCTGGGAAGGCACTGTCTGGTGTTTGGTTAAATGACAGGTCAGGCTGAGCCTTGTGCATTTATGGGAGTTGATACGTGTGTGTATAAATACATATGTACATATACACACATTTATACACATGTGCACACACACATACACACATGTGTATGCATAATATAGTCATTTGCACATGTATACACATACACTTATCTACAGTACGGGTGTATGTATACATATCAATATTTATTTGTAATTTCTGTCCTCTCTCCCTCCTGAATAACCTAGCAAGTTAGACCTTAGCTTTATGCTTTATTCTTCTCTCATCTACCTTTTTTTTTTTGAGATGGAGTCTTGCTCTTTGGCCAGGCTGGAGTGCAGTAGTGCAATCTCTGCTCACTGCAACCTCCACCTCCCGGGTTCAAGCAATTCCCCTGCCTCGGCCTCCTGAGTACAGGTGCTCACCACCATGCCCGGCTAATTTTTTGTATTTTAGTAGAGACAGGGTTTCACCATGTTGGCCAGGATGGTCTCGATCTCCTGACTTTGTGATCCACCCACCTCGGCCTCCCAAGGCGCTGGGATTACAGGCATGAGCCACCACGCCCAGCTCTTTCATCTACCTTTCACTAGTGAGACCATGAAAGGGGACATGTGGAAGCCAAGCCGCTAACAGGCCCATGAATTCCCAACTTAGCGACACTTTGTTTAAGCACAGGGAGATGCAGCTAGGCGTGGCCAGGGCAGACTGCAGACGGGGCTCCTCGGACATTGAGCCACGGCTTTCTTGAACTAGGTCAGACATCAGATGCTGTTTTAAGGAAGAAAGGATGACCCGAAGGAGGGCCTTTGGTTGAGGCCTGGAGGAACAGTGGGGAGGAGGGGCAGGTGATAAAATGAGCAAGTGGGGGGCGGGGCGGGGGCAGCCTTGGGCAGGGCACTGGTGAAGGGCAGTCAGAGAAAAAAGAGTCCCTTCTAAGAAAGTCCACTCTGAGCCCCGCTTTTGAGTAGGATCTCTCGAAGAGTGCAGCGTGGAGCTTGCAAAGGCTTCGCTAGTTAGACCTGGGACGTTGGCCCGAGCATGACAGCAGGAATGGAGAGGGGTGTGCAGAGGGTGACGCAGGAAGGGTAGGACTGCGCCTGGGAGGAGGGGACCGTCACTGGCCCCACAGTCTACAGGCTGCCTCCCAGGCCAGGGCGGTCCAGTCACCTCAGGTCTTTCCGACCCTGTCCTTGGGTACTGTGAGGCTCTCTGCATCACCCCCATACTCACATGTCCTGGACTTGCTGTTTCTGGGGTCTTCCCTTAGCATCTTGCTTGTGGGAGAGGTCAGTCCTGTCTGCACACTGAACCTTGAAGACATCCGTCATGCTGACCCCCGACCCCAAGATGTCCCCTCTGTTGAGAGGGGCTCCAAAGCGGAGTGTAGCCCTCTTCCCTCATTAGCACAGGCTCTGGGCAGGCAGCCTCTGGGACCTTGGCCCCACCAGCCCATCCCCCTTGGCGGAGAGCTCTTGGGGCTCCCTGCCAGCTGCCCAGTGCCCAGCGTTGCCCTAGTAGCAGGGACGGCTTGGGAAGGGTTTTATCTCTGGGAAGGGACTGTCTCCTCTGGGTTTTATTATAAAGGCTGGTTGGTCCCTGGGAAAGTGGAAAAGGAAGATCAGATGACCTGCCTGCATTTTGTTTTCTCTTGGCGAAGGCTGAGCTATCTGATGGCAGGTCCTGAGATCAGTGTCTGGGGCCAGTTCCCAGGGATAGGCTATCCCAGCAGGACCGCAGCACCTGCTGATGCCCCTGCAGCTGCCAGATCCTGGGAGGTGGCATCACTGTGCCTGCCATTAAGGTGGACGTGAGGCAGGACTTCATCCTGGAGCTGGAAGAAGCCTCAGGGTCATTAGTCCTCAGAGTGGCATCAGGCCCACCCTCACCGCACAGGTGGGGCCTCAGGCCTGGGAGCGTGACCGACTGGCCCCCAGTCTTTCCACCAGCCAGGAGTAAGGTCGGGACTAGACTCCTGACTCTCTGACCACCATACCTACAGCCATTCCCTCACTCTCCTTCAATGACCTCAAGTGGGGGCAAAAGAGCAGCTGCCATGACCTCAAGGACTCTCAGATGCATGGCAAATGGCAGGTCTGACCATGCTGGAAAGGGTCCAGGGGAAGGCTGCTGCCTCCATCCTCGGGCCAGGACATGAAGGGGCATCAACGTCAGGGCAGAAAACAGGAGCAATGGGAGGTCCTGAGTGAATCCTGCAACAGAGAAACTCTTGCCTGCACCCTCTCCTCTGTCCCCCCTCCACCACCCCATCCCAATGCCACAGGCTGAACCGAAGACCTGTCTTGATGCCAGAGGGGGCCAGCAATTGCCCAAAGAATGCGGAGCTCCCCCTGGTTTGTTGCTGGGGGCCCTTAATCCCAGTGCTGTGCTGGAGCTGGCTTGTAACATTCAACAGAACCAAGTGTTAAATGTGCTCAGATTTTGTGAGCCAGTTGTAAATATAGGCATTATTCACAATTAATCATATGAACTTATAATCAAATATGTTAACAAACACCCCTTCCCAATGAGTTTTACTACTTTTGCTATTTTCTATGCTTTGAGGGTTACTTGCATCTATTATATCAATGCCGTGGGAAGAGTATATAGTGACAGCTACTGGGCATCTCTTCCCAAGCCCACAATCTGTGACGTCACATTGAAAGCTTGGGATTGGCCATGATAGGAGTATTTACACCATGGAAGTTGGCAAACACTGCAAATCAGAGCTTGTGTTATTGTTTTGTTGATTTTCTAGGCTTAAGAAAGTAATAAAAAATTGTTAATAGTACAGATTCAACTTATAAGTGGGTCATGTCTGGGGCCATTTGTAGCAGTCTGGCTCTAATCGGGAGACAGAAATCACACAGCAGGTTAAACAGGGGAAATTTAAGTTAAAATTATTAACAGTTGTAAAACAGTAAGATAGGCCAGGCGCGGTGGCTTATGCCTGTAATCCTAGCATTTTGGGAGGCCGAGGTGGGCGAATCATGAGGTCAGGAGTTCGAGACCAGGCTGACCAACACAGTGAAACCCCATCTGTACTAAAAATACAAAAATTAGCCAGGCGTGGTGGCAGGTGCCTGTAATCCCAGCTACTCGGGAGGGTGAGGCAGGAGAATCGCTTGAACCCAGGAGGCAGAGGTTGCAGTGAGCCGAGATCATACCCCTGCACTCCAGCCTGGGCAACAGAGCAAGACTGTCTCAAAAAAAAAGAGTAAGATAAAAAGAAGCTCTATGCAGTATCCTAGGGCTGAGGGAGCTACCAAAGTAAAAATGAAGTTGTTAGGGGTTCAGACGTAGCTGGAGAGGGTGTGGTTCAGCCACTGGATAGCAATGAAGTGTAGCCCAGAGCACACAGCTACAGCTGGTTTGGAGTTGGTGCACACACAATAGGCACCCTCTGGAGGGCAGGCAGGGAGCAGGTGATTAGTAACCAAAGGCGTGAACTGCAGTGGGAAACTGAGTGCCCCCTGGGCAGAAGGCCTTCTGGGTGCTGAGGTTGCTTGGGAGGTGGAGAGGTTGCAGAGGAAGTGGCAGGCTGCGTGGTGAGGTCGGAGGCCAGCTGCTGTGTAGGCAGTCACCGCCAGGCATGGCCACAGTCATTGTGTTCTGGCTCTGAGGCTCCGTCCGACTCCACGGGATAGTCTCCGCTTGGCTGACCTTCCTGGAAATGACAGGAAAGTCCTTCCAGCACCGTCTACTGAGAAAGCTTCACATCCTGTTCACTTTAAAGGCAAAATGGTTAAAAGGTTCCAATCTTTGTCCTAAAGCACATATTGAAAGGTGCATTCAGAGCTGAGATGCAATAGATTAAAAACTGCCTGTGTGAGTTTCCTGTGGCTGCTGTAACAAATTACCAAAAACTTGGTGCTTACAACAAGGCACATTTGTCCTCTCACAGTTTTGGAGGTCAGAAGTCCCAAATCAGTTCCAGCAGGATGGAATCAGGGTGCCATGAGGGCCGCTCCCTCCAGAGCCTCCAGGGGAGTCTGTTTCCTTGCCTTTTCCAGCTTCTAGAGCTGCATTCCTTGGCTCGTGGCCCCTTCCTCCGCCTTCAAAGGCAGTGGCTTAGCGTCTTCAGAATTCTCTCCACGCTGTCTTCTCATGGCCGTCTCTTCTATGTCAGATTTCCCTCTATCCTCTCTTATCAGGACATTTGTGATTGCATTTGAGACCCACCCATGTAATCCAGGATAATGTCTCCTTCTCAAGATCCTCAACTCAATCACATCTGCAAAGTCCCTTTTGCCACATAAGATAAATTTGCAGGCTTCATAGATTCAGATCTGCATATATTATTTGAGGGCCATTATTTAACCTACTACACTGATGCACCCCTATATTGTGACAAGCAAAAAAATTGAGGATTTATTCTTCCAGTACTTAAAAACTGTGGCCTGATTGATTCAGCAAGGAAGTCACTTGTGACACTGATGAATAAGTGAACTTCTGATATTCGCCTTCATTGTCTCACTTTTACTTGTTAACATAAATGAAAATATCAGCCTCATGAAAATGAAACGAAATGAAAATAGCCAACCCTCATGTGTAAAGCACACTTAGTCATCATATGCAAACAGACATAGGCTGTAGATACAAGAGTTTGGAAAAACTCAACAAAGGCATTCTGTGAGGATCAACCAACTATATGCAGCTTATAATAAAGGATATTGTATCATTATGTTTTGTTGTACATTCTTTATATCAGTAACATAATAAATTATCTCTTCATTTATATGTGTATGTACACCACACACACACACACACACACACACACACACACACACAATCTTTCCCTCCAGAGGGCCAGCTGTTGAGCATTTATCAGCCCACCACTGCTTAATACTTATTTCCAGTAGGGAGGTAGAGGGAGCCTAAGGCCCCTGAAAAGGTAACGTGCTCTTTGCACCTGAGGGTGGACCTTGCAGTCCCAAGCTCTATGATGAGCCTGTCACCCACCGTGGTCAGCTACCTCCATCCACAGATGGTTAAATGGATCTGGATCAACCACCTCCAAGGATGCCTGTGTTTCAGCGGAAGATGAGGCTGTGAGTTTTCTGCATTTCTTCCCAGTACAATCCATCGATGAGGGGTTGTTGTTCCCTCTGTCTTCACTGCCTGTGGCTGCCCTATGCCAGGTTACTATCACCCCCATGTTCCCACCCAACACAAACCTGCAGCTTCCTGCCTGACTTCCTGGACCTCTCGTCTGGCCTGCCTTTCCTTTCTTTTCCTTTTTTTTTTTTTTTTTTTTTTGAGATGGAGTCTCACTCTGTTGCCCGGGCTAGAACACAGTGGCACCATCTCGGCTCACTGCAGCCTCTGCCTCACAGGTTCAAGCAATTCTCATGCCTCAGCTTCCTGAGTAGCTGGGATTACAGGTCTATACCAGCACGCCCAGCTGATTTTTTTATTTTTACTTTTTTTAGTAGAGACGGGGTTTCCCTATGTTGGCCAGGCTGGTCTCAAACTCCTGATCTCAGGTGGTCTGCCCACCTCAGCCTCCCAAAGCGCTGGGATTACAGGCATGAGCCACCACGCTCAGCCGCCTTTCTTTTCTTGAATGAACAGTTGACAAGATCAATGGGACCTAACCTGGGGTTGGGTGGGCCTTGGGCTGCCATTTCCGATTGTGCCCTTTCTGTTTTTAAAAGTACCTAGACACAACTGGATGCAGAGCTCATTCAAAAGGCCTTCAGGACAAGGGGGAAAGATTTTGTAAGGAATGGAGGGAGCATCATCAGTGGAAAGCCTGCCTCCACTTCCCATCCCTGTGATCATGACAGACATCACTAGCTGATCACTGACCATGGCATTCTTTCCCACAGAGTGTGAACTTGGCCTTTACATCCTTCTCCGCAGAGCACTGCAAGCAGCCAGTCCCACTGGAACATAAGATGAAGCTTTTGTTCCCATGGCTGGATACACTTTGGATCTTGGAATGCAATAATTACTTCAGCTGGATCTGGTTCTTGGAGTACTTGGGCAGGGCTCTGCCTCATGCCATGGTCCTACAAGATATGTGAGGAGCTGGACATCTTTGTGTAGCCCTCCTCCAGAGGCAAGTGGATTCCTTCCATAACCCAGAGAAGGCCGCTTGGGAATGAGGCTGAGAAGCCAGACTTTTTGGCACACAAAGAAAAAGGGAGTTTTCAAAGTTGCTGCAAATCATGCAGGAAGAGAAAACAGGACATTAGTGGACACTGATTCTTCCCCTCTGCTGAACTCTGAGTCCAGTTTAAATCTTTAATAACATAACACATGGAGAAAATTGCTTATATAAAATGATCACCTTTCTTTTAAAAAAAAAATTATAGAGACTGGGTCTTGCTCTATTGCCCATGCTGGAGTGCAGTGGCTTGATCATAGCTCACTGCAGCTTTGAACTGTTAGGCTCATATGATCCCCATGTCTCTGTCTCCTGAATAGCTGGGACTACAGGTGGACACTACCATGCCTAATTTTTTAGTGTTTTTTTTTTGAGATAGGATCTTGCTATGTTGCCCACGCTGGTCTTGAACTCCTGGTCTCAAGCAATTATTCTGCCTCAGCCTCCCAAAGTGCTGGGATTACAGGCATAAAACACCACACTCAGCCAGAAGAAATTGTCATCTTTCTAAAATCAAACTTCTCTTATATTCTGGGAACCTACTGAGGAAGGCACAGATTTATCCTCTAGATGCCAGAAGGCTAGAATTGGGAAAGCTTCGAAGCTTAAACAGGGCAAAGCTTAGGTCATAGAAGAATGTATTATCTATTGCTATGCAACAAATTACTCTAAAACTTTAAAAACACAAACATTTATTATCTCTCAGTTTTTCTGGGTGAGAATCTGGGTATGGCTTTGCTTGCTGCTTCTGACTCAAGGTCTCTCAACTGTCAAGGCTGCAATCAAAGCGTCGGCGGGGGCTGCAGTCTCATCTGAAGGCTTGCCTGGGGAGAACACACTTCCAAGCTCACTGCCATGGTGGATGGAAAGCCTCAGGGGTACTGCAATTGAAGGGAGAAAATGGCCAACTTGAGCCAGGGTGCAATGACATCAAGAGGCCTGGGAGCTGAGGAGGAAAGACTAAGGAGCCTGAGGAATGGATGTGTGTCTAGAAGAGAGCTGGAAGAGTACATGGTCCTGGGAGCCTCCTGGGGAAAGTGCTTTAAGTAGGAGGCAGAGACCAACTGGTTCCCATGGTGCCAATGAGTCATGTGAGATAAGGACTGAGAGTTGACATTAGGAGTGGCAGTGGAGGGGCATGTAGTGACTTTGACTAGAGCCATTTCCATGGGATGAGGAGGGTGAGGGAAGCTGACTAGTGTGGGCTCAGTTTATGCTGGAGGAGAGGACTGGGAGAATAATGCTCCTTCATGTTCCTCAGTTATGCTGTAAAGGGGAACGAGAAGCAGTAGCCGGAGAGGACTGGGGGAAGGGGCATCTAGGTTTCATCCATGCATCTGATGGGAATGATCCTGCAAAGGGGAAATGAACAATGCAGGCGAGAGAAGCAAGCCCTGCTGGACACATCCTTGAGTAGGCAGAAGCCAATGTCTGGTGCGTAGGCAGAGGGCTGGCTTTAGGTGGGAAGGATGGGTGGGAAGATGAGCCGGCGCAGAAGGGGTAGGGGGGGCTTGCAGAAGCACTTTCTGATGGTGTCTGTCTCTTCACTGAAATGGGAAGCCAGGTTGTCATTGTAGCCACCTCCCAGTGGGGCAAAGAGGAGGGAGTGAGATGCCTCATGAAAAGCAATGCTTGGGGTCTGGTGTAGAGTAATAACTCAGTAAATCCATTGTCTTCTTGCTTACCTCTAAGTTATAGTGGTCACATTTTCCAGACCAAATATCTGAACCTGGAATCTGGCAGGTGCCTTAGGGGCCAATGGGTGTGACTGATTGAAAAATCAGAATGTCTCAGAAACACCTAGACTTTTAATTTCCAAACAACAGACATGATAAGCATCCAGGGCCTGTCATGTATATTATGGAACCTAATGCCACTTTCTTTGGCCCTTTTCCAAAGCAGATGATATCCCAGCACCAGGGAAAATGGTTTCAATATCAAGTTGGGTCAGCAGCATCTTTCTACCTATTTCTGTCTTCGTGGTCTTTATATTTGAAATAATCATTACTATTTTATGCATTCTCTCCCCATCCTGCATTACAGAAGGAACGTTCCTAACAAATGTTTTATGTTTCAACTGCTAGGAGATTGTATTTTTGGAATAAAATTTTAGTTATCCTTTCATTTTTTGATCCTGTAGATACATACAAATTTAGAAACTCTGAAAGAACACCTTAATTTATATTCTGTGCCTATGTGGGTGAGGGAAGAAGAGGCTGTTTGGTATATATTATATTTTTAGGTTTCTAAATCTCTCTTCTTTTTTGCAAATGTGATGGAATGTAACATTTACCAGAAACTGAGAATTCCCGAGGCAGTAGCCACAGCAGCAACAGTAACTCTAAGCTGGAGATGGTCTGCTCTGGTGCCAGAGAGGCCAACCCTTGACTCTACTCTCTCGTGATCAATCAGCTGGAAAATCACCAATCCATGGTCCTCCCTTCCCATAAGTCACAGTCTGAGTATGGCGCCTGTGGCTGGAACCCTTACGCTCTCCTTTGGGGTGTCTGGGTACCACTCTGTCTGACCCATGCTCCTGGGCATTCTGGAAGTCGGGACTCTGCCTTCCTTACCTGTCTGTGCTTGGAACTCAGAGGATCCTTGTTATGTAGTAGGTGTAGTGGACATTGGTCAGTAGGGAGGCCTATCATCTTTTTACAAGTGTTCTGGACGTTTTCCCAACCCCCCACTTTGTCAACCCTGCCTTTCACACTGACATCTTTTCCCAGCCTGATTTGGCACCTGCCCGTCAGACACCACGTGAGTCTGTGGCTCAGAATGGGGTCCGGGACGCACCACACAGGGTGGGCATCCGTGTGGAGGATGCAGGAACAGCATGGTGGAGGCAGGGTGGCCTTGAGGGCAGTAAGGCCGGCTTTGCCATTCTGTGGTTCGAGGCACAGCCCAGAGCTGAGTCCTTCAATCCTCCCCGACAGAACTGTGAGATTTCTCAAACTAATCAATAAATCCCTTCCTGCTGAAACCAAATTGATTGGCTTCTGTTGGTTCCAACCAGGCCCCTGGCCAGTGCCATGGATGTCTACGGACCCAAAGAAAGGCCTCCACATGAGCAGATCCAGCTGTGTGGGGCCCAACGCTTCTATCGTTGAAAGATCCTACGAAGTAAAAGAATATAAAGTTTTACAAACAAAACTGTATACAAAGGTGAATATTTAATGAGAAAATAAATCACAAGAAATTATAAATTTTAAACCTCAAATATCTTATAAAATTTTAAAAATTAATTTTCTACTTTAACGTACCTCTAGGACACTTCTTTCTTATGCTTTTGACAATATTTTGCAATGGCATTTTCTATAGAGAGAATTAAAAGATAAATGAGGCTTTCCTTTAACACTATTCCGTAAAATTTGATTGATTGATAGATTGATTGATTTTGAGATGGAGTTTTACTCTTGTTGCCCAGGCTGGAGTGCAATGGCATAATCTTGGCTCACTGCAGCCTCCGCCTCCTGGGTTCAAATGATTCTCCTGCCTCAGACTCCCGAGTAGCTGAGATTATGGGCGTATGCCACCATGCCTGGCTAATTTTTTATATTTTTAGTAGAAATGGGGTTTCACCATGTTAGCCAGGCTGGTCTCGAACTCCTGACCTCAGGTGATCCACCTGCCTCAGCCTCCCAAAGTGCTTGGATTCCAGGCGTGAGGCACCACGCCCGGCCTAAAATTTGATTTTTTTTTATTGATAGTTTAGAAAAGTTTTCAGCTTCATACCTTGTCATTAACAAAATGTCATGTAAAGTTTTGGATTATTTCAAACTTAGAGAAATCTTTATCCAGTTTCTGAGATAGCTGAGCTGTGAGATTTCAGGACACTTGAGCAATGGCCAATCTGAAATATATGTTTTTTGTTTGTTTGTTTGTTTTTGTTTTTTGTTTTTGTTTTTTGTTTTTTGTTTTTTGTTTTGAGACAGTCTCACTCTGTCACCCGGGCTGGAGTGCAGTGGCGTGATCTCAGCTCACTGCAACCTCTGCCTCCCGGGCTCAAGTGATTCTCCCGCCTCAGCCTCCCACGTAGCTGTGATTACAGATGCGCGCCACCATGCCCAGCTAATTTTTTGTATTTTAGTAGAGATGGGGTTTCACCATGTTGCCCAGGGTGGTCTCGAACTCCTGAGCTCAGGCAATCAGCCTGCCTCAGCCTCCCAAAGTGCTGGGATTACAGGTGTGAGCCACCGCGCCCAGCCTGAAGTAAACTTTGAACTGATAACGTTTGTTATCCAATTAGTCATCAATATTTTCTTGCTACATTGCCCAGCAAGTCAACACAGTGGGCAGTAAGGAAATTTTGAAACATTTTTATACCAGATAACTTCCAATAATTTAACTATAGATGGAAATGAGTATGAATCACATAAACACATCTCATTAAACCTGAATTAAATGTATCCCCTGCTCCCTTCCCCTTAATGAATGCCCAAACTGTACATAGTCACTTCAAAAATTACCCAACAAGGGGGGACATATGACAGAGAGGATATCAGAATGGCAACAAAAAGTAGTCACAACCAACTACAAATAAAATCCCTTATTCTTGTAGATTGTATAACATGTGTAACCATGTGAACTAGGGATTCGGAAAGGCCCATGAAAGTGGGGGGGTTCTGAAACATGCTCAGCATCACTCTAATTCTACCTCTATCTCCAAAATAATAATGATAATAATAATATTTAATACAGCAATTTGTTCTGAGACTTGTGTAAGAATCAAACCACAAAGAGTTGATTTAGTACCCTGAAATTCTCAGTAAGTTGTCTTATGTTTTCATGGGTTTTATGTCATGGTGCTGTATCCTAACTCTAAAGTAAAATTTGGATAGTTTCTGCCCTGCAATTTCTCCTCAGAAGCAAAGCAATATAATGTGGTCGTGGAGATCTGCAATATATTTAAAGAGCAGCCTCTTTGTAGTGTGATAAATCAACTTAGGTACCCAATCCTGGGTAGATACAGGAAAATTCACACCTGAAAATCCAAATTGTCCAGGAAGATGGCATAGACATACTATCCCTACTCCTTTTACTAAGTGCAATGAAAAACATGGGTTATTATGAATAAAAGCAGCATAAGAAGACTCCAAAAGATTGAGGGAAGAAGGCAATGGACCAGGGACCTCAGGACCCAGGGAATGACTATGATGAGTTCCCTGGGCTCTCCTTTTGTATCACATGTCTCAGACGTGGAGCTTGAAGAAGCAGGCAAACTGGAAACACCAATGGCTACAGACAACAACAACAACAACAACAAAAACAACAAAAGCCTTCTCTCTTTAATCAAAGGACCAGGAAAGGGGAAGCCTAGAAGGACAGAAAACGTTTAGTCCGTGACTGCTGCTCCAGCCAAACTCTACAGAAAAACCTTGGCACCTTCCACCCATGCTGAATGGGTGAGCCTAGACTTCCACCCTCATCAGGCTGCAGAGCAAGGTGCTCCAGCTCCCGTGAGGCAGAGGTGTCAGAGATGGCTGTGCCGGAAGCTGGGGCTTTCATCTATGCTAAGCAGTTATGAGGCACCCCCTCCCACCTGCAGTGTCAGCAGAGGCCACGTGGAGAACAGTGGTGAAACACTCCTGCCCGTCCCAGCCAGGGCTAGTAGGCAGCTGGAATTCCCACCACTGCCAGCAATAACAAGGAGTCTTTTCCCTTCTCAGTGTCAATGGAGGCCAGAAGGGAATCTGCACTTGACAATAACAAGGCAGTGACTTCTCTTCATTTGCAGTAGTGTCAGAGAAAGCCAGCTAAAACAGAAGGGTTAAATAAGATTCAAGCCCTCATAACATAATACTCAAAGTGTCTGGGTTCCAGGTGAAAATCACTTGTTATACGAAGAACCTGGAAAATCTCAACTTAAATGAAAAAAAAAACAATAGACACTAACACTGAGATGACAGAGATGTTAGAATTATCTGACAAAGATTTTTCAAGCAGCCATGATAAAAATGCTTCAATGAGCAATTACAAACACATTTGAAATGAGTGAAAACTGAAAAAGTCTCAGTAAGAAATGGAAAATCTCAAGAAAGAAAAGACATGCAGAAAAAAATGGAAGAAAAAAAAGAACTTAAAAATAGGGCATTGGGAATAAAAAGCTCAGTGGATGGGGTCAACAGCAGAATGGAGGGTCCAGAAGAAGAAAACCGGTGAACCTGAAGACAGAACAATGGAAATGACCCAAATCCAAACCACAGGGACAAAGTCGACTGCAAAAAAGGAAGCATCGTTTCAGTGACCTGGAGGACTGTGTAATAGAAGATCTAACATTTGTGTTATCAGAATCCCAGAAAGAAAGGGAAAGGGGTGTAGCTTAATAAGCACTTGAAGAAATAACTGCTGAAAAAAAAAAAAACCCAAACTTGGCAAAAGACAGAAACTTGGCAAAATACAGATTCAAAAAGCTGAGGGAGCTCCAAAACGAATAAATTAAAGGAAATCCATGCCAAGATGCATCATAATCAAACTTGTGAACACTAAAGACAAAGAAAAAAAGCTTGAAAGCAGCAAGAGAAAAACATCTTATCTATAGAGAAAAAAAAACAATCTAAAAAAGAACACTTCTCATTAGAAACCATGGAGGCTAGCTAGAAGCAAGTGGCACAACATTTAACAAGTGCCGAAAGAAAAGAACTGCCAACGCTGTCATGCAAAGACTACCCAGGATGGCTACATGGTAGAAAGGACAGCTTTATTGGCGATACCAATTTGTAAACTGGGAAGAGACAGTCTCTGGTGTGGACTGAAGGTGCTCTCTCTTTGAAGAGGAAAAGGGAAGGTTAGGTTTTATGTCTTACAGAGCCTGTATCACACAATAGAGTCAAACATATTCAGCAGATTTAGGGGGAAAGCCGTTCATATTAATGAGGGAAGTTGGGCACATGTGCAATAGGTAAACACATACGTAATATATATCCCATGTTCACTTTGGGGCAGGCTTTTAGCATTAAAATAGGGTGGAATTTGGCTCTTTACATCACAAGGTGAAGTATAGGGAGCAAACACCATTTGTATGCAGTCTCTATTAGCTGCTGAAACTGGCTTAAGGTCTGCAGTTGCTTATCAGGAAATAATGTCTGTAAGGCCAGTCTTCTGTCCATTCAAAGTTGTAGTGGTCTGGATTGTAAATCAAAGTTAAGAAGGGCCTGAGAATTTGCCCCATAGCTCCTATTGTTAGGGAGTTTAGCAAGAGTGATTTTCTTGTGGTTGCATGGTTGAGAAAGTTCCCATGCCAGCTGAGCCTTTTACCCTCGACCTGAAGGTAACTCACCTTAACCTTGGGGTCCATCTTAGTTGATAAAGGGGCATCTATTTTGATCTCTTAGGCCCCAACCCAAAATTCTATATCTAGAGAAAATACCCTTAAGGAATTAGGGGGGAATCAAGTCATTATCAAATAAATGAGAACCGAGAAAATTTGTTGCCAGGAGACCTACCATAAGAGAGTGGCTAAAGGAAAATCTCAAACAAAGAAAGTGATAAAAGACGAAATCTTAGAACATCAGGAAAGAAGAAGGAACAATGGAATGAGTGGAGATCGAGGTTAAATATACTACATTTTTCTTCACATCTTGAGTTTTCTAAATTATGTTTGAGAGTTGAAATAAAAATTATAACATCATTGATGAAGTTTTAAATGTGCTATAGAAGAAATAGTTACTTATACTATAAGTGGTATAGGACAGAGAGATGTAAGGGAAGGTAAGATTAATATACTTCATTCAAATTGGCAAAATGTTGACATCAGTAGAATAATAAGTTATGTATATATAATTTAATATCCAAAACAACCACTTAAAAACTATACAGATATTCACTAAAATAGAGGAAAAAAAGATTCACTTAAAAACACTATAGGTAAATAAAAATACAAGTCTAAAAAATGTTTGCTTAACTCACTAGAAAGCAGGAAAATGAAAGCAGAGACACTGGGGATCTGGGAGGGAAAATGGCAGATAGGAGGCAGGACTAACTTGCAGCTCCCACTTGGATGGACACAGCAGTGTGTGGAGACCCACATCGTGAACTTTGACTCCAAGAACTACTGCAGGAACATTCCAGCAGAGCTGAGATAATCCACAGACCCTTTGAAGGAGATGGATTGCAGCCGAAGGCTCCGTGGGACAGCAGAGGAACTCCAAAGACAGAGGACATAATATATCTTGGGAGCTCTATGGCCCCACCCACCTCCTGATCCTCCCTGTACTGCTGTAGCTGATGCGATCTTGAAAGCACCGCCTCCTGGCAGGAGGCCAACCATCACAAAACCAGTGCACTTAATAAAAATACAAACAAGGACCCTCACAGAGTCTTCTTCACTCCTCTGCTACCTCCATCAGAGCAGGTGCTGGTATCCGTGACTGAGAGACCTGAAGATGGATCACATCACAGGACTCTGCAGACACTCCCCAGTACCAGACCAGAGCCCAGTAGCTCTTCCAGGTGGCTAGATTCGGAAGGAAATAACAAGCACTGCAGTTTGGCTCTCAGGAAGCCTCATTTCTAGGGAAAAGGGGAAAGCAGCACATTAAGGGAGCACCCCATGGGACAAACTAATCTGAACAGTGGCCCTTGAGTCCCAGATCTTCTCCCGATATAGTCCACCCAAATGAGAAGGAACCAGAAAAACAATTCTTATACTATGACAAAACAAGGTTCTTTAACACCCCCAAAAGATCACACTAGCTTACCAGCAATGGGTCCAAACCAACATGAAATCTCTGAATTGCCAGAAAAAGAATTTAGAAGGTCAACCATTAAGCCAATCAAGGTGGCACCAGAGAAAGATGAAGTCCAACTTAAAGAAATCAAAAAAAAGATACTGAATATGAATGGAAAAATGTCCAGTGAAATAGCACAAATAAAAAACAATCACAACTCTGGAAATAAAGGACAAACTTAGAGAACTGCAAAATGCACTAGAAAGTCTTAACAAGGGAACTGAACAAGTAGAAGAAAGAACTTCAGAGCCAGAGCACAAGGCTTTCAAATTAACCCAATGTGGCAAAGACAAAGACAAAAGAATTTAAAAAAATAATCAAGGGCTCCAAGAAATTTGGGGTTATGTTAAATGACCAAACCTAAGAATAATTGGTGTTCCAGAGGAAGAAGGGAAATCTACAAGTTTGGAAAACATATTTGAGGGAATAGAGGAAAACTTCCCCAGCCTTGCTAGAGATCTAGACATCCAAATAGAAGAAGCTCAAAAAATGCCTGGGAAATTCATCACAAAAAGATCATCAGATTAAACCATCCTGCAACTCTTGATCATGGTGGATTATCTTTTCAATATGCTGTTGGATTCAGTTAACTAGTATTTTGTTGAGGATTTTTCCATCTATGTTCATCAGGGATATTGGTCTGTAGTTTTGTTGTTGTTGTTGTTATGTCTTGTCCTGATTTTGGTATTAGGGTGATACTGGCCTAGGCACATAGTCATCAGGTTATCTAAAGTCAAGATAAAGGAAAACAATCTTAAGAGCTGTGAGGCAAAAGCATCAGGTAATCTATAAAGGAAAATCTATCAGATTTCTCAGCAAAAACCCTACAAACTAGAAGGGATTGGGGTCCTATCTTTAGCCTCCTTAAACAAAAAAATTATCAGCCAAGAATTTTGTATCTGATGTAACTAAGCTTCGTAAATGAAGAAAAGATACAGTCTTTTTCAGACAAACAAATGCTGAGAGAATTCACCACTACCAAGCCTGCACTACAAGAACTGCTAAAAGGAGCTCTAAATCTTGAAACAAATCCTCAAAATACACCAAAATAGAATCTCCCTAAAGCATAAATCTCACAGGACCTATAAAACAATGACACAATGAAAAAAAAAAAACAAGGTATTCAGGCAACAAATAGCATGATGAATAGAATAGTACCTTATATTTTAATACCCTCAAAATCATGCAAATACATGGAAATTAAACAACCTGCTCCTGAATGATCTTTGGGTCAACAATGATATCAAGATGGAAATTTAAAAGCTCTTTGAACTGAGTGATAATAGTGACACAACCTATCAAAACATTTGGGATACAGCAAAGGCAGTGCTAAGACGAAAGTTCATAGCATTAAATGCCTACATCAAAAAGCATGAAAGAGCATGAATAAACAATCTAAGGTCACACTTCGAGGAGCAAGAGAAACAAGAACAAACCAAACCCAAACCCAGCAGAAGAAAATAAATAATCAAGATCAGAGCAGAACTAAATGAAATTGAAACAAACAACACAATAAAAAAATGAAACAAAAATCTGGTTCTTTGAAAAGATAAATAAAATTGATAGACCATTAGTGATATTAACCAAGAAAAGAGAGAAGAGGACTTATATTCCAAATAAGCCCAATTAGAAATATAAGGGGAGATATTACAACTAACCCCACAGAAATGCAAAAGATCATTCAAGGCTACTATAAACATCTTTATGTGTGTAAACTAGAAAACCTAGAGAAGATGAGTAAATCCTGGAAATATACAACCCTCCTAGATTAAACCAGGAAGAAACAGAAGCTCTGAACAGACAAATAACAAGCAGTGAGATTGAAATGGTGATTAAAAAGTTGCCAAAAAAAAAAGTCCAGGACCAGACAGATTCACAGTTGAATTCTATCAATCAGATATTCAAAGAATTGGTACCAATTCTATTGAGAGTATACCAAAGATAGAGAAAGAGGGGATCCTCCAAAAACATTCTATGAAGCCAATATCACACTAACACCAAAATCAGGAAAAGACATAACAAAAAAAATAACTACAGACAAATACCCCTGATGAACATAGATGCAAAAATCCTCAACAAAATTCTAGTTAACTGAATCCAACAGCATGTGAAAAAGAGTCCACCATGACCAAGTGGGTTTTACAGGAGGGATACAGGGATGGTTTAATAGCCACAAGTCAGTAAATGTAATACACCACATAAACAGAATTAAAAATAATAAGCACATAGTCACTCAAGAGACACAGAAAAAGCATTTGACAAAATCCAGCATCCCTTTTGGTTAAAACCCTCAGCAAAATCGGCATAGAAGGGACATACCCTAAGGTAATAAAAGCCATCTATGACAAACCCACAGCCAACATTATACTGAAGGGGGAAATTTGAAAGCATTCCCCATGAGAAGTGGAACAAGACGAGGATGCCCACTTTCACCACTTCTATTCAACATAGTACTGGAAATCCTAGCCAGAGCAATCAGACAAGAGAAAGAAATAAAGGGCATCCAAATCAGTAAAGAGGAAGTCAAACTGTCACTATTTGCTGATGACATAATTGTATACCTAGAAAACCCTAAAGACTCATCCAAAAAGCTCCTAGAAGTGGTAAATGAATTCAGCAAAGTTTCAGGATACAAAATTAAGGTGCACAAATCAGTAGCCCTGCTATACTCCAACAGCAACCAAGCTGAGAGTCAAATTAAGAACTCAACCCCTTTTACAGTAGCTGCAAAACAAAACAAAACAAAACAAAACTTGGGACTATACTTAACCAAGGAGGTGAAAGAGCTCTACAGGGAAAACTACAAAACACTGCTGAAAGAAATCATGGAAGACATAAACAAATGAAAACACATTCTATGCTCATGGGTGGGTAGAATCAATATTGTGAAAATGACCATACTGCAAAAAGCAACCTATAAATTCAATGCAATTCCTATCAAAATACCACCATCATTCTTCACAGAACTAGAAAAAAAAATCCTAAAATTCATATGGAACCAAAAAAAAAGAGCCTGCATAGCCAAAGCAAGACTTAGCAAAAAGAATAAATCTGGAGGCATCACATTACTTGACTTCAAACTATACTATAAGGCCATAGTCACCAAAACGGCATGGTACTGGTATAAAAACAGGCATATAGATCAGTGGAACTGAATAGAGAACACAGAAATAAAGCCAAATACTTACAGTTATCTAATTTTTGAGAAAGCAAACAAAAACATAAAGTGGGGAAAGAACACCTGATTCAATAAATGGTGCTGGGATAATTGGCAAGCCACATGTAAAAGAATGCAACTGGATCCACATCTCTCACCTTATACAAAAATCAACTCAAGATGGGTCAAAGACTTAGATCTAAGACCTGAAACCATAAAAATTCTAGAAGATCACACCGGAAAAACCCTTCTAGACATTGGCTTAGGCAAAGAGTTCATGACCAAGAACCCAAAAGCAAACACAACAAAAACAAAGATAAATAGATGGGACTTAATTAAACTAAAAAGCTTCTGCACAGTGAAAGAAATAATCAGCAGAGTAAACAGACAACACACAGAGTGGGAGAAAGTCTTCACAATCCATACATTTGACAAAGGACTAATATCCAGAATCTATAAGGAACTCAAACAAATCAGCAAGAAAAAAACCAACAGTCCCATCGAAAAGTGGGTTAAGGACATGAACAGACAATTTTCAAAAGAAGATATACGAATGGCCAACAAACATATGAAAAAATGCTCAACATTACTAATTATCAGGGAAATGCAAATCAAAGCCGCAATGTCATCCTTACTCCTGCAAGAATGGCCATAATCAAAAATCATAAAGTAATAGATGTTGGTGTGGTTGTGGTGAAAAGGGGACATTTTTACACTGTTGGTCAGAACGTAAACTAGTACAACCACTGTGGAAAACAGCGTGGCAATTCCTTAAGAACTAACGTAGATCTACTGTTTGATCCAGCAATCCCACTCCTGGGTATCTACCCAGAGGAAAAGAAGTCATTATACGAAAAAGATACTTGCACACGTATGTTTATAGCAGCACAATTTGTAATTGCAAAAATCTGGAACCAGCCCAAATGTCCATCAGTCAACAAGTGGATAAAGAAGATGTGGTATGTATATGCCATAGAATACCACTCAGCCATAGAAATGCTCAGCATTTGCAGCAACCTGGATGGAAGGGCAGGCCATTATTCTGAGTGAAGTAACTCAGGAATGGAAAACCAAATATTGTATGTTCTCACTCACAAGTGGGAGCTAAGCTATGGGGACACAAAGACATAAGAATGATACAGTGGAATTTGGGGATTTGGGGGAAAGAGTGGGAGGGGCTGAGGGTAAAAGACTACACATTGGGTACAGTGTACACTGCTCAGGTGATGGGTGCACCAAAATCTCAGAAATCACAAATCACCCCTAAAGAACTTATTCATGGCTGGGCGCGGTGGCTCACGCCTATAATCGCAGCACTTTGGGAGGCCGAGGAGGGCTGATCACGAGGTCAGGAGACCGAGACCATCCTGGCTAACACCATGAAACACCGTCTCTACTAAAAATACAAAAAATTAGCCGGGCATGGCGGCGGGCACCTGTAGTCCCAGCTACTCGGGAGGCTGAGGCAGGAGAATGGTGTGAACCCGGGGGCAGAGCTTGCAGTGAGCTGAGATTGTGCCATTGCACTCCAGCCTGGGCGACAGAGCGAGACTCCATCTCAAAAAAAAAAAAAAAAACTTATTCATGTAATCATACACTATCTGTTCCCCCAAAGCCTTTTGAAATAAAAGAAAACAGAGAAAGTAAACAGAAGTAACAGGAAATGAAAAATAAAAACCCCAACATATCAATACTTAGGTCAAATGTAAATAATGTGATGATTGATTAGGAAACAAATTGGCAGAATGTATGAGAAAACATGATTCAATAACATGTTCTCAAAAAGAAATTCACTTCAAATTAATGATACAGGTAGGTTGAAAGTAAAAGAGTGGAAAAAGATATTGCATGCAATATCAACAAAAGACAGCAGGCGTGGCTATGTTGATAGCAAAGAAAGTAGACTTTAGAGAAAATAAAATTACCAAAGACAGACAGGGAAATTACAATTATAAAAGGGTTAATCCAACAAGAAGACATGGCAATCCTAAATGTGCATGTACCAAACAAAAGAGCTGCAAAAATATGTGAAATAAAAACTGATAGAACTAAGGGAGAAACACACACACCCACAATTATATTTGGAGATTTCAATACCCCTTTCTCAACAATTGATAGAACAACTAGAGAAAAAATTAGCAAAGACATGGAAGAACTCAACAACACCATCAACTGACAGGATCTCTAACATTTGCAGAACGCTCTACCCAGCAACAGCATAATACATATCGTTCTAGTGCCCACAGAACATATAGCCACATAGATCATATTCTGGCCTATTAAAATAAAAACTTAGTAAATAAAAGATTGAAATAATACAGGGTGTTTTTTTCAAGCACAGTGGAATCAAACTAGAAATCAATAACGGAAAGATAGTGTGAAAATGTCTAAATACTCAGAAATTGAACAACATACTTTCAAATAATCCTTGGATCAAAGAGGAAGCTACCAGGGAAAATTCAAACAAAACCCAAAAACAATGAACTGAATGAAATGAAAATACAACATATTAAAATTTGTGGGATGCAGCTAAATAACTAGCAGGCAAATATTTAAACACAAAATGCTTCCTTTAGAAATGAGGAAATGTCTTATAATAATCTAAGCTCTCACTTCAAAAGCTAGAAAAAAAAAAGCAAAATAAAGCCAAAGCATGTAAAAGTAAGGAAATAATAAAGATAAGAGCAGAAATAAATAAACGTGAGGACAGAAAAATACAGAGAAAAATCGAATAAACCAAAAGCTGGTTCTTTGAAAAAAACAATAAATAGATTTTTTCAAATAAACAACTGAATAATCAATAAAATTAATCCAAAAAGATGAAATAAAGATCAATAAAATTGACACATCTCTAACAAGACTAACAAGGGAAGAGACAAATTACCAATATTAATCAATACCAATCTATAGAAAATCAATCAATACCAATCAAAGAGTAGATATCACTACAGACTGCAGATATCAAAATGAAAATAAAAGAATATTACAAACAATCCTACACACACAAACTTGACAACTAAGATGAAATAGACCAATTCTTTGAAATGTACCAGCTATAGCGATTCACCCAATATTAATTAGATAATTTGAATAGCTCTGTAACTATCAAGAAACTGACTTTTAAAAAAAATTAATCGACAAGTTTTTAGAGCAGGTTTATGTTCATAGCAAAATTGAGTAGCAAGTACAGAGAGTTCGTATATTTACTGTCTCATAACACATGCACAGCCTCCTCTGCTGTGACCGTCTCCTCCCCTTACCCATCAAAATAGTAGGTTTGTTACAATCAATGAACCTACACTGAGACATCATTATTACTAAAAGTCCATACTTCATATTAAAATTCACTGTTGGTATTCTACATGTATGGATCTTGACAAATGTGTAATGACATATATGCACCCTTCCATTACCACAGAAAACAGTTTTACTGCTCTAAAAATTTTGTACTCCACCTATTCAATATATATATTTTTTGGCCCCCTGGTAACAACTCTCTCCATTGTTCTGCCTTTTCCAGAATGCTATGCAGTTGAAATCATACAGTGTGTAGCCCTTTCAGACTGGCTTCTTTCAGTTGGTAATATGCATCATTTTGTCTCTTCCATGTCTTTTCATGGCTTAATAGCTCACTTCTTTTTAATGCTGCGTAATATTACATTGTGTAGATGTACCACAGTTTATTTATCCATTCACCTACCGAAGGACATCTCTGTTTCCAAATTTTGGCAAGTATGAATAAAGCTGGTATAAACATCTGTGGGCAGGTTTTTGTATAGACAAAATGTTTAATTCATTTGGGTAAATACTAGAGAGCATGATTGTGGGATTGTATAGTAAGACTATGTTTAGCTTTGTAAGAAACTGCCATATTGTCTTCCGAATTTGTGCCTTTTTGTATTTCCACCAGCAGTGAGTGAGAGTTCCCATTGCTCCATATCCTTGCCAGTATTTGCTGTTGTCAGTATTTTGGATTCTGGCCAAATTACTGATTACTGGTACCCCATTATTGTTTGAATTTGCAATTCCCTAATGACATATGATGTTGAGCATGTTTTCATACGCGTATTTGTTGTTTGTATACCATCTTTGGTGAGGTGTCTGTTCAGAGTTTTTGCCCACTTTTTGAATGAGTTGTTCGTTCTCTTATTGTTGAATTTTAATTTTTTTTGTTTGTGTGTTTATTTTGGATGCATGTCATTTATCAGCTTTCACTGTCTGTGGCTTGTATTTTTATGTTCTTCACAGTGCCATTTGCAGAACACAAGTTTCAAATTTTAATGAAATCAATTTTATAAACCTTTTCTTTCATGGATTGTGCTTTTGGTGTTATATCTAAAAAGTCACTGCCAAACCCAGTCACCTAGATTTTCTACTATGTTTATTCTAAAAATTATATAGTTTTGCTCGTCCATTTTGAGTTAGCTTTTGTTTAAGCTAAAACAGCGTGTTAGACAGAGTGTAAGATCTCTGTCTAGATTCATTTTGTGTGTGTCCCCAGTTTTTTCCAGCATAATTTGTGGAAAAGATTGCCCTTTCTCCATTGAATTACCTTTGATCCCCTTTGCCAAAGATCAGTTGAATGTATTTCCAACTATTTCCGTTGAATTTATTTCTGAGTTATATATTTTGTTTTATTCATCTGCTTGCCTATTATTTTATCCATATCATACCATCTTGACTGCTGTACTTTTTTAGTAAATTTTGAAGTTGTATAGTGTCAATTCTCTGACTTTGTTATTTTTTTCTTCAATATTGTGTTGCCTATTCCGCATCTTTTGCCTTTCCCTATAAACTTTATTATTTATTTATTTTTGAGATGGAGGTTAACTCTTGTTGCCCAGGCTGGCGTGCAATGGCATGATCTTGGCTCACTGCAACCTCCACCTCCTGGGTTCAAGCAATTCTCCTGCCTCAGCCTCCTGAGTAGCTGGGATTACAGGCACTCACCACCATGCCCGGCTAATTTTTTTGTATTTTTAGTAGAGACGGGGTTTCACTATGTTGGCCAGGCTGGTCTCAAACTCCTGACCTCAGGTGATCCACCCGCCTCAGCCTCCCAAAGTGCTGGGATGACAGGCATGAACCACCACTCCTGGCCTCCAAATAAACTTCAGGATCAGTTTTGTCTATTTCTGCAAAATAACTTGCTGGGATTTTCATTGGGATTGCATTAAATCTATAGATAAAGTTTAGGAAGAACTAGCATCTTAACAATATCAAATCTTTCTATCCATGGACATGGAATATCTCTCCATTTATTTACTATTCTTTGATTTCTTTCATCAAAACTTTGTAGTTTTTCTCATATAGATATTATTCATATTATGTTAAATTTATACCTAAGAATTTCATTTTTGGTGCTAATATAAATGGTGAGTTTTTAATCTCAAATTCCAATTATTCTTTGATGAAATGTAGGACAATACTTTTTTGAATTTTGTATATTAACTTTGTATCTTGCTGTAATCATTTATTAGTTCCAGGAATATTGTGGTTGTGATTATTCTTGGAAGTCTTCTATATAAGCAATCATATCATCTGTGAACAAAGAGAGTTTTATTTCTTCCTTTCCCAATCAGTTTATCTTCATTCTGTTTTTAAAGTCTTATTGCATGCATTACTTAGGACTTCCAGTGCAACGGTAAATAGCAGTTGTTAAAAAAAAGACATCCTTGTCTTTTTCTAATCATAGAAGAAAAGCATCTAGTTTCTCACCATTAAGTATGATATTAGCTGTAGTCTTTTTGAATATGTTCTTTATCAAGTTGGGGAAGTTCATCTCTCTCTATTCCTCCTCGTTTGTGAGTTTTGTTTTGTTTTGTTTTTGTTGTTTTACAGAGTCTCGCTCTGTCACCTAGGCTGGAGTGCAGTGGTGCAATCTCAGCTCACTGCAACCTCCACCTACCAGGTTCAAGCAATTCTCCTCTCTCAGCCTCCCAAGTAGCTGGGACTACAGTCACATGCCACCACACCTGGCTCATTTTTGTATTTTTAGTAGAGATGGGGCTTCATCATATTGGTCAGGCTGGTCTTGAACTCCTGACTTCAGGTGATCCATCCGCCTCGGCCTCCCAAAGTGCTAGGATTACAGGCGTGAGCCACCACACCAGGCCTGCTGAGCATTTTTAATTGTGTTGTAATATATGTACTTTTTTCTACGTTGATGGATTCTATTTGCTAATATTTTTTGAGGATTTTGCATCTATGTTCATGTAAGATATTGATCTGTAGTTTTTCTTTCTTGTGATGTCTTTTATTGTTTTGGTTATGATGATAATGTTGTCCACATAGAATGAGTAGGAAGTATTCCTTCTCCCTCTATTTTAGGGAAGAGATTATAGAAATCTTTTCTTCCTCAAATATTTGGCAGAACTCATCTATTAAACCACCTGGACCTGGTACTTTCAGTTTTGAAAAGTTATTAGTTACTAATTCCATTTTTTAAGCAGATATAGGCCTATTTAGACTTTTCTCCTTGTGAGAGTTTTTTTGTTTGGTTGGTTTTTCGTGTTTTTGTTGTTGTTGTTGTTTGTTTGTTTGTTTGCTTTGAGATGGAGTCTCACTCTGTTGCCAAGGCTGGAGTGCAATGGCACAATCTTGATCTCAGCTCACTGCAACCTCCACCTCCCAGGTTCAAGAGATTCTTGTGCCTCAGCCTCCCGAGTAGCTGGGATTACAGGTGCCTGACACCACGCCTGGCTAATTTTTGTATTTTTAGTAAAGATGGGGTTTCACCATGTTGGCCAGGCTGGTCTTGAACTCCTGACCTCAGTGGATCTGCCCACCTCACCCTCCCTAAGTGCTGGGATTACAGAAGTGAACCACCGTGCCTGGCTGCGTGAGTTTTGATAGATTATATCTTTCACGTACTTGGTCCATTCTATCTAAGTTAAATAGAGTTGTTCATAATATTCCTTTATTATCCTTTTAGTGTCCATGGGCTCTGTAGTGATGATCCCTCTTTCATTTCTGATATTATTCATTCCTATTATTCATTGCTGATGTGTTTTTTGTGGTTAGCCTGGTTAGAGTCTTATCAATTTTATTGATCTTGAAAAAAAATCAGCTTTGATTTTGTCGATTTTCTCTGTTTTTTCCTGTTTTCAATTTCACTAATTTCTGCTCTAATTATTATTTCTCTTATTATTTTTACTTTAAATTTAATTTGCTCTTCTTTTACTAATTCCCCATGGTAAAAGTTTAGATTATTGATTTTAGATCTTTCTTTTTTCTGATAATGCATTTAATACCATAAATTTCCCCCAAGAACTACTTTTGCTTCATCCTGTGAATTTTGATAAGTTGTGTTTTTATTTTCATTTAGTCCAAAATATTTTAGTATTTCTCTTCAGGCTTCTTTGGCCCATGTATTATTTATAATTTGTTTAATCACCAAATATTTTGGGATTTTCTCCAATCTTTCCAGTGAGAATCTGGTATGTCTCCTAGAAGTAAAACTCATGAGAATGTGGGGCCCACTAAGCCAGGTTCTAGGAGTTTAGCTCTCAAGCTGGTCTACAGTCAATCTTAATCAGTCAGCTACCCTTTAAGTGTTCTTAGAAAGTTCTGGCGGGGAAAGGAAGGTGATTTCAGCTATAAATTTCAATACCCATCTGTCACTGTAATTTTCAAAGTGGCAGTTTGTCCTGTGGCTTCAATTCCCTGATGGATCTAAGAAGAGTTGTTGATTTTCAGGTTGTTTGGTGTTTTCATTGGTTTGTTTGCTGTGGAGATGGGAATAACAACTTTCAAGCTCTTTACATGTTGCACTGGTAACCAAAAGTCAGGAAATTGAATTTTTAAATTAAAAATTCCCAAGAAAGAAATCTCCAGACACACATGGTTTCACTGAAGATTGTTTTCCAAACATTTAAATAATATTTAAAACCAATTCTATATGATCTCTTTCCAAATATAGAAAAGGAAGGAACACATCTCCACTGATTTATAAAGTTGCTATTACCCTAATACCAAAGCCAGACAGACAATTAAAAAAAGGGAAAACTAAAGATCAACATCCCGCTTTAATATAGATACAAAAATTCCTAACAAACTCTTAGCAAATAGAATTTATCAATATAGAAAAAAATTCTAAATCATGAGCAAGTTGGACTTACTCCAAGGATGCTAGGTTGGTTCAATATTCAAAAGTTATTTAATGTAATCCACCATATTAACAGGCTGAAGAAAAAAAATCACATAATCATATCAATTGGTACAGAAAAAGCATTTGACAAAAATCAACACCTTTTCATGATAAAAAAAAAAAAAAGAAACTTACAGAAAACTAAGAATAGAAGGAACTTTCTCTATTGGAGAAAGACCATGTACCAAAAAAAACCCCTTACAGCTAAAATTATACTTAATGCTTAGTTGAATAATAATAATAACACTGAATAGTTCCCCTCTAAGTTTGGGAATAAGGTGAAAATATCCACTCTTACTTTTATTCAACATAGTAGGGAAGTCCTAGCCATTACAATAAGGTAATAAAAGGAAATAAAATGTATACAAATCAAAAAGGAGCTAAAAATGTTCCTATTTGCATGTATTATTGTCTATACAGAAAATCCCAAGAAATATACAAAAAAAAATAGAACTAATAAGTGCATTTATCAAGGACATAGAAAGATGAACAACATACAAAAATCAATTTTATTTCTTTATACTATTAATACATGTGGATGCTGAAACTTAAAATACAGTGCTATTTATGATCACTAAAAAAAGACAAAGAAATAGGCATAAATGTCATAAAACGCTTACAGGACTTGTATGCTAAAAACTACAAAATACTGATGATAGAATTCAGAGAAGCTCTAATTAAATCAAGGGACATACTAAGTTCATGGATTGGAAGACTCAATGTAGTAGAGATGCCTATGCTCTCCAAATTGATTTATTGGCTAAATGTAATTTCTATCAAAATCTCAGCAAGGTTTTTGAAAAAATAAATATATACATAGATATAAATATTCTAAAATTTATAAGAAAAGGCAAAGGAACTAGAAGAGTTGAAACAATTTTAAGGATGAATGAATTGGAGGAATTGGTCTACTCAACTTCAAAACATACAGTAACAAAACTCTACAGTATTGATGGAGAGTTACACACATAGTTTGATGGAATCAAATAGAGAAATCCAGAAATAGACCAACACAAATATGCCCAACTGATTTTGGATAAAGATGCAAAAGAATTCAATAGAGGGCTGGGCTCAGTGGCCCATGGCTATAATCTCAGCAACTTGGGAGGCTGAGGCTGGAGGACTGCTTGAGCCCAGGAGTTTGAGGCTGCAGTGAGCTATGACAGAGTGAGACCCTGTCTCTAAAAAAAATTCAATGGAGGGAGGATAGCCTTTTTGATAAATGGTGCTGGATAAAGTAGGCACCCATTAAAAAAACATGGAGTCTTGACTTAGACCTCTCATTTATACAAGAAAATAAGTTGGAATGAATGATAGTTATAAATGTAGAACTAAAACTTTCAGAAAAAATATCATAGGAAAACATCTTGGGGATGCAAAACTTTTTTTTTTTGAGGCAAAGTCTCACTCTGTCACCCAGGCTGGAGTGTGGTGGTATGATCATGGCTTGCTGCAGCCTCAATCAAGCAATCCTCCTGCCTCAACCTTCTGAATAGTCAGGACTGCAGGCTCTATCTACCATGCCTGGCTCAGGATATAGAGTCTGGCAAAGAGTTCTTCAACTTAACCTCAAAGACACGAACCATAAAGGAAAAATTGATAAATTAAACTTAATAAAAAGATAAAACCTAAATGTGGCACATATACACCATGGAATACTATGCAGCCATAAAAAAGAAAGAGTTAATATCCTTTGCAGGGACATGGATGATGCTGGAAACCATCATCCTCAGCAAACTAATACATGAACAGGAAACCAAACACCACATGTTCTCACTTATAAGTGGGAGTTGAACAATTAGAACACCTGGACACAGGAAGGGCAAGATCACACACTGGGGCCCGTTGGGGGTCGGGGACAAGGGGAGGGAGAGCACTAGGACAAATACCTAGTGCACATGGGGCTTAAAACCTAGATGACGGGTTGATAGGTGCAGCAAATCACCATGACACATGTATACCTATGTAACAAACCTGCACGTTCAGCACATGTATCCCAGAACTTAAAAGAAAAAAAAAAAGATAAAACCTTTTGCCTTACAAAAGGCCCTGTTAAGAGGTGAAAAGCTGCTACAGGCCAGGAGAAAATATTGCTAACCACATAAGTGACAAGGGACTAGTATTTATTATATATAAAGAACTTTTAAAGCTCAACAGTTAAAAAAAAAAAAGAAAGAGAAAGAAATAAAAAAGAAAAAAAAGCCCTAATTAGAAAATTGGCAAAAGACATGAATAGACATTTCACCAAAGAAGATATACAGGTGGCAAATAAGCATATAAAAAGATGTTCAACATCATTAGCCATCAGGGAAATGCAAATTGAAACCAAAATGAGGTATCATTGCACACCTATCAGAATGGCTAAAATAAAAGAGACAATACCAAATTTTGCTAGGGATGCAGGGAAACTGGATTACTTATACATAGATGGTGAAAGTATAAACTGCTGTAGTCACTCTGGAAAACAGTTTGGCAGTTTCTTAAGAAAATAAATGTGCAACTACCATACAACCCAGCAACTGTGTTTCTGGGTATTTATCCTGGAGAAATCAAGACTTATGTTTACAAAATAATTTGTACATGAATGTTCATACCTTCATTATTCATAACAGCCTCAACTGGAAACTACCCAGATGTTCTTCAATGAGTGAATGGTTAGACAAATTGTGGTACAGTCATACTATGCAATACTACTCAGAAATAAAAAGGAGTGAACTGCTGATACATGTAAAAACTAGGATGAATATCCAGGATGAATGTTATGCTGACTGAAAAAAAAACCCAAAAGTTTATCTACTATATGAGTCCATCTATGTAACAGCCTTGAAATGATAAAATTATGGGAATGGAGAACATATAATGAATTAGCAGTTGCCAGGGGTTAAAGACTGAGTGTGGCGGGGCTGGGGGCTGGAGGGAAGTATATGTGGCTGTAAAAGTAAAACATGGGGGACTCCTGTGCAGATGGAAATGTTCTGTATCTTGACTTTATCAATATCAATTTCCTGGTTGTGATATTGTACTATAGTTTTGCAAGATGCTACCAATGGGGGAAACTGGGTAAAGGGTTCCATTGTATCTTTCTATATTATTTCTTACAGCTGCAGAAGAACCTATGATTAGCTCAAAATAAAAAGTTTAATTTTTAAAAAAAGCAAAAGAAATGCAAAATTATGTAGTTGTGCTAAATAGTGTTAGACACAAGGCCATGGTGACTGCCACAAGAATTATCCCTAACATGTCTGGATGGAAGTGGAGATGTGAGCCCAAGGCATGTATCAGTTACATGGTGAATGCTCCAAACAGGTGTGGAAAACCTTCTAAAGTGGAATTCCAAGTAAGTAGGATGGGCACTGGTGTGACGTCTTATCCCAGTTCTGTCTCAAGTCAGACAAGCAACCATGAGTATAGCTGTTGGTACCTCTGAGCAGCAAGTAACAGAATATAACACTATCTCATATGATGCAAGTACTATTATCTAACCTATCAGGAAGCAGAGAGGTGGGCAGTTTCACAGTGGATCCTTCGTTCTAAGTTGGCTTTTTTGGGATTCTCTGGTCTGATAGTTGCAGCAGCTTGAAGCAGCACTGCCTGACGCCATGCACACAAAGCTGGAGAAAAGGAGACAACAAAAAAGGAACATTTTCCCCTTTGGCCCTCTCTAATCAGGGTAAAAAATGAATCCATAATTTCCTAGAAGACTTATCCTTGTGTTTCATTGGCCAGAACTGGTCACATGCTCACCTCTACCCTTCCCCCTCAACTCACTGGCGGAGGGACTCATAATTCACTCCTTGTTCCTGAGCACATTGTCATCAGACACTATTCTCTTAGCAAGAAACGGTGGAGAAGAGGTGTTAGCTGGACATGAAACAGGCCTGCTATAGTGGAAAGTTGGCCACTGCCCTGTGGAATGTTCTGAGCCTTCCATGTGAAGAGTCTGTCCTGTCTTCCCTCTGCTCTGTTGGAGAGGCTCTCCATGGGTGTGTGTGGGTGTGTGTGTGTGCATGCACTCACGCACGCATTTCTGGGTCTTGTGGGCAACTTTTACCATGGCCCCTGTTCCATCCAACCAGAGGAGAAGGTTACATCTAAAGAGAATGGGAACTCTGCCCGTAAGCGGTCTCTGGTGACCTGTGAAAGTGGTTTACTGTTCACTTGACACAGAAACCCCCACAAAATCATGCACATCGAGAGGTTTAAATCTTTGTGTTCACTTTAAGAACACTGCTAGACCATCACAGGTGTGTGTATCTGGAAAGCCACCAAGTGTCTGAAAGGTGTAACTTAACCGAAGCAATGTGTGCCATTCTGTCTTACGATGGTGGAGTTGAGAGGTGTGCCCAGGCCAACAGTAGGGCTGGATGCAGGGTCAGTGGCTCCAAAAGAGTGTGGAATTTTTGCCACAGTTGCTTAAAAATGCAGAGAGTAATGCTGAACTTAAGGGTTTAGATATAAATTCTCTGGTCAATGAACATCTCTAGGTGAACAAAGTACCCAAGATATTAGATACCAAGGATCCAAAAGAGTATGGAATTTTTGCCACACCTGCTTAAAAATGCAGAGAGTAATGCTGAACTTAAGGGTTTAGACGTAAATTCTCTGGTCAACGAACAGGTCTAGGTGAACAAAGTACCCAAGATATTGGCACCACCATATTTACAGAACTCACGGTGGGATTAACCCATACATGAACTCCCATGAGGTGATCCTTGCTGAAGAAAAAAAGAAAATTTGTTCCCAAGCCAGAAAAGGAGGTTGCACAGAAGAAAATGATATCCCAGAAGAATCTGAAGAAACAAACATTTACGGCGTGGGAAGAAGTTCAGCATAAAACAGATGCAAATAAAAGACTTAAAAGGGAAGAAAAAGAATGGCACATCCTTGACCAGAATCGGACTCAGATATTTGCCCCTCCACCTACATCTCTAAGCCAGAGAAACAGAAGTACTCAGGCCGTATCAGAACTTTTCTGTAGCAATAACAGTCCTGCTGAGGTGGCCCGAGGAGCTGAAACAAACGAGCTTTGACGAGTTTAGCAGAAATAAGGAAGAGATGAGCTGATTGTTGGCAAGTGCACCTCTTCTCTCTGTCTGAAGCGAGATCTTTGAGACATTCTTCATCCATTCCCTGGGGACCTAGGAAATGAGCAGAGTCCCCCTCTATGTGTGTGCTTTCATAGAAGTGCCCGTTACACTTCTCCCGCAATTTACGGGACCACATCTGGTTGGCTATCTTGGTCAGCTTTAGGATATTGGCTCAAAAAAGGGTCATAAATTTTATTTTCAATTTTGTTTCTGTGGCTTTTATACTTTAATATGCCCTTGCAGACGTGCCGAGTGTGACGTTCCGGTTAAGGAGAGAAATGGCTGCTAGAGAGGAGTGCTCCACCTGGGAAAGGGTTTTTGGCCTCAGAAAGAATCCCTCTCTCCTTTGCGGGGGTCAGGCCAAGTTGGGGCTCAAGTTAGTGAGTGTGTGGTGTGGCCTTGCCGGTATGTCTTTTGTCTGGCCAGCTGTCTTTAGGAGGCTAACCCTCCTTCCTTCTAGTTGGCACTGACCCCACCTCTGGTGACAGAGTTTGAGACATGACTCAGATCCAGCCAGTCAGATAATTTGACCCTCCTTGGGATGGGGAGAGACCATCGAAGCTGGGCCAGTCATTGCCTCCACTGGAGCTGCTGGGCAGCAGGCTTCCCACCCCCTGGGTCCAGCTATGCCTAAAGCGCTGTGCTTTCCTGGAAGTCCCTATGACTCAAAGCAATAAGTCCCCCACCTGCTCCTAAACTTATAAGCTATTGTGAGTTGGAATTCCGTCACTTGGAAATGAGTCATGAGTGACAGATGAGTCTTGAATACAAATATGGGGTGTATGTTCGGAGTTCCCCGGGACAGCAGCACTGGCCCCCGACTCCCAGTTCTTCCTCCACAGAGGGGTGTTTGAACAGTGTTGGAAGAGGCTTAGCCACTCCATTCAGCCCACACCTGCCACGACCATCCCAGGACAACCTTCTGGCCCAGCCTCCGTTTTCTCTCCTATAAAACGAGTTGCTCAACCTTGAGACCTGTGAGAATTAAGTGGGAAACCAGAAATAATTCAAAACTGCAACATCTGACAATCCCTTGTCTCTGATTCCGAAGGTCAAAGAGCTCTGAAAGGAAGGTTTTTCCTAGCTTTTTTTGATGGCCAAAACCTGACCCCATCTAAATGAACTGCCATGCGGCTGTCTGTGAAAGTCAGTTCCCTTCCCCACTTTGTGTTTCCTTATATTCTTTGATTTCCTTCCCCCAGAGCATTTCCAGCCGCGCCATTCAGCAAAAGGAACTGAGCCTCCTGCTCTGTGCATGGAAGTGAGTCCATCCCTATCTCCTGTCTTCAAGGTCAAAAGCATGATCAAGAAGTGGGGAGCGGGGCAGGGGGTCAGCTGCTGGCTCCCCACGCACAGCCCCTTTGTGGGCTCTTTGTCTTTCTCTCTCTCTCTGTCTCTCTCTATCACTGTGTGTGTGTGTCTCTCTCACCCCATCACCCCCCCAACACAGTCACACAGACCCTCTACACAAGGGGACACACATGCACACACATATATACCCCACACACATATACATATATACACGTTCCTGGGAGACATGATCAAAATTATTTATGGATTCAAAGGAGTGAGTCCTGGCAGGGGTGGGCACTGTGGTGAGTGTGGCAGATGTTGGACCACCGCCCCTCCACTCCAGCATCCTTGGGGATATCCTCTGGAGGCTGGAAAGTTCAAGCCCGCATGTCTCAGACCCACTTGCCTCTGGGCTGTCAGCAAGGGCCTGACAACCAGATGCATGTCACCTGGACAGGGAGGTGAGGCTGAGGTCTTGCTCCTGTTGCTTTCATTCTGCTCTGACCACAGAGATGGTGCTGAAGGCACTTGGTTTTCTGCAGTGGTGGAGGCAACAGTCTCATGCTTGTGGGAGGCAGGCAGAGGGCGTCTGTGTGGCTGGTGTGGATCACGACTGAGGGACCAGCGTCCTGGGCATGAGAGGCAGTTGAGCCTCCTCCGCAGAGAGGCTGTGCATGGGGAGCCCGCCGCTGATCCTCCGCCCCCTCCCCACTTCTCGGTCATGTCAGAGATGCAGCTCCAGTTCTGCAGTGTGAGGACCAGTTCCAAAGCCACACTGAGGGCCTGCGCCTCCAGCCCAGGTGACTTTGTGCACACCCAAGCCTTCAGTTACCCTGTTTCTACATACACTTCTGAGGGTGGTTTCTGGGACTGCAGTGAGCTCTGAGCATCACGGGGCCACGTGAGAATGGTGCAGGAGAAGTCACCGGACTTGAGGGGGAGACACATCCCAGGGGACTTGGGACTCTGAAGGGTGCTGTGTGAGAAAGAACTGGACTGGGTCTAGAGGTGCCTCAGTGATGCTGACGGGGAGAGGGCGGACCAATGGATAGTGTAGACGTCCATGGAGGACAGCCTGGAGAGGTGACTGTGAAACAATGTTCTGCACACAGCTCCAGGACATGTGGACCCCCCTTCTGCCCCTGGGACTCGGGGAGGCAACATACCCACTTAAGAAGGCTACCCAGCACGGAGACCCTGGGGAGACATCAGGCTGGTTTAGACCAACAGGTAGAAAAAGACAGGAGAAAAGATTAAGGATGGAAGGGAGATTATTTATCACCAAACAGGACATGTTCAGGGCAAGAGAAAGGGCTCATGGAAGGACCTGAAGAGGGGCAGGGAGTGAGGAGAGTGGGTCCGGGCCCCCCGAAGATGCAGCTAGAGGCAGGAGCCAGAGAATGGAGGCAAGTGATGTCCCTAGCAAATGGCGTCCTCTGTCCCTGGGGTGATCCTTACCTGTCCCTCCTCATTGCTGGATTAAAAATTAGCTCTGGGCCAGGCATGGTGGCTCACACCTGTAATCCCAGCACTTTGGGAGGAAGAGGCAGGTGGATCATCTGAGGTCAGGAGTTCGAGACCAGCCTGGCTAATATGGTGAAACCCAGTCACTACTGAAAATGCAAAAACTAGCCAAGCATGGTGGCGGGCACCTGTAATGCTGGCTACTCAAAAGGCTGAGGCAGGAGAATCTCTTGAACTCAGGAGGCAGAGCGTTTTGCAGTGAGTCAAGATCTGCCACTGCATTCCAGCCTGGGCGACAGAGCTAGACTCCCTCTCAAAAAAAAAAAAAAAGTTAGCTTTGGGGCTAGGGATAAGCCTAACCACCATAAGCCTAACCAACCCCAAAAGCCTCCAAATAAAATGAAATCAAGGTTGTGTTACTTGCTGGGCTAGTATGATTAACCACAGATTATTAAACTGGTCCATGATTTTCCATTTGTCCTTAATTTTTTTCCCAATGAACTTATACCGGCAAATTTAATTATTTTTTTAAAAAACTGTCTTTAGCAGGACAAAATGCAGAGGAAAGAAATGATATTGGAGTTCCTTTCCCATCCCTCTTTCCTCTTGCCCCTTTTCTTTTCCTCCATCTGATGCTGCTCTGGTGGAGGTTGGGGATGAGGTGGGCCAGGGATGCAGAGAGCCGGGACACAGCTGGAGTGTGGGGTTCCCTGCCTCCAGAAGGGATGGCAAGGGCTATGGGGTGGGGGAAGAGAGGGAGAAGGACCAGGCTGTGAGAGGAGGCTGCTCGGAAGGGCTGGGGCCCATTTTCCTAACCAACCTTTGTCATCCACCCTGATGGATGGACATCATCCATCCCTGACCAATGCTAGGTCACCCTCAGCTGCCATGGTGGGCTCAGCTGTGATCCCACCACCTGGAGCTTAACGCCTGTCTTCCTTGCTGGGAAGACTCAGAACCACACAGACCTGCTACTCACCCTCCACAGCCAGCACTGACCTCAAGGAGCAGCAAGGCAAGCCCTCGGCATCCCTGGTTTTCTGAGGTGGACTCTCCCTGACTATTCACCCTTTTCTGTTGCCTTCTAGACATACCACCCATTTAATTTTTAGCATTCTGATAGGTCTCTCAGTGTTTTGCTTACATTTTGATATTGAGCATCTTTTCACGTATTTACAAGCAGTTGGAATTCTTTGGTGAATTGCCTGTTTCTATCCTTCATCCATTTTCTAATAAGTTGTTTCTTGTTTTGCCAATATGCAGAGCCTCTTTATATATTATGCATGCTAATCCTAAGTCTACTATGTATGGTGAATATTTTATCTCAGCCTGTCCTTTAGCTTTTTAAAAATAAACTGCTTTTTAGAGCAGTTTTAGGTTTACAGCAAAATTGAGCAGAAGGTGCAGAGATTTCTCATACACCCTCTCCCACTACAGGCACAGCCTCCCCTATTACCAACATCCACCAGCAGAGTGGTCCGTTTGTAACACTTGATGAACCTGCACTGAGGCAGCATTATCAGCCCGAGTCCATCATTTACCCTGGAGTTCACCTTGGTGTTGTACATTCTCTTTTCTTGAGACAGTGTCACTCACTCTGTCCCTTAGGCTGGAGTGCAATGACGCGATCTCAGCTCATTGCAACCTCCACCTCCTGGGTTCAAGTGGTTCTCCTGCCTCACCCTCCTGAGTAGTGGGATTACAGGCGTGCGCCACGATGCCCCGCTAATTTTTGAATTTTTAGTAGAGATGGGGTTTTCCCATGTCGACCAGGTTGGTCTCAAACTCCTGACCTCAAGTGATCCAGCCACCTCAGCCTCCCAAAGTGTTGGGATTACAGGCATGAGCCACTATGCCTGGCCAGTATTGTACATTCTATGGGTTTGGACAAACACATAATGTCGACATGTATCCATCATTATAGTATCATACAGAATAGTCTCACTGTCCTCAAAATCCTCTGTGCTCTACCTGTTCATCCCTTCCTCCCCCAACCCCAGGCTACCACTGATTTTTGTTTTGTTTTGTTTTGTTTTTTTGAGATGGAGTCTCGCTCTGTCGTGCAGGCTGGAGTACAGTGGTGCGATCTCGGCTCACTGCCAGCTCCGCCTCCAGGTTCACGCCATTCTCCTGCCTCAGCCTCCTGAGTAGCTGTAACTACAGGCGCCCGCCACAGCGCCCAGCTAATTTTTTATATTTTTAGTAGACATGGGGTTTCACCGTGTTAGCCAGGATAGTCTCAATCTCCTGACCTTGTGATCTGCCCGCCTTGGCCTCCCAAAGTGCTGGGATTATAGGCGTGAGCCACTGCACCCGGCCACACTGATCTTTTTATCTTTTTCCTTTTTGTTAGTGGCAGCTTGGGGGGTGGGATGGGGTGCAGGAAACATATTTTACATTTTTATGTAATAAAATCTCCTCATCTTTTCCTTTTATCTTGGTTAGTAAGGCCTTCCCATCCCAAGATTGTAAAAACATTCTGCTATATTTTCCTCTGACTCGTTCATGGTTTGGATTTTTACATGTAGATCTTTAGTCTACCTGGAATTTGCTTTTGGGTGTGGTATGTGAGGTATATATCTAAGTTATTTTTTCCTCCAAAACATCCGAACACTACTGATTAATCCTATTTTTTACTGTTATTATTCAACATTGAAAACTATTAACATACTTCGCTAGCATATTAAGGGGAAATATATTCATCTTGATACATTTCTTAAGTTTAAAAACCTAACACCCAGGCTGATCAAAATACTCAAAAACCTAATAATATATGGAAACTTTCTCAACCTAAAGAAACAATCCACAGTGTCAATATTGGCTCACCCTTTGTAAAAAAACCAAAACAAAACAAAACAAAAAAACCTTCATTAATGCAGGATGTTAAAAATTGAGGAAATTAGCGAGGGGTGGGAACTCTCTCTTTTTGCTTAATTTTTTCTGTAGAACTAAAATGTCCCAGAGATAAAAAATGTTTAAAAAATCAAGCCAGAGGGGCTGGGTGCAGTGGCTCATACCTGTAATCCCAACACTTTGGGAGGCCGAGGCGGGCAGATCACTTGAGGCTAGGAATTCGAGACCAACCTGGCGAACATGGAGAAACCCCATCTCTACAAAAAATACAAAAATTAGCCAGCCATGGTGGCAGGCACCTGTAGTCCCAGCTACTCGGGAAGCTGAGGCAGGAGAATTGCTTGAGCTACTCAGGAGGCAGAGGCAGGAGAATTGCTTGAACCAGGAGGTAGAGGTTGCAGTGAGCCCAGAGAGCACCACTGTGCTCCAGCCTGGGTGACAGAGTGAGACTCTGCCTGAAAGAAAGAAACAAACAAACAAACAAGCCACAGGAAACATGATATTTACTGGTGGAACTTTGTAAGCATTACCACTGAAATCAGGAGACATTTAAATGATATAAATATCTTATCTCTGTTCATTCTTGCTCTAGCGACTGCGGTCTCTGTCTCTTGCTTCTTGCTCGGTGGAATGAGGACATTATTGCCTCTACTCATCCCAGTTCTGCTTCCCAGTTTCTGTCAACACATTTCTATGTTGTTAAGATGGATAACATTTATCAGTGTATGAATATTGATATTGAATTTATTTGTAGGTTGATTCTCAAAGGTAAAAGCCAAGAGACAAGCAATATCACGTTGACATGATTTTCACTGCAAATTCTATTCACTGCTGAGTCAAGCCACGCTCTGGAATGACATACCCTTCTGTGTGGTTCAACTGACAGTGTCCTTGAGTCATGAAAGGAAAATGTTTCCAATTGATTGTTTCACACTGTCAATTGCTCAAAATCAAGATACATTTTGGTTTGCTGCAAATCTGGATTATATCTTGTACGTTCAGCTTGTTTTTCTTTTGGAGAGAAGAAACTTTCACCTTACCCAACAAATGCCTCCTAGCTTCCTGCTTCCTAAAATTCTAATTGCTCAGGGTCTGTTTCATTCTTATTCTTGAATCCTATCCAAATCCTGGACTAATTTGGACCAGGTGCATCATACACGACTCTGCATCCCTTTGCTTTTCATTTCTCCCTCTTACGTTGCTTGCCTTTGTCATGACTTCAGGTTCCTGCAGTGTCTCAAGCACGCTGTTCTCTAAGGAGCCCATTTCTCACAGGTCCTTCCTTCCAGAGCCTTCTGACCTCCCACTCCAGTGGAATGGTTAATATCCAGGCTTGCTATTCAAATGCAGTCCTGGGTCTTCTGGTGGCTCTTTGGGGTTCAAAACTATTGTTTTCTAGAGTCTTTCTTGTCCCTTTTCTTGGTTCATTTCCTTACTTTGCTGGAGTATGCTCTTTAGTTACTTCCTCCCAAAAAAATGCATGAGCAGTTAACTTTTTAAATTCCCTCATATCCAAAAAACTCTGTGGTGAGTCCTCACACTGGAAGGTCACTTGGGCTGGACCATTACGTTGAAGCCATTTTCCTTCAGTCTCTGAAAGCTCTGCTCCATGGTATTCAAGAATCTAGTGATGTTCTCAGCCTCCGGCTTATCTCATTCTCGTTCCTTTGAGGACCATCCGTCTTTTTCCCCTCTGGACACTTTTTAGGATTTTCTTCTTTTTTTTCAGATTCATCCTGGCTATTCTGAAAATTCATCCTGTGAGTTTAGATGTGGATCTCTGTCATTCAGGATGCTTTCAGCTGCAAGTAATCAAACAGCCAATTCATGGCAACTTAAATCATACGGAGGCTTATTGGTTCATATAATAAGAATTCCCAAAGTAAAGCAGTCCCAGAGCCTTGCCATCAAGTCTCATCTTTTCCCTATTGTCTCTGTCTGCCAACTTCAGCATGTCAGCTAGCTGCGGAGGGCTGCGGTGAGTTCAGGAAACACATTCTGGCCATGCAGTGTCCAGAGCAGAAGAGGGAACTATCTTTTCCTTGTGTCTTATTTCAAGAACCAAGAAATCCATCACAGACCCTCTCCTGGGAGACTTTTCTAATATCTAATCAGCCAGAACTGGGCCACATGCCTCTTCCTAGGCTTCTGATTAGAATGATCATGGTGGATGTAGACCCACACAGGTCCAGGCTCTGGGGCTGGGGCTGCACCAGGAACATGAAGACCTAAAACAATCAGGTTCTGTTCCAAAGGAGGAGGGAGGAATGGCTGTTCGGTAGTAGGCCGTTTCTGCTTTTTAATTTTTTTTAAATTTTTATTTCATTCTTTCAAATACAGAAAGTCAAAATTCTGACACCAATTATCTCAAAACTATGCAAAGCAATTCAAAATGTTTACAAGCATTTTCCTTTAGTTTTGCTTCTTTAAACAATGATGTGATCAACAGATATATCTTTGGTTTCCTTGGGAGTGAGGATATATATATAAAGACAGACAGGTAGGCAGATAGATAGATGACAGATAGATAGATAGATACATACATACATACATACATACATACATACATACATACATACATAGATAATAGAGAGCCAGAACCAATGCATTAGAAAGTGTATCACTATTCTTCCAATCTACCCTCTGTACTCTTAACAGGAAATGAGTATGGCATTTGCCCAGTGGATAAACTTTACTGTTTTCAAACTATGCAGAACATAAATTTTCAAACTATGCAGAACATAAAAAAAAAACTTTGCAGAGCAGAACTTTGACATCCACAAGTCTTAACTATCCATGATTAGCACACCAAGTCTCATTGCTAGTGTTTTTCTTTTTTTTTTTTTTTCATTTTGAGATGGAGTCTCACCCTGTCGCCCAGGCTGGAGTGCAATGGCATGATCTCAGTTCACTGCAACCTCCACCTCCTGGGTTCAAGCGATCCTCCTGCCTCAGCCTCCTGAGTAGCTGGGATTACTGGCACCCGCCATCATGCCTGGCTAATTTTTGCATTTTTGTTGGGGGGGGGGGTTCCCCATGTTGGCCAGGCTGGTCTTGAACTCCTGACCTCAGGTGATCCGCCCGCCTCAGCCTCCCAAAGTGCTGGGATTACAGGTGTGAGCCACCGCACCTGGCTTGCGAGCGTTTTTCTGTTCATATGCTAAAAGCTTGGCCACTGGGTAATTTGGAGGAATGGTGCCGAAGATTGAACCACACACATTGAAATCAACCCCCACAATGCATCCGTGCCATCTGGTGCCCTAAAAGGAGAAACCTCAGTCGTGCGCACAACCTTAAGGGTCAGAGGTGTGCGTTTTCTCTGTGTTGCTTACAGTTAAACTGCTTTAGTGTGAAAATGTTGGCAGACCCTTCAAGAGAAAAAAGAAAAAACACGCCGTTAGGCCTTTTAATTTAGTTTTGCTGAACTGGGCTTTAAAGATATGTGTGATAATAACCAGCTATGTAAAATTGAGGGATATAGTAGTCCATTTCAACCTAAATAATTATCTTCTTTAACTTTAGGAAATTTTCTTGTATCATTTTCTGAAAAGTATCATACAGCAGGTCCTCAAATAACGTTTTGTTCAATGTTGTTTCCTTATAATATTGATGGGCAAAAACGTGGCTTCCCAGCCAGGGTGGGGACCCCGTCTGTGTGGAGTTTGCACGTTCTCCCCAGGTCTGCATGGGTTTCCCAGGTGCTCTGGTTTCCTCCCTCCCACACCCCAAAGTCGTGCATGTGAGGTGATCATCTTGTCTAAATGGTCCCAGTGTGAGTGAGGGTGGGCGCGTGTGAGTGCGCCCTGCGATGGGATGGTGTCCCGTCCGGGACTGGTTTCCACCTTGGCCCTGAGCTGTCAGAACAGGCTCCGGTCACCCACCACCCCAATCTGGAATAATTGGGTAAATAATTACCTTGCCTGTTTTTATTAATCTATCTTAAATGGATGTATAGCTCACAGTTATTTCAGTGTTTAATAGTGGAAGAATTTTGGTCTTTATTTAGAAGTTTGTAATGTTTTTGTGGCCAGAAATATACATAGAGACCTAACTCTTGTATGTATCAACCAGCCTATGGGAAACTTGTTTTCCTTTCACTTGAAGTCACAGTTTCCAAGAACCTATCCACGACATCGAGAACTTACTGTGCATGAACTTGGTTAAAGAGAGGTAGAGAGAAAATATGAGAATGAGAGAACCTTCGATTCTTTCAGCAGACAGTACACATTCTCTTACATGACACGAAATAAAATTCAAATTTCTAATAATATCATCTACGTATTTTTAAAAATCAAGGAGTTTACTTAGGTGAATAATAAAAACAGTCTTTTCCTGCCTCATCCATGAAACTTCTAATATTTACCCCTCTAAGATGAATGCTTTTAACCGCTTTAGCTGCTTTTTATTTTCTGGCTTTTATATCCATATTTCTATGTACTATATTTGACTATACTGATATTTTTGACTTTTTGATTTTAGATATTATCTACTGATAATCCATTTTACTTCCTGTGCACAAACACCCATAGACTTCCTCTCTTGCCAATATTGTATATCAGTTTTTAGTTCTGTATGTATTTGTGTTTACATTATGACTGTGCAGCTATTAATCACAGCTGAGTCATATGGTGTACTCTAGTTATAATTTCTTTCTTGTTTAGCTTTTTGTCTTTTCTAGATTTAATAGTTTTTCTCATTTTCCTTCTGTTTAGTTTTCTATGTACTAATCACTAATTTGTCACCAAACTGATTGTATTATAAAATTATTTTGAATATTTTCAAACTCATCAACACCAACTCATTTTTGAATTGGAGACATCTTTCTCAGAGTCCTCGATCTTCTGTTCTAATCTTGAAGCGTTACTTTCCAAGACTGCTGCACAGCTGTCCTGGGATGTTCCTATTATCCTGGGCATTCCCTTTGCCTGTCTCTTATGTTGAAGACCCTCCAAAATTTGACTTTCTCAATTTACATATTTATTTTTAACTAAAATTGAAATAGAAAACTCATTTAATTGAAGCATAAGTTACATATTATAAAATTCACCTCTTCAAAGTGTATAATTCAGTAGTTTCATTATATTCACAGAGATGTGCCACCATGTAGTACCAAAACATTTTACTTCTCCCAGAAAGAAATCCTGCACCCATTAGCAGTCACTTTCCGTTTGTGGCTGGCTTCTTTCACTCAGCGTAATGTTTTCAGGGTTCTTTATGTTGTAGCATGTGTCAGTACTTTGTTCCATTGTGTCGATGTACTACATTTTATTTACCCATTTATCAGTGGATAGACATTTGGGTTGTTTCTTCTTTGGGGCTATTACGCATGATGCTGTTACAAAATTTGTGGAACTTTTTATGTGGACATATGTTTTCCATGCTCTTCGGCTTATATCGCTCTTTAATTTTGATAAGCCATATCCTCCAGTTGCCTTGTGAGAAAGGATGCATGACAGAGAATGTTGGGGACATGAATATTTGCAAATATCTTTATTATACCCTTACGTTTGGTTGATAGTTTGAGCACAGACTTACGAGGTGGAAATTGTTCCACCTCACTTCAACTGTGGTCCTCCTAACCATGCGGCCAGCAGGGAGGCTGATGCGGCCGGGGTAGATGTGTGAACGCTGAGCAACCTGGGAGCCAGGAGTGGCCCTTCCACCCTGCCTGCTCCCAGTCCAGGTGACAGCCTTCCCCTATCTTGCTGAGGCTTCTCTCTGTAGGTTCTAAGTTTGCTCAGTAACTACCCGATTCAAGGAGCGTGCTTTGCCAGCCTTTCTGTCCTGCGGCCTCCGTGCTGGCCTCCCGGTAGTGAGCTCACGGACATCAAGGCTCCTTTCCCCCACGGCAGATCTTCTCTGCCTCTCATAGTTGCTTTTCTGCCCTTTTTGTTCTGCCTTTTCTTCTTTTGTTCTTCCTGCAACAAATCTGTGATTGTACGCTCCTTCTCCTGGCTCGCACCTCAGGCCCGCCCTGCCCTTAGAAACTACATCAATCATTGCCAGAGATCATCGGGACACTTTCCTGGTGGCCTCTGTAGTGGCTTTTCCCTTTGGTGGCTCCCCTCCATGCCCCAGCCCTCCTGCCCTGGTCTGGACACATAAGCACGTTCCCAGCCTGCTGGCTGGAGATGGTCCAATCCAATTGGGAAAGGACCCCCTCCCATGAGGGGAAGATGCTCAAATGAGGCAGTATGACTTCCCAGATTTTCATTTTTGAAAAATGGTCCTACAGTGCTACCAGCATCCATTTGAGAAAGGACATTCAAAGCAAAGCTCTTCATTTCTGCAACCCTAGGTCTTTCTGGCAAAGATAAATAGGTGGTTAAGGATCACAATAAGGCGTGAGATCCCACATCCAATTCCCAGACCCCTCTAACAGGCTGTTGAATGAGATGTGATTCCTCAGTACGTGACAGAGGACTTGCATCTCCCAGACACTGACATTGTTACTGTTCTTGAGTCTGAAGGGAATTAAGAAAAATCTTTTGCAGTCACTGTTATTTCAAGCACTGATGCATTTCCCGTTTGGTTGACTCTATGCAATGCCATCTATCTCCAGAAGACACATCCGATAAGGAGCAGCTCTTCTTGTTTTTCAGTGATTTGCCCAGGACAAAAGTGATTGTTTCCCCTCTCATCTACTCCAGCGAAGCCTTTGCCCCTCTTCTGAGAGGAACTTCAGGAGCGTTTGTGCAAAGAATGGACCCACTTTCTAAGCTGGTTGCTGACTTTGTTTATACTCAGGGTCCTGTAAGGCCCTGTGTAGTGACTGCTTATAATTTTAGCCTTGGCATCTATTTTTAAAATACAAGTTTAAGCCAGGCATGGTGGCTCACACCTGTAATCCCAGCACTTTGGGAGGCCAAGGCAGGAGGATCCCTTGAGACCGGGAGTTCAAGACCAGCCCAAAGCGAGACACCCCCCCCCCCCCCCCACCGCCCCGTCTCTACAAAAAAACTTAGCTGGGTGTGGTGGGGCACCCTGTAGTCCCAGTTACTCGGGAGCCTGAGGCAGGAGACTCACTTGAGCCCAGGAGTTCAAGGCTGCGGTGAGCAAGGGTTGCACCACTGAGCTCCAGCCTGTGCAACTGAGTGAGATCGCGCCTCTAAAATTAAAAAAAATTAATTTAAAATTTTTTAAAAATACAAATTTAACTTTTTTATACCAGAAGCAGGGCTCAGTCACTCTTGATACGGTTTTCAATACTATACCTCATTGGAATGGCTCCAGTGTGTGGCCAGAGATAAAACAGAGGCATTTCTCCCTCTTGACAGGCTGGGGTCCCCTCTTCCTTTAAAGGATTCAGACACTTGCCCCTGGACTTAAAGTGATCACTTCTGGGTCACGGTGTGACCTCCTGGAACTGTGCCTGCCTGCTAACCCACCAACTAAAGCTCCCTTGGGAAGCCTATTTGGGTAGCGCCCTGAACCCAATAAAGACATTGGCCCATGGGTCCCTGATCTCTCTCTGCCTGCACTTGCTGACCTCCTTCTGTGTGTGTGTGTGTGTGTGTGTGTGTGTCCTCCAGGTGTGTCATGTACCCCCCGGAGCTTGTAAGTACTAAAAGCTCTTAAATTTTCACATCGTGGCCGTGCCCTGACGTCCAACCCCTGATGGTGAGGCAGCCCGAGGAGACCCCTGCAGGTGGGTCCCCGCAGGCACTCTGTTGTCTGGGCTTCTCTTGACTGTTGGTAACAGTCACTACCAGCTAGGTTGATGGAGAAACTCAAGAGCTTCATTCCAACACCCTGGCAGGTGCCCAGCAACACACTTCTCTCCTCTGCGTCTGCACAACTTCGCAGAGCACCACGGGAAGGCAAATCCATGATTCCAGTCAGCCTGTCCATCTCAGCAGCACCCTTCCCAGCCATTAGGACCATCTCTATCTAACACAATTGCTACAGACTCTTTGCATGCTTTGTTTAAATAAAATAAAACCTGTATTGCAGCACGTGCTTTGGGGGAAGAAGCAAAACCTCTTTTGGCGGAAACTTCTGTCAGACGCATTAGTCCCCAGTCCACGTGGAGGACTGCATGAGGAACCCAGGTCCAGCTCCTCCAGTGTGGGGATTGCTGGCAACGGGTGAGGGGTGGAACAGACTGTGAACTCATGCTCTCCCCCTCTGAATTGCCAGCTCCCCACAGAAGAGGAATTACAAGTGAGAACTCAGCCCGATGCATCATTCACAGCTCCACGCTTCTGACTTCTAATTCCATGAGCACGGTCACAAGTGCAAAATTTGTGATGGGCCCTGACTTTTTTTCCTCCTCTGCGTTTTCTGGCCAAGTCAAGAGCTCTGAAATCTTTGCCTCCGGAGACACTGTGCTGTGGTGGAGAGACCAGTGTAGGGTTCACTGATAGGGCTTCCTGTTCTTTACTTTTTTTCATTTCTTACTTTATTTTCTTTAACTTTCATTTTAGGTTCGGCGGGACGGGTGAAGGTTTGTTACACAGGTAAACTCGTGTCACAGGAATTTGTTGTACGGAGTATTTCATTGCCTAGGTATTAAGCTTAGCGTAGGGCTTCTAATAGTTCTAATCCTGTTACGGACTCTGTGTGCATTTGAGCAACACCCCAGGCCTCTGTGTCTTCAGGACTGAAGTGAGAATATTGGAACCAGTGACCCAATAAGGGTGAACATTTTTATTTAAAATATTTTAATTTTAAATCTCTTATTAGATGAAATTCCAGCTCTTCAGTGTTCCCCACAAGTCAGTTAACTTGTTATATTCATGCATTTCCAAGCTATAAAATGAAATTTATTATGTCTTGATGTCTCAATGTAGAGGGTACAGTCATAGCTGCCTGCAAATGGAGACGTCTGTTATTCGGATAAAGACATATTTTATCCATTTTAAAGTTTTTTTATCCAGTTTGGATGATTACTTGGCTATTGTATTACGACTACATTGCTTGCAAGTGACAGACACCCAAGTCGAATTATCAACAAGATGAATTTATTATTGGCAGGTGTATAAATTAGGATTCTTAGGCGCAGACTACAGAATCCACTCCAGTTTATTTAAGAGAAAGGAATTTATTACAGCCTGTCATGTGGTTTGTTAATTTCTGGGCAGGTCAAAGACCCAAGCTTAGACCTTAGAGCCAGGAGAAATACATGCCTAGGTCACAGGACTCTTCTGAAAACTCCACTGCCACTGCTGCTGCCCATAGCTTAGGTTTGGGACGATAGACCCTCTACCCCAGCTACTCAGAACAGCCAAGCACCTGCGCCATTCTCCTTGCTGAAAGTCTGATCTCCCTGAGTGTTGCCACCACCCTGGGGTGCTCATTTCCAACTCCCAAGTCTGCAGGTGTCTCTGCCTGGTGGGACCCAGGTCACATGTGAAACCTTCTCTGCAAGGGAGTCTGGGAAATGCAGACTGAGGCTTCCCATCCTCTAGATTCCCGGGAAGACACTGGGTAGGTTGTGAGGGTACCAGTCTGTGGGGCCTGACATAGCAGCATCCTGGAGGACCCCTCAGAATCTGTGGGCAGTGTGGGGCTGGGCCTTAGGGACAGAGCTGGGCACTGGGCACTGTGGGGAGGTGAGGACGTCATTTCTACCTCCTTGTTTCCTCTGCCTGTCTCTGCCTGGCTGCTGCCTTGGAGTAACACAGCTTCCGGGAGCACTAGAGTTTTACATGTTAGAATCCAGGTCCCACAGGGGTCTAAGTCCCAGTTCCAACCTCCTTGGGAGAGTGATGGGTTGGAACTGGGACTTATCAAATAGCCATCCGTATGATAACCATTGGAAACAGAAGAAACCAGCGTTCCAAACAGGAGAGTAGCAGAGGGTAGAAGTGAGGTGTGGAGACCAGGCGTGGTGGCTCATGCCTGTAATCCCAGCACTTTGGGAGGTCGAGGCAGGAGAATCGCTTGAACCAGGGAGTTGGAGGTTGCAGTGAACTGAGATCACACCACAGCACTCCAGCCTGGTGACAGAGTGAAACTGTCTCAAAAAAAAAAAAAAAAAAGTGTGGTGTGGAGTCTCTGGGCAAACCAAATAATACCAAGAAGCCAAGAATTCTTTTGAAGCAACTTTACCCCTCAGCTGCTATTGGCTGAGTCTAGGTCTGTCTCCTTCCTGCATGGCAGCATGATTTTCTTAGAATGTTACACAATCCCTGTCCTTCCGGGCTGTGGTCATCAGGAGTAAAGGGTGGTGACAGTGAATTGTCAGGGCTGGGCAAGCTTGGCCTGGGTGAGTATCCAGCCAAGTGGCCCTGGGCAAGCCCCCTCACTCCTGTCTTCCCTATTTGTAAAATGGGCTTGCAATGGTGCTTCTAGAGATCATGGAACCTATACATAAGATACAGGGATCCTTCTCCACAGCATCCTACAGGAGCAAAGGCACCAGCGTGCTCCTTCAGATCCTCCAGAACCTCGTCTGGACACTGGTGTCCTCTAGAGAAACCTCCTTTTCAACCGTCCCATACCCTCAGCACCTACGGTCAGACAGAACTGAGCCTGGCCTCCAGATGGCCTTTTTGTAGCCACTGGTAGTGCCCCCCTTGGCCACTCAGCATTCCACTGGGACACCAAGCCTCTTTTTTTGTTCCAGACCTAATAATTATAGAATCTTTCTATGCCAGTTTTATAACCCTGAGTTTTTAATAAAATATCCCAGATTATTTATATACAACAACCCATTGGAAAAACAGCAATGATTGACTCTAATCCAGCAACCAGTTTATATCTTAAAAGGAAAGGCTGGCTGGGTGCGGTGGCTCGCGTCTATAATCCCAGCACTTTGGGAGGCCGAGGCGGGTGGATCACCTGAGGTCAGGAGTTTGAGATCAGCCTGGCCAACGCAGTGAAACCCTATCTCTGCTAAAAACACAAAAATTAGCTGGGCATGGTGGTGTGCACCTGTAATCCCAGCTACTCAGGAGGCTGAGGCAGGAGAATCTCTTGAGCCCGGGAGGCGGAGGTTGCAGTGAGCCGAGATCATGCCATTGCACTCCAGCCTTGGCAACAAGAGCAAAATTCCGTCTCAAGAAAAAAAAAAAAAAAGAGGAAAGGCTAAGAAAATAACACTTAGAGATTCCAAGTGACCTTGCGTCTCCAGATTCAACCCCACTACTTGAAAGCTTGAAATTCACAGAACATAAAATTAACCATTTTAATGTGAACAATTAGTACCATTTGGTACCTGCACGATATGGTGCAGCCATCGCCTCTATCTACGCCCAGATTTTCATCACCCAAAAGGAAACTCTGTACCTGGTAAGCTGTGGCTTCCCATTCCCCTTTCCCTCCATCCTGGGCAAAGACTAAGTTGTTGTCTCTATGGATTTACCTGTTTTGAGCATGTCCTATAAGTGAAATACTGCAGTATGTAACCATTTATGCCTGGCTTCTCTCACTTGGCATCATGTTTCCACAGTCCCTGCATACTGGAGCATGTACAAGTGCTTCAGCCCTTTTTAAGGCTGAGTAATATTCCACTGTATGGATAAATCACATTTGCTTAACCATTCATGATAGACATTTGGGTTGACTCCACATGTTGGCTGTTGGAATTAGTGCTGCTATGAGCATGAGGTACATGTGTGAGTATCTGTTTTCAATTCTTTGGAGTACATTCCTAGCAGTGGAATCGCTGTGACATATGGGAACTCTATATTTAACTTCTTGAGGAACCGCCATACTGTTTTCCACAGTGGCTGAGCCATTTCACATTTCTGCCAGCAATGTACGAGGGTTCCAATTTCGCCACAACCTTGTCAACACTTACTTTTCGTTTTTAAAATTATAGCCATCCTGGTGGATGTGAAGTGGTATCTCATTGTGGTTTTTATTTGCTTTTCCAAGAATTTTTTTTTAAAAAAAACCAAAAGAGTTGGCAATTGTATGTTCACATTTCACAATACAGATGAAAACTGTACTTTTTTGGTCTCACTTCTCCCCTCCAAAACTATTCTCTGGTAGGAAGGGGGAGCAGGTCTTCCTTCTGCTGCTAAGGAAACACCCAGCGTCACAGCACCATGGTCTCCTGGAGAAGAACAAACAGCAAAAAGCTGATATGACGAGGTCTCTCCACTATTCTAATCTGTCTGGCTTAGTTATTCTGGGCTGCGTGGGCTCCATCATGCGATGGGTGGGAGGGCTCATCCCGGGGGCCCGGGTGACACTGGCATGTGACATCCCATGGGTGGCCTCATTCCAGGAGCAGGCCCCATGGCATCACCCTCAGGAGGAGGTGGGCCTGTCACTGGCATCATAGGAGGACCCCCCCATAGAGGGTGCTGGCATCACACCAGGGTGGCGAGGAGGACCTGGGCACTGCGGGGAGTGGGATCCCTGCCCCTGCAGGAGGAGGAGTGGAGAATAGAGCAGGAGGTGTCCTTCCTTGTTGAAATGCAGCCGTTGTCCTGTGCATCAGGCTCGGAGCCTGCTCTTCCATCCCTTTCTGGCGCAGGTCTTTCGTGTCCTCTTTGTGTTTCCCACCGCCGCCCTGTGTCTTTCTCGCAGATGGAGACTCATGGGTGAGGTCTGCACCACAGTGATACCGTCACAGTCAGACTCGGGCTTGTTGCTCCGTGGGCCATTGGCCCGGAAACCACGTGCCTCCAAGAACGTTTTGAAGTGAGAGATGACGCTTTGTTCTTGATTTCTTGAGGTGAATTCTGGCAAATAGGAGATGGGCTGAAGCCTGTAGCCGAGTAGATGTTGTCCGAATTTGCCAGCAAAAAAGAAAGACGTGTGGACTCCAGAAGCTGTAGCCTCCAATCCCCAGTCACATCCGAGGAGATGGTGTCCACAGAGGAAGAGCGTGGAAAATGATTTCCCTACTGGACTCATGGCCACATCACCGCAATAGTGCATTTTTACTTCTGCATGGTGTTTTACCAAGTTACACATCTTTGTGAACAGGACAGGGGCCTGTTATGTGTTATGGATTGGCGGGTTCCCTGTGGTGTACACAGTCATACCCCAAGACAAGCCCTGGTCTGGAGGGCTCTGTGTGTGGCTTGCCGGTATCAGGGACTTCTGGGGCCAAGACTGGGAAGAGTTGGGGTGCAGCACCCAGCGGCCAGTGCTCAGGGAAGTTCTGGGAGCCCTGGGCTTCCCAGAGACAACCTGATGGCCTATGAAGCTGAGGCTGAGTTGGGACTGGGTTCTGGGCTGCATTCAAACCCAGATGATACATGTCCAAAGCGGGGCCCTCGGCGTGGACGGCAGCACGGGGGTAAGGAACCTCGCTGATTTAGCTGAGCTCTGGCTTCCGTGGGTGGAGGAAGTGAGGCCCTCTCAGGAGCTAACCTAAGAGATGAGGCCATTCTTGCACGGCCACCGCTGAGGTGCGATCGCACAGTGTAAGTCCTCTGTGCTGTGAGCCACCCGCACTCTCAGGACATGAGCGCTGGCCCCTGCATGGAGCTCCAGGACAGCGGAGTCCACCTGGCAGCCCATCACAGGCGGGGGCAATTCAAACCTCCTCTGCCTCTTGCCTCCCCAAGATATTGCCCTTGTTGTCCGCCTGCTCCCTTGTCCCCCAGCTTACACCTGGTACCTTTCCGGCTCCCACCTCCGTTACTGGTTGCTTCTCCCTATTCCTCTGCTACGGAGCCTCTGCAGCCTGAACACATGGTAATGATTCCTTCCTCTTTTCTCCCAAGCCCCAGAACTTTGTGCGCCTGTGCCCTGCACATCCATGCAGCTTCTCCATGAGGCAGCCTAGGCCTCCCAGGACTTCCCTGCGTGACTTCCCTGAGCACTGGCCACTGGGAGCTGCACCCCAACTCTTCCCAGTCTTGGCCCCAGAAGTCCCTGATACCTGGTAAGCCACATGCAGAACTCTCCAGACTGGGCTTCTGTGGATGTGACTGTGCAACCCACAGGGGGGATCTGCGAGGGTTCCCTGGACCAGTCCCTGCTCCACCTGGAAGCCAGAGGTGGCAACATGAACTGCAGGAGGGATTTTGCTGCTATAATGTGGGTTGCATGAGGAGGCCCTGGTCTTCCTCCAATCCCCCTGGGGATGTGGGGTCTCCTCCAACCCTCAATCAGCTGTGGTTGATGCCCTGCAATCCCCCACTTCTTAGCTGGGGATGTGGGGTCCCCTCCAACCCTCAATCAGCTGTGGTTGATGCCCTGCAATCCCCTACTTCTTAGCTGGGGATGTGGGGTCTCCTCCAACCCTCAATCAGCTGTGGTTGATGCCCTGCAATCCCCCACTTCTTAGCTGGGGATGTGGGGTCCCCTCCAACCCTCAATCAGCTGTGGTTGATGCCCTGCAATCCCCCACTTCTTAGCTGCCCACCAGCCTGACTGGACTCTGGGGACCAGCCCTGCCTCTGAGGTTCCTAACCAGATAGACAACGTCACAACTCTACACTCTCAGCTGCTGTGTGAGGCATGGGGAGTGTGCACAGAGCCTTTAGCTTAGGCTCTAGAATCAGGTTTGCTGGACTTGACAGCAGGTTGGTGTGGACTTGGACAAGTCACTTAACCTCTGTCTGCCTTAATTTCCTCATCTGTAAAGCAGGGATAGTAACAGTACTGAACTGTAGAGTGGTCATGAGGGTTACTAAGACAATGCATGAAAGCTACGTAGCCTTGTGCTTGTAGAAGAAAGAGGGATTTGAGTTATGACTTAAAACTGGCTGTGGGAAGGTCTGAACTCAGTGAGAAGCAGACAGGAAATGGCTTGATCTTCCTTACACCCTGGCTTCAGGTAAGACCACTCCTATCAGCTTTCCCTGCCCCTTGATGACATCTCAGATAGCCGGCTCACCTGTTTGCAGGCATTTTTAGTCAAGAAAAAGGCTGCTTCTTGTGAGAATGACTCACTTTTATGTATTAAAGAGTCAATTTGAACTTGACATCCATGTCAAACTCCCCCTCCCACAGCCCCCAGCACAGGCTGGGCTGGTGTCTGGGCCAGGGGTAGGGAAGGGGCAACACGTGTTCTTTTCCTAGTTCTCCCTTTCCCTCTCTCTTCTCACCCTTATAGGCAGGACAGGGGGATGGGGGATTAGAGGAAGCAAGAAATCTTTTCCCTTTTAACTTAACTAGTTCTGCAGCTGTAGTTCTCACGTGGCAGCCACCCAAATGCTGGCTCTCATGAGGACCGTGTTTTGTGGCTTCTTCAGAGGCCCCACGGGGATATGCACCCTGTGTAGTTTCTTAACCCCGGAGACATATGCTTTGGATAATCTCTTGCAGCCCCTCTTTGCTGGGGATCCTCCGTTGTACCCTTCTCCTGATCCACGCCTTCCCATCTTTGTCTTTCTCTGTCCCAGGAGGCTGACTCCCAGGGACTGCGTCTTTGATCTTCCTGGATGACTTCTGGGCTTGGCCAATGGAGGTTCCAGCAGGGGAGTGGAGGGTGGAGGGAAAGAGGAGTCTGAGGCCTTCCTCACCCCCTGTCTCTGCTGCAGGGCTGCATCTGGCCATAGTGTGGCCCCCACATCCACAGCCCTGGCTGGGCTGCCCGACCTCCCCACCGCCAGTCCTCACTGGGCTCACATGACAACAATTCATCCTGTTTCCCCTTCATCCATCAGTGGGAGTGGTTCCCTGCTAATGCTAGTCCTGGGCCCCTCAACACCCCACCTGAAGCAGTGCCTTCAGGAATATTCTTCAAAAGGCAACAGGTAGAGTGGGATATCAGCACTATCTATTGGCAATATATACATCTGACAAAGGACTTGGATTCAGAATATTTATGTAACTCCTACACATCAATAAGGAAAAGACAACCCAACATACAAGGAACTGAAGACTTGAATAGACACCTCCCGAAAGAACACATCAGAATACCTTCCCACATGTGTCTCATAAATATATGCAAAAGAGTTAAACTTTGTTGGCCATCAGGAAAATACAAGTGAAGACCTGTGAAAGATGGTCGTACACTCACTGGAATGGCTAAAATAAACATGGTGGCCATTCCGAGTGTTGGTGAGGACGCGGGCAACCAAAACTCCCCTGCACTGCCGGCGGCAGCGTATGGCGTGGACATTCTGGAGAAATCTTTGGTGTGTCTACTAGAGCTTTTCTGGGGGGGATGTAAATGTTCTGGATCTCGTTTGTGGTAGTGGCCACACGACTGGAAATATTCGGCAAAACTCATTGAATGGGACACCTTAACAGAATGAATGTAATTTTGTATAGATTCTGTCTCAATAAACTCGATTTTTATAAATCTCTTTATTTTAACCATTTAGGCAAATTTCTGCTGGGACCTTGACTGACAACTTCCTTTTCCCTCTGCATCTGTCAGCTCTCCTTGGCACTTGGCTGCTCCAGCCAGTCTCCCATCCTCAGAGGTTTCTAGGAGAGAAGCAGGCATCATTCTTTCTGCTCATTTCTACTTCCAAACATCCACCAAATATCTCTCAGGAACATTGTCACCAGGGACCGTTCAGCTAATTGCACAGGGTGGGCACACAGTCGTGTCCCCTCTGGCGGCACCCTGATTTCTAAGGGTATCTCTTGGCATCATGTCACCTGGTTCGAGGGACACCTCTTGGCACTCCCACCGCATGACAACCTACTGCTCCCCTCAAGACCCCTTCTTGCCCCGTTTCTCTTAATTCTTCACACACTCTTTACAGCTGATTGGCTGGGCCACTGGGTAAGAGTTGCAAAACCCGTTTAGACTTCTTAGTAAGCCTGAGAGTAGGTTTCTGGTGGCTAGTGGCTCCGTGCTCTTTTGTAAGTGTGGGAGGTACTTCATTCCAATTGTCCTTGGCTTTGGACTGTAGCCAAAATCCAAATGCTCTGGGAAACGCTTCAACAATGGCTGATGGTAGTGTGCCCTGGTTTGCTCCCACCTGTTGGTGCGTCCACAGAAGCTTGTGCAACACAATCATCCATTGCTCTGCGGTTTTCAAAAATAGCTGGTTGGTTGGTTGAATGAGGCCAGACAACTTTTTTTGGAGGTTTGCATAAATAACAACCACAGTGAACCTGAAGTAAATCCGAACCATTTCCTGCCCAGCTTGCAGGGCTCTGCACGGATTCAAGAATTTGTGTTTCCAGTGTCCCTAATACACCCACGAAAGAGGGACCAAGGTTCTGGCAGAAAATACTCTCCTAAGAATATCGGTCTTTGGTGGTCACAAGAGGACAGTCCCTGAAGTTGGCTTTTTGTGACATTGCAACATTCAGCAGGAGAAATATATATAATTTTTTTTTTTTGAGATGGAGTTTTGCTCTTGTCACCCAGGCTGGAGCGCAGTGATGTGATCTCTGTTCACTGAAACCTCCGCCTCCCGGGTTCAAGCGATTCTCCTGCCTCAGCCTCTCGAGTAGCTGGGACTGCGGGCGCCCACCACCACGCCTGGCTAATTTTTGTATTTTAGTAGAGACGGCGTTTCACCATGTTGGCCAGGCTGGTCTCGAACTCCTGGCCTCAGGTGATCCACTCGCCTCGGCCTCCCAAAGTGCTGTGATGACAGGTGTGAGGAGGAATATTTTTAAAGCTGAAGACATCTGGCCACCAGTTCCTCCATGAAAGTGGATACAGCTTTTTAATGCATAAGCGGGCAAAGAGAATTTGCCAATAGCTGGGACTTCGTCACTTAAAATCTGGTAGGAGCCCCGCTCCTATCCAGCCAGGACTAATGCTCTCTCTCATGTAGTTGTGAGGCTTGGCCTCTATTCACGAGCCCAAAGACTGGCAGAATCCAGGAGAAGGCTAAGAACAGGAGTGACCTCTCCAAGAGGCATCCACTCCAAACCCAGATGACGGAGTTAGGGGGCATGAACTGATCAAGAAGCAGAAACTGGACACACAGGCAGGGGTACTTACCTTTCTGGAGAATCCTAGAGGCCTCAAAGTGAGTGACGCACACACCAAGTGAGTGACACACACACTAAGGTGCCGGTGGGATTCCCACCAAGAGGCTGCTTCAGGTACGCACGGCCGTCCTGCCCGCGTCTGAGCACCAGATCCTGTTGAGCGGAAGTTTCTGCCCTGCTCCTTCATGGCGCGGGCACGATCGTTCATCAGGCATGTGCAGCATCCTCAAACACTTCTAATGCTCACCGGTAAACCAATCCATGTAAAAACACACTGCATTTCCAGGATCAATGAGGAGCTCTTAATGACCCCAGATCGCACGTCCTCCTCGGCCAGGCCCATCACCAGGCTAGCACTTGGGCCCTTCCTGTGGGCACATAAAGAACAATGTCATCATTGGTTGTCCTCAGAATTCCAGCTCTGTCCTCTCAAGTAAGTCCTGGGCTTGTCCAGTCAACACATTTGCTAGGACACTGGTTTCTGGCAACCTCTTAGATGACTAGTAGTTGGGCTATCAGACTGAATTCTCTCTTTCAAATGTAAATACTTCCTAGCCAGGAAAAAAAAAAAAAAAAGCCATGTCAGGTCAAATATTTAAACCCCAAGGAATTTTAGTCTTGTTCAGTTTCCAAACCTGGGGAAGTTAGGACCAGGGATAAAAACTAACACGTTTCCTCCAGGGCTGCTGACAAGGATTTCTCCACTCTTTCCTCAAGATATCTGTCAGTGCCTGATTTCTTACAAGGGCTCCAGTTCTTAGTCTGGATTCAGTGATTCCTCCTGTCAGTGGCAGGACCTGCTCTACATGGCCCCAGCAGTGCAATCCAGCCTTCTTTATTGCAGGTACCTCACGCACAGGAGACCGGCGCTCTGGAGCAGGCTTTGCTGAAGCTGTGAGCAGAGGAGGGGTGATGCTGTGGACGAACGTACCTGGAACCCTGAACCCAGGCCCCTCTACGCCCCAGGCCCCTCTGCCGCTTCGAACCTTGCTTGGCCACCAAGCCTGTGACTCTGCTGATCATCTTTGCCCTCCTCAAGTTTCCTCACCGCTCTGCAGCCTCCCCACACCTGCAAGGTCCCTGGCTTGTTTAAGCAGAGAAATTTCACCCCCACTACTCACTGCACCTACCCTCGTGTATCTAAATACTCACCAATGGATGCTCAGCTGAAGTAGGAACAGCATCTAGAGGAGTGGGGGGTACAGCAGAAGCTCTGAGGAATCCCTTGTTCCTTCTCTCTTCCTCCTACTGTCCCTGAAAAACAGGTAGAGATCTGACTCACAGAAAGGAAGGATGACACTCCACATCAAAGGTGGAAGTGGACAGGTGTTTTTAAATAATCATTTCCAGCTGGGCTTGGGGGCTCACACTTGTAATCCTAGCACTTTGGGAGGCCGAGGCAGGCAAATTGCCTGAGGCCAGGAGTTCGAGACCAGCCTGGCCAACGTGGCGAAACCCCATCTCTACTAAAAATACAAAAAATTAGCTGGGCATAGTGGCAGGAGCCTGTAATCTCAGCTACTGCGGAGGCTGAGGCAGGAGAATCACTTGAACCCAGGAGGCAGAGGCTGCAGTGAGCCGAGATCTCGCCATGGCGCACCAGCCTGGGCGACAAGAGTGAAACTGTGTCTCAATAAATAAATAAATAAATAAATAAAATCATTTCCTTTCCCACCCAAATATCCTGCTACATCTTTTAATGCATTTTCACATTCTCTGAATATTTCTGTTTACATCTGCCTCTTTCACCAGACTGTAAGTAAGCCTGGGATGGTGCACAGTTCTGGAAACACGAGAGGCCTCCCTCAGCCTTGAGCTAAAAGGGTGAAGTGCAATCAGGAGAGACTTCCTGGAGGAGGAGGCAAGGCGAGGTGTGAGTTAGGCCTTAACAAATTTAGATTGGCAGCAAAGAGGGAAGAGGCAAAAGAATGTTGTGAGACACAGAGGGCGTGGAACTGTTTTCCCTGAGTCAGGGAGGCTAAACCACAAGGCTTGGATTCACTGAACTGGGGGCCTGAATAAGAAGTGGGTGTCTTCCCCCCTGTGTAGGGCTGCCAGATAAAATACAGGATGCCTGGTTAAATTTAAATTTCAGACAAACAACAAATAATTTTTTGTGTAAATATGAAGCCATGCATTTTTGGAAACATACACTAAAAAATTATTCATTGTTTCTCTGAAATACAATCCACATCAAATTTAGCTGGACGCGGTGGCTCATGCCTGTAATCCCAGCACTTTGGGAGGCCGAGGCGGGTGAATCACATGAGGTCAGGAGTTCAAAACCAGCCTGGCCAACATGATGAAACCCCGTCTCTACTAAAAATACAAAAAAAATTAGCCGAGCGTGTTGGCAGGCGCCTGTAATCCCAGTTACTCGGGAGGCCAAGGCAGGAGAATCACTGGAACCCAGGAAGCGGAGGCTACAGTGAGCCAAGATCATGCCACTGCACTCCAGCCTGGGCAACAGGAGCGAAAACTCTGTCTCAAAAAAAAAAAAAAAATTTAACTGGGAGTCCTGTTTTCATTCCGCTTAAATCTGACAACCCCCCTCTCAGAGATGCCAACGGGACCTCACTGTGGCTCCTCTGGGGAAAAGAAAGTCCACCTGCCTCAGAGGCCCCTGAAGGACCTGACCCTACTGTGTTTCCTGCCTTGCCCTGCTGGATGGCGACTTGACATCTGAGGACAGAAAGCAGTCCATTCCCGGGGCTGGGTTCCAGGCTCTGCTGTGCTGTGGCCACGCCAGTGTGCTTCACGCCGCTCCATAGAAGCAGCCTCGTCTCCGGCTGAATATGACTGCCTCACGCCAGCAAGATGGGAGTGGAGTCGCTCAGGACTTTTTAAAATATTTTTTTGAAAATTTTTTTATGAAAAAGTTTTTTTACGAGGGCCCAAGTACGCAACCTAACAGCTTCCACAGGTGCCACTGGGACCTGCAAGTCACACAGAACCACGTCCGGTTCCATGAGAATGTGTCACCCTTGGCAAATCGCGGCTCGAGCCCCTGCCTCAGCGGTGGGAGGCAGCTACGTGGGCCCAGCCCCACAGCCTCCACCTGAGGATTTCGTGACACTTAGCAAACACTGAGGAGTAAAAACAGACTTGGCCGGCTCAGCATTTATAAACAGCAATTCCTCAGAAAATTCCAGGTCTATATTAAGGTTTCAATGTTGTCTTTAAATAAACAAACCAAGAAGGCTCATAGTTTTTGCTGAGTTGTGTTACTCATGCGGACTAGCCTTGGCTTCTAAACTACTGCTCTCTGCCTCACTTTCTTCATCTGCCACGTGAGGAAAACCATAGTATCTGCCTTGTGGATTTGGGGCTGGGGTAAAATGAGATAATCCCTGTAAAGTGCCCAGTTCAACACCGACAGTAATAGCAGCTGCTCGAAAAATGGGAGTTATTAGCATTGTGGGAAGTGGAATCATGGCCCCCTAAAGATGCTGCCCCCAACCTTATTCCCAGAGACAGTAACTGAGTCATGCCATGGGGCAAAGTGGGCTTTGCAGACACAGTTGAAGTTCAGGAGCTTGAGATGGGGTGGCGATCCTGGATTTTTCAGGCAAAAACAATCCAATCACGCAATCCTTAAAACTGGAGATCCATTCCCAGTTGTGGTCAGAAGAGGATGGGACTGTGGACGAGAGGCACAGAGAGACTTGGAAGGTGGATGAAGGGGCCGGGAGCCAAGGAATGAGGGCCGCCTCTGGAAATGGAAAAGACAGGGGCGTGGATTCTCCTCTGGGACCGCCAGAGACAGCACAGCCTGCCAAGGCCTTGACTTTATTCCACCGAGACCTATGTCTTTCGGCCTGTTGCACTGTATAATCATAAATCTGTGCTGTTGGCTGAGCAAATGGCTTATACCTGTAATCCCAGCACTTTGGGAGGCCGAGGCAGGAGGATCACATGAAGTCAGAGGTTCAAGACCAGCCTGGCCAACATAGCAAAACCCCGTCTCTACAAAAAATACAAAAATTAGCTGGATGTGGTGGCACACACCTGTAATTCCAGCTACTTGGGAGGCTGAGGCACGAGAATCGCTTGAACCTGGGAAGTGGAGGTGGGTGCAGGGTACAATCAAAACAGTGAACTAATCAGAGTGTTCACAACAAGACAATTTTTAGAACTCTCATAGGAAAGAACAGAATAATTGAGGGTTGAGGGCAAAAGAATTCTCAGAGTAGTTTTCAGTGTAAATGTCCGACAACAGGGTGCTAGCCTGATTGTAATCATTCCAAATATAAAATACTGTGCAGCCAAAAGTGTTGAGAATATTGAATAATGTGGAATTTTCATGCTATTGAATGAAAGACGCAAAATATACAACTGCATGTAGGGAATAAGTTCATTTTTCTAAAAAAAAAAAAAAGCAAAGCATAGGGATTTTATATGTATACTCACACACACACACACAGAGGAAAAATCTCTGGAAGGAGAAATAGCAAAAAAAGCATTGTGAAGAATTTATTCTTTAGCTTGCTTGCGGCTTCTCCACGTTTAAAATGTTTTCTACCATGATCTTGTAACGCTTTAGATGTAAGGGAAACTTTATGAAAAGGCACATCCCCACGGGCTACAAAATGGGATAGTAAGAGAGGCTGCAGTGGAACCAGAACCCCTGGGTGTGTGCGGGAGAGCAAGGGTCCCGCTGGGGAGGCTGGTGTTGAGGGAGGGGCCAGGAGGCTTCCCCTTCTCAGCTTCTGCTGTGGGTCCCTGGGTCAGGAAGGAGGAAAGATGAAGCATCCCTGTGCCACCATCTTTCTTTAATCAATTGTATTGATTTTTCTAAACCCTGGGCAGGAGAACCCCTGGGAGAAAGACCGTTCTCTCTTACTCCTCTGGAGGCCAAAATGCCACAGTGGGGTGCCAGGCAGAAGGAGAGTGTCCCCTCGAGGACTCTCCTTGGCTCACAAGTTCATGGGCCCACAGTCTGAAGAACTTAGAGGAGAGGACTAAGAACTGCACCCGTCCTTTATTCTCGGCATCCACCCCCTCTCCTTCCAGCCACAGCTCAGTCACTGCTGGGTGCTGGGGTGCCCAGGCATTCAGACGACTCCCTGTTCTCCTGGAGTTTAAGCTCCTGCAGAAGCAGCCCTGTCTGCAAACCGTCACCTCACCATGGCGCAAATGTTTGGGAGCTGGAGGGCCCCAATGTCCCCGACACCCTGAGGATGGAGCGGCTGCACTCAGGCTGTTCCTCTGAGGGGATAAAGGGGACCCCAAGTCCCATGGCAGAGATTGCTCCAGCGCTAGCCTCCGTCCTCTCCTGGTTTCAGAGGGCTCATGGGCAGCCATGGGGTTTTACAGTTACCCCCGCTGGCAGAATTTAGCAGCACGAAATCCGATCTCTCTTGATTCTAATTAAAGATGCATAATGCTTGACTTGCCTCTGAGTTGCCTTGCCCCCACTGGTACTACCCACATGGGTATGCGATGCAGATCACTCTGGGTGCCTGCTGCCTACCTCAGGGTCCAGCAAAAGCCATAGGGGCTTGTAGGAGTGCCCTAGGAGCTGCTCAGGCCCCCCGTGGGGCTGCTCTGTGAGGCCACCCAGAGCTGCTGTAGGGTATTGGTCTGCCACCACCTGCCTGGCCCTGCAGACGCACCTAAGTGGCAATACTGCCTGGCACTGAGTTCAACCACAGAGCCTTGCCTGGAGCTCAGGCCCTTATGGCCCCCACTCAGCCTGGACAGCTATGCTATTTCAGAGTCACCATTTGCACAAGGCACGCTGCTGAGAACCTCTTCTGTCCCAGGCCCCGAGCTCCAACAACATCCTGGGATTCAGGCGCTCCCTACTCCAAAAGGCCAGCCATGCTGGGTAAGGAGAGAGTGGTCAAAATCTGCCCAGAGCTCATTCCCTTCGTCTCTGCTGTGATGACACCACCTGACCACCTTTCAAAAATCCTCTGCACCCTCTTCTGAGGCAAGAGGACTTCCCTCCACCACTCACGTGCCCAGGTGCCCTTCCAAAGTCCAGAAGAATCTCTCTCCCTTGAAGCCAGCAGCCATCTGCGGATTCTTCTCTTTCTAGTCTGAATTGTGTTTTCTGATCTCAAGGGAGAAACATTCACTATTTCATGGTTAAGTATGATGCTTGTTGTAGGGGTTTTTGTGTAGATACCCTTTGTAGCCGAAAAGGTGTCTGAGAAAGGTCTCAATCAATTTAGAAAGTTTATTTTGCCAAGGTTAAGGACACACCTATGACCCAGCTCAGGAGGTCCTGATAACACGTGCTCAAGGTGGTCGGGGCACAGCTTGGTTTTACACATTTTAGGGAGACATGAGACATCAGTCGTTATATGTAAGGTGTACATTGGTTCGTTCTGGAAAGGCAGGACAACTCGAAGCAGGGAGAGGGCTTCCAGGTCATAGGTAGATAAGAGACAAGTGGTTGCATTCTTTTGAGTTTCTGATTAGCCTTTCACTCAACATACACTGTACAGGAATAGTCACTTATGTCTTAGCCTGGCTCAGTGAAACCATAGGGAAGGGGAAGCAATAGGATATGCATTTGTCTCACATGAGCAGAGGGATGACTTGAGTTCTGCCTGTCCGTTGTCCACAAGGAATTTCCTTGCGGGCAAATGGTGAGGGAGGTAGGCAGCTTTTTATTAATCTTTGTAGCCGTCTTATTTAGGACTAGAATGAAAGGCAGTTCCCGGCTCGACTTTTGCCTTTGGCTTAGTGATTTTGGGGAGATTTATTTTCCTTTCGTGCCTCTATGATTAAGGAATCCCCTTCCATTCACAGCTTCTGTAGTTTCCACTATGAACAGGTGTTGGATTTTACCAAACCCTTTTTTTCATCCAGTGATATAATTACTACAGGACTTCCTTATTCTGTTAGTGTGGTGAATTCCATTGCTTTCTGCACATTAAACCAACTTCATATTCCTGAAATACCTTTTTATCTATCTTGGGTTTGCTTAACTAATATTTTGTTTCAGATATTTATGTTTGTGAGAATGTTTGTGAGAATGATTGACCTGCCATTTTACTTTTTCGTAATGACCTTATCAGATTTTGGTATCAAAGTTATGCTTGCCTCATGACAAGCGGGCGGCGTTTCCTTGCTTTCTGTTCTCTGGAAGAGCTTTCATCAGATTAGCATTATTTCTACCTGAAATATTCGGAAGAATGCACTGAAGTCATCTGGGCCTGGAGTTTTCCTTACAGGAAGGTTTTCTAATTATACATTTAATAGATATAAAATTATTCAGATTTTCTTTTCTCGTGTTCATTTTAAAAAGTTGCTTGGGTGAGAGGATTTGTTCATTTTATCTAAATTTTCAAGCAGATAGGCCTGAATATGTCGACAAAATCCTCTCGCTTTCTTTTCAGTGGTCTGTGAGACCTTTCACTGTCCCCCACTGCTTTCCTGATATTGGCAATCTGCGGCTCCTTTCTTCTCACCCTGCTCGTAAGGTGAAGAGCTACCAGAATCCCCCTTCAGAAATGAAGTGCTCATTGCCCCAGCTGCCGAGAGTGCTGGTGACTCCCAGTGTCATGCGCCCTTTCCAGGGCAGCCTACAGGATGACTGCTCGCTATGGGTCATGAAGATCTGCCTCTGGCCCCGGCTTGGGATGACTCTCAAGGGTCGTGTCAGCTTCCGTCCTCCCTGAGTAGCTGGCTGAGGCATCCTGTGAGGCTGAGTTACAGCTCAACCTCTTCCTTCACCCAATCCTGGTTTCTTCCCTTTCTCTTCTCTTCCTCTCCCTTCCCTTTCCTTGGATTCCAAAAACAGTCCCTCGTAACCTTTCAGCGCTGTGCTCTTCATCTCAGAATCTGCTGCCCAGGAAACCCAACTTACTACCGACTGTATTGCTCATTTCAAAAAGAAACGTTAACTTTATTGAACACCTCTATTTGCAAATTTGTTTTCTATTTCATTAATTTCTGCTATTATATTCTTTACCCCTTTCCTTTTATTTTCTTTAGGTTTAATTTGTTATTTTCGCAATTCCTTGAGATGGATGCTCAGCTCATTAATTTAAAAAATGTTAATTGTCAGATACACATAAAGTGTATCATCTTAACCATTTTGAAGCGTAAGGTTCAGTAACAGTAAGTAGATTCATAGTGTTATGCAGTCATCACTACCATCCATCTCCAGAACTCTTTTTATCTTGCAAAACTGCAACTCTGTACCCACGAAATACTAACTCCTTTGCCCCCACCGGCCCCCGACAATCACCATTCTACTTTCCGTCTCTGTTAATTTGACCACTCTACGTACCTCATATAAGTGGAATCACTTGTATTTATCCTGGCTCATTAAATTTTATCCTCTTTACTTCTCTCACATATCCATTTCAGTATAGCTTAGCTTCATCTCAAGGTTTTATATCACATATTTATCATTCAGTTCAAAGAAAAAAAATTTTTTTTTTGAGACGGAGTCTTGCTTTGTCACCCGGGCTGGAGTGCAGTGACACGATCTCGGCTCACTGCAACCTCCACCTCCCGGGTTCATGCCATTCTCCTGCCCCAGCCTCCCGAGTAGCTGGGACTGCGGGCGCCCGCCACCGCACCCGGCTAATTTTTTGTATTTTTAGTAGAGATGGGGTTTCACCATGTTAGCCAGGATGGTCTCAATCTCCTGACCTTGTGATCCGCCTGCCTCGGCCTCCCAAAGTGCTGGGATTACAGGCGTGAGCCACCGCGCCCGGTCTCAAAATATTTTTGAATTTTTATTTGAGTTTCTTTTTGACCCGGGGTTATTTAGCAACATATAACTTAAGTTAAAAGCATTTGGGGATTCCTAGTTTTGATTGCCAGCTTAATTTTAATGTGGTGAAAGAATGCAGTCTGCATGATTTCAGTCATTAGAAATGTACTGAGGTTTGTATCATTTCCCCGAACATGGTCAAATTTAGCCAATGCTCCGTGTGCAAATTAAAAAGAAGGCACATTCTGCAGTTTGTGGTGCAGAGTTCTGCATATATCTATTAAGTTTGTTAAATGTGTTGTTTGAATTTTCTGTATGCTTGCTGACTTTTTTTTTGTCTACTTGTTTTTTCAGTTACTAAGAGAGTTGTGTTAAAAATCTCCCAGGATAATGGTGGATTTGTCTATTTTTCATTTTAGTTTTGTCAATTTTTTTCTTTACAATTTTGAGGCTAATTTAGAATTACTGTCTTCCTGGTGAATTGATCTTTCATCGTTACAAAATGCCATATAGTATTCCCAAAACATTATTATTGTTGTTTTGTATGATCGGTCTTGATTTAGATTTACCTGCATATTAAATCTTTGTATTTCTCTTCATTCTTCCCTGCATCTCTGTGCTTTCATCTAGGATCATTTTCCTTCTGCCTAAGGAACTCTTTTGCTAGTTTCTTCAGTGCAGGTGCTCTGGTGAATAATTCTAGTTTTCACTTGTCTGAAAATGTCTTCACATCACCCTCACTTTTGAAGGATATTCTTGCTGTGTATATAATTATATGTTGGCAGCAATTTACTTTCAGTGCTTTGAACATATGGTTCCATTGTCCGTTAGCTTTCATTGTTTTCTTTGAAGGAAATATGGCTTTTTTTCTATGGCTGCTTTTGGAGTTTTCTTTTTGGCTTCCAGGAGTTTTACTGCTATGCATCTAGGTGTGTTTTTTTAATCTGCACTGTTTGTGCTTTATAGCTCTTCTGAAATCTGTAGTTTTCTGTTTTCCATCATTTTTGTCATCTCTCAGCCATTGTGTCTTCAAATATTACTTCTATTCTCTCTCCTCTCTCTTTCTTGGACTCTAATTACATATTTTCTCTTAAATTCTTTTCTGTATTTTTCATTTTTTCTCCTTGTGCTTCAGTCTAGATATATTTTTCTAACTATCTTCACAATTACTTATTTTCTTCAGCTATGTCTAATCTGTAGTTAAACTTAACTATTCCCATAAGTTTAGTATCATATTTTTAAGTTCTAAAGTTTCCATTTATTGCTTCCAGGATGCTGCTGAAAATACCTATCTAATTTCTGGAATATACTAATCTCAGTTATTTTAGTTTTTAAAAGCCTCGTAACACCAATATCAGAATCTCCAGAGGATTTTTTGTATTGTTTATTTTTTTCCTCTTGCTCCAACCTTATCATTTTTCATACCTGGTTAGTTTTGATGGAATGTTAGCTATTGTGTTTGAAAACTGCAGAAAAGACTCAAGACCCTGGGTGTTATCTTTCCCCAGAGAATATTAACTTTTGCTTCTGGTCATCATCAATGGCAGATCACCTAACTTAATTAGGGCCTGAGAGGATTTGAACCTGGGTGTCAGCATGAATTCCAGGGTTTATTTAGGGTGACCATCTTCATCTGTTCTCTGTTCCTATAATAGAATACACAGAGTGGGTAATTTATAATAAAAATAAATTTATTTCTTACAGTTCTGGAGGCTGGAAGTTCTAAGGTCAAGGAGCTGCATCTGCTGAGGACCTTTTTTTCTGTCTTGTACCATAACAGAAGGCATCACAGGGTAAGTGGGGTACACAGGGCAAGTGGGGTGCACAAGAGAGAGCCAAATTGGCTTTTATAACAGACCCACTCTCAAAATAACTAACCCACTCCTATGACAAGCCATAGTCCGTTAATCCATTCATAAGGGCAGAGACCCATGACCTAATCACCCCTTAAAGGTCCCACCTGACCCCGCCTCTTAATGCCCTCACAATGGCAACTCAACTCCAGCATGAGTTTTGGAGGGGACACTCAAACCACAGCAGTTACCAAGAACCCTGGATTGCCTTGGACTGAGGGGATTCCTGGGACAGGGAACCTTCTGTGCTAAAACCAGGACAGTCACAGACAAACCAGGGTGGTTGGTCACTCTAGGTAGCTCTTTGGGCCCCTGAAATCAAGGCCTGGGGTATCTACCTTTGACTCCTCTTTTGCATACCCTCCATGCCAGTGTTTGTTCCCTTGTCTCGTGAGACTGTCGGCAGTTCACCCACTTTTTCCTTGTGAGATTGTCGGCAGTTCACCCACTTTTTCCTTGTGAGATTGTCGGCAGTTCACCCACTTTTTGCTTGTGAGATTGTCGGCAGTTCACCCACTTTTTCCTTGTGAGATTGTCGGCAGTTCACCCACTTTTTCCTTGTGAGATTGTCGGCAGTTCACCCACTTTTTCCTTGTGAGATTGTCGGCAGTTCACCCACTTTTTCCTTGTGAGATTGTCGGCAGTTCACCCACTTTTTCCTTGTGAGATTGTCGGCAGTTCACCCACTTTTTGCTTGTGAGATTGTCGGCAGTTCACCCACTTTTTGCTTGTGAGATTGTCGGCAGTTCACCCACTTTTTCCTTGTGAGATTGTCGGCAGTTCACCCACTTTTTCCTTGTGAGATTGTCGGCAGTTCACCCACTTTTTCCTTGTGAGATTGTCGGCAGTTCACCCACTTTTTCCTTGTGAGATTGTCGGCAGTTCACCCACTTTTTCCTTGTGAGATTGTCGGCAGTTCACCCACTTTTTCCTTGTGAGATTGTCGGCAGTTCACCCACTTTTTCCTTGTGAGATTGTCGGCAGTTCACCCACTTTTTGCTTGTGAGATTGTCGGCAGTTCACCCACTTTTTCCTTGTGAGATTGTCGGCAGTTCACCCACTTTTTCCTTGTGAGATTGTCGGCAGTTCACCCACTTTTTGCTTGTGAGATTGTCGGCAGTTCACCCACTTTTTCCTTGTGAGATTGTCGGCAGTTCACCCACTTTTTGCTTGTGAGATTGTCGGCAGTTCACCCACTTTTTGCTTGTGAGATTGTCGGCAGTTCACCCACTTTTTCCTTGTGAGATTGTCGGCAGTTCACCCACTTTTTCCTTGTGAGATTGTCGGCAGTTCACCCACTTTTTGCTTGTGAGATTGTCGGCAGTTCACCCACTTTTTCCTTGTGAGATTGTCGGCAGTTCACCCACTTTTTCCTTGTGAGATTGTCGGCAGTTCACCCACTTTTTCCTTGTGAGATTGTCGGCAGTTCACCCACTTTTTGCTTGTGAGATTGTCGGCAGTTCACCCACTTTTTGCTTGTGAGATTGTCGGCAGTTCACCCACTTTTTCCTTGTGAGATTGTCGGCAGTTCACCCACTTTTTGCTTGTGAGATTGTCGGCAGTTCACCCACTTTTTGCTTGTGAGATTGTCGGCAGTTCACCCACTTTTTCCTTGTGAGATTGTCGGCAGTTCACCCACTTTTTCCTTGTGAGATTGTCGGCAGTTCACCCACTTTTTCCTTGTGAGATTGTCGGCAGTTCACCCACTTTTTCCTTGTGAGATTGTCGGCAGTTCACCCACTTTTTGCTTGTAAGATTGTCGGCAGTTCACCCACTTTTTCCTTGTGAGATTGTCGGCAGTTCACCCACTTTTTCCTTGTGAGATTGTCGGCAGTTCACCCACTTTTTCCTTGTGAGATTGTCGGCAGTTCACCCACTTTTTCCTTGTGAGATTGTCGGCAGTTCACCCACTTTTTCCTTGTGAGATTGTCGGCAGTTCACCCACTTTTTCCTTGTGAGATTGTCGGCAGTTCACCCACTTTTTCTTTGTGAGATTGTCGGCAGTTCACCCACTTTTTCCTTGTGAGATTGTCGGCAGTTCACCCACTTTTCCAGCCCCTCCATCACTGCTTGTTGCTCAGCTTCTCAACCTCTCAGCTGCAGCTGAGAGAGAACCGGCAACTGCCTTGAGAGAGAAATAGGCACCGAACTTGCAGCTTATCCTCCTGTGTTTCTCTTCTCTCCAGGACCTGGACCTTTCGAGTGCTCACTGCCCTGGGGCTACTCCCACGACTTCAAGCAGGTGATTTATACCTTTGTCTACAGCTTTTCTAGTTGTTCTTGATAGGAGGGTTGATCTGAAATAAGCTAGTCCAACATTGTTGGAAGCACGCATTGGCTCACATGTTTTTAATGCTTTTGAAAACCATGCCAAAATGCCCTCTGGAAAGATGGCATCCATGTTTGCTCTTAGCTGTGGGCAAGAGAACCCGTTTCTCCACATCTCACCAACATTGGGTGTCACCGTCTATGCCAAAGACAATTTATCTTTGTATCTTTTCCACTTGCTAGCTTCAGAATGGGTGAAGCTTTAATTGTTACCTTTCCCTGGTCCCTAGTGAGGTGGGGCTTTATTTCGTGTGTTTAATGGCCATTTGTATTTACTCAACAGAATGTTTTTAGTGCAAACCTTCACTTGGACCTTATGCATTGAACATTGCCCTATGGATATGATAGATGGAAATTGGAAAACACAAGCTGTTGATGAGTTTTTGGCCGGCAGCCTCTTGGTTACAGGTTCACCCAGTGACCTGGGCAATTGAAATGTCTCCAGACTTCAGGGCTCACTCCTTATTAAGGACTCCAACATCAGGTCCCCTACCGATGGGAGCCACTTCACAGTTAAGCCTGTGGGTCTCGAGGTGGGCTCAGGGTGCTGCAATCCTGACCACAAAGGCTGGGTCCTGACACGAGGTGGGTGCCAGGTTCTGGAGGGTCAAGGACTCTAATAAATGCAGTGATAAGAGAAGAAACAGAATCAACACCCCAAATCCTGTGGAGAAGAGAAACGAACCAGGCTCAGAGTGGACAGGCATCCCCATTTCCACTCTTCCTTCCATCTCTAGGACCATCACCACCACAGGCAAAAGCAGTGCTGCTTTTGCGAGAGGATTGTCTTAACCCTGACTACATCCTATGCCAAGCAACACGCCTGGCACATACAGTCTCAGAAACCCGGCTTCCTCACTGTCTCACACAAAAGGTGCATCAGTAGCATCTTCTGCAGTAGAATGAGCTTGTGTCTGGGCTTAATTTCGGTGTTTGCCTTCTAAATAGTTCCCTGTGCCAAAGCGGCTGCGTTTGGGCGTTTAATTAATAATTTTTACTATAAGAGAGTAGGTCAAAGCATTCTTAATGAAGGAGGGGGAGAAAGAAACCGTTCTGTTCTCCTCAATCCCACAGCGATTCTCTTTGGGCTCCCGTGTGTTCACAAAGGCAGCAGCTCTAGGGCCACATTTGGGCATCCCACAATGATAGGTTCAAAGAGGGATTTTCACATTTAATTACCCCCCCCCAGGTAGCGACTATATCTTTATCAAGTAAATGTGTAATTGGGAGTTCCTGCTTGGAGACTGGAGTCTCCGTCGACAAGAACTTAAAGACCAGCTTCCCACTGGTTCTAAATGGTCTTTTATAGCAGGAGACTCCCAGATACAGGGTTTTTTCAAAGGCTTTCTACAGCAATTAATGGCTAAAAGCAAATAGCCAAACCTCAGATCCTGACTGTGTGCCAAATCTTTCGCTGCTGGGGGAGTCTCTCACAGCAGTATTTGTTCTCTTAAGTTGCTTGAAACAGGGAATATTTTACACCCATAAATAACTGTTTTTGGTGGGGAAGGAGGGACAGGTGAGCCACAGCAATGTTTTTTTTTTAAGAAAAGGGACAGTAAACTTATTATGCCTCAAGAAATTTCCAAGGATGTCCCATATTCCTTGCAGGAAATACCCTGTAATTTTCCTTATTCCCATGCCAATTTTCCTTCCTCCTTATTTTAATGAACAAGGCTTGCAGCGATGCCAGGTTAGCGCTCGCCTCTTTAACATTTTTTCCATATTGTTGTTTGGAGACTGGCTTGGCCTTCAGACTCCTTTCCACCCGCACATATGGCCGCTCAGAACTGGCTGTCCAGACGGTCTTCGTGGGCAGGGAGGTCCGTGACACTGGGGGACTGGCCTCTGGCCACAGCGGCCACGGCGTGGTGAGAAGCAGAGAGGCCAGGAGCCACAGGCCAAGGTCACACGGATGGGTGGGAGGCGGGGTGGGCTGGAGGGCATCAGACTCGGGAGACTGGGTTGGGAAATAAAGCTCCCCCACCATCCTGCCAGGCGGCGGAGGGCTCTGGGCCACCTGTTCCTATTGGGAGCACGAGTGCAGCTGGAGCAGGTGGTGTGGGCACAGAACTGGGGAGACCCTGCACGCGCGGGGCAGGGGGCTCCTGGGCAGTGCCAGTTCTGTGCTGACTGAGAACGTCCTTGGGAAGTGCTGCTGGCTGCAAGCAGTGCTGTGAACAACGCTTTCTAAAGTGAAGCCTTCCCCGTTCTCATCAGTCCAGCGGCATGAACGTGAGCTTTTCCGAAGCCTGGGTCTTTCGGGTTCCAGGTCATTGTTGTAATCCTCCATTGCTGTGGAACAGGGACTACATTGGCTCAGCTGCTGAGGCCCTCGGGGACAGGAGCCCACTCAGGACCCCATACAATAAAAGGTGGTTTGCCATGACCTCTAGATGATTTCCCTTAGAGTAAAATAAGAAATACCGCGCACTAAGCCTCAGGCAGTCTGGGGTCTTGGTTTGGTGCATGGGCTCCGCAGCCGGCCTGCCTGGCTCAGATCCCATCTGTCCCACCTGCTGGCTGAGCCGTTCACCTGCCCCACCTGTGCCTCTACCCCTCAGCTGTAGAAGGATGAGGGTAGCAGGTTCTACCTGCGGGGAGAGCGCCAGTGTTAGGAAAAGGGCCTGGCACACCGTATGTGTCTGGTAGATGCTAGCCATTGCTTGTGTTTGACTTCCTAGGATAAGATAAAGAACATACCACCTGGTTTGGTAAAGGTACCGAAGGCAGGAGAGCAAGGGAAGCGGAAGGAGGAAGGATGGGGTTGCCCCCCATGCCCTTCACTCCTGTAGGCAGAGTCCCTCCAGAACCAGCTCAGCGGGCCTGGCAGACACTTGCCCCTTGGTCTGGCTGCAGGCTCAAGTGAGGCCTCCTGTGCCAGGCAAGGACCCCGGTCCCGCCGCTGTGTGTGAGGCTTTGGGAGGAAGGCAGTGCCCGAGGAGTCCACACTGACACCAGCGCCACTCCCTCTGAATACCACCCACTCCCAGACACATGCCAGATGTAGATATTCCCGGGGGCAGGCCTCATTACAGGGAAAATTGCACCCTGAGGGACCACAGGCAGCGCATGCCCAAGGCCAGTGGGGACTACAGCCCCTAGAAACCCCCCGACCTAGGCTCCTGCACCCCCTCCTCCCTCATGGCTGTAGACAGCAGCCACCAAACAAGAGTCTGCCCAAGTAGGTCTCCCCACCCCAGGACGGTGGTTTTAGGTGCTGGAGATGGCAGGGGACGATGGGGAGAGCAGTGTTGGGGTTGGGTGGGGGGTCAGGGGGGAGAGCAGTGCTGGGGTTGGGTGGGGAGTCAGTGGGGAGAGCAGTGCTGGGGTTGGGTGGGGGTTCAGGGGGAGAGCAGTGCTGGGGTTGGGTGGGGGGTCAGTGGGGAGAGCAGTGCTGGGGTTGGGTGGGGGGTCAGTGGGGAGATCAGTGCTGGGGTTGGGTGGGGGTTCGGGGGGAGAGCAGTGCTGGGGTTGGGTGGGGGTTCGGGGGGAGAGCAGTGCTGGGGTTGGATGGGGGGTCAGTGGGGAGAGCAGTGCTGGGGTTGGGTGGGGGTTCGGTGGGAGAGCAGTGCTGGGGTTGGGTGGGGGGTCAGGGGGGAGAGCAGTGCTGGGGTTGGGTGGGGGGTCAGTGGGGAGAGCAGTGCTGGGGTTGGGTGGGGGCTCAGTGGGGAGAGCAGTGCTGGGGTTGGGTGGGGGCTCAGTGGGGAGAGCAGTGCTGGGGTTGGGTGGGGGCTCAGTGGGGAGAGCAGTGCTGGGGTTGGGTGGGGGGTCAGGGGGGAGAGCAGTGCTGGGGTTGGGTGGGGGTTCGGGGGCAGAGCAGTGCTGGGGTTGGGTGGGGGGTCAGGGGAAGTCCCTCAGCCTCAGGCGGGGGAAAGGGCAAAATGAAGTCCCTCAGCTGTGTGTGAGGACAGACACCGTGGCCGGGACCCAGGGGCTGACAGCTGCAGAGCTGAGCTCCCCTTACAAACCTAGGAGTGTGGGCTGTGGGGGCTCTTCGGGGGTTCCCCCAGTTCTGGGGAAAGTGGGTCCTGGGGATTCCTGTGAAGACCTAGTGTCCGGCAGGAGGAGGGGCAGGAGGACAGCGAGGGGTCTGGGAGGAGGAGGAGGATGGAAGGGAGCTTGAGGGTGCAGAGAAAACAGCGCTGGAGGCCTGGAGGCTTAGAGGAACCTGGGTGGGCGGGCCCCAGCCTCCCCTGCGCTGGCCCAGGTAAGGCCCGTGCTCTCCTGCCTCCGTGCCATTTCCACCCTACAGCCCAAAGTAAGTGCTCTTTCCTTTATTCTGTCCATCAAAACCTTACCCAGAGTCCATGTGTGACCCCGTCACACCCCTGCCTAGTACCTGGGAACTCCAGCCAGAAACTCCTCGCCCACAGATCTGCCATCTGTTGAAGGTAACTGGGTAATGGGCACACCCTCCTGAGCCCTTTAGGACATCAGTGGCTGTGTTTTATTCATTGCCACATCATCTGCACCCACCTCAGAGCCTGGGTCACCCACTGGCTCACTGCCCCCAACAAAGATGGTGTGAGCCCTACCAGGCTGTGTGGGCACTGAGCTGGGACAGGCAGGCGGTGGCCCCGGCCCACAAGTCCTCATCTTCATCAAGCTGACATCCAAGAGGGAAGACGGATGATGGACGAGCAAACAGGTGGACCAGGGGATTTCAGAACACTGGGGTGCTGGGGAAGAGACTGCACCTGGGAGGCCAGATAGGGCCTCCCTGGGGAGGTGGTGCCTGAGCTAAGGCTGGCATGGAGAGATGGCAGAGACAGCTTTCAGTAAACCATTCAGGTGAAGCTGACGACAACAGGCAGTGCTGGGAGAGGATTGCGGTCTCGGGGCCTCGGTGCACTTGCAGGGACCACCACTGTCTCCGCGCCAGGCCCTGCCTTCTGGTGCCCTGCCAGGCTCTCTCCTCTGCCACCCAGATAGATCCCAATCAAAGGGGAAACTGAGGTGCTTTCAGGAGGGGATTACGTGAGGCTAGGATGCTCGCGCCCTGGAGAAACCATCTCAGAGCTCACTGAGCCCAGGGAGTCCCTGACCGTGGGAAGTTCCTCAGGCCTCAACCCCTCATCAGAGTCCCAGTGCTGAGTCAGATGGAAGAGGGGACAGGAGGCCCATCCTGACTTCCCCGAGATCCTGATCTGTGTCGCACAGGGAGGAGAGGCTCCAGGAATGAGATGCCAGCCCCACCAGGAGCCTTGGGGTCTTGGGCCATGCCCACCAGAGAGGACACCAAATCCCACAGGTGACTGCACTGCCATGGAAAACCTCACCTGGTCTCCCCTCCAGAAGGGGCCAGGAGCATCTGGATGGTCTTACCTCAGAGGCCCCCAACCCTGCTCCCAGCCTCCAGGCTCCCGGTGTCCTGGTGGTCTCTCTGTACCAAGGGCCGTGCCCTCCTCACCCCCAAAGAGTGGCCTGGATCTCTTCCTGTCTGTCCACAGAGACCCCGGGCTGCCCTGGGAGCTCTGCCTGTTGTAGGCACCAGATTTCTGTGGTATGCAGGGTGCATGGTGGGCGTGGGAAAAAGTGTCCTCAGCTGACTCCTGCAGCTGTTCCTGGACCCCTCCTCCCCTCCACGTGCCCCCAACACCCCCAGCAGCCCAGGCCAGTTTGGGTTCATTCTAGTTCCTGCCCAGGGAGTGGCACCTCCCCAGACTTTGGCTGCCCATACCTGCGTTCTCAGCCCCTGCACTGGCCCTGGGCCTACAGAGAGCTCCAGCTCCCTTGCTTCTCCGTCGGATCCCTGATCCCTGACGCACCTCAGAGACCTGTGCTCCACTCCCAGACCAGTCCCAGCAAATGGAATGTGATGCCACCTGTCTCCAGGCCAGATCCCCGGGGCGGGCTCCAGACCTCCTCTGTGGTGGCGCTTGTCCTCCTAGTTGGAGAGCCATGACCCTGGGCACGCTGCACTGTTATCCTCTGGGGGCCCCTGGTGAACAGCACTCATAGCATCTGGCTGGAGGTGGACTTGCTGATGGGCTGTCCCCAGCACCCCCACATCATTGCCTGCAATCTACCTTGGGAACCCCGGGTGGACACCCACTTTTTAAATAGGCCAGGCATGGTGGCTCATGTCTAATCCCAGCATTTGGGGAGGCCAAGGCAGGAGGATCACTTGAGGACAGTATAAGACCAGCCTGGGCAACATAGTGAGACCCTCATCTCTACAAAACAAAAACAAAAGAACCCAGGTACTTGGAAACCAAAGTATGGTGATTCTCCCAGGCTCCCTGCCTCACACCAAGTGCTTAGGTCAAGAAGCAAACCCACCTTGTTTGGTCCAGGTTGTTTGGAAATTCCAACCTGGGTAAATGATGGAGTGCAAAGGAGGATGGAAAGACAAGGAGGCTTCAGGTTCCTCTGTTCCTACTAAAGTGTGGATCCTAAGCAGAGGCTTCTCGGTTCATAAGCTCTCCGCGGCTATTCCACCTTTGAACAGTGCAGAGGGTGGGATGCTAGAGGGAGCTTTAGGAAGCGGGAGGCAGGGACAGGGATGATAAAGCGTCCGTACGAGACACCACCCTGGCTTCAGGAATCAGTGGCCAGGGCCCGTTGCTTCTCCAGATACTGCAAGGCAGCCCCTGGACCTGACTGTTATTATTTCATGGCCAGGGGCATGTTGAACACACTGTATTTTGTGTTGAAGTCTCTTTGAATCATCACCCGGTGATTTGCATTCCTAAAACTCAAGATGTGGGCATTTATATGAATATTTTAATACTGTTCTTAGAGGTAGCGTTCGAGGCTACCCCTTAATTAATTTGATTTTTGGAATCTGGAGAGAAAAAGTTTTGCCAGGAATGCATTATTGGCCTACCAGGGGCCCCCTTCCACCTCTGCAGACACAGACACACGCACCCGAACCCCCTCCACAAAGGCTGCTTGCTGTTCAACAAACACAGGTGCAAAAGTCACTCCAGCTGGAAGCAGGGTTGCAGCAGCGTCCTCTCGGCCAGAGCTCACTCTGTCCTTCTCAACACTTCCATGGACTTGTCCCAGCGCCCGGAGGGCAGCAGGGCACAGGCTGACCTGGCACAGTATGCTTGAATCCCCGCCGCGGTCCTGTTTCCATTTGAGAAGTTTATTCACGTTGTTTAAGTTTTATTTTTATTACATGAATAGTACCAGCTTATTGGAGAAACATTAGAGAATAGGCGAAAACAAATGAACAGCAACTCCAATTCCTCTGTCCAGATATTCAGAAATTTTCCTGTGTGTGGGCATAAGCATGCACGTACATGTGCACACACTTCCAGTTACAATAGCTGTGTAACAAACTATCCCCAAAACAGAGTGGCATAAAACAACCATCTATTATCCTATGAGAGGAACTTGGATGTGTGCAATGGGGATGGTTCTTCTCTGCCCAGTAACGTCTGGGGTCTCAGCAGAGACACTAGGAGGGTCAGTATCATCTGAAGCCTCGTTCAGGCCAGTGCTGGGTGTTGGTGGCCAGTTGGTGCTGTTGGCCTCTTCAAGCGGCCAGGGCTTCCTCACAACATGGTGGCTGGGTTCCGAGGGCAAGTGTCCCAAGAGATAGAGAGAGCCAGGCAAAAGCAGCTTTTCTGACCTAACTTCAGGAGTAATGGGCGTCTCCTTTACCACCTCATTTTAGCTGAAAGTTGCAGAGACCTGCCAGGCTCAAGGGGAGGGAAGAGACACTCCGCCTTCGGACAGAGAGTGGCAGAGTTCTGGAAATGCATTCAGGACCAGAAATACTGCTATGGCCATTTTTGGAAAACACAATCTGCCACGTTAAAATTTCATAATATTTTCATGCTACACTTACAGCTTCCCTTTTATTGAGGTATAACATTCCCACAATGCAGGGCTCAAATCTTAAGTATACAGCTCAATGATTTGATAAGTCTATAATCCTTTGTATCCCCCCACCCATCAAGACAGAGAACATTTCTGGCATCTGGAGGGTTCCCTATGCCCCTTGCTAGTCAATACCCACCCTTTTCCCCACCCTTGCACACTCTCTGACTTTTATCACTAAAGATGTGTTTTCTAGCCTGTGTTTTTCCCAAATGCATTATTAATGGTTAACCATGCCCGTACTCACTTTGAATAGCTGTATGGTTCACACACGTATGGAAATATCATCGTTTATTTAACCAATAACTTGTGGTTGGAACTCTAAGGGTTTTACAACATCCATGAGGGAAAATCAAATGATTGTAGACCGTGGCTCTGCCCAAGGGCCCTATTGCCACAGCCCACCTCGTGAGAACTGTTGGCTGCCTTCACCCCCAACCTGGGGTTTTCTGGGGACAGTAATGGGGACAGCTGCTGGCCAGACAGCACTGGTCACAAGGGAAGATGGGCCCTCCACAAGGCATATATATGGCTTGATCCTCCTGGGGTTGGCCTGAATGACTTGGAAAGGAGATTTATTTATCTGCCACCATTTTAACCATCTGTCCAGTAAGAAGACCATGTCCCAGAGGTTGAACATACGTGGTGGCATGGTGGCCTGCCTTTCATACTGCTCTCCTGTATCTCTGCTTTCTCTGAGTGGATAGCATTTCTCATCTGTCTGTGTCCCTTCAGAATGCCTGGGCTGAAATGTGCTTTGCAATTAAGTGGCACGGGCTTGCTTTATAGACTTTCCTTGTCTGTTAGTTCTAAGTCTTTCCTATAAGGGTGTCATCATATTTGCCCACAACCAAACAAGAAGATGAAAGGGAGGAAAGGGTAGAGGCATGAGGAAGAGAGGGGGAAGGAGAGGGGAAGGACTGGCTGGAGGAAGAGAGGAGCCACTGTTCTAATTTTGCTAGGGGGGAAGTCAGGGTTTGTGGGGTCATATATCATCATGTTGAGTTTACAAATAAAGACACCAGAGGCCACTGGTGCTCAAACACAGGATGCAGACGCTCTGTCTGCAAGGCATTTTTTTCCTAAGGAAAATTAAATTCCAAAAATATTTGCACTGACTTGAAAAAAAAAAAAGCTTCTCCTCACGTCTCCCAGTTTCAGCTGCATTCCTCATTTGTATGTTGAGTATGAATCCCTTTTTAAAAAGTTTAAATAAGAACAGAAGCTATCCAAGATTGGAGAACACATTGTGTAAATGGAAAGAACACGCTAAATGGGAAGCAAGAAAAAGTGGAGAGAAAGCCCCTTCCTTCCCCATTAAATGGCATGGAAAGGCAGCCCTCAGAAGCTCCCTCCTGATCATCCAGCCATCGGATGGCAAGGGAGAGGGCCGTGTAAGGAGTGCTGTGTTTGGGGCACAGGTGGGGCCAGCATGAGAGGGGAGCCCGGGCAGTAACTCCAGGATGGGATGAGAGTGCCGTCCCCAGAGGCAGAAGGCAAAGCCTGCAGAGCTTCACTGTGGCCCCTGCAGATTTGTCAGAACAGCATCCGCAGGCAGCACATTTTAGGAACACAAGTGATCGACTGACCCCGGCGGCCTTCCTCAGCTGGGAATAACAGCAGAAGGGAATGTCTTAGGATCCAGAGATGGGACCAGCTAGCTTGCCAAGTGCTTCTCGGCGCCCGCCATGGAGCCATCGTCCCTCCCGGGTGCCTGCAAACCTTAGGGCAGTGCTGGGTGGTCACTGCGCTCCTCTCCTCTGCCAAACCCTGAAGAGCTGCCTCCCGGGAGGGACACCTCGCCGTGAGCACACCCTCTGCTGCATCCTTGGCTCCGCACAGGAAAGATCAGCTCGCGAGGCCCCCTGGGCCTTATGCCCCGTTACGGCTCTAGGAGGGTTCCCTGTGGGCAGCAGCAGATGGGGCGGGGACAGGCCTCCAAGACTAAGAGCCCCGGGTGTGGCCGCGAGTCACCATTTCTGCTCTGTTAGGTGAGGAACTTGGAGAAACTGATTCACGTCAGGGAGATGAGAAATGACAGGCATTCCACTCCCGTTAGCTCGTAGAACTGTTCGCCACTGCCCTGCGAGGAAGACCCAGACAATGAAGCTGGGGCCCGGAGGCCGAATCACTGGCCCCAGGACAGCGCTGAGCTGGGGACCACCCACCACCCGACTGGGGTTCTTTCTCTGCCACCTTCCCCGGGTCTGTCCCCACGCTGCTCCCACAGCTCTGGGCTGGCCTTGGGCCCACCTAGCAGGAGGCTGTTCCGTGGGACCTTCCAGTGCCAGGGGAGGCTGTGGACTCCAGGCCACCCCTTCTCCAGGGTCACCGTGAGGCCCCTCCGCTGACTTCCACCCACCATGTCTGCTCTAGGGTCCACCTAGGACACCTTCTTGTGAAAAGAGAGCATGGCGGTGGCGACACATCCCACAGAGTGAGCAAGCCGCTTGGGGTTCCGGCCGTGTCCCCTCCTGCCTCCTCCTCTCTCTCTGCTGACGAGCCTTCCCCTCTCTGCCCTGGGAAAGCAGAGGCCATGGGAGAAGTCCCCACACCCCCAGTGCTGCCTGTGGGCCCCGAGGCTCTGCCCTTCCCTCCGTGTCTGGGTTGCGCCGTCCATCCCCGCCCCCCACCCCACCAGACCAGCGGCTCCTCCTGGCCCCAGATCCTGCTTCTGGAGGACACCCCTCCACAGGCCCAGCAACTCCTGACCTTCCCCTGGGCCAGGGCCATCGGCTAGAAACACATGGTTATTTCTCTCTTTTCATGTCTTAAAAGACAAACATCAAACAAGAAATCCTCCCTTGAGTCACTCCCTACCAACCCCCCCAGTTACTGCCCTATCTCTCTCTTTCCCTTTCCGGAAAATTCCATGATAGGCTGTCTATCCTGCTGTCTCCAAGTCCTCTTCTTCCTTTCTCTGTAAAAAGCGGCCTGGCTTTCACCCCCACACCTCCCAGCGGCTCTGGCAAGGCCAGCACTCGCCCCCAGGCTGCCCCACCCAGCACCGGTCTGGTCCTCATCCTTGTCTCTGCCTGCCTTGGGCTCCACTGGCTGCTGGTCTCTCCCTCCTCCTCTCCCCGTTGACCACCGGGGACTCCATGGGAGCCACTTCCCATATAATCAACACTCCCCCTACCCATGTGCCGAGAATTCTCCTGGCCTGAAAGACCATCTGTGCAAACAACCCCACACGTGTTTCCCACTGGCCTGTCCTGCACACCTGGGCCTTTCGGGTCTCCGGCCCCTGCTCCACCTTGTCTCGCCCGCCCCGGAGAATGGCAGTTCCGTCGCACGCACCATGCATTTGAGTCTTCTTGACTCCCCTCCTTCCACACCATTACTTTAGGACACGGAAGTGCGCCCTCCATGGGGCCACTATTGCCCCCATGATTGCCACCACCCTGGGCCCTGTGGTCACCATCTCCCGCCTGGAACATTGCAAGCGCCTGGCCTCACCTCCCTGCATGCACACGTGCCCCTGCAGTCTTGCCTCAACACGCGGAAAGGGTGGCTCTTTCACGTAAAAGCCACACGCCCCTTTGCTGTTTGAAGGCCCTACCCTCCGCCAACTCCCTGTCCCATACGAGACAAAGCCAAAGTGTTGAGGCTGTGGCAAGGCTGCGAGATCCGGCCCTGTCACCCCAGTGCCCCCGCCTTCGGCTCCTCTGCTCCCAGCTTCGGCTCTTCCTCCCCTCACCCCGAGTCCAGGGCCCGGTTCTTCCCTCGGGGTCCCCCTTCCTGGGTTTCTTCAATGTTTACTCGGATTTCTCCATCTTGCAGATGTCTTCTCTGGCCCAACTATGTAAATTGCAACCCCTCAGCCCACCCCGGGCACTTCCTATACTCTTTACCTGCTTTGTTTCCCTTCTTATCTGTGTGTGTGCGTCCCTCTGTTCAAATGTAACAGAATGTCCTCTCCATGGAAACGGGGGGCTGTGGCTGTCTTGTCTACTGCTACCTCCCCGGGGCCCTGATCAGAGCGGACACAAAGCCGGCTCAGTGAGGAAGTAAACGACCTATACAGTCAGTCCCGCTCCAGCATCTCCAGCCTCTCGCCCTGCCCGTCACTCAGCATCAGAGCTGATCTATAGTAGACGACTCCCGGATCTCATGCATGGAAGAACACAGTGTAACCTGGGTGAATCCATTGAAAAGCAAAGCGCAGGGTGGGCAGAGCTGCTGGGGTCACACACGAAAAGCAAGTCCAGGAGGCAGGTCAGTTACAGCCAAAGAGGAGAGAAGTGAGAAAGATGACGCCTGGCCCCGTGCGCACTTTCGAAGGGAGCAGCTTCCAAGACGGCGTCAGAGAGGGCCTGGGGAAAAGCCACGAGGCCTTCAGGGTTTTGTGAGATGACCCTATTCATGATCGGATGCCAAAGTCAGAAACTTAAAGGACACAGCAGAGCCCAGGGGGGTACGCGCTCAGACCCCAGCCCTCCTAACACTGGCTGCGTGACCTGGTAATGCACAGAAGCTCTCTGTGCTTCAGCTTTGTCACCTGTGAAATGGAGACGGAAATGGGATCTGTCTCGGTGAGTGCTGTGAGCATTAGATGAGTGTAGATACACATCCATGGTGCCTGGCACACAGGAAGTGGTGTTAAGTATTTGCTATTAATTTTGCAAGCGCATATACAATTATGCCAAAAAAACTAATTAATAATAGCTTCCTTTCCTCTTTCATTCTAAAAATTGGCTCAGGGTTGCATATCAAGTAATTTGTTTAAATACAATTTTTCACAATATATTGATATATAATATATAAATTTTCACAAATGTGCTTCATTTTTTACGTAGGTTCCAGTCAAACCCTGTGTTTTGTGTTTTTTTTCACTATTGACTGTGAAATTTGCTCTCCATTTAAGCAGACTCATGTTAGGGGACTTTACCCAGGTCCAGCTGTCCTTTGCCTGGCCAGGTAGGTGGGAACTGATGGAGGAAATTAGTTTTCAGAAGAGGACAGAGCCGAGAATGAGGGGATGAAGAGGCCCAGTGTAGGGAAGGCCCTCCCAGGAGTGCTAAAGGTAGACTCAGTGGGGAGTCCTTGCTTCCTTCCTTCTTTCCTTCCTTCCACCAACATTTGGACGAACAGAAAATACAGGTAGTCCACAGGGATCCCATCAGGATCCACCATGGGCTTGAAATCGGGTCAGACTCCGTGGAGGTACCGGAAGAGCCTCGGGCTTCAGTGAGAGCATGGGCTGCACCCCTGCCCGTCTTGACCCTGGAGACACCTTGGGGAGAGGGAGCATGAAACCACAGAGCCCCGGGGAAGCCTGAGGCCACTGGGACCCGTGAGGGGTGTGGGTGGGAGCAGCCCCAGGGCCAGGGCAGGGAGCAGTGGTGGGGAGAGCTTGGAAGTCCTGCTCCGGTGTCCACCCCACTTTATTCCATTCCTCTGGGATAGCAGCAATCCCAGCCTAGCATCCTTGTGTTGGTGAGGGTCCAGTCCCAGGCTTGCATGGGTAGAGGCTGGGTACATTCCTATCAGCCTTCCTCGGGCACCCCTCCTGGCTGCCCCCTCTGCTCCCCAGGGCTGGTAGGCTGCAACCTGAAAAACCCACCTCTTCTCAGGGCCACCTACAACTGTGAGTTAGGGAAAGTGCTGGCAACAGAAGCAACCTCATGGTCTCAGGGCTCATCTCCCATCTCATAACCCCCTTCATGGGGGCCACAGACACCCCGGGCCTGAGCTTCAGCACCTTCCCCATTACCTGTCCCCAGGAGGACATGCACCTAAGATCAAGGCAAATGCAGGCCCCGGGGCACTTCTCTCTCCCAGGGAGAAAACACACTGAGCCACAGTCACCCATCGGAGTCTAAACTAAGTGTCATAAGTATTGTCAGCTAAGGGGCAGTATTAATAATGGAAAGCAGACAGAGGAACCGTAACAGAGCCAAACGGAAGCAAGAAGGGTGGGAAATATTAAATGCGGAAACACAGATAATGATAAACGAGGCCTGCACACTGAGGCTTGCGGCAGGAGCGTCCCAGGCTGGGGGCCTGTGTCACGGGTAAGAGGGGAAGTCAGGTGCAGAGGACGCCCGGGACGCCAGGCCCCCATTAGAAGCAACGGCCCAGATGTGCACAGAGACAGGAAACTACTATGAGGTTCTGGTGCTGAGTGAACATAGAAACCCATTGAGGCCAAGAGTGAAATAGTCCTTATGTAGGTCAAGAGTACCAAACAGTACTGAGTGGCAAGGAATAAGTGGATAAGCAAAACGTGGTCTATGCAGGCAAGGGAAGATGATTCCGCCTCGAAAAGGAAGGAGATTCTCACAGGTGCTACAACAGGGACAGACCTTGAGGACCTTATGCTGAGTGAAATAAGCCAGGCTCAAAAGGACAAATACTCTGTGATTCCATGTATGTGAGGTGCCTGGAGTTGTCAAAATTATTGGGACAGAAAGTAGAATGGTGGGGGCCGGGCACGGTGGCTCACCCCTGTAATCCCAGCACTTCGGGAGGCCAAGGCCAGGGGATCACCTGAGGTCAGGAGTTCGAGACCAGCCTGACCAACATGGTGAAACCCCGTCTCTACTAAAAAGAATACAAAAATTAGCTGGGCATGGGGGTGGGTGCCTGTAATCCCAGCTACTTGGGAGGCTGAGGCAGGAGAATTGCTTGAAGCTAGGAGGTGGAGGTTGCAGTGAGCTGAGACCGCGCCATTGCACTCCAGCCTGGGCAACAAGAGCGAAACTCCGTCTCAAAAAAAAAAAGGAAAGAAAGAAAGAGAAAGGAAGGAAGGAAGGAAGGAAAAGGAAGGAAGGAAGGAAGGTGGCTTTCAGGGGTTGAGCAGAGGTGGGATGAGGAGTTAGTGTTTAATGGCAACAAAGTTTCAGACTGAGAAGATGAAAAAGCTCTGAAGGCGGATAGCAGTGACGGTTGTACAACAGTGTGAATATACTTAATGCTACTGAACTGTACGTATGAAAATATTTAAAATGGTAAATTTTATGTTACATATATTTTACCACAATAAAAATAAAATTAAAAAGGTTCAATCTAGTAAAGAAATAATTTTAGAAACCAAAATAGAATAGTGTGTCTTATACTGGGACACAAGCAAATAAAAGGACACACATTAAAATACTAGAACACTGAGGGGGGAACGAGCACAAAAGAAAATTAAACTGGCGAAGGGGCCACGGACCGCAGCATGTGACAGGCAGTGCCCTCTGCCCACAGCCAGAATGCGTGATCAGGAGTGAGCAGCAGGCAGTGGGGTGACAGATGATCTCAGGGTAGCTTCCCAAGGCTGCAGGAGAGTCACCTTCCCACAGCCTAGCCGGTGCCCCAGCACACCCAACAGCCCTTCCAAACCCCCGGCTCCCAAGAATGCCCTGACAGCTGTCTGGGCTTCCCCTTCCCCTGTGTGGCCTCGTGGAGTAGAGTCCAAATCCCAGCTGCCCTGGACACGCGTCCCAGCCTGGCTGGCCCGTGGCCCACCGACACTGGGCTCATGCACACGGTAGGTGCTCTGAGAGGTTCTGTTGAGTGAGAATAAGTGACGGGAATTGAGAATGGGGAGACCTCTCCTAGCCAGGAGAAATGACACAATGCCCCTTTAGGGAAGCCCAGTGGATGATCCTTCAGATCCCCGGGGGGATAAACCTCACTTCCAATCTCAGGAGCATAGAAGTGGCCCTTTCTCTATTTTCAGTAACTGAACTCAGTTTTAATTTTAAGTGTCAATACCATCAGGTAACAAGGATTTAATCTCCACCTGGGCAGGGGCTCAAGCTTGCAGGCCAACCAGACCCTCTCTAAGCCGCCTTCTTCTCTGACCAATTCTCTGTGGCACGAGGCTCAGCCGGGGACACGGTGGCCCTGCAGTAACTGTGAGTATGCCTAGTCACCTGGCCAAGCACGAGGACCACTGCCGCAGGGAGCAGAGTGGGCCCTGCTGTGGCCTTCAGGACAGGCAAGGTGGAAAAGCCGTTTGTATACTGTGGCTAAACCCTGAGTGTGCAATACCCCTTCCAGGCTTGTAATCCACATTCCAGCCCACGGTGATTGACAGCTGGCACACAGCAGCACTCCGGGCGCCACTCACCCTCCATGAGTGTGCTGCTGGTTTAATTGATGTGTGCAATTTTGGGGACCACTGACTGAGTCCATCAGAATGCCAAGGAGGAAGGGGGTGGGAGGGACAGCAGGGCAGGGTGTGCCTTGCATGGGCAAAGAGGTCAGAAGTGAGCATTACATCAAGCAGGCCCGCTTTGAAGAGCACTGTCAGGGCAGGAGACAGTCCTCAAGCAGCAGCACAGGGCAGACCCTGACTGTGCGCACCAGGCTTCCCGCCTGCAAAGCGCTTCTGGTTAATCATCAGAAAGGGAATATTGTAAAAGGGTATCAAGTGGCTCACAGACAACTCCCTGCTGAATCACTGTTGGGAAGGGTCAGGAACCTGGAGGTGCCAAGTGGCCACAGCTATAGCCCCAAGACATGTGGCTAGGACACTGCTGGTGCTGAGCATGCACTAGCCATTGCTCTTCGCACCCAGGACACTGGGGCACTGCTCTGCCACCTGGGAATGGGGGGATGGACCCTGAAGTCTCCGTGCCTCCTGGGCATGTGGCTGCACAGCCCTGCTCCCCCGACCGGTGTCAGGGAGTGCACGTTCTCGGCCTTTTAGGCTTCTGTAGAGGGAAGCAGGGTTTTGCCTCCCACCAAGACGGTTCACTTCTCAAATGTTAAAAGGCTGTCCTGATGCTGCATAACCACAAAATAAAAAGCATCCACAAGGCCAGGCGTAGTGGCTCACGCCTGTAATCCCAGCACTTTGGGAGGCCGAGGCGGGTGGATCACTTGAGGTCAGGAGTTCGTGACCAGCCTCGCCAACATAGTGAAACCCCATCTCCACTAAACATACAAAAATTAACCAGGCGTGGTGGCTAATGCCTGTAATCCCAGCTACTTGGGAGGCTGAAGTGGGAGACTCACTTGAACCTGGGAGGCAGGGGTTGCAGTGAGCCGAGATCACGCCACTGCACTCCAGCCTGGGTGGCAGAGCAAGACTCCATTTCAAAAAAAGCATCCACAAGAATGACCAAGTGACTGCTCAATGGCCATGGATGTTTCTGGACCCTGAGGGCCCCTGTTTTGCTGAGATGGAAATCATTGCTGACTCCTTTAATGTTGTTTAATTTTTTAAAAACCTCTTCAAGCATTCCTCTAGATTTCTAGTATTCAGAACTATGCTGTGAACACAGAAAGATTAAGGGCTGTTCTTCTAATGCCTTAGCCTGTGCCAATTGGTCTCAGAGTAGAGAAAAATATATTTATGCTGTGAAACCTAAATACCCAAACTAAATTCATTTTAGCAAAGATTAATACACAGAGCCCCAATTCTTGTACAGATTCCTCAGAGCAGCACGTGCTGTTCGGCGCTTCTTCCTTTATAATAAATGGTCAGGTGTGCAAACAACTGTTTGAAGAGCCATTAGGAGTCAGTCAGCTGTGGTGTGGGCAGAGTGGGCAGTGGTATGCCAGGAAGTGCCCAGGGTTGCAGGTCTAGGGCATTGTGGAGACAGCAGCAGCATTCCTTGGTCCTGAGCTGGGATTCCGCATCCAGCTGGGCCCAAGCGTGATCTGTGTGTGTAGTTCCATGAGGCCTGGGTGGAGGGTGTTGGGAGTGATCGAATGTTTGGAAGGAAGTACAGGGGAGTGAGGCCTGATTCACCCAGGCTATGGGGCTGGGTGAAAATGGCCAGGCTCTTCAAGGTTTGGCACATAGAGGAGAAAACTGTCATGAACAAGACTCACAGCCCCTGAAAACAGGCAGCTTGTCTTCTCTGCGAGACGGCCTGGCTGGTGTCCCTGCAAGCCCAAGTGTGAGCTGGGGGATTTGCAGGCAGGCTGGTGACACTTTCCATCAGTGGGAACCCCTCTACTTTCGAGCACCTGCCCCCGACTTCATGCAGGGAGTGCACGAGGAGTCTGCCTGGGACTGTGGATGGGCCTGAAGGACAGCCCAGCCTGGGACTGTGGGACGCAGCTGTCCAGCGAGGTGCTGGATGGCCGGCCAGCAGCCACCACCCAGGCGCAGCTGCAGGGCTGGGTTTCCTGCAAACCGTGATTCTGGAGCAGGGTAGGTGACCCCGAACTGCCTGTTTACAGTTTTCATGCACCCTGGGGACACCGTGAGCCTCCCCAGCCCTGTGACCTTGATCTGCTGTAATCTAGAAATACCGGCAGCTGCCCGTCCCCTGAAGCCTCCCCACAGCTTTGAGCAATGATGAATATTGGTTAATCTCTCCTGTAAACAGTTGTTTTCCCAGCAACTGCCCAGCTCGTGTTAAATATTAACAAAGAGCCGCCTCCACAGCCGCTCACAGGGTGTCTGCTTTAAATATTTAAGAAATTGCTGTTCCTGTCCCTGAGTGACTCTTTGGCTCAAACTGTTCTGTAAGTGTTCCTGCCTCCCTGGTGACTACGTCGTGTGAAATGTCCGACATCCCTGCTTGCTTGCTTTTTCTTCACCCATTGCTCTCTTTGTCTCTGTCCTTCCCTGTCTCTATCACTGTCTCTCTGTCTCTCTCTCTCTGAGTGAATAGCACTAAAAAATGTAAACGCTGAGGGATGCACTCAGTCCTGGGTGCTCAGCCAGGCTGCCTGGAGATGCCCCAGGCAGGCTCCTGCTCCATCTAGATGCTGCAGAAAGCAAGTGGCCTTTAAGTGTTGCTGCCTCACACGCTCATGGTTAGGTGTGAATAGCTGGGGCACCCCACCCCTCGCCCCCATCTGGGGGTGTGTCTGCACACGTGTACTCGGGTGCCCAGAGGGTTGTGGAAATGCCGTGACTGTGTGTAAATCCTTTACATCTAAGTCCTTCTCACTGTTGGCACTTCCCATTCCCTTCAGGGTTTGTGGAAGACACGCCTGTTTTCTTCCCTGGGCTAACTGTGAAGCTCAGAAGAGGAAGAAGGGCCCCGATGGCAGATGAACCGCACAGGGCTGTGTGGCCTCAGCCCCGCAGCTGGGGAGCTCAGTGGCCTCCTGGAGGAGAAGCTGACTTTGGAGGACCTGGAACACCATGGCTGCTGGGAGTTGGGGCTGTGTGGGAGGCTTCTGTCTCTGTGTGGCATTTGGTCATAACCACTGGACTTTGGAACATCCTGCTTAAAACCACAGCTTTGGCTGGGCACGGTGGCTCATGCCTGTAATCCCAGCACTTTGTGAGGCTGAGGTGGGCGGATTGCTTGTGCTCAGGAGTTCAAGGCCAGCCTGGGCAACATGGCAAAACCCTGTCTCTACTAAAAATACAAAAATTAGCTGGGCATGGTGGCTCACACCACTTGGGTGGCTGAGGCAGGAGAATCACTCGAACCCAGGAGTTGGAGTCTGCAGTGAGCCAAGATCACGCAACTGCACTCCAGCCTGGGCGACAGACTGAGACCCTGTCTCAAAGAAACAAAACAAAACAAAACAACAGCAAAAACCCCCACAACTTTACCTAGACTCATCTGTGAAAACTTCAGTGAATCCGGCCTCAAACTGTCGCTATGGGGGAGCCACTGGCAGCTGAGTTTGTTTAGATTCCTCCTTCCTGGGTGAGACCTGGGGTTGGAAACACCATTGAAATTCCCTCTAGTAATAGGCTCTGTCGTCCAGAGGAAGGGGCAAGACTCCCCCACCCCCACTTCTCACCCCTTGCCCGGGGTCTCTTCTCCCTTCCTCACCAGGAGCCTAAGGAAGGCCTCAGGTAGAAATAGAGAAGCATCTTCCTCCCTCTGGGGCCAGAGATTTCCAGCCGAGTTTTGTGAGACTCCAAGACTGCTGTGCATATCCTCAGAGCTACTGCGATCACCTCAAAACAAAGCCCGTTTAAAGTCATTTTCATTTATTTCAAGAGCTACTGTGAACCTCTCAGGATAAAATGAAAATGAACTTCAATTCACTTTAATTTTTAAAAGATATGTTCTTTTAATATCCTTTTTAAAATAAAAACAGGGAAAAAGAGGTAGTGGTTTCAAGTTTGCAATTCCCATCCGGCCCAGGTGAGGCCACAGGGCCACCTCCTGTGAGAAGAACATGGCCTCAGGAGGGCAGGTGGCACGGTGCATGAACCTGCGGCGAGTCTCGGGCTCCGCCTGGGGTCGGGGGAGGGGCTCTCTGCATCTCAGTCTCCCCAGTTCTAAACGGAGAAAGTAGTAGTACCTGCCTTAGGGTGTTGGTAGAGAACTGACTTAGATCTTGCCGGTAAAACTCAGGGCCTGCAGGCGTGACCTTACAGCAGGTGGGCTACAGGCACAGTCCTGGCTACAAGCCGGGCAGCTGTCTTGTCCCAGGAGACCAGGAAAGCCTCCAAGACACCATGGGCCTATCGGTAGGGGACAAGTGGGCTTCCCTGCCGGGTGGCCTGGTGACAGGGTCATTAGCAGTGGAAAATTTTGAGAAAATGATTCTGCGAGCTGGAGGGCAATTGGATGGGTGAGGATGGAGGAGAAAGCCAAAATCCGCAACTCAGATCACTGTCAGGGCGAGGCTGGGAGTGGGGGAGCGGGGGATCCCTCCCCAGAGGAGCACAGGCTGCAAGCTGGTGGCCTGGAGGCCTGGGGGAGAGGAGCGCAGCCAGGGCAGGACTGTTGCTGGAAGTCTGTGGAGGAAGCTGCCTTGTCAGCCAGCCTCCCCACCCCAGGCACACAGCAATTACAACCTCACGCCAAAAAACAGAAACAAAAACAAGGCTCTTTTGAAAAGAAATTGAACAAACTACCAGACTGGGCCCCATCCTTAGACCTCATTTAATTTTTTTTTTTTTTTGAGACGGAGTCTCACTCTGTCACCCAGGCTGCAGTGCAGTGGCGTGATCTTGGCTCACTGCAACCTCGGCCTCCTGGGTTCAAGCGATTCTCCTGCCTTAGCCTCCCGAGTAGCTGGGATTACAGGCATGTGCCAGCATGACTGGCTAATTTTAGTATTTTTAGTAGAAACGGGGTTTCGCCATGTTGGCCAGGCTGGTCTCAGACCCCTGACCTCAGGTGATCCTTCTGCGTCGGCCTCATAAAGTGCTAGGATTACAGGCATGAGCCACCACATCCAGCCTCGTTTAACTTTAATTACCTTTAAGGGCCTTGTCTCCAAATACAGTTGCATTGGGGGGCAGGGCTTTGACATAAAAATCTGGAAGGACGCAAACATTCATTCCATAGCACTCAGAGAGCAGCAGCTACAGGAGGTCACTGACCCCCTATAGAACCGGAGAATGAAATGGAAAGTGAAGCTATGAGAGCTCATGAGCACGATTGCCCCTCATCCAGAAACCAGGAGTCACCCTCTGGCCGCTGCTACGGAGCCTAAACATCAACAGCTCCGCCACTATTGAGACACCCACCACCAATCTGCAGATTGCAGTCACTCTCAGCTGCCAGCTGCTCCCGGAGCTGGAGAAGGGGACATACTTTCTCCCATGATCCAGGCTTCCAGCCTCCAGTGCCTCTCATTGGCCGGAAACTTGCATCAAGAGAAGCTGGGAATATAGTTCATAGGCTTCCAGCCCTGGCAGTTACAAATGGGAGTATGGAGTGACAAGTTAGAAGCTATGTCCACAGATAAATAAACAGCACAGATTGCAAGACAGAGAAGCGCAATCAAGAGGCAGTTATTCTTCGTCCATGAGAAAAATGAAAGGTAAATCAAACATGGGGGGGATATCAAAAAGTTGTCTGTGAAAGCCACAGTCTAATCATGAAAAAACTAAAAATATGTTATGGTTTTCTGTTTTGAGACGGAGTCTCGCTCTGTCACCCAGGCTGGAGTGCAGTGGCATGATCTTGGCTCACTGCAACCTCCACCTCCCAGGTTCAAGCAATTCTCCTGCCTCAGCCTCCTGAGTAGCTGGAACTACAGGCACCTGCCACCACGCCCGGCTAATTTTTTGTGTTTTTAGTAGAGATGGGGTTTCACCTTGTTAGCCGGGATAGTCTCCATCTCCTGACCTCATGATCCGCCCGCCTCGGCCTCCCAAAGTGCTGGGATTACAGGCGTGAGCCCCCGCGCCCGGCCACGTTATGGTTTTGAGCAAGAAGAAAGTTTATGACAGACAGAATGCATTCAGCCTTGACGCTGAAGTCATTCTCTCCTGTGGCCCCGGGAAAGCCACCAACCACAGAGAAGGAAGCCACTTGGCTGCTATGAATGGTACTTACAAACTTGTAAAAATGCGAATGCCATTGACTTGTTCTCAACACAGATAAAACTTAACAAAGAACAGAAAACTTAATTATGCTCATCAAACAGAATATGATGCCATCCTTGGCGCTGCAAAAGAAAAACCCACGGGATGGAGGAAGAGAAGGGGAAGAGGGGAGGGGAGACAGAGGACGGGACGGGGCTTCAGGGGCCTCCACGGTGTGCTGAAGATTCAGCAGTCTCAGCTGGATGGAAAAGCAGTAAATGCTCACGTCTATATTGACAGGTGCGAATCTAACGAATGTGAAAACTAACAATCGTGACTGAGAGGAGGTGGGGGAGGGTAAATGAGGGAAATTCTCATTTTTTAATAGTGCAGAATCAGTAGATACTGTTGAAGGATGACAAATGAAGAGGTGACGGAATAAGCATATTGACTAAAGTTATGACGGTGGATAGATTGATTTTTTTTCTTTTGAGACGGAATCTCGCTCTCTGTTGCACACAGTGGAGCTCTTAGAGGTGTTAACAGAGTCTAATCACATCCCTTTGACCTGCGAAGCTCTGAGGAGGGAGGGTTCCAACAGCCACCTGTGACCAGTGTCCCTGTCTCAGCACCCTGCAGGGCAGGTGACCTTATGGCCAATGAGACACAGGGAACATTGGCTGTTCCCTCCCTGATGAGCAGGGAGGAGCAGTTTGAGGCCATGATGCACAGAACGAGGTGGCTGTGTTGTGACTGTCAGGGAGGGAGGAGCCACCAGCAGCTGATGGGACAGAGGAAAAGGATAAAGGAGAGGCTCTGGTGACAGTACTGGGCACCGTGCATGGCGGGGGACTGCCTGCCTCCCAAGTTCTTGTTGTGTTGACAGAGATGACAAAAATGTCATCATTGTTTCAGCCGCAGCTCACTGGGTGCTTGGCAGCCCACTCCCCCAGCGGGCCCAGGAGCCTGGCGGTACTGTGGCTCCTCCTAGTGCAGGCGCTCGGCTCAGTCTTCCTCATGGAAGGGCTCCAGCAGGCCCCGGTCTCACAGGGTGGCCCAGCTGGCTGTCAGGCTTGCTCCTGGGGACACCTCAGGCAAGACAGGAGAGGTGCTCTGTGCCCTCAAGGTTTCATTCATGCACTGGTTCTGTCGGCGAATGTGTTGACACGTGCCACACCATGCTGTGTGGTGTGGACCCCATTACCTGTCATCTTCCTAACTTGACTGCAAACTTCATGTGGGGAGGACAGTGGCCTGTGTGACCCAGATCCTCAGTGGCCAGCCCTGGGAACGGCTCATGATCTAGGGGAGGAAACAGACTCTCATCAGATCCAAGCCCAGCTCCTAGGGGTGGTGATGGTGCTATCTAAGCAGGACCCTCTCACACACCCCACCCCACGCAGCTGCGTGGCTGAGCCCTGTGGCTGGTGGCACTTCACACACATCATTTGATGGCTGCCACTGGTATTTAGTGTCCCCTCGTCCTGCCTGGCCCCTCCAACAGGGTCTCCCTTCTTCCAGGGCCCTGACATCTCATGGAGACACTGCCTCCCACATCTCTCCATGTGAGCAGTTTCCCCAGTCCTGCCTTGCCCCTCTCTCTGCTCTGCTGCAGTGCCTTCTCCTAATACCGCGGGAGTGCTGAAAGAGGTCTCTGGGGAAGCGGCGCCTTGTCACCTGCAGGCCCAGCAGCCTCAACTCAAACACACTGGCACAAAGTTGCACTTCATTTACTCCACTTGATTTCTGGGATTCCAATTCCAGTCCGGGAAGACGTGTAAACAAGGACGTTCAGATGGTGGTTGCCCTGGAGGGTGGGCGTGGGGGCAGGTATTGATGGCAGCGGGGCACGGGGATGCCTCCTGGGAGCTGCTGATGTCTTCTGTCTTGGTCTGGGTGCGATTTACAGGGGTGGGCTCGGTTTGTCAAAATTCGTCGAACTGTACTCATATGATGCGTGAACTTTTTTTGCTGTATGTAATATGTCAATAGATGGAAAGGTTTCTGTGTGTGTGTGTGCTTTTTAAATTTTTGATTTAAAAATAAGGAACACTCAGAGTAGCATTTCACGTTAGTGAACAAAGGTAGCACAAGGCAGTGCTTCCCTGCAAGTTGAGTCCTTGCCCCTTTTCACAGGGGGCCCTGCCTCTGTCTGTGCCCTGGCTGGGGTTCCCACTCCGTGGTGGTAGCTAGAGGGAACCTGTGGGCACCCGTCTGTCTTTGCCGTCGTCCTTGCTTTTCTTCCCCTGGCTGCCTGCTGGGATTGTCGCTGGATCTGAAATTGGCCTGTTTACTGCTCTGGAGTTTCCGTGTTGATCATTCCGTGGGGTGGTTGCTGCAGGCCTGGGGCCGTTGGGCGTGGGTTTCACCAAATGCAGTAATGTTTATATCCTTCCATGCCTTTACAACATTTATATGAAGGGAATTAAAACCAAAGTATCTGCCACGATAAACGGCCATACCCTTGGTTCCTACCAGACCTTCCTGTAGAACTGGAGCCTGGCTCAGTTGCAAGAAGGATAAACTTAATATTAATGATAATAATACTTTGCACTTGGTCTAGTAAAAACATTTTGAATATAGCAGAGGCAAGGATGTGAATGTTTGCTTGGCGCTATTTATCAGGAAGTGCTTCTGCTTGTTTATTATCTTAGGGCTTTGTATACAGAAACTATTTTTTCCTCTCTTACCACCGAGGGCCATATTTCTCGTTGGTTGCTACATCCAAAGTTTAACAGGAAGTTGCTGTTCATATTTAAATGGTATGCTTTTAAAACATATCTGTAAATAGCTGAAGACGGAATGGCTGAAGGTGTGGAGTTGATATTCTCACTCACATTTTTGCACTTCAAATTACCTCTCAGTCGTTGTGAAACAGGAAATTTGAAAGCACCATGTTCAGAAGGTTGTGACACTTTAATGCTTATCTGTCCTTGAATCTGTGGAGGTTTAGAGATACTCAGAAAATAAGGAAGTTGTTTTGTTTAATTGCAGGGTGGATCTGAAGAATTACTTTGGTTATATCTGAACATATTTTACGAAAGCAGAAGAAATAACTTGGGAGAAGAAAAGTCAGTATCTATATTCTCTCCTAGTTGACATGGGAAAAAAAAAAGACCTTTTCTATGTAGCATGGTAGCTGTCTTCCCTGCAATAATTATTACAGAGTTCTCTTGCAGATCCCTCATTTCCTCCGGGGGCCACCTCCTCGGTGTGTAATGCATCACCTGTGGGGACTCTCTGGCATAATAAAACAGCAGCACTGGGATGATGGGATGGAGCTGCTCTCAGGCAGCAACAGGTCCCTTGGATGCGTATTGCAGCAATCTGTCTCCAGCACCAGGCCTTGGATAATGTATTATTTGCAGGATAGAATCACCCAAGGAGCAATATACTCAGGCTCTAACTCAGTTTAATTCCATGATGCAGCTTCGGGTTGCTTATTGGGTCCACACTGCAATAATTCAGCATGTGTAATCCTTTGGAGTCACGGATCTTGCTACAGCAAATTTGGCCTTAGATCCATCCCAGGTGACTATATTACTGCCATAAAGGAGTGGACATAGAGTCTGAGCATCACAGACCCATGGCACTGGCTGACTCAAGAACTTGGAAAGCCTGTTGACTCCTACTTAGATGTCTCTCTAGGTTAAGAAAAAAACAACTATGGGTTGATTCTGCAGGAGCTTAAGGGCTTGTAAAACTAGGGGTAAAAAGAGTTCTGGTTTAAGATGGTGGATTTTACACATGGATTTTTCTTTTTCCTTCCAAATCCCACTAAAGAAGTACACAATGAAATAACCTCCCAAAACAGGAAGGAGAGGTGAAGAAGGGGTTACATGCAAGCAAGGCACAGGCACAGGGAGGTGGAACGCAGAGGGTGCGGGTTACAGATGTGGCAGAGCCAAGGACAGGGTGCCAGGTCAGAGACACGAGCAGCGGGGGCACAGCAGTGGCCAATTCTCCCCACAGAGCTCGGAGAGGCTGCAGGCTAGAGCTGGCAGTAAGGGAAGGGATCACACAGAAAGTTCTAATAAAAGGTTGTCAACAAAACACTTGTGCCAGGCAATCCCTTCCCTAAACCCCTCCCTACTTCACAGAGAGACTGACAATCAGATCTTCACCCCCAGGCAAACAAAGCAACAAGCTAGAAGGCTCTCTCTAAAGACACACACCACGGAAATCCAAGGTTCTAGTGGAGGGGTTGGTGCACTCCTATTCTAATATCAAAGGATGCTCCCAAGACCATTAAAATCCTACAGAGTCTACTGGAGTGCAAGCGCCAACACCACACATGAGCTCCCATTCAAATGTTTTATTAGCTCAACGGTGAGGCCCGTGGAAGACACACAGCATGCCAGCTACCGTGAGTGTGATCCTTCATCCTCACATATGAACAAAGGACAAAGGACCACCAGGCACACGGGAAAAGTGAGCCATCCGATAGAAAAAGACCAAGAATATTAAACAGAATAGCTGACCCCATAGGAAAGAAAGGTAATCAAGGGAACATTTATACAAACAGATACAAATAGGAGAGAAAACATAAGAGACCCAAAGGATTACTCCAAGAGGGGGCAACACCCAACTAACAGTTTCAGAGACAGAAAATGGAGAGAAAGCTATTATCAAAGACAAAACAGAGATTTTTATAAAGAAATCTACCTTCTGGCTTAACATGGCAAAGACAACGCCCAATTTACTGCTCCCTCTAAAAACTTCAGCAAAATGACAATGAGAGGATAAACCTGTAATGACAATGCGAATGGGAGGACAGTCTGAAACCATCCACCTGGAAGCTGGGAGGCAGACGGATGAGTGGTGACTGTTAACGGGCCAGGAAAGCTGGAGCCCTCACTGGCTCTGAGGAAAATCCAAAAACGGAAGAGCCCTAAAAGTTGGAAGCGTTAGTTAACTGAAACTGAAGGGGTTGAGTGAGGCTCAAAAGAGGAAGATTGACTGAAAATCTGAACAAGAAATAGGTAGACCTCCCGGGATCTGCTACAATAAACCCATTAAAATACAAAGATACAAACAGGTTTAAAATAAGAGTTGAGAAAAGGCGTAAAATAGATTTAAAAATATATACTATTTGAGCACTCATTCAAAGAAAGCAGCAGGTGCTAACAGGTATGAAATTTCAGAGCAAATGATATTAGCAGAGGTAAATTGGGAAATTTCATAAAGATAAAAGAGGCAATTTACCAAGAACATATAAAACAAACCTAAACATTTATGCACATCATAGCAGAGTTTCAAAATACATGAAACAAGAGTGAATAGAACTATAAGGAGAAATGAGCAAGTCCAAACTGTAGTTAGAGATTTCAACATTTTATTCTCAATAATCTGTAGAACAAATAAATAGAAAAATCAGTGAAGATACAGAAGACTTACAAAATACTTTCAACCAACATGATCTAATTGATATTTATAGAACATCCTACCTAACAACATAAGAATATGTTCTTTTGCAGTGCATATGGAGCATTTACTAAGATAGACTATATTCTCAGCAGAAAAAAAAACCGTCTATAAATGTATAAGGATTTAAATCAAATAAAGTATGTTATCTGGAATAGTTTGTGGAGAATTGGTGTTAGTCCTTTTTTTCTTTTTCTTTTTCTTTTTTTTTTTTTTTTTTTTTTTTTGAGACAGAGTTTTGCTCTGTCACCAAGCCTGGAGTGCAATGGCACAATCTCAGCTCACTGCAACCTCTGCCTTCTGGGTTCAAGCGATTCTTCTGCCTCAGCCGCCTGAGTACTGGGACTACAGGTGTGTACCACCACGCCCAGCTAATTTTGGTATTTTTAGTAGAGACAGGGTTTCCCATGTTGGCCAGGCTGGTCTCGAACTCCTGACCTCAGGTGATCCACCCACCTTGGCATCCCAAAGTGCTGGGATTACAGGCTTGGCTAGTACTTTATTAAATGTTTGGTAGAATTCAGCAGTGATGCTATTAGGTCCTGGACTTTTCTTTGTTGAGAGACTTTTTATTACTGCTTTAATCTCCTCTCTCACTATCAGTCTGTTCAGATTTTCTATTTCTTTGTGATTCAGTCTTGGTAGGTTGTATATGTCTAGGAATTTATCCATTTATAAATTTCTTCTAGCTTATGTGACTTTTTGGCATATAATTATTCATAATAGTCACATGATCTTTTGTATTTCTGTGGTGTCAGTTATGATGTCTCTTCTTTTATTTCTGATTTTATTCATTTGAGTTTTTCTCTTTTTCTCTTGATTAGTCTGGCTAAAGATTTGTCAATTGTTTATCTTTTTTTAGAAAAAACAACTATTTCGTTGATCTTTGGTTTTGGTTTTCTAGTCTGTATTTTATGTACTTCTGCTCTAATCTCTATTATTTCTTTCTTCTAATCTTGGGCTTAGTTTGCTCTTTTTCTATTTGCTTGAAGGGTAACATTAAGTTTTTAATTTGCAAACATTTTTTCTTTTTTGGTGTAGGCATTTATTGCTAAAAACTTTCCTCTTAGAACTGCATATGCTGCATCGCATACGTTTTGGTATATTGTGTTTCCATTTTCATTTGCTTAAGATATTTCTAAATTTCCCTTTTAAGTTCTTCATTGACCCATTAGTTGTTCAGGACCATGTTGTCCAATTTTCATGTACCTGTGAAATTTCCAAAATCTATTTTGTTATTGATTTCTAGTCCAAAAAATTGAAAGAATACTTACAAATTCTTTTTATGGGGCCAGCATTACTTTGATACCAAACCAGAGAAGGACATCACAAGAAAGGAAAATTACAGGCCAATATCCTCAGTGAACATAGTTGCAAAAATCCTCAACAAAGTTGCAGCAAACAGAATTAAATAACACATTAAAAGGTTCATTTACCACAATCAAGTAGAATTTATTTCTGGAATGCAAGGATGGTTCAACATATGCAAATCAATAAATGTTATACACCATATTAACAAAATAAGGGATAAAAATCATATGATCATCTCACTAGATGCAGAAAAAGCATTCAAAAAAACTCAGTGTAATTTCATGATAAAAACTCTTAATAAATTAGGTATACACCTTTATGAGCTATTACCTCATACCTGTTAGAATGGCTATTATCAAAAAGACAAAAAAGGCTGGGCATGATGGCTCATACCTGCAATCCCAGCACTTTGGGAGGTCAAGGCAGGTGGATCACAAGGTCAGGAGATTGAGACCATCCCGGCTAACACAGTGAAACCCCACCTCCACTAAAAATACAAAAAATTAGCCGGACACGGTGGCACATGCCTGTAGTCCCAGCTACATGGGAGGCTGAGGCAGGAGAATCACTTGAATCCAGGAGGCAGAGGTTACAGTGAGCCAAGATCACGCCACTGCACTCCAGCCTAGGTGACAGAGCAAGACTCCATCTCAAAAAAAAAGACAAAAAAGTGTTGGCAGGGACATGGAGAAAAGGGAACCCTTGTACATGTTGGTGGGAATGTAAGTTATACAGTAATTATGTAAAACAGTTCAGAGGTGCCTCAAAAAACTAAAAATAGAATTAACATATGATTTAGCAATCCTATGTCTGGGTATTTACCTGAAAGATTTGAAACCAGTATGTTGAAGACATGTTTGCACTCCTATGCTCATTGCAGCACTATTCACAATAGCCAAGTTATGGAATGAACTTAAGTGTCCATCAAGAGGTGAATGGATTTTTTTAAATGTGGTAGAAACACACAATGGAATGCTATTCAACCTTTAAAAAGGAAGAAATTCTGTCATTTGAGATAACAGGGATAGAATCAGAAAACATTATGCTAAGTAAGCCAAACACAGAAAGACAAATGTCACATGTGCTTACTTATATGTGGAATTTAAAACAATTGAACTATAGAAGGTAGTAGGATGGTGGTTATCAGAGCCTGGGGTATGGGGGCAATAGGAAGATAATAGTCAAAGGGTACAAAGCCTCAGTTAGACAGGAAAAATACATTTGATTTGTGTGTATACAAACAATTGTACAGCATAGGAAACATAGCCCATAATTAAGTCCTGTACATTTTAATATCACAAAGAAAGTACATTTCTAATGTTTTTATCACAAAAACATCAAATATTTGAGTTGATGGATATGTTAACTATCTTAATTTAATCTTTTCACATTGTATTAAAAGATAATAACACCAATTTTTCTCCCATAAATATGTACAACTATAATCTATCAATTAAAAATTGAAATTAAAAAAGTGTTCTCTGACCACAGTGGAAGTAAATTAAAGGTTAGTATTGCAAAAGTATCTGGAATATCCCCCCAAATATTTGGAATTTAACTAATATATTTAAAAATAATTCATGGATCAGAAAGAAATCAAAAGAGAACTAAATCAAAAGAGAACTAAATCAAAATGAAAATTCAGCCTACCAAAATGCGTGGGATGCAGCTAAAGCAGTATGCAGAGGAAAATATATAGTCCTACAGGCTCATATTAGAAAAAAAGAAAGGTTTTATATGTGCAACTTCAGTTGCTAACATAAGAAAAAATAAGAGCAAATTAAACTATTAAAGCAGAAGAAAGGAAACAATAAAGGTAAGAGTATAAATAAATAAAATAGAAAACAGAAATACAATATAAAAATCAAGGAAACCAACTTTACTATTTGATAAAAATCATTAAAATTGATAAGCTTCTTGACAGGAAAATCAGAATAAAGAGAGAAGATACAAACTATCAACCAGAATGAGATGTGACATCATTACAGACTCTACAGATATGAAAAGGAAGATAAGAAAATATTATAGATAACATTATGCCAATAAATTCAACAACTTAGACAGATTTCTTGAATGACACAAGCTATCAAAGCTCATCCAAAAAGAAATCAAGAGCCATAAAAAGGAATAAAGTTTGGATACATGCCGCAACGTGGATAAACCTTGAAAACTTTATGCTAAGTAAGCCAGACACAAAAGGACAAATATTGTATGGTCCCAATTATATGAGGTACCTAGAATAGACAAATGTATACAGAGGAACAGAGGTCACTAGGGGCTGGGAGGAGGGAGATATTGTTTAATGAATACAGAATTTCTGTTTGGAATAATTTTTTTAAGTTCTGGCAATAGTGGTAATGGTTACAGAACATTGTGAATATACTTAATGTCACTGAATTATACACTTAAATGGTAATTTTATGTTAAGAATATCTTATCACAATAAAAAAATCTGAATAGGCCTATATCTATTAAAAAATAAAATTTGCAAGTAAAAACCTTTCCCGAAAGAAAACTCCAGCTCCACATGACTTTCCTAGTGAATTCTACCATACATTTTAGGGAATAAATAATACCAGCTCTACACAAACTCTTTCAGGAAATCAAAGAGGACAGAATACCAACTCATTCTATGGAGCCAGCATTACCCTGTTACCAAAATCAGAAAAAGACAAGAAAATTAAACCGCAAGCAAATATCTGTCATGAGCATAGATGCAAAATTTCTTAATGAAACTTAACAAGCTGAGTCTAACAAGAAATAGAGTGAAAATACTTCATTACCAAGTAGGGTTTAACCCAGAAATGCAAGATTGGTTTAACATTTGAAAATCAATTGATGTGGCCAGGGACAGTGGCTCAAGCTTGTAATGCCAGCACTTTGGGAGGCTGAGGTGGTAGGATCACTTGAGCCTAGGAGTTTGAGACCAGCCTTGGCAACATAGCGACACCTCGTCTCTACCAAAAATTAAAAAAAAAAAAAAATTGACTGGGTGTGGAGGCTTGTGCCTGTAGTCCCAGCTACTCAGGAGGCTGAGGTGAAATGATTGCTTGAACCTGGGAGGTCAAGGCTGCAGTGAGCCATGATCACAGCGCTGCACTCCAGTCTGGGAGACAGAGTGAGACCCTGTCTCAAAAAAAAAAAAAAAAAGAAAGAAAAAGAAAAAGAATTAATCATATTAGCAAACTACAAAAGAAAAATCACTTGACCATCTCCATAGACATAGGAAAAATATTTAACAAAATCCAATTTTAATTCCTGATAAAAACTCTCAGCAAACTAGAACATCATACTTCATAGCGAAAACAGACTGTTCGAAACAATAAGAAGATAGCACTGCACACCTAGAAGAGTGGTGCAGATCCAGGGCACTGACATCACCAAACACTGCCAAGGATGCAGAGCAAGAGGACCTCGCTCACTGCTGGTGGAAATGCAAAACGGTACAGCCATTTGGGAAGGTAATTTGGCAGTTTCTTACAAACTAACCACATTCTTACCATATAATTCAGCAATTTCACTTCTTGGTAGGTACTCAAATGAGATGAAAATACTTATGCTGATTCAAAAACCTGTGCACACGTTCATAGCGGCTTTATTCATAATTCCCAAGTTAGAAGCAACCAAGACGTCCCTCAGTAGGTGAATGGACAAATAAACTGTGGTACATTATACAATGGAATATTATTCAGCACTAAAAAAAATGAGTTACCAAGCTATGAGAACCTCTTTTTTTTTTTGACAGCGTCTCACTCTGTCACCCCACTGGAGGGCAGTGGTGCAATCATGGCATTTTGCAGCCTTGAATTCCTAAGCTCAAGCAGTCCTCCCACCTCGGCCTCCTGAGTAGTTGCAACTACAGACACGGGCCACCATGCCCAGCTAATCTTATTTATTTATTTATTTATTTATTTATTTATTTAGAAATGGAGTCTTGCTATGTTGCCTGGCCTGGTCTCAAACTCCTGGTCTCATGTGACTCTCCTGCCTCAACCTCCTGAGTAGCTGGGATGACAGATGCAAGCTACCACACCTGACCGAAGGAAACTTGGATGCATGTTACCAAGTGAAAGAAGACGATCTGGAAAAGCTGCACACTGTATGATTCTAAATATATGACATTCTGGAAAAAGCAAAACTATGGAGACCGTCAAAAAGATCAGTGGTTGCCAGCAGTTCGGGGAGAGAGGGACGAATATGAGAAAAGAGGATTTTTAGGATGGTGAAGCTACTCTGTATGATTTTATAATGATAGATACACATCATCATACACATGTCTAAGCCCACAGAATGTACAGGGGTGAATCCTAATGTAAACTATGGACTTTCGGTGATAATGATGTCTCAATGCAGGTTCACGGATTGTGACAAATGTACCACTCTGGTGGGGGCTGTTGATAATGGAGGAGACTGTGTGTGGTGTGGGGGCAGGTATATGGGTAGTCTCTATATTTTCTGCTCAATTTTGTCTGTGAACCAAAAACTTCCTAAAAAATAAGTCTATTTTTTTAAAAAAGGAAAAGCAGCCACCATGTTTCAGTACATTGTGTTGTATCAAATAAAGTCGCCACTCCCTCACAAGATTTCTTTTATGATTATGACTTTGTACCTCTAATAAAAATGATCTTTTGAATGAAAAAAAAACTTGAATGCTTTTCTTCTAAGATTAGAAGCACACTAGGATGTCTGCTTCTGTGCTTCTATTCAGCCTTGTCCTGAAAGTTCTAGACCATTAAATAAAGCAAGAAAAAGATAGATGGGAAAAAGGAAGAAAAGTTGTATCCAAATGGAAATAAAGAAGAAAAACTGTCTTCATTTGCAGACATGATCATCTATGTAGAAAATCCTGAGAGAATCTACAAAATAAACTACTAGAACTAAGAAGTAAGTACAACAAGTTTGTAAGATATAAGATTAGCACACAGCAGAAACTCAAATGCGTTTCTATACATTAGCAATTAATAATTAAAAATTGAAATTTTTAAAAATAATACCATTTACAATAGCATGAAAAATACAAAATGCTTAGGGGAAAATCTAACCAAAGGTGCATAAGACCTTTCCACTAGAAACAACAAAACATTGCAGAAAGAAATTAAAGAAGATCTAAATCAATGGAGAGACATGCCATGTTCATGAATCAGAAGACTCAATATTATTACGATGATACTTCTCCCCAAGCTGATGTATACATTTAGCATCAAAATAATCAAAATCCCAGCAGACTGTTTTGTAGAAATTGATAAGCTATTTCTGAAATTTATATGGAAGTGCAAAGGACCTAGTATAGCCAAACATATTTTGGAAGAAAAGAACAAATGTGAGGACTTTCCCTGCCCAATTTTAAAACTTACTATACAGCTCCAGTAATTAAGCAATTTGGTTCCTGGCGTGAAGACAAACAAGCAGATTAATGGCAGAGAGTAGAGTCCAGACATAAATTCATGCCTATAAGGGCAACTGATTTTTGACAAAGGTGCCAAGGTTATTCAAAGGGAAAAATTCAACAAACTTCATAGAAACAGTGGATATACACACGTGAAAAAATAATGAACCTTGATTGTTGGTTCATATTGGATCATAGATCTAAATATAAAACCACAAATCTTCTAGATGAAGAAAACAGAGAAAATTTTTGTAAGCTTGAGTCAGGCAAAGATTTCTCAGCTGTGGCATTGAAAGCAAAATTCAGACAAGAAAAAACCTGATAGTTTGCACTGCGTTAATGTTAAACTTTTAAACTTTTCTGGTTTTTTCTTTTTTTGAAGAAAAGTTCTTAACTTTTCTTCAAAAGATGTTGTTGAAAGAATATACAAGGCACAGACTTGGAGAAAGTATTTGCAAATTCATATCTGATAAAGGCTTGGATACAGAATATATAAAGCAGTTTCAAAATGTGATAATAATCAACCCACCCATTTTATTTATTTATTTATTTATTTATTTATTTATTTATTTATTTAAGACTGGGTCTTGCTTTGTCACTCAGGCTGTGATGCAGTAGTGCAATCTCAGCTCATTGCAGCCTCAATCTCTCAGGCTCAAGGGATCCTCCCACCTCAGCCCCTGGAATAGCTGGGACCACAGGCATGCACCATGACACCTGGCTAATTTTTTATTTTTAGTAGAGATGGGGTCTCACTCTGTTGCTCAGGCTGGGTCTCCAACTCCTGGGCCCAAACGATCCTCCCATCTTGACCTTCCAATGTGCTGGGATTACAGGCCTGAGCCACTGTGCCCAGCCCACCCATATATACATATATATATACATATACATATATATATATATGTGTGTGTGTGTGTATATATATATGTGTATATGTATATATATATATATATATATATATATATTTTTTTTTTTTTTTTTAATGGGCAAAGGCTTTAAACAGACCACCAAAGAAAATATTCAGGCCAGGCGCTATGGCTCACGCCTGTAATCCCAACACTTTCGGAAGCAGAGGTGGGCAGATCACTTGAGCCCAGGAGTTTGAGCCAGCCTGGCCAACATGGCAAAACCCCATCTCTACTACTAAAAATATAAAAATTAGCCAGGTGTTGTGGTGCGTGCCTGTAGTCTCAGCTACTCAGGGGGACTGAGGCATGAGAATTGCTTGAGTCCAGGAGGCAGAGGTTACAGAAAAAAAAAAAAGAAAAAGAAAAAGAAAGAAAGAAAACATACAGATAGAAAATAAGCACATAAAAATATGTTCAATATCATTTGTCATTAGGGAAATGCAAGCTAAAATCCCTATTAGATACCACTACACACTTTTTAGAATGATTAAAATTAAATAGTCTGATGACTCAAAATGTCAGTGAGGATAAGAGCAACTGGAAATCTGAAAAGCTTCTGGCGGGAGTGTAAATGATGCAACCACTTTGGGGAACTGTTGGCAGTGTGGGAGGTATCTTCTGACTTGACTCCCAGTGACCCCAGCGCCTGGTATTCATGGCTTTGTGTAACCCCTCTCCTTGAGTAACTTTCTCCTAACCAATGTAATACAACAACATTGAAGGGATGGCACTTCCATGTCTAGGTTACAAAAGATTGTGACTTCTGTCTTGTTAACAGACTCTCTCCTAGCTTTCACGAAGCAAGTCACCGTATTGGAGAGGCCTACATGGGAAGGAACTGAGGGATGTCTCCAGCCAACAGACAGAAAGAACTGGGGCTCTCAGCCCAGCAATCCTCAAGGAACTCAATCCTGCCAACAACCACATGAGTGACTTTGAAAGTAGATCTCTGCTCAGTTGAGTCTTCAGATCAAACCTCAGGGCTGCCTAATGCCTTAACGGTACTAAGCTAAACTATGCCTGGACTCCTGAACCACAGAAATTCTGAGATAATGCATGTGTGTTATTTTAAGCTGGGGAGTTTTGGGGATAATTCCTTATGTAGCATTAGATAATTAATATAGGCAATTTCTTAAAAAGTCAAACACACACCTATCATATGCTATAACCGTTGTACTCTTGGTATTTACCCAAGAGAAATGAAAACATATGTCCACACAAGCTCTTGTGAACAAATGTTCATGACAGCTTTATGTGTAATAGTCTAAAACTGGAAACAACTCAAATGCCAATCAACAAGTGAATGGATTAAACAAATCGTGGTATAGTCAATATACAATGAAATATCATGTAGGAATAAAAAGGAATGAAATGTTGATATGTAGAGCATGGATAATTTCAAACTTATTAGGCAGAGTGAAAGAAGTCAAATAACAAAGAGTACATAGTGTATGATTCCATTTATATAAAGTCTAGAAAATGCAAACTAATCTGCAATGAAAGAAAGAAAATCAGTGGTTATTTGAGGATAGGATGATGGGGGATGGGGTGGGGAAGAAGATGTGAGAGGGATTATGAACACATAAGAAAACTTTGGGGGATGATGAATATGCTTACACTGATTATAGGGATGTTTTATGGGAATATATAAATATACATATATATAATATGTCAAAACTTAGCAAAGTTTTGTGGGGAGTTAAATGTGGGGAGTAACATATTAGTATACATCAGTGAGGCTGAAAAGGGGAGTGTTGTTGTAGAAAGGGACATTTAGGAAACAAAAATGATTTTGGAATTTTAAAATCCAAAAGCAGAAAAGAAAAATTTAGTAGAAACATAGAAACTTGAGGAAATTTCCAAGTAATAAAAATGATTACAACAAAGAAATGGAAAATATAAGCTAAAAAGCAAGAAAATTAGACTAAACAGGAAATACATCTTAAATAATAGGGCTTTCAAACATAGAGAAAAAAAATGGAAGGGAGCAACTCACCAAAGAAACAATTCAAGAAAAAGTTCCTGGATCCCAAGGACATCAATTTCTAGGCTGAGAGGTTCACCAAGTGCTCAGCACAATGAATGAAAACAAAGCCACACAAAGCACATTCACACGAAGTTTCAAAACATTGGGAACAAAGAGAAGATACTAATGCTCTTTGAAAGAAAGAACAAGTCGCATACAAAGGTCTAGAATTAGTTCTGCGTTAGGCATCTCTACAGCAATGGTGAACACTAAATAATAGAGCAAGGCCTTCAACATTCTCATTGAAAATGATTTCCAAATTAGAATTCTATATCCTCAGCCAAAGTAGTAACGTGCTCTTGGGCTAGAATAAAGACTACTGGGCGTTTTCAGAATGCAATGTCTCAACTTTTAAAAATTGTTCCTGCTTTTTTTTTTCTCAGGAAGGAGACTTTTTTCTGTTGAGGAATTTGGAGATGGATTTGTGATAGGTACATAGTGAAACCAAACAAATGGGATAAAGGCTGACTCCAGTGAAAACAAAAACCGTATCAGAAAATAAAGGAAATTAGAATGCATATAGCTACAGCCTCAAATCGTATTTCCATGGGCCTAATAAAATAAATGCTAAATATGATTTGCCCTATAATTGTGCCATTCTATTAGAGGAATGGGATGGAAAAGAAATATATTTAAGGGTGTGGGAGTAGAGTAGAAAGCTAAACCCTTATTGTCCATTGCCTGAAGTAAATAAACTATATTTAAAACTAAAAATATTAATAAACAGGAATTTAAACCTGCTATTTAGAAATTCGGAGGCAAATACAACAAAACTAAAAGCATTGAAAGTCATGGCTTCCAGGGAGTGGGAGGAGAACTGCTAATATCACTTGCAGATTTATAGAACTGTTTAATTTTTTAAATTATATAAATGTACACTTTATTAAAATTAAAAGAATAGAGACATGGTAGAACAAAGTTTTCCAGAAATGAAGAAAGATAATTATCTCTAGACTAAAAGACGCTCCAAGTTCCAAGTAGAATAAAGAACAAAAGACTTATGCCCCGACACAGACTCAAGATATTTTAGAACGTTGAACATAAAGAGAAATTCCTAAAAGCTTCCAGGAAACAAGAAAAGTCATTTTCAAAAGACCAAAAATAATACTGACCTCAGACATCTTGTCAGGAACATTGAATACTAAGAAGAAAAAAAATTCTGGGAAATATGATTTAAAACCCAGAATTCCATACCTAGAAAATTGTTAAGCACATGAGCAAGAGTTTTACTTTTACAAGTACTCAGAGAATTTGCCTCCAAAGCACCCTTTCCTTTCTGTTACTGCAAAATATAGTCCAGCAAAAAGCTTCAAGAAACAGTATGATTAAGAGGTTTGGTAATTCTGAGGATCTGACAAAAACAAAAGTAGTGCAACTTAAAATCCCAAGAAAAACAAAAAGCTATTTAGGAGATTTATGTCTGTGTCTAAATATAAAGGAAATACAGATGTGACATGAATTTAATAATTAACCTTTCATGTCACTTATGGTTAATGATACTGGACCTAGAGAAAAATAAATAAAATCCTAACGTACTGATTGACTTTGAAGGAACAATATTTACAAAGTCATAATTATGTACACAGTGTTTATTTTTTTAATATATTTTTAGAATCAACTGGTGGACAAAGCATGAAAACCTTATGTTTATAAGACAGTATATAAAATGATCAACTCTGACAGTATAAAAGTTAAGGTATGGCTAAGAGAAACTGATCTATTATCTGAAAACAATAGAACAAGAAATGATAGACAAGAGATTGCAAGTTAGAAAGGCAAACAACAGAAAACTAAAAATAACAATGTAACTGTGAAAATTTAGGGGAGGGTGTAGTGTAAGTCAGCTAAAGCCTTGTGTTTCATGGCAAGGAGTCAATAGAGCCTGAGTTGAATATCAACATAGAGATGTGAGGATGCCATGTAGAATGATGATGCTAGCCACTAGGAAAACAAAACGCAGAAATGCTGAAAGGTGGTGGTCTCTGGGACTATTGGTAGGACAAGGGAATGGAGTGGATGATTTTTGCTTTAAATAATATGCCCTTCTCGACCATGCATACTCTGAGAAACATTTTTAATGCTTTAAATGAATAAACTAAAATGTTGAATTGTGAATACATTTATGTTCTGAAAACCAGATATGAAAACATGCTGATAGTGAAAAGCAATTTTTTAGGCAATCAAGACAGGAGGATATTCAGCATCTGTCATGCATTTGTCATCAGGTTCCAGAATGGTGGCTTGCCAGAGGGTGGGAACAGTCCCTTCCTCATTAGTACTTCCAGCCCCAAAATTCAGCCCCAAAATTAAAGATAAGCTTACAGTGGATATGAAGTATTAGTTTGATGGCAGTGTGTGTGTGTGTCTGTGTGTGTCGTATTAGTTTGATGGCAGTGTGCGTGTGTGTGTGTGAAGTATTAGTTTGATGGCAGTGTGTGTGTCTGTGTGTGTAGTATTAGTTTGATGGCAGTGTGCGTGTGTGTGTGTGAAGTATTAGTTTGATGGCTGTGTACGTGTGTGTGTGTGCAGGAAAATTACAAGAAAAATAAAGCATCTGAATTTTGAATCAAAATTGCCAAGTTGTTTTTGTAAAATGTGATTCAGAAGACCTAAAAAATATCAGGTATACGAGATGTTCCATTATTACGACCTTTAGCGATAGAGCCAGCTGGCAGGTGTGAGCCTCCATTCTGATGGAATTCTGCAGAAGCCTCTGGTCAAGAGAGGCCCTGGTGAGCTGTGCTGGGCTTATGAGAGAGTCGTGTGATGGGGCCCAGTTTCATTCAAGGACTTAGTATCCTTTTTGTTTCTCTTTTACATAACCAGTTCGCTACCGCTGGGTGCCAACAGACAGACCCTCTGTTGAGTTGTCCACCTGCTTTCCACCTGGCAGGTGCCAATAGCCTCTTGTTCTCCCAGTTCTCCCGGCCCTACCCTTGCGGGAGAAGGATACTATTTTGTATTACTTCTTATGAACATTGTGAGCAAAATGTTCCACGGACCACCCAAGCAGTGCAGACCACAGGCCGTGTCCCAGGGACCTGGAAGCAGCAAGGACGCAGGTGCAAACACCCAGGGTGAGCCTACCCCACGCCTTCACACCCAGGGTGAGCCTACCCCACGCCTTCACACCCAGGGTGAGCCTACCCCACGCCTTCACACCCCGGGTGAGCCTACCCCACGCCTTCACACCCGGGTGAGCCTACGCCATCCTTCACAACCAGGGTGAGCCTACCCCATCCTTCACATCCAGGGTGAGCCTACCCCATGCCTTCACACCCAGGGTGAGCCTACCCCATCCTTCACATCCAGGGTGAGCCTACCCCATCCTTCACACCCAGGGTGAGCCTACCCAACGCCTTCACACCCAGGGTGAACCTACCCCATCCTTCACACCCCGGGTGAGCCTAACCCGCGCCTTCACACCCAGGGTGAGCCTACCCCATCCTTCACATCCAGGGTGAGCCTACCCCATCCTTCACACCCAGGGTGAGCCTACCCCATCCTTCACATCCAGGGTGAGCCTACCCCACGCCTTCACACCCCGGGTGTGCCTACCCCATGCCTTCACACGCCGGGTGAGCCTACCCCATCCTCCACACCGGCTACCCTGGCAGCCATGTTGCAAGAACGATGAGGGCAGCCTGGGGAACCCCCCAAATTTCAGCATCAGTGAGTGCTCTGACCTCATTGATGACAAGATCCCACAGGTCACTTACACGTGTCACATAGAAAACGTTCTCCTGTGACCAAAAATGCAAGCCATCTGACAAACAGTTTCAGGCTATTTTCAGTATCATTATCTTCTCCGCCAACACTGACAAATTTACCATGGTTGTGGTTTTCTTCGTTTTAATGACTGTTTGGTTGTGTTTTCCTTTGGGGATGGGGGCTGGTGGCGCTGCTGGCATCCGTGGCAAGGCCCTGAGGGAAGTGGATTTCTGCGGTGGTCACTGTGCCTTGCTGCCTTGTTTAAAATGAGACTTCATGGGACACACACAGCAAAGATGAAAGAGCAGAACCGTGGCATGTGAGGGACGATTAGGGCCAGGCTGGGCCATTAAGGCCTGGTCTAAAAGGTGCCCAGACACCTGTTGACATGACGTGTCCTAACTGCTCCCCAGACACTAGGATTAATCCACTGTGTCAGTTTGCTTCGTGTCCCTAATGTCTGTCAGCAGGAGCCTCTTCGTGCCTGATGGAGCTGGGGGAAGGGAGTATGTCAAGGTGGATGCTCTGGGCTGGAAAAGCTCTCCAGTGATGGGCTGTAACGAAAGTTTGTGACATTTCGATAGCTCTTTGCCTTTTAATGTGCGCATCTGGGGACAGCCCGTTACCTGCTTTTCTGCCCTGATCCATCATTTTTCTCTGGACCAAATCACAAAATAATACAGAACAGAAAGAACTCTGGGTTCGAGATGGCAAGTGCAGCCTGCTCTCTGTTAACCTGACAAAGTGTTGATGAGTCAGAACTTCTGGGTAGCACACAACACTGCTGTGTATGGCTGACAAAAATGTCCAGCTTGTAAACAATTAGGAAACAGTTCAATAAAATATTCATGGGTAACATTTAACCCATGACTCAGGCAGACTCCTTACAATCTTGACATTGATAGTCTGAACATTGTCATTCTTCTATATATCTTCAGAATGGCTGGTAAATATTGAACTACAGTTAATAGGTTGTTGGATAAGCCAGCTTTGCAGGCCCTTAACCTCATGCTTTCTCCCTTTACCTCCATGACCTGATGTTTGAACCTAGAAGACAGGGTTGTCGACATCTTCTCCACCGTGCCGGAGCCCTCAGTGCAAAGAGAGGTGGGTGTCCCCGCGGCCTCCTGCCTGGGGTCTGAGCTGCCGCACGATCCATTTGTCACCTCTGAAGTGTATCTCACCGTGGGCACTGGGAGCAGCAAATGGTTGTTCTGTTCTTACCTGCTCGATCCACACAAAGCTGGGAAGGTTCATGGGTGCCTAATCTCACAGGACAGACATGACGACACTGTGAATTCACATTGGGTCTCATCAGGGATTTCACTGTTCTTCCAGAGAGAGCAAGTGTCTTACTGACCACCAGAAAACATTTTTCGGGGAGGGGGAAAATAACTAGAAAGTGGAGGAAAGGTAAAATAGAAAATTCAAGGACAAATAAGATGTTAAAGAAAATGATGAAGTAGAGTGAATGAGAATTGTTTGGAGGGGGTGCCTCTGGCTTGGATGGCTGTCCATTTTGCTGAGGTGTCTGGGGTTGACCATGGGAGGAGGGAAGAAAGCTGGGCGGGGAAGACCAGGCATACCTAACTAATGGTGTGGGTGATGTGATATTCCTGCTGGCCCTCATCGGTCCTGGGGCGTGGCTCCTTCTCGCCTTTGCTCTTCCTGTCTTGGAGCGGATTGAGGCTGGGACGAGGAGAGAGATGGGCCAGCAGAAGGGCTCTTCCCCCGTTCCCCCAAACCCTTCCTGAAATACCAGCTGGCAAAACTTCTCGAATGTGCAGTTTCGGAACTATCACAGCTTCCATGAATATCAGATGTTCCATTTAGTTCTTGATCTCTCTCCCCTCTGTCTCTTTTGTCACTTTTATTTATTTTGTTGTTTTAATCTTCCTGGAGGCCTAATGGGCTGTATTTGAGATCAGTAGGATACTTTTAATGGTTTAAGTTGCCATGATTCCAGGCCCCAAGAGAAAATGTTCTGTATTTTTTCAACCAAAACCTGTGCCTGCCACTTCTTTTTAAAATATTAAGGATGCATTTCCCTAGCCAGTCCCAGCTTGAGCATTTGACCCTCCTGCCCACCCAGAGTTGCCAGATTTAGCAAATAATAATACAGGACAGACACTCAGGTAAATCTGAATTTCAGATAAATAAAAAATAATTTTATGAGTGCAAGTGTATCCCAACTTTTGGTGAGGTATGCTTAAACCAAAAGTGTTTTCATTGTTTATCTGAAATTCAAATTTAACTGGGCATCTAGTATTTATTTGGCAATCATACCAGCTGATTCCTCAACCATTCTTTGGAAACATTTAATCCGAAGTTCTTACACAGCAGACACATTTAATCATACTTACTGCCTAGCGAGTAGCCGTACTTTTTTTTTTTTTTTTTTTTTTTTTGAGACGGAGTCTTGCTCTGTCACCCAGGCTGGAGTGCAGTGGCACGATCTCAGCTCACTGAGAACTGGGTGAGTCTCACTGGGAACTCCGCCTCCCAGGTTCACGCCATTCTCCTGCCTCAGCCTCCCGAGTAGCTGGGACTACAGGCGCCCACCACCACGCCCGGCTAATTTTTTTGTATTTTTAGTAGAGACGGGGTTTCACTGTGTTAGCCAGGATGGTCTCGATCTCCTGACCTCATGATCTGCCCGTCTCGGCCTCCCAAAGTGCTGTGATTACAGGCATGAGCCACCGTGCCCGGCCCGTATTCTTTGTTCATGATGTCTCTACCTGGATGCATGCAGGATGTCTCTGACAGTGAGCTCCAAAGGAAGTCCCTCTGAGTGGCTTAGAGAGCTGTACTCACAGTAAGGGCTGATGGCACAGATCGCTTTAGGAAGGTGGTGAGTGGGAGGTGGTGGTGGGGGAAACAAGACTTACCGGTTTACCAGAGGCAGGGATCAGGGTGGGATCGGGAGGGAATAGGATTTGGCGCTATTTTCACTGAATTCTGGAATTGTGGTCTGGCTCTGGGAATCACCTGGGAGGTCAGCCCCTGGAGGGGAAAGGCAGCCCCTCCTCAACGTCTGCGACAGGTGCCCTCCTACGCTTCCCAACCCCTCCCAGTGTGGGCAGTTCCCCAGCTCACAGGCAGCACACGCAGGTGGAAACAGCTCTACCTGTCGGCTCACCCTCTGGCGAAATTCTACTTTCAGACCAGGAAAGCAGCTGAGAGGGGTGGAGTGTGCCTCGCTGAAGTCACAGTGCTCGGGCCAGGCCTTCCCATGGCTCACCTTTCTCCACTGGACCCCGCTTGTTCTTTTCGGCCTGTGAGAAGGCCACAAACAGTTGTTACTTTTTCAAGTCAAAGAGGGTATGCGTCCCAAAGACATGATCAGAGATGTCATTAAGTGTGCGCGTGTATAGGGCGGAGTGAGGCCCAGGAGGTGGAGTGGTGCGGCTCTCAGGTCATGGACGTGGAATTCCTGACTCTGCCCGCTCCCGGCGGCCTGCTGGCCTATCAAGGGGAGAGCACAGTGAGTGACAGGAGGATTTATTTCCGCCAGCCAGAGAATGGCTCATAATTTACAGCCCGCTGAGCCAGCCTCTACGGCGGCATTAGAGCCTGCCTTTTGTAGACAGTAATAAATTGTCTTATCCCCAGTGCTGACATAACATGCTCCTTTTTAAGTGCGCCATAATTTTCATCTTTAAGGGAATATTCATATTGGATGGCAGAGCTCATGGGCATCTGAATACTTCTCTGGAGAGAAGCCTTTTTTTTTCTTTTTTAAAAGAAGATATAATTCAGCTCCTAAATGCCACTAGCAGGGATAGGCTTGACTTCTAAAGCGACATTAGGGGCAGAATTTGGGGACATTGTAGACCCTTCATAGACAGTGACTTGCCCCTCATCAGTAGGCATCAAAAGGATCAAGACCCTGCAGGATGCACGTCCTTTGACTGTCCGCCTTGCTGCCTTTGCACGATGGTGGCCAGGGAGCTGGGGCGGCCTCGGGCTTTTCCATCCCAAAGGACGGGCTTCCCTGCCACCAGGGGGGACTCACTCCCTTGAGCTCCCCCTGGCAGGAGGGGCCTGGGGGTGACAGGCAGACAGTAAAGGAGTCTGAAGCCTGCCCAGGGGTTCCCAGCTTGGGATCATGGGGCTGCCGAGTCCGGGCACCGTGTCTCTCTCCTTCTGCATCCTCCAGGGGGCAACAGTGCAGCCTGCTGATCCCCAGTGAGCTGTTCTCCCCGGGGCACAGTCCTGGAGGGGGATGCCACAGATGGTCCCTGGTCACCAGGGAGTCCTCGGGCCTGTCTCCTATTTCTACCGACCCGTGGGGATGGGCCAGCCGGGGTGTCCTTCTCCCCTCCCATCAAGGTTCTTGTGCCTGGGTCCTTATCTGAGGATGCCCTCACGGCGTGGCAGGAAGAGATGGGGCCGGGTGGCTGCCCAGCCTCCTCCTTCTGCCTTTGCCTTGTGCCTTCACAGCCACCCATTCCAGAACCCTAACTGTTCACCTGACAAGACCTTAGGCAAAGCCCTGGCTCCCTCGGAGGATCGGGGCTTTCTTGTTTGTAAAACAGGACACAGGGGCTTTAGGAGCTCAGACACGAATGCATGCAAAAGCCTTACAGAGGGTTCAGGAGAGGTGAGTTTTTGTCTCCTCCTCTGCTCCTTCTTCCTTCACTGCCTGTTTCCCTCCTTTCACCAGGCACGTACGGGAAGGAGCTGAGGTCCCCAGGCTGTGCAGTCCTTCTAGGTCTGGGCTGTGGAGGGAGAGGAGAGGCTGGCCTGGGGGTCTCTGCTGGGGGAGATACAAGTCCGGCCTGTGGGGTTGGCCAGCCTGGGGCATGTCTGTGTTAACTCAGACACACCCACACAGACACTTCCAGAACCAGGCATGTTTATAAGTAGCAATGAGGTATTGCTAAACCTCTGGCCTGATGAGAACAGCTCTCACATAATGCTGTCTGAGTGCCAGGCCCAGGTCCAGGCACTGTACACTAATTCATTTAAGGTGGACACAAATATGCCCATTTTATGCTCAGCTGGGAAAACTGAGGCCCAGAGAGGTCAATGGACTCATCTGAGGTCAGGCAGCTGGGAGGTGGCCGAGCTGGGATGAGAACCCAGGTGGTCAGGGCTGGAGCCTCTTCCCTAGCCACAGTGCCCCTCTGCCTCTTCTCCTCCTGCCTGAGCAATCCCACTTCACTTGGACCATCCCCTGCCTATTCCAGGAGACAGGACTTGAGTGTCACTTCCCCTCCTGCTGTCTTGTGGCCCTGCCATGCACTGTGGCAAGTCTTCTGTTATCTTCCACCTGAGAGGCCGTGACTAAGAAGGTTCCAGACTTCCCGTCTATCAAAGGTGAGGACTGAATTAGACTTTCTTCTTGACAGTGGTGATCACCTGTGACCTGTGACTGGTACATGCTCAGGAGGGAGTATACTGTTCCACTTTGCTGATTTCTAATGAAAGATTACTTTTACAGGATGGAGGGAGAAAGGGCTCCGAAGGAGAAGGAAAAAGAATAAGGGCATTGGCCCCAGTCCAGATGAAAAGACCCAGATGCAAAATTATTTGGGCCACATATGTGTTGTTTGCTTATCAAATTTTCAACCTTTGAAAAATCACAATATTGGATGGTGGGAATCAATAGCATTGCTGGAGTTCCTGTGGGTGGCAGGAGTTGGACATTGTGGCAGGTGACCCTGCAAAGGATAAACACAGAACCTGCAGAGGGTAAAGGATTTCCCAAGTCTCACTCCTGGAGGGAGGGGCACAGGCATGAGCAGCCTATTGGGCCCCATGTCATGCAGCTATGTTCTCTGCTGCTGGTGAGCTTGGCATCGAACGAAAACATAGCAGGAATGATTTTGCCTGGGTTGGGGATTTGGGGGAGTTTAGACTATAAATAGTGAGGAGGATATAAAAAGCCTTAAGAGGATTTTTGGAAGCCCTAAATCCACCACATAGACCAAAGCAAGTTAACAGGAACCACTTCTGTTTTAGTGAGGTCTAAATGTAACTCAGCATGGCGCCCTCCCCTCCACTGTTCCCTTCCAGCTGTCATGGTTCACGTGTCTGCTGTCACCACAACCCTTGCCGGCATCTGCCAAACCAAGGGCACGTGTGTCAGGAGGTCTGCTGCCAGCAAGCCAGCTGCCAGGTGCTGCCCAGCCTTGAATTACGGCCTGGCTCACTCCCTAAGGGAAGGCATCATTGGCAGCCTCTTCTGCAGCAGAGAAAACGGAAGCATAGGAGGGTAGGTGCCTGGTCCAGGGTCACACAGCCAGCAAGTAGTGGGCTGGATTCCACACTCAGCCGAGGCCCACTCTGCTGGTTCTAGCATAATTTCTTCAGGATCACCTTCTGAGTGGACCTCAGCTGCGTGTGGGAAGGAACCTGCTTGCCTCTGTGCCTTGCTTCTTGGACACCTGCGGTCCCAGCCTTCTCTTTTCTGTGGGCCCTTATTTCATTTAATACATGGACTCATCATAAAACCCCTTTGCACTCCTGTAGCCCCAGCTCAGGAAGCCTGAAGCCCACCCCGGTCACCAAGGTGCTCAGAATCGATGGAGATCCAGAGTTGAAACCTCCCTACCTTTGGTCCTGTGTCCCCAGGGTCTGCTGCCGGCTCCTAGATATCTACAAACAGGTCTTCTACTGTTGACTCTTTTAGGAACATCACTGTGGCCTAATAGTGAGGGAGTGACATTTAGGATGATGGCCGACCATCTCATTTATAGGAAAAACCCAGGGCTCTAACACATATTTTAAAAATCACTGCACTGCTGGCACAGCCCTGCCACCCAGCATTGTATTAGCCAACTCCTTCCCAAGGCTCTGGGAGAGGCTGCAGTGGGAACATTCCAGATCAGAGGTTCTGCCTTGTTTAAATAGGGGTGGAGCGAGATTGCCAGGTCTGAGGCTTCATCTTGCCAGTGAGAAATGGGGGTGCAGGGAGCTGTTTTAGATGGGGGTGCAGGGAACAGCTGCTGAGGCCTCACCGTGAGTCACACACAGGGCTGGCAGTGAGGCCACAAATCACAGTTGGGCCCCCAAACCTAAGGTCCTACAGCCAGGGAGAGCCATTCTGCCTGGAGACCGAGAAGAATCCAGTCAGGAAGAAATAGTGGAAGCTAAGGTGCCCAGGCCTGAAGGGCCAGTCCGTCTGGGAGCAGCAACTGGCCCTATGGTGGGACAGGAAGAGCAAGAAAAACAGTGCCAGCTTGCTAAAGGCCATGCCCCTGAGTTTGATCTCCACCCTGCTGGCTGAGAAGACTCACCGATGGTCTAAGTCGTCTCATGGGAGTGCCTGGGAACCAAGACTCTGGAGACGGCAGGGAGGGTGATGAGGGGCAACGGCTGGAGCTAGAGAGACCACCTGGGAAGTGAACACCACAGACAGTGCGACAGGGCCCTCGGCTAGGGTGGGAAGCCTGGGGACGGGTAAGGGAACTGGTGAGAGGTGGGAGTCAGGCCGAGCCCACACTGGGTCAGGACATGAAGGCCACAGCATGCCCTTGAGGCCAGGGTCTGGTCCGGGTGGGGGTGAGGAGGTTAGAACAGGCTGCTCTGGATTTCAGAGGCCACAGAGAGTGGAGATACTGAGTAAGGAGGTGAAGATGTGCGACCCAAGGTTCCTGGCCTCCTGAAGACAGCGTGGGGCTGCAGGTGCAGGTCAGAAGGCCTTGGAGGCCAGGTGGGTTGGAGCTGTGGGAGTGCCCCTCCTCCGCTTTCCACCCTTCCTGGGATGGAGTCCAAATTCTTGCCAAGGCTGATGAAGCTGTCACAGCCTGGCCTCTGGCCGTGCCTCTCGTCCCCTCTCCCACTACCCTCCTGTCACTGCCAATGCCCCTGCTGCCCTGCCTGCCCTCTAGCTCCTCCACCACACCAGGCTTCCTCCTGCACCAGGGCCTTTGCACGTGCTGATCTCAAGTAGGCCCTCTGCCTGGAGCTGGGGGAGAGAGGCCTGCACCCAGGGGTGGGAGAAACTGTGCTCCTTCATCCCTGAGTCACCAACTCCCTGCATTGCAAATCCTCAGTGTGATCTCTGTTTTCTTGCTTAGTCCTGACTGATGGTCCACCCGTCTGGCTATCTCCTGTTTATATCTTCAAATTTAGGTTAAAAGTCACTTCTTCCAGGAAGCCCTAACCATCTTGTTCAATGCTCTTCTCGTATCTGACAGCCTCCACTACGTACTTGGGGGAGGGTAGAGAAAAATCTTGGATTTTTCTCTGCATGAGGTTGGAAGCCATGGAGGAATTTAGAGCTGAGGAACGGCCTGATCTGACTTCTATTTTCACACATCCTCTGTGTTGAGGATTGATGGCAAGAGGCATGGCCGGAACAGGGAAGGCATTTAGAAGGCTGTTGAGTTTCACCAGGTGACAGGTGGGGGTGGCTCGGCCCAGGGACGTAGCAGGGGGCGTGGTGAGAAGTGGCCGGACTCTGAATGGATTTCAAAGTAGAAACAACCAGACTCACTGACAGTCTAGACACGGGTGTGCTGGGGTGAAGGGAGGGGTTAACCATGACCTCAGGCTTTAGCCTGAGCAGTGGAAATGTGGAGTTGGCATTTGCCGTAATGGAGAAAGCTGGGGACAGGGCAGGGCGGCGGGGGCGTTTTGTGGTGGGGACGGGGAGGACCAGGAGCTCAGCTTGTAAAGTGCTTTAGACATCCAAGGAAAGAAGCTGCCGGCCGCCTGGAGTTTAGGAGTCCAAGCCAGCGACGGGCTCCGAGAGTCACCCACACGTAATGTGCACCTAAAGTTAGAGAATGACTGAGAGCGTCGTGGAGTGAGGGTGGGTACAAAAAAGAAGCCACCCAAGAGTCGGGGCTCGGGGCACCCCGACGCTAAGAATGAACCAGCGATGGAGACTGAGGAGAGGCGGCCACACAGGTGAGAGGAGAACTAGGATAGCAGGGGCCGCTTGGCAGCCACAAGCGGAATGTGCTTCAAGGACAAGGGGTGTCAGCCGTGTCAAAGGTGCAGGAAGGCCTCCAACAGGAGGTCAGAGAACGGCCCCCTGGAGTTAGCAGCGGACAGGCTGCCGGGGATGGTGATGAGAGCGTGGGTGGGCTTGAGTGCAGGAGAGACTGAAACAGTGGGTGGCGAGACTTGCTTGAGGAGTTTTGTGTTGCTAAAAAGGGAAGAATGGGAGAGTAGCTGGCGAGAGTCCTGTGGGTTTTTAAAGATAGATGGTACAACCACATGCTTGTACGTGCATGGAGGTAACTCAGCAGGAGAAAGGGTGATACTGTGAAGCGGCGGCTCTGGGGAGCTGGGGTAGTTGGGATCCAGCAGGTGAGGGAGGGGAGGTCCTCAGTGGGCCCCACCACCTGCGGCAGTGCTGTGAGGCAGAGCCCGGCGCAGGTGCGGGTGGAGAAGGAAGATCTCCTCCGAGAAAGGAGGTAAGAAGGAAGCAAGGCTGTCAGCTGAGGGTGAGGACGGAGGACGCCAGTTGGACAGGAGGGGTGGGCGTTTGGAGAGACTGCCAGAGGTGTGTAATGATGGCTGCCAGGCGACAGCAGCCGGGGTGGCTGTGTTTCTTCTCCACCTGCATCCAGCTGAGTGGAGGGAGAGGGAGAGGACGGCACGGAGAGGCCCGTGAGTGAAGAGCGGCGTCATGTGACCTTTCCTGGAACCCCGGGGAAGTGAAGGCAGGAGGTCAGAGGTGACGTGAAGGGGCGGCAGGGGCAGGAAGGCCTAAGAAGCCTTCTCAGAGCCGGGTGGGGGAGCTCTGGCACACGTGCAACTAAGGGGAAGGATCTGGGGACAGGAAAAGACTAGAGGGTTAGGAGTTTGGGGAACTGCCAGAGCACGACCCTGCAGAGGGCAGGATTCCCTGGGGACCAGGGCACCAAGGGAGGGGCAGCTTTGGAGAGGGACAGGGCAGGGGGATGCAGAAGCAATGGTGTTTGTGCCTTCTGTGCTCTTGAGGAAAGAGAGCAGCTAAAGGGCGAGGACTACAGGAACTTGCAATTCCTCAGCCCCACCCAGCCCGGCCACTTCGTGTACACCACAGCCCAGCAGGTCCCCCGCAATGCCCATTTTCCCATGATGTATTTCTACACTCAGCTTCTCAAAACCAGACTTTTGTAGAAAGGGATAACCTGCCAGCTCTTCTCCTCTGCTTCTCACTGCGAGGACCCCACTCCCATCCCGTCTTCTGCTCTGCTCTCTTTGCCAGGACTAGGGAGGGAGCCCCAGCTCCCAATTCACTCTCACTCGGGAAGAACACTTAGGCCACAAACCCGAAACCCACCCTGGAGCCAAGGGGTGTCTTCACACAGGAAAAAGGCACACCCCGCTGCTGGGCTTGTGGACAGTGCAACGCCATCCTTGCGCTGCCGGGCGTGGGGACAGGGAAGGTGGCGAAAGTCAGAGTCACCGCTGCTTAGGCTGATTTGTGTTGTATTTAATTTATGGAACACATTAATTCTAAATAATACTTGAGCCTTCCTTCCCCTTCCCTCTTGTTCTTCCCCTCCTCCCTTCCCTTCCCCCCCTTTCCCTCCTTCCCTACCTCCCTTCCTTTCCACTTTTCGATAAATATTTGCTTGGAGTCTGCTGTGTGCCTGAGAAAATCTATATGAAGGTGATCCAACAGAAACAGAGAGCAAGAGGTAGACCCCCAAGGAACTCGCCCAGCAGCCTCCACAGTGCCGCCCCTCGCTAACAGCATCCTGGTTTTGCTCAATCTGGGGCAGCAATGTGCTCAGGGAGCGTTCCCCAGGAGAAGAGCTAAGACTGATCGAAAGCAACCTGAGCCGCCCTGCTCACCTTGTCTACGATCACCTGGCAGCAGAGGGTGGGCCTGTGACCCAGATCTGGTAGGTGGGGCCTGAGAGGAAGTGGACTGGAGGTTTAGGTGCCTCCTCCCCAGGGAGATGAAGACATTCAAGAGACGGAAAGTCGCTCCTGCGCTTCCTCCCTGGAGGCTGTCTGGAGAGGATATGATCCTCCCATCTGTGGCAGTCATACAAGAACAGGAGAAAGGCAGGTAAAGTATAGAAAAGCTACCTTGAGTCCCAGCATCGCTGAGCTGCTGAATTAGCAAGCCTGGGTCCACCTACTACCAGTTTCTTGTTTGCAAAATAATGAATTGTCCTTATTGTCTGCACTCATTTCAGTTGGGCACTCTCATATTTTGTAACCAAAGGCATCTTACCTATTGCAGCAAAGAAGAAATAAAGAACTACGATTTTTCTATCACATGTGGCTCTGAGCCTCCTGGATGCCGAGGTGAAAAGGGAAACGAGATAAATTGCCAAGCTCTCATTCTTGGTCAGGAAGAGCTTCTCAGGGAGTTTCAGCTTTTTTCTCCCTAAATTCCCTGTTTGACACTAAATTTCCACATGGGAGTTTAGGAAAGGAACACTGGGATACATAACTGCTAGACCCACGGTAATTGTTCCACAGGAGAAGCAGTTTTCAAGGGCTCTTTCTTAAGAAAGATCTAGATATAAAGAGAGTTTAAGCAGAGAGGAGAGTAGAGTGGGAGCTGCTCCATGCCCTCCCCACCCCAGATAGTCACATGTCCCCCCACCCCAGCAGGGAGTAGAGCTCAGTATGAATGAGCAGATACTGAAGAGACCGCTGAAAAACTGTGTACACCGAGCAGAAGGCAGAGCCCAGAAGGACGCAGAGCCTGGAGCTGCAGGGGAGCAAAGGCCCCTGACCCACCACTGCTATGGGCAGCAGCTGTGAGTGGGATTTGGAGTGAGTAAAAAGGAGAGAAAAGAAAAGCGTGAAAGGGAGAGAAGAGGACCTGGCTGGGGAAACCCCTGGTTTGTAGAAACCTGGGCTTGGGTAAAGGTTTGTTGGGGACGGTGGGAGGGGCTGGTGGGAGGCAGAGGTGTAGTCTGCCCCGGATTCTCCATGTCTCAGGCCCACTGACTGTGTGCGACCTGCATCACATCTCCTGTTCCTGGGGACCTTGGGTGTTTATTTGGGCTCAAGAAGCACTGTCAGGTCTAAGGAATGACTGTACATCCCATCAGTATCTCACCTCTGAGTGCTGTCTGGCCCAAAGTATCCGAGGGTTCTCCCAATAGAAATGTATTTGAAAATTCAACTGAGCCAGGCAATTACTTTGAAAAAGCCTTTACCTTGCTGAGGATTCACAACAGATTTTCATGAAAAAATGCTGTACTCTCTGTACCTTTTCTGTAGGATATCAATAGATGCCACACTCACACATACACAGACACAGCAAATATATTTGGAAGAATTCAACAAGTTTCTTTACTGCAATATGTCTTGAAGGCATTAATATCATATGTCATCAAATCTAAGATACACCCTCAATTGGAAGATGTGTCATTATTTAACATATTACTAAGAAAAAAAAAACATCCAAGATGGAAAGTCTCACAGGAGATGCCTCTCTAAAGATGGAACAATGAAAGGCTCACAGGAGATGCCTCTCTAAAGATGGAACAATGAAAGGCTCTACTGTTGGCTGGGCCTGGTGGCTCACGCCTGTAATCTCAGCACTTTGGGAGGCTGAGGCAGGTGGATCACCTGAGGTCAGGAGTTCGAGACCAGCCTGGCCATCATGGTGAAACCCCATCTCTACTAAAAATACAAAAATTATCCAGGCATGGTGGCTTGCACCTGTAATCCCAGCTACTCGGGAGGTTGAGACAAGAGAATCACTTGAACCTGGACGCCAGAGGTTGCAGTGAGCCGAGATTGCACCATTGCACTCCAGCCTGGGTGACAAGAGTGAAACTCCATCTCAGGAAAGAAGAAGAAAAAGAAAAAGAAAGAGAAAAGAAGGGAAGGGAAGGGAAGGGAAAGGAGAAAGAGAAAGAAAGAAAGAGAGAGAAAGAAAGGAAGGAAGGAAGAGAGAGAAGGAGGAGGAGGAGAGGAGGGGAGAGAGAGGGGAGGGGAGGGGAAGGGGGAGGGAAGGGGAGGGGAGGGGGAGGGGAGGGGAAGGGGGAGGGAAGGGGAGGGGAGGGGGAGGGGAGGGGAAGGGGGAGGGAAGGGGAGGGGAGGGGGAGGGGAGGGGAAGGGGGAGGGAAGGGGAGGGGAGGGGGAGGGGAGGGTGAGGGGGAGGGGAGGGGAGGGGAGGGAGAGGGGGAGGGGAGGGAGAGGGGGAGGGGAGGGGAGGGAGAGGGGGAGGGGAGGGGAGGGAGAGGGGGAGGGGAGGGAGAGGGGGAGGGGAGGGGAGGGAGAGGGGGAGGGGAGGGAGAGGGGGAGGGAAGGGGAGGGGAGGGAGAGGGGGAGGGAAGGGGAGGGGAGGGGGAGGGGGAGGGAAGGGGAGGGGAGGGGGAGGGAAGGGGAGGGGAGGGGGAGGGAAGGGGAGGGGAGGGGGAGGGAAGGGGAGGGGAGGGGGAGGGAAGGGGAGGGGAGGGGGAGGGGAGGGGAAGGGGGAGGGAAGGGGAGGGGAGGGGGAGGGGAGGGGAGGGGGAGGGGAGGGGAAGGGGGAGGGAAGGGGAGGGGAGGGGGAGGGGAGGGGGAGGGAGGGCGGGGGAGGGGGAGGGGAGGGAGGGGGAGGGGAGGGGGAGGGCGGGGGAGGGGAGGGGGAGGGAGGGGGAGGGGAGGGGGAGGGAGGGGGAGGGAGGGGGAGGGGAGGGGGAGGGAGGGGGAGGGGAGGGGGAGGGAGGGGGAGGGGAGGGGAGGGGAAGGGGGAGGGGAGGGGAGGGGAGGGGAAGGGGGAGGGGAAGGGGGAGGGGAGGGGAGGGGGAGGGGAGGGGAGGGGGGGAGGGGAGGGGAGGGGGAGGGAGGGGGAGGGAAGGGGAGGGGAGGGGGAGGGAAGGGGAGGGGGAGGGGGAGGGAAGGGGAGGGGGAGGGGGAGGGAAGGGGAGGGGGAGGGGGGAGGGAAGGGGAGGGGGAGGGGGGAGGGAGGGGGAGGGGGGAGGGAAGGGGAGGGGGGAGGGGAGGGGAGGGAAAATAAAGACTCTACTGTCAGTACAGGAGAAAATGAGAAATAAACCCACCATGGAGAGGAACAGCAAGGAATCGTCAGGTTTCTATCTTGGCCCTGGCGAGGGGAGGGAGAAATAGGGAGATGCCCTGCACTGATCATGAATGGTGTGACCCCAGAGTGAGAACCAGCTTATGGTTCTAATGATCAGAACCATAAGCTGGTTCTCACTCTGGGGTCACACCATTCAGCAGGTCCCCAAGGAGTTTCAGGAGCTGTGTCCCCAGATCACTGGCAGAAGCAAAAACAAACCCTCTCTGGAAGAACTCAATTTCAGTCCAGGCCAGTGGTGATTGCAAAACACCAACTGTGAGATGTTTCTTGATTTGGGGATGTTAGGATGTGAGAAAATGTGCACCCAGGCATAGATGAGGACAGTGAGCCCTCATCCAGAGAAGGTCAGCGTATTCAGCCCTAACTACTCTATCCCACTGGAGATCGCCTGGTCAGCAGTGCTCACTGTTGCCACTATTTATGGAGTGCTGACTTCACGCCAGGCTCTGGGTGCCAGGCTCTGCTCACATCAGCTCCTGTCATCCTCATAGCCCCTCTGTATGGGGACAGCAGCGTTACTATTATTTTCAGTAGGGCAAACTGAAGCAACTTTACTGAGGCTGCACACGAGTAAATGACAAAGCTGGGCTTTGAGTCCACGCTCATCTCCGGTATCCTGAAGGTGGTGTCCATCAGCTGTTTTTCAAGGGATGCTAGTCTGGCCTGCTGAACCTAGCATATTGCCAAAAATGTAATTGTTCAATAAAGTGTCTATTCCCTACACAGAGGCAATTTCTGCATCAAAGTCTGTCTTATCACATCCTAGAAGGCTGTGCAAAGGCTCTTGCTGTCCTGTGGTCTTGGCTGCGTGGGCATTCCCGGACCCTGGCTGGATAACCCCGTGCTTGCTGTAAAGGGATCAGTGGTGGGCATGAGAACACATCATTCAATGTCTTCTCCTCTTTTCTGATTTTAGAAGATGTCAGTATAAATATCACAAAACTTCCAAAATATGACCAGGCTCCAATCACCTTTCTGGTCCATGTCCTGTCCCTCCTGAGGCTCGAAGACCTCAATCTAGGAAAGCAGCACCCCCTCCCTCCCCACAGAGCTGTGTGGACCTCGGGGGCCATGTGGAGAGCCAGAGCCTGAGTAATAAATCCCCTCCCTGCAGGATGACTAGCCAAGTTTTATTACAGATCCTATCACAATGAAAAGGGCTGGTACTCCCGTGACTGAGCTAATCCCGTCACCGTGTGAATCAATAGGAAACCCACAGGAGGCGATTCGATTCAGGATGTTCATTTTGGGAAGCTGGTCTTCCTACAACATCGGAGTCAAGATATTGCCGGGCACTTCCATGACAAATGGAAAGTTCAGCCCAAAAGGACCAGACTTGTTAGTAAAATACATTCAGATCTCTCCAAATAAAAATTCAGATGCATTTTAGTCTCCCCTCAGTACAGCAGGCTGAATCCCTTAATCTACCACATTATTATGCAAACACCCTTATCTCTGCCTGTCAAAATCACTGCCGTCGCGGGGGCTCCGTCTTGGGAGGCACCAGCTGCTTTATAATCATTTAGCTGATGTGCAGTTACATTATCTTGAAGCAGGCCACATATTTGAAGAACGGCACCAGATCCAGGATGAATCTGAGGGACATCCGGCCAGCAGGGGAAGGGGAAGAGAGGTGACACATGTTGCACAGACATACTGCTGCTAGGTGACAATGCAATGCCTCCAACCCCGTCCCCTTGACTCAGGCCAATGTCCCTCTTCTGCAAGCCAGTTGGCTAGGCAGCCAGGGCCATGTCAGGCAGAGGCAGACTGAGAGTTCTGGGTACTGTTTCTGTCCAACAGGTATGGCTGGTTCTCCTCTAGGGCTGCCAGTTTGCATGAGGGCTTCATGTCTCTCCACTGGCAGGGGCTGGTGAGCATCCAGTCCATCTGTAGGAGGGACACACGGTGGCTGTCTTCTGCAGCATGGGCAGGCCTGGAGTGACGGCCCAAGCAGCTGACCCCACTTGCCAGGGGAACGCAGGGAGGTGAAGTTACGTCTAGTGTAGCAAAGCGAAGGCCGTGTGGGACGTTGATCTCCAGGTTCCAAGATGGGCCCTTGGCAGGAGCCCTTGTGAACATGGATGTGGCCTGTTGGGATGGGGCCTCCCACCACGCCTCCTGTTCTCCCACCTCCATTAGGGGTGACTCACACCTGCAGAAATGATGAATCATGTGGGTTACGAAACCAAAGGGCTCCTGAGAGCGAGGCTGGAAAGGACCTCGGAAACCATCTATGCAGATCCTGTCCTCAGCCCATCCCCTCTCGCCCCAGCCTCTCACCTCCAGCTGCCAAGCCACAGACTCCACGTGAATCCTGCACGCTCAACAAGAGACCGCTCCTGGAACTGACCATCAGAGAAGCAGCTTCCTTCCCACCTCAAGGCCTTCTCCACCTTTTTGTTTTACTTCCTATATTAAGCAGGTTGATGGCTGGCTCTCTGGAAGTGGGCCAGTAGGACCAATGGGTCCTGGGAGGGATGACGGAAGAGATCTAGCAGCGATCCTCACCCTTCATAATTCCTTGGTTATGGTGTGAACATTTCCATACATCTCCAGGGTGCTTCAAATCATTATCCACTGGATACCAGGCTGCTCCAGGCAGCAGGGGTGAGGATGATTCAGCTGACTTTCCTACTGCTGGTCCCAGCTCAGTGGGTGCTTTCAAGAGTGTACATCGTCTAGTGAACACCTACCACACGGCAGGCCCTGGGCTCATAAAAACGGACGTTTATGGACAGCTTATTGTACAGCAAAAGCTGACCTCATCCTCAAATCAGCCCGACGGGGTAGATACCACTGTTCCCCCCATTTTGCAGGTGGGGCGCCTGCCCTCAGCCACCACAGTCATTTACCCAAGATCACAGCGATGCTAAGCGGACGGCCTGGGGGTTCACCTGCACAGCCAGCCTCCTAGCATGGGCTGTGGCCTCCGCGATGGGCTCTGTGCGGTGGTTTCTCGGGGACACGCCCGTGAGCCCGGCTAATGCGCCACATGCCTTTGCCCCGTTCAACGTGTCCCTTCAGCCAGGCTTGGTCCGGGGCGATCCACTGTCTTCCCGGCAGCTTCTTCTCCCTGGGACCCCGCACACGGGCGAGCCCTCTGTCTAGGGAGGCGGGCGAGGCCGCCAGGCGTCTGAGGCCCCCGCCAGGTGAGTGCGGCCTCCGGGAGTGCGGCCGGTCTAGGGAACCGGGGACTCACCTGAGACGCCGGGGCCTCCCCGCTCCCAGCAGAACTCGCGGGGCCGAGGCCGCCTCTGGGGCGGTACCGCGTCCCGAGAGCCCCAGAAGTCGGCGCAGAAGTTCCCCCGGTGGGGGGCGTTTCGGGCCTCCCGGACGGTTCTCGGCCCCGGAGCCCGGCCTCAGGAGCGCGGGCCCGGGGGCGCCGCCGGGGGCCGCGCGGGCGGGAACGCGCCGCGGCCGCCTCCTCCTCCCTGGCTCCCGCCCGCGGCGGTGGCGGCGGCGGCGGCGGCGCTTCCCCGGCGCGGAGCGGCTTTAAAAGGCGGCACTCCACCCCCCGGCGCACTCGCAGCTCGGGCGCCGCGCGAGCCTGTCGCCGCTATGCCTCCGCGCGCGCCGCCTGCGCCCGGGCCCCGGGCCGCCGCCGCCACCAACACCGCCGCGGGCGCGGGGAGCGCGGGGGGCGCGGGGGGCGCGGGGGGCGCCGGCGGGCCCGGGTTCCGGCCGCTCGCGCCGCGTCCCTGGCGCTGGCTGCTGCTGCTGGCGCTGCCTGCCGCCTGCTCCGCGCCCCCGCCGCGCCCCGTCTACACCAACCACTGGGCGGTGCAAGTGCTGGGCGGCCCGGCCGAGGCGGACCGCGTGGCGGCGGCGCACGGCTACCTCAACTTGGGCCAGGTGAGTGCGGCCGGCCCCGCGCGCCGAAAACTTTCCCGGCGGCCTCCGGCGCGCGCGAGGGGGGCGCCTCCGCAGTCCTGTCCGCCCGGCCCCGCGCCGCGCGTGGAAAGGCTCCGGGACCGCTTGGGGGCGGCGGGCGGCCGGGGCGCCCTGCGAGGGGCGGGCGGGGGTCGCCCGGGAGGGCGCGCGCGGGACACTCGGCGGGGGGGGCGGGGGGGGCGGGGGGGGACGGGGGGGACTGGGGTCCCGCGTGGGCCCCCACGCAGGTCCGGCGCGCCGACCGCAAGTCCCCTGGCAGTGCCGCCCAGCCCCGCGCTCGGAAGTGTGGCCTCAGAAGCCGGGGCGGCGCGGACACCTGCCGGGCTCCGGGGGAGTCTGGGCTGCCTCAGGCGTCGCGCGCCGTCCGCCGCTGGGTCCTGGGCGCCCACCCAGCTCCCCCCCGCGGGGGAGCCGCCCCTCTGCCCTCGACGGGCGGCGCGAGCTCCGGACCCTGTGCGCGCGCCAAGGCGGCCGGCCGCTGCTTGGGTGACACGAGCGTGGCCCGGCGTCTCGGGGACTCGCGCTCCCTCGGTGTCCGCCGCTCCCGGGGGTAGATGGCCGGGAGCCTGCACCCTGGAGCCCGGCCACCGTCGGAGAGGCTTTGGGACAGCGCAGGGCCGGGGGTCCTGGGTTTAAAACCTCTCCAGGAGCGGAGGGAGGGCGCTTTGTGTGCGGGCTTCTGCCGCGGTTCTGATGGCGGAGCGGTGTGACCTTTGGCAAGTCGCTTCCCTGACAAGCTCCTTGGCAGTCAGTGGCAATGTCTACACTGTTGGGTTGTCGGAAAGATCTAATGCTGCGTTGCCACAGAGCCTGGACCGGGGCCTGACCCTCACCGGCCCCCACGGGGCCAGCGAGGAGCCCTCCCAGCCCCGCACCCCTTGGCTGTCACCTCTTCTGTCAGTGAGCAAGGAGGCCACGCCCTGGGCACGAAGGCGGCATTACCCTCAAAGGGCCTCCCGGTGGGTCCCTTTTTCCTCTCTCAACCAGCTACCGGGCTGAGGGGCGGTGAGTTGGGGTTGATCCATGTTTACGCCTCCTGGAGAGGCCATTATTTTGAGGTCACACCAGGGGACCTCTCAGTGCAGTTAACAAATCTACAAACTACACACTCAGAGGATTAAGTGAAGTGACAGGGAAGCACCGACTCATAACTCTAAACCTTAGTGCCACGCAGTGTTAAATTTAGTTTCATCGTTATCCGTGGCAGAAGCCAGCAAGGTGTCGTGGCGTCCCTGATAGAAATGACATTAGTTCTGCATCCCAAGCCCCACGTTGATGTACTATTAGGTGTGTGGCTGGAGGGGTGGATTCCACCATTCGAATGAAGGAATCTTCACAAGGCAGGTTCGAGTTTACTGAAAGAATGCTAGCACATCTTTGGAGACCTTTTAAATATATGCATATATATATATAAAATGTTACATATATACACATAAACACACATACATATACACACATGTATATCCATAGAGATATTTATTTTTTTAACCACTCAAGGCCCTCCAAACATCCTGTGATTTCAGATTTTGCCGTTGGGTAGCACTGACTTCGTTTGTCTCTGTAGCTCCTGACTCTCCCTGGCTGATTGTCCAGGCTGAAGAAGGTGTTCCTCATGTTTGCGTAGTGCCCCTGGCTCCTGCCACACTTCGCTGCTGTGCCCAGGTGGCCCAGCAATTTGTCTTCAGCTAAAAGTGACTCTTAAACTACGCGATAAATTACAAAGTGCCTGGGTTTTGGGATTCTAAAATTAAATGAGCAGAATGGAGCTGAAGTTGAGCTGTGAGCTCACACTGCAAGAGAGAGGCAGAGAGGCACAGGTAACTCTCCCCGGAAATTTCTATCTGTGGGAATAAAAATGCCTAACCCTTGGCCATGCCGCCCCTTTGAGACAACCTCTGTCAGACTCACTGAGTTCTTAGTGCAGTCTGCTCTCCTGGTTTTGCGGATGGGAGAGAAGATTCACCCCGATGCACACTCCGTACCCAGGATATTCTGGGGAGTTAATCGGGGTCTCCCCAGCTCTGTCTAGTGCAGCCAGCATGAATGCCACGCAGCCCGATCACTCAGGCATGGTGCTGGCAGTGGCACTGCGGTGACATTCACTAACAGAGAGATTAGCTGGTTGGGGATAGGAGCTGTCTCAGAGGCTTGTGTGTGATTACTCACGGAGGGCCTATTACTCTTTATTCCAAAACGAGCTTTTCTTTCCCCCCTCTAAGTGCACTGCTAATGTGGAAAAGGCCTGGAGCATTTGAGCCTCTACCCACTCAATAAGAACTCTTTAAAAACCTTATTTGTCTTTTTTTCAGCCAGGAGAATTTGTGACTCATAAATAAGATGTAGATATTATTAGCTTTGACTTACAGATGAGTAAATGGGGGTGAAGTAAGGGAAGGAAGCTGTTTGTGTTCACATGGTACGCATATGTCACCTCTGACAGTTCCATCCCTGCTCATTTTCTTCTGCCGTATTCTCTGTTCTGAGATCTCCTTTGTGAAACTCTTTCTCCAAGCCCTTAATGGGCAATTAGTGTTATGTTCTGTACTTGCCTGAATCACAGCCCTGGTTTTCTCCCAGATAGTCGCTGTGCTCAAGGTTCTTGCTTGTTTTACTTTCTTCCATACAACTAATAACTGGATTCAGTTTATTTCACATGGCCCAGAGGTAATTTAGACTGGTGGTTATTCACCTTTCTTGAGTCATGGCTCCCTTTCAGCATCTGATAAAGGCTGTGGATCCTCTCTGTTGTAAAATATGCATCACCAGGGAAAAGACAAGATAGCCTCTCTTTGTCCCTCTACTCATCATTCCAGGTAACACCACAGGATTTCAAAGGGAATAAAATTGTGGAAGTGTCCAATGTCATTATCGGCAGATGACATAACTACATGGATAATCCAAAAGAGCCTGGAGATTAACCCCCGGAGCTAATAAGGGAGTTGATCAGCAACAGCCACCTGCGTGGCAGCACATCTGAGAAGACAAAAGAAACCATTCTTCATTCTTGCATAAAAGCTGTGAGATACTTTGAAATAGGTCTTTTAAAAAGGTGAGACTTTTATAGAGGAACATAAAATATTTAGAAGAAGGACTGAGAAAAGAAAGTTTAGGCCGGGCATGGTGGCTCATGCCTGTAATACCAGCACTTTGGGAGGCTGAGGCAGGCGGATCACCTGAGGTCAGGAGTTCGAGACCAGCCAGACCAACATGGAGAAACCCTGTCTCTACTAAAAATACAAAAATTAGCTGGGCTTGGTGACACATGCCGGTAATCCCAGCTACTTGGGAGGTTGAGGCAGGAAAATAGCTTGAACCTGGGAGGCGGCGGTTGCAGTGAACCGAGACTGCACCATTGCACTCCAGCCTGGGCGACAAGAGTGAAACTCCGTCTCAAAAAAAAAAAAAAAAAAAAAAAGTTTAAATAAATGGAGAGATGCGTTGTGTTCATGCATGGGAGGGCTGGCTCTCATAGTTGCCCCAATTTAATCTGCAAATTCAATGTAATCTAGTTTAAGCCGTGACAAGATTTAATGTGGAATATGAAATCACACAAATGAATTATAAAATTCATATGGAAGAGTAAGGTCCAGGAATACCTCAGACAACTCTGGGAAAGAAGAGGAGGAGGGGAGCTGTGGTAATGACAGTCCAGCAGTAGAGTCAACTCAAACCCAAGCGTGTGTGGGAACTTGTACGTGTGAGCTGAAGAGTTACAAATAGATGGGGAAGGATGGGCTATTTACTAAATGGTGCTGGGAGAACAGGCTCTCCCCATGGAAAAACAATTAGATCCTCACATTACACAACAGTACATTCCAGATGGGATTAAAGACTGTATATAAAACTTTAGAAAGAGCTGCAGTGGAATACCTTTGTCACACCGGGAAAGGAGTCCCTACACAAGTTATGAAAATAAATTTCAAAATGAAGAGACTGATACATTAAGATAAAAATTCGATGTAAACAAAGGCATCCTAACAGAGTTAAAAAGCAAGAAATAGACTGGGAAAGTATTTACAATATATAACAAATAAATTAGTACACAGATTATTTTGAAAACTATAAATCACTAAGAAAAAATGATACACGCCAGGTAGAAAAATGGGGAAGTTTATGAATAGAGAAGTCAACGAAGAGAAATCCAAATGACTAGTAAACATAAGAAATGATGCCCAGCTTCACTCAAGCTCGCTGGGGGTTATTGGAGCACTGCAATTTGGACAACGATGAGATACCATTTCACACCTGTCGGATTTCCCGACACGGAAGAGTGTTAGCATCACGTGCTGGCAAGGATATAGAGCAGTGGGAACTTTCAGATGCTGCTGGTGGCGATTGGTATCGTTTGGAGAGCAATTTGGCGATACACGGTGAGGCTGGACTTGCTAGTCCACAGCCAGACATATCCTGGAAGAACTCTCCCACATGTGCACAAAGAGACTTGTGTAAGAATGTCCATGCAGGCGTTTTTTTAAATGAAGGAAAACCCACCTTCCTTGAAGTAGAATAGAGAACTAAATCAAAATAGTCACACCATGCAAGACTCTACAGTGGTTAGAAATGAATAAACCAGATCTATATCTACACAGATACATCTCTCAAATAGTGTTGAGAGAGAAAAAAGGCAAATTGTAGGTGTCCAATGTGATCATATTCATGTAAACGTTAAGAAACACACAAAGCAGGCCGGGCGTGGTGGCTCACGCCTGTAATCCCAGCACTTTGGGAGGCAGAGGCAGGTGGATCATCTGAGATCAGGAGTTCGAGACCAGCCTGGCCAACATGGTGAAACCCTGTCTCTACTAAAAAAATATGAAAATTAGCTGGGCGTGGTGGTGCACGCCTGTAATGCCAGCTACTCAGGAGGCTGAGGCAGGAGAATGGCTTGAACCTGGGAGGTGGAGGTTGCTGTGAGCTGAGATGACAGGACTGCACTCCAGTCTGGCCGACGAGTAGAGTGAAACTCTGTCTCAAAACAAAAACAAAAACAAGCAAAAACAAACCACAAAGCAATACTGTATTAATTATGGATGCTTATAGATGTAGTAAAAGTATAAAAGTGTGGGCTGTAAGGATCTGCATCAAATTCTAGTTAGCAATGGCCTCCAAGAAGGGAGGGAGGGGAGAGGAACTTCAAACTTTATCTGCAGTGTACTGCTTTACAACACACGCTTATGTGTGTGGGTGTGTGTATGTATAAACATACATGGATTATATACAAAATTGTGCCTAGACATTTTGTACTTTTTTTCTTTGTATCAGGGTATATTACATATGGTGATGTGTACAAGTGTGTATATATACACACCCATAATATATAAACACACATATATTGATGCATATACCTATATACATAGACATATACACAGATACACATAAAACATTGAAGAGAGAAAAAAGAAAAGGGAGATGCACATGGTACACCTACCGCATGGTGCTTCTGGACCATCTGAAGCCCACCGCTGGAGGCAGGTGCCTGCAGGCCCAGGTTAAGAAGTCCCTACTGTAGATGTCCAGACTGGGCCGATCCACTTGTCAAGGAAATGGTGACAGAGAAACAATGTCTGGCTGCAGGTCGCATGGCTGTTTGGACAGAGCTGGACACAGAGCCCAGGAACCCTTCCCTTCTCCCCTGCTTCTTTCTCCTTCCAGTCACCCTCACTCTAACCTGTGTGCATTGTCACCTTTGACATTGTGACTCAGAAAAGACAAGTTGCTTGTGTGGAGAGGATGGCAGCAAGGTATTCTCCACATACCAAATCACAACAGCTCAGCGTCTGCTGCTCTTGGAAATGATGTTTATCTTAAGGGTGGTTCTTGGATGCCATGCTTTCCCTTGGGTTTTTGCTTTGCCTGGGGTATTGAGCTAATTTGTTGCTTCTGAGTCTGAACATAAAAAGGCAGGCTGGCTGCCAGGGCCCTAAAAGATCTAAGAGCCTTAAATGATCTTGAACTTGCCTTAAATAGTTTTACTTAAAATAGCTACTGAGCAGGACATACCTGGCCCAGAATTTCAGGTGAGCCTGCACGATTCATTTGTCAGCAGAGGAAAATTGCCATGCTGCAGACAACTTGTTCTTGCAATGAAAAACAAGCCGAAGCCTTAACCAGGTGTTAAAATGATGGGCCAGAACTTGTTCCAGCCACAGCGTCAGGGGTTTGGTAGGGACAAGGGGAGACCTGGAAGAGCAGTCACCTGTGACCTAGTTCTCTGGGATTGGTTTTCGGTCTAAGGCTGTCTTGGTTTTATGCTCTGAGCCAAGCTGGACTGGCTGTGCGCGGCTGGCCTGCGAGAGGTTCTGGGTGTGAACTGAGGGACAGAGGCAAGATGAGGGTTGTGAAGCTCATTGTCTTAACCCTCCTATCTGATGTCTTCACCCGGATGGTAATGCCTTTAAGTGGGCAGGAGTTTAATTGACCAGACTGCCCTCCTGAGTCATTGGAGCTGGTGCAGGGAGTGGTGATCAAAGCCGAGCCAGCTGCCATCTCTGGAGCCAGAAAAGCTCCAGAAGGCAGCGTCCAGGGCAGACTCAGAATCAGGACTGAGCAGGTGCAGGGGCAGACTCAGAATCAGGACTGAGCAGGTGCAGGGGAGACTCAGAATCAGGACTGAGCAGGTGGCTCAGCTGACTGGACCATTAGAAAGGCTTGAGTTTCTCTGGGCGGAAACCAGGGAAGCAAATGAGAAACGCGGAGCTGTCGATGGGCTGGGGGAGGCTGGGACACCGCCTGATACTCCTGCCGGCTTTGAGCTTTGGGTGGCGACAGGGACACTCAGGGCTGTCCAGACCCTGTTCTCCAGTGTCCGCCAACTGCATGCCGGCTGGGGAATGTCCTGAGCTTTTTTGGATCTCTGAGCTTCTACACAGATTGTGGCATCTAGAAAGTAGTTCCTCTGATCTTCTGCAGCTCAGCCAGGCTGCCGACACCTCTCCTCCTCCTTTCACCCCGCCCTGGGAGGGCTTCCAGGTTGTACTTGCCCTGGGTGGCTGGCCTCCTCCTGGCTCCTGGGACTGGGTCTTGGCCTTGCCACCGACCAGAAGCCCTGGCCTTGCTCCCACCAGCTGATGTTTCTCCTGACTATTGCTCCGAAGGCCCTCACCAGCCCTGCAGGGAGGTGTCACCAGGCCTGTTTAATGGTGATGCGGCCTTAGAACCCGGTACCTTCTGACAAACCAGTGACTGACAGGCCAGGGCCGGACCCCACACCCTCTGACTCACCTTCTACTGCTGTCACTTCGTACCTGCTTCCCAGACAAAGGTAAATCATCAGACAGAAAGCCTTTCAGCTCTGCCAGAATGAACAGGCGAGAGGCATAGCAACCTCCTGAGACCCCACCAGCCGCCGTTTCTCCCTCTGTCCACCGGGTGCGTGCACATGCGTGTGCGTGAACGCGCACAGACTCAAAGGGCTGCACACCAGCATGGCTCTGTCTCGGGGAATCTGTACTGGCTCCTGCTCATCAGCATTGGAACCACTCACGCCTCTCTCTATTGGAGGGAAAAAGAAAAGCCCTCCAGTCCTTCTAGGAAGCCACTCAAACTACACATTTGAGTCACTCACATTTCAGTCACTCAAGCTGCACATTTATCAGCTGGACTAATCATCTTTTGCTGAAACCCTCTCCTCGTGTGGGTCCCTGTCTACAGGAAGAGACCCCTGTCTACCTTAGTGGCAGAGCTGGGGGCCTAGAGGCCACCATCGCCTCCTCCTGCTCCCGTGCTCCCCCAAGCCTGTCTCATTGTCTCCTGAATGGCTCTCAGGCTCCCTGCGTTGCCCCTGCCATCGCCCAGCACAGGCTGTGGCCTCTGTGGCCTCTACCTGCCTCAGGGCCTCCTCCTGCCCCACCCCACCGCCTTGAGCCCTGGCTGTAGCTGCAGCTCTGCCGAACCCCTGTCTTCATGCTTTTGCTTCCTTTCAGGCTTTGCTTCTGTTGTTCTTCCTGCCCAGAACGGCTTTACCTGTCACCAGGTTCGCCCCTCAGCCTTCCCACCCGTCACCAGGTTCGCCCCTCAGCCTTCCAAGTTCTGCTGCACTGTCAGTTCCATCAGCCAACTCACCCCGATTTCCCCAGCCCACCGGATGTACCCTTCGTCTGGGCCCCCAGGCCCCCTGCCACCTGGACGTTGCCTGCTGGCTTGCCTGTTTCTGACACTGGGCTCTGGGCTTCCTGGGTGAGTCAGCCCAAAGTTAGGCCTCTGGCTGCTCTCTAAGGTTAGTTCCGATTCTGCCACCTCTATGGTGGCCGGCAGACGTGCGTTCATTTATTCAGCGAGTATTGCTGTGTGCTCTCACTGGCCTGGGCACTTAGAGATAAGAAGATGTGGCCCCTGCCTTGCGAGAGTCTCAAGAGACTCTTGGTTATGAGTCTTTGTGAGGGACCAAGGCCAGGCACCTGCGCTTTGTTTAAGTGTCATTTATTGAACCGCCTCCACCATCGCTTTCTCATCCCAATCCTTTGCTTTTTGGAGTCACTCGATAGGCCCTGCCACGTACGTACTTGTACATGAGGACACCCTCTTTGTGATGCTGTAGTTTGCCTCTTGGCCAGGTCAGCTCCACACTGATCTGAGAGCCCTGTGTCCCCTGAAGGCCCCACTAGTGCCCTGGAGGCCCCACTGGTGCCCTGGAGCTCACTGTGGATGCTTCAGACCCTGCGGGTCCCATCATCCCATCAAGCTGTGGTTTTTCCTGATGTCCTTGTGCCTCTGCCCTTTGAGCATCTCCAGGACCCAGCAGCAGGCGCAAGGCCCCCTGTCTAGTCCTGCAAGGAAGGGGGATGAATAGCCATCAGCTGTCCGGAGCCTCACGCTCCATGGGATGGGATCAGCAGCCTAGGGTTCCCATGGCAACCAGCCCATCAATGCCCTCAGTGTCAAGACAGGGGCACCGCGGAAAGGAAGAAAGTCTCATTGTCTTGCCTTGGCTGCTTGGGCATAAACAAGCTGCGCTCCACAGGGCCCCGTAGCCACGCCCGACCTGTGGCTCTGCCCAGCCGCACACGGACCCATTTACTGAATTGGGCTGGGAAGAGGCCGTCACTGTTAGTTCTCTAATCTTCCTCGGGGGCTCTTGTATCTCTGCCACCGGCCAGCATCCATCACTTCTAGAGTCCTTGTTGGGAAAATCCATCTTCTCAGTGAGAGTGGGCAGAAACAGCCCAAATGGAGCAGACTACCGAAGCTCTGAGTGATCAGCCAGACCGCCCTGGGGGGAATCCATCAGTGGGTAATGGCATCACTCACGTTCCTGCAAGGAACCTGGACTTCCAGACTTTCCCGCTTTGGTTTCAAACACCCTGATGACAACTCTCAGACGTATCTCCTGTGATCATTTAAGCAGATCACCTTGAGATGACCACTGCTGGGCTTGCCACAGGCGGGCAGTCTAAGAAGGTCCTGTCCCCCTTCCTGGACTGTCCCCCTGGGAGGACCCCAGCAGTGGTCACTTACAAGAGCTTCCTTCTTGCCTTCAAAAGGCCCAAGTTCACCTCCCTGATCATTGCCGGACTCTTCCCTGGGTGGAGATCTGGGAAGGTGGTGGAGGGGAAGGGAGGGGCCGCCTCGTGTTGGATAAGGGCCCTCCCACCAGAGGTCAGGCCTGCTGTTCCCTGTCTAGTAGAAGGCTGCATGGGGGTGCTTCTGTGCCCCACACCGGTTCTGCTCACCTATCTTGTACCCTGTCCTCCAGATGGGAAACCAGATGTCTCTCTGGATTCCTCCCACCAGCATCTACATGCACCGACCACAGCCCTGTCCGACCAGCCTCTGGGTCTTTCTTCCCTGCCACCCAGCCCGTGGCCACAGCCCAGGCCGGGCCTGCTCACTCATACTCTCACTGGTGGTGAGTGTCCTGGTGACTGCCTCACTGGCTTCCCTGCCTCCCTTCCAGGCCATTTCCCACACTGCCATCCGTAGGATTCTTCAGAGCCCCACTGCTCTGTGCTCACCCAGAACCCTTCACTTTTACCACACTCATCTTCATGAAGTCCGGGCCTTTGACATTCAGGACTCTTTCCATATGCTTTTTCTTTCTTCTGCACCTATCTGTTGCTGTTGTTTTAACCTGGGGGCCCCTTCCATGTGTGGTCTACCCGGGCCCTGCCCTTCTTTGGCATTAGCCAAAGTGCTGCTTCCTGACCTGCCTGCAGCCCTGACCTCTCCGAGCTCCACGGAGGGGCTCGGCCATGGCGTGCGGGGTGTCTCTCTCCCCGCTAGACCCTCTGGACCACAGCATCTCATAGTCCGCGTCTTTACGTGACTCATTTTGCTTCCTGAGGCCCTAGTGCAGTTCCTGGCACTAAGAAGGTTTAGTGAATGAGAAATTGTTAGAATTTTTTATATCAGGACCTGTGATGTCCTGATTCCATTCACCAAAGGCAAATCATCCTTACAGCGTGAGTATGGAGAAAATGCTGACCTTGTTGTCTTCACTTCTGCTGAGCTCTAGCAGGTTTGTGAGCAGCAAATATTTGTGACGTTTCTGTGTAGTCAAATATCGCTTGTGCTTTCCACCCTTTGACATCTCTTCGTACCTTGCTTTTGGGTTCTTTGTTTCCTGGGACTGAGTCTTGCTGAGTGATTCCAGCGTCACCTGCAGGGACTCTGCTCTCAAGGCCAAGGCAGATGTTCAGTCATCTGTGCCACGTGGCTACTCCGAGGCAGAACCAGCAAGTCTGGACAAACCTAGCATCCTAGCCTGGTGTTCTCTGAAGCTCAGAACGAGCATCTTGCTCCTTGGTGAGCAGAAGAACAAGAGGAAAGGAAGCCAGAAAAAGAGGACTGGGGAAGCCACAGAAGAGGGAGGGAGGGAAAGTGGGAAGGAGGACTGAGGACAGGAGGCATGGGTGTGTCCTGCGGCCTTGGTGGAGCCTGTCCTGTGGAAGGTTTATTTTCTGTAAAGAAGCAGTCTGGCTCGTGCCTGTACTCAGCCTCTCTGTCCCCACACGTGACTGTCCTTAGAATGGCAACTGGGTCCTCGGATTCCAGTACCCCACCATGACTGCCGCCAGCCACTCCTATGTCAGTCTTGGCTGTCTGCCAGGCACTGCTGATGATTGCCCCCAGAACCCTACTATTAATCCCGTTACACAGATGAGCAAACTGAGACCCACAGAGGCTGAGTAACCTGCTATAGTAGTAAGGGTCAGAGCAAGGCTTTCAACCTGGGCAACTTGCATTCCAGGCCTTCCTCATAGACAGAGTCTGTGTCTATTAGGAAAGGCTACAAGGAGCAGGTGGCACGTGAGCCGCCACGGAGCTTGGCTTGGGGCTTTCTAAGTGGCTAGGGCAGAGGGGTGCAGTCCAGGCAGATGGAGGGTTGGGGCAGAAGGGACCTGTGAAGGAGTCCTCCTGTACTATGGGATCCTCCCCTCCTTATCAGGGCTCTGGCCTGGAGCTCAGTTCTAAGGCTTATCTATGCAGGAATGAAGGCAGCATTCTTGATGTGGAGTCTAAGAGTCTGAAGGTCAGGGAACCTTTCTTGGATACCCTCCTTTCTGCCTACCAGAACCCTGTGTTTCCTGCCTGCTGGGAGGCAAGTGGAACACAGTAGAACCAGATCCGAAAAGGAGAGAAGAGGCTGGAGGGGGACCCACAGTTGCATAGAGGGTAGCATGGCCTGGTTATAAGACTGTTTACACTACTTGACTCCTCTCAGTATAATACAGAAAGGATATGTGGATACAGAATATTTTTGCAATACAGAAAAGAACAAGAAAACTATAAAAATCACCCATAGTCCCACCACCCCAAAATAATCACTGTTGACACTTTGGGCCATGACTTTTTGTTTTGTGATTCTATGTCTGAGTGTGTGCGTGCACACTCATATGCAGGTTGAATATCCTGTATCTGAGATGCTTGGGAAAAGAAATGTTTTGGAGTTCCAATTATTTTAGATTTTGAAATATTTGTGTTATGTTCACTGGTTGAGCATCTCTAACCTGAAAATCTGAAATTGGAAATGCTTTGAGTGTCCTGTTGGATTTTGGAGTATTTTAGATTTTCAGGTTAGGGATATTCAAACTGTGTAGGTATGCATGCACAGACACACAGACACACACACACACACGCACACACATATATTCACCAATGTCTTATACAAATAGGATTGTCTACTTTTGCAACTTGTACCTCCCAAGTCAATAAGTCTTCTATGGCGTAACTTGTAATGGCTGCTCAGTGTACCTTGGCGTAGCTGGCCCATCATTTGTGTCATTCTTTCCTGACGTTTAGGTCAGTGAGTTCTTTATCACTGCGTGGGGAGGTGGATAGTGCTGCAGCTGCTGTGGAAGGTCAGGACCGTGCAGGGAGGTGGAAGAGGCTCTGCCACTGCGCTGCTTCCCCGCCCCACATGCCCTAGGTCCCTGGTTATGGCGTCTCATCCCACCTACCTGCATCTCCCGTCCGGCATCACCAGCCTTACAGAGGGTCACACTTGGTAACATCTGTTCAGTTCAACTCATTAGGATTTTATCGACCATTTTTATTTAAAAAATTATACATTACATATAAATTTATAAATTTAGAGTATTATATAAATGCTCCCCCATTGTAAAGAATTCAAACAGTGCAGGTGTACAAAGCAAAATCCAAAATCTCCTTCCTCCCCTCATCCGATCCCTGATTTACTCCTTCCCTGAGATGTCACCACTGTTCACACATTAGTATATGTGTCCTGTTTCTGTGCCTTAACAGACAGATACGTGCGCATATACACACAAAAAGAATTTTTGTTGTTTTTTTTTTTAATATAAATGGAATCACACTAAACATGTTTTTTTTGGACCTACCTAGGTTTTCTTCACTAACAGTGGGACGTCTTGGGAATCTTCCCGTGCTCGTACATAGAGACCTACCTCATTCTTTTTAAATAGTTTTATGGCATTTTAGAGATGCAACATGTTTTGTTATACCACACCTGTGAATGTTCCTTTGATTTGCCTCCAGTTTTTTTCTGTTATAAGCAGTGTTGCAGTGGTTATCCTTATTCATGACTGTGCACTTGTGAGAATTTCTGTAGGATCCATAAGAACAAAACAAATACTAGTTATAATAATAAATGGTGATTGCTGGCCCGTACTGTGTACCAAGTAACTTTTCACGTGCTTTCCTTGTATTGACTCATTTAATCTTAGAAACTCTATGGGGTAGGTGTTATTATTACCCCCATTTTACAGATGTGGAAACAAAAGCACAGAGAGGTTAAGTAACTTTTTCCCAGTTACACAACTTGTAGGTGCCAGAGCAAAGATTTGAACCCGAATAGTCTGACTCCAGAGAGGGGACCTGCTGAGTCAATGTATGTGTGCAAGTTACATTGTGTTAGATGTTGGCCATGGCTCTCCCAACAGATAGTGCCAGTTGACACTGCCCCCAGAAGTGTGTGTGGGCCCCACTGATTTTGCGTAGTGATGACCAATTGTCATGTTTGCCAGTTCTTATAGGTGACAAATGAGATCTGGTGGTTGTTTTAATATGCTTCTTTTCCCTCATTGCTATTCAAGTTAAATGTTGCTTGGCCAGCACAGTGGCTCACACTTGCAGTCCCAGCACTTTGGGAGGCTGAGGCTGGAGGATCACTTCAGCCCAGGAGTTCGAGACCAGCCTGGGCAAGATGGCAAGTTCCTGACTCTACGAAAAAAAAAAAAAAAAAAAAAAATAGCCAAGTGTGGTGGTGTACGCCTGTGGTCTCAGCTACTGGGGAGGATGAGGTGGGAGAATTCCTTGAGCCCAGGAGGTTGAGGAGTCAGTGAGCCAAGACCACATCACCACAGTCCAGCCTGGACGACAGAGCGAGACCCTGTCTCAAAATAAATGAGTAAATAAAGTGAAGTGTCTCTTTATTTATTAGGCATTTTAATCCTTCTCTGAATTGCTTTTATATTCTTTGCCCATTTTTTCAGTGGGGCTGTTTGTCTTTTAACGATTGCTTTCTCTGTGTTGTAGATATTCATCCCTTGTTTTTAAGTACGTTGCTTTTCATTGAACACTGTTCAGAGTGTTTGTTGGCTTTGCCTGTTGTTGTTTGAAGTAAAATCTGCAGCACCATTTGTTTGCCAGGCTTTGGGCTCGTCACTCTGTGTAATTCAGAGATGAGTAAGACAAAGTCCCCACCTAAAATAGACAGCACGTAACTCTTGCGAGAGGAGTAGTGAATGGAATATAGGGGCGGAGTCCAAATGCTTTAGGATAACGGAGGAGAATGGGGCAGCGTCTCAACTGGGGATTCAGGGAAGCCTTTGTGACCAGTGGCGTTAGGGCCAGACCCGGAGGGGTCCATAGAATGTTCACAGAGGAATGGGAAGTGGGGGTGTGTTTGGGCAGATGGATCGTGAGTGCTTTAATCTGCGTCCCATCCGAAAACAACTCACCTTCAATGACCCGCTGGAAAAGAGTCTCATGAAGAGGCTACTTACAGGGTGTGCATGGGGACAAGGGAACCAACAGAGGGTGTTGAGGTACCCGGGGACTGGGTAGGCAGTGGTGGGGAGCTGCTGCAGGGATGGAGGCAAAACAGTGTTAGCAGATCCTGTGGGAGCTGGAGCTGAGTAGGGTGCAGCCTCCTTCTGGTGCCTCCATTGGCCTGGGCAGTATTGCCTGGAGGGCTTAGTCTTCTGCGGCACAGAGCAGGGCAGAGAATGGTGGAGAGTGGGTCAGAGGTGTCAGGGGAGGTGGAGGGAGAAAAACCAGCTCAGTAAGGATAAAAGCAGAGATAGAAGTTCCGGATGTGTGAAGGCCTCAGCAACCCTCGATGCCATTAGAGGGTAGGGGGGTTCATTTGCTGCTGGTTTTACTTAGCAAACATTTATTGGATGCTGGCTCAAAGCCTGGCCCCGGGCGAGGTGCTAAGTTATAAAGATGGGTCAGGCAGGCTGCGCACCCCAGTGATCACCGCCGTGGCGCCAGTTTTAGCTTTCCACGTGTCCTCTCCGAGGGTCACAGCAGAGGCCTGTGGTTTTATGTCTGTTAGACCCCATGTACCTGGATCTGTGCCTCCTTGTCCCAGTTGGAGTTTATTTAGGTGTGTCTGTCTGAGGACAGATTTTAACATGGAAAAATCAGTCCATTTTTGGCCGCCATTGAATTCAGTCTAACATACATCTTGATCTTCTGCTGTTTTTTCCCAACTTAAACAAACAAACAGAAATCCCAATTTGTGTTCCTCTTGATAAAGCCCAATTTCTATAGAAAGAAAAGAAACCTTATTGCTGTCCTATCAAAGTAACCATTTATGACTGAGCTCATTAACAGTCTTATACATGGTTCTGTTTCTCATTTGCAGGAATATGATGCCGTTAACCAAGAACAAGAAGTTAGATTTGTTTCAGAGGCTTAGACAACTTTATGTATCATGACTTTGATAATCTAAGACCCTCACAACCATTCATTCATTAATTCATTCATTATTTATTTATTTATTTACTTACTTACTTATTTGAGACAGAGTCTCACTCTGTCACTCAGGGTGGAGTGCAGTGGTGCAATCTCAGCTTACCGCAACCTCTGCCTCCCAGGTTCAAGGAATTCTGCCTCAGCCTCTCTATTAGCTAGGATTACAGGCGCACGCCACCACCTCCAGCTAATTTTTATATTTTTAATAGAGATGGGGTTTCACCATGTTGGCCAGGCTGGTCTTGAACTCCTGACCTCAGGTGATCCACCCACCTCGGCCTCCAACCATTCATTTTAGCACAAGATGCAAAAGCCTGTTTGTGGGAATAGATGCTTTCTCTTCCCCATGGAGTTCTGTGAACTCATTAGTACTTTCTAGGTTTTTTGTTTGCTTGCCTGCTTTTTCAAGGAACTTGCTATTCTACCTTGTTCTGATATTTGGTCAAATCAGAAAACGTTAGAAAACCAAACTGATTCTTTCTTACACTAAATAATCTTAAAATCCAAATGAAGGCTAGGCATGGTGGCTTATGCTTGTAATCCCAACACTTTGGGAGGCCGAGGTGGGAGGATCCTCTGAGCCCAGAAGTTCGAGGCTGTAGTGAGCTATGATCATGCCACTGCACTCCAGCCTGGATGACAGAGTGAGACACTGTCTCTACAAAAAATAAAAAAATTAGCCAGGCATGGTGGCATGTGCCTATAGTCCCAGCTACTCAGGAGGCTGAGGCCAGAGGATTGCTTGAGCCTGGGAGGTCAGGGCTATGCAGTGAGCTATGATCATGCCACTGCACTCCAGCCTGGGTGACAGAGCGAGACTCTGTCTCTAGAAAACAAAACAAAACAAAACAAAAACCAATCCAAATGAAACCTCAGAGGTAGGTATGGACACACTAGCTCTGGGAGACTGTCAATACAAGGCTCACATTGAGGGACCAGAACTAACAGATCCACACTATCACAAGCCAGGCCTTAACAGCCTTCCTTTTCCAACCAGGGAAGGGGAGCTCTCAAACCTAACCAGAGGATCTTTCCACTTTCTCTTTTGATTGTTACTCATAAAGACCCCTGGATGTATTTTCTATTTTCTTCTGTTAAAAGTTCAATGGCTACAGAGAACTATAGAAAATCCTGTCTTAACCCAATTTATTTTCTTATTCCAAGTTGGTTCTACTTTCCAGCAATTGGTTCCTTTCCTGGAGGTAGTTGCTTTGTGCTTGGTCTGTGCTGATGGCTGTGCCAGCCCGGGCATCTCATCGTGCCAGGGAGCTGCTCAGCCTCCTCCCTGGTCTCTCCTGAAAACTGACCTCCTCAGTGGAGTCTCAGTGACCAGGCGCCACCATTGAGAGATCCTTTTGTCTCTCCAAGGTTGAGGGAACCTGTTTGTGCACTTGCCACTGTCATTCTCCCCACAGCGTCAGTTTTGTTTGAATCGTGCTGTCAGGTTGCATGAATTAGATTGCAAGTCTCGAGCTTGGGCCATGTTTCTGCATGCACCGTGGGTGTGAAACTGATGCCTGGCAGATTGTCCCATCGTTAGAAACACTGGACAGAGCCGGAAGGGAGCAGCCATGCTGCCCAACCCGTTTTCAATGCCATGACTTTGTCCTGAGGCCTCTTCAGGGAGCTGTGTTAATGTTGAGCCCAGTTTGATTTCTGCGTCGGCCGCTTCATAGCAGAAGACGACCTGCTGACTGCTGTGGCCAGGCCACCTGGCCGTGGGGCTTTGAGGAGAGACTCAAGCCAACAAGTGCCGTCAGTCAGAGCATGTCTCTGGTCTGCCTGTCCCCTTGCTGGGTTCTCAGCAATCTGGGGCGATGCCTCCGTTCGATTTTTTTTTCCTCAGAGAATTATGGAGTTTTCTGGGTCATTTAGCTTTTTTTTATCACAATTTTGTGTTTCTTAGGTCCATCCATAGGAGAATGGAAAAACAAATGTGATACATTCATTCAGTGAGCACTCTTTTATTCAGCAATAGAAAGGAACAGACAACCAGCATGCATAACAACATGCATGCGTCTCATAGACAGGCCAAGTGAAAGAAACCTTACATGAGGGTGGCCTGACTCCATTCAGAGGAGGTTCTAGAATTGGCAAAACCAAATGTGGGGGCATGAAAGCTGGAGGTTGACTGGGAAGGCACATGCGAGACTTTCTGGAGTGATGGCTGTCTTCTGAATCTCAGTAGGGGTTTGAGTTATACAAGTGTGTACATTTATCCAAACTCAACAAATGTGTAATTTACATTTGCTTGTTTCATCATATCTAAATTTTATCTCAAAAGAAATCTATAAGCAAATAATGATATGTATGTTGAAGTCTTTAGGGAGATGTATGTTGTGTACTGATACTGCAGTTTACTTTGGAATGCACCAAAAATAAGATGTGTTGACAAATGGATAGAAGGGTGGATGGATGGAGAGAACTTTGATCAAGTGATTTTAGTGAATATGTTAATGGTAGAATCAAGGTAGTGGGCATATGGATGTCTGCCATACAATTCATTCAACATTGGTGCATGTTTGAAAAATTTCATAACAAGATGTTGGGAGAAAGGTATTTTTGTGGACATGGTAGAGACCAGGTGGACGTGGGAGAGACCCCATGTTGTCTTTGAAGACATAATCATAAATTTATGTTTAGAGATGAGGATTAGAAGCCTTTCTAGGGATTTAGTAGGGCAAATGATGTCATCAAAGAAATCTCCTGGAATCTGGGTTCAGGGGCATTTGCTTTTGTAGAGGATGTGCTGGGGCTACACTGGCATCTGAAAGGATTACTGTGGCTCTCTGAGCCACTAACTTGCTAGGCTTTCCCCAGGCAGAGTTTCAGCCCCAGGGAGAAGCTTCCCAGTAAATGTAAATGAGCAGAGTCCGTGGTTTAAGGACCTTCCTGCGGAGGAGAGATAAGCCTGCCGCAGACACCGCTGGCACGGCAAGGTAGGCTGGGTTGCTTGCCTGCTAATTATCTTCTCGGTCTTGCTCCGCAGTGTTTCTCTAGTTTCAGAATTTGAATTACTGACTTTGTGTAGAATTTTCAGCCTCTCGAGTTGTTGAATTGAAGGGCGGCACCGCAGCCATTCCCTACAGAGTCCTAATGGACAGGCGTCCTGTGTCGGAATCCTGATCCTCTGTAACCCTGGGGATGTACCAGGGCAAATGCAGCAAAGACACAGCAGTCAGACTCCTTGTGGGAGAACCCCGGCCTAGGAGGAGCTGCTGGTAAATTTAGGGCACGTTGGAGAAGTGGGGGTGGGGAGAGAAGACAAGAATGAAAGCATTATTCTAGGAGCTACTTTTATTTATAGATTCTCCTAATTCTATTAAAATGAATGCCGGAGGGATGTAAAACTTGGAACACGTAACACATAATAGAAATGAAAGGACATTAAACTAAAATAGGGAAAAATGGTAAAATGAGAAGAGAATCTTAGTACCAAGAGGAAGATGTGACATTTTTCTGAAATAAAATACTCTTACAGCACAGTGTATGGGGAAAGTGAATCAAATAAAGTAAGGACTTGGTTAGCAGAAAACTTGGAAGGAAACAAAATATTTCATAATGAAAAGGAGAAAGTGTTAAGCTGACTCAAGGGGAAAACACATACAGATATTACACTAATTACATTATAAAGACAGATAAATAAGATGTCATTGTTGTAAAAGGAAATAAAACTAATTAAATGTTTAATGTGCTTTAAGAGACATTGGTGAAATAAAATATATTAAATATGGTAAAATATGTGAATAGGCATAATTCGCCTGCCGTGTTCTGGCGGCCAGCACAGTACCTCACTCCTGTGTACAAAACAAGGGACTTTTGATCCCTGAGTTGACACGTTACTGGGACAAGATACAAAATAAATAGGCACTTACATTACAAAAGCTGGAATCAAACAAATGCTTTTAGGTGAATACATTGACAAATGAGTGAGGATTCTATAAAGTGAGGAGTTTAAAAACACTCACTCAAGGGAGAAAGGAATGAAACTACCTTCTAAGATTTAAAATCCAACGGAATTAAGCTATGAAAATGGTTCAGCTCTTTCTTCAAAAAAAATGGCAGTTAGAGGCACCTCCAACAACTGAATGTTTGCAATAATGCCAGTCCCGAAATGAGCACTCAGCGCGTGTTGTTGCCAGTCATATTGATATCATCACGGCGATTATCATTAGCACTGGATGAGAGAGAAATAGCACGTCCTTCCAGCGTCAGGCCTTGGAGTCAGACTAGGAAAGCACTATTTTTAAAGTAGGAATTTAAAGCTAGTAAAAAGTGTCACGGAGAAGATTTCAGATCCACTGTTTCTTTTACCTTTTGTGTTGGCCGATTTGAAAAGCTTAGGATGGAAAAGGCAGAAGTTAAGCCAAACTAGGAAACAAACTGCTGAGCCATGATTCAGCAGCTGGGACATTTCCAGCCTGCACACCGTCCTCACCGGCTCCCAGCGAGGCGCCCGGCTCTAGCCGCTCCATTCAGCAGCGTGTGGACACCCCTGCTCAGTCCTTCGCCTGCCCGGCATGTTCTTCGGGGCTCGTGCCCACCACCACTGACGCAAAAGAGGACCCTCTTGCCTGAAATTAATTAACTAAGGATTCTCTCTTAAAGTTGAAAGAAAATAAAACTTGGGGTTAAGATGACAGACGGAGGGTCTCTCGGCACTTCACCCATGTTGGCATCTTGGAGCCAGCGTAGAAGGTTAGGAAGGAATGGTTTCTCGCCTGCACACAGTCACACAGGGCATGTAGCAGCTCTCTACACACGTGCATTTGCCTGTAAACTACCAATGCTCACTGTCTTCATTCCCAAGAGACTGAAGTGCCTGGAGAGGCTGAATTATTATCCTTTCCGCCAGCTTTTCTTGCTCTGGGCATCACTTGGGATGGATTGTACAGAAAACTGACCATCTTAATTAAATGAGCAGGAGTTGTAAGGCTCCTCTAGAATGGGAGGGCAAAGGTGGGAGTGTTTTTTCTCCCTGTAATAGTCAAATTTCCCCAGAATGCCTAAAAAAACACGTGTTTCTCATAGCGCTATTTTGATCTAGTAGTTCTTGCAAAAAGAGCTAGTGACAAAATGAGAACTTTGAGATCAGAAGAGCTGGGTACGAATCCCAGCACTTTCGACGACACCTTGATCAACAGCTGGGGACCTCTGACATCCTTGAATGTCAAATCATTCACCTGTAAAATATGATTGCAACAATCATTGCCAAAATAGAATTCTATATCCAGCTGTCGTGAGGATTGCAGCATCAACTTAAACCTCCGTGAGACGAGCTGTCATCACTACTAGTGCAGATGTGAGGTCTGTCTCCTTGCCTGACGGGCACACTCCATGCTGATCCTAGAGAGAGCTGTGCCTTCCTGTGTGGACACCTAACAGCAGTCCATACTGTGACCACTGGCCCAGCATCGAGGACGTGGATGGCCACTCCCAGTTATTAGTACCAACTGCTGTCTCCTTCATGGACATTTTGCCTGGGATGGTTCCTTATTGGATTTTGGAGGAGCCATAGAATTCTGGGTGTTTGTGGAGTCCTGGAGTCATGGCCCACCTTCTGACACGAGAGCTGAAATTTGGAAGCATCAGATTTCTGTGATTTTATTTAACCAGTAATCTAAAAGCTCCTGCTGGAAATGGAGAGTTTGCATCCTGCTAAGGAATAATATGCTGGATGTCACCCAATTCCAGAGCATCATCAAATAGTAGCTAGGAATGTATTCAGATGCAAAAAGTAGATGATAGTGGCTTAAACAAAGTGGGGCTCACTGTTTTCACATAGTGAATATGAAGATGGACCATCCAGGGCTGGTGCTGTGACGATGATGGTGACAATGACAAGGATGACAAACTCTTACTGGGCAAGAAACTGCTCTGAGGGCTTGATCTCATTTACTACTTACTGCTAACCCACAAACTAGGTACTTTCCCTGTCTCCACATCACAGATGAGGAAACTGAGGCACAGAGCATTCAGATGACTTAACCCAATTAGAAATGGCAGACCCGGAGCTGACACCACACTTTTGTCTCCTTTGTTATTTTTAAAACATGTTTAACATTTAAAATCTATTATTTGACACATATAAAATATTTCCCACAATATATTTGTTAGTTATACAAAGTATAACAATAGAACCTGTGAAGCCACCACCCGTCCAATGACTAGGCTATTACCAGTATTACCTACGCATTCCTTGCACCCTACCACCTGCCAGACACCTCCAGCTCCCGCAGGAAGCCACTGTCCGCGTGGCTTGTGTATCTCCAGCGGAGATGTGCTTAGACAACGTGTTGCTTAGCTTTGGTTTTGAGCACTGTGGGAATGATGTACTGTGTGGGGTATTCTGAGACTTGCTTTTTTCCCCCCAGTTTAACATCGTGTTTCTAAGGTTTAGCCGCAGTGTGGCTATGGCCCCAGCTTAGCTGGGGTTCTCTTACTTTCACTGCAGTGAACACTACAGTGTTTTTTGGCCAGCAAATCTCAATGTATCTGCCCATTCTCCTGGCATGTTTGTAATTCTTTTTTAAGAATTGTTGTTGGCCAGTCGTGGTGGCTCATGCCTGTAATTCCAGCACTTTGGGAGGCTGAGGCGGGTGGATCACCTGAGGTCAGCAGATCGAGACCAGCCTGGCCAACATGGTGAAACCCTGTGTCTACTAAAAATACAAAAAATTAGCTGGGTGTGGTGGTGGGCGCTCGTAGTCCCAGCTACTCGGGAGGCTGAGGCAGGAGAATTGCTTGAACTGGGAGGCAGAGGTGGCAGTGAGCCGTGATCGTGCCATTGCACTCCAGCCTGGGCGACAGAGCGAGACTCTGTCTTGAAAAAAAAAAAAAAGAATTGTTGCTAAGAACAGCCTTGTACAAGACCGCTAGTACACAAATGCCAGAGTTTCTCTGGGGTGTGTGCCTAGAATTGGGATTACTGGGTGTACATATACGGCATATGAATCCTTTGTCAGTTAACAGGAGCGGGAAACCGTGTTTCCCAGTTTATGAATTTTTTTTTACCTGTATGGGGTGTCTTCTGATTAAACTGGAGAGTTAACTTTTACATAATTGTATATAAAAATTTATTCTCTTTTAATAACAATTCTGTTAAGTTATAATTCACATAGGATGCACCTATCTAGAGCATGCAGCTCAGTGGGTTTTGGTACATTCAGAGAGTTGTACAACTGTCCCTGCACCCAGTCTGATAACATTTTCATCACCCCAGAAAGAAATGCCATACCCGTCTTAGCAGTCACTCCCCATCTACCCCACTCCCTTAACCCTAAGCAGCCACTCATCTACTCTCCGTCTCTCTAGATTTGCCTATTCTGGACATTTCATATAATGGAATCATACAGTGATATAGGGTCTTTTTGTATCTGGCTTCTTTGATGTAGCGTGTTTTCAAGGTTCATCCATTTTATAAGATGTATTAATATGTCATGATTTTTATCACCAGATAACATTCCACTGTAATGAATTACCCACATTGTGTTTGCTCATTTGTCAACCGATGGACATTTAGGTTGTTCCCAGGTTTTTTGCTGTTGTGAATAACGCTGCTGTGGATATTCATGTGCAAGTTGTATGTGGGCGTATGTTTTTATCTTTCTAGGGAGCTTATCTAGCTGTGGAGTGGCTGAGTCATATGGCAGCTCTATGTTTACATTTCTGAGAAACTGCCAGAGAAACTGCCAGGCTGTGGCCCCACCCTTCACGGTCTCACCAGCCATGTCTGAGGGTTCCAGTGTCACCACATCCTCACCAACACTTGTGATGATGCATCTTTTTTCCTGCACCCTTCTCATAGATGGAGTGGTTTGCATTTCCCTTACGGCTAATGACGTTGAGTGTATGTTCCTGTGCTTTTTGGTCATTTGTGTCTCTTTTTTAGAGAACCGTCTGCTCAGAATTTTGTTCATGTTTAGTGGGTTTATGTGGCTTTTATTGTTGTATATTCTAGATACGAGTCCTTTATCAGATACGTGACTTGCAGTCATTGTCATCCTTCTGTGGGTTGTCTTTTCACTTTCTTGATGGTGTCCTTTGGAGCACGGACATTGTGTTTTTAATCCACTCTGACATTCTTGTCTTTTGATTGGTGTGTTGAGACCATTCACATTTAAAGTCCTTATTGGTGTTGTTGGATCAGTATCTACCGTGTTTGTAACTTTTCTGTTTGTTACTTTTCTGTTTGTTACATTTGTTCTTCGCACCCCTGCCCCTCCCCAACCCCACTCCTTTCTGCCTTCTCTGGTTTTCATTGAGCCTTTTAGATAATTCCATTTTGTCTCCTTGCTTAATGTGTCGATTATACTTCTCTTAAAATTTTTTTAGTGGTTTCCTTAAAGATTACAATACAGTTCATACTTAACTGATTTAAGTCCACCTTGAAGTAATACCGTGCGGCATCACGCGTAGTTCAGGTACCTTAGAGCATTACCAATGTCCCCCTCACGGCCCCATCTCTTAGGACACCATTGTCTTCCTTCAGTTAGTGCTTCCTCTGTTCTTGTTTAAGAAATCCTTCCTACCCCACGGTCAGAAAGATCTCCTCTAGTGCCAGTCAGTGTCTCAGAAGGCAACAGGTGGCCGCTCTGCCCTCTTCTGATGGCCCTCACCCCACCAGCTCAGAGCCAGAGTGGAGCCTCAGCCGTTCCTGGGTGTGTCCGCACACTCTGCTCTGGAGCTGGGGAATGACCTCAGGAGGGGCTGAGCTGCACTGGACGTACCATCAGATGGTCCTGTTTCCATGAGCAGAACAAGACATGCTGTTTCCACCCAGCTCAGGACCTCTGCGTCTCAGTAGCACATCAGGGCTGTAGAACCAGCGCGGGTTCAGGGCCTGTGTTTGGTAGCCAATGGGAGGTCAGCGTGTGTCCCTGTCCCCAGCACACGGCCGCCTGGCAACAGCCACCTGGCAGGTGGCCGTGCGGGTCTGGGGAACGTGTGAGGACAGGCTGAGGACAGGCTCGCCACACACGCTGATTGCCCCTCGCAGGGCCCTTTCTTAAAGGGCCCCAGCCTCCCCGTCATTGGTCCGGACACTGGATGATGTTGCAAATCCCCACTATGGTTCTGCTCAGCAGACCCAGTAGGTCCCAGCTTCTGTGTGTCAAGCGGCATCTGATCAGGCTTGCCCTCTTTTTCATCTTGGAGCCTCTCCCCAGGTCCTGCGAGTCAAGTACACTGAGTAGCCCTCCGTCCCCTTGCTTAGGTGATCACTCTGGTATGCCCGCCGCTGGCCTCTACTACCCAGGATCCCGCAGTTCCCGTGGAGAGTGGGAACCTGGTGCTGTGGGAGCATCCCTTGTCACCGGCGGGATAGAGCGGACAGCCTCCGTGGACTTCTTTAGGAGGACGCCGACCCTCCCCCAGGCCTTTTCCTAACCCCTTGGTGAGGAGACCAGCCTCCAGGCCTCCCCAGGGAGTATAGGTCAGGTGGCCTCACAGGTGTCACGCAGTAGATCGCTCCAGCCTCCCATTTCCCTGCATTCCCAGCAGACCAGCAGCAGCTACATTTGGGACCTTGTTAGAAATGAAAATCCTTGGACCCCACCACAGCCTGCTCGATCACAGACTCTGGGAGAGGGCCCAACAATCTGGCTTTAATAAACCGTCTGGGGCTGGAGAACCACAGCTCTGCAGGATGTCCGGGAGGTCCAGCATACTGACCTCATCGGCGATTGGTTTTTATTAATTCTAGACTTGGATTAGCCAATCTTGTAGACTATACACACCCCTCGATGTTCAAGGTTCACATTAAATGACCAAACTGTGAGGGAACCACCTTGTCCACACATGTGGGTACATATGACCTACTTGCATTTCGTCCCGCTTGGAGCCCACCTCCCAGGCTCCTGCCCCCACACAGTGGACATCTCCTTCTGACGCAGTTCCTGTGCCTTGGGGTCTGCCTTGTTTTATGGGCCCAGGTGGCGCAGGATGTGGGTGAGTCTGTGGAGAAAGGGCACCAGCTTGCAAGGCAGCAGCTCCAGGAGCAGCCTGGGAAGGCTTTGTGCAGAGGAGGGCTGTTTCCTCCTACGTGTTGGGAGAGTTGTCTCTGCAGATGGTGGGTGAGAGTTCGCTGCCAAAACCACTGTCTTCCCTGCCCTGCGGACGCTTCTTCCCCACCTTCCTAAAACTGTAAGAGACCTGGAGGCGTTGAGCATCAATGACTCTTTGACTCAGGAATCTTAAAAAATCACACCCTGGGGCTACCATGGGGGCCTTCTGGTTCTCCTTGTGTATTACTAGTTGAATGTTTATAGCTTTCAATTTCTTTTTCCCCTTATATATGCTCTCTAAGGACATAAGAAGAATCTACCTGACCTCACAACTTTGGTAGGCAGTGTTATTACCACACCCTCTTCTCCCAGTGGGCACCCCACACCCCAACTCCCCGGCACGTTGTTCAGTGGGACTGCCAGTATCATGTATAATCATGAATGCTGTGGATTATCCTTATTCACACACACAGACTCACACACTCACACCCAGATAGGCAACTATCCCAGTGCTCCCAGAATAGATGAACAACCTAATCCCAGAATCCCTTCGTGAGGATCTATTTGAAGACCACTTTCAGTAACAATTACTTTATCAGTGGAGGTCTCAGCAGGAAAGATACGGCACATAGTAGAGCACTTTGAGGAAGGTCACTAGACCGGTTCCCAAGACATGGGCGGAGTTCAGAGAAACCACCAGGAACTGGTAGCAGCAGAATTGTTTCAACCCTTGGCCCCAAAGGAAGAGGGGAGGGAATGTTGATGGCACCTGGAAGGAAAGGTTGTATTGACAAGTCTCCTTGGTAGAGCAGTGATATTCGGGGAGAAACACGGCCAGCCAGAAGTTACCCTGTAGAAGGGGGCAGAGGAGAAAACAAGCCAATTTGACCCTCCTCCCAACCTGCCTCTCTCGTCTCTCCCATTTTCTGTTTCCAAAACCAACCCACAGTCAGAGGGCAAAGGAGCCAACCAGAAGGCCCCTGTGTGTGATTTTTAAGATTCCTGAGTCAAAGAGTCATTGATGCTCAACGCCTCCAGGTCTTTTACAGTTTTAGGAAGGTGGGGAAGAAGCGTCCGCAGGGCAGGGAAGACAGTGGTTTTGGCAGCGAACTCTCACCCACCATCTGCAGAAACAACTCTCCCAACACGGAGGAGGAAACGGCCCTCCTCTGCAGAAAGCCTTCCCAGGCTGCTCCTGGGGCTGCTGCCTTGCAAGCTGGTGACCTTTCTCCACAGACTTGGGCCCCCATAGCCATGTGCCTGGGGCTGAAAGCACGGTAGAGGAAACCGGAAAGTGGATTCAGAGGGACAAACAGAAGGTACCCAACCCACTCTCAGACGTCCTTCTACAAGTTTTAGTTTTACTTCTCACACTTAAGTATTTAATCTAGCTCAAATTGGTTTTGTGTTTGATGTGAAGTAGGGATTTTATTTTATTTTTTTCTCATATGAATAACCACCTTTTCCCAGCATCATCAGTGGATTAGTTCCTCCTTTCAACCCTGATATTCTATCAGTAAATCAAGTTCTGTATTTGCACACAGATTGTCTCCCTTTTCTGTTCCACGAGTTAAACTTGTCTGTCTGTGACCCAGTGCCTCACAGACTTCAGTACTGTATCTTCATAATAAGGCTTGATACGTGGTGGGGCAAGTCTTATTCTTTTTCAGGAGTTTTAGGCTATTCTTGGCCCTTTGTTGTTTCATATTAACTTTGAATCAACTTCACAAGTTCCACAAAACAAAAGCTGTTGGGATTTTGACTGAAATTTTATTTAATATATACATCTATCTATCTAATGTATCTTTATGATATGGGACCTTCCTATCCATGAGCATGGTATCTCTTTATTTAGGTCTCCTTTAAGTATTAGTAAAGTTTGTAAATTCTTATATACACAACTTACACATCTCCGATAAAGATATAGGTACCTTAAGTGTCTAACAGTTGTTGCTAGTATATAGACGTGCAGTTGATTTTTTAGATTGGTCTCACATCTAGCCACCTTTCAATAAAATCCCTTATTTCTTCCAATAATTCGTCTATTTTTTATGTAAACCATAGGAAACCATAGATTTGATATGGTTTTCTATGTAGATATATCATCTGTGAATAATTGTAGTTTTGTCTCTCCCTAATCAATCTTTAAGCTAATTATTTATTTATCATGGCTGTTGTTGACTAGAACTTTCAGTATAATGATGAATAAAAGCATTGATTTTGGTCAGTCTTATCTTGTTCTTGATTTTAAAGGGAGTGCTTTCAGGGTTTCCACATTAAGATTGATATTTGCTGTTTGTTTTTTGTAAATGCCTTTTTAACAGGTTAAGAAGGCTTCCTTCTTGTTTTAATTTGCTAAGAGTTTTTAATCATATGGGTTTTGAATTTTATCTAATGCTTTTCCTGTATCTTCTTTATTCTGCTACTGTAAAAATTACACTTATTGACTTTCTAATGCTAAAATACCCTTGCATTTTTGCAATAAACTCACCATGGTCATGGCAGACTATCTTTCTTCCTCGTTGCTGAATTTGGCTTTCTAATATTTTAGTTAGGAGTTTTGCTTCTATATTCTGGGTAAAGTGGACCTAGAGTTTCCCTTTCTTATACTGTTCTTGTCTGTTTTTAGGATTAAAGTATTCTGACCTGATAAAATTTTTCTTTTTCTGTTCTCTGGAAGAGCTTGTTTAAGACTGGGATGATCTATACCTTGAAATTTTGGTAGAGCTTACCTGTAAAACCGTCTAGGCCTGTTCTGTGTGAGAGAGATGGGTGTTTAAGCACTGTTTCAGTTTCTTTAGTGGAAAGTTTGACAAGTCCTGTATTTGCTTTTTAGTTAGTGGTTTCATAAATTACAATTTTCTAGGAATTTTTTAATGTGGTCTGTGTTTTCAGAATTATGAGTGTAACGGCGTTGGTAGTGTTTCCTTATTGTTTTTAAACCTCTGCTTGATCTGCGGTTACATCCTTTTTCCACTTATCATGTTATTTATTCGTTTGCGCCTTAATTTTTTTCTTTATCAGTGGTGCCATGGGTTTGGCTATATTGCCAGATTTTTAAAGAACTGCATTTGGCCTTTTAAATTCTATTGTAAATTTGTTTTCTACTTTTACAGAGTTCTGGTCCTAATTGTATTACCTTCTTCTCATTTTTTTTTTCTTTTAACTTTTTAGTTTGATGCTTAATCCCATGAATTTTCAGCATTTCTCTTACCACGAACACCTCAGGTTACACACATCTTTCCCGGGGTCATGTCCACAGTGCCCATGAATTGTCCTAAATAGTATTTTCATTATCATTCCATTCTAAGTATTTTTTTATCCCAATTATGATGCTTTCTTTTACCATGAGTTATATAAACATGTGTTTGTGAATTTCCAAATGTGTGACATTTTTAGTCTTTCTTTGCCCTGTTGACCTCCAACTTAATTGCATTACAGCCAAAGACTATGCTTTCTTGGAAATCAGTTCTTTGACATTTGGGGGGTGTGCTTGAAGTCCTGGTACTGGGGTCAGTCTTTGAAAATGTTGTGTGTCTCTAGAGAGAAATGTTATTCTCTGTTTTTGGGCGTGGAGTTCTAAGTCTGCTGGATTACACCTCTTGACAGAGTGGCTCAGACCCTTTCCACTGCCATTGGCTTTTTGTCTGGGTGGCCCTCTGCTACCCCTGTCCCTTATGACCCCTGGAATCAGGGAGCTTATGTAGGAGGAGCAGGTGTTTGGGCTGGCCCTGGAGGGTGAGGAAGATTTGGCTTGATGGAGGTAGGCAGGGGGCCTGGGCAGAGGGGACAGCATAATACTGGCGAAGGAAGGCCAGGGAATGGTGTGGCATCTCGAAAGAGGGCCAGAGGGCAGGAAAAGGCTGGGGCAGGGACCAGAGGCCCTGGGAAAGACCCCTCTTTAGAAGAGGGGCAGGAGAGAGTCTTCTGAGGGGAGATGAGAGAGAGCCCACAGAGAGGAGGACACGGAGGGGTGGGGTTGGGTAGGCCCAGGCCATCGTGGGGGGTCTTCCTGGGCGGGAGAGGGACCTGTGTGACGGTTCATAGGGGCATAGTGGTGGCCATGTGGCTGTGTGGGGAGGAGCCCCTCAGCTCAGTGTGGGGCCTGGGATCGTGGGTGGCAAACATCAGATGGAATTTCACAGAACCTAACGCACATCTCTCTCCCTCGAGGTGAATTTTTCTTTACAGACCTGTGAATCTAAGAGATGATGTAACGCCTGAACTCATTTTATAACATCAGAAGTTTGCGACTTAAAAATGTTTCAGAAGGTGGGGGCGTGGGCTGTCTAGGGTTCTAAGGAGCACGTGGTTGAAACAGCTGCCTAAAGGGACTGAGGCTGTTGGAGCACCCGGTGGCAGGCGCATGGATGGAGGACTGGGAACCGCCGAGGTCACCGTGGGTGGGAGGCGTCAGGGTGAGGGAGGGGTGTTGGTGAGGGGCCCAGCTGGAGCTGTGTTCACAGTTGCTGGGATGGAGGGGACAGGGCAGGATTCAGGGTGTCAGCAGAGTCAGTTACCTGGGAGGCATGGCACAATGGTGATGGAGGAGGGGGAGCCCAATGATAGTGCAGTGAGGAATGGTGGGGGGACGGGAATGGTGGCAGCCGGCGGTGTGGACTTAGGGTGGGGGGACGGGAGTGGTGGCAGCAGGTGGTGTGGACTTAGGGTGGGGGGACGGGAATGGTGGCAGCGGGTGGTGTGGACTTAGGGTGGGGAGACGGGAATGGTGGCAGCGGGTGGTGTGGACTTAGGGTGGGGGGACGGGAATGGTGGCAGCCGGTGGTGTGGACTTAGGGTGGGGGGACGGGAATGGTGGCAGCGGGTGGTGTGGACTTAGGGTGGGGGGACGGGAATGGTGGCAGCGGGTGGTGTGGACTTAGGGTGGGGGGACGGGAATGGTGGCAGCGGGTGGTGTGGACTTAGGGTGGGGGGACGGGAATGGTGGCAGCGGGTGGTGTGGACTTAGGGTGGGGAGACGGGAATGGTGGCAGCGGGTGGTGTGGACTTAGGGTGGGGGGACGGGAGTGGTGGCAGCGGGTGGTGTGGACTTAGGGTGGGGGGACGGGAGTGGTGGCAGCGGGTGGTGTGGACTTAGGGTGGGGGGACGGGAGTGGTGGCAGCGCGTGGTGTGGACTTAGGGTGGGGGGACGGGAGTGGTGGCAGCGGGTGGTGTGGACTTAGGGTGGGGGGACGGGAGTGGTGGCAGCGGGTGGTGTGGACTTAGGGTGGGGGGACGGGAGTGGTGGCAGCGGGTGGTGTGGACTTAGGGTGGGGGGACGGGAGTGGTGGCAGCGGGTGGTGTGGACTTAGGGTGGGGGGACGGGAGTGGTGGCAGCGGGTGGTGTGGACTTAGGGTGGGGGGACGGGGATGGTGGCAGCGGGTGGTGTGGACTTAGGGTTGGGGGACAGGAATGGTGGCAGCGGGTGGTGTGGACTTAGGGTGGGGGGACGGGAATGGTGGCAGCGGGTGGCGTGGACTTAGGGTTGGGGGACGGGAATGGTGGCAGCGGGTGGTGTGGACTTAGGGTGGGGGGACGGGAATGGTGGCAGCGGGTGGTGTGGACTTAGGGTGGGGGGACGGGAATGGTGGCAGCGGGTGGTGTGGACTTAGGGTGGGGGGACGGGAATGGTGGCAGCGGGTGGTGTGGACTTAGGGTGGGGGGACGGGAATGGTGGCAGCAGGTGGTATGGACTTAGGGTGGGGGGACGGGAATGGTGGCAGCAGGTGGTATGGACTTAGGGTGGGGGGACGGGAATGGTGGCAGCAGGTGGTATGGACTTAGGGTGGGGGGACGGGAATGGTGGCAGAAGGTGTTGTGGACTTAGGGAGAGGAGACGCGGAGCAAGCCGGGAGAACTGGGTGGGCCTGGATTTGTCCTTTCCTGGTAGGATTGCTGTGGCCACAGAATTTATTGTGCAACCAGGATGTTTCTAGGAAGTAAAAGGGAGAGCCTGGACACTTACAGCTGGGCAACAGGATGGAGGAAGCCAGCACACATATGATTCCCTGTGCAGGCACGTAGGGGCTTTCAGCTAAGCCAAGGGTGTGTGAGGAAGCACCGAAGGTGCAGAGGAGTTTCTCCCTTGTTTGTGGCTTTAAAATATATGTTTGTGTATAATAGGGATTCCCAAGGGCTCAGTGGGCGGAGCTAGCAGTGAGGCTGGGAGAGGAGAGGTGGCCTGGAGAGGGTTTCTCTTCTGTCCGGGAGCCTTTCTCCCTTGGCTGAGAGAAGCTACACACACACCGCTTCTCTCTGAACACGTGGCTCGTGAACCACAGTCCTACAGCTGTCAGTAGTAAAATCCAGGCCCATCCAGCATGCTTGCGGGATGTCAGGGTCGTTAAATGAAATGGAAGGCAGTTTGTTTTTTTCCAAGTGAGATGGATGTGAAGGAATTAGGTAGAAGCTGACAGAGGTATACCCAAAACTGCTAAATTTAGCCTGGATTCAAGAGAGAGGTGGCATTGTGAGTAATTACACGCGTCGCAGAGAGCGTGAATGATTGACAGAGTTTGTGTCTGTGGTTGCCACTGGGGAGAAACAGAGCAGAGTGGGAGTCTTCGGAAGGAGCGAGGAGCCAATCTGCTGGGTATGTGGAGCCTTTGGGACTGTCAGTCGCGCTTCGGGTGCTGGGGTCTGTTTCCGCTGGAGAAGATACACATGGTGAAAGGGAGAGTGAGGCACAGTCCCTGGAGACAGACGATGGTCTGTAAATGGTGAGCAAACACCAGTCAGGAGCCTTGCTGGAGTCTGTACCAAGGGCCCTCCTGAGAAGCCGGGTCCTGTGGGGGTCCAGTGACTGTACAGCCCGGGGGTCCAGTGACTGTGTATAGCCCGGGCCACATTGCCCAGCTGGGGTCTCTACGGCATTTGGGTTTATGCCTCAGCTCAAAGCCTTGTGGAAACCCCTTTCAACATGTGTGCTGTCTGCTGCAGAGACTCAAACCCACTGGGGCAAAGCGACCACACAGCCCTGGAGTTGGGTTTCACGTCCCTATCACCACGACCTGTGCCCACCAACCCAGAAATAGTTGGGTGAACTTGCTGGTTGTTTGCTGAGATAGTGCACATGGCAGTCACGTAGGTCTTTACTGTGTCTTGCCTGATAGCCCAGCATGAGTAGAACAGCCATGGAGACCTCTGAGAGAGCAGGACGAATGTGTCTGACCACCTTGTTGCAAGCCACCTAAAACGTGGCTGGACCCAGCTCCACCTCTGGAGGGACGTACCACGGGCAACCATCTGTGAGGGTATTGGAGACACCAGATGTCAGCGCTGGTGGGGGGTAAGCAAACATCAGATGGAATGTGAGCATAAGAGATGACATAAGGCCAGAATGTGTTTTACAAAATCAGAAGTTTTGGACTTAAAAAATGTTTCAGTCTGGAATTGGACAGATAGTGCAGGCTCATTTTATGGATAAGAAATAAGTTAGTTTCAGGAAAATGGATTGCCAGACACGAGTGGTATTGCACACCCAGAGGGGTGGCCAGGGCTGCCTGTGTGTGGACTGTCCCCAGCACAGCTCCTCGGCTCCCCCCTGCCCTGTTCACCTTGGCCCTGTATGGTTCTGTCTAGGTGGGATTATCTTCCCCACAGGGGCCACCGATAAAGAAGCACTCTATATATTTTTAAGAATTGAAATCAGAGGGCAAATGGGATTTCTCTAACTTTGCAACTAGCTTTATTGCAATGCACTTCCCCCACAAAGGGAGCTGCATCCTTGTTCTTTTCTTTAAGAAATACTATGAAAAAACCCAGCTGACCAGCCTGCGCCCTGGGAGGCTGGGGCTGCTCTCTGTGTGCCAGGCCCTGAGCCGAGCATTCCATGTGCATCACGCCTCATTTATCCCCCCCCAGAAACCTTGGGCAAGGGAATGCTGCTAATCCCAGTGCATGCAAAGGGAAGCTGAAGAGAAATTTAGGAACTTGCTCAGAGATCCTTTTCACTTAAACAGAGGAGTTGGGATTCAGATCTGGGTAGTCCTTGGCTCCAAGGCCCAAGACCTCAACTGCTGAGTTGAGATTTTTATTTATTTATTTATTTATTTATTTATTTATTTATTTTTGAGATGGAATCTCACTCTGTTGCTCAGGCTGGAGTGCGGTGGCACGATCTTGGCTCACTGCAACCTCCGCCTCCTGGTTCAAGTGATTCTCCTGCCTCAGCCTCCCAAGTAGCTGGGATTACAGGTGTGCACCACCGCACCCAGCTAATTTTTTATATTTTTGGTAGAGACGGGGTTTCACCATGTTGGCCAGGCTAGTCTCGAAATCCTGACCCCAGGTGATCTGCTTGGCCTCCCATAGTGCTGGGGTTACAGGCATGAGCCACTGTGCCCAGCCCAAGCTGAGATCTTGATACTCCCTCTGGAGTGTCCTTGGTCATGCAAGGCAAGGCCTGGGGTCCCTTCGTTGCTACCTCCTTGCCTCCCTTTGACCCTCACCTTGTGTATTCCCCCTTTCTCTCCCCGGCTCCATCTTGCCTCAAAAGACGAGTAGAGAAGATGTTCCCTCCACTGCTAGGACTCCAGCCTCTAAGAATGTAGGTCCCTGTTTTTATCCAGGGGTGCATCTGGCAGATTGCCGTTCCTTGTTATGCCCTCTGAGAGCCCGGTAGGCAAAGCGGTTTCCTATGTGCCTCCTTCATCTTGCTGTGTCATGCTCGCTCCTGTCAGCCTCTCCCCTGGATCCAGGCCCTGGGCCCATGTGGGCCCTTCTGGGTCCCTCATGTCTAAGATACCTGGCTCGAGCAGCTGCCCAGATATTTGTTGAGGGAAGGAATGAGGGAATGGACAGACGCCTCTGGAGACCTGCAGTGGCTTGAGAAAACAAGGACAAGGGTTCCAGACAGAAGAGGAAGGAATGGTTGGAGCTGCCCAGGAGTCAGGGTGGGCGTCACTATTGATAAATGCACAGACGGTGACTGGACAGAGTCTCGTCACTGTGGGTGGGTCTTCACCAAGTCCCTGTTGATAAGCTGCTGTTACATGCAGTCTTAGTGAATCAGCCGTGGAGGGGACCATCCGTCCTTCCATCCCTGGAGTAGGATGATCTGTCTTCTCTTACCCTCCTTTCAAGCAATTACTTCTCATCTGTAAATTAGTGCTGCTGAAGTTTTACTTTGAGTATGAAAGTTCTGTTGAAATCATTTATTGGCAAATATTCCATAAGCCACAGATGTTAGTGCAAATGGGATGGAGAGAAAAGGCAATGTAGTGCCTCCCCGATAGAGTAGAAACTGTGGCCAGCAAGGGTGCAGAGATGGGCTGGGACCTGGTCCCCTGACTTCTTAGCATACAGCTTGCCGGAGAAATCCCAAATGCCATTTTTAAAGAGCCGTATGAAAATTGCACAGAGTCTATTTTTAGTTTACAAGCCAAGATATGCTTTGCAACCGGGAAAGGATGTCCCTCAGTTGTATTTTGGTGAAGTCATGACAGCTGCCTCATCAGTAGCTTCTTCATTTTTAATTACCAGCGTGGGGTTGAGTCACAGAAGCAGAATGACAGTGCATGTTTCTCTGCGCCTGGTTTTAATTGGTGTGATTGAGTTGGAGCATTGATGCAGCTGGATGAAAGCTTTCTGTATCCTCATGCACTGGGAGCTGCCGACCTCAGCAGGGCAAGCTGTCACAAGGCCAGCAGCATAGGAGCTTGGTCACTGTGCCACCTGGTCAGCAGGCCTTTGAAGCCATCATTTGGGATAGGCTCCAGGATAAAAGGAAGCTGAGCTTGCATGGTGTTTGGCTGACACTCTCACCACCCATGACTGTCAGTCCCGGTCAGGTGACTCTGGCCGTCCCTGAGATGATTGCCACCTCCTTCCTGTGTCCTTGTTCCCTTTAAGGGAAACCACACAGTAGAGAGGGGCCAAGGATGGGAAGCGCTTTCCGGAGCTAAGAGCTGTTAATAATCACAGCTGGGCAGCACTGCCGTGCTTGGCTGTGCCTTGGGGTCGGCTATGCCTTCTCCCTCTCAGGCCTCCAGATGCTGCTGGTACACTGGAGCCATAGTCCCAGCATCCTGAGTGACACAAGAGAGGTGGGAAAGGTGGGGACAGAATGCAGAGGAGAGTTTTTTGTTTGTTTGTTTGTTTGCTGTGGTCAAATACACATAATAGAAAATATATCATCTTACCTGTTTGTAAGTATGTAGTTTGGGGCATTTAGTATTTTCACGTTGTTATGCAACCATCACCACTGTCCATCTCCAGAACCTTTTTATTTTCTCAGACTGAAACTCTGTACCCTTTTATTTATTTATTTATTTATTCATTCATTCATTCATTTTTTGAGATGGAGTCTCGCTCTGTTGCCCAGGCTGGACTGCAGTGGTGTGATCTTGGCTCACTGCAACCTCCGCCTCCTGGGTTCGAGCGATTCTCCTGCCTCAGCCTCCCAAATAGCTGGGATTACAGGTGCACGCCACCATACCCGGCTAATTTTTGTATTTTTGGTAGAGGCGGGGTTTCACCCTGTTGGCCAGGCTGGTCTCTAACTCCTGACCTCATGTGATCTGTCCACCTGCCTCGGCCTCCCAAAGTGCTGGAATTACAGGCAGAAGCCGCTGTGCCTGGCCTGAAACTCTGTACCCTTTACACACCAACTCCCCACTCCTCCCTCCCCCACAGCCCCTGGCAACCACATTCTGTCTCTATGAATTTGGCCACTCCAGGTACCGCATACAGGGAGAATCGTTCAGTATTTGTCTTAGTGCCTGGCTCATTTCACTGAGCACAGTGTCCTCCAGGCTCATCTGTGTTGTAGCATGCATCAGAGTTTCCTCCCTTTTTCAGGCTGAGCCATATTCCATCGTGTGTCCCTGCCAGGTTTTGTTGATCCACTCAACCAGCCACAGACACCTGGGTTGCTCCCACCCCTTGGCTTTTGTGGAAAATGCTGCTGTGAACACGGGTATGCAGATATTTGTTCAGAACCCCGTTTTCACATCTTCGGGTACAGGAGGTATATATTTTCAAGTGAAAATTTGAAGATTAATTTTTCTAGAATTCCTTTTGATTTCCCTTGGGATAACTTGCTCTCAAGTGATGGTGTTTTAGGTAGTAAAATGTGAATTTCCAACATTTCTTTCATAAAGACAAAATCTTATTTTAAAAAACCTTGTAGCCTCCTCCAACATGACCTCCCTTGGTCCAGTAGCCATGAGCTGCAGCCCAGCACTGACCCTTGTTTCTGGGGAGCCCAGGAGGGGGACTGGCAGGAGCCAGACGGGCTCCCCCTGACTGCCTTTGGTGCTCAGTGCAGTTTGTTCTCTGATCCATGATGTAAGCAGCGTGCCCAGGTGTGCTGTGCACAGCCTTTGGTGCTCAAGGTCACAGACACAGTCCACTCTTCACGAGCAGAGCTGCCCTGTGCTGAGAGTAGACCTGGGCTCGTACCGGAGCCTCTCTCCCCTGGAAAATTCTCTAGATGAGACGAGACTTTCTTGAGGATAAGGCACCCCCTACTTCTCGCATACTCAGAAAGAAAAAAGTAAACAGTGGACCTCCTCAAGTTGGGAAAGTCTCAACCAAATGTCTCGATCCCCACCTTCCAGGACGACAGGCTGCCTGTAGCCTGCAGGCATGTGTTAGGCAGGCTACACGGTGGTGGTAACATGTACAATGAGTTGCCATTATTAAAAACTCGGGAGAGCGCATGTCGGATCCGAATGCTGGCTTCTCTGGAAGAGTTCGGGAGATCTCGCAGTTCTGGGTTCCTGGAGCCTCCGCAGGCTCACCTCCTCCCTGACATGGGGTCCCAGGCTGGGCCCTGTGGGCATCGGGGGTACCTCACCCAACTAGAGAGGCCAAACATGGCACAGGGAAGTTAGCGAGCAGCAGGGAGATGTGGCTCAAATCCATTCCCACTAACACATCAGCTGCACAGGGGCAGCCTGCGGGGAGCAGGGGCGTGTGCTCTGCCTGGGGGTGAGGTATGGGCTCTGGGCACATGGGGCAGGGCCAGGCCTCAAGCAGCCTCCCTACCCCAGAGGTCACCTGCCCTTGAAATACACCTCATTTTCTGTCTCTTTTACAAAATAATTCCTGGATCCCACGGGCCCTGCTTTGATGGGAGGAAGGAATGGGGCAGCTCTGAGAAGCAGTCTGTCGCTGCTTCTCAGCATGGGCTTAGAGAAAGAGTTTTGTCTTCAGTTTAGACCATACATTCTTTAAGCTTTATTTGGGAAAGGGGCTAAAAGGTCTGGTTACCTTGTTTTATTACAATTAAAAATTTCTTTTACAATTTTTTGAAACAATCACAAACTTATAGAAAAATTGAATGCACAGGGCAAAGCTCATCTGACCCAGTGCAGAGAACCTGGTGACCCCGGCCCTGCCAGCCCCAGTGCTCCAGTGTGTCCTTTGCATAAACAAGGGCTGTGTCTGCAGAACCGTGCAGTGCAGCCACGGACACCAGGGAATTACCACTGGTCTTTATCAATTGTAATGGCCCCTAATGTAGTAACATGTTCCATCTGTCCTCTGTGGGTAACCAATCTGCCATGTCCTCTGTCTTCACTTTCCCTGAGTGGGCACCCTGGTTATCTGCCTGGACTGACATCTGGAGTAGCCTGTTCTCACCCGTAGCCCCACGGGCTGCGATTCCACGTTCCCCCATGTGAGCGCCCTCCTCACCTTCTGAGTTGCAGCAATGCCTTGTTCTGCGCCACCCCAGATCTTCCCACCCCACACACACCATGTTCTTCCCCATATGATGACTTTAGACTGGAATTTTTCAGGAAAAAGAAGAGTTTTACAGCTTATCTTAAAATTAAAACAAAACAAAACAAAAATGAATACTCAAGAGGCATTGGATTTAGGAATCTGGTAAAACAACTAATTCCAGACAGCCATAAAGAAACCTGTAACCAGGAAATGATTTAAAATGGAGATCTTCAAAGTCAGGATTGTAGAGTTTTTTCAGGTAGCTTTTTGTAGACATTGAAAATATAGGCCGAGGCCACATGCAGAAATTAAACGTTCTCATCCGAAGCCAGACCATTTGGTTTGGCGACTTAAGGGAAGAGAAAAATGAAGTTTGCTAAGTAAGAATTAATGATTTCTCAGGAATTTTTAGGATGTTGAACAGCTTAATTGCATAGTTTGGGTGGATATGTGTTGAAGAAAGTAATTTTAGGAGACTGGGAAATTGTGCAATCATCTTAACTTGGGTCAGGATTGTAATTATTGCAATAACAGAATGTTGCTATGTGTATATGTGACTGAAATGGGAAGCAGTTTTTTAAAAATGCTTTAAGAAATAACAACAAAATGTCCCTTCTCTCTCTCTCTCTCTGGACTTCCTTAATTATAAATACCAGGTAATCCAGTGCTGGCTAAATATAGGTCCAGTGGTCATCTATATTTATAACGTTTTTTTCAGGCGGAAGTCACTAGAGCAATACAGAATTAATTTGGTGTGTAGGTTTTCATAGAGTCTAATTAGTTGTGTTTTTCTTAAGCAAACCAACCGGGATCAATAACATTATATAACTGAACTCAGACGACCATGACTTTTAGACATAGACTCTTCCCAGAAAGCCAAGGCCCTCGGCAGATGCCGGCCCTGAAGACAGACAAGCGGCTCCGGAAGCAGGCACGCTGCAGCTGCGGAGCGGACGGGGTTTGGAACATCTGTTTCCAGCCAAGGGCAGGCTTTGGGAGTGATAAAGTACAGTTTTTAAAGTCAGAAGCCTCATCTACAGTCCATTCATCACTGAGGCCTTGAATTGAGACATCCTGTGGCTGCTTATCAGCTGTTCCCGTGTGGAAGGGTTTGGCTGGGCTGGCCTGGGGAGGTGGGGTGGGGATTTTGCAGACTTACCAAAGTATGCACTTAGCCAACCCACCCCCACCAACAACGCAGCCTGCTCGAGGGCTACGAACTGCACCTGTGTCTGCAGTCACGTCCGTTGGAGAGCTGAGTGGGCGGGTGGACCTTTGGAACTATTTGATGTCATTTGGGGTAGATTCGGCGTGCTTCTCGGTGACTTTGCTGCCAATTAAACATGTAAAGTAGATTGGGCTTTCCTCCTCCATTCCTCAGGATCTTCAAAAAACATTTAGTCTTTTCTGGCAGAGTGAACCCGAGCTGGCAGCGCCCACTGAGATTTTGTTTGAAGCCAGCTACACTCACATTTAAAGAAACGACATGATGGGGGAGGCCCTTTCTGTAAACCCCAAGCCCGGCCTTTCCCCTCGTGACGGTTCCTACCCCTCCCTTGTGTGGCCCTGCAAGCCGCTTCTGCTGGTCCACACCTGCGCCCGAGAGTTCTTCTCATGGCTGGTGCGTGCCATGAATGAAGGGCACTGGCCAGTGGAAGGGAGTGCCCGGCCGGGCCTTGCCTGCCTCAAGTCCTCAGACCAGAGAGGCCAATGGGGGTCTTGCCCAGACCATATAGCCGGGAGGTGGTCTGCCTGGCTCCATAGCCTCCTCCCGACCTCACAGCTGTCCTGGGACAGGGACTGAGAGAGAGCTCAAAGACAGGACAGCAGAGCCCGGGCCAGAAGGCACTGGGGGCATGCTCACCCCGCCTCTGGATGCGGGGCCTCACTGGACAGCTGGACACAGATGGGATGGGGGGAGACCTGTGTATCCTCCCAATGTCATTTGGAGACAGAAGTCTGTTCATTTCATCAGGCAGATTTCAAGCTCCTCTGTGTTCCAGACACAGCCAGGCCCTGAGGATTGACAGACAACATAGCTCCTGCCCTTGAAGGCTTATGGTGGAGGGAGGGAGGACAAAGGGTGTCATAGCCATGTCTGGGCATACAGGCCCTGGGAGGCCTGAGAGGGCTTCCTGGAGTCAGTGACAGCCGAGGGGATGGTTAAAAGCAGAGTAGGAGTTGAGGGGACTTGAGCAAGCACAGGGGTGTGAAACGGTGAGTGAGGGCAGGGCCCCTTACACTGGATGACAGAGAGCAGTGTGGGCAGGGCCAGGCCTGTGGCTGGAGAGGGGTCCTGGCCGGTCGTGTACTCTCTGAGACAAGGAGGAGTCAGGGTGGGAGTGTCACTGCGGTGGTACGGGAGAGACAAAGAGGCCAGCGAGGGTCCAAGCAGAGGGGTGGGGCTGCCCGCACTAGGGCTGGTGCGATGAGGGGAGCGGGTTTGGGAGCCGTTAAGAGCCCCCTTTGGGAAGGTTTGGTGGTGGCTTTTACCAAGACAAGGAACGCCTCAGGAGGAAAGGTTTGGGGTGCAGGATGGCGAGGGTGCAGTGTTGTTGATGCTGCTCTGGCGTGGTGGAAGTTATGAGCTGACCTAGGGGTCCTGCCAGGAGCCGGTGGATAAAGATGGTGCAGATCCGGCCCAGCCCCTGGAGGACTCAGCCATTATGGGGCCATGTGCTTGGGACCCACTTAGGCGGGAGAGGCTCCCCAGAGGAGATGATGCTGAGCTGAGCCTGGAAGGACCCAGGATTGGTTGGCAGGAAATGAAGAAACAGCCTTCTGGGCCTGTCTTCTCGGTATCTCATGCAGTTCCTGGATACAGCTCAGCTTCTCCCGCAGAGGATTTCAGAACCCACCTCCCCAGTGGCTGTTCAGACCTCTGGAACCAGAACGTCCATCTGGGGCCAAGCCCCCACCCACATGGGGTTGCTCAAGCTACTCAGGTGAAGCTGACATGTACGAAGGTGGCGAGCCATAGATCTGGAGTTCTGAGCTAGGGCAACCCAGCAGTGGCCCCAGGAGGCTCACTCGGATGTGAGAACTGTGGGAAAACCAAGGACCTACCTGGTATGTTTCAGAGTCATTTGTTTATGAACCTTACATAAACACACACACCTGGATATGTATATACACGTGTATATGCACAGATACACACACACACCTGAATACATATGCAGTTGGCTGTCTTTATCCACGGGTTCCACATCTACACATTCAACCAACCTCAGGTCAAAAACATGAAAAAAAAAATGTATGGTGGATGTAGAAACTATTTTCTTGTCATTTTTCCTTAAACAATATAGTATAACAACTATTTCCACAGCATTTACATTGTATTAGGTATTATAAGTAGTCTAAAGATGATTTAAAGTATTGGAGGATGTGTGTAGGTTGTATGCAAATATGATGCCATTTTATATCAGGGACTTGAGCATCTGTGGATTTTGGCATCTGCAGGGTGGCCTGGAACCAGCCCCCCACGGATGCCAAGGCATGACTGTATACATATATATACATCTGTATACAAACACTTGCACATCCATATACATATGCACACACACACACCGGCATACGTATACACGTGTGTACTACAATCACACATTCTATACATCCACACATATGCACACACACTCGTATACAGACATAATGGAATAATATGTACATGAAACATAATATAGGCCTCCCACGATTTCCTTATTGAAATGAAGGAAAGTGCACACATGCTGAGGGTACTGGTTCTCTGGGAAAGAACCTGCCGCAAAGGAAAAGGACCAAGGTGCCTGAAATTCCCCATGGTAACTAACAGTCTTAACCATGCCGAGAGGCAGAAGGTTCAACGGTGAAGAATCCTGACTGTTCATTGACTAAATGAATCTTGAACAGTTTCACTGCTCTGTGCCTCAGTTTCCCCATCAGTCAGATGAGGATGGTCATAACATCTACCCCCTACAGTTGTTATGAAAATCAAGCTTATTAATTCATCTGAACTCCAAGCTTGCTGCCTGGAATGGGGCATGTGCCCAGCAAGCGTCAGCTGTTGTCATGAGCCAGGGGCACTCGGTAATAGTGAGGATCCCTGGCTGGGGGACAGGTGAAGGAGGGGGAATTGCTGTTCCCCACTAACTCTGTACCCTTTTGTACCTTCCATGTTTTGTATCATGTGCACATATTACCTATATTTTTTTAAATGTCAGAGCATCTTGTTAAAGAGGATTACACTACATTAAACTCTCTTCACTGTGAGTTCTTTGATCTCATTCCTTCCAGTGTTCTGGTCAAGAACATTTAGCAAGGTTTGTAATGATGTTCTAATGATGTTATCAGTTTGATCAAGTAATGCATATAATCGCCTATCAATGTTGAGTAAAGAAACATGAGCACCCTGTATTCAGCAAATTGTTTATTTTCTTGAATGGTGCATGAGACGGGCTCTAATTAATTCATTGTGAAGATACCACGGGCACGAAAGAGAACAAGAACGTATTTAAATTTCATGTTATGACATTACAAAGACAATGCCTTGTGGACTAGCAGTCAGATTCATTGATGAAGAGCAGATGGAGGTCAGGGGAGGACATGGGGCTGAGCAGGACTGGGACGCAGCCTGGGATGGTGGAGGCAGCGCCTCCCTTCTATAATCGAGGGAAGGAGGAGGAGGCTGCCGGGGCCCTCCGACAGCGGCAGTCCGTGGAAGCCACCGCTCCTGATTCTAAAGGCGGGCTGCTCAGGCACCGGCTGAGAAGCGGTGTGTAGTCGATGAGCTGTGAGCACGGGAGCAGAGCCAGCGCCTGGTGTGGACACCGTCCGAGGCCACAGCCAAGCAGCAGCCACCCAGGACATCCAGGCTGCTGAGCAGGGAGGGACACGTGCCATCAGGGCACATGCCACATAAAGAAAGAACCTCACTTTCCCTGGAAGATGATTTAGAATTTTGTCTTTAGGCTGCCCCCTTCCTGAGTCCACCCCTGTCCATTTGACCCTGAAGAGGCCCTAAAAGTGTGGCAGTCTCTTAAACCCTACTCGTGTATCTATATGTCATTTAGTATCAAATTTTGTCACCTGCTTGTCTGTGAGCAGAATGGGGAGGCTGCTGGTTTAGGAACTGGGAGCCCCACAGTGTGACATAGTCTTAACCTCTCTGGGCCTCAGTATACTCATCTGTGAAATGGGGACATCTCTGTGGGTCCTTGTCACACCCTAATCTGTGAGTCAGGGCCAGAGGGCAGCCAGGTGTCCTTCATGTTGAACCAGGCCAGTGGCCACATCCCCACAGGTGACCCTGCGTGAGCCTGGGGGCCTCACAGCCTGGCATCCTGTCCCCCTTCCCCATGAAGGCACCCAGAGATGTGAAGGAACAGCCTCCCTCACTGGGGAGGGGCAGGACCTCCTTGTACCTGGGGTGGACCCTGCTGTGGTAGGTCAGATGAGAAGCCTAGAAGGGCTTAGGTGGGTGGGGAGGACGAGAGACAGCAATGGCTGTATCAAACACAGCATCATCCGGGCCGACGAGACTTTCAATGGGCCTGTGTTCCTGGGCAGCTGCTCCTGCCTCCTGCTGTGTCACCTTTGATTCTCTCACTGGTTTTGCTCGTGATGAAAACCTCACACTCCTGACCTGGTGCCTGATGTTGCAAAGGGAGGGCAGAGGGCAGGACCACATGAGTCAGACAGAAGAACGGGGCCTCTTGGAGCATCTGACAAGGAGGTTTATGGAAAAAGCACGTCTCAGAGACTCAATGAGATGCTGAAGGTCTAGGCTTGCAGCCGCACCTGTGTTTGAGTCACTCCGTGTATGGACCGCCACTTCCCAGCCCTAGAGAACCCTTGCTTGACATCAGAGACTTTGGTGAACTCCCCAGATACTCTCAGCAGCAAATGCTGTACATCACAGGCTGGCAGCCTTTTCTGTTTCAAAGTTCACATATGAACTCTTTGATCCTCGTGGGCTCTAGGGTCTCTGTTGCAACTACTCAGCTCTGCTATTGTAGTAGGAAGGCAGCCATGAACAGTAGGGAAAGGGTGGGTGTGGCTATGTTCCAAGAAAATTTATCAAAAAACGGTAGGTGGATATATACCCAAAAGAATTGAAAGCAGGGACACGAACAGATATTTGTACACAGCAGCATTATTCCCAGCAGCCAAGAAATGGGAGTAATCCACGTGTCCATAAATAGATGAATGAATAAACAAAATGTGAGGTGTGCAGATAACGGAAGATTAGTCAGCCTTAAAAAGGAAGGAAATTCTGACACATGGTCCAACACTGATGAAACATGAGCACATTATGCTGAATGACATAAGCCAGTCACAGAGGACAAATGTGTGATTCCAGCTTCTTCTGCAGCTGGCTTTGCAAGGGCAGCCTTGGCTGGTGTCCCCTTCTCCCCTGCAGTGGGAGCGTCCCTCCCCGGCCCCCCAGCTCTCATGCTAGGCAGGACATAAGTGTCCAAACAGATGGAGTTCTGGCCGCTGCTGCCTCCAGAGGTGGTTGGCCTGGTCAGCATTCTGGGGACTGTCTGTGCCTTTCCTGGATCGTTCGTGGAGAACAGTTCACATCAGCCCCGACCCAGGGGCCTTTGCAAAGGACAGTCATGGTGGCCCCGGGGCAGGGGGCTGGATGGCTTTGGGACTGGCCTTTGAGGGGAAAGGTGGCTTCCCCAAGCCTGGCTTAGCTGGTCAAAGGCCAGGTGCTGCCCTGAATGGCTTCCAGGGCCCCCCTGACATGGGCCTACTAAGGGTCAGCACTGCTGCAATTAGTCTCTTTGCCAGCAAGTTTTATTCAACTCTTAGTTCCTCCACGTCCCTGACTGGGAATTGACTCGAATGCCCAGAGTTAAAAGACCAAAAGTTATGTAACGTCTCCCAGGGATGATGGCAGCTTATGAGCAAACATGTTGATTAAACACTGCAGCAAGTTGAGACTCCGTGATTGCCTCCGTAGCTAAATAACAGCTCTAGTGTGGGTGAGGAGGAGCCTTTTGACACGTGTGGCAGTTAACTTTGTTGAAGAAGTGAGCAAGGTGACTTATCTGTAGGAAGAAAAAGTGCTTGTGAGCAAAATGGGGCAGAAATAATGAGGTTTATGATGGCAGAAAAATGTGAGAATCAGAATTGCGGAAAACCGTGTATCGAGCACGTACTGCCTCCCTGCTGGGTCTCTGCTGGCTCTTTCACACGTAAATATCGCGTTCAAATTTCAGAGCAACCCTTCAGGGTGGTGGTTATTAGTCTCATAAGGAAACTGAGAGAGGGTAAGCCCAGGTCACCCAGAGGGAGGGGTCACATTAGATGCAGACCTGGATTTGGGCAAAAGCTAAAGCATCCCAGACCCAGAGAAGGGAGTGGAGGAGCCCGAGAGAGAGTCCCAGCTCCCAGGACCACCAGCATTTGCTGAATGCCCACTAGGTTCTAGACACTCAGCTAGGCTCTATATAGGTGATTCCTATTGATTCCTCATGACTGTCTTCGTATTTGATGTTCTGTGGTTGTAAGCAACAGAAACACACTGGAGCAAGCTGAAGTAGAAAAGGGAACTCTTTATTTCGAGGACAAAGTGGTGTCTCCTAAACCCACGAACAGGAGACAGCAAAGCTGCCAGGGTTGCCGGAAAGGAGAACTGAAGGGAAGTAAAGGGGCTGGGAGGCTCTCTCTTGCACTCCTGCCTTATCTTCTTGTGTAAAGATATGAAAACGGCCACTCACAGCATCCAAGTCCCTCCAGGTCTCCACCTGGGCCAGTCAACTCTGTTGAGGTCAGACTATAGCAGACTAAATGGCTCTGAATGAGGTGGAGGCAGCCAAGGAGGTGTGAGTCGGGTAGGCTTTAGTCCTACTTAACTTTTAAAGGTAAGTACCTTTATCCCCATTTTACACATAAGGAATTGAGATTCCCATGAGTCAAATGTCCTTGTCCAAGGTCACATGGCTAATCTTGGTGGAGGGGTAGGAAGGGTTTGGACCAAATCGATCTGACTCAAAACCCATATTTGTAATCATCATATAGAACTGCTGTAGAGGACCATTAGTCTTAAATTTACCCTTTAATCAAGCTAGAAAAGAAACCAGGATGGTTTAGCCTGAGAAGATCAACTTGAGGGTCTGTATGATATCCAGTCCATCTTGATTTTAAAATCCTTTTTGGAGGATGGTGATCAACTAGCCCTTCTCTACAGCCAAGAAGCAGGCCTCCGATAACAATGTCCCCATGCTCGAGCCCGGACAGACGTGAGGACAAGCTGGTGCTACAGCGAGGGCCAGCCCTTCTTGAAAGTCAGGGGCTGGGGCACAGGGCTGCTGTTGGTTCCATCCGGTCCTCAAGCTGAAATCTGTCCTGACAAACTGCCCCTGGCAGAAAATTGGGACACCTCGGGGGTTTAGATGTTCTCATCTGACCCTTTCACAATCCCCAAACAGATGGATCCATGTGTTTTCTTTGGCTGTCCTGTTGCACTGGAGAGTGAGTGTTCATTCTTCGATATTTCAGTTTACCCATGGGGTGGAGAGGATAGGATTTGTTTATAAATGAATGTTTCGGTGTAGACCTGACTTGACACCAACTTAGCTACTTCAGGGATTCTTGGCCCTAAACGAACATTCATTTCTGTCTAAAAAACTTGGCCATGATAGTCCAAACTTTAAATGATGTTAATTTACCGTGAGATGTGATGGAGTGTGTGCTCCATGGGAAATATGACTTAGTGTTATTTATCTAAAAATGAGTGTCTGAATCCACCTTCACGTTTATAAACACTGCACACATGCCAGAGATATGAGGAGCAGAGTGGTGGAGGGTATGTTTCCTCTGGGAGAATGAGCCCCTCAGATAAGGGGGAGATTCTTGTGGGGTGGAAGATTTTGGAAGCTGTTCGTGAGACTATTAATTGATGGCATTCTGCTTCTTGTCTTGCAGATTGGAAACCTGGAAGATTACTACCATTTTTATCACAGCAAAACCTTTAAAAGATCAACCTTGAGTAGCAGAGGCCCTCACACCTTCCTCAGAATGGACCCCCAGGTACAGAGTGTCCGGATGCTTTCCTAAGGGCTGGAGGGTTTGGGTCTGTGGTCTTAAATATGGCGGAGTCTGGATTTTAATGTGATTCTGGATAGACATGAGTTTTCCACATTCACTTTAAATACAGCAAGACAGGTGTAGCTACATATCAGACCATCTGAACTAAATCATGTGAGTGAGGATCTCTCAGCATTTTAAAATCAACAAAATACAATACTCACAGGAGACACCTATATGAATCTTACCCATGAAACAAAAACTCTAAGCAATTCAAGCAAGTATTTTAATAATGAAATTAGAGATCAGGCAGGTGGATGCATTTGTGGTTGTCATAACATGTATGTTAATGGTTACTATGAATTTGAAAACTGAAGCAGTAAGTATGACTTTTTTTCCTCAAAGATTCACATGATCTTCAGGATTAAAACAAATGTGATTTGAAAGGAGGCTAACATTTTAAATTTTAACATAACCCGTATTTATTGGGTGGTTAATTATACTTCCTTTCTGCATAGATTTGAAATTAATATTTGAGAAAGATCAATCAACAGTTATGTGTCAAGATTAAAAATTTAAGATGGCCAAGTGAGCCTCCAGTGAGTTCATTCATTTGGCAGGTATTTTTGGAATACCTTCCATGTGGCTGGCTCTGTCCATAGCAGGGCCCGTGGAGCTGGCGGTGGGGCTGACAGAAAACGAAGCAGGAAATAGAAAAATATGTGATATGTCACAGGGCGATGAGTGCTGAGAAGGAAAATGAAGTTCACGTGAGAAGCAGTAGCAGCCCCAGCAAGGAACGGAGGTCATTGGTAAATCATAGTTTTAGGTCACAGAAATCATCTTCTCTTAAAAGTTAACGTATGTACTAGATGTTTGTTTGGGCCCCCTGGCTGGTGCACAATATTATTTCAGCTATTTCCAGAGAATACTTAGAGTAAAGTTTTTATGGAAAAATGGGTTCTTGGTGTTGCCCCAACCCACCTGCTTCAGTGACAATCAGGGCTCTTTTTGTATTGACTGAGCAGGGATCTGTTGGAGAGACGCGTTATCTCTGGGCTCTGTACCTGAATTATCCTTCTCTGGGGCATCGCATGGTGAGGGTTTTGATTTGAAGCACGTGAGGAAGTGGTCCCCATGGAGCTCACCCATGGACCTGGGCTGTGAAAAGCCAGACTTGTCTTGAATATATTTCTGGATTGGTTTTATAGGTGGATGGATGGATGGATGAATGGATGGATAGATAGATACGGATAAGTCGAACGAGATAGATATGAAACATTGTGCTAATTCCATTATTCCTTCATAGCAAGGGAAGGAGTTAAGTGTTTACTAAGGGATGACTGTGCTTGGGCACTTTACATGCACCGTCTCACCCCATCACATGGGGGTGAGATTACGTCTACTTGTGCTTACACCATGGAACATGAAGGAATGTTTTTCAAAGGGGCCAGTATATTTAATCCTCTAGGAAAAAAGCCAGATTGTAGTTGCTCATTCCCAAAGAGTGGGGCACTTGGGGAAGTGTGGATCAGTAGAAAACTGAGCAGCAGGGGGCCTCTGTACAGGGGGCAAAGGCTGATCCCGGAGGAGGCGTGAGTTCTGTGCGGTTGAGAGACCGTCATCTGTCATCTTGGAGGAAATTCTAAGCTAGGAAAGAGGTCGACGCAGCATCCCTCCACACTTTCACTTTAAGCAAGCACTTGATCTGCCGTGTGAAGAAACATCCTCATTCTTCAACTGAAGTCTTTTGAGTTGTTGAATTGCCACCATGCGGATAGTTACAATGAAGGCAAGCTGTTTGCATGCAGGAAGCCCCTCTCATAAGCATGCTCTGAGAAGAGACGGGGACCGTGGATTTCTTGGTCTTCTTTCCATGAGGCCTTCCAAGAATTAATAAAGCAGATTCTTAATGGTTAGAACTAAGGCAGAGTCGAAATGGGAGACTTAATCTGTGTTTTGACTACATCCTCTGTTGGTGACTATATTTTAACACTTTTAAAGGTACTCAGGTCGACTGCTCATCCCTTCCTTCCAAAAATATTAATGGTGCACCTGCTGAGTGCAGGACCCTGTGCCTGAGTAATGCAGAGCTGCCCAGCAGGTCTCTGTGTTGCTGAGTTCTCGGTGAAGATGGGGATGGGAGACCCGTGCATGAGCAAGGCAGGCTGAGGCAGCAGAGACAGACTCTGGGGGGGGCTTGAGGGCCACCATACCCTGGACCTGCCTCCTCTCTGTAGCACCTGAGCTGCTTGATTGACCCATTTTAGGTGTGTTAAAAGTCCTATATTCAGTTTGGGTCTGAGGGCAGAGCATTCCCAGGCATTAGTTGTCTCCTCGAAGTCAGCACAAGGAAGGATAGAGACTTCCTAGGCAAAGGCTAACATAGCAGTTAAATTTTTTCAAATAAAAATCTCCTTTTCACAGAGCTTCTTAATAAGCTCCTGGCAAGGCTGCTATCAATGCATCCTGCCAGTAAAGAAGAAAGGAAGAAAGGTAAACAGCCTGGGCATCCCAGGTCTTCCTGGAACTTTCATAGGATTGGCTGATTGTTTCTCACAGTTCTAATTAAATTGTTAGCCCCAGGGAAAGCACACAGACATCTGAACCGATTATGAATTCAGAATCGCAACTGAAATACCTCTGTTTAAATTTGTCTAGCTTTAATGCAAACCAAATCAATTAGCTGTCAGTCTGACTAATATTTACTCCTCCCAGTCATTACAATTAAACACTTGGTGAAATTAGCTGTTTTATGTAAGTATTTAGTGCTATCTTTTATTGCAGTGCATCGGAACGTTTCCCTACGTTGGCAAAGCATTTTTATGATACCTTCACATCTGGAGAGTTGTGTAATTAATATTATTAGCAAAAGGAAAAGATGATTTAATATTATTCAGAGACTTCGGAATGCGAGGCTGCCATTGTGTTCAAATGACCAAACTGGAAATGAATGTTATGAGGCTTAGGATAAAGTTCCATCAAATGCAGACGGTATCTTATTTTAATTAGTTCCAGTCCCTATTGTATAAAAGTGCTTTGATAAGTGATGGAATGTACAGTCCACCCCATGTCACATAAAAGCAGATAGAATGTACATTTGTGAAAGCAAAACAAAACTCAAGGGGGGGTCAGCAGCAGGACTCTGTTAAGCACGTGTGTGCATGCACACTTATTAGGCACCTTCTTCGCACTGATCCTGTACCGGAATGGTACAGTCATTTTCCTTGCATTCTTAATTACCTTTACTTGATGTTTTTCTTACCGTCTTTGAAAAGGGCCATTTTGCTCAGATTGCTTTGTTACTCAGCCCTGTCCTTGGAGGAACAGCCCAAGTGTTCGCAGTGTGCAGTTATCGGTCGCTGGGTTTTTCCAAGGCTTGTCATTTAAGCAAACTGAAAGCATTTGTTTTTAACTTGTTCTTTTGCCAAAAGTCTGGAGAAGGGTGGATATTACAGAAGCGTCGACCAATCACTGAAAGGGCTCACAAATTTTTTTAAAATTACTTGTTCTGATTATGTTCCAAGCTGGCTTATAGTTAGTCGTTGCTGCCTGTGTCTTCCAGACCTTACATTTTAGCGTGATGACTTGGGTTCGGCTCTTTTCCTTCCCTACAGATCTCAGCCAGATTGGTGATGGAAATGGAAGGATAAAGATGTTCAGAGGGAGCCTTGGTGGCTCCTTCTAGGGCCGTAGGAGGCTTGGGTTCAATGCTTCATTTCAGTGCTTTAAAGCTTAGAAGTTGCAAAATGATTGCAAGGACCAGAGGAGGCATTCTGTTTCGTAGGATGGGACTTTGCCCCCGGAGTTTAATCAAAGCTCGTGTTTCCTTCCAGCAGTGATGCAATGTTGAAGCAGATCTTTCCATTAACCACAGATGGAATTTTATCTAACAGTTTTGTGTGCTAGAGCAATTCAAAGTGCAAACAAACAGAAAGTTCCTTACGAGAGCACATAGACAGTAAGTGACCACATTGGTCTCAGGGGTTGATGAACTGTGTCACGGGGCTGAGGGCAGGGCCAGGCAGCTGCCCAGGGCCCAGAGGATTTGCCCACGCGGGGACAGTGGACTGCTCCCCCATGAGGGTGATCGGATGACAGTGACAAGTTGGCTGTTCACATTTTCAGCACCACCCAGCTGGTTCTAGTGGCATGGCTGCTAGGAATTGGTAAAAAGTTTGAATGTGTACATTTACCTTAAAAGACAGCATTTTATTCTTTCACGACATGCTCTGCCCTTCCGCTTAGATATCTCAAAGACAATCCAAAGTCAGTATGTCCCAAACCCAGCTCACTGTCTCTGACCCTAGTCTGTCTCAGAGGGAAGCGCTCATCCGCATTCCACTGCAGTGCCAGCGGCCTCTCCTTCACCCCTACACTTGTTCCACCTCCGTACAACCCGGCCCTGCCATGTCCTGTGTCTCCTGCCCTAGGCCCAGCTCCTGTCATCTCTTGCCTGCACCACTGCACTGCCCTCCTTGCTGGCCTCATGTGGGCATCCTTGCCCCGGCCAGTCACCTCCCATGCTCCTGAGGGATCCTCTGAAATACATGCCTGATGGTGCCACAAAGCTGTATCTACACCTCCCAAACCCTGCTTTTTCTGGCCTCCTGTGGCCCCCTGAGTCCCGGCCACCACTGGCCTTTAAGGTCCTCCTCGGATGACTTTCGCTCTTTTTCCCTCTGCAGAGCTTTTGCACAGACGGCTCCCCACCTTCCCCTGCTGTCGCTCTCTTCCCCACCTTCCCCTCTGGGCTCCAATATCCCTGCCACCAGGAAGCCTGCTCAGAGGCTGCGGACTTGGCCTGCTCTTCTAGCAGTCGTATGTTTGTATTCTAGATCTGGCCCTAGAGTAGGAGCACACAGCAGTGTTTGTTGGGAGCGATGACTAGTTCAGTTTGTTTGGGATCTGTCAGGGACAGACAGAGTCGGCAGGGGAGCTGCAGGTGGTTCCTGGGGGACCTGGATCGTCAGGCTTGGGAGGGCGTTCAGTGTTCCAGAACCAGAGGAGAGGCGATGGGAAGGCGGACTGACGCTGCTGTGCGGATGCCTCAGGAGAGAGGAACTTGGAGTTCAAAGCATGCAGGCCCATCTCTTGCCAATGCAATAGGAGGTTATCGAGGGTCAAGGCCACGTATCATTTGCTTTTACTCCCTTACAAGTCCAGCAGCGACCCACAGAACAGTAGACAATGCTTCCTGAAGCATATCTCAAGTTCCAGAGATGTGGTTCCTATAAGCAAGTTGTGTGTAACATAAGCAACTTCTTTCTATGTAAATACTTTAGAAGTAAATTCTGACCCACCTTGGCTAAATTATGGAAAAATCCTAAATATAGTTTTCAATTGACAAAGCTGTATCCTGTATTGCTGGAGCTAAAATAACAGAGGTACTGACAGTGACTACGTGTCAGACACGTTGAGCAGTGTTGGACCTCATAGTTTGTTAGTCTGCGGGGGCAGTTGTAACAAAGTCCCACAGGATGCGGGGACTTCAACCACAGAACGGTATTGTCTCACACTTAGGAAGGTTGGAAGACTGAGATTACGGCGTTGGCAGGGTTGGTTTCTTCTGAGGTCTCTTGATCCTCACGTGGTTGTCCCTCTCTGCGAGTGGCTCTGTCCTAATCTCTTCTCATGGGACACTGGCCAGACTGGATTAGGGTCCCCCACATCATGACCTCATATTAACGTAATTACCTCTTTAAGGCCCTTATCTCCCATTACAGTCACGTTCTGAGCTACCCGGGGTTAAGATTTCAACATAAGAATTTAGGGGTTCACAGGTCAGCCCCTAACAATAGGTGAAGCTGGGCTCCAGCTGCCTCTTCTGTTGTCAGTGAGTGGAGGTGGGTGGCGGGCGGTGGGGAGAGGGGCACCTTCTGTCCCCTTTCAGCAAAATAAGAACTAACTTACAAATGAGTAGCTTTACTTTCCCAAAGAGCTTTCACACACACTGTCCCATTTCCGTCATCGGCAGAGCGAGGACTTCCCTCTCATGACTGTTAAGCAGGGGTCTTCTGGCACCTGTAGTTTAACTTCAATGGAAAGAATTCAAGAAATGGTCTCTACGCTGTTGCAGTTATGGCTGCAGGGGAGGCAGTGGGGAGGGAGCTGGGCTCGCAGCTGCCTGGATGACACGGGAGGTGGTGGTGGGGGTTGCTTTCTGTCCTTTATTTTCTGGTTCCTCCTCCCCCTCCTCTACTGCCCAGGCTTACTCACTGGGTTCCCGCTGTGTGGTTGCCATGGCAGCCTGGGGTTTCCCGGCCCCACCCCAAGTTGAGCCAGTGCTGCGCCAGAGGTGGGCCTGGGCATCTCGCCGTGATGGGCTCTCACGATACCATGTAATCGTCTCTCACTTGTCGCGATGGTCCTCTTGCCCTGCTGGAAGATGACAGCCGCAGGACCAATCCCTCACTCAGGGAGAACTTGGATCTGCTTTCTGCCTCTGTCTAGCTTGGTTCAGTGGTTCTTAGCCATTTGGGGGAATCACAGGCCCCTTTGAAAAGCTGATGGAAGTTGTGGAGCCTCTCGCTCTCCAGAGGAAAAAAGACATCATGCTCATGCCGGCACCATTTTGCATACAGTTCTGGGGTTTCTGGGACTCGAGCCTGTCCTTCCACTCCTTGAGGGACTGTGGGATCCAGGGCAAGATGGCTCCAGTGTGCTGCATGAATCGTCGCCTGTCAGTGAGAGAAGGGCCACGTTGCACATTATGCAGTGACGGGCACTTGTCAGGGAGCGGGATTTTTCTTTCTTTAAATTCACCTGTGAGCCTTCTCACTGAGCTCTTTAGCTGGTTGGATGTTGGCCCAGCGAGGTGCTCAGAGCAGTCAAGGTTGATGGGAATCAAGATCTAAGCGCCACAGACTGTTGAGTGCACAAGCTCTGAGAGAGGGACCGGTCCCAGCCCCTGCTTTACAGTGTGGAGGGAGAGGCCCAGGCAGGGTGCCCACCTCCCACACAGAGAGAATAACAGGCTTATTTTCTACGGTGCCCTGATTGTTCTCTCCCGGAGGAGGCTTTGGAGCTTGGTGGCTCCTGGGTGCTGAGGTATGGCCTCCGACTCCCTCCCTTGATATGCCCTGGTGGACAGTCAGGTCTGGCTTGCAGTCCCCTTGTTCTTTCACAGTTACAGAATAAAGTAACCTTCACTTTGATGAAACCAGGGAGAAAAGAGAAAAGAAAGAGCTGGCCGAGCTGTCTCCCTTGCTTTGGCTACAACTGTGCAGAACCTGTGTGAACCTTGTGTCCGCAGCCCTGCCGGTGCGTACTTCAAAGAACCTCAGCAGCTTGACTCCCTTGATGCTGTGTGGGACCCCTGGACCGCTGGGGGAGGGTGCCTGTGTATGCCCTTCGTGGCCTTCACTCCATCTCAGAGCAAAGACTGAAGCCCCTCTCCTTTTAGGACTCTTCAGCTCCCAAGAACTTCTAGGGGCCTTCCTGAGCCACAGCAGGGCCCCTCAGAATAGGCACGGGCTTGAAGTTAGGGCAGAAGGACGTGGTGGCTTTGGGTGGACGTGCAAGTGGGAGGGATTTCGTGCTGTCTTTGGTGACACTGGCTCATGAGTGAAAGTTTCAAAACACCCGCCCCTGTCGCTTGTCACACCTGGGAATGATATGTCAGCAAGCTTCTGGCCCACCTGTGGCCCACAGGGAAGAAGACAGGGCCAAGGCTGCCCATGGCTGCTCGCTGAAAGGACGCTTGGACAAGGATCACAACTCGGTGGCATGGACAGCCTGCAGCATGGCAAGCCATTTACTGGAACGCGGGCAGGGCCCCCTCCTGGGTCTCTGCTTGTTTATGTTACCCTTTAGGAACATCCTTAGATTTTACCTCGTCTTATCAACAGAGGGACAGTCAACGGATGCCTCATTTTAACTTGGCTTCTCGAGAAGGAAGCTGGAGGAAGCACACACTACAAAAGAAAGTGTTGCTGCGCACCTGTCTTGAGAAGACAATGAAGCCTTCTTCATGATTAGAACTCCCTGCCCCGGAGCGTAGCTTATCTATAACTGTGCTGCATGTTTAGCAGGAAACATACATTTGGAAAATAGAGAAAAGGATAAAAAGGTCAGAGTGAAGTTCTATCTTCAAAGTATGACGTTAAAGAAATCCTGGCACTTTCTACAGATTTGCAGAGAAAGATGGTTTGTGTTTGGGCTAGAAGTGGCATTTGGCAAACCTTGCCTTTGCCCCAAATCACTTATAGTTGATCTTCCACAAAAAAAGTCAACAGATGTCATCTAGCAGTCATTAAGACCTAATCACATTTTCTTTCTTTCTTTCTTTCTTTTTTTTTTTTTTTTTGAGACAGAGTCTCACTCTGTCGCCCAGGCTGGAGTGCAATGGTGCAATCTCTGCTCACTGCAACCTGTGAGGGTTGCTTCCATTCGATGGGAGAGCTGGAGTTTTAGTCGCTTGGTTTGGGGCTGGTGACACACCTCTGACCTCCACAGAGTGTCCAGGTGACTCCTGGTTTCACCCCAAGGGGGCACTGAAGGCAGAGCTTTGCATCCCAGCTGGGGATGGGAGGGGGAGGCACTTTGGTCCTGGCCGGGAACCAGGTATGTTCATGCTGATCTTCCCAGAACCTGGCGCAGACACACAGGAAGACTCAGTGCATTTTTGTTGAGTGGGCCACAGAATAAGTGACCCCAGGATGCCTGCTCTCCGGAGACACTGGGGAAGGTGAACCTGGAAAATGGCTTTCTCTTTGTCATGGGTAGGAGGTGGGATCCGGGATCCCCTTGTGCTGTCCTGGAGCTGGGTGAGAAGCAAGGGAGTGACTGGAACCCAGAGGAAGGGACACAGTGGGTGCTGGGAGAATCAGCCTCTGCCACCGCGCTGTCTGCCTGCATCCCATCTCCACGGAGAAGCTCCCGCGCCTGGTCAGTCATCTGTTGTACAGTGTTCGGTTCCATTGGCCTGACAGCACCTCACTTGCCGTCAGAGACTTACAATGAGCAGGTGTGTTAGCAGAGAGAGGGCTGCCCCTGCGACCACGACAGAGAGAGAGCCCCAAACTGTGCTGCGGGCCCCAGGCTATCACAGTCCCCCTCAGAACTGTGTGCCAGTGTTGTGGGGTTTTGCCCAGAGCCCAGCAAGGGCCAAGGGCCGGGATGCCCAGGCTCTTTCATCCTGCTGAGGAACCCTCTTATGACTTCTGACTCTACGCTTTCCCACATCTCCCAGCTGATTAGTGGGGTGTCACCCACTTGGGCTTGGAGGGGCAGAGTGTGCCTCCTCCTCTGACTGGAAGTGTGGTCTGGTGGGCACAGCAATTGGAAGGGGCTGGATGTTGTTAGAACGGAGAGTTCAGGGCCGCTTAGCACAAACAGGGCTCAGCCTGGCAGGAGGGCGGAACATCCTTGGGAGCTTTGGGCTGTGCGGGATCTACATACCACTGTATTTTGTAATAGCGTGCTGAACAGATTATGAAATATTGTTTGCGGCATCTTAGACCAGGTAAAAAGCTTTCTAGTTCAGGCAGTAATATATGGGGACATTGCAAAATGCCATCAGCCGGTGTTAGGAACAAAATATCTCATTTTATAGTTTTATTTTCTGTGGAAGTATCTGTCAGCGGCCATTATAAATTATCTAGGACTTGGTGCTGAGGGTTTTTTAAGTGTGTGACGTGAAACTGATTTTGAGCCCTTTGCAGTGTTTCTAAGCCGTCTGGTCTGCTGGTGTTTTATAGACGAATTACATCGGGGTGGGACAGGCTGGGATGCCTCTCTTCCGGCATTTTGCCCTGTACACAAAGGATGTCTTGGAGGCCATCCCCAGCCCTAAATTTGAGCTGTGTATGCAGGTGCTCAGCTCTCCTTGCTCAGGGTGATGTGGGGAGGCCAAGGCTCAGGGAGGAGGAAGAGAAATCTTGTCCCTTTGCTCTTGGGGACCGTTACTCCCTGCCCACTCAGCCTCAGGTAACTCTGTTCTAGCTTCCAGCACGACCCGGGGTCGCCAGCCTTGGGTCACCTTGGGGCCCCGCCCCCTTCTCTTGTTCCTCCCCTGCCTCTAGCTGCCTCCTCCAGGCAGCCTGCCCTGTTTGGAACTCACATCATCCTCTGATTGGTGGGATCCCCTGAATGTAGTGCAGACTCCTCGAGAGCACGGCCCTGGTGCCCATCCTTATCCCACTCATGTCAGGCCCCAGAGCCAGGCTGAACCCCAGCTTTGAGCATTATTCAATCAGGTGGAGCTGCCGTGGTAAGACCAAAGAAAACATTCCCACTCAGCGTCCAAGAAGTCTTTACCCCAAGATCCTTTTAAAATGAAAAAGTTTTTCCAGCTTGAAAAGAATGTGTACACAGGATGATAAGAGCAGGTGTGCTCCAGGCACTGGTCTGAGGGCTTTATATGTGTTGTTTCTTATATTAACCCTGTGGCAACCCATGACTGTCCCCACTGTGTGGGTGGACACCACCCTGAGGCCATGGATGTCCACTGTCAGCTCCAAGTCACACAGCTGGTGAGCACGGGGCTGGGTTTTATTGCAGGTGGCCTGGTGCCTTGATCCTTGGTCTTAAATATCAGTGATACAGCCTTGTGAAATTTTTTCCTTGATCGTGAAAACAAATCATGCTGACTGAAAGACGTTTATGACATCCTGAAAGTAATTGTAAAATTTTAAATTAGCAATAATGTCACCACCCAGGAACTGATGCTACTGCTATTTTGCTGTATTCCTTTCTAGATTTTTCTCTGTGCATGTTTTGGTACCATATTGCTGGTGGCTGCCAAATATTCCAATATATGGCTTATCGTATTTACTTATGTCCTTACTGTAAAGCAAATTCCAATACCAGTTAACCAAACACTTTCTTCATTCACTGCTTTCCCATGTGTGTATTTCCTTTTTCTTCAGGACAAGGATCACCAGATAATTTATTGGCCATTTCACAAGGCTGGCTTCCTTCCTTCTCTCCCTCTCTCCCTCCCTTCCTTCTTGTCTTTCTGTCTCTCTCTCTCTCTGTCTTTTTTTTTTGACAGGGTCGTGTTGTGTCGCCCAGACTGGAGGGCAGTGGCACCATCACGGCTCACTGCAGCCTTGACTTCCCAGGCTCAAGCAATCCTTTCACCTCAGTCTCCTGAGGAGCTGGGACTACAGGCATGCGCCATCATGCCCAGCTAGATTTTTTTTTTTTTTTTTTGGAGAGGTGGGGTTTCACCATGTTGCCCAGGCTGGTCTCAAACTCCTGGGCTCAGGCGATCTTCCTGCCTTGGCCTCCCAACGTGCTGGGACAACAGGCGTGAGCACTTTCTTTCTTTTAGTACAGCGACTTCAAAATCTATCAGAGTGGTGTTATTTCTTCCTCTGTATACACAAACAACTTCTCATCTTTCAAATGTAGTCACTTCGAAGTGAAAATGTCCCCAGGAACTTACCATCTAAAATATCTACTATGACACAGATATTCATGCACAAGGAAGGCTGTAGCACCTGCAAAGAGGCTACATAAAATCAAGAAATCGTTTCTAATATAAACAGTAATTGCATTTCTTCTGGTAGGTGAAATGGCTCCAGCAACAGGAAGTGAAACGAAGGGTGAAGAGACAGGTGCGAAGTGACCCACAGGCCCTTTATTTCAACGACCCCATTTGGTCCAACATGTGGTACCTGGTGAGTAGGACAGGACCTCTGTCTGCCCCAGGACACTTGCACTGCCAGGTCTCTGAAATGGGTTAATTTCCCTCAACAAAGCTAAATTCAAACAACATCTCCAGACAGACACACTTCACCTTGAGGGTGTAAAACCCCTACCGCAAGGCTGTGCAGTACCAGCTTTCTTGTGGATTTTTTCTGAAACTTTGTGCAGCACACCCTGGGCTGGGGGCTCTTTAAGAAGGGAAGTGATTTGATGCAGGCTGTATGACTAAATGGCAAAGCCCGGCCCATGGACAGAGCTCCTGCTGGGAGGTGATGCCCTGGGAAAATGATAGATTGCAGGTGCAGAAAAAGCAAGGGAGCCGTCTGCATGATTGTCGATCCGAGTGGGAAAGAGGAGCTCTGCTATGTAAGGCAGGGATAGGTGTTCCCTCCTTATTTACTCGCAAGCCTAAGCGCCTCCCTGTGGGGTGTGCACCGAGTGTCAATTCTGCATCTGGAATGTCCATGTCGGGGGGACTTTGTGTCTTTTGTGCTTACAGCATTGTGGCGACAAGAACAGTCGCTGCCGGTCGGAAATGAATGTCCAGGCAGCATGGAAGAGGGGCTACACAGGAAAAAACGTGGTAGTCACCATCCTCGATGATGGCATAGAGAGAAATCACCCTGACCTGGCCCCAAATTATGTAAGTCAATCCTCGGAACTGACATGCAAATATATTCAACTGTGCTGGTCATTAAGTAGATGCAAGTTTAAAAACAGTAAGGTCCCGATCTCCCCCAAGCCCCCATTAAGTTAGGCAGTAAAGAAAACTATGCTGGAGAGAATTAGGAAAATGAATATTCTGCTACTTGCTACTGTCAGGGGCAAGGGTTTTGCAGAGGGATTCATCCACATGCTTGCACAGTCACATACACTTTTAGGAATGGAGCCTAAAGAACTAAGAAATGCATGGAGGGGGATCATCAGTGTACAGATAGTAGCAACACGAACAGTGACAGGGTGACAGTGTGAAAACACGGGCTCCAGGCCCAGAGTGCCTGGATTCCTATCCTGGGTCTGCAAATGATTAGCTCTGAGATCTTGAGTAAGTTACTTAACTTCTCTGTGCCTCATCTGTAAACATTTTACCGTCTGTAAAATGGTTCATAAGAGAACGACTCTCTCACGGAGTTATTGTAAGGACTAAATTAGTTAAATGTAAGGACGCAAGCTTGGCATATCGTAAATATCATAGATGCAAGAAATACTCTAAGGGACTTGGGCACCTACCGGTGATTAAGTAAACCATATCGTATCCGTCTGACAGATCGTTATGCAGCCCTTAGAAATGAATTTTGCAGACTACGTCAACAACACTGGAAAGCTTTTATCATATATTTTAAAAGGAGAATGTAAAATCATGTGAATACTGCTGTTACAGTCATATAAACAAAAGCATACCTATTGAAAATATAAAATGAAGGAAATCCTGACCCACGTGGAAACGTGGATAAACCTTGGACGTTGTGCAAAGTGAAATAAGCCAGTCACAAAAGGACAAATACTGCCTGATTCCACTTACACGAGTGACTCAGAGTAGCCAAAATCTTAGACAAAAAGGTGGAGTGGGGGTTGCCAGGGCCTGGGAGAGAGGAGTGGGGAGTTAGTGTTGAGTGGGCGTGGGGTTTTGCAGGTTGAAGGAGTTCTGGAGATGGGTAGCAGCGATGGCCGTACAGCGCTGTGAATTAATGCCACTGAGCCGCACACCCGAGAATGGTTAAGGTCGTGTATTTCCCGTCACGTATATTTTACCACGATAAAAACGTATATGAGATTATAGCTACAGTAAGAGAGGAACCCCGCGTGTGGTTTCTCTATTTGCCAACGGAACGTAAAATCCATTTAAAACAGAGCTGTCATATGCCATGTCTCCTCACTCACCACGATTCCATTTCTTAGGATTCCTACGCCAGCTACGATGTGAACGGCAATGATTATGACCCATCTCCGCGATATGATGCCAGCAATGAAAATAAGTACGTCACCTCGCCTCATCTCCCCGGCTTCTCTTCCCCTCCCTGCAGCGTCGCTGTTGAATGTGTGTGCGAGGGAGCTGGAGAGGCGGTGGCTGCCGGCGTATCTTCCCTGCCCGGGCGCAAGGCAGGCTTCTCCAGGAGTCACAGGCCATGCCAGGCACGGCCCTTCAGGCACGGCCAGCTTCTGTGGAGTCAGCCTGTTCCTCTGGGGTGTCACCGCTGCCGGGCAGCTAGAAATGGGTGTTTGACAGACATCATTCCTGTTTCCAACTTTCTTGAAATATTTTAAAAGAGAAACCCTTAAGTCTAACGGTCTCCATGACCTGCTGTGTGAAGACAGCAGTTTGGTCTGTTTGAGCACACAGATCATATGCCCGAGCTTTTGTGTCTCTGTGACCTTAGGAATGAGGTGGAAGGGGCATGAGTAATGCCGGATAGACCCAGGTTCAGATCGCAGCTCTCCCACTTACCGGCTGCGTGCATGCTGGGTGAGCTGCTTGAAACTTCATGTCTTAGTGTCTTAGAGGCTCTTCCGGGCCAGTGATGTCCCCTACCTCACAGGGTCACGGGAGGGGTCAGTGAGATGATGCATGAGGAATGCACCCAGCAGATTCTCCCGAAATGGTGGGCGTTTTTGTGTCACTGTCATTTTGCAAGTGGAGGCAGTGGGGTCCGGAGAGCCCAGGTGACTTTGCAGTGTAAACGGCAGCCCTGGGGTCAGTCCTGGGAATTCATTTGCTGTCTCTTTCCTTCCTCATCAGCATGCCCCATACCCTGAGCTCTTATCATTCCTCTAAAAATATTCAGAGGGAAATAATAAAAGCTTTTTCTTCCTCCCCACTGTTGACAAGATTCTTGCTGAGGGGCGTCTCCCGATTATAGTCTTTTAGTTTGTGGTCGCTTTGATTCTGAGATTCACAAACGGGTGCACAGGCAATGCTGTGCAGGAAGCCTCGGCCGCTGGAGTTCCACACAGCAGGCTGCAGAGCTCCCGCGAGCCTGCAGCAGCCCAGCCTCATGCACGTCCCAAGGTGCCCTTCCTGCTGCCAGTGAGGATGCCTGGGGCAAAGGAGCAATGACCCACATACCACACAGTGACCCTTGAGGGGCAGGATTCAATCCCATCCCGAGCCATCCATCGAGCTCTGCGACCCCGGGAACAGCCCTGGCCTTGAAGCTGTGTGGCTTCCAGGGAAGGACAGATGACTCTCTTCCAGAGGGCTGCTGCCTGGGGCGATTTTTAAAGGCAGCTTTAAATTTGAATCAATGATTCCCATCCTCTGTGGACCCTTCTCAAAGATGTGCTATTTCAAGTTGCTCCTATTTTGGCCCCCGCTGGAGGAACTGACCCTACGTGGCACATCAGAGAATGGGGTCATTACTGAGGAAAACGCAATTTGTTTTTCTGGTCATTTCTTCATAGTCCACCAGCTGCTGAGTGTTTAATTTAGAGCATTCTTCCTCAGCTCCAGCTTAAATGGCCTTAGAAGCACAGGAAGGGCTGCCTCAGGGTGAGCATGGTGTTGTAGGTGCATAGGGGATGAGGCAGGTGACATCAGCACCAGACAGTTCCTTCTTTCATCCTGCCAGGCAGCAGGTGTCCATGCTGCCAGCCACAGGAGACACCAGGCCGAGGTGGCGCAGCACCCACCCTACACAGCAGTGGCCATGTGCCAACTACACGCGCTGGGAGGAGGAAGGTATAGGGCCACGGGCACTGGGGCAGGCACCTTCCTCCCACGTGGGGGTCAGGGGAGGCATCCTGGAAGAGGTGACCATGCGTGAGCGCTTGCCACGTTCAGGATGCCAGGAAGGGCTGTACCCAGGCTGACTTGGTGCCTTCTCCCAGAGTGGGGTTGGTGATGAGAGGGGATGCAGGAAATGGGCTTTAATGACATCTCTGGGCTTCAGACAACTGACTCTCTTGTTGCATTGAACCGAGCCAGGCACTGAATTCACTGAAACTTGCTGGGCTGCGTCCTCACTTGGTTTTTTCCTTTGTTTCAGACACGGCACTCGTTGTGCGGGAGAAGTTGCTGCTTCAGCAAACAATTCCTACTGCATCGTGGGCATAGCGTACAATGCCAAAATAGGAGGTAAGGCCGGGCGTGGCAACCTGCGAGCCGAGGGGCCTGGGGCAGGGGCAGCTGGGAGCTCCCTGTCCGCTGGTCTCAGCAGCCTCCTGTTTTTTGGCTTTGGCCATGTCAGCAGACCCCTGGGCCAGACGCAGCAGTGCCGTCTGTATCATGGCCCAGGCAGCTGACCCACAGGGATTGGGGCCTCAAGACAGAGGAACTGCTTACTGTTTTGCCTGCAAAGCCATTGCAGTTCCCATCAGAAAGGTACCCTCTCTCCTCTGGTCCTGCTGGCCTGGCTGCTGACTCCTAGAAGGCTGCGTTGATTCCCCGCTGCCCATAGCCTTCAGTGGCTCCGTCACTTCCCAGACAGAATGACAGCTTTTACCCGGGACCAGAGCTTTCCGTGGGTTCCGACTCCCACTCAAGCCTGCGGGCCCACTTCTCCTGCCCCTGCTCTGGCCTTAGAGGACATTTGTCATAGTGTCCCTTAGACACATCTGGTCTTCCCGATTGATGCCTGGGCTTGAATCATTCCCATCCCCGCCTCCCCCCGTCTTTCCGCTTGGCTCTGTCCACCTGTGCCTTATGGCAGCTCATGCCTGCTCTGTTCTGTGAAGTGCTCCCTGGATCCAGCTGTCCCCCGTCTCATTCACCAGGGACTCAGCTCTTCTTGGTCCCTGCTCCCTGGATCCAGCTGTCCCCCGTCTCATTCACCAGGGACTCAGCTCTTCTTGGTCCCTGCTCCCTGGATCCAGCTGTCCCCCGTCTCATTCACCAGGGACTCAGCTCTTCTTGGTCCCTGCTCCCTGGATCCAGCTGTCCCCCGTCTCATTCACCAGGGACTCAGCTCTTCTTGGTCCCTGCTCCCTGGATCCAGCTGTCCCCCGTCTCATTCACCAGGGACTCAGCTCTTCTTGGTCCCTGCTCCCTGGATCCAGCTGTCCCCCGTCTCATTCACCAGGGACTCAGCTCTTCTTGGTCCCTGCTCCCTGGATCCAGCTGTCCCCCGTCTCATTCACCAGGGAATCAGCTCTTCTTGGTCCCTGCTCCCTGGATCCAGCTGTCCCCCGTCTCATTCACCAGGGACTCAGCTCTTCTTGGTCCCTGCTCCCTGGATCCAGCTGTCCCCCGTCTCATTCACCAGGGACTCAGCTCTTCTTGGTCCCTGCTCCCTGGATCCAGCTGTCCCCCGTCTCATTCACCAGGGAGTCAGCTCTTGTTGGTCCCTGCTCCCTGGATCCAGCTGTCCCCCGTCTCATTCACCAGGGAGTCAGCTCTTCTTGGTCCCTTTACGGAGCAGCAGCCGCCCCCGCCCCTGCGTGCATCTGGTCTTGCCATTTAGCTTCTCACACTGCTCAGTCAAGCTGCCCTTGCTAGTATGAGGCTTTGGAGTAGTGTTGAATGTCTTCCTATTCCCCAGGGGAGCCCGGCAGTGTGACAGCTCAGTCACCCAAGTGCTCTGAAGGCCCCTATAGGTGCATGTCACTGACCCGGGAACTGAGCAAGTGGGGGCAGCAGAGAGGAGTGCCAGAGGGCCTCCAGGGATGCGGCCTCACCCAGGAGGCCTGTCTGCCTCTCAGTCCGAAGGTGCGCCTGCTCACTCAGGTGGCTGCAGTGGGAAACCACCTTCCCGGGGGGGCACTGCCATCCTGCCACTGAGCCTTGGTGAGGGTGGCTGCAGCCGCTTTCTGCCGTTCTGCCACCGAGCCTTGGTGAGGGTGGCTGCAGCCACTTTCTGCCGTTCTGCCACCGAGCCTTGGTGAGGGTGGCTGCAGCCACTTTCTGCCGTTCTGCCACTGAGCCTTGGTGAGGGTGGCTGCAGCCGCTTTGGCTCCACTTATGAGCAGTACCAGGCAGGGAGGTTGGGCCACAGTTCCCTGGATCACCAGTCCTTGGGGGAATTTCTTGTGTTTCAAAAAGAGGGTCCTTAGCTTTTACTTAATTAGGACTCTGCCTGCCTTTTCCCATGGAAATCTTGAAAGTGGCTTGGATTTTCATTTTATAGCAGAATTAACCCCCAAGGGCACGTTCTGCAGAACAAATCAGGAGACTCTGTCAACTGGCCTGGCTCCTTTGTGGATAGTTCTTGCAAACTGAGATATATAAGTTCTCCCTGGAGCCTTTGATGATGGGTGCAGAGCCCTGAGACGTCTCTCCAGGATCTGTAGAATCGGGCCAACCTGGGTGCCAGTTCCATTCCCACCACTCACTGTCTGTGTGTCCTTGAACAACTTACATAACCTCTCTGAGCCAAGGTTTCTTTACCTGTGGGGTGAAATGACCACCAGGCAGCTGCCTCCCCAGTTTTGTTATGAGGATGAAGTCAGGTACCATGTGTGAAACCATCGGCTTGGGCTAAGTCTGCAGGGGATAGCTGAGCTCCTCCTTCCCTCTTGCTGAGACTCTCAGTGGGAGAATAAAAACCATTTGTGTTGCTTTGAGTGAGGGGTGAACCCCACCTTTGGAGCTGCTTGAGCCTTGCTCCCCCAAGTCCCTAGACTTTGAGCATGGCATCCTCTGGGAGCCATTAGAAATGCAGAATCCCCACCCCAGGCCTACGGAGTCAGGGTCTGCATTATAACAAGATCGCAGGGGATTTGTCTCCAAGTGACAATGTGAGAAGCACTGGTTTAGAGGGCTCCCTGGGGTCTCACAGGTGGGTAACACCTGCATCATGGATTGCGGGGAGGAGTCAGTGGAAGTAACATGCATAAAGATCCTCCCAGATGAGGTGCACAGTAAACACAGCGTTACCGTTAGATAGCTCTACACTCATCGCCAAACTCTTTCCCTACGTTTCCCGAGTCCTGCAAGTGAAGGTGCTCCCTCCAGATCTGGAAAATGTAGGGATAGAATTTGGCATGTGTTTAAAACAAGAATAATAGCAATGCACTGTGGGTTTATAACGTATGAAACTATATATATATATATATGTATATAAACAACAGCAGGAATGGTAACAGTCATGGTGAATGGAAATGCTCTATCTTAGATTTATACATTATACAGAAAATAGTATACTATTAATTCCAGATAGACTGGGATAAGTTAGGATATGCATTATAGTCTCTTGAGTGACAACTAACAATAAAGACATGAAAAGGAAGAGCTCTATGGTCAGCTCCAGGGACATCCCAGGGAAATTCCCTGTTGTGTGCCAGCACACTCAGAGAGGGAGCTGTGTTAGAGCACCCACCCAGAGGTGGGCTTGGAGGGAGAACCAGGAGGAAGCGGGTTGGCTGCCTGTGTGGAGAGGCTAAAGCTGTTTGCAGCAGCTTTGGAGCCAGTGGCTATCACCGGATCCTTGGGTCAAGGCCAGCCTCAACCCCACACCTACCTTCCAGAGAGGTGTGAGCTCCACCTCATGTCCTCGATCTTTATGTGGCCTGCTCACCCCAGCCCCACGCCGCAGACGTAATTGTCTCCTCAGCACTCTCACGGGTAGTCAAGTCCTGCCGTGTCAAGCTCAGCCACACCCTCATGCCCTGCTCTCATGGGGTGCCTGCTCTGCCACCCCTGGGGCTCCTACCTGCCCCTTTAACTTCAATAGGTGGTCCTGTGCCGTCTTCCTTGTTGGTTCCCTCCAAAGACATGCTGAGCTCCTAGAGGCCCAGAACTGTGACCCTCATCTCTTTCGTCTCTCTGTCAGTGGCATATCCAGTATTATACATGCAGCATGTGCTCAACCATATTCAATGCGTTAATTAAAAAATATCCCTGTTATCATGCATATCCTAGCTTATCCCAGTCTATCTGGAATTAATAGTGTGCTTTCTATATAATGTGTAAATCTAAGATTGTTTCCATTCACCATCACTGTCATTGTTTGTGCTGTTGTTTTTATAGATTTTACTTCACATGTTATAAACCCACAGTGCATTTCTTGTTTTAAACATGTAGTTGACCGCAAACTACTTATGAAAAGAAATACACTTACCTGCATGTGTACCATTCCACTGACTGGTCTTCCTTAGTTTTTCTAGCTTCAGATTTCCATCTTTCCATTTATCTTCAGCCTGTCTCCAGGCTCTTTGGCATTTATTGAGGTTCTCTCTCACCTCTTTTGGTATTTGTTGAGGTTCAGGTATGCTAGTGAAAAATTCTCTCCAATTTTATCTGAAAGTGGCTTCTCTTCATTTTTCTTAAAAGAAATTATGCTGAACATGACCTTCTAACTTTTTTTTTGTCTTTCAACACTTTAAAGATGTTATTCTGTTGTCTTCTGGTATCCGTTGTTTTGGATGATGAGTCGATCGTTAATTGCCATCCTTATTGTTGTTCCCTTTTAAGAAATGTGATTTGTTCCTATGGCTCCTTTTTTTTTTTTTTTTTTGAAGAGATGGGGTCTTGCTCTGTCACCCAGGTCGGAGTGCAGTGGCATAATCATAGCTCACTGCAGACTTAAACTCCTGGCCTCAAGTGATCCTTCCACCCGAGCCTCCCAAGTATCTGGGACTGCAGGTGAACACAACCTTTCCCAGCTAATTAAAAAAAACACACACCTTTTTCCTTGTAGGATGAGATACTGCTGTGTTGCCCAGGCTGGACTCAAACTCCTGGCCTCAAGTGATCCTCCCACCCGAGCCTCCCAAAGTGCTGGGATTACAGGCATGAGCCACCATGGCCCTTCCGTGTAGCCGCTTTCATAGTGTTATTTTTAAAAATATCTGTGCTTTGCCTGTGGCTCTAACATTCTTTCGTGTAGTTTTCTTCGTATTAATTCCATCTTGGGTTTTCTGTGCTTCTTAGTGGGTTATTCTTTTTAAAGAAAATTTGGAAAAAAAATTGTCAATATTTCTTCAAATTTTTTTAAGTTCCATTTTCTTTCTACTCTCTGTGGGCACAGTTATAGTTGTTAGATTGCTTAATACGCCTCACAGTTTACTGAGGCACTGTTCATTTTTTTTAACCCTTTTTTCTCTGCTTCGAATGGGATGATTTTTATTGAACTTCAAGTTCACTAATCCTTCATTTTGTTGTGTTCAGTCTGGTCTTTAAAAAAAATTTCAGGGCGGGGCATGGTGGCTCACACCTGTAATCTCAGCAGTTTGGGTGGCTGAGGTGGGTGGATCACCTGAGATCAGGAGTTCAAGACCAGCCTGGCCAACATGCTAAAACCCCGTCTCTACTAAAAATACAAAAAAATCAGCCAGGTGTGGTGGCACATGCCTGTAATCCCAGCTACTCGGGAGGCTGAGGCAGGAGAATTGGCTTAGACCTGGGAGGCGGAGGTTGCAGTGAGCTGAGATCATACCACTGCATTCCAGCCTGGGTGACAGAGCAAGACTCCATCTCAACAACAACAACAACAAAATTCAGATGTTTACTTTTCTGTCTTATGATTTCCATTTGACTCTTTTTTTTTACTGTTTCCGAATCCCTCCTGTGTCTCCATCTCTTCAGTCATGATATCTGTCTTTTATTCTAGACTCCTTAACATGTTTGTAAGAAATACTTTAAAGTCTTTTGCACTTAATTCCAACATCTAGGCCATTTTAGGAGTATGTTTACAATGACTGATTTTTCTCTTTACAGTGGGTCATGTATTTCTCTTTCTTTGCATATGTCTAGTAATTTTTTATTGTATGGTAGATATTGTTACATTGTAGAGACCCTGGATTCTGTTGTCTTTGAATATCATTAAGTTTCGTTCTTGGCCGGGCACGGTGGCTCACGCCTGTAATCCCAGCACTTTGGGAGGCTGAGGCGGGTGGATCCCGAGGTCAGGAGATCGAGACCATCCTGGCTAACACAGTGAAACCCCGTCTCTACTAAAAATGCAAAAAATTAGCCGGGCGCGGTGGCGGGCGCCTGCAGTCCCAGCTACTTGGGAGGCTGAGGCAGGAGAATGGCGTGAACCCAGGAGGCGGAGCTTGCAGTGAGCTGAGATCATGCCAACTGCACTCCAGCCTGGGCGACAGAGCGAGACTCTGTCTCAAAAAAAAAAAAAAAATTTCGTTCTAGCAGTTGGTGAAATGTGAGCTTGTGGAGACCTGATTATTCTTTTTTTTAATGTTTGCTATCTTTCTGATTTGCACGTAGCCTTAGGGAAAATCCGTTAGCCCTAGCATATGGTCTTTACGCCGAGACCATGACCCTTTTGGTATTTCAGTGGAAAGCCTGAAATGTTTAAACCCAGACCTCCAGCTTAGCAAGTCTCAAACTCCAGATGGACTGCCCTGTAGTGGGCAGCAGCTGAAATACCTGCTCAGCTCCTCCAGCCTCTCAGCTGCTGTTTTCCTACTGGACTTCTTAGTAGGTTGCCCATGTATACTTCAGGGTTCAGCCAAGTGGTTGTGAGGAGTTTATATGTTCTCTTCTGTAGATCTCTCCTTTCTGAAATTTCTCCTCTCAATTTCCAGCAGCTCTGTGACAGTCCCAAACTCTATCCCCTGACTCCTCTGGAGAATAAGATGACATTTTACTGTACTTCAGTATTTGAGTTCTAGCCTCTCTGCACCAAAAGAAATGGAAAGTTCCCTCAAGAGGAAAAGTCATGTCAACTTGGATCATACCCAGTATGGTTTGTCAAGAATTGAACCCCCTGCCTACCTCTGCCTTTTTCTGGTTGTTCTTCAGTGGTCTTAAAAAGTTAATTTTTTCTAAGTAAATATTTTTTCAGAGTTTATAATTTTTATCTTTAATAAGAAGAGTTAGTCTGATATAAGCAACTCTGTCATTGTTGAACTTAAAACTTGTGGTTTATAGTTATCAATTAGATTGTGTATTAGTTATCTATTGCTGAGTGGCAGTCATTCTAAAAATGTAGCTGCTTAAAACAACAAACACTTGTTTTCCAGCACAGATAGTGGCTTTGCTGAATATTTCTGGTTCGGGGTCACTGGTGAAGTTCCAGTCAAGCTGTTGGCTGTGATTGTAGTCTGAAGACTCGACTGAGTCTGGAGGATTCACTTCCAAGATGGGTTACTTACGGGGCTGTTGGCTGGAGTCCCTGATTCCTCACCTTGTGTACCTTTCCAGAGGGTTGCTTGAGTGTCCCCATAACATGGTAGCTGGCTTTCTTTATAACAAGTGATTCAAGAGAAAAAGCAAAACCAAACCAGCAATGTCTTTTATGACCTCGTCTCAGAAGTCACGCACCATCTCTTCAGCCATACTCTGTGCATTAGAAATGGATCACTAAGTTTAACAATACACTCAAGGGGAGAGAAATTTGGTAGCACCTTTTGAATAGAAAGGTGTCAAAAAACCTGTGGACATAGTTTAACCAATTTTCCTTGTAAAACTGCACATTCCTTATAAATGTTGTCACATAAAAATAATTAGATCAAATGAAAGAAACAGAGGAACTGTCCAAATTATATCTTAAGAAATAGCCAGGCGTGGTGGCTCATGCCTGTAATCCCAGCACTTTGAGAGGCAGAGGTGGGCAGATCACCTGAGGTCAGGAGTTCCCGAACAGCCTGCCAACATGGTGAAACCCTGTCTCTACTGAAAATACAAAAATCAGCTGGATGTGGTGGTAGGGACCTGTAGTCCCAGCTACTTGGGAGGCTGAGGCAGGAGAATTGCTTGAACCTGTAAGGTGGAGGTTTCAGTGAGCCAAGATCGTGCCACTGCACTCCAGCCTGGGCAACAGAGCAAGACTCCATCTCAAAAATAAAAAAATAAAAAAGAAATAAAACTCCTTCAACCCCCAGTTTCCCTAGGTGTGTTGCCTTCAGGTGCATTAGCATCTACCCTGGGGAGAAATTTTACACTGTCAGGAATCCACAGAGGCATGTGCCATCTTCATTGTTTCCAGAGAGGAGAGTGGGGTACCCCTGTGTGGTCACTGGTCCCTGATGTCTTTCATTTTAGAGAGACTTTAATTTTATATTAAGTTGTCACGCTGTACATTGATGATTTGTGCCCCCTTTTCATATATAATTTTTTAATAAAAATCTGTTTAAAGTTTTTATGGGCTGGGCATAGTGGTTCACACTTGTAATCCCAGCACTTTGGGGGTTGAGGCAGGAAGACCTTTTGAGCCCAGAAATTTGAGACCAACCTGGTCAACATAGTGATACCCTGTCTCTACAAAAAATTTTGAAAAATTTAGCCGGGCATGGTGGCACGTGCTTGTAGTCCCAGCTACTTGGGAGGCTGAGGTGAGAGGACCACGTAAGCCTAGGAGGTCGAGGCCACAGTGAGCCATGATTGCATCATTATACTCCAGCTGGGTGGCAGAGTGAGACCCTGTCTCAAAAAAACAAAGTAAAGTTTTTATGATGTCAAATTTGTTCATCTTCCTTCATGACTCTTGAGTTTGGGATCTTGCCCAAGATAGTAAACCTGTTTTGTATTTCCTCTAAAAACTTGGTTTTAGGACAATAATTGGTCTTAAAATTTTTATGGTTTTCTCTTTTCTGTTTAGCTTTTTTTTTTTTTTTTGAGACAGAATCTCACTCTGTCACCCAGGCTGGCGTGCAGTAGCATGATCTCAGCTCACTGCAACCTCCACCTCCTGGGTTCAAGCAATTCTCCTGCCTCAGCCTCCCGAGTACGTGGGATTACAGGTGCCCACCACCATGCCTGGCTAATTTTTTTGTATTGTTTATGTAAAGACGGTGTTTCACTATGTTGGCCAGGCTGATCTCGGACTCCTGACCTCAGGTGATCCACCTGCCTCAGCTGCCCAAAGTACTGGGATTACAGGTGTGAGCCACTACAACCAGCCTTTCTGTTCAGCTTTTTGATCCATATGGAATTTATTTCTGTGAGTAGTGTGAAAGAGAGATCCCCCCAAATCAATATTTGGTGATTGCCACACGTGGCCCTCATCACATCCTAGATCCCCATATGGACACTGGGTCCGCCCTTACGTTTCCTTAGTCAGTTCCTTCATAAGCCCTAACAATACCACGCTTTGAATTATTACAGTTTAGGAGAGTTTTGGGGTTTTGTTTTTGTTTTTTTGGTAACTGATAGGGCAAATTTTCTCTTATGGTTCCTTTTCGAAAATTACTTGGCTATTCTTGCACATTTTCTCTTTCAGATGAACTTGAGAATCTGCTTGTCAAGTTCCATTAAAAAAAAAAAAATCCCTGTTGGGATTTTGATTGGGATTGCTTGGAAATTATAGATTAATTGGGGGAGAATGACATCTTTACAATATTGAGTCTTCCCACCCAGGAGCATGGTATGTTTTTATTTATTCAGGTCTTCTTTTACATCGTTTTTTAAAGTTTTATCACTTTCTCCATATCGATTTTACACATTTCTTATTAGATATATATCTAGATTTTTAAAAAGTTTATATTTCTAATTGGTCATTATTGAAACGGATATAGGAAAGCTATTGATTTTCGTATGTTGGGTTTTGTTTCTGGTCACCTTATTGATCTCTGTGGGTGCTGTTGTTTTTCCCTTGGATTCTCTTGGCTTTTCTGGAGAGATGTTAAATAATAGCTATCTGTAAATATAATGGTGGTTTTATCTCTTTAATATTAATAACTCTCTTTTTCTTGCCTTATTTGAATATGTAGCAGTTCCTGATGAATATTGAATAGTGGTGGTTTATAGGTTCTGTTTGATTTCTGACTTATACAGGAATACTTCTAATTTTATGCCATTTGTAAATGTCTTCCCTGTAGTTACCCTTTATCAAGTTGAGAAAATTCTATTATATTCCTAGATTTCTAAGAGATTTAATCAGGAATGGATGTTGAATATTTAAAAGTATCTATTGAGATTATTATATTGTTTTTCAACTTTATTGTTTAATCTGTGTAGTGTAATAAGTTACATTAATAGATTTCCTAAACTGGGCTAGGCACAGTGGCTCACGCCTGTAATCCCAGCACTTTGGGAGGTCAAAGTGGGTGGATCACCTGATGTCGGGAGCTTGAGACCGGCCTGGCCAAAATGTTGAAACCCTATTTGTACTAAAAATACAAAAATTAGCCAGGCATGGTGGCAGGCACCTGTAATCCCAGCTACTCGGGAGGCTGAGGCAGGAGAATCGCTTGAACCTGGGAGACAAAGGCTGCAGTGAGTCGAGATGACACCACTGCCCTCCAGCCCTGTAAGACTTTGCCTCAAAAAAAAAAAATTCCTAAATTGGAAACTTTTTCTTTCATTTTTGAAATAAGTTCCATTTGCTCATGAGTATTGTTCTTTTGATACCTCTGCATTCAACTGCTGATGTCTTCTTATGGTTTTACAACTTCATTTATAAAATGGATAGAATCACAGTTTCTGTGTTTTGTGATGTTTCTCTCTAACTCGTTTATCAGACTCAGGCCAGTCTCGTAGAAAGAGTTAGGAAACTTTCTTTTCCTGTGCTCTGAAATAGTTAATATATTGTGGATAGTGCCTGATTTCTGAAGTGTTGGTAGAGCTGATTAACTAGTCTGATTGGATATGGTGACTTTCAAAAGGACTAGACCTGTTCAGGTTTTCTGTTTCTTCTTGAGGAGATTTTTGTAATTAAATCTTCCTAGAAAATCATCAATTTTTCAAGATTTTCAAATATATGACATAAATTCAATATCATATGCTCGTAATTTAAAAGTAAATCCTCCATGTTTATAGTTATAATTGTTTCTAATCTTATTTGTGACATCTCCTTTTTCCCTTGATTGATGAAAAATTTCTATTTTTAATAAAATAGGTTTTTTCACCTCAGTGTCATACAATATACCCATGTAATAAATTTGCACATATACCCCCTGAATCTAAAGTAAAAGTTAAAATTATAAAAAATAGTGTAAGTAAAAATAAAAAAAAAACAGGCTTTTGCAGAGAACTAGGTTTTTTTTAATTGAGTTCCTTTATTTTCTACGTCATAAATTTCTGCTTTTACTTATTTATTAATTCCTTCAGCTTTTAAATTTGTTGTTGCTGTGTTCTAATTCCTTGAATGGAATGTGTATTTAGTTCTTTATTTTCAGGATTTTATGTGTTCTAATAAATAAATAAATAAATAATCATACATTCTCCTTCCATCACCTCTTACTAGTTTAATTATATGGTGCTTTTCTTGCTATATATTTCTGAATAATTGTACGTTTCAGCTTAGATTTTTCTCTTTAACCCAGGAGTTGTTTAGAAGAGATTTATAAAATTTTTCAACTGCGTAGATTTTCTGATGCTCCTTTTGTTGTTAATTTTTAAGTTTATTATATTGGGTTCACAGAATGTTCTGTATATTTTCTGCCTTTTGGAATTTCTGGAGAATATCTTTGTGTCCTAATACACGTTCAGTTTTTGTAAATATGCCAATGGGTGTTTGCATTAGTCCATTTTCACACTGCTGATAAAGACATACCCAAGACTGGGAACAAAAAGAGATTTAATTGAACTTATAGTTCCACATGGCTGGGGAGGCCTCAGAATCATGGTGGGAGGTGAAAGGCACTTCTTATCATGGCGGCGGCAAGAGAAAAATGAGGAGGAAGCAAAAGCAGAAACCCCTGATAAATCCATCAGATCTCATAAGACTTATTCACTATCATGAGAATAGCACAGGATATAATATAATATAGTAGCTTTTCCAGGCACATGGTACAAGCTGCCAGTGGATCTACTATTCTGGGGTCTGGAGGACAGTGGCCTTCTTCTCACAGCTCCACTAGGCAGTACCCCAGTAGGGACTCTTTGTGGGGGTTCTGACCCCACAATTCCCTTCTGCACTGCCCTAGCAGAGGTTCTTCATGAGGGCCCCACCCCTGCAGCAAAGTTCTGCCTGGGCATCCAGGTGTTTCCCTACAGCTTCTGAAATCTAGGTGGAGGTTCCCAAACCTCAGTTCTTGACTTCTGTGCACCTGCGGGCTCAACACACAAGTGGAAGTTGCCAAAGCTTGGGGCTCCCACCCTCTGAAGCCACAGCCCAAGCTGTATGTTGGCTCCTTTCAGCCACGACTGACGTGGCTAGGACACAGCGCACCAAGTCCTTAGGCTGCATACAGTACGAGGACCCTGGGCGTGGCCCATGAAACCACTTTTTCCTCCTGGGCCTCTGGGCCTCTGATGGGAGGGGCTACTGTGAAGGTCTCTGACATGGCCTGGAGACATTTTCCCGTGGTCTTGGGGATTAATGTTAGGTTCCTTGTTACTTATGCAGATTTCTGCAGCCGGCTTGAATTTCTCCTCAGAAAATGGGTTTTTCTTTTCTACTGCATCATCAGGCTGCAAATTTTCTGAACTTTTATGCTCTGCTTCCCTTTTAAAACAGAGTGCCTTTAACAGCATCCAAGTCACCTTTTAAATGCTTTGCTACTTAGAAATTTCTTCTGCCAGATACTCTAAATCATCTTTCTCAAGTTCAAAGTTCCACAGATCTCTGGGGCAGGGGCAAAACTCTGCCAGTCTCTTTGCTAAAACATAACAAGAGTCACCTTTGCTCCAGTTCCAATGAGTTCCTTATCTCCATCTGAGACCACCTGACCATGGACCTTACTGTTCATATCACTATCAGCATTTTTGTCAAAGCCATTCAACAAATCTCTAGGAGGTTCCAAACTTTCCCACATTTTCCTGTCTTCTTCTGAGCCCTCCAAACTGTTCCAGCCTCTGCCTGTTACCCAGTTCCAAAGCTGCTTCCACATTTTGGGGTATCTTTTCAGCAATGCCCACTCTATGGGCACCAATTTACTGTATTAGTCCATTTTCATGCTGCTGATGAAGACATTCCCGAGACTGGGAAGAAAAAGAGATTTAATTGGACTTACAGTTCCACATGGCTGGGAAGGCCTCAGAATCATGGTGGTAGGCGAAAGCCACTTCTTACATGGTGGTGGCAAGAGAAAAATGAGGAGGAAGCAAAAGGAGAAACCCGTGATAAACCTGTCAGATCTCATGAGACTTATTCTCTATCACAAAAATAGCACAGGAAAGACTGGCACCCATGATTCAATTACCTCCCCCTGAGTCCCTCCCACAACGTGGGAATTCTGGGAGATTCAATTCTAGTTGAGATTTGGGTGGGGACACAGCCAAACCATATCAGTGTTTGAAGAGTATTTTTATTCTATGCTCCTTGAGTAAAAAAAAATCTGTATCAGATTAGGGATTGCAACTGGTAGCCCATAAGCTGCCTTTGGCCTGCAGACATGTTTTGTTTGACTCACACAAGTGTATTTTTGAAAACTTGAGTAAACATTTACAAATCACAGTATTTTATGTAAAAATATGGATTTGGGGCTTTCTATGAAAGCTTAGAAGCTCTGGCTGTGCTGGGCCCTCATTCCTTAATGGCAACAGTCGGCTACGATTGCTCCTAACTCAAAGGGCAGTCTACCCGTCCCCGGGTGGCCTTCACAGACCTGGCTGCTTCAGCCATTTACCCTGCCTGCCTGATACCTTTATCTGCCTCTATCACCTGTGTGTTCTATCAAGTTCATTCAGAAGTTCTGGAGTCTTTCTTACTTTTTGTAAGAAAGATCTGTTTCTGATCTGTTTCTGAGAAGGAATGCTGGTTTCCATGATGATTATGGATGTGTCAGTTTCTTTCCGTTTTCGCTGTACACATTTTATAACTATTTACAAGGTACATTACAAGGTATAATGAATCTTCATCAATATAAAATCCTATCTCATTTTTGCCCTTTAATTGTACTTTGGCTGATATAACACCTATACTTTGATTGATAAAAGTAGCACATTTGCGAAATTATTTATCATCCTTCTTCTCATATATTCTTTATTTCTAATGTTGGTTTTATAAGCAGCATGTATCTGGATTTATATTTTAACACAATTGAAGAGTCTCTTTAAAGAAGGACTTTGTTATATTCATACATGTGCTGATTTCAGATATCTTTGGATTTATTTCTATTGTATTTGTTTTTATCTATTCATCCATCCATCCATCCATCCATCCATCTATCTGTCCGTCCATCTGTCTACCAATCTGTCTTTACCTTCCTTTTGCTGGTTAGATGTAGTTTCTTCTCTTTTCTTTCATTCTAATGGGTTGAAATTTTTACATTCTAAATCTGTTTTTCTGTTACTCTTTAAACACAGTTATTGGGATTTATGTTTCTCTACAGTGTTTAGTGCTAATCAGTACTTAACTCTTTCACCTGAGCAACATAAGAAACTTACCATAGCTCCACTCCTCTGCCATCTTCTGTCTGTCGTCACCTCCTTGAATTGGGATAATTCAAAAATTTAACTCCATATTATTTTTAACAAGTTTACATCATGCATCAACAATTGTGTGAGCTTAAGTATAAAGTCTAATTAATTTGTTTGGTCACTATTGTTTCTTTTTTATTACATCTTTGTATGTGATTTTTTTATTTTACTAGATTTTCTCATCTATTAAATTATTCATTCTCTTAAAAGATATTTTGAGTGCTTGCTATAGGTATGAATGGTTATATAGATAGTAAATTTTCTGAGTCCTTGAAGTCTAAAAATGTCATTATTTTCTCCCTACAAATTTGGCTAGGTTTTGACTTTAAGTTCAAGATAATTTTCACTCATAATTTAAAAGGTATTACCTCATGGTCTTTGGTATTCAGTGTTGCTGACAAGGGGCGTCTCTTTGTCTCAGGTGAATTTTTTTGCTCTGAAGTCTACTTTATCTGATATTAATATAGCTACTTCTACTTTCCTTTGATTAATGGTTGTACAGTATATGTTTTTCCATCCTTTTACTTTCAACTTGCCTATATTGTTATATTTGAATTGAGTCTCCTGTAGATAGCATATATTTGGGCCATTTTTTTAAATTTATTTTTTTTTTATAAAAATTTTTATTAATTTAAAGAGTACAATATAGTAGAAATTGCCTCTTTTTTCTTTTATTGATAAACAACATTTTACATATTTATGAGGTACATGTGAATGTTTTCTACATGCATGGAATGTAGAATGATCAAGTCAAGGCATTTGGGGTATCCATCATCTTGGGTATTTATCATGTCTATGTGTTGGTAACATTTCAAGTCCTCTCTTCTACACTGAAATATTTAACATATTGTTGCTAACTGTAGCCCCCCGGTCTGCTGTCAAACGTGGGCCATGTTTTTAGATTCACTTGCCAATCTCTTTTAGTTACTATATTTAGATGGTTAATATTTAATGTAATTATTGATACATTAGGGGTTAAGTCTGCCATTTTAACTTCTCTATTCTTTTTTCTCTGTATTTAGTTTCTCTGTTTTTTTTTTCCCTGCCTTCCTGTGGGTTACTTGAACACTTTTTAAGATCTCACTTGGTTTATAATGTTTTTGAGTATGTCTTCTTGTATAGCTTTTTTAGTGGCTACCTTTGGTATTACATTATGCACATGTAACTTCTCACAATCAATTTTATGGGTGTTGTCACTTTACCAGCGTGAGGTACAGAAATCTTACCTTCCTTTATATCCCATTATTCTCTCCCATTTATATTTGGAATATACATACATATTAAACATACATTCATTTAGAACCACATCAGACAGTGTTGTAATTTTTGCTTCAACCATCAAATGTAATTTAGAAAACTTGAAAGTAAACTTGGTGAATCTGTAGGTTTATATCTCTTGCCAAATTTGGAGAGCGTTTAGCCATTATTTCTTCGAGAACTTTTCCAGCCCCCACTACTTTTTTTCCTCCTCCTCCTCCTCCTCCTCCTCACTCCTCCTCCATTATTAGAGACAGGGTCTCGCTGTGTCACTCAGGCTGGAGTGCAGTGGGGCAGTCATAGCTCACTGTAACCTCAAACTGCTGGGCACAAGCAATCCTCCCGCCTTGGCCTCCCAAAGTGCTGGGATTACAGGTGTGAGCCACCACGCCTGGCCCTTTTTCCTCTCCTCCTGTCCACTCTAGTGACATGAAGTTTAGGTCTTTGTTATAGTCTCACAAGTCCCTAATGCTCTGTTCATATTTTTAACTTTTTTTCTTTATATTGTTCAGATTGGGTAATTATATATATATATATATATATATAATATATATAAATATATAAAAATATATATATATATATAATTTTCCAGTTCACTCTTTCTTCTGTCCTGTGGGTTCTATTATTGAGCCCATCACTGAGCTTTTTGATTATTGTATTTCCAGTTCTAATAATTCTACTTGGTTCCTCTTTATATCATGTATTTCTTTGCTGAGACTTTCAGTTTCTTTATTGAAACTTTCTATTTTTTCATTTGTTTTAGGCATATTTGTAATTGCTCACCTAGGTGTTTTTATCATGGCCTCTTTAAAATCTTTATTAATATACAACTAATATATCCTTAAAAATTAAAAATCGTTTTAAAAGGTAAACCTAAGAAGAGGAAGAAAATTAATAAAATGTCTGTCAGATGGTTCCAGCATCCCTGTTTCCTCCATGTTGGCATCGGTGATTGTCTGTCTTTATGCATTTGAGATCTTCCTATTCGTTCTTGGAATGACATGTGATATTCCTTTGAAACCTGTACATTTTCGCATTATGTTATGAGGCTATACCTGACTTCAGCCTTCTGTTTCAGCTGGCTTCTCTGGCCCTGTTGCTGCAGAGGACAAGGGGTACCATTTCATTATTGTCAGGGGTAGGTTGTCCAGGGCCCCCATTCAGCCTCTGCTGATACCCAAGCGTGGGAAGTCTCCTTATCAGTGCTGAGTAGGGGCAGGGGTTCCCACTCCCTGTGTGCCTCCCATGACCCCACAGTGCAGGTCCCCTCATTACTGTGAGCAGCAGTGAGGCTCCTGACTCTCCACCAGGCATCGTGACACAACTCCAGGGGAGGGAGGGGACACGTTGTTACTGCTGGGTGTGGTTGGAAGACCAGGCTCATGGCATGGTATCTGCTGGCACCATGCAAGTGGGCCCCTTTTGAGGTTGCTGGAGGTAAAAGCGCTGCTTCCTACCTGCTGTTTCCTGACATGCCCCAGCAGTGAGGTCGGGCACCTCATTTCGTCCTCACATGGGCGGAGGTCTAGGCTCCCCAGTCAGGCTGTGCTGCCGTAGGTGGGGCTGGTACCACGGTTCCTTGCTGTGGTGTTTGGCCTACTTATTGTGTATGGTTTTTTCCATTTGTTCTATTGGCCCTGTCTCGTCGGGTCCCTCTGGTCTTGTTCATGTTGCTTTTTAATTGGGTGCCCCTCTTTCTTGGGATGGGTTTTCCTCAAACATGGGCTGCTTCTTGGTCGTCCACCCCTGCGTGTGCTCACAGATCCCCATGTGGCTGTAGGTGGTTGTCTGGTCTGACGGCAGGGGCCTTTCTGTGATGTGGAGTGGAGGGAGCTGTTGCTTGATAGCATTTCTTCTGAGAGGGTGCGAGGCGGACTCCCCGCTCCCAGGCCATCGTCCTGGTGCTCTGGCCTTAGGACCCTGTCTCACTGCACCAGCCTCAAGGTGACTCTGCTGCTGTCCCCACTCAGCCTGGAGGCTGAGACCTGCCACCCTAGCTCCTTACTCCGAGGCCTGTTTGGGGCTCCTCCTGTCCTTGCACGCCCAGCCTGGCACCTTCCTCAGCTCTGGAATTGTTCCCCACTCAGAAGTCCTCGCGCCAGGACCCCGCCTCCTGCTGCTACCTGATGCCCTCCGCTTCCCGTCTTTCCTCAGTGCCTCAAGACAGCTCGTCTGTGCTGATCTTGTTTCCCAGGGCTGGTTCAGATTTGTTCGTTTTAAGTTTTATTCCTAGGGATCCAGGCCCTGGGGAGAGGTAGGCTGCGTGCTCTTCCTCCTGGGTCGGGTCTCTTGAGTCTTTTCACTGGGGTGCAGATGGTGACACCTCTTGCCGATTGCTGTTGGTTGCCAAGCACTTGTAGTCATCTTTGCATCCAGTTCTTAGTGTGCCTCTGTGCGCTGGACATGATCATGGCCGTTTCCCACCAGGGGAGACTAACAGAGAGATGAATTGCCACATCTGGGTTCACACAGCTGCCAAGAGGCAGCGCAGAGGCTTGAGCTCAGGCCTGTTGCCCTGAAGCCTGGATTCCACCTTTGCAATCGTAGCCTTCTGATGCTAGGACATAGCGGTGACCAGATGAGAACAGCTGCCACCAAGCCCAGCGGCCAGAAGCAGAAGGGGAAGCCTTCGCAGTGTATAACTGTCCAGTGGCCAGAAACAGAAGCAGAAGGGGAAGCCTTCGCAGTGTATAACTGTGTACTTCTTGACTGAGTTCTGATTCCTTCCAAGCATATTTTGGCCTTGCCTCTTCCTCCTGCCTAAAAAGGTATGATAATGGGAACAGCACAGGAGGGAGCGAGAGAGGGCAGCAGGCATTTCCTAGCCCCTCTTCTTATTCATCCTTGCTTTGCTCTCTTGCTCTGTTCACCTTTTTGTCTTTTTAATTTTGACCTGGCACATAGTTCTCCTTCTCTCTCTCTCTAATGCTCCTTCCCTCCCAGCCCATCTGCTTCAGGGTGGCATTGGTGGTGGGGGGCTCCAGACTTGGCTGCCTCCACTGCCATCAGCTCACCTCCAAGGTGAGTGCAGGCTGAGCTTCATGGCAAGCCCTCCCTGCTGGGGCCTGCAGAATTCTAAAGGCCCTGGCCAAGGACAGTGGCTCACACAAAATCCCTGCAGTTTGGGAGGCCAAGGCAGGAGGATCACTTGAGGCCAGGAGTTTGAAACCAGCCTCAACAACATACTGAGACCCTTGTCTACAAAAAATTTAAAAATTAGCCAGGCATGGTGGCTCATGCCTGTAATCCCAGCCACTCAGGAGGCTGAGGCAGGAAGATCTGTTAAGCGTAGATGTTTGAAGCTGCAGTGAGCCATGATTGTGGCACTGCACTCCAGCCTGGGCAACAGAGCAAGACTCAAACTCAAAAAAACAAACAAACAAAAAAGTGTGAAGGCCCCTCCCAGAAAGCAGGCTGAGGATGTGATCCCATCCACTGCACCAGGTCCTCCTGGCTTCGTGCCTCATGCGGCATCCTTTGAGAAAAGCTTGCTGGGGAGCCAGGTGTGCTGGCTTGGCCGGAGTGGAACCTGCTCTCTCAGGGAGGCTTGCAATATGCAGGGGAGGTGAGTGGAGCCCTCACCCCTTTAACTTTACCAGGCTTCTACCCTTTAGCAAGTTCCTCATGTGTGCTGATACTTAACCAGATTCAGACACTTTCCTAAGGCAGGAGGGGTGTCATGAGGGACACTGCATTATGGGACACTTTCCCTGCATTTTTTTTTTTTTTTGAGACGGAGTCTTGCTCTGTCGCCCAAGCTGGAGTGCAGTGGCGCGATCTCGGCTCACTACAGGCTCCGCCTCCCGGGTTCACGCCATTCTCCTGCCTCAGCCTCCCGAGTAGCTGGGACTACAGGCGCCAGCCACCACGCCCGGCTAATTTTTTGCCTGTTTAGTAGAGACGGGGTTTCACTGTGTTAGCCAGGATGGTCTCGATCTCCTGACCTCGTGATCCGCCCGCCTCGGCCGCCCAAAGTGCTGGGATTACAGGCATGAGCCCCCGCGCTCAGCCTCCCTGCTTTTCAGAAGCATCGCCAGTCCACAGGGCAGGATCCCTGAGGCTGGTCTGGAGTAGGCTGCATTTGGGGCCTGCAGCAAGGGCAGCTGGAGACCGCGGGGAGCCCTCCCACCTGACAAACAGAAAAGCTCCCCTGCTCAGGCCCCCGGATATAGGCGCATCTTTTCAGACCATGTTTGCCCTGTTTCTGGGAAGGAAAAGTAAACAGCAGCGACCAGATTCCTGTTGGTGTTTTTGCTCCATATTTTGATTGGGGAACTGAATCATGTTTTTCCTTTCATAAACACGAAAATGTTAAGTACATAACAGCTAAATTAATCCATGCCCATAAATCGGTTAATTATGTTAATTCTGAGTCACAGAATTCAGTCTCATTAGTGTTTCCATTAAGCAGTTTAGGCCTGTGAGCATTTTAAGAGAGCAGTTTAAGCTGTAGATTAATCTTCAAAGGTTCCCAGCGCATTTTCAACTGCAAGAGGATTTTAAATGCACTGAGGGGCTTGGGGGGATTTGGTGAATGTTAGGAGCTGCTGCTGTCAGGGAGCGGGTGTTCCCCACTTCCTCATCCCTCACCTCCCCCAACACATCCAAGGCCCCTGCCTGCTAGATCTGAGCATCGCCAGGCTAAGCAGGAGCCATAGGAAGGAGGAGATGGGCAAGAACTGGCATAGCCCCTTCTGCCCTGTGTCTCCCTGGTGGCCATGCCCTCCTCAGGCCGCCCTGCTGCAGACACCCGCAGAGAATGGGTGAGGCTGGCTCTCGAATGCTGTGGGCTGCATAGCTCTGGGTTCCTGAGATGGCTGCTGAGGGGCTTTCTTCCTGGGTGTACATAAGAAAGAAGCAGAGAGACAGGAAGAGAGCACGCTGAGTTGTAGAAACAAGCTCCTGGGTGGCCTTTGTTCATGGCGGCATGAACGTCTCCTTTTCGCCGTCCGTGTCCCCTTCAGAGGTCCGTTCAGGATATGGGTTTGCTTTCTTGGCACGTGCACCTCCTCTAGGGTTCCTTGCCGTACTTGCGTGTGGTGCAGATGTACGGGTGCTCCATCTGGCTCAGAAGCCTGCTGTCCTGTCCTGCATCCCAAGCTGCCGGCTCTCACTGGCTTCCTGTGAGTGCCTGGGCCATGCACTTCTGTTCTCCAGCCCTCATTCCCTAGCGGGGAGACCGTGAAAGGGTCAGCCTCGATGTCAAACCTCTAGACCATGGCTAAGGCTTTTCCAGGTTTTGTATTGTTCTTTGAAGAATCAACAGGACCCGATTATCAAAGAGAGACCTGTTTAAATATGTACAATCATTTTCGGTATTATTTAGGTTTGGCAAGGCCGGCAGATGAGGAGACCGCTGCCATGCATTGAAAAGGTGGTTTGTTCCAGTTCCCAAGAGGATGCGTCCCAGTACCATATGTGGGGCCACACAGAGAAGCAGCGGGGTCTGTCAGGAGGCAGGAGAGAGGGGAAGACATGGGCCAGAGGCCTTGTGGTGGTTTCTGTGGGAAGGAGTAGGTGAGGCAGAGAAGGCAAGTTCAGAATCAGCTAGGCTGAATAATTTCAGCAGACTCAGGGGAATAGGGGCTGTCCCTAGCTGCCTGACACCTGGCCTTGGGTGGTTAGGTTAAGGGAGTAGTGACCTGGTGTGTGAGAGCCCATGATGGAGGTGGCTGGGGTGTAGACTCTGGATTGGTTGGCTTGCATGTGAAAAGCACACTCCTGATGGGTAGTTTACTATCCCGAGACCCTGGGTAGCGCCTGAAGGAACAGTCTCCCCAGGGTCAGCAAGCCCCCGATGGGTAGTTTACTATCCCGAGACCCTGGGTAGCGCCTGAAGGAACAGTCTCCCCAGGGTCAGCAAGCCCCAGATGTCAAAGCATCAGATACTGAAAATACAAGAGGAAGGGGAGAAGATGGATGATACCAAAGTTATCCCAGACGCAGTACCAGGGCCAGGGCCTCAACTGAGCTTTTCATTAATCTTCTCAACTGCCTTGGCAGATAAATATTGTAGAAAACATGATTTAGAGAGGCTGAGACTATGGCCCAAGGTCATGCAGAGCCGACATTCCGCTCCAGGACTCTCTGACCCCAGCTGTCTTCCCCCTACCATGAGCTGCTCTGTATCTTGCCCGGGGCCATACCCTTGCCACACCACACTGCCAGCCTCCCACGCTGGTCACGGCCCTTCTCTTGGAGGTTGCTGGCTGAGAGAGCTGCGCACCTGTGTCCGTGACACAGCTGTGGAGATGGGACGCCAGACACATGGACCACAGACGGGGGAACCAGTCTCACGGGGCCCGACCTGGGACAGACCTCCTCTCCTGGAGCCAGGGCTGCATGCAGGACACGCCCATAAGGAGCGTCGCTGGCTGCAGCTGTGTTTCCACTCTAGAAGGAGGTGGAGTGGCTCCATCAGGGCATCAGGAACAGAACAGGAAGCAGGAAGAGATTTGGCTTGGTCATCCGCCGCGCGTCCCCACACACTTCATGTCACGGTGGCGAATGTAGGTCTGCCTTGACAACTCGGCAGACCACAGCTCCCTGGAGTTCCTAGAACAAGGCTGTCCCGTGGGGGCATAGTTAGCAATTTGAGAGCCGTGTCTGTTGTCTTAGGTGATAATGAGGGTTGACAGAAACCTTTTAGGATTGTAGCATTTCTAAGTAACTGTTGAAACCTTACTTGGCCCGGAATGGCTGCTCATAGAACAGAATGTGCTATAGTTTTACTGAAAAAAACAAAACAAAAACAAAACATAATTCTCTGTGGACTTACTAAAATAAACCCAGGGCTAATGAGCAAAATGTGTTGGGGAGGCCTATTTGTCACACTCAGGAAGCGACAGTCTAATTTTATTTGCTCCTGTTCATTGCTTCTGCATTGCCATTCGTTTGCTGAAGGCAAAATACATTACTTCTCAATAAACAAAAGTGGGCCCGGCGTGTCCCGCTCCCTGCCTTCCTCCAGCCGTTAACCCCCCAGGCAGGAGGGCTGACTTGTATTGATGTGCATGTGTGTGTGCGTGTGTGTGTGGGTGTGTGGGCGTGTGGGTGTGTTCTTCCCATTGCTCTTAGTGTTGAGCTTCCTAGAAAGTTTTCAGGGGAAATGCTGTGTCTCGTGCTGACTGGGGCCGGCTGCATGTTGATAGGTTCACCTTGCCTTATACAAACCTGCTATTTGGAAAGTCGAGATATAAATTAGAAGCAGGGGCCGGGTACGGTGGTTCATACCTGTAATCCCAGCACTTTGGGAGGCCGAGGTGGGCAGATCACTTGAGGTCAGGAGTTTGAGACCAGCCTGGCCAGCATGGCGAAGCCCCATCTCTACTAAAAATATAAAAATTAGCCAGGCGTGGTGGTGTGTGCCTGTAATCCCAGCTACTCCAGTGGCTGAGGCAGGAGAATCGCTCGAACCTGGGAGGCGAGGTTGCAGTGAGCTGAGATCGCGCCACTGCACTCCAGCCTGGGCGACAGAGGGAGACTCTGTCTGAAAAAAAAAATTAGAAGCAGGGGAAATGGAGGAAAGACAGGTCACTACAGAAAAAAAGTGGCTTTTTTTTTTTTTTTTTTAGCTTCACTAAGTGAGTTGTAAAATCATTCATTTCATCAAGTTCTCCCAGGGCATTTAAAATATTATTGGGTTTATGGGTTTAGGAGATTTTGTAGGAATGCACGTATTATTTAAAGCAAGGCAAACTGGTGTGATTCTTTCCTGGATGGAGCTTCTGTGGGCAGCTGCAATTGTCAGTGGGGGGATTGGTTCCCATAGCACCCCGAGTTCTTCCCTCAAACACAAAGGCACCAGGTTCTCCAAAGCAACCATCTTCCTTGCACTCAACACTCCTCCCGCCTCACACCCACAGACTCGTCCTTAGAGTGGACTGGGCAGGCGGGTTCATTGTGCCACGCTGTGCTCTGAACCCAGCATGCCCAAAAGCAGTCCGTTAGCAAGCTGACCATGGGGAGTTCATTGCCATCAATGCCATCAAAACAATTTGCCCAAATCAAATTTATACCTGACATTTTATAGTAAATGGGCCTTTCTTTTCTCATTAGAGAAATCATTACTGTTTTTCTTCTCCTTGGCATTTCCAGAGAGCCATTCACATTTAAAGCTCATGTTGGAACAGCAGGCTTCTACTGAAAATATTTACCTTTTCTTTGTTGGCAACTTGTCAGTGTTGGGGAAAATAGATGCTTCATTAAGATCTAAGCGCGTGATGCTTGCTTTCCCACACATCAGTCAGTCTTTTTCCAAGATGAAAAGCATGGTGAGAGGTGTTGGGAAATCATTCTGGTCATATGTTTTTATGTATTTTTGGATGTCTTCTGGCATCCCGTTCTTCTTGTTCAAAAATAGGCATTTCAACACCTATAACTTGTAGACAGAATCCTGGAATAGGATCAGCTTCACCATTAGAGCATCAGAATTGGTCTTGACCCCCTGGGTGGCCAGTGAGGTCTCCTGCCCTGGAGATCCATGGCTGAAAGTAAGGGCAAAAAGAACCCTGCTGCCATTTATCCAGCAGTTCCGGGGCCAGGGCCTCAACTTAGCTTTTCGTTAATCTTCTTAACTGCCCCGGTAGATAAATATTGTAAGAAACATGATTTAGAGAGGTTGAGATCATGGCCCAAGGTCATGTGGAAGCGAGATTACACCCCAGGACTCTCTGACCCCACTCTCTTCCCCTACCGTGAGCTGCTCTGTATCTTGCCAGGGGCCACGCCCTTGCCAGCCTCTTGCACTGGGCCTGGCCCTGGCCCTTCTCTTGGAGGTTCCTGGCTGAGAGAGCTGGACACTTGGGCCCAGCGTCCCTGACACAGCCATGGAGATGGGATGGCAGGCACATGGGCCACAGATTTGGGAAAGACCCCACTTCATGTCCACCCGACCCCTCCTCTCCACCCAGAAAGGACGAAATACAGTGAGCTGATGCCACAGCCCATGTGAGCTGGGCCTAGAGGTGGCTCTGCCCTGCCTATAAAAGGGGGAAAGGAACTTACAATAGATGCCAGCAAACCCAGAGAAGGTTGGCCCCTGTTACGACTCCTTTGATCTTCACAGGGAGGTGAGCTCTTGCTCTATTAAAATTAAGAACCTCTGTTTGTCAAGAGCTACCATAAACACAGTGAGAAGACCAGGCATACACTGGGAGAAGACTTTTATAACCTGCATTACCAACAAAGGATTAATTCTCAGTACAAGCAAAGTTAAACAATGTATCACTTAAGCATATATACAATTGTATTAAACTAGTAGTATTTAAAAAGCAATGGTCTGCGAGGTGGGCGGATCACCTGAAGTCAGGAGTTCAAGACCAGCCTGGCCAACGTGGTGAAACCCCGTTTCTACTAAAAAACACAAAAATTAGCCGTGTGTGGTGGCGGGCGCCTGTAATCCCAGCTACTTGGTTGCCTGAGGCAGGAGAATCACTTGAACCCGGGAGGTGGAGGTTGCAGTGAGCCGAAATGGTGCCACTGTCCTCCAACCTGGGCAACAGAGCGAGACGCCGTCTCAAAATAAATAAATAAATAAATAAATAAATAAAGGCAATGGCATGAATAATCCAAAAATTCTGATCATTTTCCTCTGAGAAGCTGGGGGTGACAGGGAGGACACAGAAGTAGAGGCCCCCAGTGGGTCACGTTCTTCTTCTTGCATTGGGCTGCAGGGTTCACGGGTATCCGTTTTTTTATTAGGCTTTATAACTAATGTGTATGTGACATACAATCTTTTGTGCTTATCAAGTCATGTGTTTTTAGAAAACAAAAAGAAAAACCAATCAGTTAATGTTACTACCTCCATTTTTTTTTCTCTTTTTTTTTTAATTATTATTATACTTTTTTAGGGTACATGTGCACAATGTGCTGGTTAGTTACATATGTATACATGTGCCATGTTGGTGTGCTGCACCCATTAACTTGTCATTTAGCATTAGGTATATCTCCTAACGCTATCCCTCCCCCCTCCCCCCACCCCACAACAGTCCCCAGAGTGTGATATTCCCCTTCCTGTGTCCATGTGATCTCATTGTTCAATTCCCATCTATGAGTGAGAACATGCGGTGTTTGGTTTTTTGTCCTTGTGATCGTTTACTGAGAATGACGTTTTCCAATTTCATCCATGTCCCTACAAAGGACATGAACTCATCATTTTTTATGGCTGCATAGTATTCCATGGCGTATATGTGCCACATTTTCTTAATCCAGTCTATCATTGTTGGACATTTGGGTTGGTTCCAAGTCTTTGCTATTGTGAATAGTGCCACAATAAACATACGTGTGCATGTGTCTTTATAGCACCATGATTTATAGTCCTTTGGGTATATACCCAGTAATGGGATGGCTGGGTCAAATGGTATTTCTAGTTCTAGATCCCTGAGGAATCGCCACACTGACTCCCACAATGGTTGAACTAGTTTACAGTCCCACCAACAGTGTAAAAGTGTTCCTATTTCTCCACATCCTCTCCAGCACCTGTTGTTTCCTGACTTTTTAATGATTGCCATTCTAACTGGTGTGAGATGGTATCTCATTGTGGTTTTGATTTGCATTTCTCTGATGGCCAGTGATGGTGAGCATTTTTTCATGTGTCTTTTGGCTGCATAAATGTCTTCTTTTGAGAAGTGTCTGTTCATATCCTTTGCCCACTTTTTGATGGGGTTGTTTGTTTTTTTCTTGTAAATTTGTTTGAGTTCATTGTAGATTCTGGATACTAGCCCTTTGTCAGATGAGTAGGTTGTGAAAATTTTCTCCTGTTTTGTAGGCTGCCTGTTCACTCTGATGGTAGTTTCTTTTGCTGTGCAGAAGCTCTTTAGTTTAATTAGATCCCATTTGTCAATTTTGGCTTTTGGTGCCATTGCTTTTGGTGTTTTAGACGTGAAGTCCTTGCCCATGCCTATGTCCTGAATGGTAATGCCTAGGTTTTCTTCTAGGGTTTTTATGGTTTTAGGTCTAACATTTAAGTCTTTAATCCATCTTGAATTAACTTTTGTTCAAGGTGTAAGGAAGGGATCCAGTTTCAGCTTTCTACATATGGCTAGCCAGTTTTCCCAGCACCATTTATTAAATAGGGAATCCTTTCCCCATTGCTTGTTTTTCTCAGGTTTGTCAAAGATCAGATAGTTGTAGATACGTGGTGTTATTTCTGAGGGCTCTGTTCTGTTCCATTGATCTATATCTCTGTTTTGGTACCAGTACCATGCTGTTTTGGTTACTGTAGCCTTGTAGTATAGTTTGAAGTCAGGTAGCGTGATGCCTCCAGCTTTGTTCTTTTGGCTTAGGATTGACTTGGCGATGCGGGCTCTTTTTTGGTTCCATATGAACTTTAAAGTAGTTTTTTCCGATTCTGTGAAGAAAGTCATTGGTAGCTTGATGGGGATGGCATTGAATCTACAAATTACCTTGGGCAGTATGGCCATTTTCACGATATTGAGACTACCTCCATTTTTACAGATGGGGAAACTGAGGCTTGGTGGGGTCAAACTAGCAGCAAACACACACGTTGAATGCTTACTGTGTGCCAGACCCTTTACACGGATCATCCGATATCATTTGTTTGACATCCCTCTACATATGATAACTGTCATCATTGCAGTGTGCAGAAGACTGAGGCTCAGCAAGACGGGAGAACTCCAGAGTCACTACCTGGTCACAGTTGATGGTGAAGGCAAGGTCTTCACCTGTGGCATGCCCCATGTCCCTCCTGCAGGCTCCAAGGCTCACTGTGAGTGACAGCTCCACTCTGTGGACCTCCCCTTGGGAGCAGGCGTCGAGGCTTCTAAGTCCAGTTGCCTTGTGCCATCTCAGTGCCTGGACACTGGTGGCTACCCTGGGCCGTCCTGCAGCCAGCTCGCTGAGGTAGGAAAGAGAGGAAGGGAAATAGGTGGAGCCAGAAGAGAAGATAGATAACACCGAAGTTACATTTATTCCTACTGCTCATAGTAGGCTTTCCAGCTATGAAGAGATGGCTCTTCCCGTGACTTCAGCCCCATCCTCCATCACTGCCCATGCCCACGTGGCTGACACTGCCGAATGTCTCTAGCACTGTTGTTGAACTTCTGATGTCTCCTATGCCTCAACCTTGCTATTGCCTTGGTGTAAATTTCTCTGACATTGATTTTGAATACAGTTCCAGGCTTTTGAAGCAGAAGTTTCCAGTTAAGCTTGGTGTCCCACCTAAGTGTTAAGGTCAACATGCTGAGCCCTAGAGTGGTCCTCCCTCTCCCACCACCAACTATCCTACCTGGCCTCCCAAGAACTGTCTGTGGTGACTTTTGTATTCTCTGTCTTGGTTCATGCCTGGGAAATTTCAGGGCATATATTAAGGGGAAAACCTTAGGGAAACCTGAACCTTCAAAACTGGGTAGAATGAATGGATGGAATGGAAGAATTTACTGCAGCGAAATCATCTTCAAATTCCTTTTAGGTTGGAAGCTTCTTACCCTGGCAAGTGAAGAAGTACATTTGGTTATATGTTTATAATCCATGTGCTACTGGGTGAAAGATGATAGGACAAGAACATTTGAAATGTATGTGTTAGGGATCTCTGCCCAGCAGTTTCCATCAAAAGAGCACACCCATGATTATCGTACAAATGGATGGGACAGCAGGATTCTACTCACGTAAAATGTTTGTCCCTGAGCGCCTAGGGAGGGTGTCACCTCCAGGGTCTCCTTCCTGTTGCTCTTCTGCATGAGTCCTGCACCACCTCTTTTAACCTCAGGGAAAACTTCACTATTTTGTTTTTTAAAGTCAGTCATATTTAAAGTTGCTGCTTTTGAGTATGCACTACGTGTTGATGTAGATTCTGGAATGTAGAACAAACAGGCGCAGACTAGTATGGGTAAGATGGGGAACCCCTACTTCAGAAGGTGAACCCCAGAAGGAAGCTGCCTGGGCCAGGGGTATGTGCATGATGGCAGGGAGCTGCAGCCACTAAGCCTTGGAAGAGTCTTTAATGGCACAGGGAGATGCCCTGTATAAAGCTCAGTGGGGGAAAAAAAGGATTTAGAAAGAAAGTATATGCTAGAGGCAAAGAAAAAGACTAGAAGAAAATAACCAGCCAGGTGCAGTGGTGTGCACCTGTGATCCTAGCTACTTGGGAGGCTGAGGTGGGATGATTGCTTGAGCCCAGGTGTTTGAGGCTGCAGTGAGCTATGATCTGTGTCACTGCATTCCAGCCTGGGTGACAGAGTGAGACCCCATCTGTAAAGCAAAAAAAGAAAAGAAAATAGCCAAAATATTATTGGTTATTTCTCTATTTCCCAAAGTTTGGGCAAGAGCATACACTATTCTTACAATCAGAAGAAGAGTCCTCTTTTCCATTACGTCTTAAATAGCTCTAAGATTTAGAATTCGTCTTGATGAAGGCATGGTCATCGCACACACAGAGCTGGGCCCCATGGGTGAGGGGCTCCCGGGGGCCTCTGAGTGGGGAGCTGTGGGTGTCAAGTGGCCATGAAGACAGTTGACCCAGGGTCGGGTGGCAAGATTCTCTGAGCCCCAGAGAAGTCGACTTTCTGTATCTACTAGAATCCAGGAAGAGTGTGTCCATGGCCGTCATTACCCCCTGCTTCCCCATTTCATGCCAGGTTTTTCTCAGATGCCTTCTCTGGGGGAGGCACTGTTGTTGGGGCAACTTTCTGGCTGCAGAGGGCACCCAGTAATAAAGGCAAATGCCAAGTATGGGGCAAGAAGGGAGGCCCCTGGCTGGGATGGCAGGCATTGGGAGAGGCTTATGGGAGCCCCTCACCCCTCTCTTTTTGGGGTGCTCTTGAGGAAGCTGGACTCTCCACCTCTAAAGACCCCTCCAGGGAACATAGATCCCAAACCCAAATGGAGATGAGCTGGCCAGCGAAGTCCAAGACCCCAGTCCCCTCCATTGCAACCTGGGGTGCAGGCTTCTGTCTTCCAGGTTGAAAGCTCATCATTTGGTTCATCATAAGTTATACGTCGGAGTGGAATTATAAAGGAGAGAGAAACAGATGTGAACTCTCAACAGCTGGGAGAGGTGGAAGGCCTCTGGAGTTCCATTATAGAAATTTGCCTTTTGGCCAGGAGTGGTGGCTCACGCCTGTAAGCCCAGCACTTTGGGAGGCTGGGGCAGGTGGATCACTTGAGGTCAGGAGTTCGAGAACAGCCTGGCCAACATGGCCAAACCCTGTCTCTATTAAAAATAAAAGTTAGCCAGGCATGGTGGTATGTGCCTGTAGTCCCAGCTACTCGGGAGGCTGAGGCAGGAGAATCACTTGAACCCAGGAGGCGGAGCTTGCAGTGAGCCGAGATTGCACCACTGCCCTCCAGCCTGGGTGACAGAGTGAGACTCTGTCTCAAAATAATGATAATAAATAATAATAATAATAATAATAGGTCTTGTTTTTTAAAATAAAAAACAGAAATATGCATTTTTAGATACCAGCAGGACATCATAGCACTGAGGAAGCTGAACCCTCTCTTTGGGACGTAGCTTGCTTTCTTTTGTTGCCCCGGCCTGAGTTCTTTCACATCAGCCAGCGTGGAGAAGAGGAGCCAGTTTTGCAGAATGACTGGGAACAGCCCCTGCTGGGGAGGGACTCTGTGATGCGGTGTCCTCGTCCGAGCCTCCTGGGCCCGGGTTCCCGTCGCTGTGTGCCCGGAGCCTGGGCGCCGACACCGAGCCTCCTCTGTGCTTTCAGGCATCCGCATGCTGGACGGCGATGTCACAGATGTGGTCGAGGCAAAGTCGCTGGGCATCAGACCCAACTACATCGACATTTACAGTGCCAGCTGGGGGCCGGACGACGATGGCAAGACGGTGGACGGGCCCGGCCGACTGGCTAAGCAGGCTTTCGAGTATGGCATTAAAAAGGTGTGAGTAACCAGGGCTACAGGGGAGCGCTCTGGGACAAGGGTGACAGTAAACATTTTAACAATTAAGTATCAGAGTGACACTGGCCACAGCCCTGAAACAAGACAGGGAAGACTCTGCTGTGACAGGTGCCAGGGCCAGTGTGGAGGAGTCACTCGGGGAGTCTGAGAAGTGGCTCTTGACCAGCGAGAGCAGAAGTGTTTTTGCCTCATTCCAGAACAGCTGTTCCAGTGACAGCCAGGTGGCCGCTGCTAGCACGCCCCTCTCTGCCTTGGAGTTTGCTTATCCCTGGCTGAAGGGGGTACACAGGTGGGTGACAGGGGTCCAAGGCAGCTCACCTGGCCTGTTACTTGGACTCTGCAGGGGCCTCGGCCCACCTGCCCTTAGAAACACCCAGCCGTGGAACTTTCTGCATTCATCACGGGGTATGTGCTCACCCAGGCCCCGCTGCAGCAGGAAGCAGTGGTCGGGGTGTCCCCCACCAGCGCACAGCCCAGCCCACTTTGAACTTCTCCAGGAGAACCTCACAAGGGGATAAGCAGGACAAAGATGCTTCTCTGCCGATGGGCCAAGGGGAGGCTGGCAGGCTCCTGCGAGGCCACCCGCCAGCCACTCTGTGGTCTTTGGTTCTGGATCCTTGTGTGTCAGGAAGGCTGAGGAAGGGGGAGGAGGTGGCTGCAGATGAGCCAGTTCTTACAAACAGGGTGGCAAGGCAGATTTCTGGGTGAGGACAGCTTCTTGGAGCAGGCAGACAGAGCTGTGGTCAGCGTCCAGGAGGCCCTGGGTGGCCGAACAGGCCCCAGCCCAACGTACAATGTGTGGTGAGTGACTGCTGTAGGGAGTGGGGACCGGGGCAGTTCCATCAGGAAGTCCAGGCTTCTCTGACTCCTCCTGTGGGGGATGGGAGAATGGGGAGGGGGTGGCAGGAGTCAAGCCCATTAAATTTATATCGTTTAAAATATTTTTAAAGTTCTCATCGTGTTATAACCCATGCATAGTGATTGCAGTGTGGCTAATAAAGAGCTAGTAAGTCAATCGGATAGTAGGAAGAGATTATACTGCAAACAGCCTTTCTCTGTCTCTGTCTGCCCACCCCCGAGTCCTGCCCCACAGAGGAGGAATCTGCTTTCAAACCGTGTTCATGATTTCCTTTCTCTAAGTAATATCATTTGATGGCTTTCCTGGGTGCGTTGAGTTTGGTCACCATCTGTTAATTTCCTCTTATCAGAATGAGCGTTTTTCTCTTGGGAGACCCCCAGCCCTGCTGCCCTGCTGAAACCCTGGAGTTTCCTCCGCTTCTTACCTTTCCCGGGCGTCAGGCCTACACTGCATCCTCTGCCTCCTGCCAGCTGCACCTGCCTGCACCTCCTCCGAAGGACTTGGTGTCACTCTGCAAGTGTGAGGCGGAAGCTTCCTCCTCTACTGCCCCCACCCCCCGACCACTCAGGTCTTGAATGCCTGAGAAACCAATAACCAAATGCAGGGTGTCTACCCGCCTGTCCCTCCGAGTTTAGTACTCACCCAGACACTAAATGTGAGAAGGAAAATTAAGGAAGAGGGGCAGTGTAGACACACACACGCACGCACACAGCATGGGATCTTGCGGGCATCCTTGGGACACTGGACAGCTTCCTTTATCTCCATTCCCCCAAGAAAACACCAAGGCAGCTTCGATCAGGCTGCTGAGCACCCAAGCCCGGCCCAAGGCTGGGCTGAGTGAGTGCTGGCAGACTCAGGTATGACCAAGTCAGCTGCTGCCCACCAAGAACTACCGAATACATAAATCACCCTTCCATTACTTAGCTCCCAGCTCCAACCCACTAGATCGCTTGGATCTCAGTCTTGATGACAAGCGAGACATCCTAAAAATCAAGCTGTATTTAAGCTTCGGAGAGGGTGGGTAAGCTGGAGGGCGGGTTTCCTACATAGAACATATTGCTTTGGATGGTGTTCCTGCTGAGCGTCTGTCATTTCTACGGGATGATTTCCAAAGATTGAGCTCCTAGGATGAGGCACCCTCCGTCCAGGAGGGGTCCTGGTTGTTTGGCAGTGATCGTTCGGGCTCTCTGGTTCACTGAGCCTATGGGAGGCTTGGGGAGGTTGGAGCTGTAGAGAGGGATCTTTGCATTCTGAATTCTGAGCAGTGTTGGTTTCATCCAGCTGTCAGGGGAGTGGGGAAGTTGCAGAAGGGACCACGTGGTTTCCCCTCATTCTTGTCACAGTTTTGTGAAATACTGAGGTCATTTGATTTTTTTTTCGTCATTTGGAAGTAAAATATGTCATACAGAGAACCTTAAATCGCAACTGTCTTGATCTGTCACTGAAAATCCTCCTAGAAATTTGATGATCTCAAACCAAACCACATTCCCCCATCTGTTTTTCCTCCTTGTGGCCCTGTTTGTCACCTACAGTCTTCTTCTGTGAAATCTGACTTTATCTTTGGTAGATGATGTGGTCCGGCGGTGAGAGACTGTGGAAGCTGTAACTTGGCACAAAGATCTGTTTAACGTTGGTCCTTAGGAAGCCTGGCTCCTCTCACACCTGGTTATTCAGAAGGGACGATTAGACATTGCTGTGGCTAAAGACACTGGCCGCGTCCAGGTGGCCACTGTTTGCTGGCCCTGAGTCGCTTCTGAGCTCATGAAATGAACTCTCCCTCCCCAGGGAAGACACCGAAATACGATTTGATTGGGTTGAAGTTGTGAGTTTACTGAAAAGAAGTGCAAGTTCGTGGCTAGGGTTGAAATGTCCCCTACAGCTTCTGTCCCATGGCTTCCATGAAGCCACTGGAAGATCTGGGAAATGAAAATAAAGTCGTCAGTGACAGTTAAAACATCTCTACACTCCTCAGACCTGGCTGTTTCCTTGCCTCATTTCCATGTCTCCTTCCCAGAAACCGTTTTAAGGAGGGGAAAGGTTGTTGGTACCTTGATGCCTATGAGGATGGGTTGGTCTCATAGTAAATGCATGGTGCATGCTGTGAATGCAAACCTTGAGCATTTCAGGCTCTTGGTATCCAAAGTGGGGTTCAGAGCCAGCAGCACTGGCATCCCCTGGGAGCTCATTAGGGATGCCCACTCTCAGGCCCACCCTGGACTTTGGGGCAAGTCTGCATGGTAACAGGTTCCCAGGTGACTCCAGGGTGTGCACATTCAAGTTTGGGGAGCGCTGTTTTTGGCCATTCTCTGCTCCTGGAGCAGTAAGGTTGCATGCTCCACCTTGCAAAAGGACAACATTTTATGAGTCATCTCAAGTGGGGTGGGGAGTTACGAGTGGCAGTGTCTAGGACTAATTCTCACCTGGAATAAGGACAGGCTCTGATGGGTTAAATACCTTTTGATTTGCATTGTAGTTGCTTTAAACCGGCTTCAGCTGAATCTCTTCCTGCAGGTAATCACATGCACACACACACCACCTTCCTGAGCTCTTTGTGCCTTTCTCTCAGAAGGTTAGCTTTTCTGGGAGGGACCTTTCTGTTGAGCTCTTGTCCACCCCGACAGGTTCACCTTGCAGATGCAGAAAGCAGAGTGGACGCGGCAGCCTTAAGCAGCGGGGCTGCGTGAGCTCCAAGAACGTTCCTGTGGGCTTTCTTGGGAGCCTCAAGTTGGAGCTGGAGTCTCCTTGGTTTACAAACCCCCGTGGTGTGAGCGTACAGAGCAGGCGGGTCCACTCATTGTGCTCTCAAAAGTGAGTGTGACATGTTTGGTCAGCAGCAGGCTTCAGTTTGGCTCTACGGGGATTGCAGAATTGGTGTGCAAGTTATCTTTAAATTGGCCGATTGTTGAGCATAAGTATAAATTTCCTCTGTTTGTTTGGGAAGGACGGTCCTTAGTAAGGACGTGGTGGCCAGCCAGTGGCTCCAGTTTCCCGTGGAGGTGGACATTGGCCCTTCTCTCGGGCCAGCTGTGCACCACCAGCCCATCCAGCCATCTGGACTATATCCGTCAGTTCAGTCTTCCACTCGCTAATCTTTAGCTGGTATTTGTGGCTGGAATGATTCTCAGTGTGGTCAGAAATCATCCATCCTGTGGGTATGGGATAGAGCGGAGCTTCAGGAATCCGCCCTGACTGGCTGCTGTCTTTCAAAGACTTGCTTTCATGTGTACGTTCTTAACAATGAACACCGGTGCACAGCTGGGCATGGCGGCACACTTCTGTAGGCACAGCTACTCTGAAGGCTAAGGCAGGAGGATCACCTGAGCCCGGGAGTTCCAGACCAGCCTGGGTAACGTAGCAAGACCCCTGTCTCAAAAAAAAAAAAAAAAAAAAAAAAAAAAAACGGAAAGAAAACCTACACACAAATGAGGCCCTGGCCTTGGCTAGTGATGTAAATCAGACCACCCTGATACTTACCCATTGCAGAGACCACAGGGAGTTCTGACAGGACACCCGCAAGCTGCTACCAGCTTCCTGGACGTAACCCTTTCCACCTATTCTGTCTTCACCCAGAGTTCATGGTCCTATCCCTCTTTGCAAATTTAGCTCGCTCTGCAAGAAGGGTACCTCTTCAAGTGTGTTTTCCAGAAAAATCATTCTTTTCCCCACCAGACCAGCTCTTTCAACCCAGAAAAATTAAAGTTGTAAATTCTGCCATCATCTGTAATCTCAGTGTCATTTGCAGCACTGCTAGCTCTCTTTGATCCTAGGCCATTGCGATGGAAATGACAGGCATGGCTCTGGAATAGAGCAGCTTGTGTTGGGACCCTTGATTTTCCTGTGAAGAACAGAGGAGTCTTTCTGGCCCCTTTCCCTCGTATGATCCTGTGATTCTGCAATTTTAAGGCTGCTGCCACAGGCAAAGGCACACCATTAAAATCCAAACAGAGCCCCCAAAACCATGCTCTCAGCAGCATCCAGATGGTCTGAATGCAACCTTCTTATCCCTTTGAAGGAACATTTGGGAGATGGGACTCTAGGTTCAGGGGGAGACCCACCCTACGAGGTTCTGCTGCGGGGCTAAGCCTTGTTCCTCTTGTCCCTCCAGGGCCGGCAGGGCCTGGGCTCCATTTTCGTCTGGGCATCTGGGAATGGCGGGAGAGAGGGGGACTACTGCTCGTGCGATGGCTACACCAACAGCATCTACACCATCTCCGTCAGCAGCGCCACCGAGAATGGCTACAAGCCCTGGTACCTGGAAGAGTGTGCCTCCACCCTGGCCACCACCTACAGCAGTGGGGCCTTTTATGAGCGAAAAATCGTAAGTTCTCTTGGCAAGTTGGAGTGCTTACAGTGAGTGCCTCAGCCCTCTGGGAATGAGCTTCTTCTCCCTTTCTCAGAAAGATGGGTTAGATTGAGGCCAGATTGTTCCGGATCCCAGGGTCCCAGCCTCACCCATCGGCGAACAATTTGAGCCTCGAGGTAAACCCCAGTCCCTTGGCAGCCTTCCTCGGACACTGGCTTTCTAATCTTTGCACAGAAATAGCAGTTAAACCCCTCTCTGGCTTTAGAGATCTAAAAATATTATTTAAGAACGAGGTTCCTTCTCATGATGTCTTGTTTTAACTCTGAAATTCTGTGGTCACATGTCTTGGAATCCAATGAACCCATCCAGTTCCAGCGTGTACAACAGAGTAAGAGAAAGACTTGGTTTTATACTGAGACATTCTAGAAATCCAGGAGTTCTTCTAGGCATTCTGTTGCTACAGAAGCACTTTTTCTGGACACTTTAAGTCGAGCAGTGGTTTCTGTCTGTTCCGCTTACTTAAGTGAACATAAGCATGATTTGTCTTTTAAAAGGTAACTGTTTTAGTACTCAGGTAGAATTTGTGCTTTTCCTTCCCTACATACTTTCCTACTTAAAAAAAAAAAAAAAAGAGGAAGGGAGGGTTTCCAGTTCAAATTAATGCAGAATTGAAGTGCAAAGTCATTACGTTGACTTGTAGACATTTTAAAAATGAGACTGTGGAGCTGGCCAGACATGGTTAAATTTTAAAGCTCACTAGCATCTTTTCATTTCTGCGGCTGCTCAGCCACATCTTTAGAAGTTATTTGCAAATTTATTTTTACACTTTTCTGCGGGAGCATACAGGCTTCCTGTTCTCAGCTTTGCTCCGCACCAGTGAAAGGTCAGCTGCCATCGTTCTGTCGCCAGCCTGGTAGCGGCTCAGGCTGGTTAACTAAGGTATTAATTTGTTATTTTCCTTTTCTGCCGGAGTACACACCCCTGGGACGGGCAGCTGAGATGCTGAATGGTGTCCTGTTTATGTAGAAATCCAGCTCATTTGAGCATGGATCTGCTAGGGTCTTATTAGACAGACAGTTGGCCAAAACCCAACATAGTCTTGCTGGCCGAATGGATGCAAGTTCGAATTTGCTAAGTTATGGGACAGTTTATAACATGGACTGCGTGCAGGCAGGATGGTGTCTCTCAACCCTGGAAGCAGGACTTGCAGCTTTATTTGCATTACGAATCACGTCAGCATGTGATCCGTATGCCATGCATGTGTGCGTGCCTTTGCTATAAAATGCTTTTTCTTTCTTTTTTTAAAATTCTCTTCCCTGAGCAATAATATGTGGGTAAGAAGGGTATAGTTTGGAGAACGGTAAAAGAGAAAATATACTTTGTCTTGGTCACTGCCCGGGAAGTCTGCTCTGACAGTAGGAGGGGTGTTATTTTCAGCTCTACTAGAGCCCAGCTTTTGTTCTGAGTCCTCTTAGATATCCTCCAGGGAGACGAGTGCTGCTCAGGACAGTTGACATATCACAGTCCCAGCATTCAGGCAGGCCTGTGATGGCAATCACAACCCTGTCCACCTGCATTCTCTGTCCCTCTGAGTCTGAGGAATGTGAGCAGGTGTCCACCTGGAGCGAGGGATGTCCCGTGGTGAGACATGACTCTTTATAGAGGAGTAAAACCTAAAGAAAGCATCTCTCACCAGAACAAGAGGGTATGTTCGTTCACTGAACACGAGCTGTGTCCCAGGCGTGGCACTAGGACTCAGGAGGGGCTGTCCACCTTGATTCAGCCATCCCTCCCAGGGTAGGCCCCTCTGCTCGCTCCCCAGGACCCCCTTCTCTGAAGCTGGAGAACCAGCTGTGAGCCTCACATGCTCTTGGGAGCGTGGCCTCCTGCCCAGCCACCCCTAGTTTCTCCTCCTGGCCACCATTTACCAAGCCCAAGTACGTTCAGGTGCCTGGCTGTGATCTGCTGAGAACCCCTGAAATCTATATCATGGTGTCCATTTGCATATGAAGATGCTGGAGTCAGAGAGGGAGCATTTTTGTCCCTTTTCCCATGCCCTCAGCTGCCCTCCCCATGTTGAGATACCCCAGCCCCACTGAAACGAACAAGGAGGGAACTGGTCTCTGTTGGCCTTCCCGTCACATCTTCCTGTGTGTGACACAGGCCAGACCCCCACCTTCCCTAGACAGTTGGCCCAGCTAAAACGTGTGCAAGGAAGGTGCTGAGTTCGGAAGAGGATCTGGATTGCTCTCACTGTGAAATTGATTCTCAAAGGTTAGGCAAATCGGCTACTGGAGCCCTGTGGTGGGTAGGTGGGTGTGACTTTCCTATTCCTGCCATAACAAATTATCACAAACTTAGCAGCTTAAAACAGCACAAATTGATATCTCATGGTCCTGTAGGCCAGAAGTCCAGGAGCCTCAGCCGAGTCTCTGCTTTGAGTCTCACAAGGCCAAGACCAAGGTGCTGGCAGGGCCGTGGTTCCTTCCGGAGGCTCCCGGGAGAATCTGTTTCCTTGCCCACTCGGGCTGTTGGCAAAACTCAGGTCCCTGTGGTTCTGGGACTGAGTTTCCCACTTCCTTGTGGGCTGTCAGCTGGGGCCCGTTCTCAGCCTCTGGAGGCCACCCACATTCATTGGCTTACTCCTCAGCTCCCTCTTCAATGCCAGCAGCGGTGGGTCCAGTCCTTCTAATGCTTCCTCTCTCCAACAGCCTTGCTGCCTTCCTCTTCCAAGGTGGAGGGCTGTGTGGTGGCACCAGGTCTACTCAGATAATCCAGGATAATCTCCCTGCTTTAAGGTCGGCTGGCTACCAACCTTAACTCCATCTGCAAAGCTCATCGGAATAACGCCAGGGGACAAAGATGATGGGGGCCACAAGCCCACCTAGCACACCTGAACCCACACAGGCTGAACCCCCAGCACCCGCTTTCCGTTTGAGTCCAAAGGGAGATACACATCAGCCTGAGTGGTAGTGAGGTCCAGAATCCATCCCACACCCAGCCTGGGCCAGTGCCTCCGAGGAGGGCAGGCAGAGCCCCCAGCTAGCGGTACCTGCCTTGTTGCCCTGTGCAGCAGGCCTTGGGAGGTCAAGAACATGCCAGGTTGATCTGCTTCTTCAGGAGGATGTCCTGGTGGAGAACCCAGCTTATGACCTACTGGCTAAAGGCAGAAACTCTCTCTGAGCCACGTGGGTACCTCTAGCTGCTCTGAAGTCAGGGGGTGACTTACGGGTAGCTGGTGTGGACTCTGATGGTTTTGCCGTGGGTACTCTCGGCTGTTGGTGACAGGCCACAAAGTCCAGCAGACCCGGGGAGGAGGGCTTGTGGGGTGCGTCTTGGTTTCTTGTTGTTTTACCGTTTTTTCCACATGCGCTTCCGCAGTAGGGAGGGAACCAGCTGATCTATTATTATCAAAGCGTACGGTCTGTACTCCCGGCTGGCCTTCTTGCCCCTGCCTGTCTCCTACAGAGTGATTTAGCAGGGAGCAGCAGTTGTTGTGGAAACCTGTGGTTGCCGAGATGCATTTGCCTAACACCTTATTTGTTCCCGAGACCCAGGACCCAGGGCCACGCTTGCCGGTTAGTGGCAGCTGAAGCAGCCCAGCCTTCTCCAGAGAGTGAGTTAGCCTGTCTGCCGTCACCGCCTCACTGTGCTTCTCTCTCCCCCAGGTCACCACGGATCTGCGTCAGCGCTGTACCGATGGCCACACTGGGACCTCAGTCTCTGCCCCCATGGTGGCGGGCATCATCGCCTTGGCTCTAGAAGCAAAGTAAGTTCCCACTTACCTTTTTCTAAAAAAAAAAATGTTTACATTGTGGCAAAATACACATGACACTGGCCATTTTCACCCTATTGAAGTGGACAGCTCAGCGGCATTAAGCACATTCAGTGAGTCGTGCACCTGCACCACCATCCCTCTCCCAGAGCTTCGTCTTCTTCCCAGGCTGGAACCCTCTGCCCATTAAACAGCAGCTGCCCAGGTTAGTCAGCTCAGGCTGCCGTAACAGAGTCCCACGGACTGGGCAGCTCAAACAACAGAAATTTAGTTTCTCAAAGTTCTGGAGCCTGGAATTCCTGGATCAAGGTGTCAGCAGGGTTGGTGTCTTCTTGGCTTGCAGAAAGCTGACTTCTCCCCTTCTGCTGTGTCCTCTTTTTATAAGGACACTGGTCATATTGGATTAGGGCCCACCCTAATAATCTCATTTTATGTTAATTACCTTTTTAAAGGCCTTATCTCCAAATATCATATTCTGAGGTACTGGGGCCTAAGACTTCGATGAATACATTTTGGAGGGGACATAGTTCAGCCTATAACACTCCCCATTGACCCCCCGCCCTAGCCTCTGGCAACCACCATTCTACTTTCTGTCTCTATGAATTTCATTACTTTAGGTGCCTCATGTAAGTGGAATCACACAGGATTTGTCCTTTTGTGCCTGGCTTATTTCACTTCACATAATGTCTTTAAGGTTCACCCGTTTGTAGAACGTATCAAAATTTCCTTCCTTTTTTTAGGCCATCCCGATGGGCGTGAAGTGGTTTCTTCCTTTCTTAAAGCCCAAGTCTCCTGCCCTTTGTAGGACACGGGGGCTGGCTGGGCCAGAGTCCAAGGCCTGCCTCTGATTCTGCACCTCACACCAAATCCACACTTTAGGTTGCGCTGGCTTCCTTTTAGGAACTTTCATTTATAAATTAACAGTCAAGAAAAACTCTTGAGTTGTGTATGTGTTGTTGGTTCAGAAAGAAAAGCAAGTTAACCGCACATGGAGTCATAGAGTCAAATCCGAATTGTACTTTAGTCACCAAAACTGGCAGAGAACAAACCAGCCCTCTGCAGTAGTCATCTGCTGTAGATGAGTTTTCAAATAACTCAAAAAGAATGGTTGGGATGCCTCAATGCTTGTAATTACGTATGTTTGCATGTGGATTTGCACAAGACAAACTGAGCGTAACACTCAAATGCTACCAATGTAACAAAGGAACAGTTTGATATTTTTAATTTCCAGGCCAAAATGTTAGCTTCTGTGTCCTGAGGCTCTTTTTAAAAATTCTTCATAATGAGTTGCTTGTGTGGAAACTCACATTCGCATACTTTACCCTTCCTTGCGCTGTATTTTCCTCCATTCCTTATTGGAAACATGCAAAGAGCTAAATGGAAAACAAACCCTGCTCCGGGGCGCGTTGTCCCCGTAAACTTGGTCAGTGGGCACGTGAAAGCTCAGACGGTCATCTTCCTCATCATTTTAGCTCCTCCTCAGACACATACAGGGGACGGATCAGGCAAACGTCATTTGGAACAATGTCAGTCTAGAGCACTCGACACTTATAGGATTGGTCAAGGAAGGAACGGTTGATGTCTGGGAATTTGAAAACCTGTGTTGAGCAGACCTGCAGCCTGGGATAGCTCTCGCCTGTGCAGGTTGGCCCCAGGCCGCCTTCTCTCTCTGTTCACTACTGCTGTGGAAGGAACTGGGGCAAAGCCAGATGGTTCTGGGTGGAGATGCTCCCTGAGAGTCTGGGGAGGGCCCCCAGACAGCGTGGGGCCAGAATGAAGGAAGACCCATATGTGTTGGAATTCTCTAAAGGGAGTCCCATGGTTTTGGGACAGTCTTGGTACTTTTCAAACATCCGTTCTTCATCAAAAAACATTTTCAACATCCTCTCTTAGACATATTTTCCATGCGGTTATATTTGTGATTTTATTGCTAGAGTCAAAAATAAAATAGATTTTTTCATAAGAAAATGGTTCCTAACTTTCTCACTGCCTGGGCCCATTCTGTCCTCCACTCCAAAGGTCATCCCGGCACCTAAATTCAAGATTTCCAGGAGGGCTGGCTATAGCCGTCTTCGAGTACGCCCTGCTGACACACAGCAGTAACTTGCCAGGTTGCACGGGCAGCATGGGGTATGGCCATGTCAGCACTTGTCTAAACTCCAAAGCCTGCACCTGTGACCTCTCTACCAGGGTGCACGGCCATGGGCTACTCGAGGCCTCAGAATCTCCCCTAACAGTGAGGTTGGCGTGTGGGCCGCAGGAAGGCCAGTGGATGCAGGAGGAGAACAGGTGTGCCTGGCAGGGAAAGGCCTGGAGACTGAGCCACTGGACACGGACGGGGAGAGACGGTGAGGAAGCCAGTGACCAGCCAGGAGCAGCAAGAACACATTGGAGAAGTCAGGGGAGGCCAGGGCTGGAGCCTGGAGAGTGTGAGCCCAGGGAAGGAGTATACCCAAGACTTAACGCCATGGGTGAGCTTCTCGTAGGAAAACAGGCAAAGAGGGGGCCGAGGGTGGGAGTGTGCGGAGCAGCCGCCATACGAAACAGTATAGCGCGTCCTTGAAAAAATTAAACAGACTCCCCAGACGATCAGCAATCCCACTTGTGGGTGATATCCAGGATTGAAAGCAGGGACTCGGGTAGATACCGGCCCAGCCATGTTCACGGCAGCATGGTTCACAACAGCTGAACGGCGGGAGCGACCCGAGTGTCCGTGATGGACAAAGAGATCAGCGAAGTGTGCTCTGTACACACGTGGAACATTCAGCCTTGAAAGGAAGGAGATTCGGGTACAGATTATGATGAGGTCCCTCAAGGACGTTGTGCTAAGGGAAATAAGACAGATCCTGTGTGGTTCCACTTACACGGAGACCTGGGGCCATCAAACTCATAGAGACGGAAAGTAGCATGGTGGCTGCCAGGGGCTGCAGAAGGAGTGATGGGGGCTGAGTGTCCCGTAGGACAGAGTTTCAGTCTGGGGGTGGTGAAAAGTTCTGGAGGTGGGTGTGGCGGTACCAGAGCAATGTGAATGTCCTTAATGCTACTGAGCTGTACCTTTACAAATGGTTGAAATGGGAAAGTTTGTGTTCCGTACGTCTTCGCACACCCACACACAGAGTGGGCCACTGGAGAGACGCCTGTGACATCCCAGCAGGCGCCACTGGGGAGGGCGGGGCCGCTGGGTACTTCAGCTCTCTCTCTTCTGCGTCCCCAGGCCCCCTCAGCTGCAGCAGCTCCCCCGATTTTACTTACTCCATGTTCCTAGGGTCACATTCCCTGAGGCAGCACCTGTGGCGTGGCGTGCGTTCCTGGTAAACGTGCACCGAGAGCGCGGCGTGCGTTCCTGGTAAACGTGCACCGAGACAAGCCTGGGGCGTGTGCTTCTGGTCACCTGCATCCCAACGAGCCCTGGGAAGATGGTCTGGAAGGAAAGAGTATGTGTTTGTGATATTAGGGAGTGAGAGTCTTGGACTCCAGAGATGTTCGTTTATTCTTGGTTAATTTTCTGATTGAATAGAAAGTCCTAGGTCAGCATCAATTTAACCGACTAAAAAAGGAATAAAAGATCTATAAATATTTATCTGTCAAATGGCGGCCGGAACCACGAGCCCATACATCTTTCTTTTCACTCAGCTGTTTGATAGGGCAAAAATATATTCCTTTCATTACTGATTCACATGTAGCTGTTATCTTTACCATGCTTTAAAGCAGCCTTGCGGAAAGCTTCTATGTTCAAATATCCAGGTTGCATAGCATTTAATACTGATTAGAAGAAAGGAACAATGCTCTTATTTTATACTATTCTCTGTGTACAGATAGTATGAAAAATACTATATTTCATCGAATCCAAGATGCCATAAAGTTGTAAGATGCACCTTTTTATGTACCACAGAAACCAGAAGTGCTGCCATTATACAATACATCCATATCTCTTAGAATTTTTGTAACTATTGAAGAGTTCTTTTAGGCTGAGAGTTATTTAGACCTGGAAATGACACGGTGAATAGACAGGACCAAGTTCAGCACCTCCAGGCAATGTAACCTGTTCCTGGTTGCTGTGGGCAGAGGGGCTTATAAGAGGTAGCAGATCATAAGATGGATCTGGATTTCAGAGGTGTTAAAAAAAAAAAAAAAAGGTGGGCCAGGTGTGGTGGCTCACACCTGTAATCCTGACACTTTGGGAAGCCAATGCAGGAGGATTGCTTGAACCCAGGAATTCAAGACCAGCCCGGGCAATATAGCAAGACCTCGTCTCCACAAAAAATGTAAAAATTAGCCGGGTGTGGTGGTGCACACCTGCAGTCTTAGCCACTTGGGAGGCTGAGGTAGGAAGACTGCTTCAGCCCAGGAGGTCGGGGTTGCAGTGAGCCAAGATCACACCACCGCACTCCAGCCTGGGCAACAGGGCGAGACCCTGTCTTACACACAGAAAGCAGAGGTGAGCAAATGTGTCTTAGAAATTTAAAAAAATCATCTGTGTATTTAGTTACATTAGTGGCATGTTGTATTCTTTTGATGAAATGTTTCTACTTCCCCAAAAAGAATATTTTGCAAATTTAGAATCATATATAAAATCTTGAATTATAATCTACAGTCAGTGGGTCCACACAGGATGGAATCTCGGCCAATGGTGGTTTGAACTTATTCTTACGCACTGTTGTATTTGCTTAGGATGAAGAATAACCCCAAGTATTTAATAAACATTTACTATTATGTTAAGTGTCTTGTATTTTCAGAATTTCCCATATGGCTCTGGGCAAACTCAGGCAGAGCTTGGCAGCAAGGCTAGGCTTTAATGCTTATGAATTTTGGGTCACCCATTGAACCTTTTTTTCCCTCAGGATTTAGTTGCCGGAAACTTGTTTACAAAGAGGTGGTGAAATAAACCCTTGCCAAGGAATGCAGTCCTTAGCCTGAGGGGCTTGCTCGAGTTCAGACGTGGGTTGGCTGCCGACCCCCTGCCTCTGAGTGGCCTGTGTGGCTGCCGTTGTTGAGCTGTGTGGACTCTAGAGTGTGTTGTGTCATTGCAGCAGCCAGTTAACCTGGAGGGACGTCCAGCACCTGCTAGTGAAGACATCCCGGCCGGCCCACCTGAAAGCGAGCGACTGGAAAGTGAACGGCGCGGGTCATAAAGGTGCGGCAGTGGCGTTCTGGTGGACCATTGGGTGGCCCTGGAATGTGTAGGAAGGGGTGTCATGAATTCCTTAAAAGGACTCTCCAAATAGCATTTGTTGTTATTATTAATTGTGTATCACAAGAATTTAAAACGCATGTGCAGCTATTTAAGAAAAGTATCCCGGAAGCTCACAGTGACGTTACGGAAGAACCCTCAGGTCACAAGAGTCTGGGGTCTCCTATACTCTATAACTTTGGCCACACTGAGACACCACCTATACCAATATTTACTCATAGTTCTCTTTAAGCCAGGAGCAATGACGTGTGCCTATAGTCGCAGCTACTAGGGAAGTTGAGGCAGGAGGATTGCTTGAGCCCAGGAATTTGAGTCTAGCCTGGACAACACAGCAGGACTCCATCTCTTAAAAAAAAAATTACTGCCCCCACTACTTTTTTTTGACATAAAAAAATGTATTTTAAAAGGAAACTGTACTACATCTAGTTAATCATAGGTTTGATATGTAGTTATGTATTTTTTCTAATGTGCATTAAAACAAATCCATAATTATTAAAATAAATGTTGTTTGTGTGCCACCTGAGGGCAGCTTGCATCCTTAGCCCTGAGTAGCTCTGTGATTTTGAAACTTGCCTTCAGTTTCCTCATCTGTACAATGAGGACATTGAGATAGTTTTGTAAGTTACTTTCTAACTGTAAAACTTCTTTTGGCCAGTCCCTGTGTTATAAAAGTAAATCATAGGACAGTGGGGCCTCTACCCTCAGCCCAGCCTGGTACAGACCTAGGTACCATGAAATCAACCCATGGTCAGGGCTTCGTTAAGCTGGCTGTCTGCAGCCTTTGAAGCAGGTAATTTTAGGACAGTGCTACTGGCTTTGTTTGCCTGACTTCTTTTTTTTTTTTTTTTTTTTTTTTGAGACAGAGTCTCGTCTTGTTGCCCAAGCTGGAGTGCAATGGCACGATCTCGGCTCACTGCAACCTTTGCCTCCTGCGTTCAAACGATTTTCCTTCAAATAATCCCTCCCGAGTAGCTGGGATTACAGGTGCCTGCTACCACGCCCAGCTAATTTTTGTATTTTTAGTGGAGACGGGGTTTCACCATGTTGCCCAGGCTGGTCTCGAACTCCTGACCTTGTGATCCACCTGCCTTGGCCTCCCAAAGTGCTGGGATTACAGGTGTGAGCCACTGTGCCCGACCTGTTTGCCTGACTTCCTATCAGGTACACTGAAAAATATTTCATTTGGCCGTAGTATTTATGTTAGGGAGGAATTTTTTTTTAACCTTTTCTGAAGCTCAGGTCTAACTAATTTGACACTAAGTCTGATACTACTGTCTGTAAAATATAGGTCAAGCATAGTTACCCTAAGTGCCAAGGGACATTCCTTTTAATAAGGAGGCCATCGATTGGGCTAGTTCATCTTTGTTTTGCAGGAATGTCGGTGGTAGTGGTGTGCTGTAACAAGAGCTGACCCACATTTTAATTCTGGCCTAATTAAATAGAAGAATAGATTGTATGTAGTTCTTGACCTTGCCTCTTAAATTAAACTTTGAAAGTCTCCTGCCCTGGCCAAATTAAATACTGGACCGGGCCAGTTCGCAAGCCTGTCTCTGTGCTGTGCTGTTTTCCCGGAATGCTCTGGGAACTCAGCAGGGAAAGAAAATGGCAAAAAAGATGAGTCCAGCCTTGTGTTATTGCATTTCGGGCACGTGGTAATTGTGTGAACCAAGAGGTCTCAGATTTTCTTTCTCTTGTCTGGTCTTAGATTCAGGGAGCATAGATGCTGACAAGCCCTTTTAATGTAAAGGAACCTGTCTTTGTCTCAAAAAAAGAAACTTCTAGACCTTCTCAGCACTTCTACTCTGTACCAAAGTGGGACGTGTTTCCTGACCCACACTCCTAAATTTAGCAGAAGGAGTTGGGTTCAGAGAGAGAGAGGCAGCTGGGACCTTTGAGCAGCCCTCAGGGGGACCCGTCCTGCAGCCCAGGGCCCCCAGGAGACCTCGAGTCTTACGGTCCATCTGTCCTCCATGGGGCCCAGCAGATGCAAGAGCCAGCCTTGCTCCCTTCCTGGGAGAGGCAGGAGATCCTGGCTCTGAAGGGCCTGTCTTTTCAGTTAGCCATTTCTATGGATTTGGTTTGGTGGACGCAGAAGCTCTCGTTGTGGAGGCAAAGAAGTGGACAGCAGTGCCATCGCAGCACATGTGTGTGGCCGCCTCGGACAAGAGACCCAGGTAAGGCTCTGCTGTGGCATCAGTGACTTCTCAGGCACGTGGGTTTGGAGCTGACTCTGTTGTAAGGTGTGGCTGGGGGAGGTGTTCACACACGCATTCTGTGCACACGTGCGTGTGCACGATGCATGCTTGCACATGTCTGCGTTTTCTCTTGTGGATTGTACAGCTGGGAAAGGAATCACTTCTCAAGCCACCACTGTTTTGAGGCCTCTTCCGCTTTTGTAGCAGATTGCTCCATGATAGGGGATCAGTTCCTCAGCCTGAACCGCTCAGCCTGGTATTGGAAATTCTTACCCATGTTTAGCATGTCAGCCCAAGTCAGGAATCTGCTCCATGGTAGGGGATCAGTTCCTCAGCCTGAACCGCTCAGCCTAGTATTGGAAATTCTTACGCATGTTTAGCATGTCAGCGCAAGTCAGGAATCTGCTCCATGGTAAGGGATCAGTTCCTCAGCCTGAACCGCTCAGCCTAGTATTGGAAATTCTTACCCATGTTTAGCATGTCAGCCCAAGTCAGGAATCTGCTCCATGGTAGGGGATCAGTTCCTCAGCCTGAACCGCTCAGCCTAGTATTGGAAATTCTTACGCATGTTTAGCATGTCAGCGCAAGTCAGGAATCTGCTCCATGATAGGGGATCAGTTCCTCAGCCTGAACCGCTCAGCCTAGTATTGGAAATTCTTACGCATGTTTAGCATGTCAGCCCAAGTCAGGAATCTGCTCCTCCCAGAAGGTGAACTGAGGAGTAGCTGCAGCTGTCCTTTCTGTCACCACCTGCTAGAGATTGGAGCTGTAGCCCCAGCCCAGCCTAACCGGCCCTGGGAGGCTGCAGTGTGAATCCACCAGGCCTGAGCAGGAGCAGCTGGGTCAGCCCCTTCTCTGTTGCAGGTTGTGGGGTACTGCTTATTATTCACAGAGCATAGCAGCTTTGTGTGGCTTTTATCTGGCCCCGTACAACCTTCTTCAGGCTTAAGCACTGGGATTTTTTTAATAAGGCTTACGCAGAAGGGCCCTGGCTTCATCTCTCTCCCATGAGCAGGGCACACCCAGAACTGCTCTTTGCAGTAAGTTTTTCTAAATCTGTTATATTTGTTCATTGATTGATTGATTGATTGATTGAGACCGAGTTTTGCTCTTGTTGCCCAGGCTGGAGTGCAGTGGCATGATCCCGGCTCACTGCAACCTCTGCCTCCTGGGTTCAAGCCATCCTCCTGCCTCGGCCTCCCGAGTAGCTGGGATTACAGGCACCCACCACCATGCCCAGGTAATTTTTTTGTATTTTTAGTAGAGACAGGGTTTCACCATGTTGGCCAGGCTGGTCTCAAACTCTTGACCTCAGGTGATCCACCCGCCTTGGCCTCCCAAAGTGCTGGGATTACAGACGTGAGCCACCGTGCCTGGCCAAAATTTTTATTTAAAAAAAAAAAATCAGCCATAAAATAAATCAGAAAGCAAGAACCCTAGCCCACTAGGAGAGGAAATCAGATTATTCCAATGCTGCCATCGCAGCTGTTTTTAAGGAGAACGGTGTTTCTCTGGGCCTTGTATCTGATACAGAACGGAGTGTGTTTTTCCCGTAACTACCTGTTCCCTTTGGAAAACGTGTTTGAAAAAGAAACAGTGTGATGACTGAAAGTGATATATTTCTTTATCAACAAATACAGGTCACTCTCTTTAGATGGTCTTCCTTGAATATGCCTCTACTCTTGTAATACACTCTTTTGCCACAAATAGTTGAGAAAAATGTGTCTGGTGGAGGGCTCGCATATGGTAGGAATGCAGAGAGTGTGTGTTGGCTGAGCAGCTGGATGAATAGCCACAGAAGGATCGTTTGAAAAATTACCTTTTTCTCCCGTGGCTAATTGCACACTGACCGCTGAGTGGTCACTCCAGGCCCCGGCAGGTCGGCCGGACACCTGACAAGCCTCAGTCTTGACTTCTTAAGGCGTCAGTTTCTCTGAGGAGCCTTAGACTGTCAAATTTGAAACAACGTGGGAGAGTCTCTGAGATAAAGGAGGTTTTGCCTTCTCTGTCTTTGCTGGAAAACGCCTGCAGCCTGGACCCTCAGAGGCTAGGTGAGGGAGGTGGGCTCCTGGGTCTGGTTCCTGACCTGGGGGCTGCCCTCTGCCCCGGCGCCTCCGCTCGTGTCCCCGTCAGGGCGGCTCCTGAATGAAGCATTCTTCTCCTGCCAGAAATCGTTTTAAGATGGCAGAGTGGTGCCTAGGTGGCGAGTGGTTGTTTTTATTTTTATTTTATTTTGTTTTTTAAGTGAAAGCACACGGAGTCTAGACAGCACAGGTTGAGGGAACCCGCCGTCACATACAGTGTAACATTGTTCCTGTCCTTTGAGGAAAGTAAGGACCCTCCAAACTCCAAGAGGAGAAGAATCAGACTTCTGTTTCTAAAGAAAAGTCATCTTTACCTTTAGCGGTTTCAGACTCTTTCTGGGATATTCAGCCAGTCTACCGTCTCACACTACTTGCTTATCAAACCACTTGCTTAACTCTGTAACATGGTTGTTGCAGAGGACATAAGGGCCTCCAGAGAGAGTGGTGTTACCAAGCAGAGTTCCATGCCTCACGTCCACCTGTGGGTCTCCCCTCCTGGCAGGGAGCTCCAGCTAGCTCTGCCACTGAGCCTGCCTGCCTGTCGGGGTCATCTGCAGCTGAGCTGCGAGTATCCCCACAGCTATGCGAGTTTTCCCCATCGGGGTTCCCAGCTGCTAGGATCACGTGGCCGAAAATGAAAAGGAAGTGTTCCCACACAGCCATTTTCCCGTCTTCTTCTAACTGCCCCCTCTCCGTGCACATTTCTGGGTCCAGCTGTCTACTCTCTTGGCCTCATTCTGATTTCTCCCTCTCATGGTGGAATCCTAGCACTTCCTGAATGTCCTGAACCTGCCCTCAGCTGCTTCCCATGGTGAAGAGCAGAGCAAGGGGGAAGACAGAGTGTGTGTATGCCTCTTTATACACCCATCTCGTGTGCATCCGTGTGCACTGCGTGGGATATGGTGACTGTCTTTTCTCTTGAACAGGAGAGGATGCTACCCTGGTGTGACCAAAGGTCAGACAGCTGTGTTCACTGGATGTTAAGCACGGGAGTCCTCTAGCTGGGCATGTGTCCACACCTGTCAGGTCTATGGTGACGTCACACATGGTCCTGAGGGAGAGGGGCTGGGGTGTTCATACATCCACCCCTCTGGTCACGGGCAGGGGCAGGAAACCTCTGTCTACCCCCAGCCCTGGGCTGGGATATGGTCATGGTTCAGGGAGACTGTCCTCATGGCAGTGACTGACAGGAAGAGTCAAATGGGCCACCCCTTCTGCACGTCCCTCCTATGCACCCAGCCTGTGCTCCCAAACTAGCATTGCATCCAGTGCCCCGAATGACTGCACAGAGCTTGTGCCCCGTCACCCATGGTGTCCCCCTGCGGAGCTGCTGTCTCCAACGCTGCCCCAGTGGCTGGCATCACAGCCCCTGCCTGCCCGAGTCATGCTCAGGCCCAAAGGCGCAGAAAGGCCAACAGCACAGCACAATGCGGGCTGCAGAGGAAGGAGCTGGGGCGGTGATGCCAGACCCACCAGACGCAGTCCCCTTCAGGAGGCAGCTCCGTCACTTGAAAAAAGGCCATCCATGGTGTGAAAAGGACTAGCCCAGAGGGGACCCCAAGTGATACGTTGGCATTTCTCACCTGGACACTGCACATCTGGGGACTGGGGGGTTTGAGCCTGTCTGTGTATGGATCCACCCAAAAGATAAGAAGAAGTCCCTGGAAGGGTAGAGAACATCAGGGAAGAGGGGACCTCAGGTAGGGCTGGGCCTGGGTGAGAATCAAGGAGCCAGGCCCCCTGCTCCAAGGCACCACAGGATCGTGCTGGGCAGTCTCTTTACTGCCTGGTGTTTACCCTGCCCTAGAGCAGTCTGAGCCCCAGAACTGAGGTAGTGATGTCTGAGCCACCTCTCCAGGAGCCCACACGGGGTAGGGCCCATCATAGGCGGCTTTCAGGAAATGCTAAAGCTAAATGCAGAGGCGAGAGGAAATCACTTAAACTGAATGGCAGCTACTGTTAGCAAAAGAGAGTGACTTGCTAGAGTCCTCCAGGATAGTCCTGGATGAAAGTGCCAGCTGTGCCTGGGCCTCTGTTGTGATCGTCAGACCATAGACCAGAGGCACGTTGACCTACTCCTGGGCACAAATGGTTTCCATCTGTTTAGAACCTTTGTCAATTAAACGAAGGTACATGGGATCATGACCGGGGGCATCTGCGTGTGCAAAATGATTTTAAAACCTGTGTGTATTAAATAGAAAGATAAAGTTGATATTTTTATATCTTTTCTTCAAATGAAAAAGAAAATTAAGCTTAGTATTGTTCCAACGAATGAAATAGAGGCCCAGCTATTAAATATTCTATTTGACTCTTGATTTTTCTAGCCAGTGCTTCTGTCGCTGCTTTGAAAATCCAGGCTTCTGGGAAACAGTTTATGATATGCATGACTCCCACCTCAGTGCTGGGAACACCCACAACAACAGGGTCTTTTAAACCAACACAAAAAAATAACTTACCTGCACGTCTTTAGTTTCTGCTGGTTTGGAAGGTTACTGTCCAGACAGAGCTTACAGTTTAGCTTGACCTGTCTTTTAATGAACTCTTCACACACACACACCCACACAAGACACTTCAGACCCAAAAGCCAGTGTGTTGCTTTGACTATCAAGGCTTATCTGTAGAGCAGATAATCTTTTTATAGATGTTCAGGAATTAACTCTGGATTAGCCGCATATCACCTGCTTTTCTGGAATTTCGTGAAACTAGACTGCGTATGGCGGTCATTTTAAAACAACTCTATTTATGAAGACATATGGCTGTGGATGAGAGATAATGGATTGTGATTATAAAGGCACTTACTGTGTGCCAGGCATTGCTCCAAGCACTTTATATAAAAATCCCCAATAAACATGTGAGGTTGGAGTTCTATCTTTATCCCCATTTTGTGGAGGAAGAAATGGAGGCACAAAGGAGTTAGGAACTTAGGCCCAGAGGTGGGGTGCTGCGGGGTTGAGCTGCTCCCGCAGGCGGCTTGTCTCCAGAGTCCACCTTGCCCCGCTAGGTAGGAGCTCAGGCGGTGCTGAGCCAATGAGAGCGACCTGCCCACCCGTTGAAAGACCTCGCCTCTGTGACCTCTGTGCCGGGAGCTAGCTGGGCGCACCACCTCCGGGGATGATAAAGTACCTGACCCTGGCTGCCCAGAGCGTCCTCCGGCCTTGGCCAGGTGCCAGTGCCTAAGAGCACAGCTGCTGGCGTCTCATCTGCGGCAGGTCAGCTGGGCAAGCAGGTGAGGCCGGGAGCCCAGCGGCCTGGTGGAGTGCCGTGCGGATCAGACGCGGGTCAACCCAGCTCCCTACTGTGCTCAAGCGCACAGCCTGATGCGACGTCTTTTTAGGAAGCCAAGAGCCCTCGTTTTCTTTGGGCTGTCTCAGAACTATGCAGGTGTCTGCCACCCTCCCATCCCCTCCTCACCTTACCCAGCCTCTCCCTCCAGGGCATCTGACCTCTGTGTATACCTGGGTACCACGGGAGGCCCTTACTTCTGCTTTCTCCTCTTGGGCTGTTGTTATATACAGCGTGCCTGGGTGTCCTCAGAAGATCTGTGGGGTGCTGTGCAGTCCCGCCCCGGGGGTAACCACAGTGGACCCACAACACTTTTCCTGCCTGCTGCTACCCCTTGTAGCTGCGAGCAAACTTAACCAGCTGGTTATGTTCTTGCAGCCCTTTCCCTTCCTGGCTTAGTTTTGAAGCAAACTTGTTTTCCCCAAATTGTAAAGGCTACTTATTTCTAAAATTAGGATTTGGAATTTGAATACAGTTGATTCTCCCTATTCGTGGTACTGTTCCACAAAGTCACCACGAACACTGAAGCGTTATTCCTGGGAGAGATACAGGGTTAAGTTCCTGTGAGCCTCCGGTCACATTTTTGCCAGCCTGTCCATATAGACCGAGCTTTATGTGTATGGGTTTAAAGACAGCTTATTTAACATAGATCATTGATTCATTCACTTTAGACTCACAGCGGACAGCACTAGTGCTCGTTGCTGGAACCAAGCTTGTCTTACACGTGTGTTTTCTCCTTAAGGCAGGTCTCTGCTTTCTCATGCTATTTGACCCTAGACAGTGTTTCAGCACTGCACTTGGGGCCATTTCAAACAGTGAATTCACCAACAGAAAAGCACAGAGCCAGGCACGGTGGTTTGCACCTGCAGTCCTAGCTACTCGGGAGGCTGAGGTGGGAGAATCGCTTGAGCCCAGGAGGTCAAGGCTCCAGTGAGCTAGGATTGCACCACTGCACTCCAGCCTGGGTGACACAGTGAGACCCTGTCTCTAAAAAACAAAAAACAGCACAAAAATGTGAAAAATGTGGCACTAAATACACTGTGAAACAGACACTTGTTTTTATTTGAGATGGAGTCTCACTCTGTTACCCAGGCTGGAGTGCAGTGGCGCGATCTCGGCTCACTGCAACCTCCGCCTCCCAGGTTCAAGCAATGGTCTTGCCTCAGCCTCCTGAGTAGCTGGGATGATAGGCACCTGCCACCACACCTGGCTAATTTTGTATTTTTAGTAGAGACGGGCTTTCACCATGTTGGCCAGGCTGGTCTCGAACTCCTGACCTCAAGTGATCTGCCCACCTCAGCCTCTCAAAGTGCTGGGATTGCAGCCGTGAGCCACCACGCCTGGCCAGAAATGGACACTTATTTATGGCATGAGAGCTGCACCAACAGGCGGTGTTGCCTTGTTTGACCTCAGCTGGGAGTGTGCTCGTTGGGGGACTCATTATGTTACCACCACTCTGCACACATCTACACATGACACCAAAGTGCCGCAGGTGTTAGTTTGGGGGATACAAATAAATGTCAGCCATGAGGTGAATATGCAGATACAGCATATGTGAATAATGAGGATTGACTGTATATTTTATTTTCTCTTTTACTCCCCTTCAGGTTGAATTGTAGACTGTTAGAATTGGAAGGCATCTTTAAAGCCAGCTAATTCAGTCCCCTCATTTAACGTAGAGGAAAAAGTGTGCTATAAATTTAAGCATTACATATTAAAGCACCTTCTGACCCAATTAACTGTGGACGGCATTGTGTAAGTTAATGTACTGGATTAGCTTTTTTTTTTAAGTTAAATTTTATTTCTCACCTAAGTGATGTGCTATGATTTGATCATCAAAAGTAATTTTGGCCGGGCGCGGTGGCTCACGCCTGTAATCTCAACAGTTTGGGAGGCCGAGGCGGGTGGATCACCTGAGGTCAGGAGTTTGAGACCAGTGTGGCCAATGTGGGGAAACCCCATCTCTACTAAAAATACAAACATTGGCCGGGCGTGGTGGCGCGTGCCTGTAGTCCCAGCTACTCAGGAGTCTGAGGCGGGAGAATTGCTTGAACCCGGGAGGCAGAGGTTACCGTAAGCTGAGATAGCGCCACTGCACTCCAGCCTGGGGACAGAGTGAGACTCCATCTCAAAAAAAAAAAAAAAGTAATTTCATGTGAGGAAAATTCTCAGTCTGAACTCATATGAATAAGGAAGCCCACAGACGAATGAAGCAGCTTACCTCAGAGCCTAACGACGGTCTTGTTGAGAGCGTGCATCCTGGAACACAGGTCTGAGAAGTGACCTAGAAGCCTCTTGCCACCTTCACACGGGCACTGTGTGCCCTCCGACAGACCTGCTGTCTTAATTTAGCAAGTCTGTCCCAATTAACTCTTGCCACCCCACTCACTCCCGTTAGCGGGTCTGTGAAAGGGTTTCCTGGATGACCTTCTGCTGTAATGGGCCTCAGTTCTTTAGCCTCTCCTCCCCAAGCCAGGTGCCAACACAGCAGCTGGCAGGATGCTGCTGGCTCCTGATTCTGGAGGGTCTGTCAACATGGCCCTAGAACAGTCATGGGCCCAGTGAGGAACAAAGCAAGTGCTTTGTGCAAGGATCCAGGTTGGTCCAGGAAGCCAACCTGGGGAGAGGGCTTCAAGGAGGGAGTGAGAAATACTGACACGGAGTAGCTTCCCAGGTAGAACAGGAAAAGTGGAGAGCTTGAGGCGGAGGGTTTCAGCCTGTGGCCCGCCTTCCTGCTTCCCCTGGCACTCGGTTACTTGAAAATATTTATTTTTGCTATTAGATAGTATTATGCATTGGAAAAAAAAATAGGAGGAGGCCAACATATCTGTGGTCTGGAGTTCCTAGGGAGTCAGCAGGTGGCTACTGTTGGTGGGCCTTCGCCTCCTCAGGAGAAGGGAGCGGGTGGAGAGCATTTGGGACGAATGGAGAACATCTGAAGTACCAGAGTAATTAACGTTGAAGTGTGGCTGCGTGGCACGTGGCATTTGCTGTCATTAGAGATCTTTTCCAAGTCTGGCCGTCTCCCTGGCTTCAACAACGCTGGGTCTCCAGGCAGGTTTTGCAGGATCATTTAACTCCGTGGAATCCCTTAGGGTCCTCGGAAGATGGCTTTATGTACGTAGACCACAATTTCAGAAGTTAATAGCAGAAGACACTTTTCAGTTACTTTGGGGGCTTTAAGATCTTTCTAAATCAGTTTTCATCATTAAAGTACAATGTAGGTGTATTCACGTGACAGTGATAATCTCTGCACATTGTTTAACTTGAAAGATAAATTACTTGGCAGTCGACTTGCATTTTCAGTGTTACCTTAGAAATAACTGTAGGGTGGAGAACCACGTCTGTTTTTTTCATTGACTGTTCTACTTTCTGTCTTGGAGTTAATTTTTTAAAGTGATGACTTTTGATAGGTGGCTTCCTTATTTTCTTCCTGGAGTTTCTATCTGAAATACAGAAAAATTTGAGCACAACGATCATGAAACATTTTGAAGCCTCCTCTTTTATTTCTCTTCTTAATAAAAGCACTGTAATTGGGGATGTTAGGTTAATGGTTTCAATAGCAATCACAGAAATAAAATGTGTGGGGAGCTAACTGCATGTCAGGAAGGTGGCAGCGTGCCCTCCTATAGTAGCTATCCTGGGCTCCCGCGCTGCCCCAGAACTTACAGGAATGAGGAGTCCTGGTGGCCTGTAACTGAGTGATTTAGCAGTTAAGAGATTTCACATAAAAACTAATTGTTACGGTTAGCCTTGTTCCAGGAGGCTGCTGGGCTCCTAGCCCCCAGGCGAAGGTAAGGGCTTGGCTTTGAAAACCAAACGAAGTGAGGCCATTAACTCCTGCAGGAGCTGGGTGCTCCCGCCCCGAGCCAGCCTCCCTGCAGGCAGCAGCAGCGGGGCTGGCGGAGGATCACACCCAACCCAGCCTTCTTTATGCAGCGGCTGGAGTCCCTTAGAAGGAATAAAAAAGTCAGATGCAAGAGACTTTCATACTCTGAAATGATTTTTTTTTCTAGGTGTTCGCTCTGTGGGTGGGGCTCAGAGTGGCGGGGCAGGTGAGGGGTAGGGCTTGGTTGTCTTTCACTTGTAATTACCCTGCTCCCGTTCTCTCATCCCTGTGCCTTATCAATGGGATTAAAGCTTCTTCACAAGGATTCCAGGTCTATTTCTAGAGCAGATTGATCACTTCCCCTACTGATGAGCAATTGGTTGGAGTGTGGGGACCGTGTCTTCAAGTGGGTTAAGGCTTTTGTGTCTGTTTCCCCTTGATCTTGCTATTCAGCACTGGAAAGGTGTTGAAGTGTGAGAGTGTAGGGTTATTCCTGGTTTTTGGGGTTGACTGGGAGCTACATTTTGAAGCCCCAGGGGAGCACTGAGTAAGTCTGCCGGCATAGATGTTTCTCCATCTCCACACCTTGCTTCTCCCTAACGTACCCACCTTGCATTCTTAGTGTGGGGTGAAGGTGGGGGATGGGGGACACTCACCTGGAGAGACACATGGGCCCTGCAGGACCTGGAACTCCCCAGAACCTTCTGTTGTGTTCGGCATCTACCGCAGCGGGGGCTGCTGGCCAGTCAACACTAGCAGTAAAGCTTGGGAGAAGGCAATGAAGGAAGTCAGCATCTCTAGATCAATTTATGGTGCATGCAAAGCGTGTTTTCAAATATTTACAGAGTCTCCGAGGGAATTACATCACCGTTTATAACTGTTTTGATTGTTTTTTATGACTCAGGGCCCAGTAGAGCCAAGCAATGTAACTCCTGAGAGGCTCTGAGCAGAACGCCTCACGCCTCCCGGGAGGAGAGTCCAGGCATAATGGGAAAAGCGCTCCCCATAATAAGCCAAGCACCGGTCGTGTGGTGGGGAGTTATGAATGTGCTGCTGGGCCGCGGTGGGTCCGTACTGAAGAATGCCCTGTTTCTTCAGCTGCAGATCACTGGGGTGCGTCGGGGCTGAGTTCAAAGAGGCATGAACCCTAGTGGCCTGGAATTGGCAGGATGGTCCAGCCTGGAATTGGCAGGATGGTCCGGCCTGGAATTGGCAGGATGGTCCGGCCTGGAATTGGCAGGGTGGTCCAGCATGGACACAGGAACGGCCTTGGGGTACAGATTTTGTATCTGCTTGGTCTGGGGAGTGTGTCAGAAAATTCTAGCAGGAAGGAGTCGTGAACGATTGAGGCTTTGTTTTTACCCTCAGACTCCATCCCATATGGTAAAGCTGGCCTGAGTTTGTAAAGGGAACCGTCGTCCGTTTCCATCACAGGGCAGGAGAGTGAGGGGACCCTGCTTTCTGCAGGAGATTTGGGAGCACACAAGCTTGGCACCCTCGATCAGCATGAGAGGGCAGCCTCCCAACTCCGAGCTGTGTCCTTGACCGTGGGTCCACGCGAACTTCCATTCGAGGCAGCGAGGCCTGGAGGCGGAGGCGTGGGCTCTGGGGCCGCAAATCCCAGCTGCTCCCCCCATTAGCTACACCTTGGGTGCAGTCCTTAATTTCCCTCTGGATTAAATGGGTTAATCCTTGGAAATTCTCAGGCCAGTGCCTTATGCTCAGTGCACAGTCAGCTTGGGAAATGTTTGCCGATTGCTGTGATTTAGCATTGTGATTTCTATTTTCAATGCTAGTCTTCGGAACAAAGTAGTGGGATTTTTTATTTGTTTGTTTGTTAAAACATTTAATTATTTTTATATATTTAGGGGGTCCAAGGACAGGTTTCTTACATGCACATATTGCAGTGTGGTGAGGTCTGGCCTTTTAGTGTACCTGTCACCATGGAGTTCGTACTAGGGCAACGGAGAAACGAGCTGGCCAAATGCCACCGAGGAGAAGCCGCCTTCTGGTCACCAAAGGGAGCCCATCCCTGGGGACATTCACCCATGTCTGCCCAAGAACCCATCTTTTATTTTATTTTATTTTTGAGTTGGAGTCTTGCTCTGTCTCCCAGGCTGGAGTGCAGTGGTGCGATCTCGGCTTGCTGCAACCTCTGCCTCCTGGGTTCAAGAGATTCTCCTGCCTCAGGCTCCCGAGTAGCTGGGATTACAGGCGGCTGCCACCATGCCCAGCTAATTTTTGTATTCTTAGTAGACAGGGTTTCACCGTATTGGCCAGGCTGGTCTCAAGCTCCTGACCTTGTGATCTGCCCTCCCCCTACTTTGTATAAGACAAAGTAATTGACTCAGCAGCAATGCAAGGCAGACAGGGCCATCGTCCAGAGGAATGGGGCCTGTGCTGTGCACCCCACAGCACTGCCCAGCAGCCTGGTCTCTCCACTGTAGGCAAGTTGGAGCGGTGGCAGCAGGCGGTGCCTCGGCCTCCCAAAGAGCTGGGATCAGAGGCGTGAGCCATGGTGCCCAGCCGAACCGTCTTTTAAATCTCTGTAAGCAAATTCCAGAGGCATAAACGTCTTCAGGACAGGTGATAAAGTTCACAGTGGAGCATCCGCGTGAGGCAGTCAGAAGCTGCTGCGGCTCCCCGGGGCCCCCAGGGCCCTGAGGCTGCAGTGGGGATAGAGTGGACGGGCGCTGGAGCTCCTGGCTATGTGGGTGAGACTTCATGCTTCTGGTGCCAAGTGCTGAGCCCTCCCTTCTCCCCCAGGAGCATCCCCTTAGTGCAGGTGCTGCGGACTACGGCCCTGACCAGCGCCTGCGCGGAGCACTCAGACCAGCGGGTGGTCTACTTGGAGCACGTGGTGGTTCGTACCTCCATCTCACACCCACGCCGAGGAGACCTCCAGATCTACCTGGTTTCTCCCTCGGGAACCAAGTCTCAACTTCTGGCAAAGAGGTAAGGCGAGGCAGGCGTGGGGATGGGGGCTGGGGCTCACTGAGATTGACCCTGCACAAGAGCTTCTGTCCAGTCTTGGGCCCACAGTGTCTCTGCAAGGCCCCCTGGCATTGGGGGCTCCCACTGGTTCTGCTGGCAGCTTCCTTTCTCTTGGAGACCCTTGCATGTAGGCCCCAAAAACCTTAAAAGTTGCTCCCTGAAACCTTGCCTTCCAAAAGGTCCTGGAAAACTTTCCTTTTCAGAGAGAAGTGACAAAAGAGTTGTTGTTTCGTTTTTTGTTGTTTAGCGGAGGGATTTGTGGAATTCTGGCTATGCCTTCTTTGCTTAGAAGTGCATTAAAGGTCATTTAATCCTAATCAATTGGCTTTTGAATCGAGTATGTGTACCACAGGGAGCACTGTTTGTCCCCCCACCAGCTGTCCCACCCAGTCGTGGGCTGCCCTGCAGAACCTGCACCAGCAGGGGCCTGTCCCGGGAATACAGACAGGCTCGGGTGGTATGTGGGGAAGGTGCTCCCAGGCTGCTCTCTGCCAACTTCTCTTGCACTCAGGGGCTGGGAATTCCAAAGCTTCGCACATGTTTTTTGGGAGGCTATGGAGTCATTTCTTTAACAAACTTAGAAACAAGGGGAAATACATTGATGCAAATATATGACTTACAGGTAATTAGAATGAAGGTGTTTATGGGAACTTAAGAGGGGCCAAGGTATTCTGGTACCTTCTGTCTCTAGCTAAGAGGTAGAGAGAGAAAAGAGATTTCATGGACAAATCAGCATTTCCAGCTTCTCTCAAAAACCAGGACTGGCACTGTGCCCACATCATCTGCAGGAAGCCCCCCAGGACCAGGCCTGCTCTGTCTTCTGGGGCGTGGTCCCCTTGCCCACTCTGGGCCCACTTGACTCCTTTGGTGACCTGCCTGAGGCTGTGGCCCTTGTGTGGGCTATAGGGAGCTGCAGAGATTCAGAAACAGGGGCTAGCGAAGGCTCTCAGATGGAACCAGGCAGAAATTGGGGGTTGCCCTTTGCTTAACCCTTCCCCTCCCCCACGCTTTGTATGAGACAGGGTAATTGACTCAGCAGCAATGCAAGGCAGACAGGGCCATTGTCCAGAGGGTTGGGGCCTGTGCTGTGCCCCCCACAGCACTGCCCAGCAGCCTGGTCTCTCTGCAGCAGGCAAGCTGGAGCGGTGGCAGCAGGTGGCGGGCCCGGCACCAGCTTTGTCCTCGGTGCACTGGAATCAACCCTGAGGCAGACCCTGGCACCAAGCTCAGCCCATCCCACATTCTTCTTTCATAGCACGAGTGTCACAGGGGCACCTCTCCCTCCTGCCGGGAGGCCCGGCCGTGCTGTGCCTCTGCCTGTGGGAGGTCACATGGGCATGAGCAGTTCGGTGTCAGCGGACGAGCTGCAGCTTTTGATGCTATGTTGCTCCCCGTGGTGTTTTTTATTTTATTTTTTTAACCTTAAAGATTTTAAAAGTCCTCGTTTCTGGCATTTCTTGGAAAGTTGGAAGCTGTCTGACACCAGCCCCGTGTTCCTGCGTGCACTGGGCCGGAGCTGAGCAGGTGGGCGAGTGTGTGTCCATGTGCTCCATGTTTTCCGTGCTGGCAGCCCTGAGGCCAGCAACGGGCTCTCCGTTCACTCCAGCCGCACACCTAGTGGCACCCAGATTTGTGACCCCTGACTCAGAGCCAGAGCTGGGTGCAGGCCCAGGTGATGGCCCAGGTTGACGGAGCGCCTGTGGTGAGGCTTTGAGGCTGGGGCAGCAGGTGGCAGGCAGGCGGGTGGCACTGACCCTGCAGAGTCGGCCCACACCCTGCTCTTCCACTCCTGGCTGGGCTCCCAGGAGCCAGTCCCTTTGCCTCTCTTTATTCCTCATCTCTGAAAATGCCACTTCACTTATCCGTAAACATTAGGACTGTTGTAAGACTTGAGTGTGATAATATATGTAGATAAAAATGTTTGGCATCATCCCTGGCACAGGGGCCTGGTTGCCGTACGTGTCCTGCTTACGTCCGGCTACCTGACCCACAAGAACCTTCCGCTGCCCCAGCCTCCCCTCTCCCGCTCCCCTAGGGCCCTGTTTCCCTTCCCTGGAAACTTTCCTCCTCCTGCTACTGCCCAGTGTTGCGCCCTTGGGATAATAGAGGGCAGGTCCTGCCAGGCCTATTGGGAGCCACCCCTTGGCCGGGTAGTGCTGTCCTTGTGCCATCAGGCATTTTTAAAAACTACCCCAGCCCAGGAAGGGTGGCTCACACCTGTAGTCCCAGCACTCTGAGGGGCCAAGGTGGGTGGATCACCTGAGGTCAGGAGTTTGAGACCAGCCTGGCCAACTCTTGTCTCTACTAAAAATACAAAAATTAGCTGGGCGTGGTGGCATGCACCTGTGATCCCAGCTACTTGGGAGGCTGAGGCAAGAGAATCACTTGAACCCAGGAGGCGGAGGTTGCAGTGAGCTGAGGTCACGCCTCTGCACTCCAGCCTGGGTGACAGAAAGAGAGTCTGTCTCAAAAACAAAAAACAAAAACAAAAAAACTACCCTGAGGCTACTCCAGCTGTCATCTGAGTCTTGGGACTTTGGTTTTTTTCCAAGGCAGATTTTGTGATTGTATCAAGAATTTGTGTTTTAGGATCAATGACCTCCTATCCTACTGCACATCTTACTTAATTTAGCAGCTTTATCAGGTTGCCAGTTTCTTCACTAAGAAGCCATTGATGTGCCTCAGCACCTCAGCCCTTAAAAGACAGTTTGTCCTTGTTCTGTCCCCAGTGTGTTGGGTTCAGCTTGGCATTGAGTGTGAAAATCAGCCTTGGCGTTTGCCATTTCTTAGAAGAAAGCACAGGATGCTTCCCCCTCACTCTTCTCCATTGCAAAGAATGTTCCCTAGATAAACATTTTCCTACATTGAGTGTTCAGAGAACCCCCGGATTGGAAATTGAGTCTTACATCATTCAAAACTTATGTATTTCAATTTCTGATGAACAATAAAGATGCCTATGTTAAAAAAAATGTTTATTCCAAAATCGAGATAGAAAATTAGACTGTGAAGAAAGAGTAAGAGGAAAAAACCTGGAATTGATTCCAATACAGAAAGAGTCACTTCTGAGGATGGCACTGGGTGCAGGAAGAGATTGGATGTTGATTAGTTGCTTCCTGTTTCTGCCTGAACCAAGTGTGAGGCAGAAGGCCCAGGGGCTCAAGGGTACAGTTGGGAAAGGCCTTCGAGTTGGGAAGGGTAAAGGGAGGCTCATCAGGACTTGCAAGGAGGGTACTGCTGGGGGTGGGGGAGCTGTCTCCTCCCCCCGGCTCTCCACGGGCCCCTGCCATTCCCACTGAAAAGCAACCAACCCTGCCATCGTCATCTCCCCCAAATGCCCCTGTTGAGACTGGATCAGCCCTGGAGGTGAAGGGACAGAACTTTCCCCACAAGCTTGAGTAGCTGCTCCTCTTTCCTTATTTGTGTCTCCCAGAGAACAGTGCACACAGCTGGCTTGAAGTCAACCATGGAAGTTTCATTCTTCCACAAACAAGCACTTTCAAAGGCATCCTTAGTGAGCACTCTCTGGGCTTCGGTGAAGGTACCCCAGGGGGACCCCCGCCCCTGTCTGCTTTCGTGCATCCGGGCACTGGAGTTATGGTCTCTGTAAGATTGTTGCTGGGTGGGAAGGAGCCAGCCACCTTCTGCAGGAAATTGTCGGGACTGGGGGCTTCTGTTAGTGAGCTTGTAAACATCTTTCACTGGGTTATATGAAACCTGCCTGCCTGCCGGCCTTCCTCTCAGAATGTTAGGGAGGTTCAAGGAGGTGATGGAGGAGATAGTCTGTGTAAGAGCTTAAAGACGGTCACATTTCACTGTGCCCTTTGCCCTCGGATTGGCTGGGGCCAGACCCCCGCTACCCTGGGGGTACGGTCCAGCCAGATCATACAGTCCCCCGAGAGCCCTGCTTGTGCCAGCCCCTCCGCCCAGCCACTCAGTACCAGCACCTTCATTTCCTGACACCACATCTCCAATTGCAGGTTGCTGGATCTTTCCAATGAAGGGTTTACAAACTGGGAATTCATGACTGTCCACTGCTGGGGAGAAAAGGCTGAAGGGCAGTGGACCTTGGAAATCCAAGATCTGCCATCCCAGGTCCGCAACCCGGAGAAGCAAGGTCAGTGGCTCTTGGGAATCTCATGACAGCTTTTGTATCTCAAGCCTCTTTTTACCTCTGGGCCTTATGTAACTACGGAGTCTCTGATAATTCTTTGTTTTGTGTTTTAGAGGTAGAATTCCCATAACAGAAAATTCACCATTTTAATTATTTTTAAGTGGACAGTTCAGTGGCTTTTAGTACATCCACGATGTCGTGTAACCGTCACCACTATCTAATTCCAGAATGTTTTCATCCCCACAAAAAGAAACCCCATACCCATGAAGCAGCCGCTCCCCATTCCCTCCTCCCCTCCCAGCTCCTGGCAACCTCTAATCCACTTACCGTTTCTTTGGATTTGCCTCTCCTGGACATTTCATACAGATGAAATAATACAACACCTGGCCTTTTGTGTCTGGCTTCTTTCACTTAGCATGATGTTTTCAAAGTTTTTCCATATTGTCGTATGCATCAAAACGTCATTACTCGTATGGCTGAACGATATTCCATTGTACGGATTGATCACATTTTGTTTATTCATTCACCTGTGATGGATGTTTGGGTTGTTTCTGCCTTTTAGCTGTTACAAATAGTACAGCTATGAGGATTCATGGACAAGTTTTTATGTGGACCTATGGTTTTGTTTCCCGTGGGTGTATACCTAAGATTGGAATTGTCAGGTCATATGGTAACTCTATGTTGAACGTTTTGAGGAACAGCCAAACTGTCTTCCACATTGGCTGCACCCTTTTACATTCCGGCCAGCAATATATGAGAGGTCCAGCTCCTTCACATTCTCGTTAACACTTAATATTCTCTGCTTTTTAAAAAATTATAAGCGTTCTAGTAGGTGTGAAGTGGTATCTGTGGTTCTTCAATTGCCTGATGGTGCACCTTGATGCACAAAAGTTTTAAATTCTGTTGAAATTCAGTTTATTTTTTCTTCTGTTGCTTGTGCTGTTGGTGTCATACCTGAGAAACCATTGCCTAACCCAAAGTCACAGAGATTTACTCCTGTGTTTCCTTTTAAGAGTGTTATAGCTCTTACATGTAGGTCTTTGATCCATTTTGAATTATTTTTGTATATGGTGTGAAGTAGGGGTCCAAACTCATTCTTTTTTACCCACTTGTTCCAGCACCACTTGCTGAAAAATACATTCTTTACCCATTAGGTGATCTTGAGACTCCTGTTGCAAATCAACTGACCACAGAAGAGAGGTTCGTTTCCACACTCTCGATTCTGTTCCATTGGTCTGTATATCTATCTTGGAGTCAGTACCATATTGTTTTGATCACTGTAGGTTTGTAGTAAGTTTCAAAATCAGAAAGTGCGAGTCCTCCAACTTAGTGGTTCTTTCTCAAGATTGTTTTGGCTATTTTGGGTCCCATGTAATTCCATGTGAATTTGAAGATAAGCTTGTACATTTCTTTTTTAAAAGGTAGTTGGAATTCTGGTCGAGATTGGATCATTTTGGGGAATATTTCCACATTAACAATATTAAGTCTTCCAGTCCATAAACGTGGGATAGTTTTCTGTTTATTTAGCTCTTCTTTAATTTTGTTTAGCAGTGTTTTTTGTAGTGTTGAGTATATAAGTCTTTCGCCTCCTTGGTGAAAGTTGTTCCTAAGTATTTTATTATTTTTATGCTATTGCAAATGGAATGGTTTTCTTAATTTTTCTTTTGGATTGTTTATTTCTCTGGTAATTCTTGTACCTTTTTAATCCCTTTTACTTAATGATCAATCATTTATTTAACCAGTCTTTATTAAGTACCAAACTCTGATCTAGGTAATGGGGTTACAACCAGGAAAGAAAACTGGAATAATCAGCACATCTTATTTTGTAGTTACCCACAAAGGTCTATAAACGCCTGTCTTTGTTCTCTGGGTCGAATGCATAGTAACATTTACAGAATGTGCTGGGATCTTGCTTTTCTATGGGCGAGTTTCCTCAAGGTTTGCTTTCACTGTTCCGTCATTCGCTGTGCCCTTTTCTGTGAAGATGCAGTCTGCTTCTTGGTCACCCTGGGAGTGCGTGAGAACCTTCCCCTGCCCTGGTTCTTTTCCAGTTCTCCATAAACAACCCAAAAGCAAAATTAAAAAAAACCATTCCATTTGGAATAGCACAGTTTTAGGAGAAAAGAAGAGTGTTGACTTGCCTTACGTGAAAAATTGACTTTAAGTCATCAAGTCATCTACAGGGATCTGGAATCTCCCCCAGTTTTATTCTTTCTGGTTTTAAAATAGTAAATAACTATTTTAAGAAAGCGTTGGCTGGGCGTGGTGGCTCATGCCTGTAATCCCAGCACTTTGGGAGGCCGAGGCGGGTGGATCACGAGGTCAGGAGATCGAGACCATCCTGGCTAACACGGTGAAACCCCATCTCTACTAAAAATCCAAAAAAAAAAAAAATTAGCCAGGCAAGGTGGCAGGCACCTGTAGTCCCAGCTCTTAGGGAGGCTGAGGCAGGAGAATGGCTTGAACCTGGGAGGCGGAGCTTACAGTGAGCCGAGATCGCACCACTGCACTCCAGCCTGGGTGACAGAGCGAGACTCCGTCTCAAAAAAAAACAAGTGTTATAACAAATCCTAAAAATACAAAAATGTAAAATTTTAAATGACCTGAAATTTACACATTTTAATAGTGGACTCCTAAATTCTTTCTTTTAAAAGCCCCAAAGTGTATTGGCCAAGTATTAAAAGTCAAGGTTGACTCCTCATGCCAGCTGCATCCTCAAGCATTCACTGCTTTGTGGGCACAAGGCAGAGTTCTCATGCCAGCCTGCATGGCCTGCTTGCCTGGGAGGCTGGTGCTGTATGCAGGAGAGCACGTGGAGGCTGGGGCTACTGCTCTTGTGTCCTCATGGCATAGCCCTGGAAACTGGGCACACCATTCACCACTCTAGACCTGTGATCTTTACTCTGTATCATGAGCCGAATACAACAAGCCCTACCCATGTCCCAGGGCAGCTTCGAGGGGACAGTCAATCCCCCATGGAACTGTGCTGCTGCAGGCAGCCTTTCTCATGCATCTCACGCATTCTTCTCTTTCCCCTTCCTATTAGGCCAACATGCGTGCACTGATGCCTCTCCCCTGAGTCCACATCCCCTCCAGCCACCACCCACTTCTCTGCTCCCCTTTATGGCAAAGCCGGCAGAACAAGCTGCCTGCCATGGCCATCACTGGCTCACTCCCAGCCCACTCCCATCCACTGCACAAAAAACCGGGGCTCGTCAGGGTCCCCCACCGTTTCCACACTGCCCAAGCCTATGGTCCCATCTCTGTCCTCCCCAGGTTGTTAAAGCCAGGGTCTATGGTTCTAACAAACTAAGCACCCTCTCTGGGGACCACAGGGTGCAGTGGTTAAGACTGGGGGCTCAGGAGCCCTTCTACCTGGGGGTAGATGCTGGCTCTAACTCTTACAAATACCTGTGACCTTGGCAAGTCACTTAGCCTTTCTAGGCCTTGGTCTTCTTATCTAGAAAATGGGGATAGTACGCAAGTTGCTGGGTTGCGGTGGGATGAAATCAGGTAAGACAGGCTGGATACAGAGAGCAGGGCCCGGCACACAGCGACGTTGGCAGCTCACCCCCTCTAGAAGTGCCCTCTTGCACAGCTGCAGTGATGCCACATCTGGGGGCCCTCTCCACCTCACTGGCTGCCCCTTGTGCATCTCGTTGGCTGATCCTCTCGCACATACCCCTGCACACGCTCCTGGGTCCTCTGCTCTTTGTTCCCATCCAGGGATCTCATCCAGCCCCGTGACACTGAGCACCTTGTACCTGCTGGTGGTGCCCAAAGCTGCCTCTCCCTGCCCTCGTGCACCCAGACCTGCTCTGCAGCAGCCTCCTGCTTCTGGGCATGGGTCTAACTGGCTCTGAGCTTGTGCACCTTAGACAAACTCCCAAACTGCCTCTTTCTTGCTTTCCACATTAATGTAAATAGCTTTGGGCTGGGCGTGGTGGCTCATGCCTGTAATTCCAGCACTTTGGGAGGCCGAGGCGGGTGAATCACAAGGTCAGGAGATCAAGACCATCCTGGCTAACACGGTGAAACCCCATCTCTACTAACAATACAAAAAGTTAACCAGGCATGGTGGCGGGTGCCTGTAGTCCCAGCTACTCGGGAGGCTGAGGGAGGAGAATGGTGTGAACCTGGGAGGTGGAGCTTGCAGTGAGCTGAGATTGCGCCACTACACTCCAGCCTGGGTGACAGAGCGAGACTCCGTCTCAAAAAAAAAAAAAAAAAAATAGCTTCACCTTGCACTCCATTGCTTGGCCAAATCCCAGGAGTGAACCTTTAATTCTTCTTTGTCTCCTTCACCATCTGCTTCCAGAATATATCTCAGTCTGCCCACTGCCTCAGTTCAGTCCCCTGTCGTCTCTTACCTCCTCATTCCACTGGCCCCCCTGCCTCAACCCCTACTGGCTAGAGCCACTCTCCACCCAGCATCCAATGATCCTTTTAAAATATAATTGAGATAATGATGCGCCCCTGCTAACTTTCATGACCTCCCAAAGCTCTTAGAGCAAAACCCAAATCTCTTAGCCTGACCTGCACATCCTGCTAGCACCTCTCCCCCGTGAATCATTTCCTGCGCCTCATCATTGACCTCTGTTCTGTTCCCCTAACATGCCTGGTCTTACCTCCATGGGGCCTTTGCACGTGCTGCTCCCTCCTTGGGGACAGCTGTCCCTAGGGCTTCCCATGGCCGCAGCTCAGACCTGGCCTCATGGAGGGGTCTTATCTGAATGCCTGTGGTGGATGTCCTACCCACTCTCCCACCTTATACTCCTACAGAAACATAAAGGCAGGGGATGAGAATGGGGAGGAATAAAAATTTACTGAGATTCTCATTCCACATTTAGTGGGAGGGGTGATGGATTATGTCTTACTCTTAGCACTGATAGAGACATATAAACTCAAATATCTTCTTATAATAGAGAGATAACCAAGATTTAAAACAGGATGCCAACCTTCCAGATCACTAGAGGGAAATAAGAGTGAAGAGAAATTGATCAATATGCCAAAAAAAAAGAGAGAGAGAAAGAACTATAGGCAAATTTGAATAGGGATACGGAAGTCTTAAATAAAACATTAGGAAGTGGAATTCATCAGTTTATTCAAAGAATACTCCCCTCCAAGAACACAGCCTTCACTCAACAGATACTTATTGAGCATTTACCAAGTTCTAAGCACTGGGGATGCACCGGTGAACAAAACAGATGCTAAGCTTATATTCTAGAAGGCAGAGGAGGCCGTGAAACAAGATTACCAGGCAGGAAGCTGTTGTCCATTAGATGATGAGAAGCTCTAAGGAGAAAAATGAAGCAGGGCAGGGTGACAAGGGCATTTCAGGGTGTACCGGGAAGGCCTCAGGGAAGGGACATTTGAGTAAAGCTCAAAGAAGATGAGGGGGTGAGCTCTGCAGACATCTGGGAAAAGGGCATTCCAAGCAAAGCGTTCAGGGGATGCTGAGGCCCCCGGGCAGGAGTGTGCCTGGTGTGTTCCAGGGGATGCTAAGGCCCCTGGGCAGGAGTGTGCCTGGTGTGTTCCAGGGGATGCTAAGGCCCCCGGGCAGGAGTGTGTCTGGTGTGTTCCAGGCACAGCAGAGAGGCCCCCGAGGCTGCAGGGGGCAGTGGGAAGAGGAGCAGAATAGGACAGGGCCAGGCATTGAGAGCATAGGGACCAGATCACACTGGGCTTCGTCAGCCCTCACAGGGACTTGGTTGGAAGCCACTGAGGGATTTTAGGCAGAGGACAGAGGTGATCTGAACTTCTGTGTTAATAGGCTGACAGCTGGTCAGAATAGACGGAAGTGAGGGTGGGAGAGGAACAAAGGCGGGGAAGCCAGTTAGAAGGTCATTGCAATATCAGGTGAAGGTGACTCCGACGGGTCGGCATCAGTGGAGTGTATGAAGCAGTCAGATTCTGAAAGCAGGGTCGAGAGATGTGTAGATGGATCAGATGTGGGCTGTGAGAGAGAGGGGGCATGGATGACTTCAGAGTTTTTGTCCTGCACAGTAGAAGAATGGAGTCCCAGTTTCCTAGATCTGGAACATTGCAGGGGGGGAAGATGCTGGAGAGAAGTTCAGGAGCTTGGATTTGGGTGGGTTAAATCAAAGATACTTACACAAGTCCAGGCGGAGATATGTACCTGGAGGTCAGAGGGAAGACTGAGCTAGAAATCCAAATTCGGATTAGGTATATTAAGTATTGTCAGCCTTTCAAGCTGTATGAGCAATGGAAGGAGATCTGTTTATATAACAATGATTCACACATTTGGAGCCTGTTGCGTGTGGGTGCTGAGCGAGCTTTAGGCTTGCAGTGGTGCACAGCACGGAACCGCATGCCCTGCACACCTGTGCACCTGCCGCACTGCTTCCTGCCCAGCCAGATGCTGCCGTATCAGCTCCCTGCTTGCTGCCTGCATGGCACTCAGCAGCTCTGGCCTTGGCCTTAGCACTGATGGCTTGCCATCTGCAGCCTTCCTTCCTTCCGGTCCTGCTGCGCCCCGAGAGCCCCCTGTTGCGCCCCGAGAGCCCCCTGGTGCGCCCCGAGAGCCCCCTGCTGTACCCCAAGAGCCCCCTGTTGCGCCCTGAGAGCCCCCTGCTGTGCCCCGAGAGCCCCCTGTTGCGCCCCGAGAGCCCACTGCTGCGCCCCGAGAGCCCCCTGCTGCATGGTGTATGATGGATGCAGAATAGTGTTGGTGGATTAATTAGTCCAGCTGGAACCCTCTGTAACCACCACATGACCAGATGCTCTGTGTGCTTCAGAGGACACAGGATTAGTGGATACAAGAATACTTCCTGAGGGTAGCCCCAAATGAAGTCTTGACACAGGTCGATCTCCACCCCTCAGCGTGGGTAGAAACTGGATCTTTGCTTTCAGAAGGTTGAGACGGGTGCAGAATAAACACCTTGTGGTACCTTCCAGCTCTGACCTTCTGTGGCCTACTGGAATTTGGGGGGCGGGGACACATTCTCCAGTGTCATCACAGAGAGTATGCACATTCCTGCAAGGGCGTCTGGAGTCAGTTCATTCCATGCAAGCTTTACCCTGTAGAGAGCTGCCACTCCTGAATGTGGTCTTTGCCAGAAACAGCAAGTACAGGCATGCGTCCTGCCACAGCTGACGCACGGCAAGCCCTCCCTGCTGTGTGTGGGGAGGACAGGCGCCTTGCTGTCACCCACAGGCTCTGTGCATCCTCCCCAAGCACAGTGAGAGCTAGCCTGGGAGCCTGGGTCCCACCAGCATCTCTCCACAGTGGAAATCCATGTGGCCCTCACATGGGACACTGCAGTTGCAACTGAGTCTCCCCAACCTGCCCTGCTCACTTCATTCCAGGGCCAGCCTCTGAGCTTGTTGTTCAGCATGGCGGCTGGATCCTCCCAGGGTGAGGGAAGGGAGTGATGGAGTGAGGCCAGAAGGGGTCAGAGGGGCTCACACAAAGGCCAAGCGGCCCTTTCCAGGTTGGCGTATGGGCCCAGTGCTTTTGAGGTTGATCCAGGATAAGCCCTCTTCAGCCTCCATATGAATGGTACCTCTTCCGGCTGTTCCTGAAACGTCAAAATGGGGAGGTCTGCGTATCCTAACAGACATGTCTCCGATGCATTTTGCAGAGGTCCTGCCATGTGCCAGATGCTATGCCAGTGCTCGGGCACAGAGAGGCTCCAAGACACAGTTCCTGCCCCTGAGGAGCCCACAGGCTAGTTGGGAACATTTCGGATTTCAGGAACCAATAGTACCATGCACAAGGACCCAAGGGCCACCAGTGACCCAGAGGAGTACCCCAAGTTCAGTGGAGCAAACAGGGATTTCCGGCTGAAAGAAACAAGGAAGGGCTTGTGAGGAAGGGTCTGCCTAAGGCCAGATTCTCAGGAGTTCCCCAGTGTCACTTTGTTTTTTTATCTTAGTAGCACAGAAAATACAGGCCATTAGGAGATGGCGACTGCCCCAAGGGTACGGCTGTCCTTTTGTTTTGTAGAATGAAGTGCCAGGCAGTGCCCACATATGACCTGCCTTACTCCGCCTACCCCCAGGGGTGAGACTTCTCAGGGCTGGCCTTGCTCCCCAGGCCCTGGGAGGGACCACAGAGGGGCTCAGCAGCGACAAGCCAGGCTTCCCCACCCGATCCACTGGGCAAGCGACGGGGATGTCAGGCCGAGACAGTCCTCAGCGATGACCTGCCCTAACTCCCCTCCCTCCAGGGGCAGGTCTGGGCCCTTCCATGAGTGCAGAGCAGAGGTGGGAGCTTCCTGGCTGGGCCAACATGAAGAAAGGGCCTGCTGCTTCTGGGAGGATGCTCTGATGTCCACAGAGGGCGTCAGTGTGGATGGGGGCCTGCAGTGGACGGGCATTGAGGTGTGGAGGAGAGTCTGAGAAGATCTCTATCAACCACCAGAGAGCCAGGAAGCACCCCCTAGGAGGAAGGGTGAAAGGATGCAGTAAGAACAGAGAACCGTGTCTACCCAGAGCTCACCAAGGCACTGGTTATGCTGTGCCCATAGACCCGGGACCCAACGTAGGCATTGTTCGCAATAAGACCTACCCCCAGAGCATGCCTGTGAGGCCACGCCAGGTGGGCAGGACGGCCGCTGGCCGGGGCTTCTCATCAGTGCATGGGTGGAGAGGGAAGCCCAGCCTGCCTGCACGCTATGACGCTATTGTGTACGCAGGGAGGCAGGACCAGCCCCAGCACTGAATGTTCAGGTCAAGCCGATAGTGCCTGTTGGGGACCTCAGCCTGGGAAGGTGACAGAGATGACCTAGGTTGCCCTCAAGCTCCAGGATTCAGAGCTCTAGAGGCTGGGAAAATGCAGGGCTGGTCAGCATCGGTGGAGTCAGCTGCCTGTCGGCCTCGTCGATGCCGAGGTATGAAGTGATCCCAAATGGGCAGGATCTTCCACTCCCTGGTTGTCTGGTGAGGGTGGCCTGTGAGTGCACAGTCACCACCAGCCTCAGTGCCAGGCACAGTGCAGCACACACACACGCGTAGACCAGAAAAGCAGGCAGTCCTCACTTCTCTACAGGCATTCCAAAAACCTGTGCTTGGGGCAGGGTGCTTCGTTTCTGTGGTGTTCATTTCAATCTCCTGCAAATCTCTGCAAGTTAATTGCTTTAAAAAAAAAATGAAAAGAAAAAAACTGCTCCAATGGTGTGCTGTGTAAAAGTGCTTTAAAATCTATGCTAAGACCCAGGGTTTATGAAGTAATTAAGTGATCTGACTGATGCGCTAGCTCGAATAATACTCACCTCCTGTCAGATTGAACGTGGCTTATGTAATTAGGTTTAAAACTATTTTTAAAAGTTGAGTAGCAGATCAGTCATCCGTTTTCCTCTTCAGTTCCCAGGCCAAGGATCTGGGTCCTCCCAGGATCACTCTCTTCCAGGAGGCAATTTAGGAATGGAATCGAGTGCGAATCCTGCTTTGCAGTCTTGCAGCATTTGCAGATACTAACAGCTCTTCATTTATTCCTGCACACCTATTTTATTTATTTATTTATTTATTTATTTATTTATTTATTTATTTATTTATTTATTTATTTTGAGACAGTCTCGCTCTGTTGCCCAGGCTGGAGTGCAACGGCGCAATCTCGGCTCACTGCAACCTCTGCCTCCCAGGTTTAAGTGATTCTTCTGCCTCAGCCTCCCAAGTAGCTGGGATTACAGGCATCTGCCACCACATCTGGCTAATTTTTTTTTTTTTTTTTTTTTTGTATTTTTAGTACAGACAGGGTTTTGCCACGTTGGCCAGGCTGGTCTTGAACTCCTGACCTCAGGTGATCTGCCCGCCTCAGCCTCCGAAAGTGCTGCAATTACAGGGTGAGCCACCGCGTCCAGCCCAGCACACCTTTATTGAATTCTACTTAGCTCCAGATTTGGGAACACTAGGACCTTGCCCCTGCAGTGCACAGTGTGGGTGTGGAAGAGGGGGCAGCTTCCACTGTGGGTGAGCTTGCTACGCCAGCCGTTACGCACAGAGCCTGCAAGGCTACGAATGGAGCTGGCAACGGTGCAGGCAGAGCTGGGGCGATGGCTCGTCCTGCAGAACATCTGTTGGAGAAGTTTGCTGCATTTTAGAGAGTTGCCATCCAAAATGCCCGAGATTTTAAGTTTGGACCCAGAATGCAGAAAGTGTCTATTCTCTCAGAAACATGTATGCTTCATTCTCCCACGTCAGACATCAGACAGGCCTGGGGTCGGATCCTCCTGCCTCCGCTTTTCCTGTCTTTCTGGCCTCTGCGCTGGGTCTCCTCTCCTGTAAGATAGGGCTGTGCAGAAGTGAGACCCAGACCAAGTCACTGAAGAGAGGAGCCTTTCCAGCCCACCCTTCTTACCTCGGAGCCTACATTGGTGGTTGCACCTGAACGACAAGGCAGAGCCTGTGCACTTGCCAAGGTCGGGCCAGCCTCCCCACCCAGGGCCACATCCCGCTCAGCACCCTCAGGCGCAGGAAGGTCCCTGCACCTCCTCATGACCTGGGGCCCCCATGGGCACGCCGGATGCATGCAAAGTGCTCTGCAGGAATCGAGCTTGGCTTTGTCAGCACTAAGGGGCATCTGCATGGTGTTCTCCTGTTCATGCAGCACACACTTACCTTGTCTGCACACCTGCCCCGTGCCGGGTCTGCTGGGTAGGCATGGGGGTGAGGGGTGCTTCCTTGTTCTTCACTTTTTCCACCTCAAGAGCCCAGCTGAGTGTGCCCTGCAGGCAGTTTGACCAGGGCTATATACAGGGCCCAAACTTTACTGAGTTGGCCTAGCCCTCCCTTTGTAACCAGGAGCCTACCTAAGGTGCTGGGGCACCTCCCACGGTCTTCCCCTGCCAGGGAGAATTGTGAGACATCAATGTCTAAATAGAAAAAATAATCAGGCATGCTTTCCAATCTTCTCTGTGTAATTGACACCACGTATCTTATTTCACGGTTCCAAAGGGTTTTATGTACTTGGTATTCACATAGTAATAAATAGACTGTCTGAGGCAATTGATGGCACTTTAAAAAATCCTGTGTCACTCTTGAACTCTGAGAATTCACTTTCTCCCTGATTAAAATTTCTTTTTTCTCTGATCTTTCATCTCTTTCCAAAAGAGCAGCAACCCACATGTGCTGTGTTTTTCCAGATTATTTCAACAGCATTATTTCCAGATTCCCACCAATCTAGGAAAGAAGTCCAATTTATCAAAAGAACAAGAGAGGAATATGATGATGATTAGCACCTACATGTTCTCCAGTAGGCACTGGGTGCTATTTTATCTCACTGTTACAAATCAGTATAGAATCAAGGTAGATGATAATAAGGAATTAAAGTTTCAGGAAAAGTTATTCTTGCTAGTGATGCATATCATGGTATTTACAAATGAAGACATGACCACGATGCCTATGATTTATGCTTTAAACTATTCCAGAGGGTGGGGGTGGGGAGTGGGAGAGTAGGAAGAGGGTGGACGAAACCAGATTGAGAAAAGGTTGGGGATTCTTGGGACTGTGTGATGGGGCACGGGGACTCATTGTACTGTTTTCTCCATTTTATGTTTATTTGAGAATTTCCATTACGTGAAGAGTTTTTAAAAGCACATGTATGGGAAACATTTCTTCCGAAGAGGTCAGAATGCAAGACCGTCTAAGAGATTTACGTGGCACAAGTAAATATAACGATGTAAAGATTTCATTGCTTTACAGCAAATACACTTCAGTTCTTCACTTGTGAGGAGTAAATGCTCAATGTGCCATGGGACACATAGAGACAGGGATTTTACACTTTGTTTAAAGTGTAAAAAGACACGTAGTTTCTTTTACGTTTGACTGAAGGTGCTCTAGACAGTTACTGGACGTGTGTATGGGAGTGTGTGCTTGGGTGTATATATGTGTGCATGTGTGGGGGAGAGTATTGTGTGTAAGTATGTGTGTGTGTATGTGGGCTTGTATGTATCTGTGTGTCCATGTGCGTGTCCATGTGCATATGGATGTGTGTATATGTGGGCATTAGGTATATGTGTATACGTGTACATGTATCTGTGTGTGTGTGCATGTGGATACGTGGGTGTGTGTATGTGTGTGGTGCATATTGGCTTATGCTTCCTTTTCGAGACCCAGTGTAGCACAAGGCTGAGCTCTAGAGCGGCCTGCTTCTCAGATTCATCTTCCACCACTGGTCATTGCGGACCTCGGCAGGCCATTTCCATGCTCCGAGCCTCCAACCCGTCCTCTGCCCAGGGATGGTGGGAGGATTAAACGAAACAGCGCCCGAGAAGTGCTGAGCCTTACCAGGATGAACGTGATTCTCTTATTGTGAGTGTTTATAGCGCCCGAGAAGTGCTGAGCCTTACCAGGATGAACGTGATTCTCTTATTGTGAGGGTTTATAGCGCCCGAGAAGTGCTGAGCCTTACCAGGATGAACGTGATTCTCTTATTGTGAGTGTTTATAGCGCCCGAGAAGTGCTGAGCCTTACCAGGATGAACGTGATTCTCTTATTGTGAGTGTTTGTAGCGCCCGAGAAGTGCTGAGCCTTACCAGGATGAACGTGATTCTCTTATTGTGAGTGTTTATAGCGCCCGAGAAGTGCTGAGCCTTACCAGGATGAACGTGATTCTCTTATTGTGAGTGTTTGTAGCGCCCGAGAAGTGCTGAGCCTTACCAGGATGAACGTGATTCTCTTATTGTGAGTGTTTATAGCGCCCGAGAAGTGCTGAGCCTTACCAGGATGAACGTGATTCTCTTATTGTGAGTGTTTATAGCGCCCGAGAAGTGCTGAGCCTTACCAGGATGAACGTGATTCTCTTATTGTGAGTGTTTATAGCGCCCGAGAAGTGCTGAGCCTTACCAGGATGAACGTGATTCTCTTATTGTGAGTGTTTGTAGCGCCCGAGAAGTGCTGAGCCTTACCAGGATGAACGTGATTCTCTTATTGTGAGTGTTTGTAGCGCCCGAGAAGTGCTGAGCCTTACCAGGATGAACGTGATTCTCTTATTGTGAGTGTTTGTAGCACCCGAGAAGTGCTGAGCCTTACCAGGATGAACGTGATTCTCTTATTGTGAGTGTTTATAGCGCCCGAGAAGTGCTGAGCCTTACCAGGATGAACGTGATTCTCTTATTGTGAGTGTTTGTAGCGCCCGAGAAGTGCTGAGCCTTACCAGGATGAACGTGATTCTCTTATTGTGAGTGTTTGTAGCACCCGAGAAGTGCTGAGCCTTACCAGGATGAACGTGATTCTCTTATTGTGAGTGTTTATAGCGCCCGAGAAGTGCTGAGCCTTACCAGGATGAACGTGATTCTCTTATTGTGAGTGTTTATAGCGCCCGAGAAGTGCTGAGCCTTACCAGGATGAACGTGATTCTCTTATTGTGAGTGTTTATAGCGCCCGAGAAGTGCTGAGCCTTACCAGGATGAACGTGATTCTCTTATTGTGAGTGTTTGTAGCGCCCGAGAAGTGCTGAGCCTTACCAGCATGAACGTGATTGTCTTATTGTGAGTGTTTATAGCGCCCGAGAAGTGCTGAGCCTTACCAGGATGAACTTGATTCTCTAATTGTTGGTGTTTATAGCGCCCGAGAAGTGCTGAGCCTTACCAGGATGAACGTGATTCTCTAATTGTGAGTGTTTATAGCGCCCGAGAAGTGCTGAGCCTTACCAGGATGAACATGATTCTCTTATTGTGAGTGTTTATAGCACCCGAGAAGTGCTGAGCCTTACCAGGATGAACGTGATTCTCTTATTGTGAGTGTTTAGATTCTCCTTTTGTGGAAGAGGAAGCTGAGTCCAAGCTCCTCCACCCAGAGCCTGACTGAGCTCACCTGCCTGGAAGGGTCAGAGCCTGGCGTCAGGGCCGTCTTCCAAGCTCAGGGCCACCCTCACCTCAACCCAACCTGGTGAGGTCTCCAAGCCTCTCCAAGGCAGTACAGGCAGCCCATAGTTGATCTGATCTCTTTAGCTCTGGGGCCAGTGGTTTTCATGTGTCTGGCTTCAGGATATTTCTGGTTGGATTTTTTTGTTTAAAGTGTTGGAATTAGAAAGTAAAAATTAAATGAAATATTAAAAGCTGGGAGCCTCTGCTGGGTGCCAGCTAGGGACAGGGTGTTGAGGAATGTTGCTGCTGAGAGGCTGCCTCACTTGTCTGAAATCCAAGAGAGCAGCAGGCCTTCTGAGAACTTGCTTTGACCAGTCCACAAGAGCAGGGGTCCCCATCCCACCTACCGGTCCGTGGTCCATGGACTGTTAGGGACTAGACTACACAGCGGGAGGTGAGTGGCCAGCAAGCACTTCATGTGTGTTTACAGCTGCTCCCTGTCACTCCCACTTCTGCCGGAACTCTACCTCCTGTCACATCGGCAGAGGCACTAGATTCTCATAGGAGTGCGAACCCCATTGTGAACTGCACGTGCCAGGGATCTAGGTTGCACGCTCCTTATGAGAATCTAATGCCTGATGATCTGTTACTGTCTCCCATCACCCCCAGACGGGACCGTCTAGTTGCAGGGAAAGAAGCTCAGGGCTCCCACTGATTCTACATTATGATGAGTTGTATAGTTATTTCCTTATGTTTTACAATGTAATAATGATAGAAATAAAGTACACAATGATTGTCATGTGCTTGAATCACCCCGAAACCATCCCCACTGCTCCCCACCGGATCCCCAGCTGTGGAAGAATTGTCTTCCAATAAACTGATTCCTTGTGCCGAAAAGGTTGGGAACCACTGCAGTAGAACATTTGAAATGCAATAGGTACTTGGAATAGATGCTTGGTTTTAAGGGTTTTTCCTACAGACTATGTTCCTGAATGGGAGGATTCAGTATCACTGAGGTATCTCTTCTTCACAAAGAAGGGTTAGCTGTCACTTTAACACAGTCCTCATCAACATCGCAACAAAATTAAAGGAATGCAAGGAAAACCTATTCTGAAAGAATGGGCACAGATAATAGCTAGAGGAATTCTGAAAAAATGAATGCAGGTGTTTAACTGTGTTTTTTAACTATAATAAAATGATCTGGCACTGGTGCTGGAATAGACCGATCAAGGGAACAGTACAGATAGTCCATTAGTAAAGCCACAGAGATATGCTAAGGATAGCGTTTTAAACTGGTGGGAAAAGACTGAAGTGTTGAATAAGAGTTATTGATAATTGGCCAACCATTTGGAAAGAAAATAATTATCTTGATGCATACACATAAAATTAGAAATTTCTGTCTGGCAGAAAACATCATAAAATTGGAAAAATATTCCTGTAATCCCAGCACTTTGGGAGGCCAAGGCAGGTGGATCACGAGGTCAGGAGATCCAAGACCATCCTGGCTAACATGGTGAAACCCCGTCTCTACTAAAAATATAAAAAATTAGCCGGGCGCGGTGGCGGCCGCCTGTAGTCCCAGCTACTCAGGAGGCTGAGGCAGGAGAATGGCGTGAACCCAGGAGGCAGAGCTTGCAGTGAGCTGAGATCGCACCACTGCACTCCAGCCTGGGCGACAGAGTGAGACCCCGTCTGTTAAAAAAAAAAAAAAAAAAAAAAAAAAAAATTAGAAAAATATTTATAAAATATTTTGGACAAACTCAAGTGATTCACAAATGGCCTTTTCACTTCTCTCTAGCCCATGGGTTGGAAAACTTTTTCTGTAAAGGGTCAGATAGTAAATGTTTGAGGTTTTCTGGTCTCTGAGACAACTACTCAACTCTCCCATTATAGTGTAAAACAGCCATGGAAATTATGTAAATGAGAGGCCGTGCTGTGTTCTGACCTCACTTTATAAAATAGGCGGTAGGTCCTGGCCTTAGTTTGCTGTCCCCACTCTGCCCTGTTTACATGTTCAGTTGAATTGAGTCTTCTGTTTCATGGTAGTTAAGAGGGCTGTTTATTTGGCTGTTATATGAGGCATCCCATCCTGTCCCCATTTTCCCACCACCCATGAAGTTATATTGTCCTGCTTGCTGGTAAATATTTAACAACTAGTGCTCTGGGGGAAATTATATATAGATATTGACATATCACATAAGTTCATTATAAATTTTACTGATATAAAGGATGTTAGCCAACAATTTACAAATAATAAAATATACACTGCTTGTATTATAAATTCCATTTAGCCAATTGATTCTCAGAGACTGCTTTCATTGATTTTTGCCAGATTCTGGTTCCGTAACCAGCCGATGGCTGCGATGCGTGAACAGTTGTCTTTCCAGCGTGAATATTGGGTAATATTTTTACCGCAGAAACAACAAAGACATATGTCAGAGCTTCATTCACTCACCAGGGATGGGAACAACTTCCTTGCTAAATTGGAAAATAATTTTCAAATACTGAAAGAATATCTCTTCAGTTTTGTATGCTGTTCACAGTGTAATACCTACAGACACGAAACACTTTTAAGTTATACCTGCAGTATTAATGCTTTCTCCATCACTTTCTTAAGTCCAGAAAATCAGCAGTAAACCCAGCCCTTGTTGGTAGCATTTGTCGATTTCCGTATGGGAATATCCCGCCATGGCCGATTTCAAGCTGCTCACGTGACGTCGCTGAAGACGGGTTGGTGAAAGGGGGGTCCAGTAGCCACCGTGAGAGAGTGCTTCCCCTGTGTAGATAGGACAGATGCGAGTAACCCCGAAGCACAGATAATGACAAAATATAGTGAGATCATGAGGAAGGGGCAATTTGTGAATATTCACTACCTTTGTTTTTAGTATAATTTATTCAATTGTAAGCTTCTATAATTTAATGTTTAATAAAGACTGTGTTTAACAACCAGCTCACAAAGATTCTGAAAATGTTCACAATCAGTTCCGTTAAGCCAGTGTTGGTCGGCTGCAGCGCACCACTGCATATTGGGAATTGAACGGGTAGAGGGCTGCCTTTCTCTTGGGACGAGCGCACTTTAAGGGGAGCGTATTCATTGCAGGACCAAGGCTCAAAGTGCACTGCTCCCCACCCGTCCCAGTTCCTCTTTATGCTTGTGGGGCCAGCCCCTCTCCAGTCCTCCCCAGGACTATACGTTGCAACCAGGCGTTCTTTTTTCACTGGCCTCATTCTTCCCAGGGCCGGCTCAGAGGCCCCCAGGTCTACTTGCCATTGGTTTAACTGCTGTTTAATAAATCAAACTATTTTTCTGACTAAATCTTGCTTATCAGTAAATAGTGATCATCTGAATTCTCCATATGCTAAAAAGTCATTTTTCCAAGGGGTAAAATTAAAGTAATATTTGGCATAAAAAATTCTAATACACAGGCAGACACCTTTATGTCTAATATCTCAACTGTAGAGGTTAGATAATCACAGAGTGCTATACTGTGTTATAGCCTTAATATGTAGAGTGCTTACAGATCACTAAGAAATATTTAAATAATATCACTAAATCGGCCAAAATCCTGAAAAGCAATTCGTAAAGAAAACATACAAATAACCAGTAAACACAAGATATTCAACATTTGTAGTATCCAAATAAAATATAAACTAAAGGCCAGGTGCGTTGTCTCACGCCTATAATCCCAGCACTTTGAGAGGCCGAGGCAGGTGGATCACGAGGTCAGGAGTTGGAGACCAGTCTGGCCAACGTGGTGAAACCCTATCTCTATAAAAATACAAAAATTAGCCGGGCATGGTGGCGTGCACCTGTAATCTCATCTACTCGGGAGGCTGAGGCAGGAGAATTGCTTGAACCAGGGAGGTGGAGATTGCAGTGAGCCGAGATTGTGCCACTGCACTCCAGCCTGGGCAACAGAGACTCCGTCTCAGAAAAAATAAAAATAAAAAAAATAAACGAAAACACAAGAAGGCAAAATCATGATAGAAAGCCAACAAGCAGCAGTTGCAGAGATGGTAGAACAAATGTGTGAAACGAATCTGTATGGCACTCTGCACTCGGGGCCACGGAGTGATGTGATTTAAAGAGCGGGAATGCAGGGGCAGAGGAGCCCGGGTCCCACGCTGGCTGCACCGGTGATGGGCTGGGAGACCTGGGACTGATGACTCCCTCATCAGCGTCTTACCAGCACCTGGTGGACATGAAATTTCTCACGCAGCCTGTGTAGGTTGTCACAGAAGCCCAGGCTCCTCTCCCCTCTCCCTACCTGCCGCTGCAAGTGTGTGTTTTACCACAGCCTTTAGGAATTGGTCCATTTGCTCTCTGGGAAAATTCCAGCCTGGAGAAGCTGGTAGAGACCTGCCTCCGTGCCTTTGAGGAAAATCAAATTGGCTGTGACCTCTGCAGAACCCAGGAATTTGGAATTCACTGAATCCAGGGTTGCTGCGCTGGAGGCAAAGCTGGGTTGGCTGGCCCTAAGGGAAAACTCTTCTGACTTTTGAACTCAGCAGGTACATTTCTATTCTTCCTTTCTTCTTCTTAAGCAACACTTTTCCCAAGAAAAACAAACAAAACTTTGCTAACCAAAAGCTTTGTGTTGAAACTGCCAGGAGGAGATGATAAGCCAAGCATTGCCTTGGCTCCTCAGGACTTTTGCAGGCCCCCGGGGCAGAGCCATTCAGGAAGTTCCCACAGGGCTTGGCTTTCTTTGGAGCTCAGCCCAGTGCACCTGACTCTACCCTGTGCTTCTGTGGAATCCCAGCTTTGGTTCTGTCCTTCCCAGAAACCTGAAAGTTGAAGCCAAGACAGGATCAAGGAAGGTCTAGTCAGAACTGTGGTGCTTTTGCCAAAACTTGCAGAATAAGCTATCGGGGCACAGATCAGTTACGAAAACCAAATCTGACCCGCTATCCAGGCGACTTGAGTGAGAGGAGCAGGAGGGTGGCGGGAGGAGACCAGGCTGCCGCAGACACTGGAGCCCCTGAACGGGATTTGGACCTCAGGGTGGTGTTTAGGGAGAGCCCAGAGCAGAGCAGCTGGCAGGTGTGGTCTGAGTTCAGCTGGCCGCTTCCTGGCCTGGTCACGGAACCTCTCAGTCTCTGTTTCTGCACGTGTGTGATGGGAATAATAGTGTCTACTTCAACGGGCCTGGGGAGATTCAAATGGAGGAAGGTTTCATATGAGCAAATCCTTTATGAGGAGTTTCAAAGGTTTCAGGATTACGATCTTTGTCCATAGTGCCTATAACATCAGAAACACCAAGAAGTGTTTCTTGATATTGAGCTTCCTTGAAGCCAATTACACATGTCAGTTACATATCGAATTCTGTAGTTCTGCCCTTGTGCTGTGACGGTGTCTCACGAAGGTGCTGCTATACCTTTGGAAGACTCCAGAAAGCCCAGGGAAGCAGGTTCTTTTCAAACATGATAGTTCACACTTTATACCTCGAAGCATGTATTTTGATGACGTTTTACTCCGCAAATGTCACACTGGCCCCACTGCGTGTCTCCCCACACTGGCCCAGCCCTGCTGTCGTCAGGCCTTGCCTCTTGCCCAGTAAAGAGATCTAGCCCTCACTTCCTTGCCTCGGCTCCCCCAGCCTCCCCCACCGTGAAGCCTGGGCGTTGGAATGGCTGCTGACGTTCCCACCGGGGAGGAGCGGCGGAGGCGTAGGGGTCCGGTCCGACCCAGCAGGACCCCGGGGGGGGCGGGGGTTGTGGCTTTTCTCTCCACTTCCAGGTGAGGCTTGGCATCAGGCCTCCCCAGCATCTGGCTGCCTGGAGGGGGCAGGTAACACAACCCAGAAGGAAGGTTTACCCAATGAAAGACAGGACATAAAGTGTATGCCCTTCCTGTCTGAGGGCACATTGGTCTCACAAGGCCTGTTTGGAAGACTTCCCCTGGCTAAGCAACCACCCCGTTTCTTTGTGGAGCTGCAGCCAGCTTGAAACACAGCTCCTTCCATTTGTCAACCCCGGGCCCTTCCTCCTGCTGCCCTCCACTCCTGTTGCCCTGGGATTGCACCTCCCAGTAAAGCTTCAGCCCATGGGCTTCGCTTCAGTCCCTTGTTTTCCAGGGAACCTGGACTGAAACACGTGTTCAGGTGGCAGATTGAACAAGAGCTTTGGTAATCTCTGTGAAATACTGCAGAGGGACAGATAACCACAGCCACCACATTTAGAACTTTGGCTGCCTTTGGAAGTCCAGAGCTGGATCTCTCAGCTCCCGCCCCCAGAGGCTCAGCACTTTGGACGTGGCTCACAAGCAGTTGTTGATCGACTGCATGAATGCGTGTGCGTGCAAGCATGAACCTTGTTTAAATCAAGAGCTTACATAATTTTAACCAGTTCTGTCTTCAGCTGTACATACTCAGTAAAATGTTTAATGAAGGGGAAGAAATTAGTCTCTTCTGTGTGACCATGTTTTCCCTTTATTCATCCTAAAAAGTTCCATGAATTCTTGATTTCCTTTCAGTGGCCCTTTCAACAATGTCTTTTTTCCCAAGAGCATAACTGTTCTCATTTTATTGCTAGCCGTCCTGATCTGTGTTTTATTGACATCTGTTTTGAGCTAATCTTCATTTCTAAGATAAGAGTTGAGATTTTGCAATCTGTGTTCGATGGCTCAATCTATCTTGTGCTTGATGCTAGAAGGGAAGACAGATTTAAAGCACATGCCTTCTGTGCCGGCTTTCAAGTTTGTCACTAAACTCTCATTTCTGGAAAGTGCAATTATAGAGTATCACTCCCACTTCCTTGGAAACAGAGCTGAAGAACTTGGCACACTCTCCAAACAGTCACCATACACACTGTTGTCAAAAAGTTCCATTTTTAACCCCATTTGCATTAATATTGCAGTCAATCTCTTTACCTCCTTTTCTCTTTCACGGGGCCGTGACAGTGACGCCTTTCCCCAAAACTCTCCTCGTTTGAGAAAAAAAGAAGTATGTATCCCCACTTATCTCGGGGAGAAATGCAACCAACTGCTGCTGTGCACATTTATGAATCACAGTATTGTTTAGTCGGTTCTGTATCTCCAGTAGAAAGCATAACAAAAAGATGACCTTTGTCTCACCTCATAGCTAATTTTTGCATATAAAATACTAAACATTGATGAAAATGAAAATGACAGATCTGAGGAAGAGGGAGAGCTCTCTTGAAACCCCTTTCCCAGATTTGCCCTCAGTTTTAGGAATGAGGTACGCTTGGGCATTCCTGCTGCCTGCATGGTTCGGCATTCTGGCAGCCAGGTTCGCCCCAGAATAGATAAGTGTGTTTGATTTTCGAACATTTGACTTTATTACTTATTTCCAGAAACACTTCATGTTCAAACTGTGTCTCTACAGGCATTTCTACTTGGTCTTTTTCTCCCCTGACATTTCACAGAGTCCTAACTGTGCTGCATGTATAACTTGGTCTTTCTTTTTGTTACTTGCATAGCAAGCATGTTTCTATGTCATTAAATATCCTTTGTAAGCAGCATTTTATAGATTTTTATAATACTTCACCAACAGAAGCACCATCATTTATTTAAGCATCTCTCTATTGTTGGACATGTAGATTGATTTCCATTTTTTCCTATTATGAGCAGACAGCTTGGTACAAAAAGCCTTCTCCTGAATTTAAAATTATTTCTTTGGGATTATTCACCAGAAGTAAAATTACTGGGATAAATAAGAGGTGGAAACCACAAATATGCCTGCCTTTGATACATATTGCCAATTTGCTTTTCGAAATAGTTGAACTGATTTGTAGTCTTACCAGGAGTGGGCAGTTCTGGAGGAGGTAGATGATACCCTTCCTTAACTTACATTGTGATCATTACTAACAAAGGTGAACCTTTTTTCAAATGTTTGTGCACTGTGTTTTTTCTTTTGAAAATTGCCCTTTCTGGCGTGGTGGCTCACGCTTGTAATCCCAGCACTTTGGGAGGCTGAGGCAGGCGGATCACCTGAGGTCAGGAGTTTGAGACCAGCCTGGCCAACAGGGTGAAACCCCGCCTCTACCAAAAATACAAAAATTAGCCGGTCATGGTGGTGGGTGCCTATAATCCCAGCTACTCAGGAGGCTGAGGCAGGAGAATCACTTGAACCCGGGAGGCGGAGGTTGCAGTGAGCCGAGATTTTGCCACTTCACTCCAGCCTAGATGACAGAATGAGACTCCGTCTCAAAAAAAAAGAAAAAAGAAAATTCCCTTTTCTGTCTTTCGCGAGAGCGCTCAGTGTTGCTATCAAGCTGATAAGTATGTAGTCTATGTAAAATATTGGTAAAATATTGGTGTAATAACCCTGGGTGTGTCATAGTTCATATAAAATTTTTTTCTGGCCTGCTGTTTCACTTTTGACTTTTTAAAAATAATTTTAAATTTCCCCTCCAGAGTTTTGATAATTATTTCCTTTTTTAAAAAAGTCCCAATTTGTTTGATTTTATTTTCTTCATAATCTGTTTGCCTTTTTTTCAGTCTAAATATGAATGTCTCTAAAAAATAAATAAAAGATATATAAAACTTTTTCTAAGTTGCTAACAAATTACTCCAAAACAAAGTCAAGATCAAAATGTTAAAAGATGTCGTGGACTTTTATTTCCGACAACAGAGAAGACAAGTGTCTTGAAATCTCCCTCCCACAGAAAAGAATTTTAAATGTTGGTTGAAATGTTCACAGCCAAAGAGGTGAACAGAATCGTGGTCCGGCTTTTGCTTGAAGGCATCTGCTTCATCTCTGGAGCTCACCTAGCAGACCACATAACACTGGGACCTCAGGGGCACCCAAGGAAAGGAGACACAGACAAAGCTGTGTAACTAGAACCCACAAAACAAGTGCTTACAAACAAGTCCAATAACGTCAGTAGTTTCACTAAAGGCGTACAGACTCATTGCTCCCCTTGAGAGACAAAAATTGTCATATTGGATTTTTTTTTAAATGTATTTAAAAATGTATTTGGGAGGCCGAGGTGGGCGGATCACTTGAAGTCAGGCGTTCAAGAGCAGCCTGGCCTACATGGTGAAACCTCGTCTCTACTAAAAATACAAAAATTAGCCGCATGTGGTGGTGTGTGCCTAATAGTAGTCCCAGCTACTCAGGAGGCCGAGGCAGGAGGATCACTGGAACCTAGAAGGCAGAGGTTGGAATGAGCCAAGATCATGCCAGTGCCCTCCAGCCTGGGCGACAGTGAGACTCCATCTCAAAAAATACAAATTAAAAAAAAAGTATTTTCTGTAGTGCCAGGTATATTTCATTTACCCACCAGATCCATTCTCCACTCCTCCACCCCGCAGACTCCCTTGCCTGTGGCTTATAGTTGAGTTCAGCCAAGGGGAAACTCCAGCAGGAGAGGAGGGAGGGAGGGGATATTTATTTATGAGTTAGTGATTCTCCAGTCCTTCATCAGCCGGCACTCCTCACAGTCATAGCTCACCCTTACCTGTGGAGCACTAGTCCCAGGGATCTGCACCGTCCCTTCTGGCTTTGCTACCCTCTGCTCGCACGCACCTTTGTAAACAGTCTGCTTATGAAAGCCTCTTTGGATCATCCTGTTTTAATTATGCTGTCTGCTTCCTGCTGGAACTGACTCTTATAACTATACACAGGCAGGATATCTAAAACTTAAGAAATCAGAAGAATTAAAAATAAAGTAGATGGGAAAAGATATAGTAGGCAAATAATAACCAAAAGAAAGCTAGTGTAGTTATGTTAACATTAGGCAAACAGAAATGTTATGGCAAAAAGCGTTATTGGAGCTTGGTATGTGGCTCTGTGTATCTATCAATATGTAGAGGGTCTATACATATTGCTAAAAGGTTTAGTTCCGTTCTAAACGTTCCACCTCTAATCTTTTATGCAGTTTATAACACAGCCTTAAAATACATATAGAGCAAAAACTTGTTAAAACTACAGAGAGAAAATGGCAAACTCACACAGGAGGGAGAGATTTAGCATACCTCGGATATATTTGATAGATAAAACAGCAAAAATTCATAATAATAGAAGATGCAAATATCTCAATTGACAATTTAGGTCAAATGGACATATTGGAACACTGTGCCAAACAACAGAATAATACACCAACTTTTTTTTTTTTTTTTTTTTTTTGAGACAGAATCTTGTTCTGTCGCACAGGCTGGAGTGCAGTGATGCAATCTCGGCTCACTCCAACCTCCGCCTCCCACATACAAGTGATTCTCCTGCCTCAGCCTCCTGAGTAGCTGGGACTACAGGTGTGTGCCTGTATTTTGTATTTTTAGTAGAGACAGGGTTTCACCGTGTTGGCCAGGCTGGTCTCGAACTCCTGATCCGTGATCTGCCCGCCTTGGCCTCCCAAAGTGCTGGGATTACAGGCATGAACCACCGCACCCGGCCAATACACCCACTTTTCAAACACGAATGGAAGATTTATGAAAATTGGCCACATGTCGAGCCATTTGGCAAGCTTCAATGGATTTCCAAGGATTGGTAGCATATAAACCCTATTCTCTGACATTACACTTAGTTAGAAATCAAAATCAAAAAGATAATTAGAAAGTTTCCATACATTTGAAAATTGAAAAATACTTCTAAATAATTTATGTGTTAAAAGAAAAAAACATAATTTATATTAGAAAATACTTAAAACTGGATGATAATAAAAATACTACATATTCAGATAAGGAAGATACAGCTAAAGCTGTAGTTAGACAACTTTATGGCTGTAATTGCATATATCAGAAAAGAGAAAATCCTGAAAATTAACGTGCTAAGCATCCAACTTAAGATGATAGAAAAAAACCAACAACATAAAGAATGAAGAAAGAAGGAATTTTTAAAATAGCAGAAATTAACAAAATAGAAAACAAACATATGTAGAGAAAATTAAAATGCCATAAGCCAGTTCTTGAAAGAAACTAATAAAATTGATAAACTTGTAAGTAGACCAAGGAAAAAGCTGAAACTATATGATTTCAGGAATGAAAAGCGCATGATTATAGATCCTATATACATTAAAATTATGTGACAAAGGAATTCTAAGTGAAATGAACAAATTCCAAGAAAAAATACAACTTAACAAAATTGACACGTTTACATAAAATTAAAATTGTCCTATTAAAGAAATTGATTCTATAATTTAAAAGAAAACTCAAGGCCAGAGCAATTTACCAGCAAATTCTGCCAAACATTTAAATGGAAGAAATAATGTCAGTGTTCTGTAAATTCTTCTAGATGGTAGAAAAATAGGGAAACAGTCCCCACTTTGTTGAATGAAGCCAGAGTTTTTTATTTATTTATTTTTTTTTGAGACGGAGCCTCACTCTGTTGCCCAGGCTGGAGTGCAGTGGTGCAATCTCAGCCCACTGCAACTTCTGCCTCCCAGATTCAAACGATTCTCCTGCCTCAGTCTCCCAAGTAGCTGGGATTACAGGCATGCGCCACCACACCCAGCTAATTTTTGTACTTTTAGTAGAGACAGGGTTTTGCCATGTTGGCCAGGCTGGTCTCCAACTCCCAACCTCAGATGATCTACCCGCCTCAGCCTCCCAAAGTGCTGGGATTACAGGCGTGAGCCACCGTGCCCAGCTGAAGCCAGTGTATTCTTGATACCAAATCCCAAGAGCACATATGAGAATGGAGAATTTTCAGCCAATCTCACTCAAGAACATAAATACAAAAATTCTAAGCCCAATATCAAGAAAACTAAATCCAACAGTATTAAAAAGATGAAATACTCTGTTCCTCTTTTCCTGCCTTGTTTTAGATTAATCAAATATTTGTCAGCTTTCCACTTTATCTCCTCTATTTGCTTTTTAGCTGTACTTTGGTGCTCTAGGGATTACAATATGCATCCTTAATTTATTACACTTTACTTAGAATTAATATTGAACAGCTTTACACTTCTCAAATAAAAGGATCTAACAGTGTAATTCCATCCCCCTCCACTTCCTCATTTGTGCTGTAATGGTGTTGTATATTTTGCTTCTGTATTTGTTACAAACTCCTTCTTAAAACAGTGATATTATTTTTTGCTTTAAGCAATCTTCTTTTTTTTTTTTTTTTTTTTTTTTTTTTTTTTTTGAGACAGGGTCTTACTCTGTTTCCCAGGCTGGAGTACAGTGGCACAATGTCAGCTCACTGCAACCTCCACCTCCCAGGTTCAAGCAATTCTCCTGCCTCAGCCTCCCAAGTAGCTGGGATTACAGGCATGCACCACCGTGCCTGGCTAATTTTTGTATTTTCAGTAGAGACAGGTTTTCGCCATGTTGGCCGGACTGGTCTTGAACTCCTGACCTCAAGTGACCCATACACCTTGGCCTCCCAAAATGCTGGGATTATAAGGGTGTTGTCTTTTAAATAAATTAAGGGAAACAGCTGCTCTTCAGTGTGTTTACTGACATGTTTACCATTTCTAGTGCTCTTTATTCTTTCCTGTAGATCTGAATTTTCATCTGCTATCATTTCCCTTAGCCTGAAACACATCCTTTACCATTTCTTATCAAGCTGGGCTTCTGGCAAGGACTTTGCTCAGCTTTGTTTTCTTTGAAAATGTCTTTACTTCAACCCATTTTTGAATGGTATTTTCACTGGATATAGAATTCTGGGTTGGGAGTATTTATTCCAGCACTTTAAAAATACCAAATTTTTAGGCCGGGCATGGGGACTCATGCCTGTAATCCCAGCACTTTGGGAGGCCAAGGTGGGCAGATCACCTGAGGTGAGGAGTTCAAGACCAGTGTGGCCAACATGGTAAAACCTCATCTCTACTAAAAATACAAAAATTAGCCAGGCGTGGTGGCAGGCGCCTGTAATCCCAACTACTAATCCTAACTACTTGGGAGGCTGAGGCAGGAGGATTGCTTGAACCCAGGAGGCAGAGGTTGCAGTGAGCCGAGATCGCGCCACTGCACTCCAGCCTGGATAACAGAGCAAGACTTTGTCAAGAAAAAAAAAAAAAAAAACCCACACTTTTGGCCAGGCGCGGTGCGGCTCACACTTGTAATCCTAGCACTTTGGGAGGCTGAGACAGGTGGATCACCTGAGGTTCGGAGTTCAAGACCAGCCTGGCCAACATGGTGAAACCCTGTCTCTACTAAAAATACAAAATTTAGCTGGGTGTGGTGGTGGCACCTGTAATCCCAGCTACTCGGGAGGCTGAGGCAGGAGAATCGCTTGATCCTGGGAGGCGGAGGTTGCAGTGAGCTGAGATTGCACCACTACACTCCAGCCTGGGTGACTCTGTCTCAAAAAAAAAAAAAATTTTGGGAGAAGCACATAAATGCCTTAAAATTAAAAATATAAGTCAAAAATTCAAAATTCAATAGATATGTTAGAAGATAAACTTGAGGAAATCTCCCAGAAAATGAAAGGGTGGTGGGGGAAAGACAATAAATATTGGACCCAGTAAGAAATTTTGTTAGAACATTGGGAGGTGGGGGCGGGAGAGGGAGCATGTGAGTATGTGGAAGATAGTGTAAGAGAACTGAATTCTCAGCTTCCTAGGTGAGACATCACTGGACAATGTCTAACATCAAGAAACCAGGACATAGCATATGAGTATTTTTGTCTAGCAATGTAAGGGTAAATGCCAGAAAAATAACTCCAAGTGTTAAAAAGAGGTGGGGAGTCAGGGGGACTCCAAGAGGTAGAATGGAGTGAAGGAGGACTGCTTTCTTTGTTATAAACCTTGTAAGAGTTTTTGACTTTCCAGACATTTAATTTATTACTTTGGAAAAGCTGGAGCATCTTAAAAGATAGAATGACCTTATAGATGCCATTAAGAAAAGTGCTGTGTTGTCCATTGCACACACAGGCGAGCATTCTTTCCTGAATGGATATTTGTTTAGGATTCTTCGATCCTTTTCCTGGCATTTAAAATACCATCTTTCAGGGTTTTTGTGGCTATAGGAGCACAGGGAAGCCTTGTATCTCCCCTTTCCTAGCCTGGGTCTGAGAGTTCATGTGTGTATGTGTGTGTGCTCAGGTAAGTACGTGAGTGTGGGTGTGCATGTTACGGGTGCCTTGTGCACACATGTCCATGTGCATCCATGGACGTGTGTGTACATGGGGAGCACACATATATGTACTCTTTTTCTTATCCTCCTTTCCAAGCCATTCCTAAATTCCTTTTTACCTTTCTCTTACTGGCCATAATGTGAACTTAAAGTGTATTTTAATAATGTGTTCAATCTACTGAGTAAAGGTTGATATTTCTGTTTGTGTGTGTATACGTATACGTACAATATACACAAAAAATTACTGTGTGTATGTGTAATTATTATATATATATATATATTTATTTATTTATTGAGAAAGGGTCTTGCTCTGTCACCCAGGCTGGAATGTAGTGTGCAATCATGGCTCACTGCAGCCTCCAACTCTTGGGCTCTAGCAATCCTCCCAACTCAGCCTCCTGAATGGATAGGACTACAAGGACACACCACCACGCCTGGCTAATTTTTCTATTTTATTTTTTGTAGAAATGGAGTCTCACTATGTTGCCAGGCTGGTCTCGAACTCCTGGCCTCAAGAGATCCTCCCACATCAGCCTCCCAAAGCTCTGCGATCACAAGCGTGAGCTACTGTGCCTGGCCCCTACACGGTATTTTTAATAATAGCTTTATTGAGATATAATTCACATACTGTGAAATTCACCCCTTTTAAGGAGTAAATTATAGGAGTATTCAGTATGTGAATTATAGGGGTGTTTCTGTATATTTTTATAAATGGATGGAAGTAAGCTTTTTTATTCCTTCCACCCAAACCTCTGCATTAACCTTTGTAACTTGAACATAGCCATGGGTGGCTGGTTCACCGAATCTCAGAAGGAAAAAACTTCCACTGGTGTTTTAAACTGAAACATATTTACGTGATTTTTCTAGGGCTCTCTTACTTCACTGTGTTTCAATTAAGGAATTTCTTCCTGCATATTTTAAGTATGGGGACATAGGGGGAGAATTAATTAAACTCTATATTGTTAATAACTTCTCTTACAGCCAAGAAAACCCAGGAATCCAAAAGTATTAGCTCAGAGTCCTTAGTCTAATAGAACTTTCCCCCACCCCTACTTGCTTTGTCTCCAATTGTAAATTTCCTTCACAGGGATTTTAATGCTTAACTCAAAATGCCAGGCATAGGAAAGCTTCATTATTGCTGGTACTTTCCTGTTGGCAAATTCAACCATAGTCTCCCCTTAATTCTGGTTCTTTCTTTGCATAATGGGAATAATCCTGTTTGTTCATTATGAATTTAATTCATTGAGGGGAAATACTGCATTGAAGATAGTGAGTGATAATAAATCCATTCGTTGGTAGCCTCAGTTGGCATTGAAGATAGTGAATGATGATAAATCCATTCGTTGGCAGCCTCGGTTGGCATTACCTGCGGATTATCCTCTGCCTCTCACAGTGACATTCCCTGGCCTTCGTTGTTGACATCTGGAGGCAGCCTGCTGGCAGTGCTGGCCCAAGTGTTTAAACAGGTGGATTTGTGATTCTTCTACAGGCTCAGGAATCTGATGGCAAAAAATTTGATGGGGCATCTTTTAAGACCCCCTCCTTTTAGAAACTAAGGAACTCATGGTGCTAGTTGGGTTTGTACAACAGTAAACTTGAACAGGCTTGTAGAGTATCTTGAATAGTAAATAACACATTCTTGCTAAGTGGTTTGCCGAAAGCAGGGTCAACATTCTAAAATCTGACTGCCTCTGGGTGGCAGTTCTGTTGAGTGTAGACCCTGCTCTGGCCTGGGGTGTCCCTGGACACATCTGCCTGTTCTTCCTCCTTGCTTCTCCTGCACCCATGTGGCTTACCTTCCCAAAGAGAATGTGGCCTCTTGGGGGTGACTGAGTGTGGAGGGGCCGGCCTGGGGAGCCTGTCCTGGCACAAGTGCTGCTGCTGTGGGGGGCCGACACTGTGGACGCTGGACGCAATGAGAAGAGGTGGATGCCTCCTGAAAACTAAAGCCTCCGAGAAGCTCATTCCTGTGTGTCTCTGCCTTAGTCTGTTATCCTAAGTCACCCGTAAGCATCTGACTCTCCTGCCTCAGTTAAGCTTGGGCTGTGGTTTGGAGAAGGGACTGTGTAGAGGGGGTGATTCTTATCAAGGAACTGATTTGCCCAGGTGGCCTGTGGTCCCTCGCCTGGGTATTTTGCAGTCAAGCCTCATGGGACACCAAACACTGTGGTGGGATCATGTGGCATTGCCGTTCATGATAGACGTAAGTTTACAGTTCAAGATAAGACATTAACAGTGTGGTATCACCTGACCCAGTGGTTCCACTTTGGGGACTCTATTGGGAAAAAGTAATCCAGACTGCATCAAGTAATATTTCTGTCAGATTTATGTATTTCAAAAAAGGGAACTGGACTAAATGTTCTGTCATAACCTGTCATAAGAGGTTGTTAAACAAATGGTCACGTTCACAGGGTGAAGTATTTTGCTGTCAAAAAAAAATGTTTTAACAGATTCATTCATTCAGCAAACATTTATTGAGTACCTACTGTGTGCCCAAAAGTTGCTACACACTGAAGCTAATGCACCAAACAAGAGAGACATGTTCCCTGCCCCGTGATGCCTCTAGGCTGAAGGGAGAGAAAACAGTGAACAAGAAAAAAAGTAACGTCGAATGCGATTAACATGATATAATGCTAAGTGGAAAAAGAAAGAGAAAACAGGGTGCTGTGTGTTTTCAACTATGCAAGAAATACACTTGCATAGGAAAGAGCCCAGGAGGAAATATGCCAAAAGAGTTATAGGTGATTTATTTTTATTTTTCTTTAAATATCTCAACATTTAATAATTTTTATTCTAACTAGGGAAAAAGTAATTTTAAAAAAGAATCACACTTCAAATTTATGCCATACACTTTATGCCATAGGTATGGAATTCTCATTTTTACGTCTTCCAAAGGCAGGAAAACCAAAGTGACTCCCTTGGTTGAGAAAGTGAAAAAAGCATTTAAGTACTAGAAAGGGGAGATAGGCCAGGTGCAGTGGCTCATGCCTGTAATCCCAGCACTTTGGGAGGCACGCGCATCACAAGGTCAAGAGACCAAGACCATCCTGGCAAACATTCTGAAACCCCATCTCTACTAAAAATACAAAAATTAGCCGGGCATGGTGGCGGGCGCCTGTAGTCCCAGCTACTCAGGAGGCTGAGGCAGGAGAATGGCGTGAACCCAGGAGGCGGAGCTTGCAGTGAGCCGAGATGGTGCCACTGCACTCCAGCTGGGCGACAGAGTGAGACTCCGTCTAAAAAAAGAAAAAGAGAGAGATAAATGTCTCCAAAATTACCATTGTCTAAACCTTAACCTTAGGTCAAGTGTCACAAATCGCACCTGTTAGAAAAGGAAAGGTCTCTTTTGGAGGCACATGCAGGAAGGGGTTGCTTTGGTCCCACTGCTTCTTCCCTGCTGGCGTTTTTGGAGCTCCCAGCTCTCAGCTCCGCAGGTTGTTAGCTCAGTGCCTGGCCCCTCATAGGCTGTCATGAGTATCTTGCAGATCGAGAGAAAGAACAAAAATACAAACCATGTGTGAGCAAAACACCATTTCATTCCACTGGCCCTTGTTACAAATGCAGCTAAGATCTGCTTCTATGCATCTTAGACGTCTCATCCCTTGTTCCTAGCAAATATCTTTGGTAAATTTACAAGTTTATAAATTGCTTTTAATTTTATCAAATCAGAAATTTGTCTTGCTCTTAATTATATGAAAAGGATGCTCAGTTTCTCATATAATGAGAGAAATGCGACGTTAACCTTTCTGAGTTATCGGATTGGCAATGTAAGCCATAGCTGCAGGCTGCAAGGGAGCCCGTTCCTTTTGACGTGTGACATGTGACGTGTGACGAGTTTTACGTCTAGTAATGTAGCCTACAGGTACACATGCACACAGCTGAAATGACGTGTGCAGTAGGTTTCCCTTAATGGACAGCTCCTATGTGCCAGTCTCTAAGTGCTTTACCATCATGAAGTCATTTAATCTCCAAAGCAACCCTGTGAGGTAGACATTTGGAGACGTTATTATTATCCCCACGTTACAAATGAGGAAACTAAAGAACAGAGATGAAGTAATTGGCTAGCAGGGGCAAAGCCAGGTTCCAGACCCTGTTGTTCCAGGGCCCTTGCTCTGCTCACCTCAAGTAGTTGCTCCTTATGTGACCAAGGATAGAGCACTATTTGTGTAGTCGTGTGCTGCAAAATGACATTTCCATCGGTGGCAGACCCCATATTCAATAGCCATTGCATAAGATTCTAATGTTGTATTTTGACTGTACCCTTTTTATGTTTAGGTATGTTTAGGTACACAAACACTTATCATTGTGTTACAGTTGCCTACGGTATTCCATACGGCACCATCCTGCACAGGTTTGTGGCCTGGGAGCCGCAGGCTGTACCCTATAGCCTAGGTGTGGAGTACGGGTACCATCTAGGTTTGTGTAAGCACACTCTATGGTATTCACACAACAACAAAATCACCTGCATTTCTCAGGAGGTATCCCCATAGTTAAGCTACACATGACTATAATTGCCAAAGTCTGTAAACAACCTAAACGTCCATGAGTAGGGGATTGTTTAAGTAAACAACACTACATCTCTCCTGTGCAGCCATGGAAGGATCATAAGGATACACTGTTAATGGAAAACTCAAGGAGCAGAAAGTGCTAGCAGGTGTGTTACCAAAAAGGATGGGGAAACATATGTTCATATTTGCTTGAATAGGAATAAAATGCTTCAGAAATGATAAACAAGAAATGGGGAACCAACATTGCCCATGGGGAGGGAGACTTCGTCATATGCACTTTTATACTTTTGCATTTCTGAGCCATCCTTGTATATTACTTATTCAGAAACAAAAATCAAAACCCCGAGTACTGCTGCTTTTTAATGGGGTTTTTTGACCATACAACCACTTTATTCATAGATTTTAAACACTAAACTTTTAAAAAGTTTTAATGTTTATATATGAACAGGTAATATATGTTGTGGTTTTAACAAAAAGTCAAACAGGCTGAGTGTGTGGCTCAAACCAGTAAATCCTACACTTTGGGAGGCCAATGTGGGAGGATTGCTTGAGCTCAGGAGTTTGAGACCAGCCTGAGAAACATAGTGAAACTCCGTCTCTACCAAAAATACAAAAAGTAGCCGGGCGTGGTGGTGCACACCTGTAGTCCTAGCCACTTGGGATGCTGAGGTGGGAGGATGGCTTGAGCCTGGGAAGTTGGGGCTGCAGTGAGCCATGATCGTACCACTGTACTCCAGCCTAGGCAACAGAGTGAGACCCTGTCTAAATACACACATACACACACACACACACATAAAGTCAAACAGAGAGTGTAATAAAAATGAAGTCTCTCTTCCATTCCAGTCCAGCCTCCTCCCATGAGGCTGCCTGTCTGCTGGGTCCCTGGGAATTCTTCCTGCTCTCTTTTTCCACACAGTGCACACCACTGACCCTGAGTGTGGAGCAGCCCCTCTTGTTTGTCCCACAAAAACTATATCTGAAAATAAAAATCCAGTTTTGGTGACCAGGCCTTTTGTGGGTGTTTTTGGAGACATCCTCTATAATTGAAATAAACTTCAACTCAAATTATAGCCTCTAGAGCCCTTGGTCCCTGTCCTACCGTCATCACAACCCCAGCGTAATCTCAGTGCACCACTTGGTGGTTAAAGTGCTCAGATTCCTTTGTGGTTGGAATGTGGCTGTAATTGGACCCTAAGGAGCTGAGGAGAGTCAGAGGTTCCTCACCAGGCTTGTTTTCTGCACCTGCAGTGGTGAGAACAACTTCCTGTGTCACTGCTGCAGCGTTGAGAACAACTTCCTGTGTCACTGCTGCAGCGGTGAGAACAACTTCCTGTGTCACTGCTGCAGCGGTGAGAACAACTTCCTGTGTCACTGCTGCAGCGGTGAGAACAACTTCCTGTGTCACTGCTGCAGCGGTGAGAACAACTTCCTGTGTCACTGCTGCAGCGGTGAGAACAACTTCCTGTGTCACTGCTGCAGCGGTGAGAACAACTTCCTGTGTCGCTGTCACCACACACGTAGGCTGGGTTAGGAACTGTGTCAGGGAGGGGAGCTGCCGTGGGGCTTAATGAACCGAGCCCTGTGGAAGACCGTGTGCTAGAAATGCTATGCTGGGGATGCTGTTTCATGTAGGAGGGCCTTGCTTACCTCTTCCGGCCCTGGCCAGGCTAAGGGAGGCTTGGGCAGTACAGAATCTGACTTGGGACAGTGTGGAGGCTGCAGCCTTTTGCAACCTAGTACTTAGCCAGATGAGGCTGTGGTTAAAATGAAACAGGGCTGCCCCATGCCACATTGTGTAAATGGGTCAGTGTCAGATGCCATTTCAAATCGTACCAGTGGGGCCAGTCCCGCCTGTCTTTCACCTGCCCGCCCACCCACCCAGGGTGTGTGGATTACAACCTATGGGCTTATGGTATGAGGATGAGCAGGAGCTCCTGTTCTGGAATTTAGAAACGCTAAGAGATTTCCAGAATTGGAACAAAAAGTAAAGTTGTACTGGCAGAGGGGCCTGCATTGCAGAAACAGTGCATAGGCAGGTATGTAAAGACAGACAGGCTGCCATTTAGAGCCAGCGGGTAGAGTAGCGAGCATGGGCAGAGGTAAGTGTTGAGAAAACACAGTCAACAGCAAAGAATCAGAGCAGTATTCTTCCTCCCCGAAACCATTCTGATTGCCAAGAAACCCCGTGGCAGGAAAGGAAGAGGAAGCAGGGATTTTTCAGCCAATAGAGACATTGAGCCAGCAATGGCCCTGTCCCCAGCTTGGGTCGCAGGAGACAGTCATGAGGGCCCACTAAGGGGGTTCACAGCTGAACATGTGTGTGCATGTGTTTCCTATTGAGCCAATCCAGTTAGAAACAAACACTGAAAGGCTGGGGCGTCCGGGAGCCCCGTCAGCATGAGCAGCTGTCCTTGGGCAGGTCACACTGGCCCCTGGCCCCCTCAACTATGTGGGGTGATGACCTTCTAAACAGTTACCCTGCTCTGAATTCTGGGGATGCCGTGGTTAAAAAAAAGAAGAAGAAGAAGCTTAAACCAGTGGCCAGCAGCAGAGCCGGCCTGCAGACACGCGTTAATTAATTGCATAGATGCTCTTTGACTTATAAATTGCAAGTTGACTTATTTCGATGATATTTTCAACTTATGGTGGATTCATCCCAACATAGCCCCATCATTAAGTCTAGGAGTGTACTGAATGCATCTGGCTTCCACACCATTGTAAAGTCAAAAAATTGTAAGTCAAACTGTCATAAATTGGGGACTGTTTATAATGTGTTTTATAACATCAGGAATTCACCTGGAAATTGCTACCAGGATTTTCACTTTGCTTGATACCTGAGAACAGACAGTTGCATGGGCCATCGCTCCCTGTGGAGCTGTCGGTGGGGCGGGACCCCAGCTGCCCCCATGTTGGCTGGGAGCTCTCCCATCAGCACTGTCTTTCCTGTGTCTGTCTGTCTCTGATGTCCCCCATGGAGCCTGGTGTCTGTCTACTCATCCCCCTGCTTTCAAAGATGTTCTCCCTCCACCCAGCTTCTGCAGACATTTGGGTTTTTACCAGCACTGCTATCCCCCAGAACATCCCTCACTGTCCTGGGCTAGCTATGGAGGAGAGAGCCCAAGACTGAGTCTTCCAATGATCTAGGATCAAGGATCCAAACAGCAGGACTCCTCCATGCAACCCAGTTATCACACTTGGATGCTGTAGGGCAAGACTCACAGCCAGGCCTGGCACCAGATTTACCCACCGGATATCCCAAGACGGGAAGGTGGCTGCTGCTAGGCATCGGGGAGGCAGCATCGAGGGAGGCTGCAGTGAGATCAGCAGGGCAGAGGACAGCCTCCAGGACAGTGGAGAGTCCAGCCCGGCTGACCTCCATCCCAGCAGGGACAGGAAGCAGAGGGCAGCTCGATAGAACAGGAATAAAAGGGCACTGGCTTGCAGGAATGAGACACTGGGGGAAAGCAGCATGTGGCCTGGGCAATAGGTGCACAGCTGGCCAGCAGGTAACCAGGAAGTGAAGGTAGCAGGCCAGAGCCCAGCTATCAGGGGAGGAGCCAGGCAGCATCTGGCTTATTTCTGTGAGTGACAGAGGTCTTGGCACAGGCAGGTAACTCTGTGGGTTTGGTGCCTTCCAGGGAAGTTGAAAGAATGGAGCCTCATACTGTATGGCACAGTGGAGCACCCATACCACACCTTCAGTGCCCATCAGTCCCGCTCGCGGATGCTGGAGCTCTCGGCCCCAGAGCTGGAGCCACCCAAGGCTGCCCTGTCACCCTCCCAGGTGGAAGTTCCTGAAGATGAGGAAGATTACACAGGTAATGAGCCTGAAGTAAGAGGAGACGGCCAGCTTCCACGAGCTTTGATTGTCCAGAGTAGCTCTTAAAATGTAGGGCTGCTCCTGGCAAAGGTGGGGCTGATGGTTGTGTGTCTTCTCTTGCCTGGGAGTCATAATAATCATGGCAATTTGCACTCACACAGCTCAATCCACCCCAGGCTCTGCTAATATTTTACAGACCAGTAAGTATGCTTCAAACCAGTAAGTATTTTCCAACTTTCCCAGCTGGGAGAGCAGGGTCTATATGCCCAACCAGAATGGGGTCTTGCCCCCTGGTAAATTAGCCACTTCCAGGAGCACCCCCTTTCCAAAGGCCCCCATCTCACAGCTCAGCCTCCTGACTCCCTCAAGTACATCCACTTTCAGTCCTTGAGGTCAGGATGTGGGAAGGACACAGTTACTCCCAAGGATCCAGGAAGGTTGGGTTCAAGGAGCACAGCTGGGAAAGGACTTCGTGGCAGAGATCCTGACCAGCCTGGAGGCCTAGGGTTAAAGACCCAGAGAGGATCTCAAGAGATGATGTCAGCAGATACTGATGCTTCACAGACGCCTTGAAAATCTTACAGCATCTAAAAAGGCCCTGCATGAATCGTTTTTCTCCAATCATCCCATTGCCAAGGTGGGCCCTGGTTTGGGGCCACCAGTTCACTCCACAAGGCGGCCAAAACCACAGCTGCCCAGAGAAGCTCCAGCCACTGAGCTGGACGCGGCTTTTATTCGTGTGTTAGACTAGAAGCTGTTCTTCTCCCTCTGAGCCCTCCTGTAGCAATTTGTGCGAGAAGAGGTATTTCTGGTTGGACATATTTTCCTTAGCTAAATACTACGGCTAAATGATAAATGATGGGTGATATCTAAGAACACTGATGCTTTAAGTTATCTAATATCTTCTGTGAAAAACAAATAACAAATGGAAAATTCCACCAACACATATCAAGTATAAATTACGGTCAATTCCATTTTAAATTTCTTCTACTATTCCTTTAAAATAGAGCATTGAATTATGTATGGACTAATCTGCTCTGTTTCCCCCTGTGATTTATAAACTGTGGCAAGATTCAGTAATTATTAATAAAGAACTGATTTTTTTCTTAAAATCTGCTACTGACTTCAGCCTTGCACAATGGAACCTCACTGTGATACCATTCTGCAGTCCAGCAGTCTACTGAGCAGGGATTAGGTGGAGAGAGGGGGTCTCCATGAGAAGGAGATGCATTCCTGGCCCTCAGAGAAGCCCCCTCAAGTCTCAGGGGTGAGTGGGATGGGCAGACCAGAGACAGCAGGAGAGCCTATTCAGAGACCAGGACAGAGTGACAGAGGAGGTGAGAACCAGACGGTGCCAGAGTGTGGAAGCCAAAGGAGGAGGACGAGCCACATTAGAGTCCAGTGCGAGGTCAGGTGGATATGAGACGGGGTGTGCCGAGCCGGCCATGGGCATGGTGCATCGGGAGTGACGGGCCCAGGCCAGTGGAGGCTGCACCTGGACCCTTTGGGCAAGAGAGCAGTTGCCAAGAAATAGAGGAGGTGAGCGAGGGGGACGAGGGAAGCCTAGGGAGTACTTGCAAATGGCCAGGGTCCCAGGACAGCAGCAGGCAAGATGGTCCCTGGAGAGGAAGGTTGAGGACCGGAGCATCTGGCTGGGAGAAAGGGCAGCAGCTGCAGTGGGCAGCGTGGGGCACAAGGAAGATGTCAGTGCTGTGGTTCTGAAGGTGGACAACTTTGTGGTGACAGCCAACCTGCTAGGCCAGAGCCGTCTGGTGGCCAAAGTGCAGGTGGAGGCCACCCCAGGGACTCCGCAGGGTGCTGAGTTGAGAGCAGACCCTGGGCTGTCCCCCCCGCCCAGAGACTGGGATTCAGCAGGTGTGGGACGCCTGGGGGTCTGCACCTGTAGCAACCACTCTTAGGTGCCTGCAGGCACCGTGGGCTTAGGGAGCTGGCAGATAATGAAACCAGCGAGGATGGGGGCAGGAGGCAGGGAAGAGCTTGGGTTCCTGCAAGAGAGTGGCTGGGAGGCCAGGACATTGCTGGCACGGAAACACAGGGAAGCCTGGGCCTCAGGAAAGAAGCCATGGTTGAGCAAAGGAAGCTGAGTGGGCTTAGATCAGCTCAGGACACTGTGGTCATCCACACAGGACTGCAAGGGAAGCCAAGAACCCACGTGGCATCGTCTGGAAGACGGAGTTCCAGGGCAGCTCCACCGGTACAGGAGCCAGCTCACAGGATAAGGGTGATGTCTGGAGCAGGACCACGTGTGCTCACAGGCTCAGCACATCCGTGCTTACTCGACAGGCTCAAGCAGAGGCCCAGAAGCCTCAGGTCGCTTGCTCAGGGCACAGCAGTCAGGAAGGAAACCAGACTTGTGCTCAGTGTGCTCTTATTCTCGTGGGCACCTCTTGTCTGCAATTGGCCCAAGTCTTGCATGCCTCTCGGGTCTGATACTGCTCCAGTGAGGTTCCGGTGTGCTGTTCTTGGATGGCGTGAACGGTGGAGAAGATGGTGATACCAAACTCTCCTGTCCATCGGCAGTTGGTCTGAGCACGCAACGGCAAAGCACATGGAGAACTCCCAAGTTGCTTCTAACATTTATTTGTTTGCGTATTTTTTTAAATCCTGGATTTCCTCCACAAAGGATTGAAGGTGGAGTTTTCAAATAAACCCGTGTCAGTCTAAGCCCATCTAGAGAGGCATCAGCCGCTAGCCAGGCTGTTCAGCACGTGAACGGAGCCCCCCTTGTATGAAGAGACCCCTGCTAGGAGTTACGGGAAGTGACACAAGAAGGCAGTGGGGCTTAGAGGAACTTTCACGCTAATTGAGGCAAAGGGAAAAGCAGATATAAGTACAAATTGCAACACGAACATCATGGTCGCCCAGAGAATGAGCTACAGCTGGACCAGAACACGCTCAGGCGGTGGAGTGATTGGGACCACGTGGACAGCCAGGTGGATTTAATTTAAGAACGCTTCATGGGAGAGACAAACCTGGATATTTGGCTTTTAAACACAATTCAAGTCGACAGCCATACTGGGGAGGTTTGTTTACAGATATTCATCTAGGCATCTCCACCCTTGGATGTGCATCGTCTTAACCTGACCGGTGGGTGACCTCAGTGCAGTGTGGGGGCCCTGCAGCTCTGTTGAATAGCCCCCAACCTTGCACTGGGCTCCTTGCAAAATTATGAATAAGCTTTCCACTGCAGAGAGACCCAGGAACAGGGGTGGGGGGTGTGAAGTCCATACACCTGGACCAGCAGCTGGGAGCACTGCTTCAGGACCCTCCCCAAGGCTGTCCTCCTCCGAGGACATCCTAGAACATTCTATCTGGAGATGGTGAGGACATCTGCACTTTCCCTGTTCCTAGCCACCCTCCTCTCATCCGCTCAGCAAATAGTGATTGAGCACCTGCTCTGTGCCTAATGCCAGGAATCTAGCAGTGAACACACCGAACCAAGCCCTGCCCGCCCGTCTCCCATTCCCTGTGTCTAGAAAGAGTGAAAAGATTGGTCTGCCGCCTCCCTGTCGCACTCCTGCCCTCATCTTCTTAAGATGAAGGAAATTGTTCACTTTATCAAGCAAGACAGACCTGCTGCCGCCTCAGGGAGAAGACGCTGCAGGAAAAGGCAGGAGAGAAGTCCTTAAGTCACCACGACAGCCCCGCGTTCGCTGGGCCAGCTGCGAGGGTGGGAAGGCGAGAGCCCAGTGGCTGAGCTGGAGTTTTGGGCTCATGGGTTATTTAAAGCAATGGTGCCAGAAATGAGGATTTTGGAGGCTGTCCTCATAGATGACCCAGGATGAGGTGGGCAAAGAATCCAATCAGATGGGAATTGATCCAAAATATTATAGTAAACCCTCTGGAGCTAGGGGGAGGAGTTTAGCAATGAGTTTTAGAAATGGTGGGTGGCATCTGGAACCCAGGATACCAGCACCGCCCAGGAACAGCATCTAGAGTGTCCTTGTGGATACACACAGCTCTGAAAGGGGTTCACAGTGGGAACCGGGACAGGCGAAGCCCCCCCAGTGAAAACTAGGGAAATAACACCAGAGAGCCTTCGGGGAGGGAAGCCAGCCTCACTGGGTCTAACACTGGCAAGGTCTGGAGACTTCGAGTGAAGAGGGCTTTGCGTGCCCCAGCAAAACCCCATTGTGGGCAGCAGAGAATGAGGATTTTTGTCTTTTCCTCAAGTCCCCACCAAATGAAGGTGGCCAGCAACTCACTAGTCTTTACTCTTGAGCTCACTCCCCATCCCCTCTCATAACTCACACCTCGGAGGAGGAGGTTTTTCTTCCTGTAACTCAAAAGCCTTCACATGCCCCACTTAGTCCCTGTGTGTCAGAGCTGTCGGGGTCCCCTGGGCCGTTTCCCAGCGTAGGAGGGACGGGTGGGCAGTAGGCAGGAGTCCACCCCAGCTCTAGCTTCAGGCGTCACTCCTGCCGACCAGCGTGGGGAGGACCCCTGCAGCGTGCCCCGCCCCCGCCTGAGGGGTAGACCTTTAACACTGGCTTCATCTCTGGGATACCTGGGAAGGACCTAGAGGGTGAGGTTTGCTGGCATCTACTCAGCTCGCCTGCAGTTCTCAGTTGTTTTTCCAACAACACACCAGCCTCCGGAGTGAGAAGCTGGGGACCCCTGGGAACTTGAGGGAAGACACAGCTGCCGTCCCACCAAGGGCTCCAAGGAAAGCCTAAAGGGGATGTTCTGAAAGGGGCTCAGCCCTCAGCACAGAAAACAGCAGCCCCCCAACCCTAGGACAGCACTGTCTAGCTGTGTCCCTGCCCAGCCACAGCCCCACCAGGCAGTCCTGAGCATGCGGAGATCCATCCCCATTCCCACCACTGCAAGTTGCAGGGGGGCTACCTAATTCCTCCTGGCTCATCAGCTTGCCAGCAGCTCCCCCGACACTCAGCACCCCCTCTCGTGTTGCTCTGTCCTCCACGTGGAAGTCAAAGGTGCTGGCTGGTCCCAGCATGATGACTGGTGCAAGTGAGTGAATGAAACATCTGTTCCAGCCTCTCCCTCCCCGCTACCCCTCCAGGCTCTCACAAGTCCCATCTCCTCCCTGCTCCGGGTGGCGTACCCACCCTGGATGTTTCACTCCTTCTCATGCCATCCCTGTCTAGAGTGCTCAGACTGACACTGGAGCCCAGCGAGGCTCAGCTGTGCCTGTTAACCCGCAGGGACGGCTGCTCCCGCCTTGTCGTCTGGCCGTCCAGCCCCAGCGGGGCCTGGGAGCGTCTCCCAACCCTGCCAAGCTGCGATATCCTGACACAGGGATCCGCGGGACTGCAGTAGATGGAGAAGGCGTCTCTCTGGATGAAAGGCAATGCTTGTTTCTTTAAGGTGTGTGCCATCCGGAGTGTGGCGACAAAGGCTGTGATGGCCCCAATGCAGACCAGTGCTTGAACTGCGTCCACTTCAGCCTGGGGAGTGTCAAGACCAGCAGGTAATGCATGTCCCGCAGCCCTGTGGCTCACCACTCAGTGACTTTCCAGTTGTATCCTTAGCCCCTCCATGTCCTGATGCCCCAGTTAGGAAGTAACGTAGCACCCCCAAACAATCATCACACTGAAGTTAACTGCTTTGGAGTTTTTAAATTTTTAGTAACTTGGCATTCCTATCATGCAAGTCATACATGTCCATTACGGAGAAATTAGAAGCTGTTGCACGTTGGCATCCGTGCTTATAAAGCCTTTTCTATCCACGTTGTTAAAGAGAAGTGGGTCATGTTGGGCGTGCCAAGGCTGCCCCAGAGGGCCTGGAGACGGATGCGATTCAAGGCCCTGGTGCTGTCCTCACAGGCCAGCTCGGGGGACATGGCTCTTGGACAGGCTGAAGCCTGTTGATGGTCTTTCTTTCAGTGTCTCTGGACTCTGGTTGGGTGTGGGGCTTTCACAGAAGCTCTCCTGGCACCTCCCCAGAGAGCCCATGAGGCTGAGTTTACCCCGAGTGAGGATATCGGGAGCTCTGACCTGGGACCCCAGGTATATGGCCAGTTGCCCGGTTCAGGCTGACCCTTCTGTGATGAGTGTGCCCTCCTGTGTGGCCTCTGCAGTCAGGCCCTGGGCTCTGTCCACGGAGCTCCTCCAGCTCCTGGCATCACCACTTTCTCAGATTCTCTTCCCTGCCAGTCCTGCAGCTGCCCTGTTGTCCATTCTCATTTCACAAACTTCCTTGAGCACCCATTATGCCCTGCACGTGCCAGGCCTCAGAGGCCACGATGACAGGACACTGCTAGGCTCCCCAAAGGCCTGGGTGACAGATGCACCCACCAACCACTGGTGCACACCCATGAGGGCTCAGGCACGGGTGCGGCCGTGCAAGGTCGAGCCGGGTGCCCATGTGGCTCTCGTCGCTTCCTCGAGCTCCCAGCCACAGCGCACTCACTGGCCAAAGTGCAAAGGCTGTCACCCTGCTGGCCTCACTCACTGCCCACAAGACTCACTCCCTGAGGGCGCCCGAGAGAGGGTTTTGCCAGAGCCGACAGTTCCAAAAGTCAAATACCAACCTCACGATGCCCTTGGGAAACCATGCGCACCCTCAGGACCTTCCAGCGGGGCCAGCTTTGAAAAGAAAGGATTCCCAGGTTCTATGCAAGGTCTCCAGCCTCTCCACCTGTGTACGTAGGAACCTCAGAACTGCACTCACCAAGACAAAGGGTATCATGTTTGACATTCACTCCTGAAGCCTTCGTTTCCTCAGAGGAAACAAAGGGGCAGGCGTGGGGCTGGGGCTGGGTTGGCAAGGCCCTCACCCTCCTGCCTTTGCTCCTACAGGAAGTGCGTGAGCGTGTGCCCCTTGGGCTACTTTGGGGACACAGCAGCAAGACGCTGTCGCCGGTGCCACAAGGGGTGTGAGACCTGCTCCGGCAGAGCTGCGACGCAGTGCCTGTCTTGCCGCCGCGGGTTCTATCACCACCAGGAGATGAACACCTGTGTGACCCTCTGTCCTGCAGGATTTTATGCTGATGAAAGTAAGTGGCTTGTTTGTGGGCACAAGAACTGATGAGCCAGCCCCAACTTTCTGGGCCTGTGTCCTCTCTCCGGGGAGAATTTCCCAGCCTTCTGCTTCCGTGTATTTTGTTGTTCTGAGTAAGGACTTTGAACAGGGAAGGAGGCAGAGATGATGAAATCAAAGCACCCAGACCTGTTAGTTAATAGCACTTCACCCACAGACCTGGCCAGGAGAAGTTCCAAGTGATGCTGAGAGACATCCTGGCTGTCCAGGGAATTTCACCCACCTGCACCAGAGTCAACGTCCACTACTGAGCAAGGGCAGAGAGGTGGCTAGGGCCAGCCGCTCTTGAACTCAGTCTGATTTCAGGTACCAGAAGAGGTCCTGCTGTCTGTGCTGTAATTTCTCCTCCAGGAAAGACTGTGCCATCGGCTTCTCTGTAACACAGGATGTGTGTGCTGGGCGTGGGTCAGGGCACATGGGATTGGTGGTCAGAGCTGGGGGAGAGCCCTCCTCGGCAGAGCTGCTGAGATGGAATTGGGATTCAGGTGTGGGTGGAAGGTTTGCAGACCTCCAGACATGAAAAGGAGCTGCTGACCAACGTCAGTTGGGCTCGGAAGGGATGGGTTTGTCTTTGCGGGGCATTTCACAGGTGTCAACCACACCCCTGAACAGTAGACAGGCAGTGTTTTCCTCGTCCTACAGATGAGGAATCAAAGCTGAGCAAGGGCAAAGGCCACAACTAGTCATGATGGAGGTGGGACTCGGACTCAGAGCCGCAAGGCCAGGTGTCTTGCTGTCCCAGGAGGGTGGGGGCTGGACAGGAGTTGTAGGCCCAAGACGCCATGCCATGTTTTCGTAATTCGCCTCGCCCTGGGAGACACAAAAGCAGGGCTTGAGTTAAATTGACGGGATAGTTCTCAAACACATTAAAGAAGCTACCGTTTGGCACTCGTGGCCTTCCAGGTAGCAGGCCTCCCCACTGGGCCTCCCCTCCTCTCTGGGCCCTTGCTGCTCAGGATGGGTCATTGATCCGGCCTGTCATGGCACTGCTGTTACCCCTGTGGACAAGACCCAGGAAATCTTTAAAGACATATAAAGCCATCAAATAACAAGACTCCCCCTTTTTTTTTTCGAGATGGAGTCACTGTCTCCCAGGCTGGAGTGCAGTGGCATGATCTCAGCTCACTGCAACCTCTGCCTCTTGGGTTCAAGGAATTTTCCTACCACAGCCTCCTGAGTAGCTGGGCTTATAGGCATGCGCCATCACGCCCGGCTAATTTTTTTGTATTTTTAGTAGAGATGGGGTTTCACCATGTTGGTCAGGCTGGTCTGAAACTCCTGACCTCAAATGATCCATCTGCCTTGGTCTCCCAAAGTGCTGGGATTACAGGTGTGAGCCACCTCACCCGTCCCAGACTCCCTTTAGCGGGGAAACAAAAAGTCATGCAAGACACATTTCACAGCCTTTGCAAACGCTTGCCCTGGGCTGCCAACCAGACCTTTGCAAAGGACGGAGGCGCCTCCATCCCCACCCCCTTCCCAAGGGCACAATTGGCCGCCCTTCTTCACCCCGACATCCTCACTCAGCACCTGCTTTATGGCGTATGATGCCACCTGTGGGGGCCCTGAGGGGGACACGCACAGGTGTGGCAAGCAGCTGTTAGCTCCCAGGCCCAGAGCACCCCAGCCACTTAGGAGTGGTGCATGGTGGTGTTTCATGAGGCGCCAACACAGATAATAAGTTATGACATTGCAGGTGGGAGTTGGGGTGACCCAGAACGTCCCCAAGAGGCACGATGACTCGCCGTAGGTTCCTGTCTCACCATCTAGAGCAGCCAGATCTTCATACGTAGGTTTCCCTGAGAAAGCACCGTGGGGGACAAGCGGCAGCCTCAGGCTCTCCACCCCCCACCTGCCCACACCCGGCCACGTTTATGAAGATTTCCACCTCGTTAAACTCGACTCAGCCCACCAGGAATTGGCCTCCATCCCTGTTGAAATAAGCAGAACCACCTCAGAGGCCTGGTGGTTGTCTGAGGACCTTTTTTACCTCAGAAAGGGGAGGTGAGAATTCTGTGACCCCACACCAGGCACAAGCGGCCTCTGGCTGCTTTATTTCCACCCATTCCGGAGGTGGACTCAGGGAACAGCCCACTTGCACCCCCACTTTGAAATGCCGGGGGCCTGCTTGCCCAGATTTCATTCCTGTCAGTGCCGTCCCTTCTCTTTTCTTATCTTGCTATTTTTCTCCAGGTCAGAAAAATTGCCTTAAATGCCACCCAAGCTGTAAAAAGTGCGTGGATGAACCTGAGAAATGTACTGTCTGTAAAGAAGGATTCAGGTAAAACCCCCTTGAAACCTGAGTAATGCCAGGGCGGTGGCGCTGCTTGGAGTGTGTTATGGATTTACCACGTTGGTGCATTTCTCCTAAAAGCTGAACTGTCAGAGGCCCAAAGCCATTGAGGGTAAAGATTCCGAGTCCTGGAAATCGTGTGTCCGCTTAGGATGGAAAGGGAGAGGATGGGCGGAATCTCTACGTTTTACACAACATGGGCGAATTGGGCAAAGCAGCACTTGATCACATCACGTACAGCACAGGGCTGTGCCCAGATCCGCCTCCTTTCGCTCCAGCACCTCCACCTGCTCCAGTTCCCCTCGCTGTCTGGGCCGGGGGTGGGCTGTAGCGGCTCACCCACCCTCTCTCCTCTGCATCCCTCGGTCTTCTCTTTTTCTCCCAGCTCCTGACATCTTCACGGCTTCCTGAGGGTGCTCTTTATGTTCCTAGTTCTCCCTGTTCATCAGGCTCAGCCCCATAAAGCTCAGCATGCATTTTCTTTAAAATCATTCTACTGGGTTAATGATTGTTCTTGGAATATTTTGAAATGTTTCTTCAGCCCATTTAATGCAACCAAACTGCATTTAATGCAATCAAATATACATTACCTGTTCCTCTGAATTGCTGTCTAAAATCTTAGAACATTCTGTTCAAAATTTTTTGGGGGACACTCCCATAGTAGGGAGACTAGCACCATGGTCCGCACTGGAAGGATCACCTCATGTGCAGATGCAGGTTCTGATGCAGCGGGTCTGGGCAGAGCCCACGACTCTGCATTTCTGCAGGCTGGCAGTGGTGAGGATGCTGCGGTCCAGGCAGGGAGCTGCTTTTGCAGGGTGAGGCGGTGGAGGGCTGCAACAGACCCCCAGCCCCGTCTCCCTTCTCAAATGCTGTGAGGACTGGAATTCTCCATAGAAGAAGTTTCTTTTTTGGAGTAAAGAACAAAGGAAGAAAACCTACTGCACATATCTTCTCTTATTCCAGGGGCTTGCACCAGTGTTGCCTCATGTAATCTTTGCAGCAACCTGTGAAATAGACATAATTCTTACTCGCATTTTACAAACAGGGGAGATGAAGTTTCCCCAGGAGGCACTATGCTCCTGCCTTCATTTCCTTCAGCCTGCCCCTCTCTTCCAGATCAGAGTACTGGGGAGAAGAGGACCCCAAGCAGCTAGGAGTCCAGGAGAGGGAAGGCAAAGCAAGGCTCCCAAAGTCATGCATCACATCTGCTGTCATTTAAACCTGTTGGCTGGACAAGGCAGGATTAGGAGTGAAAGGATGAACTGGCCCAGGAAAGGGATCCCCCAAAGATAAAAGAGTTGGAAGAGGAAGGAGGCATTCCGCTGGCGGCCTGGGAGAGGCCAGCTTTGATGTCCCAGGCTCTGCAGGTCAGGCAGCCCAGGAGTGGATCCTCAACCCAGGCTGGTAGCTGGGGGCATCAGGAAGAGGAGGCTCTGTGTTCCCAGCTCCCTGGAACCTGCCTGTTTCCCAGCAGAGAAGTGCTGAGGGATCCCCGGGAATGCATTTATGCATCCTGTCCCATCCTGTAGGAGAGGGAAATCGGATACTCAATTTAGGAATGGTGTGCTAAAGAGAAAACGCCTCCCGTCAGTAGCCCCGCCACATAGAAGCAGTGCTTCCGTCACTGACGAGCTTTCAGAGAGGCGTGCAAACTCCAGACGCATCGCCAGCCATCAGCCACAGAGAGCTTCCGTTTATTGCCCAACATCCTCTTAAGCTGTGACTTCTAATCACTGCAGTCATGTTAAAGCAGCAAGAGAGCAGCCGAGCCGCCGCCTCTGGCCCTCCATCTCTTCAGGGGGATCAACACAGGAAAGGTTTGCAGGGGAGTGTCAGTTATAAAGACATGATTTAACTGCCATTCGCAGTGGGCATGGCACCATGAAGAGGAAGGGCGCCAGGTGGGTGTCGGCTATCTATGCAGAGGAGCTTGCCAACATACAGACGTCTTCCTGCTAAATGCAGGTGTAAGAGATAGGAAAAGCCAGTGTTTTCTCCTACTCTCACACACAAAATACAACACACTTCACCTCTGGTAGCCAAAACGTGTGGGTTTTTCCCCACACACCAAGCAGTTCTCCAGTGAACCGTAAGATATACGTAATAAATATATAGCTCAGGCTGAACGCAGTGGTTCACGCCTGTAATCCCAGCACTTTGGGAGGCCGAGGCAGGCAGATCACTTGAGGCTAGGAGTTGGAAACCAGCCTGGCCAACATGGCGAAACCCTGTCTCTACTAAAAATAAAAAAATTAGCCTGACATGGTGGTGCACGCCTGTAATCTCAGCTACTCGGGAGGCTGAGGCAGGAGAATCGCTTGAACCTGGGAGGCGGAGGTTGCAGTGAGCTGAGATCGTGCCACTGCACTCCCGCCTGCATGACAGAATGAGATCCTGTCTCAAAAATTAATAAATAATAAATAAATAAATAAATAAATAGCTCAATTCTGACACTACTAGATAGTGTCAGATCCTACAAATTGAGGGCTCAGCCCAAGACTGCCCCACTTTGATGTCAATCACGAGTCCCACATGGCCTGTGCTTCTGAGTGACCAGCCGTAAATCGGACTTGCCTTGACCCCTCCTTGGGTTCGATAATTGGCTAAAGCAGCTCACAGGGAAAGACTTTACTTACATGTGCCCATTTATTACAAAGGATATGGCACACAGCCAGGTGAAGAGATGCGGAGGGTGAGGTTTGGAAGGGTTGAGTGCTGGACCTTCCATCCCTATGGGGCTGGGCTGGGCTACCCTCCCAGGATGTGGTTGTGTTCTTGTTCACCATCCCAGAGCTCTCCAAACCCTGACCTTTTGGGTTTTTTATGGAGGTTTTGTTACATAGCCATGATTGATTACATCATCGGCCATTGGTGATCAATTCAGCCTTCAGCCCCTCTCACCTCCCAGGAGGGAAGTCAGAGTAGTAGGGCTAAAAATTCCAAAGCTCTGATCAATGGTTGGTTCCCTGGCAGCCAGCCCCTGTCTAGAGGCTGCCCAGGACCCCCCAGCTATCAGTTATTAAAGACATTTAGCACTTTGGTAATTCCAAGGGTTTTAGGAGCTGTGTGTCAGGACAAAGACCGAACATATATTTCCTTTTTTTTTTCTTTTTCTTTTCATATATTTCTTATTATAAATCCCAGTGTCATAGCAGGAGTCTCCGGGTCTGACAGATGCACCCCAGAGCCCTTGCTCAGTATGTTTAGTGGCAAATCCATCTAGAACATGTACGTCACAGACTGTACACAGTATAATCTCAGGAACTAAAGAGATAATAGTAGGTGATATTTATTCACACTGCTGTGTGCCAGACACTGAAATGTTTATGGGTATTAGCTCATTGAGTCCTCCAAGGAACTTTATGATGTAGAAACCAATTAACAGGAAGGGAAACAGAGATGTAGAGGGGCTGGCTGGCTTGCTTGGGGTCGAACACTGGGAAGGTGGCAGAAGCCATCCACGTGGGTGGTCTAGCTCAGCATCTGTGTCTCCGTCCAGCACTCGGCTGGCTGGAGTGAAGTGAGGGCACAAATGGGGCGAAAGAGGAAGGTAGGGGCTGCATCTGACAGGCCTGCTGGGGCTCCAGAGGGCGTCTTATTTCAAGTTCATTGCGAAGCTGCAGAAGGTTTCAAGGTTTCAAGCAAGAGAGGCAAGAGCGGGTTGGGGTTCAGGGCCAGCCTTGTAGCCGACAGCCCCGTCACACGCCATAAATGCCAACACTTCAAGAGGGACTTGACACTGAGACTGAGCTAGCATGCCACCAGTGATGACCCACACAGCTCCACTTCTCTTCGTGGGGTTTGGATTCGAGTTGGGGAAATGACAGTAAGGAAAAGCTATCACTGGGTCAAGGACGGAGCCTGGCGCCTGCTGCCTGGTGATGGGAGCTTTGCTTCCCAGGCCCTTGTGCCCGTTCCTGCTGGGCCCCCAGCGGACTGCGGGATGGCTTTCCCAACTTTCCTTAGCTGAGAACTTTCGGTGACACAGAGAACTGTGCCTCAGCCACTTACATCTCCTCTTGGGAAAGGTGTTAGGGGGCAAGTCATAATTTAATTAGACTTTTGGAATGGATGTGGAAATCTGCCTCTTTCTTTTCAACAGCCTTGCACGGGGCAGCTGCATTCCTGACTGCGAGCCAGGCACCTACTTTGACTCAGAGCTGATCAGATGTGGGGAATGCCATCACACCTGCGGAACCTGCGTGGGTGAGTTCACCGCCTGCGGAGGCCTCGGGCCAGCGTCACCCAAGCGTAGGCTAGCTGCCTTGAGCCCGAGAAAGCCCTAGGACTTCGTGGGCTTCTGCATTTATTGCAGCATTAAAATGCAAAGGCAAAACAAGGTACAAAGGCGCTACCAGGGACTGGGGGCCGGGAGAGTGGGCATTTAATGTTTAATGGTTACAGAGTCTCAGCTTGAGAAATGACAATTGTTCTAAGGATAGATGCTGGCGATGGTTACATAACAGTGTGAATGTACTTAATGCTGCTGAACTGTGTACTTAAAAATGGCTGAGATGGTAGATTTTATGTACATTGCAGTGGCTCACGCCTATAACCCCAGCACTTAGAGAGGCAGAGGTGGGAGGACAGCTCGAGCCCAGGAGCTCAGGACCAGCCTGGGCAGCAAAGCTGTGAGACCCCGTTCTCCACAAAAGGAAAACGTTTTGTTGGAAATTTTTTTTTAAACCATGTTTTTAAATTTGAAACAAAATCCCACTTTGAACACGCAGCCTGAGGTTCTCATTAGAAACCCAGCCAGGCAGTGGCTTATTTCAGATGGGGAAAGGGATAAGAGATGCTCACCACTCATAAGCCATCTTGTCTCAGAGCTCAGCTCTTGCTGCGGAACGGCGCGGACAGAAACGCAACACCATAAACATTGAGAGGGCTTTGGGAGAGGCGGGAATGGATCCAGGTGGGGATGGGGATGTTTTCAAACATAGCCTTAGTTCTTTGTGCCTATCTTCACTTATTTTGAACATTTTGTTCAAAGAGGAAAAGAATTCTATAAACAATTTTACATGTATTACAATTGCCCACAAAGATGATGGCACAGATGTCTCCCAGGCACAGTTTTTATGCAGAATAGCGGAGAATTCATCCATTTTATTGGATTTTGTTTTGCAGAGCTATTTGCACAGTAAGTTGAAGTGCACCATCAGTCTGTGAGCTCGGATATGTTTTGGGTTAAGTTTTCTCCTCTCTCCTTCCTGTCCTTGGTACTTTGGTCCTTTCTAAGAAACTCACATCATGTGAGCTTTTTCTGCAGTAATACTTTAAGAATTAAGTCTCTACTGGCCGGGCACAGTGGTTCATGCCTGTAATCCCGGCACTTTGGGAGGCCAAGGCGGGTGGATCACCTGAGGTCAGGAGTTCAAGACCAGCCTGGCCAACATGGTGAAACCCCATCTCTACTAAAAATACAAAAATTAGCCAGGTGTGGTGGCGGGCGCCTGTAATCCCAGCTACGGGGGAGGTTGAGACATGAAAATTGCTTGAAACCGGGAGGTGGAGGTTGCAAGGAGCTGAGATCACACCCCTACATACTTCAGCCTGGGCGAAAGAGTAAGACTCTGTAAAAAAAAAAAAAAAAAAAAAAAAAAACAGAATTAAGTCTCTGCTAAATCAGTTTCCATGATACTACTGTGCCTCAGAAATGCTGCAGAGTGGGCACACCCCTCCCCACGTGGCCGGCCATGAGCACCCCATGCAGCTCCCTGCCGTATGTCCTGGAATAGACAGGCCTGATGAACAAGGCTGTGGCCAAGGCCAGTGTCCTCCTATGATTGCCAGGCTGACCTCAGACCACCCAGGGGAGACGTGTCCTCCTCAGTTCCCTCCTGGGGCAGCCCTCAAGGCCACAGTGCTCAGCATCTGGATGGGTTCCACCCGCTGGCAGCTCAGCAGATTTCCCCAGCAGTTTGCCTGTCGCCTTTTTGTCTATTATTTTTATTATTTCTTTGACTTATTTAGCCCAGATGGATTAGGAAGCATCACTGATGTTGCTTATTTAAATTTCATAGTCACTTGAATCCATAACATTCAGGCATACAGTTTTGCAACTCTTTGATTTCAATAATTCACTTTTCTTTCTTTGAGTCCCCAGATTGCCTGATGGCAAAAAGCTTTATAGAGTCCCTTGGAATTCTCATCTCAAACCAGTGACTTCTCCATCACTTCAGCTATTAAATTCATTGGTGAGCAGGTCCACAGCTCCGGGGGTCTCCCCTGCGCCCCATGCCCTCTGGCCTGGGGTTCTTTCTAAGCTCCTGGGAACGTGTACATCTATCCCCTGGCAGCCTCTTGGGAGAGAGACCTCATTTTCCTCCTCTGAGTCACTGGAGGCTTCTTGTTCCATGTCAGGTGTGGACCTCATTGGAGGCAGCTGTTCTCAGCTGCCCACTTCCTGTGCCCTGGAGACCCAGGCCCACCTGGCATTCCCCTCCCTGTTCCCATTCAGTGTCCACTGCTGTCCACCACCCACCCAGGGGCCTGGGCACAGTCGTGGGGAGGGTCGGAGTCAGGCATGAGTGCTTGGGGTAGGGCATGGCGGAATCTGTCCCCACCCTTGGCTCACAGTGCCCCAGTGCGCTTGGCAGGCAACTTGATCGAGATGAGCCTCTCATTCTCCTGAGTCCAGGTGCCCCGTGTGTCCTGGCATGGAGGTTGTAATCCTTCGGGGCTGCTGGCACAGCTGGGTTAATGCAGTGGCCCCGTGGGACGCGACTTACCCACCTGGGGCATGGCATGTGGATTAGCAGCTGACAGCCTGCAGGGCACACACATACCAAGTTGCGGGGCAGTGCCCCAAGCACCTGTGACGGTCAGCCCTCAAGCGTGAACGTCCTGTGCCTGAGACGGCACTACTTGAAACAGCAAATGAGAAACACTACAACAGACCAAGAGAGATTCAAAAGAAAGGAAAACGCTTTCTGTTTTCGTCCCTGTCATGGCACATTCTTCCAGCTCTCTGAACAAAGGCTCCATGTTTTCACCTTATACTGGGCCCCGCAAGTGACATAGCAGGTCCTGTATAAGCACAGCCCGTTCTGCTCTTATTGCTCTGATTGTGGGTGCTTTTAAAGTGTTCAAAGTCTATAGAGGCTTGCGACTTAATGGAATCCTTAAAAGACTTTCACTGAGTTATGAAATTCATATTTTTTAGTAGTTGAGAAAATAGGTCGCTTAGAAAATCAACCCACTTTAACAGCTTTTTTATTGTGGTAAAATACACATCACATAAAATTTACCATCTTGACTATTTTTAGGCATACAGTTCAGTGGCATTAAGTGAATTTACATTTGTGTGCCACCATCGCCACCACCTCCAAATAAATGTGTTTTAACAACTTTGAAGCTTAATACATTGAGCATGAAACTAAGTACAAACAAGAACGAGCTTTCTTTCCCACTTGGGAGGCTCCACAGGTGTTAAGGACCCTGGTGCTGGAGGAAGGATAGTGGGGAAGACGGGTCCAGCAGGTGAGGCGTGAGAGGTACAGCAGCAGGCCCTGAACAGCTCCCAAACCCCACTCAGAGTGGCACCCCGCCTGGTGTACGAGACCCACCCACCCGATGCTCCCAGAGACCAGCGATGGGGAGGGGCGGCATCGGCCAAGGCATACGAGCAGCCTCTGCTCCAGAACAACATAAACCAGACAGAGTCCCGCCCCCGGGGCACAGCTCTTCCCCCGGACCTCAGGAAGAGAGGGAGACACCCGCCATGAAGACGGTGGTCCTCAAGAGGCCCCTTGAGGTCCCTACATCTGCCTCCTGCTCAAAACCCTGTGGCCTTCTCGGCTTCACTCTTCCTGACTCTCAAAGCAGGAGCTTCTCCTGCATGAGCTCAGAATTCCCTCCCAGGCTTACGGCTGTGGTTCCGAGGTGTGGAACCAGCCCCAGAGCCCAGGGCCTTGTGCTTGAGCCCTCCAGGCTCCGGAACCTCTGCAAAGGGGTTTTCCCTTGACGCAGCGAGAGGCCCCATCTGAGTCCAGAGCAGACTGCACGGCCTCGATCTGCAACCACAATCGAACTGAAGCAGCTGTGGGGAGGTTTACTTGGGCATTGTGATTATCATAGAGCCCCTGAGATAATCTCCTCCCTGCCTGTAACCCTCTCCGCTGTCAGTCAGTGGCCACCTCACTGCCCCTCTCTGACGTCCCATCAGTTGCTCCCTGGAGACACCTGGCCCAGAGGAGGTGCTATCTAGTCAACTAGTCCAACATCTGACCCAGGTCGACAGGTCCTCCTCGGACCCTGAGCCAACCTGAAGGTTTTCCTCCATGACTCGTGGCCCTTTGCTCAGAACTGTTGTGTCTTCGAGTCTCTCATCCCTGCCCCATAAACCCTTAGTCTTAGGCATTTGTTTCTCTATTGTTGAAAATGCCCTGGCTGTACACACCAAACACCTGTCAACACCATTCCCAAAGATCTCTTCTTTCATCTTCCCCCGTCGTCTTCTACAGCGTTCTGTGCAATGGAAGGGCCACAGACGCAAGCCACGGATGCAATTTGAAGTTGCCTAGTAACCATATCTTAAACAGTCAAATGAAACAGGCAAAAATAATTTTAGTAACATGTCCTGTTCAACCTAATGTGTCTAAAATATTGCCATTTCAACATGTATCCGTACAAAAACTAAATGAGCTGTTTTATATTTTTTATATGAAGACTTTGGCACTGTATTTCCAGGTGTTCAGGGAGCAGAGGTGGGCCTAGGCCTGTTGGAAACAGGGCCCATCATCGTGGCATGGCCAGTGGGCAGGTGTGCTCCCTCTGAGATCATCTCATGCCTCGATGTCCCCGTCTGTGAAATGGGGATGGTGATGCCCACCTCCTGGGAGTGGGTGAGGACGGCCCAGCTCACAGAACCTGGGAAATGGCAGCTGTGGTGGTGGCCTGGGGGCTCCTGAATGGTACCCCTGATCTCACAAGGCCCTGAGGCAGGCCTGGGGCATGGTGTTCTGCCAGCCATCCCTGATACCTGCTTCTTTTCCTGTGTCTCTCAGGGCCAGGCAGAGAAGAGTGCATTCACTGTGCGAAAAACTTCCACTTCCACGACTGGAAGTGTGTGCCAGCCTGTGGTGAGGGGTTCTACCCAGAGGAGATGCCGGGCTTGCCCCACAAAGTGTGTCGAAGGTACGGTCCTCCTGGCGGGGAACGGCAGGCAGCTGTGTCCAGCAAAGGAGTGCCTGGAGGGCAGAGTCTGGCAGCTTCCCCAGGGGCCGGGGAGGGCATGTTGCATCACCCCACTGTGGACAGGAGCCCATTTACAGAGCTGCTGAGGGGCCTTCGTCCCTTTGTTCACTGGATGCATATTTGTTGGGTCCCTGCTGTGGGCAGACACCGTGCAGCAACGGGATAAGATGGGAAGCAGAATAGCAAGGTGCTCACACCCCATTGGTGGACTACGCGGGACGTCCCTGCCCATGTCGCGCTCAGCATGCATCCTTTGCACTGTCGATAATCAGAGAAACCATGTTTTGGGTTAAAAAAAAATTTTTTTTGGAGACACACTCTCACTCTGTCGCCCAGGCTGGAGTGCACTGGTGTGACCTCAGCTCACTGCAACCTCTGCCTCTGGGATTCAAGCAATTCTCATGCCTCAGCCTCCCGAGTAGCTGGGACTACAGGCATGCACCACAATGCCCAGCTAATTTTTGTTTTTGTTTTCGTTTTTTTTGAGATGGAGTCTCGCTCTGTCACCCAGGCCGGAGTTCAGTGGGGCGATCTCGGCTCATTGCAAGCTCCGCCTCCTGGATTGACACCATTCTCCTCCCTCAACCTCCCGAGTAGCTGGGACTACAGGCACCCGCCACCACTCCCCACTAATTGTTTGTATTTTTAATAGAGACCGGGTTTCACCATGTTGGCCAGGCTGGTCTCGAACTCCTAGCCTCAAGTGATCCACCCACCTCAGCCTCCCAAAGTGCTGGGATTACGGGTGTGAGCCACCACGCCTGGCCTAAAATATTTTCTTTAGTTAGATACTTTAGAGAAATTAAAAAGATCCTGACAATTTCCTCAATCTAAAGCTGTTTTCTGCACAGTCCATGCACATCTATTTTACCCTTCCTGTCCTGCTTTTGTGCTTCCTCCCATGTGTCCGTCCACAGAGTCACCATTCTTATTTGATGGCCCTGGACCCTTCTGTTGTTGGACATGAGCTGTTAAAGGAGGAGCTGTTTGCTCTGGTCTCTTCTTTTCTGGCTGAATATTGCCCTATGTTGGGAGATCATGAACTCAGGACCCAGAACAGGGCAGGGCAACCTGTCTTATTCAGGGTGGGAGCAACATTGAGGAGTTTGAAGGGACCTGTGAGGGTGTGATGATGGGGTGAGCTGTGAGGGTGTGACGATGGGGTGAGCTGTGAGAGTGTGATGATGGGGTGGGCTGTGAGGGGTGATGATGGGGGTGGACTGTGAGGGTGTGATGATGGGGTGGACTGTGAGGGTGTGACGATGGGGTGAGCTGTGAGGGTGTGATGATGGGGTGAGCTGTGAGGGTGTGATGATGGGGTGGGCTGTGAGGGTGTGATGATGGGGGTGAGCTGTGAGGGTGTGATGATGGGGTGGGCTGTGAGGGTGTGATGATGGGGTGGACTGTGAGGGGTGATGATGGGGTGAGCTGTGAGGGTGTGATGATGGGGTGGACTGTGAGGGGTGATGATGGGGTGAGCTGTGAGGGTGTGATGATGGGGTGGACTGTGAGGGTGTGATGATGGGGTGAGCTGTGAGGGTTTGATGATGGGGGTGAGCTGTGAGGGTGTGATGATGGGGTGGGCTGTGAGGGGTGATGATGGGGTGAGCTGTGAGGGTGTGATGATGGGGTGAGCTGTGAGGGTGTGATGATGGGGTGGGCTGTGAGGGTGTGATGATGGGGTGGGCTGTGAGGGTGTGATGATGGGGTGGGCTGTGAGGGTGTGATGATGGGGTGGACTGTGAGGGGTGATGATGGGGTGAGCTGTGAGGGTGTGATGATGGGGTGGACTGTGAGGGGTGATGATGGGGTGAGCTGTGAGGGTGTGATGATGGGGTGGACTGTGAGGGGTGATGATGGGGTGAGCTGTGAGGGTGTGATGATGGGGTGGGCTGTGAGGGTGTGATGATGGGGGTGAGCTGTGAGGGTGTGATGATGGGGTGGGCTGTGAGGGTGTGATGATGGGGTGGACTGTGAGGGGTGATGATGGGGTGAGCTGTGAGGGTGTGATGATGGGGTGGACTGTGAGGGTGTGATGATGGGGTGAGCTGTGAGGGTGTGATGATGGGGTGGGCTGTGAGGGTGTGATGATGGGGTGGGCTGTGAGGGTGTGATGATGGGGTGGACTGTGAGGGTGTGATGATGGGGTGAGCTGTGAGGGTGTGATGATGGGGTGGACTGTGAGGGGTGATGATGGGGTGAGCTGTGAGGGTGTGATGATGGGGTGGACTGTGAGGGGTGATGATGGGGTGAGCTGTGAGGGGTGATGATGGGGTGAGCTGTGAGAGTGTGATGATGGGGTGAGCTGTGAGGGTGTGATGATGGGGTGGGCTGTGAGGGTGTGATGATGGGGTGGGCTGTGAGGGTGTGATGATGGGGTGGGCTGTGAGGGTGTGATGATGGGGTGGACTGTGAGGGGTGATGATGGGGTGGACTGTGAGGGGTGATGATGGGGTGGACTGTGAGGGGTGATGATGGGGTGGACTGTGAGGGGTGATGATGGGGTGGACTGTGAGGGGTGATGATGGGGTGGGCTGTGAGGGTGTGACGATGGGGTGAGCTGTGAGGAGTGATGATGGGGTGAGCTGTGAGGAGTGAGGATGGGGTGGACTGTGAGGGTGTGACGATGGGGTGAGCTGTGAGGGTGTGACGATGGGGTGGGCTGTGAGGGTGTGACGATGGGGTGGGCTGTGAGGGTGTGACGATGGGGTAGGCTGATAGGGGTGATGATGGGGTGAGCTGTGAGGGTGTGATGATGGGGTGGGCTGTGAGGGGTGATGATGGGGTGGGCTGTGAGGGGTGATGATGGGGTGAGCTGTGAGGGTGTGACGATGGGGTGAGCTGTGAGGGTGTGACGATGGGGTGAGTTGTGAGGGTGTGACGATGGGGTGGACTGTGAGGGTGTGACGATGGGGTGGACTGTGAGGGTGTGATGATGGGGGTGAGCTGTGAGGGGTGATGATGGGGTGGGCTGTGAGGGTGTGATGATGGGGTGGGCTGTGAGGGTGTGACGATGGGGTGAGCTGTGAGGGTGTGACGATGGGGTGAGCTGTGAGGGTGTGACGATGGGGTGAGCTGTGAGGGTGTGACGATGGGGTAGGCTGATAGGGGTGACGATGGGGTGAGCTGTGAGGGTGTGACGATGGGGTGGGCTGTGAGGGTGTGACGATGGGGTGAGTTGTGAGGGTGTGACGATGGGGTGGACTGTGAGGGTGTGACGATGGGGTAGGCTGATAGGGGTGATGATGGGGTGAGCTGTGAGGGTGTGATGATGGGGTGAGTTGTGAGGGTGTGATGATGGGGTGGACTGTGAGGGTGTGATGATGGGGTGGACTGTGAGGGTGTGACAATGGGGTAGGCTGATAGGGGTGATGATGGGGTGAGCTGTGAGGGTGTGATGATGGGGTGAGCTGTGAGGAGTGAGGATAGGGTGGACTGTGAGGGTGTGACGATGGGGTGAGCTGTGAGGGTGTGATGATGGGGTAGGCTGATAGGGGTGATGATGGGGTGAGCTGTGAGGGTGTGATGATGGGGTGAGCTGTGAGGGGTGATGATGGGGTGGGCTGTGAGGGTGTGACGATGGGGTAGGCTGATAGGGGTGATGATGGGGTGAGCTGTGAGGTGTGATGATGGGGTGAGCTGTGAGGGGTGATGATGGGGTGAGCTGTGAGGGTTTGATGATCGGGTGAGCTGTGAGGGTGTGACGATGGGTGAGCTGTGAGGGTGTGATGATGGGGTGGACTGTGAGGGGTGATGATGGGGGTGAGCTGTGAGGGTGTGATGATGGGGTGAGCTGTGAGGGTGTGATGATGGGGGTGAGCTGTGAGGGTGTGACGATGGGGTGAGCTGTGAGGGTGTGATGATGGGGTGGACTGTGAGGGGTGATGATGGGGTGAGCTGTGAGGGTGTGATGATGAGGTGAGCTGTGAGGGTGTGATGATGGGGGTGAGCTGTGAGGGTGTGATGATGGGGTGAGCTGTGAGGGTGTGACAATGGGGTGAGCTGTGAGGGTGTGATGATGGAGTGGGCTGTGAGGGTGTGATGATGGGGTGGACTGTGAGGGTGTGATGATGGGGTGGGCTGTGAGGGTGTGATGATGGGGTGAGCTGTGAGGGTCTGATGATGGGGTGGGCTGTGAGGGGTGATGATGGGGTGGGCTGTGAGGGTGTGATGATGGGGTGAGCTGTGAGGGTCTGATGATGGGGTGAGCTGTGAGGAGTGAGGATGGGGTGGACTGTGAGGGTGTGATGATGGGGTGAGCTGTGAGGGTGTGACGATGGGGTGGGCTGTGAGGGTGTGATGATGGGGTGGGCTGTGAGGGTGTGATGATGGGGTGGGCTGTGAGGGTATGATGATGGGGTGGGCTGTGAGGGGTGATGATGGGGTGAGCTGTGAGGGTGTGATGATGGGGTGAGCTGTGAGGGTGTGATGATGGGGTGGGCTGTGAGGGTGTGATGATGGGGTGCGCTGTGAGGGGTGATGATGGGGTGGGCTGTGAGGGTCTGATGATGGGGTGAGCTGTGAGGTTCTGATGATGGGGTGAGCTGTGAGGGTGTGATGATGGGGTAGGCTGATAGTGGTGATGATGGGGTGAGCTGTGAGGGGTGATGATGGGGTGAGCTGTGAGGGTGTGACGATGGGGTGAGCTGTGAGGGTCTGATGATGGGGTGAGCTGTGAGGAGTGAGATTGGGGTGGACTGTGAGGGTGTGACGATGGGGTGAGCTGTGAGGGTGTGACGATGGGGTGAGCTGTGAGGGTGTGATGATGGGGTGGGCTGTGAGGGTGTGATGATGGGGGTGAGCTGTGAGGGTGTGATGATGGGGTGGGCTGTGAGGGTGTGATGATGGGGTGGACTGTGAGGGGTGATGATGGGGTGAGCTGTGAGGGTGTGATGATGGGGTGGACTGTGAGGGGTGATGATGGGGTGAGCTGTGAGGGTGTGATGATGGGGTGGACTGTGAGGGTGTGATGATGGGGTGAGCTGTGAGGGTTTGATGATGGGGGTGAGCTGTGAGGGTGTGATGATGGGGTGGGCTGTGAGGGGTGATGATGGGGTGAGCTGTGAGGGTGTGATGATGGGGTGAGCTGTGAGGGTGTGATGATGGGGTGGGCTGTGAGGGTGTGATGATGGGGTGGGCTGTGAGGGTGTGATGATGGGGTGGGCTGTGAGGGTGTGATGATGGGGTGGACTGTGAGGGGTGATGATGGGGTGAGCTGTGAGGGTGTGATGATGGGGTGGACTGTGAGGGGTGATGATGGGGTGAGCTGTGAGGGTGTGATGATGGGGTGGACTGTGAGGGGTGATGATGGGGTGAGCTGTGAGGGTGTGATGATGGGGTGGGCTGTGAGGGTGTGATGATGGGGGTGAGCTGTGAGGGTGTGATGATGGGGTGGGCTGTGAGGGTGTGATGATGGGGTGGACTGTGAGGGGTGATGATGGGGTGAGCTGTGAGGGTGTGATGATGGGGTGGACTGTGAGGGGTGATGATGGGGTGAGCTGTGAGGGTGTGATGATGGGGTGGACTGTGAGGGTGTGATGATGGGGTGAGCTGTGAGGGTGTGATGATGGGGTGGACTGTGAGGGGTGATGATGGGGTGAGCTGTGAGGGTGTGATGATGGGGTGGACTGTGAGGGGTGATGATGGGGTGAGCTGTGAGGGGTGATGATGGGGTGTGCTGTGAGAGTGTGATGATGGGGTGAGCTGTGAGGGTGTGATGATGGGGTGGGCTGTGAGGGTGTGATGATGGGGTGGGCTGTGAGGGTGTGATGATGGGGTGGACTGTGAGGGGTGATGATGGGGTGGACTGTGAGGGGTGATGATGGGGTGGACTGTGAGGGGTGATGATGGGGTGGACTGTGAGGGGTGATGATGGGGTGGACTGTGAGGGGTGATGATGGGGTGGGCTGTGAGGGTGTGACGATGGGGTGAGCTGTGAGGAGTGATGATGGGGTGAGCTGTGAGGAGTGAGGATGGGGTGGACTGTGAGGGTGTGACGATGGGGTGAGCTGTGAGGGTGTGACGATGGGGTGGGCTGTGAGGGTGTGACGATGGGGTGGGCTGTGAGGGTGTGACGATGGGGTAGGCTGATAGGGGTGATGATGGGGTGAGCTGTGAGGGTGTGATGATGGGGTGGGCTGTGAGGGGTGATGATGGGGTGGGCTGTGAGGGGTGATGATGGGGTGAGCTGTGAGGGTGTGACGATGGGGTGAGCTGTGAGGGTGTGACGATGGGGTGAGTTGTGAGGGTGTGACGATGGGGTGGACTGTGAGGGTGTGACGATGGGGTGGACTGTGAGGGTGTGACGATGGGGTGGGCTGTGAGGGTGTGACGATGGGGTGAGCTGTGAGGGTGTGACGATGGGGTGAGCTGTGAGGGTGTGACGATGGGGTGAGCTGTGAGGGTGTGACGATGGGGTAGGCTGATAGGGGTGACGATGGGGTGAGCTGTGAGGGTGTGACGATGGGGTGGGCTGTGAGGGTGTGACGATGGGGTGAGTTGTGAGGGTGTGACGATGGGGTGGACTGTGAGGGTGTGACGATGGGGTAGGCTGATAGGGGTGATGATGGGGTGAGCTGTGAGGGTGTGATGATGGGGTGAGTTGTGAGGGTGTGATGATGGGGTGGACTGTGAGGGTGTGATGATGGGGTGGACTGTGAGGGTGTGACAATGGGGTAGGCTGATAGGGGTGATGATGGGGTGAGCTGTGAGGGTGTGATGATGGGGTGAGCTGTGAGGAGTGAGGATAGGGTGGACTGTGAGGGTGTGACGATGGGGTGAGCTGTGAGGGTGTGATGATGGGGTAGGCTGATAGGGGTGATGATGGGGTGAGCTGTGAGGGTGTGATGATGGGGTGAGCTGTGAGGGGTGATGATGGGGTGGGCTGTGAGGGTGTGACGATGGGGTAGGCTGATAGGGGTGATGATGGGGTGAGCTGTGAGGTGTGATGATGGGGTGAGCTCTGAGGGGTGATGATGGGGTGAGCTGTGAGGGTTTGATGATCGGGTGAGCTGTGAGGGTGTGACGATGGGTGAGCTGTGAGGGTGTGATGATGGGGTGGACTGTGAGGGGTGATGATGGGGGTGAGCTGTGAGGGTGTGATGATGGGGTGAGCTGTGAGGGTGTGATGATGGGGGTGAGCTGTGAGGGTGTGACGATGGGGTGAGCTGTGAGGGTGTGATGATGGGGTGGACTGTGAGGGGTGATGATGGGGTGAGCTGTGAGGGTGTGATGATGAGGTGAGCTGTGAGGGTGTGATGATGGGGGTGAGCTGTGAGGGTGTGATGATGGGGTGAGCTGTGAGGGTGTGACAATGGGGTGAGCTGTGAGGGTGTGATGATGGAGTGGGCTTTGAGGGTGTGATGATGGGGTGGACTGTGAGGGTGTGATGATGGGGTGGGCTGTGAGGGTGTGATGATGGGGTGAGCTGTGAGGGTCTGATGATGGGGTGGGCTGTGAGGGGTGATGATGGGGTGGGCTGTGAGGGTGTGATGATGGGGTGAGCTGTGAGGGTCTGATGATGGGGTGAGCTGTGAGGAGTGAGGATGGGGTGGACTGTGAGGGTGTGATGATGGGGTGAGCTGTGAGGGTGTGACGATGGGGTGGGCTGTGAGGGTGTGATGATGGGGTGGGCTGTGAGGGTGTGATGATGGGGTGGGCTGTGAGGGTATGATGATGGGGTGGGCTGTGAGGGGTGATGATGGGGTGAGCTGTGAGGGTGTGATGATGGGGTGAGCTGTGAGGGTGTGATGATGGGGTGGGCTGTGAGGGTGTGATGATGGGGTGCGCTGTGAGGGGTGATGATGGGGTGGGCTGTGAGGGTCTGATGATGGGGTGAGCTGTGAGGTTCTGATGATGGGGTGAGCTGTGAGGGTGTGATGATGGGGTAGGCTGATAGTGGTGATGATGGGGTGAGCTGTGAGGGGTGATGATGGGGTGAGCTGTGAGGGTGTGACGATGGGGTGAGCTGTGAGGGTCTGATGATGGGGTGAGCTGTGAGGAGTGAGATTGGGGTGGACTGTGAGGGTGTGACGATGGGGTGAGCTGTGAGGGTGTGACGATGGGGTGAGCTGTGAGGGTGTGACGATGGGGTAGGCTGATAGGGGTGATGATGGGGTGAGCTGTGAGGGTGTGATGATGGGGTGGGCTGTGAGGGTGTGACGATGGGGTAGGCTGATAGGGGTGATGATGGGGTGAGCTGTGAGGGTGTGATGATGGGGTGGGCTTTGAGGGTGTGACGATGGGGTAGGCTGATAGGGGTGATGATGGGGTGAGCTGTGAGGGTGTGATGATGGCGTGAGCTGTGAGGGTGTGATGATGGGGTGGGCTGTGAGGGTGTGACGATGGGATGGACTGTGAGGGTGTGATGATGGGGTGAGCTGTGAGGGTGTGACGATGGGGTGGACTGTGAGGGGTGATGATGGAGGTGCGCTGTGAGGGTGTGATGATGGGGTGAGCTGTGAGGGTGTGATGATGGGGTGAGCTGTGAGGGATGATGATGGGGTGGACTGTGAGGGTGTAATGATGGGGTGAGCTGTGAGGGTGTGATGATGGCGTGAGCTGTGAGGGTGTGATGATGGGGTGGGCTGTGAGGGTGTGATGATGGGTTGGGCTGTGAGGGTGTGATGATGGGGGTGAGCTGTGAGGGTGTGATGATGGGGTGAGCTGTGAGGGTGTGATGATGGGGTGGACTGTGAGGGGTGATGATGGGGGTGCGCTGTGAGGGTGTGATGATGGGGTGAGCTGTGAGGGTGTGATGATGGGGTGAGCTGTGAGGGGTGATGATGGGGTGGACTGTGAGGGTGTAATGATGGGGTGAGCTGTGAGGGTGTGATGATGGGGTGAGCTGTGAGGGTGTGATGATGGGGTGGACTGTGAGGGTGTGATGATGGGGTGAGCTGTGCGGGTGTGATGATGGGGTGGGCTGTGAGGGAAGTACCAGGTGTTAGCCTGCTTTCACAGTGCTAAAAAGAAATACCTGAGGTTGGGTGATTTATAAAGAAAAGAGGTTGAATTGGCTCACAGTTCTGTAGGCTTCATAGGAAACGTGGTGCCTGCATCTGCCCGGCGTCTTCACTCCTGATGGAAGGTGAAGCAAGGGCAGCACATCACATGGCAATAGCAGGAGCAAGAGACGGAAGGAGGCCGGGCACGGTGGCTCACGCCTGTAATCCCAGCACTTTGGGAGGCCAAGGTGGGCGGATCACCTGAGGCCAGGAGTTCAAGACCTGCCTGGCCAACATGGCAATACCCCGTCTTTACTAAAAAAAAAAAAAAAAAAAAAATGCAAAAATTAGTTGGACGTGGTAGTGTGTGCCTGTAATCCCAGTCTTACAGGAGGCTGAGGCAGGAGAATTGCTTGAACCAAGGAGACAGAGGTTGCAGTGAGCCATGATCGCGCCGTGCACTCCAGCATGAGCGACAGAGTTAGACTCCATCTCAAAAGAAAAAAAAAAGTCAGGAGTTGCCACACACCTTTAAAGAAGCAGCTCTCACATGAACTCACTCATCAGCAAGGGGATGGTGTGAGGCCATGTATGAGAGATCCACCCCGTGATCCAAACACCTCCCACCAGGCCCCACCTCCAACACTGGGGATCACATCTCAACATGACACTTGGAGGGGACAAATGTTCAAACCATATCGGGGGGCTTCCGTCTGAAAAAGACTGAAAATGAGGGAGCCCTCAAAGGCTTGTGTCAGAGCAGGGGAGGGGTGCCCGTGGCTGGCTGCCAGCTGGGTACCGATTCACCACACAGTGGGGTCTGCCTCCCAGGCTGTGTGTAAGAACCACTGTGGGTTGTAACCTATTCCCCTAGAAACAAAGCCCTACAGTGAGCCCATGAGGGACCACCGAGCCCTTGCACTTGTCTGACCCACAGCAGAGGGACCTGGTGGCAGTTACGTATCTCTGCAAGCATCAGCCCCTTCTGCTGAGTTGCTGTAATGGAGGAAACTTGCCACCTGCTTGCAAGGTGCAGCCTTGCTGAGTCACGCACAGGGCCCTGGGCACAGTTGTCTGAAGTTAAACCCTTCATGGTAACCAGTCAGCTGGTTCTCAGATAATTAAATATAGCAATCCAGGGAGAACTTCGAATTAAACAGTGATAATCACTTTCATTTGTCAAATGCCCTGGATTTCAGGGCATGCTGATCATGCCCACAGCTGTGCAACTGGACCCCCTGCAGGCAGCCCCACCGCAAACCTCTCTTTGGGCAGTGGAGGCAGCAGGCGGGCAGCCACACCGCAAACCTCTCTTTGGGCAGTGGAGGACAGGAGTTTCCTGGGTACTTGTTCCCAGGTGAGGGGCAGCTTTCGGCCCTGCAGAGGCTGACAGTGCTGAGGCTGACACACCGGGTCTTGGAGAAGCACCCCCGAGGAAGAGCGTCAATGTGGACGCCTCCCAAAGGAAGCAAGGCCTTGATCCGATTGGTTCTGCGGGGTCTCTCCCCACTTGGACAGCCTGAGCTGAGAACCACAGGCATCCTCCAGGCCCCAGAATGCTGGTGGACGCCACGGCCATCCGCTGCTGCTGTGCCAGGCAGCTCCGAGGGAGCATGTGGCCAGACGGGCTGCATTGGAACATGCAGGTCAGGACGCAGGCCTGCTGGGTTGGCAACTGCAGGTGGAAGCCGAGGCCCGACGCTGAGAACAATGCACGATAAGTTCCCTAAGAGAGGGGCCGGGGCCCGACGCTGAGAACAATGCACGATAAGTTCCCTAAGAGAGGGGCCGGGGCCCGACGCTGAGAACAACGCACGATAAGTTCCCTAAGAGAGGGGCCGGACACCCTCAAGACATAGTGAGAGGACCCAGGAAGAGCCAGCCTGGACAACTTGGAAGAAAAAGAGGCCTCTGTGGAGTGCTTGCCAGCGGGGGAGACAAACTCCTCATGTCCTGGCCCTGCCTCCACTTGCCCCCAGGCTCAGCGGGGGCAGAGACTCCCAGGGGCGCAGCTTGAAGGGGCACGCCTTCTGCCAATGCGCATGCTGCATCCAGGCTGGAGCATGAAAGCATCAGTCTTCTGCATCCCACTCCTGAACAGGCAGGAGGCTGATGGGAGTGGCCTCTGCAAGGGAGCAGGGACAGAGAGCTGCATCCGGCATTCCTGTCCTTCCAGAATGTGGCAGGGCAAAGCGGCCATGGTGTTTGGGGGAAAAGTAGGTACCATAGATGGTTGCAGAACCAGAAGCATCTTAAAAGCCACTCTGCCCAAAGCTGGTGCTGCCCACGAGGACCCGCTGCTGGGCACGGTAATCCTGACGGAAAGCAGGAGCTACACAGGGTCTCCCAGGGAGAGCCGTCTGCACTGGCCTAACGGGGACGGGAGCATCACCCATCTCCCTGAGCAGCATGGTGATGGATTATTTCCCCAGACCTCCAGAGGAGAGCCCAGCCTGGCCACCACCTTGCCCTGAACCTCGTGAGACCCTAGGTGGAGAGCCCAGCTGCACCTGCCTGGACTTCTGCCCGCATAACGGGGAGCCGCTGAGTGGGTGTTATTTTAAGCTGCTGAGTGTGTGGCAACCTGGTTAGAGCAATGGAAAACCGAGGCCCCTGCCATCCTGCTGAGCTCGGTGAGGTTGTATTTGAAGAAGCAAGCAAGCCGTAACCTCCTGGCTGTCCACCGCAGCCCACTCCTTACCACAGTTCTTCATTGATGAAGCAGCCCTCAGCCATGGCCTGGGGGCACTGGGCCCCTGGGTCCTCCAGACCACTGACATCTCTTTAAATGACTCAGCTCGGCCCTGGTTCTCGTCTCACCAGTGGCATTGTCTGTAAGAGAAATCAGAGGGTCTGTGGGGAAAGTCATAACCTGTACTGGGGCATCAGGGTTTGGTGGCTGGGCCACCAGAATGTGCAAGGGCAGGTGTGGGGAGGGGGCAGCATGATGGGGGCAGACCCATGGGGCTTCCCACAAGTGCACAACCCCCTCTGGCAAGTCCTGTAACCCCGTCCTTTCCTCTGGGGCGGCCTGGATGGGAATATTAGAAAGGCTCGTGGGTTCAAGTTTGCCTGTGGGGTTTACACATTTACAATCACAGACCAAGGGCTTGAGCTCTAGGCTCAGCATCCTCAGACACACTAGGAATAAAACCCACCTCCCACCCAGGCTGAAGCGATGCTGCACCTGGGGCTCCAGAGCAGCGGAGTCCGTGGTGAGACCAGACCCCATCAGAGGGCTGCTCTGCAAAGAGCCCCATGAGGAGGCCTGGTGTCTGAGCATGGGAGGCTTCACACAGCAGGGAGGGGACATCTATATAAAGCAAAGAACTGCCCCCCAGGGAGGCCCAGGCATGAGCACAACAAAGCTCCAAGCCCTGCCTATGGGGCCTGTTCCACCCTTAACTGGCAACAATGGGGAGGTGGGCAGCTGATGCGAGCACTGTGGAGACCGAGTCACCGGGCTCTGGACTCAGGACAGGCAGCAGCATAGCCGGGGTGCACTCACGGCCCCAGGATGGGAAACGTGCTGCTTCAAGCACTCGGCCCGCATCGGCAAGTGCTTTCTGTAGAGGGCATAATGGTCAGTCGTTCAGGCTTTTGGGGCCACACTGCCTCTGTCACAGCTACTCAGCTCAGCCACTGCTACACAAAAGATTGTCAATGAATGAGTGACTGTGGTCCCGGATAAATGCTGGATGTGGCCCTTGGGCTGTAGTGCACCAACCGTCCCCTGAGGTCACGTTTACCCTGCGTTAGAAATAGCCCTGGCCGGGGTCCCTCTCTGCGCAGGCTGGGCCAGGACCGTCCGAGAGGGGCAGGAATTGTGGGGCATCTCTCCCACTCCCCGAGGGTAAGCAGGCATGGCCACATATAGGTGACAGCAGCCTTCTGGTCAGCTCGAGTCAGGTGTGTCACATCCCTGGGTGGAGTCTGGCCTGGACCCCAAGCCTACAGCCATCGCAGCCCGGCAGCCGCTGGAGAGAGAAGACTGACACAGCTCTGGGAGCCGTGTTGTGGGGTGGGGGCTGGGTGCCAGGGCCCAGGAGGGTGTCCAGGTGAGCTGCAGGAAGCCTCGGAGGCCTGGCCCCTGATCCTGGACTTGCTCCTGCCAACTGGCCATGGCTGTCTCTGCCCTCCCAGGGCAATAGTGAGGTCAGACAGGAGAAAAGACATGCAGACACTCAGCCCCTGTGTCAGGGAATGGTGGGCGACACAGCCTCTCCACAGAGGACCGAGGCTGAGGGGGTGGGAAGGAGGTGCAGGGAGGTGAGGGTTCTGGGAAGGGAGCCCGGAGTGGTGGAGCCTCTTCCCCAGACTTCAGCAGGAACGGTATCTTCCCACAGGTGTGACGAGAACTGCTTGAGCTGTGCAGGCTCCAGCAGGAACTGTAGCAGGTGTAAGACGGGCTTCACACAGCTGGGGACCTCCTGCATCACCAACCACACGTGCAGCAACGGTGAGCAGCAGCAGGGTTACCCTGGGGCTGCCTGTGGAGGAGCTCAGCTGGCCAGCTCGTGCTCCAAAGAGAAAAGCAAAGCCACACAGGCATGGCGGCTCCACAGACAGGCGTTCGTGCCCCTGATCCGATTGACTGTCTGGGATTCCTCTAGCTGATATGGAAGACAGCTGCCCTGTCTCCCAACTTCCCTCTAGGCCTCTCACACATCGATCAGAGAGGCATCCCAGCCACTGCTGATCTGTTTATTGAGTGACTCCTAAAAATGATTTTGTCCTTGTGCTGGTCCCACTGCCATGCCATAGGCCGCCGGTGGCCCGGATGTGACGACATACCATAAAAGAAGCCTGACCTGGGGGGTCAAAGGCAGGAAGCCTGGAGGGTCTCTGCCTCAGGACGAGGGGAACAGAGCCCAGAGTAGAGCACACGCTCAGCAGCAGCAATCCCAGCTCCGCAGGGATCCAGCATGGACCTGCATCTGTGCTGCAGGAGAGCCCTGGCTCTGCAGTGGGATGGGGGACAAGGACAAGTTGTAAAAACAGAAACTTAAAAGGGCACCAAAGCTAAGTGCCCAGTTTGGGAATTCCAGGCACCAAGGAGGGTTGGCAGGACTCGAGCCTGGAGGTGCAGTGCAGGAGCTATTATAGACACACGGGCAGGGAAGGGGGCTCTGGCCCAGCAAGCAGCAGGGTGGAGCCACATTCTGACAGCCAGGAGAGGAAGGCTGTCTGCTCCAGTGTCCAGGGTCAGGGCAGGTGGTCCTTGGGTATGAAGCTGGCACTGGCCCTGTCCTGGCAGAGCATGGAGCTTGTGGAGGGCCCTGGGATGCCTCCTTGCCTTGTTACTGGTTATTGTTTTTGGGGGGTGGCAGGAGGGTTGTCTAATTATGTCCCTTCAAAGGCCCAGAAACTCCTTTAGGAAGTCACCTGCCCAGGTTATGTATCTAGCCCAAAAAAGTGTGGTTGCCACTGGAGGGCCTCCCAGGTCCACGGATGATGCATCCTCAAAGGCCTCTTCCCCTTGTCGCAGCGGCGTCCTCAGCAAGTCCTGTCCACGGCGGCTCCCTTCCCCACATCCCCACTCCTCCCCGTCCGCCCCCTCCACCCTGGAAGCAGCTTCCATTCCCTCCTGCCTCCAGGCCTGTCCTCCGGCCTCCCCTACAGTCTTCCTCCTAAGCTCCACTGCCAGTAGTTGTCCAGAAAGACAGGTGCACATGTGCCCCACAGGCCCAGGCTGGGTGTTCTCCCGAGATCCCTCCCACACCACCCCCACATCCCGCTCATGAATCCCCTTGTCACTGAGACTCAGCAAGAGCCCCATATACCAGTGCCCTCCCGCCACACAGGGCTCCCAGAGTCAAGTGCATTGCAGGAGAGGGGCTTCAAGGGCTGCCATCCTGCTGCCCACCTCTGTCTGTGTCCCTCTTGCCCAGGGCACCACTGATGCCCAGCATATGTGGAATGATTGAAACAATATTTTTTTATTTTTATTTATTTATTTATTTTTGAGACAGAGTTTTGTTCTTCTTGCCCAGGCTGGAGTGCAGTGGCATGATCTCAGCTCACTGCAACCTCCGCCTCCCGGGTTCAGGTGGTTCTCCTGCTTTAGCCTCCCGAGTAGCTTGGATTACAGGCGCCCACCACCATGCCCAGCTAATTTTTATATTATTAGTGGAGACGGGGTTTCATCATGTTGGTTAGACTGGTCTCAAGCTCCTGACCTCAGGTGATCCACCCGCCTCAGCCTCCCAAAGTGCTGGGATTACAGGCATGAGGCACCGCGCCCGGCCTTGAAACAATCTTTACAGGCACCGAAGACTGACCTTTCCCTCTTTTGCCTTTCCTGATGCGGGGCCCCAGCTGACGAGACATTCTGCGAGATGGTGAAGTCCAACCGGCTGTGCGAACGGAAGCTCTTCATTCAGTTCTGCTGCCGCACGTGCCTCCTGGCCGGGTAAGGGTGTCTAGCTGCCCACAGAGGGCAGGCACTCCCATCCATCCATCCGTCCACCTTCCTCCAGACTGTCGGCCAGAGTCTGTTTCAGGAGCGGCGCCCTGCACCTGACAGCTTTCTCTCGCCAGGAGCAGCATCTCTGGGCACCCAAGCCAGGTGGGTGGTGGCTCTTAAGGAGGTGTTCCTACAATGGTGACATCCTCTCAAATGCTGCTTGTTGGCTCCAGTCTTCTGACAAACTGTAACAGGAACAAAATGAATTCTGGGAATCCACAGCTCTGGCTTTGGAGCAGCTTCTGGGACCATAAGTTTACTGAATCTTCAAGACCAAAGCAGAAAAGAAAGGCGCTTGGCATCACACATCACTCTTCTCCCCGTGCTCTTCTGCGGCTGTGTAGTAAATCTCCCCGGCCCAGCTGGCAAACCCTGGGCCATCCTCACATGTGACAAAGGGCCAGCAGTCTACCTGCTCATTGCCTGCCACTGAGCAGTCTGGGCACGGTTTGGTCAGACTATAAATAAGATAGGTTTGAGGGCATAAAATGTATGACCACTGGGGCCGGAGTATCTATTTCTACATAGTCAGCTACTTCTGAAACTGCAGCAGTGGCTTAGAAAGTCCAATTCCAAAGCCAGACCAGAAGATTCTATCCCCGCAGCATTCTCCTTTGAGCAAGCCGAGCTCTCCTTGTTACCGTGTTCTGTCTGTGTCTTCAGGAGTCTCATGGCCTGAACGACCACCTCGACCTGATGCAGAGCCTTCTGAGGAGGGGCAACAGGAGGCATTCTGTGGCCAGCCAAAAGGTACCCCGATGGCCAAGCAATTCCTCTGAACAAAATGTAAAGCCAGCCATGCATTGTTAATCATCCATCACTTCCCATTTTATGGAATTGCTTTTAAAATACATTTGGCCTCTGCCCTTCAGAAGACTCGTTTTTAAGGTGGAAGCTCCTGTGTCTGTGTATATTACGAGCCTACATGACACAGTTGGATTTATTCTGCCAAACCTGTGTAGGCATTTTATAAGCTACATGTTCTAATTTTTACTGATGTTAATTATTTTGACAAATATTTCATATATTTTCATTGAAATGCACAGATCTGCTTGATCAATTCCCTTGAATAGGGAAGTAACATTTGCCTTAAATTTTTTCGACCTCATCTTTCTCCATATTGTCCCGCTCCCCTGTTTGACGACAGTGCATTTGCCTTGTCACCTGTGAGCTGGAGAGAACCCAGATGTTGTTTATTGAATCTACAACTCTGAAAGAGAAATCAATGAAGCAAGTACAATGTTAACCCTAAATTAATAAAAGAGTTAACATCCCATGGCACAGGAGCCTGTATTTCTTTCCACGGCACACAAAATGAAACATGAGTGCTGACCAAGTGTTAAGTGGACGTTACTTTAACTGTGGTTTCAGATCTGTTTGATGTCATTACGTGGAAGGTCTTCTTTTGAGCTTTAGCAAATGTTGATGTAAGGAAGCAATGGAGGAAATCCCAGATCCCAACCCCAGAATGTCATTGGGCAAAGAGACCCTCTTCAGACCACGTTAGCCTCACTGGGAGGAGGTTCTAGAGCCTCTCCAGATGTAGGGGCCCCTTCCATCTGTCACGGGGGAGCTCCCCACAGCCCAGACTGCCAGCCTCTTCACCGGTTGCTGCCAAGTGTGAGTGAATTAGGTTACAGCTCGTCTTCTACGCAGTGGCTGAAATCCCTGAACCCATGGCTTATGCACTCCTTGGGATGTTTACCATGGCCTCTCTGTGAGGTCAGAAGCTTGTACTTGCTAGGAATCCTTTGGCTGCAAGTAAAGGAAACGCACCAACTAGAAATGACTTAGGTGAAAACACGAGTGGGTGAGGGGCGTTGTTCTGAGAATCCAGAGTGGATTCAGAATTTCAGGGGCGGGTGCAGCAGAGCCTTGGGAAAGCTGGAGCCGGCGTTAAATGTCACCTGGACCCTCTCTGTGCGGCAGCACTGCCCTTCTCTCCATGGCCGCCTTCTCCAGTTGATGGGACAAATGACAAGACCTCCAGCATCTTCCAGGTAAAACTGGTACAAATCCAACCCCTCAAGCCAACTTTCTGGGTCTGTTTCTTGGCTCTTCTTTTCCCAGGGACAGGACTTGGTCAGCCTGCCTTACATGGGTACTCTCCCTGTGTCATCAGCTGTGGCTACAAGGACAGGCTTGTGCAGCAGAATGTGGCTGCAGGGAGCTCTGAGCAGAGGAGGGGAGCAGTGTGCAGCTCTCAGAAGGCAGGGCAGGCCACACAGCCCAACAGCTGGCCACCACAAGCACCAATTGACCAGCTCTGAGCAGAGGAGGGGAGCAGTGTGCAGCTCTCAGAAGGCAGGGCAGGCCACACAGCCCAACAGCTGGCCACCACAAGCACCAATTGACCAGCTCTGAGCAGAGGAGGGGAGCAGTGTGCAGCTCTCAGAAGGCAGGGCAGGCCACACAGCCCAACAGCTGGCCACCACAAGCACCAATTGACCAGAGTTGTGCGTGTGAGGCAGTGAAGGAATAAGTGTGTTTGGGATGAACATTCAACCCCTTGCCCCGCCCATGAGACCGACATTGAATTAAAACCAGCAACTTGTTAAGTACTGCTGGTGCAAGGCAGCTTTTTAGACCCTAGAGCCCGGATATCAGTAAATCCGAGCTCTTTGCCCACTCAGAGCTTACAGTCTACCATGTTTGCAGCTGAATCAGAAATAAACTCCTGGCCAGGCATGGTGGCTCACACCTGTAATCCCAACATTTTGGGAGGCCGAGGCAGGCGGATCACCTGAGGTCAGGAGTTCGAGACCAGCCTGGCCAACACAGTGAAACCCCATCTCTACTAAAAATACAAAAATTAGCCATGCGTGGTGGTGACACCTGTAATCCCAGCTACTCGGGAGGCTGAGGCAGGAGAATCGCTTGAACCCAGGAGGCGAAGCTGCAGTGAGCCAAGATTGCACCACTGTACTCCAGCCTGGGCAACAAGAGCGAAGCTGCGTCTCAAAAAAAAAAAAAAAAAAGGGAAGAAACTCCCTTTGTCTCCCAAAGGGAGATACAACTACAGGAAAGCCAACCAGGCAGCCTCGTCGAGTGGCTAAGCCAGGCAAGCCCAGCTTGGGGCTGACAAGTCGGGTGGGGAGTTGAGAAGTTGTTCACAAAGTCCTAATGACTAAACTCCACCTTGTTGAAAGAGACCAACTACATATAATGTCTGCTCACAAATGTTCCGACCTTGAGGTTAAAATTGTCTGGACTCTGGCAGGATATGTGTATGGATTTTAAGTGACAGGATCATGGATCACCTCCTCTAAACCTGTCATTTCCCAGACAAGGACACTGAGGCCCACAGAAGTGAGTGCCTTGCCTTGGGCTGCACATTGGCAAAGTTGCTCCCCACCGGGCCCAGGGAAGGAGGCTGGCTGGCTGCAGGAGGGGCGTCGTTCTGCAGCTGCCCAAATGCAGCCATGATGCATTTGTTTTAAACTAGCTTTATTTTCAGGGGGTGATGTTTACCTGACCTTATCCCCAAATTCTTTGGCACCTCACAGTGGACCCCATGTGTACATCCCCATCCCTCCCAGGCCACTACTGACTTCGTATCCTGTGACTCTTCAAAGGACTGGTGAGAATTGCACTTTGTACAGAAGACACACCTGAAATGGGAGGGGGGTGGACAGAACTTAAAAAAGTAAAAGGGCCAGCCACAGTGGCTCACACCTGTAATCCTAGCATTCTGAGAGGTTAGAAGCAAGAGGATGGCTTGAGCCCAGGCATTTGCAGCCAGCCTGAGAAATATAGCGAGACCCTGTCTCAATCAATCAATCAAAAATGACAGAGATAGATAGATAGATAGATGATAGATTGATAGATGATAGATAGATAGATAGATAAATAGATAGCAACATGGTCTAAATGAGTCCAGGAGTGGAGTGTCCTTGAACTTGGGGAGACCACCCTCCACTGCATTTGCATTATTGATACTATGGCTGGAGAGGGCCTTTTGCCTAAAAGCTTGGAGTATGTTGGGGCCCCCGAGAGCAGGTGAGGGCCAGAGGTTCAGATCAGAGGATGGAAAGAGGAGGTGGAGAATAGGAAAGAAAAACATTTTAATAAGAACAAGCAGGGGTGATGGAAAGTATACACCAAGGCCATTCTCTAGCATCTTAAGGTTCTGCCCAGCCAGCTGGGAGGCCACTGGGCACTGGCTGCTGGGGGGAAAGGAAGAATCTGCTCCCCTACCCCAGCCTTCACTGTTGCTTTCCTCGCACGAACCCCAGACTCTATCCTTCCTGGTTGGCTGTTTAAGTCCTTTCCTGACACCCCAGGCTTTGTGGCTTATCTGAGCACAGAACAGCATCCTTAGATGGTACAGCACTGAGCACCCACCTTAGATCCTAGGATTCAGTCGCACCATCCAAAGCCCCTCACCACTACAGACCAGCCACACTAAGGGTGACCAGATATCTTAGCCTCCCTTTTGAAACAACAGGAACCAAAGTGCCCAGGGCAGAGAACATCCTGTTGCCAAAATAGTGGTTCTCAACCAGGGATGACTTTTGTCTTCCAGGGGACATTTGGCAACGTCTGGAGACATTTTGGGTTGTCACAACTGGAAGGATGTACTCACATCCAGTGGGTGGAGGCCAGGAATACTGCTAAGCACCCTGCAATGCACAGCAGCCCCCATGACAAAGAACTGTCCAGACCAAAATGTCAATAGTGCCGAGGTTGAGAAATTCTGGCCAAAAGAAATGGAATCAAAAAAGAAAATTGTTTGCAACTTCATAGAGATACCCTCAATGAATAAAACCACATATGGTTTGACTTCTGTCCCTGTTCCTATGCTGAAGGGAAACTTGTACAACTTTCCCTTTTTAAAGTAAAGAGATACCACCCCACTCTTTTTTTTTTTTAAACACAGCAACAGAAGGGCCCCAAGTTAAAACCAGCTCTCCAGCCTAAGGACTCCACCTGGTGGTCCTCTCTGGAATTAAATGAAGTTTAGGTTTTCTTTTGTTTAATTTTTTCATTATTTAGTTATTTTGTTTAACATTTTTAGTTATTTTGTTTAAATTTTTAGTCATTTTGTTTAACTTTTAAGTTATTTTATTTCTTAGTTATTTTAACTTGTTATTTTAATTTTTTTAGTTATTTTAACTTTTTAAAGTTATTTTAATTCTTTAGTTATTTTGTTTAACTTTTTTAGTTTTTTTAGTTAAACAAAAGTTGCAGTGACCGGGGCAGGTGTGATGGCTCAGGCCTGTAATCCCAGCACTTTGGGAGGCCGAGGCAGGGACAGGGGGCAGGGGAAATCACTTCTTAGGTCAGGAGCTCAAGACCAGCCTGGCAAACATGACAAAACCCCGTCTCTACTAAAAATATGAAAATCAGCCAGGCATGGTGGCGAGCGCCTGTAATCCCAGCTACTTGAGAGGCTGAGGCACGAGAATCACTTGAACCTCATGTTATTCCTCATGAGGCGGAGGTTGCAGTGAGCTGAGATTCCGCCACTGTACTCCAGCCTGGGCAACAGAGCGAGACTCCATCTCAGAAAACAAAAAAGTTCCAAGTACAATACAAAGAAATTCCCTCCCAATTTGAGAGTAAGTTGCTGATATACCCTATGACCCCCCCGCCAATACTTCAGTGGGTATTTCCTATGAACAACGACATTCTCCGGCACAGCCATCAGACTCAGGAAATTAACATCGGTATGTTATTACCATCAACCCTCTGACTGAATTCTAGTTCTGCCAGTTGTCCCAATAAAGTTCTTAGCAAAATGGTCTGGTTTAGAAACACACTTTTCACTTAGTCATCATGTCTCTTTAATGTTCTTCCATCTGGAACAGTTCCTCAGTCTCCTTGCCTCATGATCTGGAAGCTTTTAAAGACTATAGGCCAGTTATTTGTAGGCTGTCCTTCGCTGTGCACTTGTCTGAGGGTTCCTCACGTTTTGAGTCAAGTCATGCATCTTTGACAGGAATCTCACAGGCTGATTCTGTGTTCTGTCTGCATTCTAGCAGGGAGTACACGATCTGTTCCATTATTGGTGATGTTAACGATCATTGGTTAGAGTTTCTTTCTGGGCTATGAACTGATGCCTGCCAAAGCATATCCACTACCACCGCTGTTCAACATTGTGCTAAAGATCCCAGCCAGTGTAACAGGGCAAAAAATACAGAACCAGTATAATAATTGGAAAGGAGGAAATAAAACTATCTTTTTTTTTTTTTTTTTTTTGAGACCGAGTCTCACTCTGTTGCCCAGGCTGGAGTGCAATGGCATGATCTTCACTCACTGCAACCTCCGCCTCCCTGATTCAAGTGATTCTCGTGCCTCAGCCTCCCAAGTAGCTGGGATTACAGGTACGTGCCACCACACCCGGCTAATTTTTGTATTTTTAGTAGAGGCGGGGTTTCACCATGTTGGCCAGGCTGGTCTCAAACTCCTGACCTCAGGTGACCCACCCACCTCAGCCTCCCATAGTGCTGGGATGACAGGCATGAGCCACCACGCCCAGCCAACTATCATTATTCTCAAATAGCATGGTTATGTATGTAGAAAATTCACAAGAATGGTTACAGATAAACTTATAATAAGTAAATTTCACAAGATCGCTGGATGTAACGCCAATATACAAAAATGTGCTGTATTTAAATATATCAAACTAATGATTAGAAAATGGAGTTTTTAAACAAAAGGTACTATTTACAGTAGCATCAAAAACTATCAAATATCTAGACAATCTATCAAATATCTAGACAATCTAGTAAAGGATATACAAGGCCTCGACACAAAATCTGCAAGATGCTACTGAAATTAAAGAGTACCTCAATAAATGTAGGGTTATAATATGCCCATTGATTGGAATACTTAATATTGTAAAGATATTAATTCTCTCCAAATTCATCTACAGATCCAACACAATACAAATCAAATCATGGGTGCTTTTTCACATATAAGATATATCTATAATTTATGTTCACATGCAAAGGATTAGAATAATCAGATAACTACTAGATAATCTGAGAAAAAAATGGGAGCTTTTTTTGAGGGACAAATACCAAGTCTTTTTCTAAAGCTTGTATTCTGCAAGGATAGCTGAGTAAACCCATGGAAAAGAACAGCTAGTTCAGAAGCAGAGGCCCTCACATATTTGGACGCTTGATTTTTGAAAAGAGCTGCTCTGCAGAGCAGTGGGGGAGAAGATGGCCTTTTCAATAAATGGTGCTGGGTCCACCAAATATCCATATGGGGAAAAATATCTCTTCTTCCCTACCTTAGACTATGCACAAAAATCTAGGCCAGAGAGACTGCAGATCTACATGGACAAGGTGGAAGAAGAAAGCTTTTAGAAGAAAATATAATTTTGGAGTAGGCAAAAGTTTCTCACAGCATACTCGAAAACTATTAGCTGTATAGGGAAAGGTTCATAAATCAGACTGTATTAAAATGAAGAACCTCTGTTCATCAAAAGATACCATGAAGACAGTGAAAACCCAAGCTACAGGGGGAAGATACTCACTACAGACATAGCTCACAAGGTTCCTATTGAAAAAATATAAAGAGCTCCTACAAATCAGTTTAAAAATAAAGCCCAATAGAAAAATGGGCAAAACACCTGAGCAGACACTTCATTAAAGAGGTTATCCAAACAAACATAAATATATTTTTTAAAGTTCTCAATTGTGTTAGTAATTAGGGAAATACAGTTAAAACCACAATTTCATACCATTACCTATCTACCAGAATGGCTAAGATTAAAAAGACAATACTAAACGTTAGCAAGGAGTTTAAGTTGGCAACCACTTTGGAAAACTATGTCCTACCTAAGCTGAACATAAGTAAGCCCTATGACCCAGTAATTCCATCCCCGGGTGTATATCAGTATATGTGTTCACATAAAGATATATACTATTGAGTTTGTAGGTACACTATTTATAATATAAAAGCACTATTTATAATATAAAAGAGTGAAAATTACCCAAATGTTCATCAAGAGCAGAATGGATAAGTAAATTGTAAAACATCCACAATGAAATACTATATTACAGTGAGAATAGATTAACTACATCTACACACAAACATAATGTTTAGCAAAAAATATGTAAGGTACTTCATTTGCATAAATACAAAACTAGGTAAAGCAAATCTATACAAGATGGCAGGATAATGGTTACCCTTGGGGCAAGGGTGGTGACTAGATGAAGACAGGAGGAGGGCTTCTGGAATGTGGCAATGTCCTGTTCTTACGAGGATGCTAGTTGGTTGGGTGTGTTCAGTTTGCATTCTTCTATATGTATATCATACTTCAATAAAAGTTCAAGGAGAATCATCTCCGGGTGGATTGTAGAACTAAATGTGAAAAGCAAAACAATCGTCTAGTAGACCACATAGGAAAATACGATGGGGGTAAGGGAAGATTTCCTAAGGCACATGCACATGCACACACCCCCAATCCACTAACCTAAAGAAAATAATTGAACTACATAAAACTTGGAAACTTCTCAGCCAGGCGAGGTGGCTCACGCCTGTAATCCCAGCACTGTGGGAGTCCGAGGCAGGTGGATCACTTGAGCTCAGGAGTTGGAGACCAGCCTGGGCCACATGTCAAAACCTTGTCTCTACAAAAAATACAAAAGTTAGCCAGGCCTGTTGACCTGTGCCTATAGTCCCGGCTATTTGGGAGGCTGAGGTGGGAGGATCTCTTGAGCCTGAGAGGTCAAGGCTGCAGTGAGTCCTGATGGCACCACTGCACTCCAGCCTAGGTGACAGAGTGAGACTCTGTCTAAAAAAAAAAAAAAAAAAAAAAAAAAAATCTAATCATCAACACCATTAAGAGTGAAAAGGCAAGCCACAGAGTGTGTTCATATCCCTAATATATAAAGAAATTCCACAAATCAATAAGAAAAAAGGCAGACAACTCCATAAGGAAAAAAAAATGAGCCAGGGACTCGAAAGAACACTTAACAAAGGAAGCTATCAGAATGGGCACCATACACATGAGAAGTTTCTCAGCTTCATTAGTTATTAGAGAAAAGCAAAGCAAAGCAGTAGTGCAATACCACCACACACCCATCAGAATAGCTGAAGTTACAGAGTTAAAAATGCCAACAAGGCTGAAGCTGGAAGCCATGAAAACCCTTACACACCGCTGGAGTGTGTATATTATTTCAGCCTCTTAGCATAACTGTTGGGCATTACTTATTGATGATAGATATCATACCCTATGTCCCAGCAGTTCCAGTCCAGGAGAAACTCATGCAAATGTGCATCAGATCCACGTACCAGAAAATTCATAGCAGCATTACTCAGAATAGCCCTAACTGAAAACAACTTTGATGTCTATCAACAGGAGAATAAGTAATTTATGGTGTAATACCTACAATGGAATTCTCTTCAGCAGCGAAAGCAAACAAACCATCTCTGTATGCAACCTGGATGGACTCCAGACATAATATAGACTCCATGAAACTAGGCCAAAAAAAGCATACTGCATGATTCTATTTATAGCAAAAGCAAGCAAACCGAATTTGTAGTGTTGAGTTCGCGGTTGCCTTTTGGGAAAGAGGGAGGCTTTCAGAATAGTGGTGTTTTGGATCCCGGTGTCGGCTACGCAGCTGTGTTCACTCTAGTCATTAATCACTCTGTAAATTCCTGATATGCACACTTTTATGTGTATCACATTTCATACATATGAATATTCAGAAGTCTAAAGGTCACAAGCTTAACCGCAAACCCTACCGTGCCCGAGGCCGGGCTGGACTTGCGGGGCGGTGGGGTTGTCCCGGCGACCTGCCCCAGGCGGGCCACCTAGCCCGGGATCTCACAGTGTAGCCCGGAGCCAAGGCCCAGGCCCGGGACGGGCACCTGAACTCCTGGACCCTTCACTGAACCCCACGGGTTCCCGCGACGGCTGGTGGAGGGAGGACAGTCACAGCTTCCCCTCCCACCTCGAGGTGCGCTAATGCATGAGAAAGTTCCCCTCGGGTGTTTCCACATTCGCCTTAACTTTTAAACACCAACGTCTGGAATCAGGGGTCCTCCAGACTCCGAACACACCCTAGGAAACAACCCAGAACTAGACACATCCCCTGTGCGCGCGCCACGACTTCCGGCAAGAACGCCCCCGGAGGCGTGGCTCTTCGATTGCTTCGGCCTGGCGGTCGAGCTGCGCGCGCACTCGGCGGCTGCGATTGGTGCTGCCTGGCGGCGGGGCGCGGGGCACGCTGGGACGTCTCGCTGGCGGGAGGCCACGGACTTTCCACAGCGCGGGGGAACGGGAGGCTGCAGGATGGTCAAGCTGACGGCGGAGCTGATCGAGCAGGCGGCGCAGTACACCAACGCGGTGCGCGACCGGGAGCTGGACCTCCGGGGTGAGTCCGGGGGCGTGGGCGGCCAGTCCCCAGGCGGCACCGAGCCGCCTTATTTTCCGCGCTTTGCCGCGTGCACCGAAGGCCGGAGCTTGGCCCGCGGGCCGGTTGTCTGGGCCCCGACCGGGCTGCGCAGGGAACGCCGGGCCTGATTCTTGCCGTTGTTGCCAAATGAGCGTCCCGTTAAGCTCTTGGGAGCCTTGTGTTAGCGCCGTGCCTCTTGACAGGCACGGGTGACTTCATTACTTCCTGGTGCATACTCGTGGGGCCCTGTTAGGCCTTGCTTGGCTGTCTCGCCGCTGGCTCTGGGGGCCCGGAAGAGCGGCTCATTAATGGTTGTAACGCAAGTGCAGGGCGAGGGATTGGTTCTTAATACTTGCCGCCAGATGATATTTTGAGCGTAGATAGGATATGTGTTCATTATTCCTAATGTGAGGGAGGAAACTAAGTCCCCGAACAACCGCGATTGTTTCCTCCAGTATTTTCTACTTAGTAGCTTTAATTGTCTGGCGTTTCCCCTATATGAAGACGTTTTAAAAATGGAACTGTGTCACCCAGGCTTGCACCGCCGGGTGCTGTGTGTAAGTTGTGGAAGCGCTCGCAATCATTCAGATTCCTGTACTATTTCAACCTTAGCAAGACTTGGTAAGTTACTGGGAGGGCAGCTAGCTAGTTGGCATTTCAGGAGATGGCTTTAAAAAGGACGTGATAGAGCAACTTCTCTGAGGATAAGACCATGCTGTCGTAGCCTGAGATTTGTTCCCATGGGGACCTATGGCCTCGGAGCAGCATCGCTGCGGGATCTGCTCAGATTTCTTGCTGACCTTTGGGAAATCCCAGTGTTTTGTGTTGTGTTGTGTTGAGATGGAGTCTCGCTCTTTCGCCCCAGCTGGAGCGCAGTGGCGTGATCTCGGCTCACTGCAACCGCCGCCTCCCCGGTTCAGGTGATTCCTGTGTCTCAAGCCTCCCGAGTAGTTGGGATTACAGGCGTGAGCCACCGCGCCTGACTGATTTTTGTATTTTTAGTAGAGACGGGGTTTCGCCATGTTGGTCAGGCTGGTCTCGAATTCCTGACCTCAAGTGATCCGCCTCCGCTGGCCTCCCAAAGTGCTGGGATTACAGACGTGAACCACCGCGCCCGGCCCCCAGTATTTTTATTTTGTTGAAATAAAGTTTCTTAGAGAAAGGTTCAGTTAAAGAGCAACTCACCACTGTTTTTTGTTTTTGTTTTTGTTTTTTTTTGAGACGGAGTTTCGCTCTTGTTGCCCAGGTTGGAGTGCAATGGCGCAATGTCGGCTCACTGCAACCTCCGCCTCCCGGGTCCAAGCGATTCTCCTGCCTCAACCTCCCGAGTAGCTGGGATTACAGGCATGCGCCACCACGTCCGGCTAATTTTTTGTATTTTTAGTAAAGACATGGTTTCTCCATGTTGGTCAGGCTGGTCTCGAACTCCCGACCTCAGGTGATCCGCCCGCCTTGGTCTCCCGAAGTGCTGGGATTACAGGCTTGAGCCACTGCGCCCGGCCCAACTCACCACTTTTGATGATCTCTGCCATTTCTCTTTATGGAGCATGTGCAGTGTTGAGAATACGTATTTTGATGCAGTACGTGTAGTACAGCTCTGAATTGTGTCCTTTAACTTTGGGTAAGTTCTTTTTTTAGTAGACCTTGCTTCTTCGGAATATTTCTTTTCTTATAGTGCCTAACACAATAATTATGCCCAAATTAGACAAATTAACATTTGAGTGTTCACAGATTTATTTCTGTATGTAAACCATCGATCTTCAATTCTGAATTGGATCTGGGGGAGGGGAGGGAGAACTGTCGTGATATGTTGAGGCTGCTCTGATGGGTGCTAAGAATCTGGCCTGTGGAGATGCAAGAGTGGAGAACTGTCGTCCACAGTGTTTGAACGCCGTTTGGGCACTGAGACTAAGCAGCTCCAAGTGTAAACTCCTGTTGTGCCGATTCCGCTTAACTAGCCCAAACGACTTAGAACAGCGTGAGGCACCTTGTAAATGTTCTTATAAATGTTAGCTGCCTGTATCAGCCGTTGTTATTGTCCTTGTCCTTGTTGTCATCAGATTGTAAGCTTCATGGCACTGGGGACTTGAGACTCGTTCAGCGTTTTCTCTCTAGTATCTTAAACAGCGGCAAGTCATGCGTGACCTGACATAGGTGCTAGGTAATACTTCCTGAATAAATCAAAGCCTGGAGTCAGATACTATGAAATACAGCTAATGCTTTAAGGGGCAACTGTTTAGTTATATTAATACCTCTTGTGTTTTTTTTTTTTTTTCTCCGTTTTATAGGGTATAAAATTCCCGTCATTGAAAATCTAGGTGCTACGTTAGACCAGTTTGATGCTATTGATTTTTCTGACAATGAGATCAGGAAACTGGATGGTTTTCCTTTGTTGAGAAGACTGAAAACGTTGTTAGTGAACAACAACAGAATATGGTACGTGTCTGTAGGGGAAAGTAATTTTTTCCCCTAGAGTAAATGTTGCAGTGTTTCCTGAAGAAGTTGTAGCACGTGCTACCGGTTAAACCTACATGTTTCTTTTTCTTTTTTTTTTTTTTATATTTTGAAAAAATATTTTTTCCATAATGGAAGCCACATTCAATACATGTTTTTTCTTAAAATGAGAAATGAACTTCACTTTTCCTATAGAGATCCAGAGATTAACCTGGCATTAGTCTAGTCTTACTTGTATCTGTTCAGAAATCATGTATTTTTATTTTCATGGTAAGTTTCTAATTAAAAACATGTTGCTTTGTATACATTTTGGCTTCTAAAACAATTATCAAAGGGGTCATAGTAAAAGGATATATAAAGATAACAATTATACTTTTGACTGAGCGTCTCTGCTTTTTTTTTTTTTTTAACTGCAGCTAATTTCTAGACTGTTACTTATTGAAATTGAGATCTTTTTTGACCCTGCCTTCATCAGCTCTGTGTAAACTTTATTGGAAAAAAAGCACTTGGTGTATAGATAATGTCTTTAAAGGTACTGGGTGGTGAGTGGGATTTCCTTCAGATAGAAATATTTCTCATAGGTTAACCATTCCCCTATAGTATAGTTGTTGTGTCTTGTACCTGAGCTGGGAATCCAGAATTATTTGTATTTCTGTGCTGCCTGCACAAAAAATCATGAAGTGAGTTAAGTAGTTTGTGCCACCCAAGAGTTGCACCTTTTCTCAGGTTCCACTAGATGGTATGACAGTAGAATTAGCCCCAGGCAGTGTCTAAAATCCCACTTCTGTTGCTGACCCTGTGGCCTCAGAAAAGGGTTCTTTTTGCTTTGTTTCCTCTTTGTCAGGGTGTTGGAAGAAGGATCTCTAAGTGTCTCTCTGTGATCCTCTGAGCAAGGAGGTAGATAAAATTGTTAGCTTATTTAATTTTCACTTTTACTAAGACTCTATTTTTATTTTAGCCGTATAGGTGAGGGACTTGATCAGGCTCTGCCCTGTCTGACAGAACTCATTCTCACCAATAATAGTCTCGTGGAACTGGTAAGTTGCACAGAAGGAAAATGTATTTGGTGGGTGGGGTTAAAGGTACTATGTGCTTCCTACAGAAAATTTACAAAATCTAGAAAATGATCTCAGTATCCTCTTTCTTGTCTTTTTCTTAATTCAGAATCTGGGCCTTTTGGGTTCTGCAGCCGTATGTTGCCAATATTTTCCTACTTTTACTTGACTTTTGACTTAGGATGTCTTGTTAGAGAAGTTCCTAATTTAGGTGCAGTCCAATGAATCAATCTTCTTCTTTATTGTAGCCCTTTTGATGTTTAAATTTCCCCTATTCCAGGGTTATAAACTCCTATGTTGTTTTCTACAATTGCAGTGTTCAATATAGTATCAGTAACTACAGGTGGCTACTTATAATTGAGATGTGCTAGAACTATAAAATAGACACTGGATTTCAAAGACTTAAGTGCAAAAAAAAAAAGTAAACTATCTCAGTAATTTTTTTATATCGATGTTGAAATGATAACGTTTTGGATAATAGGTTAAGCGGCATATTATTAAAATTAGTTTCACCTATTTTAACATGGCTACTAGAAAATTTTAGATTACGTATCTGATATGCATTAAATCTTGCTGAACAGTTCCAGTCTAGAAACCTTGTTTTACTCTTCACCTTAGATGAGCAATCCACTTGGAACTGTTTTCATGCTTTTTAAATTTCTGTTCTGTGTATCCAATTTTTAACATGATTGAGATACTGTGTATTGTTTTGTAACCTAAATTCTTCACTTAAACACTGGATGCTTAAATTTATATTGTAGGCCAGGTGCCATAGCTCATGCCTGTAATCCAAGCACTTTGGGAAGCCAAGGTGGGAGGATCACTTGAGCCCAGGAGTTCTAGACCAGCCTGGGCAACATAGTGAGACCTTGTCTCTCTCTATAAGTAATTTTTTTAGAAAAGCCGGGTGCAGTGGCTCATGCCTGTAATCCCAACACTTTGGGAGGCCGAGGCGGGTGGATCACGAGGTCAGGAGTTCAAGACCAGCCTGGGCAATATGGTGAAACCCCGTCTCTACTAAAAATACAAAAATTAGCCGGGCGTGGTGGTGGGTGCCTGTAATCCCAGCTTCTTGGGAGGCTGAGACAGGAGGATTGCTTGAACCCAGGAGGCAGAGGTTGCAATGAGCTGAGATCATGCCACTGCACTCCAGCCTGGGCAAAGAAAGAGACTCCGTCTCAAAAAAAAAAAAAAAAAAAAAAAAAGCCAAAAGTGGTAGCGTGCATCTGTGGTCCCAGGTATTCCAGTGGTTGAAGTGGGAGGATCGCTTGAGCCCTAGCCATCAATCGAGGCTGCAGTGAGACATGATCATGTCTCTGTACTCCAGTCTGGGCAATAGTGCAAGACCTCATCTCAAAAAAAAAAAAAAAAAAAAAAAAATCGTATAACTTAATTTTGTGACTTAACCTTCCTCCCGTATTTTCCTGATTGTTGAGAATGAACTGTGTTCCTTTCCTTGTGGACAAGGTCCATAGCATCCTTCAGATTCTCAAGGATATGCTTGACTACAAACATAAGAAAGCACTGGTCCATGGCCATGTCCTTTCTGAAGTGTGTGATGTATTCAACCCGAAATACATATTTATAGGCAATGTGTCTCATGATAGGTGCTGTTAGAGAAATTATAGTTGTATTTAAAGCTCTTTGCAAAAATGAAGACTACTGGGCTTATCAGTTATTGAGAGAGGTATGTTAGAATCTCACAGCATGATAGTGGATTTGACTATCCCTGAAGTTCTGTCGATTTTAGTTTTGTATATTTTGAAGTTGCCTTATTTGATACATACAAATTTTAAATTATTCATATCTTTCTGGTGAACGGAAACTTTTTATTATGTTGTGACCCTCAATCTCTATTAATGCTGTTTACCTTGAGGTTTCTTTTACCTCGAAACAATCTTTGTTTTGGTTAGTTATATACATGATAAATCGTTTTCCATCCAAAATTTACTTTCAGCTTGTCTGTACCTCTTGTAGTTTAGATTTCTCTCTTAAAAATTGTATGGTTGGAATTTTTTTTTTTTTTTTTTTTTTTTTTGAGATGGAGTGGCTGGAGTGCAGTGGCGAGATCTCGGCTCACTGCAACCTCTGCCTCCTGGGTTCAAGTGATTCTCCTGCTGCCTCAGCCTCCCGAGTAGCTGGGATTACAGGTGGGCGCCATCACATCTGGCTAATTTTTGTATTTTTTTTTTTTAGTAGAGGCGAAGTTTCACCATGTTGGTCAGGCTGGTCTCGAACTCCTGACCTTGTGATCCACCCGCCTCGGCCTCCCAAAGTGCTGGGATTATAGGCGTGAGTCACCGCGCCCAGCTCTGGTTGGAATTTTTTACAATCCAGTCTGAAAGCTCTTTTAAGTGAATTATTTATATTTAGTCTGTTTACATTTAATGTAATTACTGGTGTGTTCCAGTTTGTCTTCTCTCTGTTCTGGGGCTTCCTGTCTGTCCCACCCGTTCTTCAATCCTTTTTCTCTCCTTTATTGTAGATGCTCTCCTTCTGTCATTCCATTTTTTCTTCTGATGGTTTAGAAATTACTCTCTTTCAATCTTGAGTTAGCATCGTAGGAATTAAAACACATATATTTATAAAAGTTTAAAATTAAATGTTAAGATCACTGTACCATGACCTTCAACATTTAATTTTAAACTTTGACACCTTTACCCTCCTAATTAATACAGTACAGTGACCTTCAACATTTCAGCAGCCTTCGGGTTGTTACATATTTATTCTTTTTTGAAGCCCATCACTACATCGCCATTATGTGTTACACTGTGTATGTAACAAATGTTACCACTTTGTTCTTTATTCCTTTTTGGATCATCTTCAGTGGGGGTAAAACAGTATCAAGCTCTAGAGCTCCCTCTGGTGGTTTTTGTGACATATTTGAAGATGGCAGCTTGCTTTTTGAGAATTTCTGGCTCTGCGCTCCCTGTTTTTATCAGTACTTTTTTTTCTCATTGTGCCTCTTGCACACACACACCCCTTCCCCACCATCTACCCAATTTGCGCCTGTTCCAGCAGTTTCTCTTCAGGGCAGGGCCGTGTTGGGACATGATTTCTATTAAGAGTGAGGGCCCAAATTGCTCTTGCCCCTGCAGCCCTTATCACAGACCCCTGTAGTCATTATTGGAACATGCTGGTCTTGGGCCTGCTTTTCTCAGTCACTGGAGTTCTCCAGTTTGTAAGATGGCTCCTCGCCTCCCCTCTGCTTCTTCCTGTACAAAGGCCGTCACCCTGCAAGCCTTGTTGCTCTCAACATGGGTTGTCTCTACTTGTTCCTATTTTAGAGTTACTGCAGAATGTCTTGCCATCTAGCTTGGTTGTAGCTGGTAACCATAGGTTTTTGTTTTTTTGCTATCCTTATTGCACTATGTTTTATGGAACAATTGGAGAAGATTAAAAATTCACCCTGCCCACCGGGCGTGGTGGCTCACGCCTGTAATCCCAGCTCTTTGGGAGGCCGAGGCAGGCAGATCACGAGGTCAGGAGATCGAGACCATCGTGGCTAATACAGTGAAACCCCGTCTCTACTAAAAATACAAAAAAAATTAGCCGGGCATGGTGGGCACCTGTAGTCCCAGCTACTTGGGAGGCTGAGGCAGGAGAATGGCATGAATCCGGGAGGCGGAGCTTGCAGTGAGCCAAGATCACGCCACTGCACTCCAGCCTGGGCAACGGAGCAAGGCTCCGTCTCAAAAAAAAAAAAAAAATCACCCTGCCTTCTTTCCATTAATTCGATCATTTTTAAACTATACTATTCCTTGTCCCTGCAAATTTTATTTAAAGAGATTTGCAGGGGCAGCTAGGATAAATGTACCTTCTTTCAAAAGACACTATGCCTTTGTTGTTCTTAGATGCTGAAGCTGGCGCTAGCAGGAAAGCCCACTTACACCAAGATTCTGGCTTGCAGTTCCCAGTGTGAATAGGTTGCTCCAGAGTCCCATCAGCTTTGCCATTGTTTTCTTTTCCAAATCATGGCTCAGCAGCCACTTTGAGATTCCTGTAGGAAAGCAATTTTTTATCTCCTGCTATTGAGACAGAAGCTGTTAATGCCAAGATTTTAAGAAGCTCAAATGTATTCATCAGTAGAAATTATTTAAACATTTGTGATGTGCTAGTATTGGGCTTGTTGCTAGAGAGTAAAAATTAAGTAAATAATTAAAAGACAACTTGCTTCAAAAGCACTCTCCATTTCAGAATCTCAAAATAGCATGTGGTATTCGCGTTCTTACCTGTGGCTATTGCTTGACAGGGTGATCTGGACCCTCTGGCATCTCTCAAATCGCTGACTTACCTAAGGTATGGGAATTACATATTGTGACAAAATGAAGCCCTTTAAAATAACTTTACTTTTACCAGCCTTGACCTTAATGTAATCAGATAATTTAAAAATGTGGCACATATGCACCATGGAATACTATGCAGCCATAAAAAAGGATGAGTTCATGTCCTCTGTAGGGACGTGGATGAAGCTGGAAACCATCATTCTCAGCAAACTATCACAAGGACAAAAAACCAAACACCCCATGTTCTCACTCATAGGTGAGAATTGAACAATGAGAACACTTGGACACAGGAAGGGGAACATCACACACCGGGGCCTGTTGTGGGGTGGGGAAAGGGGGGAGGGAAAGCATTAGGAGATATACCTAATGTAAATGACAAGTTAATGGGTGCAGCCCACCAACATGGCACATGTATACATATATAACAAACCTGCAAGTTGTGCACATGTCCCCTAGAACTTAAAAGTATAATTTTAAAAAAAAGTGCCTTTTACAAAGAAAGATTGAATATATTTCCTTAATGTTAAATTGTTACAGTGTTGCAATGTGAAGAATGTGAATGTTCCCTTGATTTATAGGTTCCTTAGACTATTCAAACAGACCTCTTGAGTGCTGTGCCATGAACAAGTTTGCCATTGTGTTATTCCTTTTCTTGTAGTATCCTAAGAAATCCGGTAACCAATAAGAAGCATTACAGATTGTATGTGATTTATAAAGTTCCGCAAGTCAGAGTACTGGATTTCCAGAAAGTGAAACTAAAAGTAAGTAGTAATCTGTTGCTTGTGAGTCATTATAGAGTTGTGTGTTTTTCTTTATATTTTTATTACTGATTATTAAAATTGTCTAAATGAGTAAATTTTACCATTAGTTTGTAATAAAAGTGGGAGGGAAAATGTTACATCACATTTTTTTCTAATAGCAGAGTTTATGATAGAACTTTTAAGTTGGAGCTCTTTTATGTAATGCTGGCTATTCCGAAGTTCGCAAAGTGCTGAGGCCACAGTGAGCAGTCTTAGCAGTGGATTGTCTGCCTAGATACGCTCCCAGCGGAGAACTTAATGTAACCCACTTTCGTGCAGCTCCGTGTGTTAGAATGATTTTTCCCTTTATTAGGAATTCATTACTTTATTATTCATTTAATTGCCTTCTTAGTTCCCTGGGATCCCCTCCTTGGAGCTAGGAGAATGAACTTTCTTCAGGGAGCTTTACCAAAGAAAGAAGACTACTGTGTCTTCTCTTAATTTGAAATTGCTTTTTGGTATTTTCACCAGCCCGGAGTACTGTAGGAGAGTTCGCTTCCATGTCTTCTGAGGAATGCATCTAAATGCATGTGGTATTCCTATTTCCATTAACTCTGTGTGTGGTGTCGCTGTAGGAGCGTCAGGAAGCAGAGAAAATGTTCAAGGGCAAACGGGGTGCACAGCTTGCAAAGGATATTGCCAGGAGAAGCAAAACGTAAGACACGGATATCCAACTTAACTCTACTTCACCTTCAGAAACATGATCTGATCTGTCTGGCAGTTCGTCTCCTACAAAATTAACCAAAAACTCTGACATATTAATGTGGTATTAAATTTGAGTGCTTATAGTCCATGTACATCAATGGTCCATACATCACAAGAAATTTCTACCAGCTTAGCAGAGCAAATATTTCAGTAGTCAGTCTTCATGTGACACCATGTACATCCTATTTTCTATATAGGAAGATGAACTGGATGGTGTTTCTGAAGGAGAGAGTTCTTGTATCAGTTTGTTAACAAAGATAAGATACTACACTGGTTGAATTACTTTCAAAAGCTTTTGAAAGTAAAAGAGAAGCAACTTCTGTTGGTCTAGGTTTAACAGTTATGTTCTTCCCCCTCTTAAGTTTTAATCCAGGTGCTGGTTTGCCAACTGACAAAAAGAAAGGTGGGCCATCTCCAGGGGATGTAGAAGCAATCAAGGTAATCATGTGTTAGGATTCTTGGACTGGAATGAGCTAAGATGGGTTCAGAACACAAAGCTGGATAATAAACATGTTCCGAACATTGCAGATTTCATTTTCCCACAGTTATTAGCATACAGCAATATTTCTGTTTAAGGAAAAACTAGCATAAAGTTATCATTTGATCAGACTTGAAATTACACAAGCTAATTAATGTGGAGGCAGCTTTGTCTTTCTCATTTTCCAAGGTGCATTTATCACTTCGAACAGTTACTTACCTTGGTATGCTGTCTCAGTGTTTGCCTTAATTTTTACTTTCGAAGATTTGCTGTCTGGCAAATCCTTTTGACTGATCAGTAGGGACCCTCGTTTTATAATATTGCCTCCTTAAATTATTCAGTAACATAATTGCAAATAGTTACTTCACTTAGCTACGATTTTAGAACATGTGGAGTGATTATTTATAAGAAGGCCTGCATCTCTTCACCAATTTTAGAAATTTGTGGTTTGGCTTCTAGTTTTATTTTTGTGGGCCAATAACATTCTTCCCCCTACACCAAAGTGTTTAATGTTCCTGATGGAGAAGTTGCTGTGAATTTCTGTAGGTGATTGACACTTAGTTTTCTGGGTAGCTGATACTTGGTTGAAGTTAATCATCCATCTCCATTGCCCTCTGTCCTCCAGAATGCCATAGCAAATGCTTCAACTCTGGCTGAAGTGGAGAGGCTGAAGGGGTTGCTGCAGTCTGGTCAGATCCCTGGCAGAGAACGCAGATCGGGTGAGCAAATGGTGTTCTTTGTATGTTCAAATTAATGTTACACTCAGAGTGTAACTCACAACCATTTAGATGCCGTGACTCTGGAATGCCAGAGTAGTGCCTCCTTACATCAAATCTATGAAATCTCTTTAAATGCTCTTTGAAAGTAAAGTATTTGATGGGCTGGGTGCAGTGGCTCACGCCTGCAATCCCAGCACTTTGGGAGGCTGAGGCGGGCGGATCACCTGAGGTCAGGAGTTCGAGACCAGCCTGACCAACATGGAGAAACCCCATCTCTACTAAAAATACAAAATTAGCCGGGGGTGGTGGTGCATGCCTGTAATCCCAGCTACTCAGGAGGCTGAGGCAGGAGAATAGCTTGAACCCGGGAGGTGGTGGTTGTGGTGAGTCGAGATCGCACTATTGCACTCCAGCCTGGGCAACGAGCGAAACTGCAGCTCAAAAAAAAAAATTTTTTTTAAAGTATTTCATGAAGAAAGTTAAGTTACAGCACTGTGGGGGGTTTTATGTAAAAGTTGAAGCTAGCATTACTTCAGCCATGGAGTGCACTGAACACTAGCGATAGCCATGTGGACTTTTACCTATATATATTTGCGTGTGTGCATAATACCTCAGTAGTTAGGAACACAGGCTCTAGAACCAAGCAGTCCGAGGCCCAAATCTCAGCTTCACCAGCTCTGCCTTTGGACAAGTTTCTTCAAGTCTTTCCTCGTCTTTAAATCTGAGATAACAATAGTACCAAACCTCAAAAGGTTGCCGAGAGGCTAAGAGACTGAACATAGCACAAGGCTCAACATTAGCAAGTTTTTGATAAGTGGTAACTGTTCTAACATTTGAATGCCTACTTTATGCTAGGCAGCATGTGGGGCACTAGGAATATAAAATAAAAAAAATACTGAAATACATCTTACAAGTTTTGATATGAATGTAACTGGGGACAGCCACTTAGACTGCTGTCTTGGGGAAGTTTCCTAGGGAAATAATGTTTGAGCTGGGAGCTAAAAATTAAAAAGACATTTTTTTTTCTTTTTGAGTCGGAGTTTTGCTCTTTTTGCCCAGGCTGGAGTGCAGTGGCGCGATCTCAGCTCACGCCAACCTCCGTCTCCCGGGTTCAAGCGATTCTCCTGCCCCAGCCTCCCAAGTAGCTGGGATTACAGGCACCTGTTACCGTGCCCGGCTAATTAATTTTTAGTAGAGACAGGGTTTCACCATGTTGGCCAGGATGGTCTCAATCTCTTGACCCCGTGATCCACCTGCCTCGTCTTCCCAAAGTGCTGGGATTACAGGCGTGAGCCCCGTGCCCAGCCAAAAAGAAATTTTTTAAGACCAGTAATTCTCTACTGTATGGTTTGTGGGCCTCTGGGAGTCTGTAAGGTGAAGACTGGTTTTGTTGTTGTTGTTCTTGTTGTTGTTGTTGTTGTTGTTGTTGTTGTTTTGAGACGGAGTCTCGCTCTGTAGCCCAGGCTGTAGGGCAGTGGTGCAATCTCACCTCACTGCAAGCTCCGCCTCCTGGGTTCATGCCATTCTTCTGCCCCAGCCTCCCGGGTAGCTGAGACTATAGGCGCCCGCCACCACGCATGGCTAACTTTTTGTATTTTTTTTTTTTTTTTTTTTTTTTTTAGTAGAGACAGGGTTTCTACTAAAAACACATGTTAGCCAGGATGGTCTTGATCTCCTGACCTCATGATCCACCTGCCTTGGCCTCCCAAAGTGCTGGGATTACAGGCGTGAGCCACCGCGCCTGGCCGAAGACTGTTTTCATCTAATAACACCAAGGTGTTACTTGCTTTAGTATGAACATTTGCACTGATGGAGCAATAGTGGGTAGAACTGCGGGTACCTCAGTAGGAGTCAAGGCAGCAGCCTAAATAATAGCTGTTACATTCTTCCCTGCTCTGCACTCCCAGTAGCGTGCATACCAGTTTCACTTAAGAGTGTCCTGGATGCAGCAGTAAAGATAATTAAATATCACTCCTCGGGCACACGTCTCTTTGATATTCTGGGTGACAGAAAGGGGGTGCACATGTCTGCATTCTTGAGTTAGGTGGTTATCTCCATGCACTGGTGCAGTTGTTTCAGTTGAGAGGCAGCTACCTGTCTTCTCAAACATGATGAAGTGAGCCTGTCACTTCAGGGAAAACAATTGAAAATTCAAAGTTTGAAGCAAAAATTAAAATTTAGAAAACTTGTATCCACTGCCGTAACCTGCCAGCTTCCCAGTACTTTAAGACTTTTCTGGGGAACTCAATAGTAATGTTATGTGCATGTGAATTAATGGGTGTGACATTTTTGATGTTGTGTAATTACATGGCTCAACGTTTGGAAGATCTGCAAAGTCGGTGAACCACAGTTTTCCAAATGATACGAAATCATGTACGGTTAAAAGATTTGTTCAAAGTACAAGATAAACCAAGTAAGAGTATGAAAAGTTCATTGATAAGGTTTCAGACTTTTACACTGCCATCTAACCTTGAGGAAGCTACCATTTGTCAAGTTTTAGCGTAGTATCTAAAAAGAGCATCCACCATCATCTGCACAGGCTGTTAAAATCTTCCTCCCTTTTCTAACTGTGTGCCTGTGTGGCCAGATTTTCTTCATGCCCGTCAATCAAAATGCCGATTGCACAGGATGGAATGATGAAACCAATACAATAATTCAGCTGACTGATGTTAAGTCAGACATTAAGTCAACAGTAACAATTGTTTCCCAAACAATTGAAGGAGTGACAACTTTTTTTTCCCCCTGGAATACATTGAGCAAAATACCTGCCATAAATTGTTGAACAAATGTAACATTTTTTGGTAGTTGTTGGCATATTTCCCTAATTTAGAGACAATAAAGTCATTGAACTGTTGCCAGTATCTGGCATGTAGTAGGTGCCCAGATGTTTTTGAGTATTTCTGGTTTCTTTGCCTACGGTAGTGCCATGAAAAGCACATGAGTATAGGCTTTACCTTCACCAAAAATGAATTATTATCAACTACAATGGGAGGCAACAATTTTGAAATCTTTGTGACCCTTTTCCTTTGAAATTGAGCATCCCTTCCAGTACCTGCCAAAGACAGACTAGACCATCCCTGGACGATAAGCTCCTCAAAGGCAGGTGCTGCTTTTGATCTTTTTGTACCTACTTCAGTGTGTAACAAACAGTGGCCACAGAACAAACACTTGCATGCTAAGGGAATGGATTCTCTAAAATTGATACTACTTTTGCTTTGGTGGTTTTCTTTAGGGCCCACTGATGATGGTGAAGAAGAGATGGAAGAAGACACAGTCACAAACGGGTCCTGAGCAGTGAGGCAGATGTATAATAATAGGCCCTCTTGGAACAAGTCTTGCTTTTCGAACATGGTATAATAGCCTTGTTTGTGTTAGCAAAGTGGAATCTATCAGCATTGTTGAAATGCTTAAGACTGCTGCTGATAATTTTGTAATATAAGTTTTGAAATCTAAATGTCAATTTTCTACAAATTATAAAAATAAACTCCACCCACTGTGCTACCAAGTTGTGTGTCATCATGGTGCATTTGCAGTGAGGTCTAAGGACACGTTGAAATTGCAAATGCAGGAGGGCAGCGTTTTCTCGGTAGGCTTCCTGGGCTGGATTAGCGTCTGGCTCCTGCAGTGTCGTGACACATGCCAGGAAGGCCGCCTTTTCCACTCCCACATAGCCCTTCTGTTAGTGCAGACTTACCTGTCGCTCCGGCTTCTGATAGCACAACTGAAATGATTCCATTTTTGAAATTGATTGGTGTGTCCCACCAAACCTGGCTATGTTTTTTGTTTTTTTCTCCCCCCCCAGGCTGGTCTCCAACTCTGGCTTCAAGTGATCCTCCCGCCTTGGCCTCCCAAGGGAGTACAGGCCTGAGCCACCATACCCAGCCTTTAGTTTTATATATGTACATAGTTAACATAAAGGTCATATGGAGAGTCTACAAGAACATTTGTTGAAAGGGGCGTAAGTTACTCATATTTGAAGAACACTACTGTTTCATTGCCATCTATCTGATCCCCCTTAGCCACGACAGTCTTAATCCCATCTTGTTGCATATACTTTTGTGAAAAGCTTGGCACTTTATCAGTTAGCTCTTGCTGCAATAATGCTGTATAACAATCCACCCGAAAACTCAGGGTTTTGTTTGTTGTTTTTTTTTTTTGAGACAGAGTCTTGCTCTGTCCCCCAGGCTGGAGTGCAGTGGCGTGATCTCGGCTCACTGCAAGCTCCGCCTCCTGGGTTCACAGCATTCTCCTGCCTCAGCCTCCCGAGTAGCTGGGACTACAGGCGCCCGCCACCACACCCGGCTAATTTTTTGTATTTTTAGTAGAGATGGGGTTTCACCGTGTTAGCCGGGATGGTCTCTATCTCCTGACCTCGTGATCCGCCCGCCTCGGCCTCCCAAAGTGCTGGGATTACAGGCGTGAGCCACCGCGCCCGGCCAAACTCAGGGGTTTTAATCAACAACACTATTATGTAGTTGGCTCTGCTTATCACTGTAGGTCTGGATTAACTGGGGTGGCTTGGTTTCTTTACAGGTCTCAGATAAGCCAGCTCACCTGGCAAAGGCACAAGAAGTAAACACTAGGAGCTTCTTAAGGCCTACCTACACTCAAAACTGACACACTTATTTCTGCCCACTTGATATTAACCAAAGCAAGCCACCTCGCCAAGTACAAAGTCAAAGGATGATGGGGAAATATACTCCTTTGACCTTGCCATAGCAAGGATATGGCTGTGAGAAGGAGTGACGAATTAGGGCCACTCGTTCAGCCTCGGCCAATCATTTAGCCTACAACAGTCAGTGACAGGTGGCAGCCCTGGTTACTGTCCACCTTTGTCCTCTTTTTGCAAATCATACCTGAGCAATTACATTGAGCAAAGTGTTTGTTGAAATACCTTTCCAGTTCTAGACAAGCCAAGCCAGGTGAGGTTATAACACCTGATTTAAGGGACAAAGGTAACAAATTCCTGGCTAGGATGAGTAACTTCTATCAATAGGACCATAAGATCAATGTGCTAGGAACTGAAAAGCCATCATCCATGCATTCAAATAATATCTATTAGATTTTAGTGGAATATATGCATTATATGTATATACGTATACAATAGTTCACAATAGTGTACAAGGATACTTTGGTTTTCTATATGCTTAGAATGTGTATTATTTTCATGAGTTAATACTGGTTTCCATTTTATATCGCAAAGTCCTGAGTGAAAAGGATTGTTGCCTTTTTTTAATGATAGAACCTAAAATGTTACAATTTATTCCATCTTTGTGATTACAGACATTACAGGATAAGGTAGCTAAACAAGGCAAATAAAGCAAACGTTCCCTTCATTTAATCAGATGCAACATTTTGGCATTTTTATACTGTGCACGTTGACTTGAATTCATTGACATGGATTGAAAGCCGGCAACAACAAATCTTTGCAATTTAGGATCTTCTTCCATAACTAAGTTTTGTGTTTTTTTTTTTTTTTCTTTTCTTTCTTTTTTAGACAGTCTTGCTCTGTCATCCAGGCTGTGGAGTGCAGTGGTACAATCTTAGCTCACTGCAACCTCTGCCTCCCAGGTTCAAGCGATTCTCCTGCCTCAGCCTCCCTAGTAGCTGGGATTACAGGCGCCCGCCATCACACCTGGCTAATTTTTGTATTTTTAGTAGAGACAGGGTTTCACCATGTTAGCCAGGCTGGTCTTGAACTCCTGACCTCAGGTGATCCATGCACCTCGGCCTCCCAAAGTGCTGGGATTACAGGCGTGAGCCACCGTGCCTGGCCAAATTTTTTTGTAGAGATGGGATCTCGCTGTGTTGCCCAGGCTGGTCTTGAACTCCTGGCCTCAAGTGATCCTCCTGCCTCAGCCTCCTAAAGTGCAATAGGATTACAGGCAAGAGCCACCACTCCTGGCCCACTGCAACATTCTTGAAGCTCTCAAGTCTTCATCTGACACCTTGTCAAGATGGGGAACTCTTGTGTTAAACCATCCTGTTAAGTTACTATATAAACATAAAACTGCTCCCAAGCATTGATTGAAACTGTTTTGGTATGAGTTTCCTGAGAGAAAAGTGAGGCCCTAACCATTTTTTTCCATGAACTGTGACCCCAGTACGGTATACCTAATGTCCTTCACAGCCTAACAAAATAGTTGAGGCAACCCTGCTCATCCTGTCTAGTTTATCAGTATTTAGATGTAAGGCAGATTTAAAGCTAATCTGGGACTGAGAATTGCAACTAATTCCATAGAAGTCATTCAATTTAGCACATAAATGTTCCTGCAAGATGCCAGAGCAAGTGAGAAATCATCTGTAGCAAAGCAAAGAGTGGTGATGGCTCATCACCTTTTACAACAGAAAGGCAAACATGAAGAAGGAAATTCTCCCTCCTAAAATTCCTCATTAAATCGATAAGCTATCTTCACAGCCTTTATGGATAACATCCAGAGTCCTCGGTTCATTTGAGGAGTCCATTTTCAAGGTGGCCAACAGGGAAGAAGAGCTTTCAGGCTTCTCTTTGCTATGGCTCATGAATGCCAGGTCCCCTTTATTGCTTTCTGAACACACCGCTGGGAAAGCTTGATGAGGTCAGTGCTCAAATCCCTGCAGCTGTCCCCCTTGAGGAACTTCTTGGCAAACCTGCATTGAAGAAACACTGATTGCGTTCACGCTTCATGTCATGGTTTGCCTTCCCCACACTGCTCCTGGCGACAGTGGTGACGCAGCACTCGGATGTTGTCACCTGTTCATTATTTTTTCAGTTCTATTCCCAATTCCCAACCCTCCTTTTGAAACACAGCTAGGTATGTGCACTTCAAATGCTCCAGAAAAACCCAAGGTCACATTTCAAATAGGATGGTTATGGTCACCATAAAGGTGGTGACGTTTGAGTGGTGGAAGAGGGTGCGGGACGGCGTTGCAGGCAGAGGAACACAGCCAGGACACTATTATAAGTAACTGTGATCGTGTCTTGTGGTGATACAGTATAATTCAAACACAGGTTAGAGCAGTTACTATGATCGTTCTTTCCTAAAAGGCTTTGATTTTGGAGAAAGAACCTTGAGGATCGGTGGGGACTTTCTTGGCCTGAAAGGTATCACCAGCAGCAGGAGCAGGAGGCTGCTCACATTTCGTGTCTTCACTTGGGGTGGACTTTGGCTGCAACCCTCAAATGCTGGGAGTCGTCAACCAACTGAGCCCTGTTGTCCAATGTGCCCCGGGCAAGGATGTGGGTGCAAATCCTGCTTCCGGGCGACCACTGACTTCCTTGGCTTCAGTGTCCAATTAGCAAAAAAAAGAAAGAAAGTAGAAATTCGGTAAGAAATCCGTGAAAGAGGTCCGTCCTCCACCCCCGACTCAAGCCAAGAGATAGCACAGAACGTTCCCACACGCGCTGTCCCGGCCCCAGCGAGCGTAGCCGGGATTTCTCCCCCGCCACGCCCCTCGGCCACGCCCCCCTGCGTTTGGCCCAGCGACGGGGCGGGGTCGGCCTGCGATTGGCCGGGACCACGAACGCGTCCGGGCGCGCCACGTGTGCGTAGGAGCGCACCGGAAGCGCCCGGCTGGAGGCGCGGCGGCCGGGCTGGGCGGCGGCGGCGGCGGTCATGGAACGCCAAGAGGAGTCCCTGTCCGCGCGGCCGGCCCTGGAGACCGAGGGGCTGCGCTTCCTGCACACCACGGGTGAGTCGTTGCGGGGCAGCAGGGCGCGCGCCGCCACTTTTGCGACGCGCAGCCATGATCGGTGGGTCGTCCTCCGCTGCACCGGGCGCCGGAGCCTGGGAGGCCTGGGAACGGTCGGGCGTTGGCGCTTACGCGGACCTTGGGCAGCAGGCCCGGACCTTGCGCGGAGGCTTCTCGGGAGCCGCACTTCCCTGGGCGGCTCGGCTGTCCCTTGTTTGCGCAAGTCTTTTTTGCGAACCAAGCCCTTCCTGTGGTAGTTACTGGGGTCACTCGGGCCTTGGCGTTTGCCTTTGGGACCCGTCCCACACAGCCCCATACACGCTCCTGACTCCCCGCGCTGTCACCCCTTTATATGTGGCTCTGAAAGGCCTTTGCCTTCCTGATTCAGATTAGTTGCTCTTCATTCTTCAAAACCCAGTTGCTGTGCCCTCCACACTCTAACTGCCCCCGACTCCCCAGATGGTTGGGAAGTCTCACTTCTCAGTGATCCCTGAATTGTCGCATTCTTGAGTTCGTGTTTTAACGATCTACTTAGGAGGCTTTTTCCTCAGCCTAGACCATGAAGGCTTTGAGGGCAGGAGTTAACACTTTGTGTTTGTTGAGTCTTATGGAAAGGTCAACTAGTAGTGTCATTTTTAGTTTTTTGAAAACTGTTTTTCTTTTCAGTGGGCTCCCTGCTGGCCACCTATGGCTGGTACATCGTCTTCAGCTGCATCCTGCTCTACGTGGTCTTTCAGAAGCTTTCCGCCCGGCTAAGAGCCTTGAGGCAGAGGCAGCTGGACCGAGCTGCGGCTGCTGTGGGTTAGTGCCTGATAACCGAAATGAAAGCGGTGGTTTTGCACCTCCTTTATATTAAGAGTTAGTCTCTTAGTAAAAGTAAGAGGGGCCACACAGGAAGACTCTGTCTCTATTTAAAAAAAAAAAAAAAAAAAAATAGCCGGGAGTGGCGGCAGGCACCTGTAGTCCCAGCTGCTCAGGAGGCTGAGGCGGGATAATCACTTGAGTCCAGGGAGTCAAAGCTGCAGTGGGCTATGCTCGGGCCACACTACACTCCAGCCTGGGCAATTGATTGAGACCTTGTCTTTAAAAAAAAAAAAAAAAAAAAAAAAAAAAAGTAGGAAGTATATGGTTCTCGGCGGGGCGCGGTGGCTCACACCTGTAATCCCAGCACTTTGGGAAGCCGAGGCAGGCGGATGACTTGAGGTCAGGGGTTCGAGAACAGCCTGGCCAACATGGTGAAACCCTGTCTCTACTAAAAATACAAATATTAGTGGGGCGTGGTGACGGGCACCTGTAATCCCAGCTATTAGGGAGGCTGAGGCAGGAGAAATCGCTTGAACCTGGGAGGTGGAGATTGCAATGAGCTGAGATTGTGCCACTGCACTCCAGCCTGGGCAACAGAGTGAGACTGTCTTTTCTTTCTTTTTGTTTTTTTTTTCTATGAGATGGAGTCTAGCCTTGTCGCAAAGAGCGAGACTCTATGAGTAGACATTATGAATAGAAATGAGTTCATTTCTATTCATAATGCTATTTGGAAGGATTTTTCTTTTCTGTAGAAACAAATACTTAAGAATCTTCTGCGCTAATTAAGGGATGGATAATGATTTAGAAAACTTTATATTTCCTTGGTAGTCTTCCAGGATTCTAGTCAACCTAGAGACTGTGGGTGTCACTGAGGTATCCAAGATGTGCTCTGTGTGGCCACTATCCCAGGCTTTATGAATCGGAATTGCTCAGGGGAGCTCAGAAATTGGCATTTCTAACAGATTTCTGGTGATGTAGATATTTGGGGCTAAAATCCGTGGCTCAGCAACAGACCCCTGCCCCCTGAAGCAGTAAAATGTATGCAGAGGGATTAGGAGTATTTATGTAAAAATATGTTGTTTCATTGTCTGATATCCATACCTCTTTATACTTTTAATAATATGGACACTCAAAAGTTTCTATTTTATATTGTACACAGTGCTTTATCTCCATTTTTTTCTGACATTTTAGAACCTGATGTTGTTGTTAAACGACAAGAAGCTGTAGCAGCTGCTCGACTGAAAATGCAAGAAGAACTAAATGCGCAAGTTGAAAAGCATAAGGAAAAACTGAAACAGGTGTGAACTGGTTTCAGTTTGAATGTGTGCACAGAAATTGTCTGAGGTTTAGCGGCTAACGATGCCTGTGTGTGTGTTGTCTATAAGCTTCTAGGACCAGGTCCTATCCCATTAGATTCAATAAGCATTTCAGTTCCCACCATGTAAGTATTGGTGATATCAAGAAGAATACACGATTGTTAGGGAACACTAGATGTGTGAATATGTTACCATGAAAGGTCCAGAGCACAAAGGGAGGGACAGGCTGGAGCAGGGAGCATGTGAGTGTGTGTGTGCATGTGCCTGTGTCTTCCCCATTACCAAAAATGTCCTGACAGGAGTGAGTTTCAGAAGAATGGAGTCAGTAATCTTTTTCATGAAACATTTTGCTTTCTTTAATAGTGTACAAAAACCAAAGCTGCTCTATGTGAGTTAAACTCACACTACCAGATCACAACAGTTTTATTAACTAAAGAAAACGAAGGTGAAGTTTGTCCTGAAAGACATTTAAATTAAGAATTATCAGAGTTAGCTTTGTCTTTGAGAGAAATGGCAGCTTCTGAATTCTTTCTGTAAAATGTGATTGTTTCTCAGCTTGAAGAAGAAAAAAGGAGACAGAAGATTGAAATGTGGGACAGCATGCAAGAGGGAAAAAGTTGCAAAGGAAATGCAAAGAAGCCCCAGGTGACTGGAGACCTTGGCCGGCTGGCATGCGGTAGATGAAGATTGCCAAGTAGAATGTTTTAATTGCTTCTTACACTACTGTGTGTGTTCAAACAGGAGGAAGACAGTCCTGGGCCTTCCACTTCATCTGTCCTGAAACGGAAATCGGACAGAAAGCCTTTGCGGGGAGGAGGTAAGCACCACTGATGTCAAATGTTAACAGATTTTCATCACTTACAGGATATAGTTACCTTTTAGGAACAAGATTGTTTGTTTCTTTGTCCATAAATTAAGACTAATTCCTTAGGATTGTGAAGATTCAATAAAGGAAACAGATGCAAATCACCTCCTAGGTCCTCACTAAGTACTTAGAAGGATTGTACTTATAGTATTCTAACTTGATCCTTCTGCAGCCCTGTAGAGGGAGAGCTAAGTAGGGTGAGGAATTGTCTGCTAATCTTCAGATGAGTGTCAAGGAGCTGGAACACAGTGGTTTTGGTCTTTCTAGCCGGGACCACCTTGTTTCTTGCAAATAACAAGGAGTAGCAGACAGATGCTCATCCAAAGCTTTTTCTTGTGTGCAGCACTGCCCCGGGGACTCTGGATGATGCCACAGCAGTCTGTCTTCATCCCATCCCTGAGAATTTCAAATCTGGGAAGATGGGACTCACAAACGAAAATAAGCAATCCTTGGTGATTCTGGCTAAGAGTTGCAAGTTACTGCTGAGGAAGGAAAGAACAAACACACTAGAACACTGTAGGAACCAAGGCGGAAGATTTTGTATCCTCCCTAGGAGGAGAGGGGCACCGCAGAGGCCCTGATGGTGTCTTTGAGGACTGAGGAAAGACTGGGGCATGGGCTCCAAGGCAGCAGGGCCACAGACTTGGCTGACCTTAAACGCTGAGCTGTAATCCCCTTTGTGTCAGAAGACTAAACCTGGCTTGCTGTAGAGAAGGTGATGCATCTGGAAAGAAAATGCTATTTTTAAATGGTCCTGCCGGAAGCTTATTTTTAGACACATAGAGGTGATATTTAGGAGAGGAATGGAAATCGTAGAAGATGGAATGCGGGGTGTGCTTGCCTGCACGGCCTCTTTCAGCGTCCCCAGCATTTCTGAGCTGGGACTTTGACTAGCCTGGCTTTACAAATAAGGAAACTGAGGCACAGGGTTTAATTGCCCAAAGATTCCACTGTAAGGAGTAAAAGTAACATTTAAGTTCTGGCTGGCCCTAGAACCTTAGCACTCAACCAGGTTACCAGTTGTGCACTGACTTTGGGAAGCTCACGAGGGAGTGGGGTGGTGGGGGGTAGGGAAGGATACAGATGACCCCGTTCTGACTGGTAGAAGTGACAAGTTTGACTCTTTTGATTTTTTTTAATCTGTTTTCTGTAGCTTGAACAGCCCTTATTTGAATGTATGAGTTTTAATAAGCACTGTGATAGGAGGATTCATATACTTAAATCAGGCCCTCTTGAGAGAGTTTTTTGGTGACCCTTTTGCATGTGTTTCGAAGGTTGGGACAAAGAAGCTGAATGACTTTTTTCCCCACCAGAAAATCAGTTCAAATGGCAATCACAATATAAAGGTTTTTTTTTTTTCACATAGCTAAAAGGTTTTTTTAAATGTCCCTTCGGATCTGTATCTTTGCAGTGCTTTGTGTGTCACTCTCATAATTTTATTGTGGATATACAGTGTTCCCAGATTTTCAGATTTTTGTCAATGCTGTTGTGCTTCTTTTCTGTCCTCCCAGGTTATAACCCGTTGTCTGGTGAAGGAGGCGGAGCTTGCTCCTGGAGACCTGGACGCAGAGGCCCGTCATCTGGCGGATGAGGCTAAGAATCTTGTTAGTGTCACTTTTGACATTAGCAAGATGAACCCTTAACCCTCGATTCAATTGCCTTACGCACGCTTTTCACAGTGACTAGCCAAGGGGAGGTGGGGTTGATTTCCGTTCCTAACTACACCTGCATATGTCAGGGCTCCAGTCAGCAAAAGGTATAGATGTTGCCTCTAGGCATGAGGTCATTGGTCACATTCTACTTGGAGACAGTGATTGCATTCATTGATTTCATGGTTAATTGCTAGTTGGTAGGTAAAGGCCTCTAGATGATTAGCAATCTTGATAAAAGAGGCCTAGTAATGTTCTTTTGAGGTTAGAAATCCTTGCTGCTAGGACAGTCTCTGTGACAGGTTGCGTTGAATGATGTCTTCCTTATCAATGGTGAGCCCACCAGTGAGGATTACTGATGTGGTCAGTTGATGGGGTTTGTTTCTGTATATTTATTTTTATGTACAGAACTTTGTAAAAACGAAGCTATTTAAAAAACGAGAATAACATTTTTAGCATCTTTATTCAAGGAGATTTATGGACTTCAATTTGTCTATCAAACATTAAATAGCTTTTTATTACAACCTCCAACTATTACTTATTTCTCTATTTATTATTACTCACCCAAAATAAGTCTGGCAAGTGGCAGACAGCTGCCGTGATTTTGAAAGTTGACAGACTCCTTGGGGTTCATCCACAAAATTGGGTGCTTGGAGTCGAGTTGCCGAATTACTGGGATAAAGAAACATCGCGCCTCAAGGTTCCTCATAGGCTGACCAGGTTTCTACGTGACCTCTCAGTTATTCCCTTACGCCATGACTCATCTTTTACGCTCTTGTCCAGAGGCACTATCAGCAGTTTTGGATAAAGAGCCAAACAGTAAATATTTTAGACTTTACAGGCCACATATGATCTCTGTCACATAGTCTTAGGTTTTTATATTTTTAAAGGATTGTTTTTAAAAAAGATTCTCTGCTCATGGGCTGGTTTTGGGCTGAATGCTGTAGTGTGTGGACCCCGTCTAGATCATCAGAAGGAAAAACATTAACCTTCAGAATAGGGGGTAATTAGCTACAAAAGTACTATAGAATGGTCTCATACATAAATTAGTCAACATTTGTTATCTCCTGCAGGTAGAATATTCCGTGGTTGCTTCTTGACCAAGGGAAATACAGTCTGGCTGTGCGAGACTTAAAATCTCTTGAGGAGCGCACTGGAGAATGGCTGAAGGAGAGGAAACAGGAGCCTTGAGCAGTGTAATTACAAACAAATAGGTTGGCATAGTCTTAAGTCTTTGAGTCTAGAGAGATTTGAGTTTTGTTTTGCCTGTGGAGGAAATTGGGGGTTTCAGGTCAAAGAGAGGGTCAGTGGAAACAAGGGTGGGCCTTGTGAGGTGTGGGGAAGCCCTGGGACCCTCACTCCCCTTCCGGTGTGTAACTGGATTGCTCCCACCAGCACAGAAGATCTACGACGTGGGAAATGGTATACTTGGATTAAAATATTTCATCCAGATTTGTTTACATCTAGAGAGAACCCCTTGTAGGTTATAAGGAAACTTTTTAACATTCTTCCTTGAATATATTTTCTGTAGCTGAAAATGTTTGTGAAGTGGCTGTCAACTACACATTGCATAAGGAGAGGGGCTCTGGGTCGGGGTTTCATATGCAGCAGAGCAGCTCCCTTGCTGCCGTCCATCAAGAGCCCTCAACACGAGTTTGTTATAAATAGAAATAAACGACAAAAAGTAGAGGGGTATGTTTAAGTTCACTATTAGATGTGACTGACTACCTTGAAACCTGATTTTTTTTCGTGGGAAGAAACAGTGCTTGAATTCTGCATGCCCCCTTGCATCTAGCACCTTTTGGTGGGGGTGGAAGGAGGGTGTCAGGGAGAATGATTAGGAGATAATGGAGGGGAGGGGAAACTTGCATTGTGTAATAGCATTGAAGAGCACTTACCACGTGGCAGGAGTGTCCATTTCTATTTGATCCCCCTAGAATCCTATGAAATGGGTATGTTACTAACCTTGGTTTTTGGAAACTGAAGCTTAGATGGGCTTAGTAACTGGTCCACAACCCTACTCGCTGTAGTCTTCTTCATCCTTGTGTTCATATTAGCCAAAGGCCTTAAGTCATCAAGGTGTGGGAAGCTTCTTGCAGCTAATGAAACAGTTATGTGGCCAGGCACAGTGGCTCACGCCTGTAATCCCACCAGCCAAGATGGGTGGATCACCTGAGGTCAGGAGTTCGAGACCAGCCTGACTAATATGGTGAAACCCTGTCTCTACTAAAAATACAAAAAATTAGCTGGGCATGATGGCATATGCCTGTAATCCCAGCTCCTTGGGAGGCTGAGGCAGGAGAATTGCTTGAATGTGGGAGGTGGAGGTGGAGGTTGTGATGAGCCAAGATCGTGCCATTGCACTCCAGCCTGGGCAACAAGAGCAAAACTCCATCTCCAAAAAAAAAAAAAAAAAGTTATATGAAGTAATAATACAGTGAAAATCACATTACAGATCTAGGGCATTAAGCATTTCAGAAAGGTGGACTGAGCTTGCCAGGGAAAGCAGGTCTTGGACCTTTCTTGAAAAAATGAGAAATTGGGGGCAGAGGTGCAAATGCCAAAAGCTGAGGCCCCTGGGGAAGAAGGGACGTCCAGAGCCATAAAAACCATGCTTCAAACCTAGGCCGTGTGCTCACCTTGTCCACCAGCAGAGGCTGCTGTCGGGCTCGCGGTGTGTCCTGGCAGTTCGCAGGAGTTTGGGACAGACACTGGGAGCTGTGAAGTTTTAGATAATGTGTGACGCACCCTATCCCAATCATGGAGCAACATGAGTAAATTGCGGGGCAGAACACACAAGAGTCTTCAGTTGGAATGCTTAGGAGATAGAGTTGTGCCCTTGGCCAAATGTTTGAGGAGAAAAGACTTGAACGACCACGTTTGGATCCCATCACCGCCTGGATCCCATCCTCTCCTCAGGGACTCCACTCTGCGCCCCTTTCCTCTCCTCTCCTTCATGCCGTCTCCACTGGCTGCTGCTCATCAGATAGGTAACATGCCAAGTCTGTCTCTTCTTGGAAAGAGCAAGGCCCCGTCCAATGCGCAGCCCTGGGTGCCTCTGGGTGGGCGTTTCTCACCCTACTCCTTAGGGATGTGGAAGGTGCTCTTACTGAGTTCATCCCATTTCACGTGCCAGTGGAATTTTGGTCTCGCTGTATTTGACTTGACAGCACATTTCCTACATGCCCCTCCTCGCAGCCCTCCCTTCTTCTGGAACACTCTACACACTGGATCTTAGCCCCCGTGACAGTCCACACCTCTCTCCTTTGCCAGTTGTGCCATGGTCTCTAGTCTTGAAAAAGTGTTCTGTGTTCCCTAATTTCTCTTCCTGCATTTGCTGTTAAATCCATTCTGCTGAAGCTGCTCTTCAGGTCACCTGTGGCAGGGGGTGATGGGTCGCCTCGGTCCTCGCCTGAAGTTAGCATCCTTTGCGGTCCTTGAGAACTCCTGAAGAAACACCTCCCTTGGCTTCCAAAACACCGAGTTGGCCTGGTTTTTTCCTGTGTTTCTGGCCACTCCTCGTTCTCTTTTGCTGCTTTTTCTCACCTTCCTGAAACCCCTGGGGTGCCCAGAGCTGTCTTTAGACCTGTTCTCTTGGCCACATTTGACACAGTGTGTCTCCCCCTTTCTCCCCTGACTAAGGGGAAGAAGTCAGGTTGCAGTGAATGCTGTGTGTGCTCGGAGCATCCAGTCTTCCTCTGGCACAACTGTCACATTTCGTTGTAATTGTGTCTTTTCCTCACTCCAAGACAAAAGGAGTTGTCTCTTTGGTGTGTGGGTGCATCCCTGGCAACTAGAACAAGCCCTGACATGAGCGCCCACCTCATGGAGTTAGAAAAGGCAAGAAGGAAACCATCACTAATGTCACGTGGCGAAAGTGGCATTGTGGATACCACATATGTGCAAACGCATCTTCTAGTGATTCTGTAGACGGGTAATCGTGGCCTGTGATAAAATATCAGTGTCTCATACCCCAATTCAAATGCTCTGTTTCGAAGAACTCACAGAAAATTATGGGCTCTGGGGAACTAAAGGCTCAGAATGGGCCTGGGGGTGCCGAGGATGCTGTGGACAGTGTAAGCACAGGCCCCGCCCTGAGGGCCTTGACATCTGTGGGGGAAGACGAGCACTGCATGGCCACAGAAGTAGCTGACGATAGCTGATGAAGGCCCGTAGATGGGAAATACACATTCCAGTGAGAAATGATCTGACTTACGAAGACCTAACTTAGGTTTATTCTGTAGCTACAGATTCCACTTCTGTGGAAGTAGGGGTTGGAAGTTGTAGGAAATAGTTTAGAGATGAAACAACCTTTTCCTCTGTCTTAGCTGCTGTAATAGTACCACAGATTGGGTGGTTTATAAACAACAGGCATTTGCTTCTGGAGCCTGGAAGTCCAGGATCAGGGTGCAGGCATGGCCGGGTTCTGGTGAGGCCTTCTTCCAGGCTGCAGATGGCCAACTTTTCGTTGTGTCTTCACGTGGTGGAGAGAGCTCTGGGGCCCCCATTATAGGTGTACTAATTCCATCATGACCTAGTTAACTTCCGAAGGCATCCCCCCAATACCATCACCTTGGGGGTGAGGATTTCAAATGCTAATTTGTTGGGGGACACATACATTCAATCCATAACAACCACAAACCAGGAAACTCTAGTGTTCAGTATTAGTACAGCTCCTAACATTCCTGAGTAGCTATGTCCGTCTTGGGGTCTATGTGGTCCTTTGCAGGTTCTGAGGAACCTTCACTGGCCCCTTGCTGCCTTCAGCATCCTGTGAGGGGGTCATACAGTGCCACCAGACCAGCTTCAGGAGAGCACGTCTGCAGATGTTGATGCAGGTTAAGCCCCCTTCTCTTCAAAGTAGCTATTCCAAGCCTCCACTCAGCTCACTTCAGGCTTCTCTTCATCATCACCCAAACAATGGCAAACCCTGTAATAAAAAGGGCTCGTCATGAAAAAATGCAAGAGAAGTGAGCTTGCCAGGGTGACCTCTGATTTGGAAGATGGTCAGCTCAGTGTTTCCAGCATCTGGACTGCTCTGAACATAATGACTTCAAACAACCATTTATCCCTAAGATTCTGCTGGGCTGGCTCTGCACTCATGCTTGTGGTCAGCTGGCGGCTGGCAGGGCCCAGTGGCCTCCCCCACATCTGCCCGCTGGCTGGCGCTAAGCTGGGCCCAGTGGCCTCCCCCACATCTGCCCGCTGGCTGGCGCTAAGCTGGGTGACAGGCGACTGGCCCATGTGTTTCTGCATCTGCGGCTAACCCGGATTTGTTCATTTCCAAGAACTGTGCGCCCAAGTTTTTCAAGCTGCTGCTTGCTCCACACTTTGCTACCTTCCCACGGGTCAAGGCAATTCATGAGGCCAGTCCCAATGCAAAGGCTGGAGGAAGGCACAGCCTCTCGGTGGGAGGAGCTGTCGAGTCACATTGCAAAGGCGTAGATGCAGGGAGGGGAAGAAACTGGCCATTTGCAGTAGAAGGGAGTCTTCCGGGTCACACAGCCTTAGTATACATCTTTGCGTCTGTGAAACTTCTCCCCATCTGGATCAAGACTGCCCCAACTTGATCTTTGAGGATCATCCCCAAAATTTATAAGCAAGAGAATTACCCGGCAAATGTGAAGACTTCTGCTCTGACCAATACACTCCACCTGAATCCCAGAAGAGCCTAGGACATGGCCTGTATCAGCCGGAAATGGCATCTCAAATTGGCTGGCTGAGGAGCGTTCAGTAAACGAGCTGTTTGCCAGGGTGCAGACAGGGTTAGGCATGATACAATCCGGGCGGCTAGCAACATCGGGGAACCTTTAATGCCCCCAAACCTGAGAGCAGTTACCAGGACCTGGGGGGAGGGCCGCCCGACAGAGACCAGCCTTCAATAGAGACGCCAGCTCTCAGTGACCCAGCGAGAAGGACCACGATAAATGACCTTAGTCTCCTCCCACCCACCAGTCTTTCTGCCTGTGCCTCCCATTGGCTGAGCCCAGCTGAAGGCGTGAGCCTCTGGGGATGGCATTAATATCTCTTTTTGTTTCTTTTTTTGTTTTTTTTTTTTTTTTTTGAGATGGAGTCTCACTCTGTGACCCAGGCTGAGTGCAGTGGCGCGGTCTCGGCTCACTGCAACCTCCGCCTCCTGGGTTCAAGCCACCCTCCTGCCTCAGCCTCTTGAGTACCTGGGATTACAGGCACACACCACCACGCCCGGCTAATTTTTGTATTTTTAGTAGAGACAGGGTTTCACCTTCTTGGCCAGGGCGGTCTCAAACTTCTGACCTCAGTGATCCTCCCGCCTCGGCCTCCCAAAGTGCTGGGATTACAGGCATGAGCCACTGCACCCGGCTTTAATATCTGCTAAGCTCATTAACCGATGCCTGCACTCAAGGTGACTGTTAGGGGTTGAGTTGTGTCCCCCAAAATGTGCTGAGGTCCTGCCCCCAGTACCTGTGAATATGCCCTTATTTGGAAATAGAATCTCAGCAGATGTAACCCAGTTAAGATGAGATCTGCGGAGAGGGTGGGCCCTGAGCCAATGTGATTACTGTATCATTGGCTAGGGCTGCCGTAACAAAATGCCACAGACTGGGTGTCTTCAACCACAGACGTTTATTCCCTCACAGTTCTGGAGGCTGGAAGTTGGAGGAGATGCTGCAGGACTCTCCTCCAAGGCCTCAATTCTTGGCTTGCAGATGGCCACCCTCCTGCTGCCTGGTCACAGGCTCTTTTCTTTGTCACAGTTACCCCTCCTGCCTCTCTGTGTCCTAATCTCTTCTTACAAGTACATCAGTCATACCAGACTAGGGCCCACTCTGATGGCCTCTTCTTAATTACTTCTTTAAAGACTGTCACCAAATATAGTCACATTCTGGAGTACTGAGGGTTAAGGCTCCAACATACGAATTTTAGGGGGGACAATTCAGCTCATAACAATTGGTGTCCTTATAAAAGAAGAGAAGAGGCCGGGCATGGTGGCTCAAGCCTGTCATCCCAGCACTTTGGGAGGCCGATGTGGGCAGATCACTTGAAGTCAGGAGTTCAAGACCAGCCTGGCCAACATGGCGAGACCCCATCTCTACTAAAAATACAAAAATTAGACATGGTGGCGTGCACCTGTAATCCCAGCCTCCCCACTGGGAAGCTGAGGCAGGAGAATCGCTTGAACCCAGGAGGCAGAGGTTGCAGTGAGCCGAGATCCCACCACTGCACTCTGTTCAGCCTGGGTGACAAAACGAGACTCTAAATAAATAAATCAAAGAGACACAGACACTGAAAGAAGGTGACCACGTGAAGCCCACGGCAGAGACTGGAGTGACGCAGCCACAGCCGCAAGCCAAGGAAAGCCTGGAGCCCCCAGAAGCTGAAAGAGGCAAGGAAGGATTCTCCTGTCAAGGCCAGGAGGGAGCATGGCCCTGCTGACACCTTAAGTTTGGCCTCAGAAACTGTAAGAGAAGCAATGCCTGTAGTAATAAGCCACCCAGTTTGTGGTCATTTGTTCTAGCAGCCACAGGAAATGAAAACAGTGGCCTTTGGCAAGCACAGTTCAACTCTCGGAATTTCCCTCGCATGTGACGAGATATGGTCCCAAGGCTCAGGGCACACGCAAGTTGCATGGATGTACCACGCGTAGCTTGCTCAGCACCCCTCCCCAACAATGCTCCCCAGAGATGGTCCAGAGGACATTCCTTCATCAGAGCATAAAGCAAGTGCTGGTGGGAGAACCAGGACTCCTGAGCAGCATGCGAGGAAGGCCGGCTGGAGGGCAGTGGGATTGCGCCGTGCTGGATGAGGTCTGCTTGCCCCTCCACATCTACTCTCCACCCGGTTCCTGCCCCAGGAGGCTGACCTGTATGCATGCAGGGAGCCCTTCTATGCAGTCCGTTCAGGCCCTCTCCTGGGGTGCTGTCCCTAGGCCACCGTGACTGCAGGCACAGGTAACTTTCTCAATGGATACGAACACCACCCCAGGTGCTCCGGCCAGCACAGTAAACCCTGAATTCCTTTTCCTGAAGTTGGACTCCAGCAAGCCTTAGGATCCATTCTCCTCCTCCTGACACCCTTAGGATCCATTCTCCTCCTCCTGACACCCTTGGAGTCCGTGGCCGTGATTCTTCCCAGACTCCTGCCACAGGGATGGATGAAGTCATACTACATTTTCAGTGATAGCTGTGTACAGTGAGCCTTGTACTTTTTGATCTGGGATTTTCTGGAATCAGACTCTTTCCATTGCCTGGAGGTTGTGAGGGGCGATGAGAGTGAAGCCTGCAGGATCAGCAGCAGCTGGAGAGACAACTGTCCCAGTACCTTAAGTGAAAGCTGTTTCTGCAGGAGGAAGCAGGCAGGGGGCTGAGATGAAGGGATTGGGAGGCTCAGCGTTCTCAATTCTCAGCCTCCTCTGTGTCGACCCATATTTCAGGGTCCCGCTCCTTTCCCATCAGTGCCCTTAGCATTAAGGACCTGACAGGGGTCAGCATTTCATTGGCAATGCTGCTCTGCAGACCTTAAAGCCAGGCCTGGGCTGGGCTTCAGCCATTTCTCTCCTACAACTACAGGGGATGGGGGAGTTCCAGCAGGGCTAGAACTCACTGCATTCACTTCCTGTGGCTGCTGGAACAAATGACCACAGACTGGGCGGCTTCTAACTACAGGCATTGCTTCTCCCACAGTTTCTGAGGCCAAACTTAAGGTGTCGGCAGGGCCATGCTCCCTCCTGGCCTCGACGGGAGGATCCTTCATTGCCTCTTTCAACTTCTGGTGGCCCCAGGCTTTCCTTGTCTTGTGGCTGCATCACTCTTCTCTGCCATGGGCTTCACGTGATCACCTTTCAGTGTCTGTGTCTCTTCTCTTATTTTCTATTTATTTATTTACTTATTTGAGACAGAGTTTCGCTCTGTCACCCAGGCCAGAGTGCAGTGGTGGGTTCTCAGCTCACTACAACCTCTGTCTCCTGGGTACAAGCGATTCTCCTGCCTCAGCCTCCCAGTTGGGAGGCTGGGACTATAGGCACAGGCCACCACGTCCGGCTGATTTTTGTATTTTTAGTAGAGACAGGGTCTCACCACGTTGGCTCGGCTGGTCTTGAACTCCCGACCTCAATTTTCATCTGTGTTCTGCATTGGATCCTAAGTAACTTTAACTTGTCCTTTTCCCTGTACACACTCAAGGCCCATCCAAAGCAGCCAGGTGACCCCACCTTCTTCATAGTCATCCTCGTTGCCATTGTGCCTGCTTCACAGCCATTTGGCCTCCACTGCCTCGCTCTGCTCTCGTCCACTTTGCTCGGCCATGGCCATGGGTACTTTGAATGCCCATGATGCTCCTGCCTGCCATTGAGTAAGTATCAGAGTGCTGTTGCTCATTCCTTAAATAGCTGAGCGATCCTCTCCCCAGTCCCATTTTGAGAGTATGTCTCCCAAGACCACATTGTTAGTCATTAGGAAAATGCAAATTAAAAACCACAATGAGATACCACTACACACTTATTGGAAAGGCTAGGCTGGGCGCAGTGGTGGCTCACGCCTGTAATCCCAGCACTTTGGGATGCTGAGGTTGGCGGATCACTTGAGGTCAGGAGTTTGAGACCAGCCTGTTCAACATGGCAAAACCCCATCTCTACTAAAAAGAAAAAAAAAAATTAGCTGGGTGTGGTGGTGCCCACCTGTAATCCACTTGGGAGGCTGAGGCATGAGAATCGCTTGAACCAGAGAGGTGGAGGTTGCAGTGAGCTGAGATCATGCCACTGACTCCAGCCTGAATGACACAGTGACACTCTGCCAAAAAAAAAAGAGCTAAAATTAGAAAGACTATTCCAAATGTTAATGAGGATGTGGATGAACTGGAACACACACACTCCTGGTAGCAACAGAAAATGGAAAACAGTTTGGCAGTACCATAAAAAGTGACATTACACCTACCATATGATCCAGCCATTCCATCCATAAATACCTAAGGGAAATAAAAGCATCTGTCCACACCAAGACTTGCACAGGAATGTTCCCAGCTACTTTACATGTAGTAGCCCAAATTGAAATCAATGCAAATGCTCATCAACAGGTGAATGGATGGCTAAATCGTGGTATGTTCATAGAAAGGAACGCTATTCAGCAACCAAATGGAATGAACTATTGATGCATGCCACGTGGATGGATTTCAAAATAGTTACGCCATGTGAAAGAAGCCAGGCCAAAACAACAACAAAAAACCACTACGTACCATATGATTCCATTTCTACAAAAATCTAGAAAACGCTCATTAATCTATAGTGATGGAGCAGATCAGTGGTTGCCCGAGGTGGAGGTGGGGAACAGGGAGGGAAGGAGGAAAAGGTGGTTCAAGAAAACTTTCCAGGGTAATAGACAAGTCTGCTGTCCTGGTGGTGATGGTGTCTGTGATACTGTGAAACATATATTTGGTTTTCAACTCTGTTTGCTGGGATACAACTCCTAAAATCCTCAGACTCTTCAAGTGATGTCCTCTCCTATGCTAATGAGTTGACTGGTGGCTGGTAGCTCCCTAGGTAGCTTCGGGATGGGGCTGGTACCGGAAAGACCAAGGCAGGATTAGAGGGTTGGGACTTTCAGCCCCATTCCCCAACCTCAGGGAGGGGAGAGGGGCTGAAGGTTGAGTTGATCACCAATGGCCGGTGATGTAGTCAATCATACCTAGGTAATGAAGCTCCCATAAAAACCCAAGAGGACTGGATGTGGGGAGAGTTCAGACAGCTGAACATTTGGAGGCTTACAAGGAACTGAACAACACCTCATCCGTGTGCCAGGAGGGTAGTGCATCCCAACTCCACCAGGACAGAGGCTCCTGTCCTCAGGACCCTTCCAGACCTCTCCCTGTGTCTCTCTTTATCTGGCTGTTTATCTGTGTCCTTCAAAATATCCTTTGTAATGAACTGGTAAACATAAACGTTTCCCTGAGTACTGTGAGCCCCTCTAGCAAATTCACTGAACCAAAGAGGGGTTGTGGGAACCCCAGTTCATAGTCACAAGGTCCAAAGGCCCAGACTTATACGCGCCTGAGTGTGGACAGGAGCCATCTTGGGCACTGAGCCCTCAACCTGTATCCGACGCTGTCTCCAGGTAGATGGTGTCAGAATTGAATTGGAGGACACCTAGCTGATGTTGGCTGCAGAATTGATTGGTTGCTTCCTGGTGGGGAAAACACAACCCCCAACACGTTTGATCACAGAAGCCTTCTGTGTTGATTGTTATGGTGTGAAAGCAGAGGAAAAACACAGATGAGTTGGTTTTTTCACACATGGTGTCACAGGTGTATATGTCAACACTTAAATTGTACATTTTACACATGTGCAGTTTATCGTATATCAATTATACGTCAATAAAACTGTTTTTTTAAAATCCTTGGCCAGGCACAGTGGCTCATGCCTGTAATCCCAAAACTTTGGGAGGCCGAGGTGGGTGGATCACCTGAGGTCAGGAGTTCGAGACCAGCCTGGCCAACATGGCAAAACCCCATTTCTACTAAAGGTACAAAAATTAGCTGGGCATGGTGGCGGGTGCCTGTAGTCCCAGCTACTCAGGAGGCTGAAACAGGAGAATCCCTTGAACCCTGGAGGAGGAGGTTGCAGTGAGCCAAGATCACACCATTGCACTCCAGCCTGGGTGACAGAGGGAGACTCCATCTCAAAAAAACAAACAAACAAAAAAATCCTCTCTGTTCAAATAAGTGGCAAAGTTTCTGTACCCTCGTGACACAGGTAGTTCTGGTTCAGGGTCAGAGCTCCCTGTGGGATCTTGGAGTCTCTGTGAGCTTTGCTTCTTTGACATCATAAAAGTTGACCAAAAGTGAAGCAGAGGTGGTTTGGCCTGGAATATGTTTCAGGCAAGCATCATGGGCAGTTCCAGTGCCCTAGCTGAAGTGACACAGCTTCTCACCCTTGTTTCTGATGTTTGCTGTCTCATAGGTGAAGCAATTGGCCTCACTACTGCTAAATACTTTAAAATTACGTATACTTTTCAGTGGCATAAATGTTCATTTCTGAGTTAACAAATGCTAAGTGGCATACATGTTTTTTTAACCAAGTAAAACATTGACTCAAAAATTTCCCATCTCTACATTTTGCCGAGTGTGGTGGCTTACGCCTGTAATCTCAGCACTTTGGAAGGCTGAGGCGGGTCTATCACGAGGTCAGGAGTTCAAGACCAGCCTGGCCAATATGGTGAAACCCCATCTCTACTAAAAATACAAAAATTAGCTAGGCGTGGTGGCGTGTGCCCGTAGTCCCAGCTGCTCAGGCGGCTGAGGCAGAAGAATCGCTTGAACCCAGGAGGCAGAGGTTGCAGTGAGCTGAGATGGCGTCACTGCACTCAGGCCTGGGTGACAGAGCGAGACTCCATCTCAAAACAAAAACAAAGCCCCAAGTAATCCAATTAAAAAATGGACAAAAGATCTGAATAGACACTTCTCAAAAGAGGACATACAAATGGCCAACAGGTATTTGAAAAAATACTCAACATCACTCATCATCAGAGAATTGCAAAGCAAAAGCACAATGAGATATCACTTCAACTTCACCCCAGTTAACATGGCTTTTATCAAAAAGACAAAAAATAACAGATGCTGGCAAGGAGGCAGAGAAAAGAGAACTCGTACACTGTTGTATAAATCAGTACAGCTATTATGGAGAACAGTACGGAGGTTCCTTTAAAAACTACAAGTAGAACTACCCTATGATCCAGCAGTCCCACTGCTAGGTATATACCCAAAAGAAAGGAAATCAATATATCGAAGATATGTCTTCAATATCCCACACTTATTGAAGCATTATTCACAACAGCTAAGATATGGAATCAAAAGTGTCCATCCATGAAGCTGGGAGCAGTGGCTCACGCCTGTAATCCCAGCAGTTTGGGAGGCCAAGGTGGGCGGATCACTTGAGGTCAGGAGTTTGAAACCAGCCTGGCCAACATGGTGAAACCCAGTCTCTACTAAAAACACAAAAATTAGCCAGGTGTAGTGGTGGGTGCCTGTAATCCCAGCTACTCAGGAGGCTGAGGCACGAGAATCACTTGAACCTGGGAGACAGAGGTTGCAGTGAGCCGAAATTGTGCCACTGCACTCCAGCCTGGGTGACAGAGTGAGACTCTGTCTCTCCCCCAAAAAAAAAGAAAAAGAAAAAAAGTGCCCATCAATGGATGAATGGATTTTAAAATGTGGTACATATTCACAATGGAATATTACACAGCCATAAAAAGAATAAAATCTTGTCATTTGCAATAACATAAATGGAACTACTAAGGACATGTTAAGTGAAATAAGCCAGGCACAGAAAGACAAATATTGCACTCATATGTGAGACCATTTTTCTCATGGAGATAGAGAATAGAACGGTGATTACCAGGGATTATAAAGAGGGAATGATTAATGGGCACAAAAGTAGAGATAGATTAGAAGGAATATGATCTAGTGTTCAGTAGCACAATAGGGTGATTTAGTTAATAATTTATTGTGTATTTCAAAGTAACTAGAAGAGTAGAATTGGAATGTTCCTAACACAAAGAAATGATACGTTTGAAGTGACCAGTTACCCTGATTTGATCATTACACATTGTAGGTTTGTATCAAATTATCACATGTACCCATAAATATATATGACTATTACATATCCACAAAAATTTTCAAAATACAGAAAAAAAAGTTCGCAGTTTTAGGAGAATTGCAAAGAAAACAGAAGTCTCAAAGAGGTCAGCAGCCCCTCATGGGGAGGAAGAGGGGCTGACTCCCTTTGCATTGGTGTTGGGGGGCTAATGAAAGCCCAGTGATGTAAACAACCTCTCTGACCTTTAACCCTGGCCCTTCCTCCCACTGCCCCAGATTCTATGCCCACCAGCCCCCAAGGGACAAGATTTGCCAGGCTGAGGGAAGGCACATGACCTTTTGTGCATTGTGAGCATGTTTGATGCTGTTGGAGGCAGTGTGCCCAAGAGCACCCCGGACAACTCCGGATTTTGTACAGCCACATAGTGCTTATTTGGCTCAGACTTCGGCAGCAAGGGCCTGCGGACAAGCTGTCCTGGGTGACCTCCTCTGCAGCTTGAGATACCCATGCAGATGCAGGAAGACAAAAGCTTCTCAGCTAGCATCTACAGCCATGCGCAATAACTTACACTGGCTGACAGTTTGCATCTGTTGGGAGATAACTGACCCATTTCTCACATGAAAGCAGAGACTGTGGCTCTCAAACCACTCTGGGTATCAGAATCATCTTGGGTGCTTGCTAAACCTACCTACTTCCCTCAGAGTTTAGGGGGAGTTTCCAGCCGGCAGCTTTTAATTCAACTTCTCTCATGTTACAGTGTCACCAGCTGGAGAACCACAAATCCAGAACCAGGGTGTCACCTTGGAAAATGCTGGAATAGGCGATAATTAGAAGTAGGTTATTATTAACCATAAAGTAAAATGTCTGACCATTGTTCTTTAAGTCCAAGATTAAAGAAATCCTCACTTCGCAGGAATTAGCTGTGTACCACAAGAGGGTGCCATTGTCGCAAAGTTGCGGCACTGCCCTTCCAGCCCTTTGTTATATTCAATACGCTATCCAAGGAAATTTTGAAAAATTATTTTTCTATGTTAAAAGGCTAAAAAAAGACATGACACAAGGCTCTAATATTATGGAAGGTCCGAGAATAAAGTACAAGGAGGAACACATAGAAAACAAGGGAAATAAGGCTGGGTGCCGTGGCTCAGGAACCTGTAATCCCAACACTCCAGGAGGCCAAGGCCGGAAGATCACTTGACCAGCCTGGGAAACAGAGCGAGACCCCATCTCGAAAAAAAAAAAAAAAAAAGTTAGGCCTGTAGTCCTAGCTACCTGGGAGGCTGAGGTGAGAGGATGGCTTGAGCCTGGGAGGTCAAGGTTGCCCTGAGCCAGGATGACTCCATTGCACTCCAGCCTGGGTGACAGAGTGAGACCCTGTCTTTAAAAAAAAATCATGGCCGGGCGCAGTGGCTCACACCTGTAATCCCAGCACTTTGGGAGGCCAAGGCAGGTGGATCACCTCAGGTCAGGAGTTCAAGACCAGCCTGGCCAACATGGTGAAAACCCGTCTCTACTAAAAATACAAAATTAGGCGGGCGTGGTGGCAGGCACCTATAATCCCAGCTACTTGGGAGGCTGAAGCAGGAGAATCACTTGAACCCAGGAGGCGGAGGTTACAGTGAGCCAAGATCACGCCTTTGCACTCCAGCCTGGGCAACAAGAACAAAACTTCGTCTAAAAACCACAAAAAGGGCCAGGCACGGTGGCTCCCGCCTGTGATCCCAGCACTTTGGGAGGCCAACATGGGCAGATCATGAGGTCAAGAGATTGAGGCCATTCTGGCCAATATGGTGAAACCCTGTCTCTACTAAAAATACAAAAATTAGCTGGGCGTGGTGGTGCACATCTGTGGTCCCAGCTACTGGGGAGGCTGAGGCAGGAGACTCGCTTGAACTGGGAAGCGGAGGTTGCAGTGAGCTGAGATCGCGCCACTGCACGCCAGTCTGGAGACAGAGCGAGACTCTGTCTCAAAGAAAAAAGAATGTGTGATATATACATAAATATATATATATATCACATATACTATATATATATATAAATTATATATATATATATATACACACATCGGTGATATCAATGATATTTATCAGTGCCCAATTGGGAAATCTTGCGCACACACTTCAACTGCCCTCATTTTCTCCACCCCCGATTAGGCCATCACTTTTATTTCTTGTGCATCCCTCTAGTGTTTTGTTATAAAAACACTAGCAAACTTCTTATTCTTTCTGCTTTCTGTTTTGTGCCATTTCAGTAGAGAGAGCGCCTCCTTGCTGTGGTTTACAGCTGCACAATAGTTCATTCTCTGACGGGTGCGCCCTTGTGTATTTATCCATTCCCCTATACATGAACACTGGGGTCTCATCTTTTACTATCAGAAACAGTGTCGCAGAGAATAACCTCGTTCAAGTGTCATTTTGTACTGGTATGGCTGGAGGACAAATCTCAGAAGCAGGACTGTGGGGTCGAAAGCAAATGCACTCGTAATGTGTAATGTTGACAGTGAGCCACGATCACTCCACCGCACTCCAGCCTGGGTGACAGAATGAGACCCTGTCTTTAAAAAAATGGAAATAAAAATTCACACTTACATTCAGACAAAACCGCCCTCCCAGTGGGTTTGTATGACTTTGCTCTCCCGCAAGCATGTTGGGAAAGCCTCTATTTCCACAGACTCCTCCGAGTGAATATACATACGGTGATTATTTTGAATTCCTAGAGAGGCCTTAATTGCCAAGTTTGGATAACAACATTTATCACCCATGAAGTGTGCATTAAGAGTATTTATGACCCCAGCATGGGCTTGATAGCATAACAGGGTGTGAGAAGGATCAATGACCTGGGGCCATTTAGCCATGAGTATTATGGTGACAGTGTTTTCTCTTGCATTGTACTTTCAGCTGTTTGTAGATCCCTATTTCTGCTGCCTCAATTTGTAGCTTAAACCATCTTCTGCAGCGTGAATGTTTTTCCCAGTTTTACGCTTCATTAGGCCTCCGGTGGGAATCGAATCTGAGCTGCACATCTGGCCCCAGCTGCGCTGAGCCCTCAGGTGGCCATGCTGCTGCCCAGCTGTCCAGTGCCTGGGTTCCTACAGGGAGTTCCCTCCTGTGGATAGGAGCTTTGTCTTTGTGCAAACTTCCCAGCTGTGGAAACTCTGGCACGGCTTTAAGGATCAATGCATTTCTTGGCAAGGGATGGGAAAGGCAAACTCCTCTCCACAAGGATTAAGTCTTACACCAGAAGCCAACTGTCCTCAGCCTCTGCAGTGAGGTTGTCTCCTAAAGAACATTCAGGCTGGTTCCCAGTAGTGCCTGTGCTGGCGGCACCCAACGTTTTCTAGTTAGGAAGATCACATCCCATCTGGCTGGTCCACATGGTTGTACTGAACTTAAATCTCTTTTGTGTCTCTATCATACACATGAAAGCTCACACACACACACACACACATTGTGTGAGAAGCACTCACACTGACTCAGCGTCTGATGGAAACAGTGTACACAGCTGATAAGCACTGAAGGACTTTGCAGAACACCCAGGGCTGGATAGGCCAGTGTGTGAAACCAGAACGGGAGCCCTGCTCACTTGCCCTTTCCTGCATCTGACTGGAAATGCTACAAACAGAAGGAAATATTGAGCGAAATTAACAACCTCATGAGGATCTTGCTTGTAAGTTTAATAGCAGCATTCATAATGAAGCAGCGTTTTATTGGGTTAACAGAGGTTAAGTGGCAATATTAGTAAAGTGGTCATTATAGATTTTCTTCTTTGCAGGCAGTGAACAGAACCTTCTGAAAGGATGGATGATTATAACTCCTCAGCATTCACTGTTTCTTAAAACAGGCCTTTCTGAAAGTTTTTTTTCTTTAATAAAAATTACCACTTTTTCCAAGGACCCCTGTTTGAGGCGTGAGTGGAGAGGCTTCATCTTTAAAGAAGCTCTTACAGGGAACTCTGTCGGTCGTTTGAGGCTTGCTGCCAACAAACAATTGAGGTATTTACCAAGGGTTTCCAAGAAATTGCTGCAAATTATATGAAATGTTATACTGGTAACAGACGTTCAATGTATTAGCAACAGAAAAAAAATGTGAAGTGTGTGGGAACAAAGTTGCCATCTGTGAGAAAATGCTCAGTAAGGTAGGTGGCGAGGAACTTTAATAATGTGTCATAAAGAGTCACACTCATGAACACAGAAGGGAAGTTAAGTGATCTGGGATTTTTGAACACATTTCTGAATACTGGTCTGGAATCACTATGGAGGACCGTTTAACGTGATCCAGCAGAAAGACTCATTTGGAGACAGAGCCAGACTCCCGGAGCCCCTCCAGGTGGAACTCACTCCACACAGAGCTCGGACTCGGTCCCACACTCCTGATCCCTGATCCATCACAGCCCACCTCTTGGGCCACTCCTGTGCCACTGGGACTTTCATGGAATAACTACAGTTAAGGGCTTCCTTACAAGTGTTCCTGGTAACAGTTAATACCTCCCCTTCTTTTATGATGAGAAAAATGGTCAATGATTCCCTCAACAGAGAAGGCCGGTAGCACAGTGAAATCAAGAAGCCCGGAACATGAAAAGTCTTTCCTCAGCTCCCTGCAGTGAAATCCCTATAAATGCGAATCACCCTGCCTTCTCCTTACCTTTAAAAATTACTTAGGGTGAGGGGGCTTTAGGATGAGGACAGCCTTGGCCCCCAGGGGGCTGTGGGGAAGGACGCATGTGTGTGCACTGGGGGCAGATGTTCCAGACCCTCGTTGTCCTCCCTGGCTCCTTGCTGGTATTGACTAGTGGGGCTGGGCGTGGGACAGGCCTTCATACTGGGGGTACCAGTCCTGTCCAGCTGTTTGGGCCTCTGGCTGTCACTGAAGTTCTTGATTCCAGGTATTTGCTACTGGCTGTGAAATCCCCACTTAGGATAGCCTTGTCTCCTGAGCCAGGCCCCTTACTGGGACACTTTTGGATTCTTCCCCAGGAGAACTGCCTCAGCTCAACAATCCAGCTGCTCCTTCCAGATGTGCTAGAGCTTGCCCTCCTGCTCCTAGGCTGCATGCCGGAATTATAGGACCTCAGTTTCTCTCTTCTCCTTCCAACCCTCTCTTGGCCTGGCATATCCCTCTTCTCCCAGAGGGACTTCCCGTATGTCTTACTCTCCTTCTCCAGGGAATTGTAAGCCCTCAGGCTCAGCCTTTACAAAGAAAAGGGTATCCTTTCCACATTACGAAAGACCCCCATTAAGCCTGCAGGTGAGACAGGTGAGACTGTTAACCTAGGAACTGAGGGACAACTAGGAACCAGGATATTGAGGAGGACAAAATATTTGGCATCCTCAGAATATTATTCCCATCACATATTTATATACTTTTTTTTTGTTTTTTTCTTGAGACGGAGTTTCGCTGTTGTCGCCCAGGCTGCAGTGCAATGGCACGATCTCGGCTCACAGCAACCTCCGCCTCCCGGGTTCAAGCGATTCTCCTGCCTCAGCCTCCCGAGTAGCTGGGATTACAGGCATGCACCACCACCCCCGGCTAATTTTGTATTTTTAATAGAGTCGGGGTTTCTCCATGTTGGTCAGGTTGGTCTCGAACTCCTGACCTCAGGCGATCCGCCCGCCTCAGCCTCCCAGAGTGCTGGGTTTACAGGCGTGCGCCACCGCGCCCGGCCAGCTTTTCACTGGACACTAGTTTCCAACAAAACTAGGTAAGTCTAAAGCAGGTTAGAAAATATTGAAATCGTTGAATATGCCACAAAATTGAACATCTGAATCTGGCCAGATTCGTGCTTCACGTAAATCACTGTGAATGATGGGGCTGCTGAATTTGGGGGATCTGGTGACTCCTCGGCATTTGTGGTTTATGGTCTTACTGGAAACCTTTTTCGATGGTTTTCGAGCCTGTAATTCATGGTTGTATGTTCTGTATTTTTCCCAAGAGCACTGCTGGAATCCTGTATTCACTGCATAATGAGTATTTTATTTTTAGATGTGGATCACCCCTTAGGGAGGGACTCTGTGGGAAGGTAGGTAATGAACTATTTTTAATATAAATCACAAGTGTCAAAGAAAGTGGTAATATCCAAAGAATAAACAAGAGTGACCACCATTCAGGTGCCGAGAAGGTATCTGAAGCTCCCACAGGCATTTTAAACTGTGTGATAGTATTTCAACCATTTGGTCAACAATGAAGAAAGATCCAAGGATTGCCCCAGGCATGTGTTTATTTGATTCAATGCAGGTAACTTCTCAGGCCCAGGGAAACACTTTGCCCTTCAAAAGTTTCATTAGAAAACCCCAATATACTGGTGACTAAGTAACAAGACTGAAACTCTACACAAACTTTCGCTGTATGGAGACCTCCGCTTTTGCTGCCTTAGCTGAAGTATTGTAGAGGAAATGTATAAAACTTAAAATCCAGAGTAGAGGATCCGGGACCCAAAATCCGTCTTTAGAAATCCACGGCACTTTCACAGACGGACTATATTAAAATACTGAGAAAGTCCCAGGCTGGGGGTACTAGCCGGCTCTCTGCCCACACAGTATGTAAATGAAAGTAGGGTTTACCATCCAGGGCATTAACATCATTTTCCTTGTCTTCAAGATCCATTAAATGCTAGTACTGTATGAGGAGCGTGGACCTTAAATATTAAAGATGGCTTTTTCTTCTTCTTCTTCTTATTTAGCGTAGAAACTAGCAACAGGGAACAAGGTAACTGAATTCACGGTCCACTCGCAGGCGCGCACGTCCCCAGGGCTCCGGGACGGCTGTTCCCTGCGTGCGGCCGCGGGACTGCGGACAAAGCTGCAGTGTGGTCGGGAGCGCGGGGCCGGGAGCGGGAGGCCGGCCCGGCGGCAGGAAGGGCGTGGCCGTGGGGTGCAGCGAGGACGGCCTGTGCGGGAGGAACGTGCGCAGCGTGGAGTCTGGGGGCCGAGAAGCCCCCACTGCAAGGCTGGCTCCTGAGATTCGCGCCCGGGCGCCGCGGTGCAGGAACCGGCCGCCCTCGCGGGGACGCCCTTGCGCCGGGTGCCAGGTGCGGATAACGGGCAGCTCCGGCCCCGCGGGCGCCGGGCGGGAGCCCACGCCCCCTCCGCCCTCCAGCTCCAGTCGCAGGCCGCGCGGGCGGGGCGGGGCGCCCGAGAGGGCTTTTTTTTTTTTTTTTTGGGTCAAACTTTGGCCACGTGAACCGCCCCTCATTCACTTTTGCGCCAATCGCGCGGCGCGGACGGATCCCGAGAGGGGCCACGGCTCGCCGCCGGCGGGGCCACTTCATAACGCGCTGTGCGTGACGTGAAGGGCTCCTGTTGCAATGGCGAGCTAAGCCGGAGGATGTGCAGCTGCGGCGGCGGCGCCGGCTACGAAGAGGACGGGGACAGGCGCCGTGCGAACCGAGCCCAGCCAGCCGGAGGACGCGGGCAGGGCGGGACGGGAGCCCGGACTCGTCTGCCGCCGCCGTCGCCGTCGTGCCGGCCCCGCGTCCCCGCGCGCGAGCGGGAGGAGCCGCCGCCACCTCGCGCCCGAGCCGCCGCTAGCGCGCGCCGGGCATGGTCCCCTCTTAAAGGCGCAGGCCGCGGCGGCGGGGGCGGGCGTGCGGAACAAAGCGCCGGCGCGGGGCCTGCGGGCGGCTCGGGGGCCGCGATGGGCGCGGCGGGCCCGCGGCGGCGGCGGCGCTGCCCGGGCCGGGCCTCGCGGCGCTAGGGCGGGCTGGCCTCCGCGGGCGGGGGCAGCGGGCTGAGGGCGCGCGGAGCCTGCGGCGGCCCGGCGGGCGGAGCGGCGCGGGCATGGCCGCGCGCGGCCGGCGCGCCTGGCTCAGCGTGCTGCTCGGGCTCGTCCTGGGCTTCGTGCTGGCCTCGCGGCTCGTCCTGCCCCGTGCTTCCGAGCTGAAGCGAGCGGGCCCACGGCGCCGCGCCAGCCCCGAGGGCTGCCGGTCCGGGCAGGCGGCGGCTTCCCAGGCCGGCGGGGCGCGCGGCGATGCGCGCGGGGCGCAGCTCTGGCCGCCCGGCTCGGACCCAGATGGCGGCCCGCGCGACAGGAACTTTCTCTTCGTGGGAGTCATGACCGCCCAGAAATACCTGCAGACCCGCGCCGTGGCCGCCTACAGGTGAGCGCCTGCTCCCCGGGCACCGCCTCCTGCGTCCGGCATCCCGGCGGCTGGCATCCCGGCGGCTGGCATCCCGGGTGCTCTCCTGGCTCTCGCCTCCGCCCGCTTCCTAGGCCCTTCTTGGGCTTCCGGTGGGATCGGGTTGCCTCTCGGGAGACGCCGGGCCGAGGGAGAAAAGATCAGAGGCGGGATGGTGAGCGCAGCGCTCAAGAACATGGCCTTTGGGGTCAAATGGACTAGTGTGGCCTCGCTGGGTGTGCCTCTCACCCTGATGAAGGCATTTTAGCCTTTACAAATCGAAGCTTCTCGTTAAAAGGGCCCGACAGATCGGGTCTCCCTCATAATGTTGGAAAACTCATAGCACAGTACCTGATAGTGGAGGCAGTTGGGGCTGATATTGGATTCCCTAAAATGTGCACCTTTGTCCTTGCAAAGCTAGAGCCCGTGTACATTAATCTAGTTCTAGAACCTTTCCACATCATACTCTCACATTTCGCAGTTGGCGGCACTCCTATAAATGAAAGAGAATGCCCGCAGCACATTGGACCACACCAGTCTGTTGAGTAAAGAGAGAGAGAACCTTGGGGAAAAGCAGTTCTTGGCCCTTGGTAGATTCAGTGGAAAACTGCATTCTGGTGTTAATTAGTTCAGCTTGGTGGTGTATGCATGTTATCCAGTAACTGGGCTCTAGTTGGCCAAATGAGTCATAAAAGCAGCTGGAATTGTGTTCAGGTTTAACAAAGGGATTAGCCAATGTAGTCTTTAGAAGGGAGATGATTTTGGAATGGCTGGCATGGTTAGAATCAGATTTGTATTGGAGTGAATTTGAAGTTGGAGAGGGTTGTAGACTCGATAAAGGGATTTGATGGAAACCCTATAACCCTATATGTGTGAAGTATAGAGACACTTACTGTATGGATAAAGTTTGGGTCTTATCCAGCCACAGAGCAAACCAATGTGGGGAATGGTTTTAGAGCATCAGTGGTCTGGGAATGAAATTTCAGAGCAGCCAGTGCTGAGCCAGGCTAAGCTGGTTGCTGTTTGTTCTTATAACCAATACCTTCACACTTCAGTTTTTAAATGCAGTCTTGGTCAGATTTTTCAGGCACTAGATGTTGTGAGGGGAAAAGCATATATGGTCCTTTAGTGTCCTTTAGTAAAGGACTGAGAAAGAAGGTGAAAGTGGTCTTCAGTGACTGCCCCTTGAATGGCTTGATCCCCGTTCCTGCACATTTCCATTAGGGTCCTGCTTAAGTCCAGAACCCACATTCCGCCAGGAAGGGTCCTGAGTGGCTTGAAAAGCTTAGAATGCAGGTACTGTAAATACAGACTAATGCAGGCCGGGCGCCGTGGCTCACGCCTGTAATCCTAGCACTTTGGGAGGCCGAGGCGGGCGGATCGCCTGAGGTCAGGAGTTCGACACCAGCCTGACCAATATGGTGAAACCCCGTCTCTACTCAAGAGTACAAAAATTAGCCGGGTGTGGTGGCGTGCACCTGTAGTCCCAGCCACTCAGGAGGCTGAGGCAGGAGAATCGCTTGAACCCAGGAGGCGGAGGTTGCAATGAGCCAAGATCATGCCACTGCACTCCAGCCTGGGCTACAGAGTGAGACTCCATCTCAAAAAAAAAAAAAAAAAAAAAAAATCTATCTATCTATCGATCGATAGATAGAGATACATAGACTAATGCAGTGATTTGGGAACCAGCCTATCAGGATCTCTCCCAGATCTACCTTGCATTACCTGAGGTTTTATGGGATTTTTTTTTTTTTGACCAGAGAAACAGCCACATCAGAAATCGAGGATGAGCCATATAGATTATTTACAGCATGGTTTTGAAAGTAAATCCGCATGACTAGTGTGGTGATAGACCATGTGAAATCACAGTTTTGGGGACAGTTACCAAACCAGTTAGTACAAACAGTAAATTAGGTAACTCCCTTATTTCCCCCATGCCCCCTGAACCAAATGCATTTTCATGGTTACGGTATCAATATATTCAAATCAGTGGGGGGCCTAATGCACCAGCAATACTCAGAAAATGTAATGCAGGCCGGGCACGGTGGCTCACGCCTGTAATCTCAGCACTTTGGGAGGCTGAGGCGGGCGGATCATGAGGTCAGGAGATCAAGACCATCCTGGCTAACACGGTGAAACCCCATCTCTACGGAAAATGCAAACAAAAAAAAAAATTAGCCGGGCTTGGTGGCAGGTGCCTGTAGTCCCAGCTACTCGGGAGGCTGAGGCAGGAGAATGGCGTAAACCCAGGAGGCAGAGGTTGCTGTGATCCGAGATTGCGTCACTGCACTCCATCCTGGGGGGCAGAGCAAGACTCCGTCTCAAAAAAAAGAAAATAAGTAAAAGAAAATGTAATGCAAACTAGAACTACTGTTTCACACTTGGAGATGGTTTTCCAAACTCGAGCTTAACGCTCTTACTTTTGGCCTCCTTTCCACATCTCTTCCCTCATCTTTTTCTGGATGTAAGATTTAATCTCATTGTTTATTTATTATTTTTTTTTCAGGTGGTTAGGGGAAAGCAGAAACACAGTTTGCCCCCAGGCCGGGTTCTCCCTTTCTTTTGACACCTCTGCCTTTCTGAGAAAGGAAAACGCCTACCAGGAGATAGTGTCCAGCTAATGTCACTCCAGCTTTCTCACAGAAGTTTCCTTTTATCTCTCAGATCTTAAGAAGTCAGAGTGCGTGGAGCCTGGAGGTGGACCTGCCCTGCCAGTTAGGGTTCTTTACCTCTTGCCTGCCAACCCTGTGTTTAGACTGACTGCAGGAGTTGGCACAAGACGATTTTAGCCTTAAGGCTAAAAGTTAAGGAACTTTTGGGGAGGGCCTCAATTGGGATGGAGGTTATAGGGTATAACATATGATTACAGTTTTACTCTGCTTTGCAGCCCAGACTGAAAGTCCACACTGAGCTCTTAAATTGGAAATTCCATGCACAGTTCAGTATAAAAGTAAGCTTGACTCTTCTAGCACAAGGTAGAACTCTAGTTTGGAAATCGATGTGCTGAGCTTTACATTTCTCCTGAAAGGTAAATTCATTCTTCATCTTATCGAAAACTGTAGTTTTGTTTTTTAAAAAAAACAAAAAAACAACTGTTGTTTGGCTTATAGATGAAGGAGATGCCAGCACTTTCAGTAAGATGATACTTTGGTGTAGAATACTGAAAATGTCAGAATTTAGGTGTAGGGACTAGTACCTAGCAACCTCTTCATTCCAACAACTCTGAGATCCAGAAAGGGGCTAAAAAAGCTTTTGAAAATCCAAGGAGATATGCCTGTCCACACTAAAGGCACAGCACTTTGATGATAGAACATCTCCATCATTATACATTTTTACTTTCTAGACCTGCCATCTGCTTGAGGGGTGGATGGGGGCCACCAAGATATAGCAGGGCAGTGACAGCTGATAGCAGACAAGAAACAGATTTTTCAAAGCAGGTGAGACGAAACTCAAAATGTAGCAGGTGAGAGACCAGCCAGGGCTGAGCTTTGGAGGCCCTGAGTGACACAGTAGCTGTGGAGTTAATAGGAGTGATCCTGATTCGTTACTTAGGATCCATTTCTTTGTAAAGCACATGCATGCATGGCCCCTCTGGCCCCCGACCCTGAGTCCTGGGGGACACTGCAATACACGGCTTGCTGTCATGTTCTTTAGTCAGAGGGACGACACTAAAAAGAGGGTTTCTGCTAGTGATGGATGCTGTAGAGAAAATAGAACAGGGTTGGGGCAGGGCAAGTGTGTCCTCTCTGTGTTAGGTGATTAGGGAAGAGTTTGGAGAGAGTGTCATTTGGGCTGAGATTTGATCATGAAGAGCCAGTTGTGTGAGTATCATTGATGAGCATGAGGGCCAAGGAAGCACCGGGAAGTCCCAAGGCAGGGACTGGCTTGGAAAGGAACACCAAGAAGGCCAGTAAAAGAAAGAAAGCCAAGAAGGCCAGTAAAAGAAGAGCCCCAAGAAGGGGCTCGCTAGTGTCCAGTCTTGTAAAGTTTCATCCTGAGTGAATTAGAAAGCCACTGGAGGGTTTATGCAGGGAAAGGAGGTGGGTAGCTGGGGTTCTGTAAATTAACACATAAAATAATTTATTTTGACTCATCTGCAAGTGTGTGTTCTAGGTAATTTCGCTTTAAAATGGTACTGTGATTCCTCTGAAGTCATTTATTATGCAAATTAAGGACAGCTTGTCAGAACCTCTGGGTTTCTTGTGTCTTGCATTACTAGCTGCAATTCGTATTTTTCCCATATTTAAACATTTTCTTCTTAGTTATGTTCTGTGATATATGGAAGGGAAATGTTCATGTAGTTCAGTCTATGTCTTTCCCTTTCTGATTTTAGTTTCCTCTACCCCAGGTTCACAGTTACTGTCCTGGAGAGATTTTTAAAGGTAACGTTTCCTTCCTAATTCTAGAAAGGGCAGAAATCATCTCAACTTTATTTTTTCCCCAAATAGTATGTGGTCGCAGCACCACGTACCGTTGACTAAGTTCTCATTTCCCTACCAGTTTGAAATGCCATCTTTGTCATGCTCAGAATTCTTGGGTATGTTTCTGGACTTCATGTTTTGTTCCGTTGATCTTTCTGTCTGTTCTTGTGCCAGTACCACCCATTGAAATTATTGGAGGTTGAATAATATTTTCATATCCGGTGGACAAGTTCCCCTTTGTTATTCATCTGCTTCAAACATTTCTTGGCTACACTTACCTTTTCTTGCTGAGAGAGTTTTTATGCTATTTAGATTTTTTTAATCAACGTTTTGATTTAAAAGAAAAAGCCACACATATTTTGCTTATTCGTCCATTTTTATGCCCAGAACCTTGAGCTAATCCAACACCTTTTGTTTGTTTTGGTTCTTACCCTCTCTGGGCTGAAGATGGGGAATAGTTTTGTTCTTTTTTTATGTTGTCAGAAGAAAGAGGTGGATGGTTTCCCTTCTTTGCACCAAGATTGAACAAGGGCACCATTACAGATTAGCATCAGTGTGTAGGGGACTGTGGGAAGAAAGTTTGAGAAGCATTACCTTGAGATGTAGGAATCTTATTTCAAGATACTGTTATCAGTGAATGATCTCTTCCTAATGCTTTAAGTGAAGACGGACTGTTCCTCTACCAACCTTAATGAGATCCTCCTATCTTATACATCTGAATTCATTTCCTTCTTTCTTGAGCTAAGTAAACCATGTTTATCTTGAAACGGTTCAGAGCAGTCCTCACTTTCTTAGATAGAATTCAACTTGGCAAACATTTATACAGAAGGCTTTTCCATGTAAAATCCAAATAATCAACCTGTAAGTGAACTTTTGGAGCACCAAGCCATTTCAGATCGTGAACTTCCTGTAGGAGACTAGGGAACCATGTGGCTCTGAAAATGAGTGTAGTTTTTTATGTCAGGTTCAAGATCTTGATGCGCTCAAACAATATTCCAGGGATTTCCAGGGATGGCTGTGGCTGTCAATAGCGGATTGTGCGTGACTGTTTCCATTGCACCGGCAGCTTCACGTTCCCCTGTCTGTTAACTAAGCTGCTCTTTATTAACAGTAGATTCCAAATACAGGGCCCTAGTCTCTGCAGAGTTCATCGTGTCAGAAGGAAACGAGCGAGGGTATTGGTTGATGAGGGCTGTCAGGGTGCATGAACTAATCACTGTGGGGGAACAGAAGAAAGAGGCTTACACCCAGTGGGTGATGGATCAAGAAATGTCTCACCCACACTCCCACCCTTTTTTTACCCACTAGCTGAGTCTTGGAAGATGAAGAGGCATTTTTGAGGCAGAGACAACTTACAGGTTTCCTACAACATGAAATGGCAGGAGTTAGTGAAGGAGCGATGGGAAAGGCCAGCTCTTTGGGGCTAGGTGTAGGCTGTGGGTGGTAGAGTGGTGGGCAGGGACATGGAGGGAAGGTCTGCGTGCCAGGCTTTGTGTGGTTGCTGTCCAGAGCTATTGGTGACATTTCGGCAGGACAGTAGCCTGATGGGATGTGTGTTTTGGAAGATCAGCCCAGCGGTGTTGCTGCTGCAGAGGGTGGCTAGAGTTGGTCAAGTACCGGTACCTGTTGAGGGACGCTTGGGTAGCATTTATCAAGAAGTCTAAAATGCAGCTCTCTTGAGGTCTAGCAATTCCTCTAGAATTTTTTCCAAAGGAATTTTAAAGGTGTGCTTAAATGTGTACATATGAAGTGGAAATTTCAGGTATTTTAGGTGTCCTGCTTTAGGAGATAAGGACCAAAATTGACTTAACTGATTCATCCATACTGTGGTCTGCATCTCTAACAAGTAAAAATGGTGTGGCTGAAATACTTTTATTGACATGAGGAGAGGTTCAGAATATACTTAAGTGAAAGTAAACTGTAAAACAGTATGGCCAGTACAAAGCCCTCTGTGCTTAAAGTAAAACAGGAGTGTATGTTTGTGTAGCATAGAAAAGGAAACATCAAAGGATGTACTCACTGTGACGCCAAGTGATCTTTTACATTCTTCTTAGCTCTTTTCTATATATTCTGGTTTTTCTACAGTAAGCAGTTATTTTGTAATAAAGCTACAGTAAAACCACAAAAAGATGTCAGCTCTGAGAGAAACTGCGTTCCATTTTGAGCACGTTAGGCTGCTGGCGTGGAGGTCCACTAGGCACGGAGCTGCAGCCCGTTCTCGTTTCAGTCAGTTACCAGTAATTCTGTCCTGAAGTGACAGAACTAGCTTAGCACACATTTACTTGGTTCGTGTCACGACTGTTTTCCTCAGTTACTGTAACTTCACGCTTCCAGGTGACATTGGGGAGGATCTGGTGGCAGCATTTTCAGTGCAGGGGCCTCAGCTTTTGTATCTTAATGTAAATACTCAGTGCTTCCACCTGTTGTTGAGGCCTTTTTGGCTTCTGGTTCCGGATGGCACTGGGTGAACAAGAAAACCTAGCTACAGTTTACAAGCATAAAAGCTGTCCATCTTCTCACCTGAATTCAGTGTCATCTCTGAAGCATTTATAGCTGCAGCATTTATTCTGTAGACAAATACATTTTCTGGATGATTACAAATAAGGTCCAGTCTGCTCTGATATGGTGTCAAGTTGATGCCTCTAAACCAAAAGCCTGAGGATTATTGACTGTAGGTGTTGAGGCCATTGAAATTGTGGTTTTCTAGGTGGACCATAGGCGCAAAGGCTGTTACACGTTGCTCGGCGTGTTTCTGATGGCAGTGTCTGCAGGTAATTGGGCACAATTTAGAGGCGCACACGGATCCAGACACAGAATGTGGCCTCAGAAGCTAACACTGGAATCAAGTTGTCTGGCCTTCAGTTAAATCCAGCCCAAGCACTGCAAAGTTGTCCTTGACCGGCAGGTTTTGTCCAGGTTTTCAAGTCGCCAAGCCATGCACGCTGGGAGTGGGTCTGAAAGTGGTTGAAGTGTGTGTAAGGCTGGTCTCCTTATCCACGATGACTGTTTGTCCAGCCTTAGCAGCGTCCGTGAGACTGGAAAAGTGATGTGGGTGATCACCTGGGAGGCGCGTGTGTGGGATGGAGAGCCAGTGTGGAGGCTGTGGGGCCAGGGTGGCTGGTGACGGTGGTTAGGTGGGCTTTATACAGGACGGTGCCTCAGTTCAGGGAGACGGTGATTTGCAAAGTGGTCGGCCAGAACAAGTTCAGGCTGGTTTAATTGTTGGCATTAAACGATACTGATTTTTGGTTCATGTGGATCATTAAGTATTAGTCACATATTTATACTTCTAAGGGTACAGCAGCGATATGCAAATTATAAAAGGAGCTCTCCAACACTTTCAAGCTTTGGAAATGTCTCGTGAGATCAGAATTCATCTTCTGTCATTTACACTCCAAATTTTAATTCTGATGTTTCAAAAGTGGCCTATTTGTGGTCTCTGTTCCCATTGTTTGCCGTGAACCTGGGCTCAAAGGGCGGGCTCCTCGTAGCTCTTAATACCTTGGAATGCCGTCTGGGCTTGTGCCCAGGCCATTGTTGAAGTGGGAAGCCGTAATCCACCCTGCCAACAGCTTAATTAAGAAAAAAAAGGGCTCTTTACTGCTTGCTTTCCCCTCAAGTCTATTTTTTAGGATGGACAGTAAGGAGTATAATTTGGTTTTTCTTTTAAAATAATTTTCCCACCATTCACAGCCTCTGTTACATTTTCCCACCTCCTTTCAAAAAGGGTTTGAGATTGGACAGGTCATAAGGACGTGCACGATGAGACAGTTAAAGGTTTTGAAAGAGGAAACCACATACCCGGAAACCACATGCACAGAAGTGGGAAACTGCAGCTGAATGCATTTGCTGCAGAGCTTTTGGGACCAAGGCAGAAGATGGAAATGAGGGATTGAACAGTGTTTGCAACATCCTGCCGGAGGGGATTCCTTCCGGCCGAGGAGAGGCCCGTGGCATCACTTGGTGGCCTTGAGAGACCTCTGCCTTTTCTGAAGGCTGTGGCTCTGACTGGCAGCATAGAGTGGTGCCCTCCGTGTACTTTTTTGAAGGATGAACTTGGACTGCTGCTCCATCACCCTGTGCTTCCTGTAAGGATACCTCCATCATTGACCTCGGGAGAAGTTTCCCTCAGGCCTTAGTATCTGAAAGAGTTTTTACACTTAACCCTGAACAGTAGGACACAGTCTCGTGACTTCTCATGGCGCCTGCTGAAAAGTTTGTAGCTGAATTTGGGCCCACCACTAGCACATCCGTAGGTCACGTGATGGCAGGTAGGTCTCAGCACAAGAGCACTTTGCAGTTGAAGTGGTGGCTCCTGAGAGTGCTCTCACTGAGTCAGGGTTTGCCCTGGGCAGGGCAGCCCCCACCAGGATTTGCCTTTCATTCCTTGCGTAAGGGTTTCCTACTCTTCCTTTTCTTTGGTCTCATTTTCTTGCTGATTTTTCTCATCCTGTATGCATTTTGGTTAAGTTGTCTTAAATCCCTTCTGTAACAGGGGAGAATGTAAATACAGCTGGCCCTGCTATCTGCTACATCTGTGGATTCCACCATCCATGGATTGAAAATATTTGGGGGGAAAAACAATAGAAAATAACAATAATAAAAACAATACAAGTAAATACAATATAGTATAACGACTAGTTACATAGCATTTACATTGTATTAGGTATTATAAGTAATCTAGAGACGATTTAAAGTATACAGGAGGGTATGTGAAGGTTTAAGCAAATACTGCACCATTTTATATCAGGGACTAAAGCGTCTGTGGATTTTGGGGTCCTGGGATCATTCCGTCTTGGATGATAAGGAACAGCTGTATATACCCTTAATTCCTATTGTCCATCAGTTCTACAAAGAGAAAAACCCATATCCTCCCTTCTTTAACTTCCAAGATGATTTTATCATGAGTCCTTTCAAACTGACTGCCGTGTAGCCATCAGACAGCACATGTAATAGTGATTTCGGGGAACTCACAGAAAATCTCCCCACCTTTTTAATGGTAACTAGTAGAATAACTATTAAAGCTTAAAAATCACAATCGAAACGACTCAATCTTACTCCATTTTTCTTTCAGTTTTTCTTGTTGGATAAAAAAATTTTATTACAAAAGTAAAAATTCTCTGTTGTTACATGTTTTGATTTCTTTGGTTGCTTGTTAGCCTCAAAGCTTTTGCCCAGTTAAAACTTTTTTTCCAGCTCTAAATATACCTGTTGCAGAAAACTTAGAAAATTTAGAAAACACAAAGAAGACTATTGGCCGGGCGCGATGGCTTCCGCCGGTAATCCCAGCCCTTTGGGAGGCCGAGGTGGGCGGATCACAAGGTCAGGAGTTCGAGACCAGCCTGACCAACATGGTGAAACCCTGTCTCAACTATAAGTACAAAAATTAGCTGGACGTGGTGGCAGGTGCCTGTAATCCCAGCTACTCGGAAGGCTGAGGCAGGAGAATCGTTTGAACCCGGGAGACGGAGGTTGCAGTGAAATCACGCTGTTGCACTCCAGCCTGGGCGATAGGGCCAGACTCCGTCTCAGAAAACAAAAAAAAAAGACTATTAAATCCTTTCTGGTTTTCCCATCCAAAAATAACCACGGTGAATACTTTGGGGGTGGAGTTGTACGTTATTTTATTTTTGTATATGTACTTTTGTTCCCTTGGTAAGCCACATCACAAGTATATACTGTTGCCTGCTTTTTAAGCTTACCCGTATATTATGAATATTTACCGAGGACAAGAGTCATGCTATTGATGCAGTTTTGTACAGAAGTGTATTTTATGTAGTTTTTCTTAACACTGAATGGAAGTGGAGACTATGATATTAACCCATTTATGCCTAGAGTTCCATTATTGGAACGCTAAGCTTGTGGGAGTTATTTATATCCCGCTCAAGGTTATCACCAAAGTCTGATTTTTTTTCCACACAAAAAAATCGCAACCTCTGACATAAATGGGTTAAGTCCTAACCAGCAAAGGCATTCCTTAGCTAAGCTAATACTGGTCCAGCTGAATTACTTAACTGTGATTTAACTCAGTGTAGGAATAGCGTTTGGAAACCTAGAGTGATGGAGGATTCACTTGGCACTCTCAGGTTTCAGCTGTCTTATCTGGGCTTGAGCAAGAGTTGGATATCAGTTCATTGAAAATGAGCTTTTTCTGGCAAGGCCTCTGCAAACGTTTTGTCATTTCAATTAAGTGAGAGTTCTTTGCTCCCGGTAACAAATGTGTTGATGGCAAAGCTGACGTTTGCTTATGAAAATGAAGGAACTGGACTTGTTGATATTGCAGAAGAGGGGACAGCTTGCTTCTTTGGGGGCATTCCCTTCAATTATTTGAAATTATTAATGCATCCCCTCCTCCTTCTCAGGATGGTGGTGAATCACGATTTATGTTCCAGAACTCGTTCACTTTGTGGAGCTCTTCAAGTTAAAGGACCCTAATTGAAAAGATTATAATTTCTTAAGATTGGAGGGTTTACAAAGACTTGACATTGAGAGATTTCCCTCAAACCAACCACCAGTCATTTAGAACAGAAAAGGACAACATGAGGTTTTTCCCTGAGTTACCTAAAAAGGAACGGATAATAATTGGGTGGAGTTACCGTAAAACTGTAGGGTTGAGGTTAGACTGTTTTTAAAATTAATTGGTTTCTCTTCTTGGGCAAATTACACCATTTCAAGTCATAGTTGAGGCATTAATTGCGTACGTGCTGGTTGTACTGCTGGGGCCTCTTTCACTGTATTCTTCCTGGTGGGGCACACGGGAAGCAGGGCCAAACTAAAATGAAGTTTCATCCTCAGTCTAATAGGGAAGTTTCTCGTGTTCTACAGCAAAAATACTTGTGGAATTTAAAGTTAGACCTCTTTCCTGTAACATTGTCTGAAGTTGATAGTAAAAGAGGATTTCAATACATAGCTTGAGGCTCAGGTTTTTAGCCAGAAATGTAAGAAGCATTTTCCACATTTCCTTTGCTCCGTGTGCTCCTGAGACTGACGAGTCCATGTGGAGCCCACACTTTCCTGTCTTCTTTACTTTTTCTTTCACTACCTTATTTGATTTGCAAACTCTTGTCTTCCTTAATAATAATCATACTTACATAGTGCCAGGCAGGCTTCTAAGCTGTTTACAGAGAACTCATTTAACCCTCACAACAACCCCCGTTTACAGATAAGGAAACTGAGGCACAGAGTAACTTGTCCAAAGTGGAGCTGGGGTTCTCGCCCCCATGGCCTGATTCCAGAGCCAGCTCTTGACCGTGATGCTGTAGATTGCCTCCTTAGTTGGTTGTTCTTTGAAGGCAGGAATTGTCTCACCCACCCCATCTCCCAAATAACATTATAGTGTTTTAGTATTTTCATGGCTTCCTAGGTTGAAAATTTCTCAAAGATACAAGATAGAAATGATTTCTGACCTTTTGCAAACACATGCGGCACCATTAAGTCACTTACTGTACACGAGTGGGCAGTATTCAGTGCACACATTTAGTGACCTCTATTATGTGCCAAGCACTGAAATTAGTTACATTTTCAAAGAATTGTTGCGACTGCCAAGTGAAAAACATTTCTCTATAAAGAGAGCATTATCAGGGGCTCCTCGACTTGAATGGGGGGTCATTGCACTATAATTTTGTCCTTACTAACTTCCCAAGGCTGGAGGAGTTCTGAGAAGTTATCTCCCCTCCATATGTCACCGCATCAGAAGACTGTGTATAGCTTGTCACACATTCACACATTGTCGCATTTGCGAAAGGACTTGTCCCTTTGTAGGTGGGATTGGTTTTTCTTTAAATTAATTGCCACATTTCTACGTTTATTCTACATCCTTTTTCTTCAGGACCATATCCTTTGTGAAAATGAAGTGCAGTACCTAGAACAGTATCTGTTAATAACCGTGGAATGAATGTCTGGGCTGAATTTGTTTTTTGTTGTTATTCTTGTTCTTTGTTAATGAGTTATTTAAGTGGCGTAAGAATACGGGTCCATTTTAAATCCATAGGCACTAAGGGAAAACATTAACAACACCATCTTATATCCATTCTGTGATTTTGACATCTCAGAAATTAGGATGCATGTTATAGTTACCTGCGTCATGGGATTGTGATTGGCAGTATTTTTTAAATTTGTTGATAGATAAAACAATGGTGCATCTTCCAGTTAACATCCTAAATTTGATGAAAAAATGTATATATTTAATCCTTGCACTTTTTGAGAGGCGTGTTGGCAGAAAGTTGAATTCCATTGAATTTTGCCCCTATTTGAAAGAGATACATTCAAAGTTGTTTTGTATTCCTCATATTTGGGTTTGGAAGAGAAATAAAAGCCAGTCATTTGTTTTCCAAGTACTTCACTGTAAGTTCTTTTTAAAATTACAAAAGTAAATATTTAGAATCTCAGTTTTGCAAGATGAAAAAAGTTCTGGAAATGGATGGTGCCGATGGTTTCACAACACTGAATGCTGCTGAACTTTACATTTAGAAATGGTTAAGATGATAAGTTTTATGTTATGTATATTTTATCACAATTTTTTATAAAAAAAATGATACTTATGCAGTTGTCCTTCAATATAGAGATGCATAGAATAAAAAGTGAAAGTCACCTTTGTCCACACACATTCCAGCTCCTCCCAATTTTCCTCCTTGTGTACCTTTTCCGCAGAGATTTGGTGTGTATCTTTTCAGATATTTCTCTCCTAAGACTTTCCCTTAAAGATGTGTGGGGGTTTCATTGATCCTTCAAGTAATTTTTCACTATAATAAATACACTTGTAACAGGTAAAATAAAAAATATTTGAAAGAACATCATTTGATAACTGCTTTTCTGATTTTAGGATTAAATTTACTATTTTATTTATTCTGCACAATACATTTTTCTTGGAAGTAGTCTGTATGAATGAATTATTGTAGCCAAACAACTTTAGATCTGAATACAGAACGTGAAGAAAGTAGGAGGGGAAGTGCGATATGATAGCCTTCAATTAGCTGCTCAGCAGAAGCAGCCTTTACGTGGTTTCCTCGCAGTTGACCACCCATCTTCCCTCCGTTGATGGGCAGCTGTTGTCTCTTAAGCCCTTTACGTGGTTTCCCCTCAGTTGACCACTCATCTTCCCTCTGTCGACGGGCAACCGTTGTCTCTTAAACCCTTTACGTGGTTTCCCCGCAGTTGACCACTCATCTTCCCTCTGTCGACGGGCAACCCTTGTCTCTTAAACCCTTTACGTGGTTTCCCCACAGTTGACCACTCATCTTCCCTCTGTTGATGGGCAACCCTTGTCTCTTAAACCCTTTACGTGGTTTCCCCGCAGTTGACCACTCATCTTCCCTCTGTCGACGGGCAACCCTTGTCTCTTAAACCCTTTACGTGGTTTCCTCACAGTTGACCACTCATCTTCCCTCTGTTGATGGGCAACCGTTGTCTCTTAAACCCGGGTCTGGGCTGCTGCAGTAGTTTACTCAGTGGTCTTCCTGTGTGCACTCTGGCTTCCTTCGGCCCTCTTCTCCATTCCTAGGGAGTTCAAAATGTGTGGGCCTTAATCTTGTCTTCTGCCACATTCCCTCTAGAGGCTTCCTGTGGCTCTTGCAACATAGAGGCCTGCATCTCTAGTGTACTCTGCCAGGCCTTGCACATTTGCCTCTGGGTTTTTTTTTTTTTTTTTTTTTTTTTTTTGAGATGGAGTCTTGCTCTTTTGTCCAGGCTGGAGTGCAGTGGTGCGATCTCGGCTCATTGCAACCTCTGCCTCCCGGGTTCAAGCAATTCTTCTGCCTCAGCCTCCTGAGTAGCTGGGATTACAGGCACACGCCACCATGCCTGGCTAAATTTTGTATTTGTTTTTTTAGTAGAGATGGGGTTTCACCATGTTGGCCAGGCTGGTCTTGAACTCCTGACCTTGTGATCTGCCTGCCTCAGCCTCCTAAAGTGCTGGGATTATAGGCATGAGCCACTGCGCCCGGCCACATTTGCCTCTATATTAGTCTGTTCTCACACTGCTGATAAAGACATACCAAAATAGGTAATTTATAAAGAAACAGAGGGGTTTTAAAAATTATTTTATTTATTTATTTATTTTGAGACAGAGTCTTTGCTCTGTCTCCCAGGCTGGAGTGCAGTGGCACGATCTCGGCTCGCTGCAAGCTTCGCTTTCCGGGTTCATGCCATTCTCCCGCCTCAGCCTCGCGAGTAGCTGGGACTACAGGCGCCTGCCAGCACGCCCGGCTAATTTTGTTTTTGTATTTTTAGTAGAGATGGGGTTTCACCGTGTTAGACAGGATGGTCTCGATCTCCTGACCTCATGATCCGCCCGCCTCGGCCTCCCAAAGTGCAGGGATTACAGGCTTGAGCCACCATGCCCGGCCCAGAAACAGAGGTTTAATGGACTTACAGTTCCACATAGCTGGGGAGGCCTCACAATCATGGCGGAAAGTGAAAGGCACGTCTTACTTGGTGGCAGACAAGAGAGAATGAGAGCCAAGCAAAAAGGGAAACCCCTTGTAAAACTATGAGATCTCATGAGACTCACTCCTGACCATGAGAGCAGTGTGGGGGAAGCTGCCCCTGTGATCCACTTAACTTCCCCTGGGTCCCTCCCACAACATGTGGGAACTGTGGGAGCTATCATTCAAGATGAGATTTGGGTGGGGACACAGCCAAACTGTATCAGCCTTCTTCCTCGCCTCATGACAGCGCTCTCGTGCCCTGCATTCCTTGATGTTTACCCTGTTTCAGGGGAAGGCTCCCTGTTCTGTTGGTCCAGCTCATGTCCTGTGCTCTGCCCTTTGGGAGTACTTCTCTTAGTTCATAATAATATATACATTAGTCGCATTATTCTGGTAAGTGTCTGTCTCTCCTGATGTCCTCTCTATGAGTTGGGGATCACGTTTTTGTCCACCACTGCATCCCTTCAGCTTAGCACATACTTGGCACTTGGTTCAAAGAAAATTTTTTGAGTGAACCATTTGATTTTGTTTTTTGTTTTATAGAGCTGAGAAGTTTTTAGGTAGGGAGTTGATAGTATCACAAAATTAATCTGTATACCCAGACCTTGGTTCCCTGGCAGTTTGGTTTTCAGCCAAAACTAAAACTTAGTTATCCCAGAACAGTTTTAACACTTCTTCATTTTTTGTTGGGGTTCTTTTGAAAATTAATTTAGACTTTGCAATATGCGGTAACCTGGGCTTTCATTAAGAGGAACCAAGCAGGCCAAGTAGCTTTTTATCATTCCCTTGAACACGGCGATACAAGATGAGCAGATAACGTGAATTCCTGAAAATCAGCTTGGAATAAACTGTTCTCTAACTGATATTTATTTTAATTCCAGAACATGGTCCAAGACAATTCCTGGGAAAGTTCAGTTCTTCTCAAGTGAGGGTTCTGACACATCTGTACCAATTCCAGTAGTGCCACTACGGGGTGTGGACGACTCCTACCCGCCCCAGAAGAAGTCCTTCATGATGCTCAAGTACATGCACGACCACTACTTGGACAAGTATGAATGGTTTATGAGAGCAGATGATGACGTGTACATCAAAGGAGACCGTCTGGAGAACTTCCTGAGGAGTTTGAACAGCAGCGAGCCCCTCTTTCTTGGGCAGACAGGCCTGGGCACCACGGAAGAAATGGGAAAACTGGCCCTCGAGCCTGGTGAGAACTTCTGCATGGGGGGGCCTGGCGTGATCATGAGCCGGGAGGTGCTTCGGAGAATGGTGCCGCACATTGGCAAGTGTCTCCGGGAGATGTACACCACCCATGAGGACGTGGAGGTGGGAAGATGTGTCCGGAGGTTTGCAGGGGTGCAGTGTGTCTGGTCTTATGAGGTAAGAACAGAATTCTTTACCATGGGAAAAACTTAATTTTGTCAATTTTGTCATTAGTTCTGAGCGTATCATAGGAAACTAGAGATGATATCGTCTTTGAGGGTTAAAGTTGGTATTATTCTACATTTTTAGCCTTAGATTAAAAAAAAAATTCAGTTCCCCTTTATTACCTTTTCTTGGCTTTGAGCGCATATCTTCTGTACTTTTTCTCCCCCCAGAGAGAGTCTTGCTCTGTCTCCCAGGCTGGAGTGCAGTGGCGCGATCTCCGCTCACTTTAACCTCCGCCTCCTGGGTTCAAGCAATTCTCCTGCCTCAGCCTCCCGAGTAGCTAGGATTACAGGCAGGCGCCACCACGCTAGGCTAATTTCTGTATTCTTAGTAGAGACGAGGTTTCACCATGCTGGCCAGGCTGGTCTCGAACTCTTGACCTTGTGATCTGCCTGCCTCAGCCTCCCAAAGTGCTGGGATTACAGGCGTGAGCCACTGTGCCCGGCTCTTCCATACATTTGTCCTAATACTTAGTTAATAAATAATGGCATTTGGGGCCTAAAGAAAAGATAATGGGTTGCTGATGGTCACGGTGATATTTTCTTGATTATCTAGAAAATCATCTTGTCTGACTTCTGCTGATTCCACAGATGTAATTGCAAGAATGTAGGATATCTCCCTATTTGTTTTCGCAAAGGCCTGGCTCTTCTCATCTGGTCATAATGACCTACACAGATTAGAAACTTAACATGTTTTGAATTTATAAAAGGAATCATGGTGTAAAAAAGCCAATAGCATTTGACTTCGCATTTGTTGTGTACCTTGACTGTTCAGATAGTTACTTTAATCTGTGAGTGTATAATATAGTTGTTGCTTTCAGAATAGTTGTCGTGCAACTCCTGAGTTACCGTGACACATAAATGAAATTTGCCGAAGGAAGTCCGCTTGTGAATGTTTTCTCTGTAGCAGTTCTAGAGAAGATGGACTGGCTTTGGACTTTCCTCTGTTGTTGCTGCACCCTTTGCCTGCAGATTGCACAATCTGATACCAGTTAATGGCGAAAAAAATTATTTAGGTTCTATTGTCTTTAGGTTGATAAACTCCTGGCAGTTGTGAGGAGCAGAGGTAATTGCTAGATCTTTTGCCCAAGAAAAAGAATACACTTTCTAATATGAACTGTTAACTTTTTTCTGAACTAATGTTCTAAAGCACGTACTTGAGTGAAAGAGCAGTATTCTTGCCTGTACTTGTCCACCCCTAGACTTGCTTTTAAATGTCTGCTAATCACTCTTACTTTTTTTGTTGTTTGAACTTTAGGGAAGTGGACATTTTCAAGCATACAGGGAGTGGCCATGTAATTTTTAATTACAAAGTCACAAAGATACATTTTAAGTCCTAAATGTGATCTTGAGTGAACTCTTCAATCCCCGTGTGCCTTACACTATCCCCCCAACCCCAGCACATAGGGGACAGCTCACTGGGCCTACGGGATCTCTCTGTTGTCATGGATTTTTGCAGCGAGGAAAGCTGTTTGAGGGTTTCACGGTGTTTTAAGCAGGATACAGCTGGCAATATTTCTGCATTTTTCCTAATTAAGTAGTTATAACCTTGACACATTTCATTATGGTTAAAATATGTAACACATTGTGTATTTTGGAACACTTTCCCCTGACCATCATCTCCGAGAAGCCAACCTTCTTGCTCGAATCATAGAAGACAGACATTCTTTTGGGAGAGAATTTTTTAAAGTATGTCTTAGTTAGGTCGTGCTGTTATATACTGCTGGACAGACACCAACAGAGCCAGTCTCTTGAGTTTGATCAAGAACTTGGGTTTAGCGTTAGTGCCAAGATGTAGTTAGAAAGTGTCATCCTGGGGCTGCAGGGTGGGAGGCCATTTTGGAGATGATTTTCCTCTGACGTGAGGTAATCACAAAAGGTTTCTGATGGCCTGCGAAGGGGTGCATGGAATGATCCTGTCTGGACACTTGGAGCCCCCTCTTAGGCTTGGTGCATCCTGTCAGTGGCCTCATCAGCTGAAGGGACCTGGTTGGTGAGGAGGCCTCCTCTCCGTGTGGTTCCCTGTCTCCCTGCCTTGGGAGGTGGGTCAGGGACAGCAGCAGCAAGGCTCTCCTTGGGAGTGTGGTTATTGGGCCTGCTGCCGCTCTGCATTTCTTTAAATGCCCTGTGGTGTCAGAGCTTTGACTGACTGCTGCAGGCTTCTCCTGGGCTTGTGCCACAGGGCCCTCCCACCTGCAGTGCCCAGAGCTCTCTTTTTCTCTCCTGTGAGCTGCCTTGCCTGTTCATAGTCTTGGCCCATATTTCTGCTGAAATGTTGTCTTACGGTTTTGTTGAAGTGCTTTATTCTGGATAGAGTATCTTTTCTCAGACTGTGACTTAACTTTTCACCTTAATTGTGGGATTTTTATTGTACACAAATTGTGAACCTAAGTGCAGTCTAATGCATCATTCTTTTCCGTTACGGTTTGTGCTTTTGTGTTTAAGAAATTCTTCCCTTCCTTAGGTCACGAGTATTTTTTCTCCTGTATGTTTTCTTACATGTTTGAAGTGTTCCCTTTCACGTGTAGTTCTTCATTATAATGTTAAGAATTCATCTGTTGGAACACTTGCCATCTTATTAGACCTTTGATTTCTGTTTTTTCTTTTTCTTTTTATAAAGCTTTAAGTGCTTCTAACCTAAGTTGTTATTAGGTTTATCATTGTGTTCACCACTCAGGTAAGATTAATCCTTCGTGTGGATGAGGAACTTTTTATTAAACTTCCTGTAAATCTAGTTTCCCTCAATAATTATGGGAAATTATTGAGGTGGAGTCTTATGTTAAAGACAATTACGTTAAGCTTTGGGACTTGGAAGGTACTTATTTTGCCCTATTATAAGCCTAGCCAGAAGGTATAGTGTTTTTTGGGGGGAGTAGAAATAATACCTTGGGATAACACTTAGGTAATTAAAATGACTTGTGAGGAACAACTGTCAAAATCAAAGTCTAGATTCATTTCTAAACTTGTTTTGATAATTACTGGTGGTTATTAATAAATAGCCTTGAGAACTTTGTTTGGAAATGATGTTAAACTCACAGAGAAGTCAGAGGATAGTGAGAGTGTAGGCCTGGAGGCTGGGGAAGAGCTGGGAGGAGCTCAGCTCCTGGTTCCCTTTGCCACATGGTGTCAGCAATATTGATTCAACTCAGGTGAGGTGTTTTTGAGAATTATTATTGAAAATTTTGAAATAGGAATTCATTTTATCAAGGCAAATACATGAAAAGCTATACTACTCTTAGGGAACAAAAAGAAAATTGACTTAAGTAACCTATTCATTTTGTCTTTGACTTTTGCTTCGACGTGTACTGTACGTATGGGAAAGTGCATAGGTCGTAAGCGTCGAGCCCAGTGGATTTTCACAGACTGCACGCAGGCAACCAATAGATCTTTCTTCTATTATTTTCTCATACTTGACTAGGGGTGAAGCTGTAGACAGTAATGATTATTAATGAAATTTGGAGATAGGCAAAGGTGGATTTGACAGCTCTAAAATATTAATTGTTTTTAATAGCCGGTACTGTCGCGTGGCTCAAAATTCAGAAGTGCAAAGGGCTTATAGGAATACGCCTTCCTTCCTCTGCCTCTGGCCCCTGGGCTTCCGCTGTGGATTAGCCATCATGGTTATCAGATCATATACAAACAATTAAGTTTCTACTTCTCTCCCCGTTTACATGAATGGTAGCGTAGTACCTACCAACTATGTCTTGGAAGATTTCCCATTTGGTAAATAAAAGAACTTCGTCTTTTTGATGGACATTTGGGCTATTTCCAGTTCTTTCAGCAGTGTTTCTAGGCGGTCATTTAGCCCAAGGCTCCCCAATCTTTTTCACATCTTGACATTGACTCAGTTCACTCACGCTGAGGAGCCTGCCTCCAAGGGCTGCTGTTACCCCAATCCCTAGCTCCTGTCCCCTCCACCACCCCTACAGCCCCATACCACTCTAGGCCTGGAAGGATTGTTATCTGGGCACACATGGAACTTGTTCATGTTACACCCGCACACCAAAATATACCAGTTATGAAGCTCTGAGTTAGCCAGTAAGTACTTGTTAAGGGTTCATTAATGAGCCCAGAACTGCCCTCTGAATTGGTAGGGAAATTGCAAAAGATTGAAACATGAATGGCCACCTTTTTCTCCCTCAAGGACTTCAGAGTAGTTGAGGAGACAAAGACCATATGTTCATGAACCAGTTGAAAAGAAATTAAAAATATGAAACCTGTGATACTGATTTTAAATATAAAACAGTACAGGGAAGGCTGAAATGGATAATGTTCTTTTTATGGGGAGGGATATATCAAGGGAAATTGGAGTTTGCAGCAAAATGTGTAAAAAGATAAAATCTTCCTTGTTAGTCTGTCTTATAAAGGAATGTTGAACATCCATATACCAGAAGCCTGTGGTATTTTTCCCTTTAATAATAGAAGAAATAATGTTTCTTTTTTAAAAAAAATTCACACATTATAATTGTACATATTTATGGAGTATGGTTTAATGTATTCATGTGTATGTTGTATAAGGATCAAATCAGGAAGGTTGACATGTCCATCACCTCATGAGAGGTTTTTGAATGTTCTCTCCACAAAAAAATAATTTTTCTTGACTTTGGGTTGTCACAGAGATGATTTGTGTTCCAGTAGTTCCTTCCTCACTCATTTAGGCTGCCCATTAAACTCGCAGGCCTGAGAACCAGGCAGACCCGCAGTGGCTAGATGTCCCAAAGAGTGAGCACTAATGCTGCATGTTCTATCCATTATCAAAAGTAGGGTATTAGGGCCGGGCGTGGCGGCTCAGCACTTTGGGAGGCCAGGGTGGGTGGATCACCTGAGGTCAGGAGTTCAAGACCAGCCTGGCCAACATGGTGAAACCTCGTCTCTACTAAAAATACAAAAATTAGCCGGGCATGGTGGCGGGCGCCTGTAGTCCGAGTTACTCTGGAGGCTGAGGCAGGAGAATCACTTGAACCTGGGGAGCAGAGGTTGAAGTGAGCCGAGATCACGCCACTTCACTCCAGCCTGGGCAAAGAGCAAAACTCCGTCTCAAAAAAAAAAAAGGTGGGATATTGAAGTCTCTAATATCATCATTATTATTTTTGAGGCAGAGTCTCGCTCTGTCACCCAGGCTGGAGTGCAGTGGCATGACCTCAGCTCACTGCAACCTCTGCCTCCTCGGTTCAAGCGATTCTCGGGCCTCAGTCTCCTGAGTACCTGGGATTACAGGAGTGTGCCACCATGCCCAGCTAAATTTTGTATTTTTATTAGGGATGGGGTTTCACCATGTTGACCAGGCTGGTCTTGAACTCCTGGCCTCAAGTGTTCTGCCTGCTTCAGCCTCCCAAAATGCTGGGATCACAAATGTGAGCCACTGTACCTAGTCAGAAGTCTCTAATGTTATTGTTGAATTCTCTATTTCTTCCTTCAGTTCTGTCAGGTTTTTCTCCTTTTATTTCAGGGCTGTGTTTTGGGATGTATATATGTTTATATTTGTTATACCTGTTTGATGGATAGACACTTTTATCATTATAAAATTCCTTCTTTGTTTCTAGTAACAATTTTTTTCTGAAGTCTGTTTTGTCTGATATTAGTATAATGACTCCAGCTCTCTTGGTTACCATTTGCATGGTATATCTTTTTTCATCCTTTTACTTTCAACTTGTTTGTGTCTTTGAATGTAAAGTGTGTCTCTCATGAAGACAGCATATAGTTGGATCATTTAAAAAATGCATTCTGCCAATATTGCCTCATAATTGGAGTATTTAATTAATTTGCATTTAATATAATTACTGATAGAGGAGGACTTATGTCTGCCATTTTGCTGTTTTCTGTATGTCATATCTTTGTTTTTCTGTTACTCCAGTACTACCTTTTTTATTACCTAGTGTACCATTGTAATTCCCTTGTCATTTCTTTTACTGTATTTTTTAGTAGTCGCCTTGGGGATGAACATCTTACCTGATAATTTAGTTCCGATTAATACCAACTTAATAACAGTAGTAAACACAAGATTTGCTCATGTGTAGCTGTGTTGTCTCCTCTCTTTGTGCTGTTGTTGTCAAATAAATTATATCTTTATACATTGTATGCCAGTCAACAGAGATTTATAATAATTGCTTTATGTACTTATCTTTTAAATCAGATCAGAGAAAAAAGGAATTACAAATAAAAAATACATTTATACCCTTTTTTACCTATGTAGTTACCCTTATGGGGCTTCTTATTCATGCCTATTTGAGTTACTGTATAATGTTCTTTCATTTCAGCTTGAAAGACTTCCTTTAATATTTTTCATAGAGCAAGTTTGCTAGAGATGAATTCCTTTTGTTTCTCTTGGAATGTCCTAATTTCTCCTTCACTTTTTTCCTAATTTCTCCTTCACTTTTGAAGGACATCTTTCTTGGATATAGAATTCTTAGTTGCCAATCTTTTTTTCTTTTATCACTTTGAATGGATGCTTTCTGGCCTTCATGGTTTCTGATAAGAAATCAGTTGTTAATCTTATTGAGGATCCTTTGTATGTCATGAGTTGCTTTTCTTGCTACTCTTAAGATTCTCTTTGGCTTTCAACAGTTTGATTAGGATGTGTCTAGGTGATCCCTTTGAGTTTATCATACTTGGAGTTTGTTGTGTCTCTTGGTTATGTGGCTTGTTTTTCATCAAATTTGGAGATTTTTCACTTATTATTTCTTGAGTATTTCTGCCCCTTTCTCTCTGTTTCTGTTTTCCTTTGGAATGCCCGTCATGCTGTGTTCTACTCATTTTTACTCCTGTTTTCTTTCTCTTTCTCACACTAGATAATTGCAATGGCCTATTTTCAGTTTCATGGATTCTTTCCTCTGCCTGTTCAAATCTGTTGTGATATTTTCATTTCAGATATTGTACTTTTCAACTCCATAATTTCTGTTTGGCTCATTAAAAATACAAATAATTTCTGTCTCCGTATTGGCTGCTTTTTCCGCCTTTGTATGGGCCATACTTTCTTGTTTCTTTGATACCTCATAATTTTTTTTTTTTTTGGAAACTAGACATTTACTTACTATTATTTAAATGTGACAACTATTGAAATCACATTCTACCCCTTCAGGGATATTATTGCTGGGTTTTGTTGTTTGTTTAGTGTCTTTTCAGAACCAGTTCCGTACAGTGTATTTTTTTTTTATGTGGCCACGGAAGTCTCTACATGATTTGCTTAGTGCTTAGCTAATGACTGGACAGAGATTTCCTTAGATGCCTGGAACTAAAAAGTTTCTGGCTCTTTGCTGAGGGTCTTTGTATACCTGTTGGTGCTTGCCCTGAACACTCAGCAGGCATTTGACAACCCTGCCTTAAACGTTACTTAACTACTTAACTTGCTTGTACAGAGAGCTTAGGGCCTTCTTGGGTCTTTGCTGAACCTGCACACACTCCCACACATGCATGTGGCCTTGTAGATTCCCAGGAGTAATATACTGAAGCTTTTTCAAAACCCCATATCGCATCTTATTCCCTGCTTTTCTTTTTAAGCTTTTTATTTAGCCTGTTTTTTGTTTGTTTGTTCCCCCCATACACTGCGTGTATGGTTAGCCATCCCCTTGGGCAGTGCTGCATTCAACAATTGCCTGTGATTGTTTTTGACCAGCCCCCTTTCCCCTTCCAAGAAGCTGTTTGCAATAGGAAAATTCTGAGTCAGGTCAAATAAAGACAACATTGCAAGGTCTTCCAGGGAACCACCAGATAGGTCAGATAATGACAGTTCTTTGGGAATGGGGCTTTGAAGGAGCTCCAGCCCCTCTTTGACCCCTCTAGTGGCTTCCAAGCTGCTGGTTTTTGCTGTGATTGTAGACTGTTGTTTTTCAAGGCTAGGGTAGAAAACAGACTGGAAATAGGGCAAATTAAAATGCCACCAAGCTTACTGTTACCAAAATTTTTGTCTTTTTCTTGCATAAATACTGTCTGGAGTACTGCAAATCTTTAATATCCAGAGTCCTGGAAAGGTTGCCTCTGCCCATTTTTGTCAGTGTTCGCTTTACTTTCAGGGCAGACAGAATTTTTGGAGGTCTTCACTCTGCCATTTTCACTGATGTCACCTAAAAGCATCTGTTATGGGGACTTAGCTCCACAGCTTAAATTTTGCTTTTTATAATTAGATGAATTATGCTGAGTGTCGCCTTATACTTTGTTTAAGAAGTCAGGGTATTGTGCTCTAAAAATTAGAAAGACTTCCAACCAGTTAGTTACAATCTTCACATACATTCATTTCAAAAATAAATTTTGGACGTCTGTAGCAAGACACTGTGCTAGCTGGGGACACAACAGTGCAGAAAGCCAAGACCATGGTCTCATATGCTGGTGGAGCGAGGTGGGCTGCAGTGAGAGACAGTACAGAGGAGTATGTGTGGTATGTTTAGGACATAGCACAGTGGCCAGCATGAGTGGAGTGACGAGGCAGAGTGGGGCGAAGGGTAAGGCCAGATGGCATCAGAGTTGAGGGGAGGCAGGGAATGCTGAGGACATTGGTTCGGGCACAAATAGGCCTGACTTGAATCATGGCGCTTCATTCAGCTTTGTTCTTCACTAGCTGTGTGGTCTTGGGCAGCGAGTTACCTGACTCCCCTGAACCTTAATTTCCTTAAAGATGGGGTGAGGGTAAAAATTGTCTACGTTATAGGGTGGTTCCAAGGATAAATTGAGTTGATGCATGTTACCTATTACCATAGCTCATGTTTGGGACAGGTGAGTGCTTGCTTGTGAAATGTGAGGGCTACCGGAAACTATCCTCAAGTATCTGAAAAGCAAAGCCCTTCGGAACTCATTCCCTGAGACCACCACATAGATTTTGATCTATGTAAACAAATACTTGAATATGCTTTGTAGTAACGTTGTAGTCTTGGAATCTCATGTTTTTGTTTTTACAATTTAGGGAAGACTATTTTGACAGAACCAATCATAGTTTACCTAAAATGGATGTGTTAGTTGCTTTGGATCTGTGATTATTTTGTTGGCAAAACAAACCTTCTCCAGGTACATGAACATCTCTGAAATGGTTCCACCGTTGGGTATATCAGAGTCCTGTGATTGTGAGAGCCTGTTAGCACGTTCTCAGGAGGTGGGATCGACATATCATTTTCTTTATCTTAAGACATAGCACAGTGGCATTTCCTGTATACATTTGAAGAGATTGAGATCACAGCTGTTATCACCTCAATTCCCATAATAGAACTGGCGTGTTAGTCCGTTCCCACACGGCTATAAGGAAATACCTGAGACTGGGTAATGTATAAAGAAAAGAGGTTTAATTGGCTGGTGGTTCAGTAAGCTGTACAGGAAGCATAGCACAGGCATGTGCTTGGCTTCTGGGAGGCTTCAGGGAGCTTTTACTCATGGTGGAAGGCAAAGGGGGAGTAGACATCTCACATGGCACAAGTGGGAGCAAGGGGAGAGGGGTGGTACACATGTTTAAACAACCAGATCTTGAACTAACTCACTGTTAGGAGGACAGCACCACAGATAAACCATTCATGAGGGATCCACCCCCATGATCCAGTTCCTCCCACCAGGACCCACCTCCAACACTGGAGATTACATTTCAACATGAGATATGGGTGGGGACAAGTATCCAAACTATATCAACGGTAATCTGCCTTTTAAAACGTATATCAATATTCAGAGCATTTTGAAATTAGAATAAAACAAGGCTCGGTAGTGGCTCACGCCTGTAATCGCAGCACCAAGGTGGGAGAATAACTTGAGCCCAGGAGTTCAAGACCAGCCTCGGCAACATAGTAAGACCCTGTATCTGCCAAAAAAAAAAAAATTAGCTAGGTATTTTGTTGCACGCCTGTGGTCCTAGCTACTTCGGAGGTGAGGTGGGAAGATGGCTTGAGCCTGGAAGGTTGAGGCTGCAGGGAGCTGTGACTGTGCCACTGCACACCAAGGCAGAATACTGTAAGCTATATGGGAAAGCACAGGGTGGGTGCCTGGATCAATTAGAGCAGGCAGGATGAGTTGGGGAGGGGTGGGAGGCACTCTCGTTGCCTGGGCCACGCCCTTCTGTAAAGGTGACTGGGTTTCTGGACTGTTCCAACCAATCACTAAGGCATCCTTTCACATTTTTAAGAGGTCTTAAGATGGCATCAGCGAAGCTTTTGAGTCTTTAGTTCTAACATTTAATCATCTTTATTGAACTAATAAGACTCTGGTGTTTGAAAAGGAACAGGGGAGGGAACAGAGGTGCAGCTGGATCTGGTGGTGGCAGTGTTGTCTGGGATAGGAACATCGGAGGTGAAGTGTAAGGTTTAGAAGTGTAAGTCAGCGTGTGTGTGGACGTGAAGGATTAGCATTGCCTGCGGGTCTCAGACCAGGTGGGAGTTTCTTAGAGGCAGACCGTCTGCGAGAGACTCCCTTGAGGCGCTTGCTGATGGGCACATTTCTAGGCCCCAGACTTGGCAGGTGGAGTCCAGTGATCTGCGCTGTTGACAGGCTTCTCCGGTGAATCTTATGCTTGCTAGTGTTTAAGAACCGTCATTGCCATTTATACTCTTAAAACATTTCTTATGATTTAGTGATGTTATGGATGTGTGGGAACTGAAGTTATGTTTTTGTTAATTGACATCATCCCATTTAGCCCTGGGTCTTTCTAGTAAGTAACTTTTATAAAGTCAGGTTAGTGGGAGGCCAGACTTGGCACACAAATGCCCCCAGTCATATGTTTGATAGGTTAATGCTTTATATATATGTATTCTTTTCCTTCCTTCTCTCCTCTGAGCCATGTTACTGGCAATGAGTTGTATAACCAGATGCAGTAATGTGTCACTTAATGACAGGGATGCATTCTGAGAAGTATATCCTCAGGTGATTTTGTTGTATAAACATCATAGAGAGCACTTACACAAGCCTAGATGGTACAGCCTCCAACACACCTAGGCTGTATGGTGTAGCCTGCGGCTCCTAGGCTACAAACCTGTACAGCATGTTACTGTGCTGAATACTGTAGGCAACTGTAAGACAACGGTAAGTGTTTGTATTTCTAAACATATCACAACATATGAAAGGTACAGTGAAAATAAGGTATTACAATCTTACGGGACCACAGTCTAAGGGGTCAGTTGTTGACTGAGACATCGTTACAGGGGCCAGGACTGTAAAAGTGAGCAGATGATAAGCACTAAATCCTGAGTCCCAATGTGGAAGTCCTCTGTGGTAGACGAGGCCTGAGTCCCAGTGTGGAAGTCCTCTGTAGTAGACGAGGCCTGAGTCCCAGTGTGGAAGTCCTCTGTAGTAGACGAGGCCTGAGTCCCCGTGTGGAAGTCCTCTGTGGTAGATGAGGCCTGAGTCCCAGTGTGGAAGTCCTCTGTGGTAGATGAGGCCTGAGTCCCCGTGTGGAAGTCCTCTGTGGTAGACGAGGCCTGAGTCCCCGTGTGGAAGTCCTCTGTGGTAGACGAGGCCTGAGTCCCCGTGTGGAAGTCCTCTGTGGTAGACGAGGCCTGAGTCCCCGTGTGGAAGTCCTCTGTAGTAGATGAGGTGATGAAAACAAAGGACTTTTGGCGGGGGGTTAAACTGACAAACACCTTAAAGCTAACACTGTAAGATATTTTAAAACATATTTTGTTTCTGTAATTGATGATATCACACATGTTCATGTGGTCTGGTTATAAGCCTTCTTAAGCCTCAGCTTTTGTTGGTTGCCATGAACTGTAACTCCGGAGTTATTTATCAAACAAATTATAGTTTAAACAAAGTAGTTGGCCGGGCATGGTGGCTCATGTCATCCTAGCACTTTGGGAGGCCGAGGTGGGTGGATCACCTGAGATCAGGAGTTCGAGACCAGCCTGGCTAACATGGCAAAACCCTGTCTCTACTAAAAATACAAAAAATTAGCCGGGTGTGGTGGTGGGCGCCTGTAATCCCAGCTGCTCGGGAGGCTGAGGCAGGAAAATCACGTGAACCTTGGGGGGCAGAGGTTGAAGTGAGCCCAGATCGCGCCACTGCACTACAGCCTGGGCAAAGAGCAAAACTCTGTCTCAAATAAAGTAGTTAACAAAGTATTTGTTAGTCACTGTGGTGGTTTTAATGCTCATTTTAAAGTCTTTGATAATCTTCCTCCTGGAAGTGGAGCTTAATTTCCCTCCTCTTGACTGTGGAGGGACAGGGTGACTCGAGGCTCCTGAATGGAGTGGAGAATGGGAATCTGGTGGACACCACCTTGACATCGCAGGAGTGGGTCACATTTGTATCAGGTACCCCCCACCATGATGGCATGAGAAAGACACATCACCTCTGCATAGTCTTCCCCAAATCCACAACCCCAGTTTAATCAGGAGGAAACTTCAGACAAAACCAAGGGGTGGGATTTTCCGCAAGATACTTGACCCGTGTTCTTCAAAAGTGTCAGGGTCACGAAAAGCAAGGAAAGACAGGGAAACTGTCACAGGTTAGAGGTGACCAAGGAGGTGGGATTACTAAATGTACTGTGGGGCCCTAGATTGGAAGAGAAAAAGGACATTAGTGGGAAAACTGGTGAAATCTGAATAAAGTCTACACTTTAGGTAATAGTGTATACTTGTATCAGTTTCTTAGTTTTGCTCTGTGTAGCATAGTTAAGTGAGATGTTAACATCAGAAGAAGCGGGGTGAAGCTGTGGGAACTGTCTCTGCCATCTTTACAATTCTTTAAATCTAAAATCGTCTTGAAGTACAAAGTGGCTAGAACCAAGAGATAATTGGACACAAAAGTGATGTCGCTGTCTCTGCCTCTGTATCCTGATGGCTTCTCCATGCCAAGGGGAAACTAGGCAAAGCAATAGAAGACTAGATCCTCTGTGACTCTAAGTGGATATTGTGCAGGATGTGATTTTTAGCTTATTGACTTCTAAGAACTCTCAGACAGAAAGGTCTTTGTGTGTGAGGGCTGTAGACTTCTAACCCTTACAAAGAGCTTATCAGTTGAGCAAGCTTATAATGTGCTGTGTTATTACTGTAAAAAATTTGTAATGGTACCATTACAGCAAAATGTTTCCCTGGCTAAAAAGATCTTTCAGCGTTCACTCAGCAATTTAACGCTCGGGCTTGCTGACATCATCTTGGTTAACCCTGTAGTGCTTGGCTTCTGTGTTTTCTCTCATTGAACTCTGGCAGGGATTTAAAAAAAAAAAAAAGTACAAAGCTATTTTCTTGGATGTCTAGCAATTATTTCCACAGCCTTTTCTTAAGAAACAAACAAAAAAAAAAACCCCTGTGACAGAAAAATACTATAGGTGCTAGTTTTTCTTTCACATAGTTAACATGTCTGTGCCGTCTCCTGGAACAGGTACACTGGTTTTAAAGACAAAACTTTTATTTAAAATGATGTGGTTTATTTAAGGCAGAAAGTTGAGTATGGTTTCATTTATTTTTACCACCTGAGGAATGCCTGTTTGCTTTTTAGGTGCTTATATATTGATTCTGTAATAATTTAGAATTCTGGTTACTTTATTAGGGTAAAGTGAGCATGGATATTGAATATCCCAGATAATACAAACTTAATTTTTAAAACTTTATTTATATATAGAGAGAGAGAGGGAGAGAGAGAGACAGAGAGACACTCTCAACCTGTCACCCAAACTAGTGTGCAGTGGGGCAAGCTTGGCTCCTCCCGGGTTCAAGAGATTCTTGTGCCTCAGCGTCCTGAGTAGCTGGAATTACAGGCGCACCCCAGCACACCTGGCTAATTGTTGTTGTTGTTGTTGTTGTTTTTAGTAGAGAGGATTTTGCCACGTTGGCCAGGCTGTTCTTGAACTCCTGATCTCAAGTGATCCGCCCACCTCGGCCTCCCAGAGTGTTGGGATTACAGGCGTGAGCCACCGCACCTGGCCTGTTAATATATATTTTTAAAAATTTGTCTGCGTACCTGCGTGTGACAGGCCCTACTATAGGCATAGGGGCTGCCACAGTGAACACAGCAAAGCTCCTATTCTCTCAATGCGTTTGTTTCTCTATGGGGATGTCCGAAAATAAGGAGACAAATAAAGAAATAATGGCAGGTGGCACTGAGTCTGAAGCAATACAGGCATGATAAGGCGGCCGACTGATGGAGGGACGGGGCTGCTCGCAGGTGGCACTGAGTCTGAAGCAATACAAGCATGATAAGGCGGTCGACTGATGGAGGGACGGGGCTGCTCGTCCAGCTGAGAGAGTGAGAGGCAAACCATGGTCATATCTGGGAAAGGACCTTTTGAGCAGTTCAAACAGAGGGAATGGGCGTGCGGAGGCCCTGAGGCAGTGAACATGTCCATGACTAAGAAAACACGGAAGCTGAGTTAGAGCACGTGAGTGAGAGGGGCAGCGTCCTGTGAGGCCTGTCCCCTTCTGTGATAAGAACATTGAGGGCTACAGTCAGTGAGCTGAGAGGGCCCTGAGAGTTGGGGCAGACGAGCCTCCATTTCCAGAGGGTCCCTCTGCTCTGCTCATGGAGAGGCAGCTGCAGAGTTGGAGCAGGGAGGTTGGTTGGCAGGGATGCTGATACATCTGCGAAGAGGGGAGGGAAAGTGACTGGGACCAGGTGACTGGTGAGAAGTGGTTGGATGGTGGATAAATGGATAAATTTTGCAGGTAGACTTGATAGGATGTGGGGAGAGAGAGAGGTTGCCTGAGCAGTTGAATTCCCAGGGAACTCACAGGGATAGGGTTCCTGGTAAAGGGGAAGACTGGGGAAGTTCAGGCTTGATATACAAATACCATCTGCAGCATATTGATGGTATTTAAGTACGCGGGCAGTTAGGGAGATAGAGGCAGGTTCTGAGGGCTGAGCCTTGAGGTTGAGGCTCCAGTGGGTTAGAGGTCAGAGGTGAGGGAGCACCAGCTGAGGAGACTGAGCAGGGGAGGCCAATGAAATAGGAGGAAACTTTGATTTACGTTTGCTTAGTTTGCACTTGGAATGCTTGAACACTCACCGTTTGGGTACTTATTACATTAATAGTTGACTTGGATGGCAGGTATTTGGGAGATTCTTATCAAAAGTGAATATTATGTTTAAAAAGAGAATCCTAGGCTGGGCACAGTGGCTCATGCTTATAATCCCAGCACTTTGGGAGGCCGAGGCGGGCGGATCCCCTGAGGTCAGGAGTTGAAGACCAGCCTGGCCAACATGGAGAAACCCCCTCACAAAATTAGCCGGGCGTGGTGGCACATGCCTGTAATCCCAGCTACTTGGGAGGCTGAGGCAGGATAATTGCTTGAACTTGGGAGGTGGAGGTTGCTGTGAGCCAAGATCACGCCATTGCACTCCAGCCTGGGCAAAACAAGAGCGAAACTCCATCTCAAGAAAAGCAAGAATCCTCTGGTATGGGTGGACAAGGATGGGGTATGTGCTGGCATAACAATGGGAAACTTTTTTCTCTGCTGATGACTGGTGTACGAGACAGTACTTGAAAAAAATCAACCTCAGTGGCAGCCTGAGAACCAGTGGACCACAGATGGTTGGTGGTCAGTACCTGGGCAGAGCTGAGTGGTGTTTGTTTGGAGAAGTAAGCTGTGGAGTGTGGGCCCTGTGTTACAGAGGTTTTATTTACCATGAAATTTGACGTTTGCTTGTGTTGATTTAAAAATGTATGATTTGTTTATTTTTAAAAAGATAATCCACCCCTCCCTACGTGGAACTGGATGCATCCTCGTGAAGCTGCTTTATACCTTTACCAGCTGCATAGAAATCTACCAGGGCCTCAGCCTTTGTTGTGTAGTCTGCAGTCCATCAACTTTAAGAGACTGAATGCTGTTGATCACTTGGTGATCTAAGCCTTTCGTAATACTTAAGATTTCTAACTGACACTTAACTTGGCAGAAATCACTATTAATTTCAGGAGGCAGTTATAATTGAACATTGATTCAGTTAAGCCTTTGTAATAAATAGATTTTTTTGGGGGTGGATGAGGTTTAAGGTTATCTTATTCTTTTGGTATAGAGAGAAACCCCATTTAAACTGCACTCTTCTAAGCCTCTGCTTCCGTTCTTCCCTAAAACAGGATTATTTAACCTTGTCCGAGGTTGTACTGCTTGTAGAGAGATAGATTCAGAGTTTTAATCCAGGCAGGCCGACTGCGGAGCCTGCAGTTTGAACTCTAATGATCACATTTTCTTTTTCTGTATGATACTGCACTATACCTTTTTTTTGTAAATACCGCCAGTATTTGTTTGAAAAGAACCAATAAAGTTGAAATGTTGAGAATTTGTGACAAAGGGAAGATTTTCATGGTTCTTAACATTTCTTCATTTGGTGGGATACTTTTAGTATACTCATATGTTTAACAGTCTATTCAAGTGACAGCTGTTGGGCCTCATAGAGGGGTTTGTTTTTGAGGCAGGGTCTTGCTTTGTCACCCTGGCTGGCATGACTGTAGCTCAGTGCAGCCTCAAACTCTTGGGCTCAGACAGTCTCCCACCTCAGCCTTCTGTTGGCATGAGCCACCACGCCCAGCCTGTTTTAACATAAGTTTAACTTGAGGAGAGTTTTATTTATGCACTGCTGGAGTGCAGTGGTGCGATCTCAGCTCACTGCAACCTCCGCCTCCCAGGTTCAAGCGATTCTCCTGCATTCAAGTGATTCCCCACCTCAGCCTCCCTGGTAGCTGGGATACAGGCACACACCACCACAGCAGGTTAATTTTTTGTATTTTTAGTAGAGACGGGGTTTCACCATGTTGACCAGGCTGTTCTCAAACTCCTGACCTCAGGAGATCCACCTGCCTCAGCCTCCCAAAGGGCTGGGATTAACAGGCATGAGCCACTGTGCCCAGCTGGAGAGTTTTAGATTTACAGAAAAATTATAAAGATAAAAATCTATACTTTATTTAAATGTCCTTAGCTTTGACCTGCTGTCTTTTTTCTATTGTCATATCTCCAGGCTTCTCCAGTCTGTGCCAGTGTCTTAGGCATTCCTTGTTTTTGATGATCTTGACAGTTTTGAGGAGTGCTAGTCAGGTATTTTGTAAAATTTTCCTCTATTCGGATTTGTCTGATGTTTTTCTCACAATTAGATTGGCGTTACGGATTTCTGAGGGGAAGACTGTAGAGATAAAATGCTATTTCCATCACGTCATATCAAGGGTACATACTGTCAGCATGATTTATCATTGTTGATGTTGACCTTGATCACCTGGCTGAAGGGAGTGTTTGTCAGGTTTCTTCACTGCAGAGTTACCCTTTCCCCTCCTTTACATACTGTGCTGTTCAGGAGAAGGTCACTAATATGCAGCTCACACTTACGGGTGGGGAGTTATACTCTCCTTCCTTGAGGTTGGAATACCTATGTGATTTCTTCTGTTCAGGAGGGAAATTTGTCTGTTCTTCCTCATTTATTTGTTCAGTTGTATATTTATGTCAATATGGTCCCTTGCGTATTTATATTTTGGATTATATACGCTTTTATTTTGTTGCTAAACTTGTTCCACCTTTGTCCACTGGGTGCTCTTTCAGTTGCTCGGTCCTCCCTCCCTCCATCCCTTCCTTCTGCACTCCTGCACCTCTTTGCTTTCTGGCACTAGAAGTTGCTCCAGGCTCATCTTGTGTATTTCCTGCCGAAGGCCTAGAATCAGCCATTTCTTCAAGGAATCGAGGCTCTTCTCTTGGAGAATGGTATTAGAAAGCAAGATTTGGATGCTAGGTATGCTTGTTGCTATTGGGGTGTCACTTGCTTGGCCCCCTCAGATGACAGAACATGGAAATACCTATGTGTATGCTAACCCATGTGTATACACATATTTATAAATATTTCTGTATGTGACAATCTGTATTTATATTAAGCTAAGCATGAATTGATAGTGATGTCTCCAGCTCTAATTATTACCATGTGGATCGTTCTAGCCTCCTTCTTTGCTAAACTGTAACCTCCCAAACAGTGAGAAACCTGGCTTTTACCACCCACCATCCATTTACTTAATTCTGTAATTTCAGTGTACAAGCATAGTGGTTTCAGAATTAACACATATCTCTTTGGGAAACAACTTTAGCAAATAGAGTACAGTGCTTATGTACATTTTCTTTTGCCTTTAGTCTTACAGTCTTCACTCATTTTCACAGTTACTTAGGTCAGCACCTTCTGCCCTGCCCACTTCAGTGAGATTGTCTCATACATTTGTAATGCAGTTAGATTGTTTTGTCACACTCTGCATTCCATCCTGGGACCCCTGCTCCTGACCTCCTAAATGATTTCGTAAAAATTTATATACATCCAGGTTAGCTCTTTGTGCTGTAAAGTTCATGGGTTTTGACAAATGCAGTGTTATGTGTCCACCATTACAGTATCATGCAGAATGGTTTCACTACCCTAAAAATCCTTGTGTTTCACCTATTCAGTGCTTCTCCTTCCTTCGCAACTGCTAGGTCCTTGGCACCACTGATCTTTTTACTGTCTCCATAGTTTTGCTTTTTCCAGGATGTGATATAATTGGAATCATCCCATACATAGCTTTTTCAGACTGGATTGTTTCACCTAGGAGTCTGCATCTAGGATTCATCCATGCCTCTGTGTGGCTTGATAGCTCACTTCTCTTTTAATCACTGAATATTATTCCATCGTACGGATGTACCATATCTGTTCACCCACTGAAAGACATTTGGTTTTCGGCGATTAGGAATAAAGCTGCTATAAACATTTGTGTGCATGTTTTTGTGGGGACATACATTTTTAAATCAGTTGGGTAAATATCTAGGTGTATGACTGCTGGATTGTATATAAGACTATGTTTAGCTTTGTAAGAAACTGCCAAACTTTCTTCCAGAGTGTCTGTAGCATTTTGCATTCCCAGCTGCAATGAACGAGAGCTCCTTCTGCTTTGCATCCTCTCCAGGACTGGGTGTTATCAGTGTTTTGGATTTTAACCATTCTAATAGTTATATAGCGATGTCTCATTTTTGTTTTAGGAAGAGGTTTTTAATGCCTTCTTGATGGCTTAGTCCAGGCTGAGGTGCTTTTATTTGGTACTGTGTTTCTAGCTGTTTACAATTTGGGCAAGTTGCTCTTTCCATTTTTGTATTTTAATAATATGAAAGTTAGGCATGTTTACGCCTGACTATAATGAGCATATGGAAAATTGTTGAAGTGATCTTCTCTGAGGTTGGGTTTGATTTTTTTAATGTTCTTTTTATGATTGTTCATGTGCCTCAGGCATCTAGAATATTAATAATATGGATTACTTAACCTTAATGGTAATGGCAAAAGTTTTTAAGACAAGTCTGAACAACTTACAGAAGATTATCACATTCCATGTTTCCTACCTAGATGAATATTAACAAGCTGAAAAAGATCTTGAAGAGATGTACATGAATTGTTCATTCATTTGTTGATGAATTCATATCTGATGCTTTGAGACAGAGTCTCGATTTGTTGCCCAGGCTGGAGTGCAGCGGTGCAGTCTCAGCTCACTGCAGCCTCCACCTCCCAGGTTCAAGCGATTCTCCTACCTTGGCCTCCTGGGTAGCCGGGACTACAGGCATGCACTACCACGCCTGGCTAATTTTTGTATTTTCAGTAGAGACGGAGTTTTGCCATGTTGGCCAGGCTGGTCTTGAACTCCTGACCTCAGGTGATCCACCCACATTGGCCTCCTCAGATGCTGGGATTACAGGCGTGAGCCACCACGCGTGGCCTATATTTAAAAATTATAGAAGATTCTATACCATAGCAACTCTGTGAAGGTCTTACTCAGTAGCTGTTAAACTTTGTATCCTACCCCTTCATCTTTTTATGGCCTTGAAAACTTAAGTTTGCTGTATCTGATGATGTAGGCTCATGCTGATAGTATACCCTGGAGAACCTTTTAAGATTTTAAGCTCTGTAACTTACAGTCTTTATCTAGTATTCTCAGATCTTTACACATTGTGTTAGTTCTCACATTGCTATAAAGAAATGCCCGAGACAGGGCAGTTTATAAAGAAAAGGTTTAATTGGCTCATGGTTCTGCAGGCATTACAGGAAGTGTGATCCTGGCATCTGCTTGGCTTCTGGTGAAGACTCAGGAAACTTACAATCATGGTGGAAGGCAAAGTGGGGGCGAGGTGTCTCACATAGTGGGAGCAGAAGCAAGAGAAAGCGAAGGGAGGAGGTGCCGCACACTTTTAAAAAACTAGATCTTGCGAGAACTCACTGTCACGAGAACAGCACCAAGGGGAGGGTGCTAAACCTTATGCATGAGAAATCCACCTCCATGATCCAGCCACCTCCCACCAGGTCCCCCCTCCAACATAGGGACTGCAATTCGACATGAGATTTTATGGAAACACAGATCCAAGCCGTATCACTCAGCATTCATATACCAAAGTATATAAGCATCTGTTACAGTTATTGAGGATATACACAAGTGAAAATTCAGTTACTATTTTAAGATGGCAGATGCAGACACAACTTGTGCGGTGACGTTGATGCAGATCTTACTTTAGTTCATGTCTTCCTAAAAAAAGGACATAAGGTGCTTTTATGATATAAACTGTGGTGAAATGGGTATCCTTGCATCTTACACAGGCCCTGGTAAGTAGGTGTTCAGGGTACGTGAGGGACAGGGTCAGTGGGTGGCGAGATGTGCTGCACCCAGTAATGTGAAGCTGCTGTGTCCACCAAATGCAAGATGAGGCTGGGTTTGGCAAATAGGGGCCGTAAGTTCTGCACACACAGACAGCAGACACACATACACGCCCTGATGTCTGTACACAGCACAGAAACAGTTTGTGCAATGGGGACTCTGCACAAGGCCAGATGCCATTTCACAGGCTTTTGCCCCACCAGCCCCGCAGGTGATGGATCCAGGTCACTTGGGACTGGCCCAGGTTTAACCAATTTTCCATACCTAGGCTATCTGTTTAAGGTTGAAGGAGCAAGTTTTCATTGGAGGGAAAATGAGACAGTGGCTAGTCTGCCACATTCTTGTATTTTTGTTTTAACCGCATTAGGAAAAGTAAAAGCCTCGTGATTTTTCGGGTACGACTGAGTAAGACTTAAACGCCGAGTCTAGGAAGTTACACACAGTAGGAACTATGTAAATATGTAATGTGGGAGTTTACTTTTCTTCGTACCTGTATCTTCTGTTTCATCTTGCTTCAGGTGTGATTAATCACAAAGACATATTTTGTGCTGCTGTGCTGCTGTAGTGTTTTGGAATAGTTTGAGTGACTTCAGCGTAATTTATGCCATCCTACTTGCTTGTTCATTTGGGTCTCTATGTCAGCTATTGTGTGGAATACACTTGATAAACAGGATTTATCTGATTTCAGCAGTATTTTGTCAGGTAGCACATTTCCTTATTTTAAATTTGAGAATAATCATAGAGTATTCAGTCTGTTTACTTTTAGTGTAATAACCGACACTTGGGTTTCATTGTACCGTACTTATTGTTTGTTTTCCACTGGTCAGCCTCTTCTAATTTTTTTTTCCAGTTTCGATGCTTTTTGTTTTTTCCTTCCTCTACCATTTGTCTAATGGTAAGCTCTAGAGATGACCTCACGCAGTTTTGACTTTTTAAAGACTATAAACTAGTATCACTTCCCAGAAAAAAATGCAAGGATTTTACAACACTGTAGCTCAATGAAGTCCTCCCTCCTTTTAGGATATAGTTGTCAAGTGTGTGTGTTTCCTACAAGACATCATTGTTACTGTTCCATACAGTTGATTTTTATTTAGATTTATATTCATGGTTGCCCTTCCTCTTACTCTGTTTTCCTTACTACACCTCTGTTCTTCCATCTGGATTTCTTCCTCTTTTCGGAAGAATTAACTCTTTCAGATTTCCTTTAATATAGATTTTCTATTGATAATTTCTTCATTTTTGTCAAGTATTAATTTCACCTTCCTATTTTTTATTCAATATTTATGAAAAAATTTTAAATTGAAAGTGTTTTCAGTCAGTATTTATATACTTACCACCTGGATTCTACCAGTAATACTTTATTATACTTGCTTTATTACATATCTGTCCAACCATCTTATATTTTGATGCATTTCAGAGTTAATTGGTACACTTTCCTTCAAGTGTTTTCTACATGTTTATTATTACCTAGAGTTGCATATTGACTTACAGTTTGCTATTCTTTTAGATCATGTTTATATTCAACAAAATGCACAAATCTTAAGCTTGCATTCACCTAGCTTTGATAAGTGCATACACATGTAGTAACCCAGACTCCTTGTAAGATGTATATTACATTTACCTCAGAAAGTTCCTCCTGTCCTTCCCAATGAATTTCCCAGCTCAAGGCAACCACTGTTGTGATTTTCTTCTACCAAAGATTGATTCTGTCCTCTAACTTAATTTAAATGGAATCATACTTGTGGGCTCTTTTGTATAAGGCTTCTCTCACTTGAGCATGTTTCTGAGGCTCATCCATACAGTCGTGTGTATCAGTTGCTCATTCCTTTTTATTGCTTAGTAAACTTCACCTGGAGTATTTCTAGTTTTTTTACTATTATGAACAAAGTTGCTTTGACTATTCTTGAACAAGATTTTGTTTGTGGACATTTTTAAATATTTTTTTGAATAAATACCTAGGAGTGGAATTGCTCGGTCAGAGGATAGGTATATACTTAATTTCATAAGAAACTGCCATGTGTTTTTTCCCCAAAGTAGCTGTATCTTATTAACTCCCAACAGCACCGTATGAGAGTTCTGGTTATTTCATGTCCTCATCATTGTTTGGCATTCTCAGTCTTTTATGGTTTTAGACATTCTGATGGGTGTGTAGTGCATTTACCTCATTGTGATTTCAGTTTGCGTTTTCCCTATGACTAGTGATATTGAGTGCCTTTCCATGTGCTTATTGATCATGTGCCTGTCTTTTGTGCAGTGTCTGTTCACACCTTTTGTCCATGACTTTTGCCTACCCCAAGTCTTGAAGTTGTTCTCCTATCTTTAAGCCACCTACTTTTTTTTTTTTTTGGATGATATATTTTCTAGGTATAGAATTCCAGATTGGCAGGGTTTTTTTGTTTGTTTGTTCGTCTTACTATTCTTGAGCGCTTGGAAGATATCATTCCATTGCCTTCTGATTTCAGTTATTTTCTGATGAAATCACCTCTCAAGTCGTATTGTTTTTTCTTTGAAGGTATTTTATCTTTTCTCTGTATTTAGGATTATTTCTCCCTTGATAGTCAAATAATAGAAAATTTTTTTCTCTTTGATTTTGAGTAGTCCTATTATGATGTGCCCAGTTATACTGTCTTTGTATTTATTCAGCTGTGATTCACTGAACTTCTTAAATCTGTGGGTTTACATCTTTCATCAGTATTAGAAATTTCTCAGCCATTATTTTTATAAATATTGCTTCTGTCCCATTTTTGCATCTGTTTCTGGGTCTCTAGTTACATATATATTACACATTTTCACTGAGTCCTATACGTGTTTTATGTTATTTTCAGTATTCTTTTTCACTCTAAAATCTCTGGATTTTTTCCGTCTGACACACCTTTCATTATACTAATATCTCTTCAGTTGTATCTAATCTGCCATCACACCTATTGTGTTTTGTTTGTTTTTTGAGACTGAGTCTCGCTCTTTCGCACAGGCTGGAGTGCAGTGGTGCAATCTCAGCTCACTGCAACCTCCATCTCCCGGGTTCAAGTGATTTTTCTGCCTCAGCCTCCCAGGTAGCTGGGATTACAGGTGCCTGCCACCACGCCCGGCTAATTTTTGTATTTTTAGTAGAGACAGGGCTTTATCATGTTGGCCAGGCTGGTCATGAACTCCTGACCTCAGGTGATCCACCCTCCTCGGCCTCCCCAAGTGCTGGGATTACAGGCCTGAGCCGCTGCGCCCAGCCTAAACCTATTGCATTTTAACTTTTAGCTGTGTATTTTAATTTTAGATATTTCATTTGATATTTTTAATAGTTTAATGTTGTCTGCTAAACTTCTACATCTTATCATCTGTTTCCTGGACATATTAATCACATTATTTCAAAGCCCCTATCTGACAAGTATAGGTTTCTCTTGTCTGTTTTTCTTGGTTTTCAGTCACTTGGTCTTAAACAGCTGGCATGTTTAGTAGCTTTTGACTGAATCACAAACATTGTATTTTAAAAAAACTGGAATGTCTTTGGATATGATTACTGTCCTCCAGTGAGGATATAATTTTGCTTCTGGCAGACAGTTAAGGTTGGACCACGTAACCTTAATCCAATCAGATATTGAGCTGAGTTTTGAATCAGCTGCTTCATTTTTCTAAGACTTGGTCTATTTCTGGCCCACCCCTGCTCTTAAGATGCAGTTCTCCTTTTCTCCCTCCACTTTCCTCCATTTTGCAGTCTTCTTGATTATGATTTCTTTAAAATCACAACTTAGATTCTAGTTTTCTTTGACTAAAAAAAACTATTTGTAATTTTAAAACTCAAGAAAATAGGATTTGAGATTCAAAGCATTACTTTTCCAGTATCCATCTAGGTATCTCTGTATCTCTTCTAGATGTTATTTAAATGGGGATTAGTTTTTCTATTAAATGTAGTGTTTTTGCAATGACAGGAAGATAAAGTCTTAAGAGGTTTATGTTTAAGGTGTGATGGTGCCTTCAGCCTCTTTTTCTGCTAAGCACTTTTGCTTTGCACGTTATGCAAAATTGTGGCTATAATAGGCCTTACTAACTCCCTGTGGCCAAGTATTTTTAAAACCTGACAATAAAAGGTACTGGCTAATCTGTTTAGTGAGTGGTTGTAATCAAATCATATTCCAAGGTTACAGATCTTGTTTTCGAACTTTGTTTTTTTCTTTTCCGTGCTTTTTCCTAGAAACATTCAGAAAGTTTTACCAAGTTTAATCAGTAGGCAGGAAGAGAAATAAATGGACTAAGAGTTGAAGACAAGTGCTTTACGAAACTTACTCAGTATCTTAACGACACTAACTGGTAGTAACCTCAAAGAGTCTTCATTACAAAATTTAAGGCACTTGTATACTTTGTGTGTTGAACTTGCCGTTTCAGTTGTCATTCAGTACAGATCAGTCACGTGCCAGTAGATTTCTTTTTAGCTTATAGTGTTGTCCTCACATCTTCCACACTAAGAAACTGAAGAATGCCACTGTGTATCTTCTAAGAAAATACCTGTCTATTGGAACAGTTTCTGATTCACTATTTATAACCTGCCCTGAGAATTTAACATAGAAAATATAGAAAGATTCATTTTTACTGCCCTTTCTCCTCCTTTGTTGACTTCATGCAAACATTTCTTATTGTTGCATAGCAACTGATCCTGCTATTTGTTATTTTTGTTTAGCAGGTTTTTTTCCCATGGAATATTGAATTCATATCACAATTTCCAGTCTCTTAAGCTCAGTGATAAAGGTTTTTACTTAACCCTTTTTCCTTAAAACAAAAAGCTTCATGGCATACAGGTATATATCGCTTTATTCTTCTTACGTAAGTCTATGTATAAGTTGAAGTTTTATTAAAACGGGTGGCATTTTACAAGCACTGGCATTATGTCCTTAGTCACTTTCAGTCTGAAACAGGTCTCCATTCTTTTCTTGATTTTTATGACCTTGACACTTCTGGAGCTTACAGACCAGTGGAATGTTTATCAGTTTGCATTTATTTTCTCATGATTAGGTTCAAGTATGCAGATACTACAGAAGCGTTGCTGTGTTCTCTTTGTATCCTAACAGTTTGTGATTTTGGTTTGCTCTGTTATTGGTAGTATTAACTTTGATCATTTAACTAAGGTGGAGTGATTAGGAAAACCTGGCCAGGTTTCTCCACTGTAAAGTTACCCTCTGTCTTTTTATATTTAGTGAGTGTCATTGTGGAGAGACTGTAAATATCCTGTTCCTCATCAAACTCCCACCCAATAGTTTTAGCATTAATTGATGTTTCTTGGCAGAATAAATGAATAGTGTGATGGTTGCTAAATGGTGATTTTCTAATCCAGTTATTCCTTCTACTTTTATTAGTTGAAAGTAAGGAAAAGCTTGTTCCTTTTCCCATTTATTTATGTGTGTGCTTGTATGAGTATACACTCTTGTATTCCTATTTTATTTAATGAGTTATAATCTCTTACCATTATTATACATTTCCATGTTTACATCACCTTAGACGTGTCCAGTGGCTGCTGTTTGTTGCAGGCTTCTGTATCTCTTTTTTTTTTTTTTTTTTTTTTTTTTGAGATGGAGCCTTGCTCTGTCACCCAGGCTGGAGTGCAGTGGCACGATCTCGGTTCACTGCAACCTCCGCCTCCTGGGTTCAAGCAATTCTCATGCCTCCACCTCCCGAGTAGCTGGGATTACAGGCGCCCGCCACCATACCTGGCTAATTTTTGTATTTTTAGTAGAGACGGGGTTTCACCATGTTGGCCAGGCTGGTCTCGAACTCCTGACCTCAAATGATCCACCCACCTTGGGTTCCCAAAGTGCTAGGATTCCAGGCATGAGGCACCACGACTGGCCTTCTGTATCTTTTTGATATGCCCCTATAACTGTTTGAGCAATTTCTTTCTGGCATACTAAGATGTTTCAGGCTGTTGTTTTTTCCCTGCCCTAGCCTTGCAGTCTGCCATCTTTCGAAGAGTCTCTGGTTCTTTTTAGTGGAAAACATTTAGAAGCCAAGATCTAGACTGTGGGTGTGCTCGTTGCTGTGGGTGTTGGCTGGCCCACTCCTGAGCAGTGGGCTGACCAAGGGAAAATGTGCATGTGTGTCTGTGTGTCCTTGGGTTCCCCCTGATACTCCAAATCCCATTTCAACACCAAAGGGTTCTTCCTCTTCTCTCCCTTTCTGTATTTGTAATTGCTTTATTTGACAGTTGAGAAATCTAGCTGCCCATTGGCCTCAGCCACATTTACTTACTGCATCAGTTTCCGCTGTAAGTGAGCAATCCTCTGTTGCAATGCCTCCTTCCCAGTGCCTTCCCTATGTGACTCAACTCAAGGCTTGGCAGCCTACCTGACGCCCCAAGGCTGGGCCACTGTGCCAGCCCACCCTCACCCCATCTGGGGACCCTATCTTGCTTGACCCCACTAGTGGCTTTTTACTTCAGGACAACGGGTGGGGCAGGGGCAAGAAACCTAACTCCATCTTGAAATAAGCTTTTCAATTTTAGTTACTAGATTCCAGGTACTACCTGTGTCACATGGCAACGCAGCCCTCATTTTCAGAGGATTTTAAAAACCTGTTGGTAAATTTAGCAAGACTGAATATTTGCTTGGATAGTATATTCTTGTAGATCTATTTTCTTTGAGTGTTTATTTGTGCCAAATATTCAACTTTTTTTTTCTAGTAGATTGGGTCTTATCTTAATTATTTCTGTATTCCATTTAGAGGTTAACATATGAGGCACTTGAGTGTTGGATAAATTAACAGATACAGAGCATATGAGAGAGGCGCCTGGAAATTTAAGAAAAATATCCTGTTAACATTGAAGTGAAATATTATATAACGTACTAGAAGGTATTGTTGTTCACAGATAGCCAGCATCATGAGTTGGTTCTAAAAATTGGAATGAACAGTTTTTAAAATACTGTTGTTAGTTGGCAAAGTGAAGACTTGGTGACGCTGATTCTTCCCATTCTGAAGGGTTATGTGGGCGTAACTCTTTCCTTTGCTTTCAGCCAAAGACTTTTTATTTCCAAAAATGAGGTATAGAAGAAAAGACTTTTATTCCCATTTTGGATAGTGAGTGGCTTATTTTTCTTTTGACTGCAAATGATGTGTTAATATAAAAAACATTTGTCAAGAGCAGACCCTTTCTGAGAAATATATTAGACAATATTTGTTTCAGTTATCTTAGTAGGATTTTTCCCCTTTTAGGTTTTGTTTGTTTCCTTTTGGCTTTGTTTTGTTTGGTCTTGTTTCTTTTAAATTAAACTAATTTTGGAATGTGCTGACACGCGAGAGTGGTACTGGGTAGCCAGTGGAAATGTGTGGCATACGTTCCTAGAACATTAATTTTACCTGAGATCTGGGAGAGAGACTTTTTTTATGAGATAAACATGGGTGTCCTAGAGTGTCATGCAAATTAGTGTGAATTTTTATGATTAAAAATGAGAAAAGAAATTTGGTATTTTTTGGAGGACTATTTTAGGCTGTGCCCCAAAACCCTGGGAATATTTGTTCACTCTCTCTGCCATTATGGCTGCTTCTGTGTAGGGAAAATAAAATGACAAACCTACGTGTTTTCTCACAGATGATAAATGTATTTCTTCTTCTCTGCAGCCTATTAATTAATATCTAACACTGCTGTCTCTTCTAGCTTCCACAGTTTACTTTCTTTTGGTGCATAATTTAATGAGTGTTCGTTTATTTTCTGAAGTGTTATTTGTATAAAGTGAGCCCACATAAAAGCTTCTTTCCAAAGTGTTTTCATGGGAAACGGATCTTGGTGGTGATCTGTCACTTAGCACGCCACCGCCTTCAGAGCCCCAGCTGATGACTAACCCCACGGTGGGAGCTGCTACCCCTGCCTGTGGGTAGTGTGCCATGTCCTCCCTCACTGCGACCTCCACCCCTGCCTCTGACTCAGTGGTTCTCTTCAGTGGATCATATGAGTCTTTAGAAACAAATACCCGGTCGTTGATTCTCCTGCCGACTCGAGACCTGGTGGGTTTTCCCTTGTCTGTCTAGTTTCACTCCGTGGCGCACGAGGCACACCATGCCTGTGCAGCCCTAGTCTTATCTCCTGAATCAAACCTCTCACCTCAGAGGCTCACCCGGGGAGAGAAAGGAGAGCAGACAGAGACTGGAGTTTGAAATTAAACTTCTCATTTAGTATTGCAAACATTATGAAGCATATATCAAAAATCAAATGTCCTGGAATCCTGCTGCCTTAGTGATGGAGCGTATTACTGTCTATAGGAACTTGAAATAGAAAACACTACCATACCAGGATCATGGGGTAGAGCAAATTAATAAACAATCTTCTTTTTTTTTTTTGAGACGGAGTCTCGCTCTTTCGCCCAGGCTGGAGTGTAGTGGTGCTATCTCGGCTCACTGCAAGCTCCGCCTCCTGGGTTCACGCCATTCTCCTGCCTCAGCCCCCCTGAGTAGCTGGGACTACAGGCGCCCACCACCACGCCCAGCTAATTTTTGTATTTTTAGTAGAGACGGGGTTTCACCGTGTTATCCAGGATGGTCTCGATCTCCTGATCTCGTGATCCACCCACCTCAGCCTCCCAAAGTACTGGGATTACAGGTGTGAGCCACTGCGCCTGGCCAACAATCTTCAAAATTAAAATTCTTCACTTAGAGCAGAATAAGCATGTATGGGTTTGTGTGTTTAAATGTCAGGTTGCTAATACTAATAGTCGTTAGTAGAAAAATCAAGCTCAGTTTTGTGATCACAGTACTCTTCAGGTTTGGGTATGTGTCTTTTCACAAGTAGCTATAAACATCTGGTAGACCTGTGTGTTTTCTCTAGTTATCAGGAAACATTGTGGAGTCTATGTCAATTGATTACTAGCTTGTTTATATAAATGGGGAAATATAAAGACCAGGCTTTTTCTTAAACAACTGAAGAGTATGCTGGTTCTAGTTTCTTTCCTCTGAATCATGTGTGTGTGGTGGCAATTTAGTGACTGGGAGGCACTGGAAATTATTGGTTATAATAAATTGATGTCATGCCCACAGCACAGCAGGCAAAAAGGATGAATTAGAGACAGAAATAGTAATAGGGTTTTGTCCAGGAAACCTCAAGCATATGAGGTATTGCCATGTTGATTACTTTAAAAAAAGAAAAAAAAAAAAGGTAAAATATTAGAACTTTAAGCTTAATAAAAATAGATTACAGAGGAAAAACTTCTTGCTTTATGCTTCTGAAAATCTCTCTGAGTAGTTAAAGAGCCGTTTAGAAATCTCTTAGCCATACTTTCATGATTTGCTGGTGGATAGAGTATGTAGTATTGTGAAAAATTAGTTACTATGATTTTCGCCACGTGGCAGTATTCTTAACTCTGCCAGATGGTCTTTTTTGTGTGTGTGGCGGGGGGATGGAGTCTCGTTCTAGCGTCCAGGCTGGAATGCTGTGGTGTGACCTCGGCTCACTGCAACTTTCGGCTCCTGGGTTCAAGCAATTCTTGTGCCTCAGCCTCCTGAACAGCTGGGATTATAGGTGTGTGCCACCACGCCCAGCTAATTTTTTGTAGTTTTAGTAGAAATGGGGTTTCATTATGTCAGTCAGGCTGGTCTTGAACCCCTGTCCTCAAGTGATCTGCCTACCTTGGCCTCCCAAAGTGCTGGGATTACAGGTGTGAGCCACCATGCCCAGCTGGATGGTCATTTTTAACCTCTGTTTTTTGGGGGGCAATTTTTATTTTGAAAAAATTTAACTTAATAGAAAACTCCTATAAGTCTTTCACCCAAATTCCCTGATTATTAATATTTACCACATCAGCTTTATCATTTTCTCTATAAGTGTACATTATTATTATTATTATTATTTGAGATGGAGTTTCGCTCTTACTGCCCAGTCTAGAGTGCAATGGCACGATCTCGACTCACTGCACCCTCCATCTCCCGGGTTCAAGTGATTCTCCTGCCTCACCCTCCCGAGTAGCTGGGATTACAGGTGCACGCCACCACGCCCAGCTAATTTTTGTATTTTTAGTAGAGACGGGGTTTCGCCATATTGGCCAGGCTAGTCTCGAACTCCTGACCTCAGCTGATCCACCCACCTCGGCCTCCTAAAATGCTGGGATTTACAGGTGTGAGCCACTGTGCCCGGCCTACATTAGTTTTTTCTGAACCATTTGGAAGTTGCAGATATAATGCTCTTTTTGCCCTTAAATCAGTATGTATTTCCTAAGAACAAGGACATTCATTGACATAAACACAACGCAGTAATCAAAATCAGGGAAATTAACGTTGATACAGCACAGTTACGTAATCTACAGAGTTTAGTCATATTCTGTCAGTTGTCCCAGTAATGTCCTTCATAGCAAAATAAAGAACTTGAGGTGTTCCAGAGTGTAGTCTAGGGTCACATGCAGCATTTATATGGTATGTCTCTTTAAGTGCCCTTTAACCTTGACCTTGTCTTTGCTGTTCATGACCTTGACGTTGTTGAAAAGTACAGATGAGTTATTTTGTAGTTATTAGTCCTTCAGTCTGGGTTTGTCTGATGTTTCCCCAGGCTACGTGATGTGTCCTCAGTGCCTCACATCAGGAGCACATGATTTCGGTGTATGATCCATACAGGCAGTGTTAACTTTGACCTCTTGCCACGATTCTCCTCTGTAGAATCACTACTTTTGCCTTTGTTATTTAATAAATACCTTATAGGGAAATATTCTGAGGCCATGAGATAAGCTGTTCCTCCTGTAAGCATCGTCCACTAGTTTTTACTTGAGCTAATGATGAGTTAATCATCCACATGATTTTTACTTGAATTAATGATGTTTGTCAAATGATGATATTGTTGAGCAGCCGTATATGGGGGCTTTGGTAATTCTTAGAAGAATTCTGTTTCTCCATTCTTAGAAGTAGTTTGAATGTCTGTAGTTGTGGGAAGCCTTTGTATTGAAATTAGGGTGTGTCTTTTCCTCTATCCTCCTGTACACTTGGATGTATGGCCTTGACCTGTGGAGTGAGCTGCCTAAAGGGAGAAGGTCCATGCCTGTCAGGACTGTGGACAGGGTCTACTGGCTGTGCTGTGGGCGCCCACGCTGCCTTTATACTCCCTCACCCCCCCTATTTCAGGGGTTTGTGGTTTCTGCAACCCAGTGCATTTCTACTTTAAAGCTTGGCTTTGGGTGCAATCAGTTGTTAATAAAATTGATTTGTGGTTGTTTTCTTGTTTGTTTACTTGAAAATAGCCATTACTGAATCCCATTGTCACATTTTTATTTTTATATGCTAACCAGCACTAGTAATGTTTTTCTCTGGAAACAAGTAACCTCTCTATAGCAGTGCAGAGTGGATTTTAAGAAATGTGGAATTTAGGTCTACATCCAGCATAAAACCCAAAGACCATGTTATACTCCCCAAATTATAGCTGGTTCATGATGGTAAAATTTTTTTTTTCTTGTTTGATTACCATTACATAATGGCTTTTAAGTTATTAGTCCTCATTTTATAATCTTTTAGTCTTAACCACCTCTCCCAAAATCCCTAAATTTGCAAACTACTATTTATATGTTAGCCTTTTAAAGTTAAAAAAAATCCTAAATGAGAGTCACCTTATTCCATGTTTACCAGTGAGTGCTGCAAGGGGTCAGAAATGCCCTCCATCCTCCCCTGCAGCCTCTGCTGTGTCTGACATCCCACTGCCCCTCCTGCAGAAATGCCCTCCATCCTCCCCTGCAGCCTCTGCTGTGTCTGACATCCCACTGCCCCTCCTGCAGAAATGCCCTCCATCCTCCCCTGCAGCCTCTGCTGTGTCTGAGATCCCACTGCCCCTCCTGCAGGAATGCCCTCCATCCTTCCCTGCAGCCTCTGCTGTGTCTGAGATCCCACTGCCCCTCCTGCAGAAATGCCCTCCATCCTCCCCTGCAGCCTCTGCTGTGTCTGACATCCCACTGCCCCTCCTGCTGCTTCCACCCTGGCAAGCTTGATAGGACCAGAGCTTGTCATCAGCAGCTTCTGAAATTGCTAAAGCTCATGGAATGCAGTCTGACCCATAATTTAGCCCCTATTGAAAGCTGAAGTGTGTTGAGGGCTGAGGGTTGTCCTCCTTAGCTGCTGTAGTGGGCCCTTCCCTGGCTGGCTTGCTGCTGGCCTGAGATTCCTTCTAACCCCCTCCTGGACACCTACTGGGAGAACATGAAGGCAGCCTCCAGTTCTCTTTGAACACAGTTCAGGAAAGGTGAAAGGTAACAGCCTTCCTTTCCATCTGGTTAGGCTGATCTCTCTAAGAAACACTGGCTGGAATGAAAGAAGGGCAGCCCCTACCAGCCCAGGGCCACCAGAGCTGCCAGGGAACGCCTGTCTGTGTTTCTTCCCTGCTGCTGGTACTTGCAACCTCTGTCATCCTGCCATCCAGTGACTCACAGCTGCAGCCCTAGCTAAGATTTAACTCCTCTTGGTGTCTTCCTGCCTCCTCTCCTCCCACCCCACTGCCCAACCGCCTGCTGGAAAGGCAGCCCTGCCGCTCCACCAATCAGATGGGTCAGACCAGCCCCAGAAGGATGGGAAGGAGTTAGGCTGGGCGGGCTCATTGGCTTCCTCCTTGTTCTTAGGCATCTTTCTCATGTGAGCCTTTCTCTTCTGCTCACTCGTCCCCACCTTGTTCTATAGGACGTTTGGTGGTTCCTCCTGCCAGGATGCCTTAACGTTGATATTCACAGAAGGCTGAGGGTCGGGGGAGTAATAGGCAACTCCTTCTTTAACCACCAGCCTCATTACTCATTATTTTCTTTATGTAGTGGATTTTTGCCAGACATGCATTACAATCTCAGATGATTCTACTCTATACCCATTTGTGGGGAATCACTGTTGTCTAAGAGGAATTAAAGGAGATTTCACATTCTCTCTCTGGCTTGCCCCGCCACCCCTGACCACCTCCCCCCCCACCGCCCCCACCTATAGACACACTCTGGGTTGCCCTGGGAGGGCAGTGGGCAGTGGGATATTGGATATTGTGTTTCAGAAGGTGTACAGGCTCCCACAGACCCTGGCTCAGGCAGGGAAGGGGGACAGGATTTACCCAGGGTGGCTGACTTCGCACACATGGCGAGGGAGAACCTCCTGCCTCATCCACAGAACTGTGGCCTGGCAACATGAGACCTGGCAGAGGGAGGAGGGGTGGCTGGAATGTGAGGAGACATAAGGGGTATGCAGAGCAGTTGGGGTGGATCAAATTATTCCCAGCAAGCAACATGACCAGGGTTCCATATTGAAAGACCACCCTGACAGGTTCAGAGCAAGGTGAGGCTGGGGCAGAGGAGACCTAAGAGATTTCTGCAACAGCCAGGTAAGAAATGAAGAGAATCATAGCTGAGAGGCTTGCTTGCAGGCTGCAGAAGAGTGGGTACATCGGAGAGACTCGGGAGCTGCATCTGGAAGAGTCTGGTCCCTGACCCATCTGGGGGTACAGGGGCTGGCAGGTGTTCTTAGTCAGTGCATCTTTCATGGTACTTAAGAACAGTTCTTGAACAATTCTCCTAACCTTGTTTGTACTGTTAGTTTGCCCTGAATTGTAACCCCAGAAAAGACTTTTGTGACTTTTCTGGTCCAAACCAGGCAGGAGACAAACTGGGACCAAATTAGTCAGGAGACTTGCTCAAGGACACAGCCTGTGAGAAGCAGGCCAGGCTCCAGCCCGTGTCTTCTTCGCGTTGTGTTTACCCGTCATGTGAAATGCAGTAGGACTGCGAACGTGAATAATTTTGTTGATAGATGGCATTTTTGCATAAAGGCGTCTCTTATTTTTTACGTGGATACTCTTTAAAATGAAAATCAAAAAAGTTATTCTGGAAGTAAACTGGCTCATGAAATGACAACATATGGTGACAGCATTTCGTCTTATTCAACCTAGAATGTCATCTTAGTTCCTGGATGATAAGGGATATTTGGAATGAGGTATTTATTTTATGTTGTAGAATATTGGATAACTGTGCCACAGTACCGGGCATATAGTGAGTATTCACAAAACATTGGTTGCGTGAAACGAATTGTGTGAGTCACTTTTTCTCGTACCTTATTCAGAACGATGCTTCGGAGGGCTTTTGTGACTCACTTATCTCCAGTTGCTGATGCAGCTGTAATGCTGTTAGACACAGGGATGAAATGAACCTACGCTGCTGTTCGTGGTTTTGGGGGTTCTATTTTGGGGAGTGCTATGTCTGTTTTTAGTTTCTTGAAACTGCCTTTTATGCACAAAACCGAAGTAGACTGAATCTATAACCGCAGAGCCACGCAGAATCTGGTGCGTCGTGTTTCCTGTCCATCGTTGCCACTTCCAGGTTTTTCATCTAACTTGAATAAAACATGTTTATTTTTTTACAGAATTTCCACAAAATTTTATTTTTGAAGTTGCTTTTCAGAAAATCTATTTTTAACTGGTAAAATACATGTCACATCTAAATACACAGTTCAGTCATTTAAGTATGTAAGTTGTGCAACCAGTCTCCAGAACTGTTTCATCTGAAATGATGTTTTTTGTTTGTTTGTTTGTTTGTTTTTGAGACGGAGTCTCACCCTGCCGCCCAGGCTGGAGTGCAGTAGCACGATCTCGGCTCACTGCAACCTCCGCCTCCTGGGTTCAAGCGATTCTCCTACCTCAGTCTCCTGAGTAGCTGGAACTACAGGCGCGTGCTACCACGCCCGGCTAATTTTTTGTATTTTTAGTAGAGACGGGGTTTCACCGTGTTAGCCAGGATGGTCTCCATCTCCTGACCTCATGATCCACCCACCTCGGCCTCCCAAAGTGCAGGGATTACAGGCATGAGCCACCGCACCCGGCCGCAGTGATGTTTTTTGAAGGAGTTCTGTTAGAATTGAAAAGGTAGGAAGCCGGAGGCGCAGTGTCCACAAATGTAACAGAGTGTCTTGGTGTCAGGAAAACACAGCAGGGCACAGGTCAGGCATGTGGTTTGGGCAGCAGCAGTGGGAACAGGGAGCAGCTCAGTGGTAGATGGGAAGGCAGACTGCTTAGGAGGATGCCACACTTAGGAATGAGTTTCTTTAGGCAAAGTCTGCATGTGCCTGGTTTACCTCCAGTAAGTGGGGCTCCAGCATAAAGGCGAAGGCTCTGGATCAGAGCCAGCAGACTCTTTGTGTTGTGTAAAGGGTTGGCCGGTAAATGTTTTAGGGTTTCTGCAGGCCGTGGGATCTCGCTCCCAGCTACTCAGCTTAGCCACTGTAATGCAGAAACAGCTGTGGACAGTAACAAAAGTGAGTGTAACTGTGTCCCAGTAAAAATTTTAACGGGGGATTTTGGCCAGTGGGCCGTAGTGTGCCGACCCCTGCCCTGAGTTACAGATAGAAGTGTTTTTTGTTTTGGGCCTGGTCCTACTGACTGCTGTTTCCTGTCAGGTTACCCAGTTTTTGAAAGTACGCTTTCTCCGCTGTAAGATGGGAGCAATACCTGTAAAACCTGTGCCTGGCATGCGAGGACATGAAATAATCTGTAAAATGCCACTCTGAAAGTAGAAGTTACTGATGTGTTTTTTGGGAGCTGTGACTCTGAAAAGTGGCTTTTAAATCATAGTTCGTTCATGGGTTCCCGTGTTTAATATAGTAGCCAACTTAAGACTTACGAGAGGGCCAAACCACTGTCACAGACACACGAGAGGATGCAGCAGAGATAGATGTTAATTTCTCTGTCCAGTAACAGGATGGCTTTTCCAGGATTTCGGGGGACTGTGTTCCTTGTGCTCATTGAGGGGTCCAGGGTCTTCCATTTTGCTTTACTGCCGTCTCCTGTGGCATTGTCCTTCACCGGTCAATAGCGTGGCTGCTGCGCTCAGGTGACAGACAGCTGCAGGCGAGGAAAGAGAGCCTGGGGACACAGAGCTCAGAGCCAGGTCTTAAGCACAAGCCGAAAGGGGAGCGGGTCTCTCACTCACACTCTGCTTGGGGGGGGGTCTTGGTTCACACCTAACTGGACAGAAGGCCCGATAGCCGGAGTCAGACCACAGTCTGTCACCACAGGGGAAGGGGGACAGATACATTGGCGACGAGGTCGCAGTCTGTGCGACGTGACGGAAACAAATCCTTACATCCCAAAGTGAGTCCCCAGCAGCCTTTCCTCTCTTTGGTGGACTGGGTTTTTGTTTCTCAGGTTTCAGATATAAGGCGTCCAAATACCACTCGCGGAAATCTTAGCGTATACCAAGGTCAGATGTTTAAGAAATGCAATTGCACAATGTAGTTTAATTGACTTTTAGCTTTAAAAGCTCCTAATTTGAGATTCAAATAGGCTTCTAACAAGTATTTCCATTCTTAAGAATCCTGGCTTCTTAGGAATCGGTCACCTGTATTTGTAGTTTTGGTTTTGCCGTACTGTAATTTAACATTATATACATTTATAGCTTTACATTATATAAGGAATTTATCATTTAACATTATAAATTGTTTATAATTTAACATTATATAAATGCCGTAATTTGGGGTGTCCTTAGATATTTGCCCTGAATTTGTCTCTCCTAGAAAATCATTCTGGCCGTAATCGTAGATACAAGGACTTGGGAATCTTCTCAGAGTATAAACCAGCAGATCAGTCCAGATGGAAACGTTTCCCTTAGGGTTCCTTCCTTTAAATTTGTGTTATATGGCTTTTAGTTCTTCCTCTGCCATAACAGATGAGCTTGGGAGTACATTTGTGATTAAACTACATTTGGGCAGGTATGGAAGTGTCTTGTGATTAGTTACCAAAGCTTAGCGTGACCTTTAAATAAGGAACATAATTAATGGGCTTCCAGTCAAATGTATCAATAATTTGAGGGAAGAATTTTAAATTGCCAGGCATTGCCTCTCCCCACTCCTTCCACCCGTTGGGGCTGGCCTTGAACTCCTGGGCTCAAGTGATCCTCCTGCCTCAGCCTCCTGAGTAGCTTGGACTACAGGCATGTAGCACCGCACCTGGCTGGAAAATCTCGAATTGCATAATGCCACTCTCTTTGGGAAGAAATCAAGCAAAATTTGTGATTCTTGAGTATCTGTATAGATGTATACTTGTGAATTAGGTAAACAAAGAATAAAAGAATTAAGACTAAACATGCTTTGCCCCTTTTTGTTCTAGGAATGTACCAGTAGTTCACTGAATTGCTGGGGTCACATACACCCAATGTGGTTTATTGAAGGGTTTTTTTAAAATTATTTTTTCTTTCAAATACAAATGAGGTCTTGATATATTTCTTAGGCTAGTCTCGAACTCCTGAGCTCTAGCGGTTCCCTTGCCTTGGCCTCCTGAAGTGCTGGGATTACAGGCATGAGCCACCATGCCCAGCCTATATTGAATGTTTGACAAATACATTTGAAGCCAGGGCATTTACATTTAAATTATGGCTTTATTGCTGGTGTTGGCTAATCGTCCTATAGTTCGCATAGTGTATATGGTTCCTAGTGTATATAGTTTACAGTCTAGTCATGGATCTCGGGGTGTAATCCCGCTTGGTGGCATTACAGTGCTGTGGCTTCTCCCAAGTTAGTTTGACATGAGTTATACCCTAAGATAATAACAGTGGTTATCACCAGGTAGACAGAATAGGTTTAATGTTTCTTTTCACCTCTCTGAGTTTTCCTGGTTTCTGCCAGTAAACATGGGTTGTGCAGTACACCTTCCCACTTCTGACACCTGGCCTTCACATCAGCATGGGACACCAGAAAGTGCCTGAATAAGAGCCAGCAAAGAAAAATGTTTTCATTTCTTCTAGTGTAATTTATACTTACGGATCTCATGAGAATTACATTGTTTAGTTAGGGTATGCTTATTTTACATTTTTTTTTTTTGAGACTGCGTCTCGCTCTGTCACCCACGCTGGAGTGCAGTGCTGTGATCTTGGCTCACTCTGTCTCCCAGGTTCAAGTCATTCTTCCGCCTCAGCTGGAATTACAGGCGCCCTCCACTACACCTGGCTAATTTTTGTATTTTTAGTAGAGACAGGGTTTCACCACGTTAGCCAAGCTGATCTCAAACTCCTGACCTCAAGTGATTCACCTGCCTCAGCCTCCCAAAGTGTTGGGACTACAGGCATGAGCCACTGCTCCTGGTCTTGTATGTCCATTTTTAATATTTATATATAATTTATATTAACTAACTGGGGTTAGTTAGTTAATGTAACTGGAATTTGAATCTATTTGATAGTCTCTCCTGCAATTACCTCCTCCCTGGAGACAGGTTGTTTTTTTTTTTGAGACGGAGTCTTGCTGTCACCCAAGCTGGAGTGCAGTGGCACCATCTCGGCTCACTGCAAGCTCCGCCTCCCAGGTTCACGCCATTCTCTCGCCTCAGCCTCCTGAGTAGCTGGGACTACAGGCAGCCGCCACCACGCCCGGTTAATTTTGTTTTTGTATTTTTAGTAGAAACAGGGTTTCACCGTGTTAGCTAGTATGGTTTCGATCTCCTGACCTCATGATCTGCCCGCCTCAGCCTCCCAAGATGCTGGGATTAGAGGCGTGGGCCACCACACCCGGCCAGCTTTTAAATAAAAAATGTAATAAAAAGTTTTTAGCTTTTGGTTGACACATGACTTATACCTTTACCATTAGCCTTTAAACTTTCTCACATCTGTGAGATTTTTGTTGTTCTAATAGCTTATAATTTTCATGTCTCTTTTTCTTTGGTTGAAATCCTGACACAAATAGTAGGATAGCTTGGTTTTATTTAGCAGTTAATGTTGTTAACTATTTCAGGAAAATAAGATGATCCAAAATATGATTATTGCTCAGGTGTGATACACGAGTATGTAAGTACTGTATAGTTTGCAAAGTATAATTAGTTTTGTAATCTTATATGTGAATATGTTGCATTAGAAGGAATATTTTTCAAATGTCAGAGTAGGATTATGAGTGATTCCTCCCATTTCCAGAATTTTATAATAAGTATATATTGTTTTATAATAATAAAGAAGGTTTAGAAATAGTTAATCGTAAGTGATGTAAATGTTTCTGCTTGATGGCATTTTTAGAGTCGCGTGGGTTATGGACGAGCTTCTGAAATGCTGTTTGGAAGACTACTTTTCATTCATGAATCCCTCTATTTCATTGTAGTCAGTCTATTATAAGACATATGTTGTGGAATCTGTTCAAAACCTGGGGAGGAAGTGCATGAGATCTTATCTTCTTGGCATCAGAAGTGTACTCTTGAAAGTAGAACTTTGACTTTTTGAGATGCCACTGTTTATCCTCCCACCCTTCACAGCTCTCCCTGTCTCCCTTCTCCCAACCCAACCCATGCATACAAAAAGTCAGGGTTTGTGATTTAATTTAGAAATAGAGGCAAGATTAGAAAATGGAATTGTGTGGAGACTTGGAGATCATGTAGCATGCAGCAGATCTGTTCTAGGAGGAGTAGGAAGCTCTGGTTGTGAGTGATTGAAGACCACTGCACTGTTCAGAAGCAGCTGTCGCATCCTCTTCCATTCAGCACCTGATTATTATATAGCTTTATTTAATGGTGCAAAATACCAAATAGAGAACAAGGAACATAAGGGCAAAATTAATGGCTGGATAGCTGTTGTGGCTACGTAATTCTGATCTAAAATTAGTTTAGAAATTACAATTGAAAATGCAATTGTGAAATATCATTTTGAAATGCTTTAAAATGCTGCCTAGCCTACTGAAATGTTTCTCAGTTGAGGTACCCATGTAAAATGTGTGCGTACACATGGACACACAAACAGGCTAAGAAAGAAGCAGAGGAGTAGAGACATTTAATTAGTTGAGACAGGTTTACCTCCAATGAAATTTTTCTTTTCTTTCAGTTTGTAGCACGTGGGTGGTCTCTGTGTTAATGTTAATAATAAAGCAAAAGTTACCCATTCTGAGATTACTTACCTCTACTATCACTAGTGATGGCTTTCCTGCCGAAGGCGCTCCGTAGCTACATGAAGAGGGCACAGAGAAAGTTACTCGATGCTTTCGAGTCACTTTCACTTTTAAAAGATGCTGGTGGCCTTTGGATCCCACTTGGCCCTGGTGCTTGGCCAAGGCCAGGGCATCTGACCGCCCCTAAGCACATGGAGGAAGGAGGTGGTAGAGGGAGGTGTGGAAGTCCACGCTGATGGCCCTACCCTTGCTGGGGCCCTCTGTTGCTGGGACTCGGTGCCCCACCTGCTCACCAAGCAGAAGTGATGTCAGAGTGGTCTCCATGGCCAAGAGAGCAGGTTTTGTCAGGCAAGGAAGGAGCGTGAAGATGCACACTCTCCTGGTGTGGAGCATGGTGCTATCCCCAGCGTGTCTTCCTCGGTGCCAGGAGTGTTGGTATTGTGTGCACGTTAAATAGAGGACTTTCCCACTCTTCTCTTTACTCTTATGCATTATCTGACCCAAATTTGGGTCCATGGAGTAAACATACTTGGTCAGAAACTGTGAACAGTCATTTCCATCCAGCATTTAAACCTTTCTTGCTGATGATGCCATTAAAATACGCACATGTGCATGCACACAGCGTGACTGCGGCTGGAGAGGAAGGAGCGTTCACCTGCTCCCGGGCAGCTGGTCAGGCTGGTGGCCCAGCCGTTATGCTTGCTCCTTGCTCCAGGGTGTGGCCCCTTGCCCAGAGGAAGAAATGAATGTTCTGAAAGAGCACAGCGTATTCTTCAGTCTGCTCCGAGGTTGATTCTCTCTGGAAAGCTTCCCTGGCCCCCTCACTGCTGTCTGGTCTCCCTCAGGTTTTCCCTGCTGGAGAGGCCTTCCCTGACCCAAGGATATGATGCTGCAGCCCTGCCCTCGCTGCTGTCTCCCCAGCTTCGTGGTTCTCCAAAGCTCTCATCCCCGTCTGACACACTCCTTGTTTGTTGCCTGCTTGCCGGGCAGGCATTTCTACTTGTCTTGTCAAGAACCAGCCCGAGAGAGAGCTGAGAGCCAACCTGGGCTTTGCTGTGTGCAATGGCTGTGGGGTGTGAGCAAGTTGCTGAACGCACAAACTAGAGTATCCCTGAAAGTAAAATGTGGACAGTAACAGAGCTACCTCATCGGATTACACCAGTGCATACAGGGTAGGTCCTTGGTATAGCTTCCGAGAGATGTTAGTTGTTACTGTTATTATATAAAATCACATAAATTATTTCACTTCAATGGGAGAGGAGTGGTAATAAGCATTTTTTAAAATTGGGTGCCTCTGAAGGGTGAAAGGGCTGGCTGTCAGTTTAAACATGTTGCCTAGAGTTTAGCTAAAAGGATAGTTGAATGATTGTGCAGGGAAGTAGGTTATTTTGGAAATACATGTAGGATGATTACTTTGAGCTATGACATCTTAACCTTTGGATAAATGTTTATTAAGGGAATACATTAATGCCAGGCTCTGCTGTGTGCTGTGAGTGTGGAAAGAATCTGTGAGACCTGCCTTCAAGGCACCTCTGTGGAGCCACGAGGGAGGCGTTTAGAACTCTGAATTCTGAGAATTCTAGTTGATCCTCTTTGAAGGATGCTTTTCCTCTCGTATTTCTGAAGATATTGATCTTCTGCATTTGAAAGTCCCCTTGTCTTAGCTCTTGTTGCCATATTGTTTGGGAGTGGGGGGAGTTGGGGTTAAGGTTGGCTGTCTTGCCTTGGCTGGTCTACCCCAGACCCCTGCCTGGCTGTCTGGGAATCTGAGGGGTAGGAGGTGGGGGTGGGGATGGGGATGTCTTTTCTGAGCAGGCAAAGGCCCTGTGCAGAGTGTGTGTTCTCTTAGCTCTTGTTTATTGGGCATGACACGTCTCTTCTGTTGTAATGTTTACGTGTTGACAGGCAAAGGCCCTGTGCAGAGTGTGTGTTCTCTTAGCTCTTGTTTATTGGGCATGACACGTCTCTTCTGTTGTAATGTTTACGTATTGACAGGCAAAGGCCCTGTGCAGAGTGTGTGTTCTCTTAGCTCTTGTTTATTGGGCATGACACGTCTCTTCTGTTGTAATGTTTACGTGTTGACAGGAGCCACTTACATTGTTGTCTGTGATTAATCTTTTTGTCCTTACCTGTAAACGAGATACAGTATCTACTCATTCATTTATTCAGCAAGTACTTAGAGGGCAGTTACTCAGTGCTTGGCACCTAGAACAAAATGAGTTTTGCTCTCAAGGAGTTTAAAATTGTGAGGATTAAATGAGTGTGTTGAGAGAGAGAGAGAAGTATGGTATCTCATAGCAGATGCTTAAAAATACTTCTCTCTTCTTTTTGTATAGGGCTTTTTAGTTTAGAATACTGTGTTAAAGAACAAACAATCCTACTCATTGTTAATTATTAATTACTTGCATTTTATTTCCACCTACCTCTTTCCACAAAGGATCTGAAGTTTAGTGTATTTTATATATTTCTGTAAATTTTTTTTTTTGCTGAGAGCAGTGAGTAGATGGATGAAGGAAGGAAAATGAATGAATTTATTATAAATGAGAAGCCAGAGAAAAAGTACTACCAGTTTCCCCTACAATCTACTTAACATAGATAATTTGAGGACGTTTTTTCCCTAATAGGTTGCTTTAAAAAAAAATTAAGTTTTTTGGAGGAGCTTTAGGTTCACAGCGAAATTGAGTGGAATGTGCAGAGATTTCCCAAGTGGCGCCTGCCCCTACACGTGCACAGTCTCCCCCAATATGGACACCTTGTACCAGAGTGGTGGTACCTTTGTTACAATCGGTGAACCTACAGTGACATATCATTATCACCCGAAGTCCACAGTTTACAATAGGAGTCACTGTTGGTGTTGAACATTCTGTGGGTTTGAACAAGTTTATGACAGATACCCTCATATATGTATCATACAGAGCAGTTCACTGTCCTGAAAATCCTCTGTGATATGACAGATACCCTCATATATGTATCATACAGAGCAGTTCACTGTCCTAAAAATCCTCTGTGATCTGCCTGGTCATCCTTCCCCCGTAACCCCTGGCAACCACTCATCTTTTTACTGTCTTCATAGTTTTGCCTTGTTTTGTTTTACAGTGCTATATAGTTGGAATCGTACAGTATGTAGCCTTTTCAGTTTGGCTTCTTTTACTTAGTAACGTGCATTTAACTTTCTTCCCTGTCTTTTCATGATTTGATAGTTCATTTTTTTAAAATGCTTAATAGTATTCCATTATCTGAATGTGCCACAGTTTATTCATTCACCAACTGAAGGATATCTTGGTTGCTTCTGAGTTTTGGCAATTATGAACAAAAGTGCTGGAAACGCCCATATGCAGATTTTTGTGTGGACACTAACTTTTCAGCTCTTTTGGGTAAATACCAAGGAGCTCACTTGTTGGATCCTGTAAGAGTATGTTTAGTTTTGCAGGAAACTGCCAAACTGTCTTCCTAAGTGCCTGTAGCATTTTGCATTCTCCCCGGCAGTGAGTGAGAGTCCTCTTGTTCCATGTCCTCACCAGCATTTCGCGTCACTCCTCTCGGCCCTTCTACTAGGTGTGTCGTGGCATCTCGTTGTTTGAATTTGCATCTCCCTGATGACATATGATGACTTTCACATGCTTTTTTCTGCCATCTGTGTAACTTCGGCAAGGTGCTTGTTAAAGCCTTTGGCTACTTTTTAATTGGGTTGTTTTCCTATTTTTGAGTTTAGAAGTTCTTTGTATATTTTAGATAAGTCTTATAAGTCTGTGAATATTTTCTTTCAGTCTGTGACTTGTCTTATTCTCTTGGCAGTGTCTTTTGCAGAGCAGAAGTTTTTAACTTTAATTAAGTCCAGTTTATCAATTCTTACATGGAGTGTGTCTTTGGTGTTGTGTCTAGAAAGTCATCACCAAACCCAAGGTTGTCTAGATTTTCTCCTCTGTTTTCTTTAGGAGTTTTGCAGTTTTGCCTTTTGCATTTAGGCCTGTGATCCTGTGAAGGGTAAGGTCTGTGTCTCGTTTCATCTTCCTGCTTTTGGATGTCCAGTTGTTCCAGCCCCAAGGGTTGAAAAGCCTGTCACTTCTCCGTGGGATTGCTTTTGTTGGTTGCCTATGCTCTGAAAACTGTTCATATTGCTTCCCTGGGAATTTGACACTATGGAATTTAAAGCTTTACTAGCTTCCCTTCCCCACCCACCCTTCCCCAGAAAAACAAACCCACTCCCTCTTCTTCCCTCAGTCCCCTCTCCAGTGTTTTTCTTACCCTTTTTTTTGAAAGAAAACTTTCAGAATGGTACCTTTGTGAGGTAGGTGTGAAGTGAGAGTCCCCCCTCAGACTTCATATGAACTGGAGATGGCAGACATGGAGTCTTCAGCCTCACAGGGGTCATGCTCAAAACCCAGGGTCCAAACCTGTGGCGTTTAACCCCACCCCACTCAACACTATGTAAATGACAGAAACACTGACAGTTCTGAGTGTAACGCGTGACCCAAAGCTGGGTTGGGACCCCAGGGCTTCTAGAGCAGTTGCTCTTCCTCCGAGGACTCGAGTGGTGGAGCTGGGCTGCGGGAACCCTTGCTCCCCGCCCACAGCGCCACCGTGCTGTCCCCACTCACCAGGCCTCCACTGTCCCAGCGCCGCTGGAGTCTTTAGGCGGTGGTGGGGGTGGTTGGGTTTTTTAAGTAAGACATTTCTTCATTAAATGCTGTACGTTAACACGGCGTTGAATGTCTTTATGTCGAATAAGATTCTACAAAAAGTCAGGTGTGGATGAAAAAATATCCTAGAAGGAAGTGAATCTGTAGGTCATATTTGACCCACAGATATACTTTGGCTTGTATTTCTTTTTTCTCTCTTTTCCTTTTCTCTGTCCCTTTCCCTTTCTCTCTCACTTGAACTGGTTGCCAGCACTTCAGTTAGACTTGACACAGAACAGCTGGATTTCTAGCTTCCCTTTAAACCCGGCTGCAATGGGCCTGTGTGGCATGTCCTGGTCCCCCCCAGCTCCATCCCTTCTGGCTTACATCCACCTTGTCCCTGTACGTTTGTTTTTAATTTTATTTTTTATTTAGTTTGTGCTTTGGCAGTCCCCTAGACTAGAGCTCATATCACCTTCTCATAGAGACATGTTGGGTCACGTGTGACGCTGGTGTGTGGTCCGTGTTGACTGGAGTGGAGAGGGTGCTGAGAGAGCACGGGTGTGGAGGCCAGAGGGCCATACCTGGTGCTGGGTGAGCCGGGTTTAGAAACACCTTGGGAGAGAAGCCTGGTGGCCGCTTCGTGGCAGGCCCGGGCTGGGACTCTTAACGCCACGCTCGCCAGCTCTATCTTGTGTTCGCGCTTGTTTCTTCTTTGTACGTGACATTTGGGCTTTCACTGCCTGGTACAGCGCCTTTCACGGGAGCGTTCAGTAAATATTGAGTGCCGCGTGTGCACAGGACGTTATCTGTTTAAAGACGGTTCTGCATGTATTCATCCTGCATCATGCTGCCACGTCTGCCACTTCATTTTTTTTTTGTAAAGGTGATGCCTGGTGCATTCAACTGATTGCCCCAGATCAGATGTTTGTGAAGGGAAGACATGGGAGTTTAGATAGTTTTCGGACTGCAGATAAGGGTCTCCTACCACAGTCTCTGCTGATGATGTAGACATGGAATGTTCAGTTGCAAAATCTATTGTTTCAGTTTTATCACTTTACTTATAGTCTTATGCAGAAGCCTTAAATTACTAGCAACAGCTTTTGTTTTACTTTGCTAAGCTTAATTCTCAATTATTTTGAAATGAGTCAGGCTTCTCTAAAAGGTGTTTAGGTTTCAGAATTAGTCAGTAACCATTCAGGACTCATTCATAATAATTCTCTTTTCTTTTTTTTTTTTACCACTGAAGTCCCAGCTTAATTTCCATGACAATTTCAGTTTTTAAAACACAAAACGTAATCCTTGAACTTAATTAGATGAAAATTGGCAAAGCCTACACAAAACTAATTAGGAAAGACCTAGTAGGGACAGTGGGATAACCATGTGTCCTGAGTCTGGACAGGCCCCGTTTATGCTGGTGGTCTCGGCCTGATTATTAGCAGACACATTCTTTCATCTCAAAAGGTCCTGCTTGGGACAGTAAGTTACCCGTAGAGCCTACCTGGAAGCATATGAGAATGTAATTTAAATGTTTAAAACTCGTGACTGGCTACCAGCAGTTACGGTCTCTTGACATTTAGACAACGCTTACTTTCTTTGAACCACTTTTCAGGACAAAAGGGTGAGAAAACCACTTCTCTGTAATGAACTGAAACACTGCCTAAGTCCGAATGGGAAGTTGTCGCTCTGTAGCAGTGATGGTCTGTAGCTGAGGCTGAACCGTGTACGTGCTGAAGGGCAGTCATGTAAACAGTTAACAGGAAGAACGAGGACTTAATGAGAATGTTGGCTCTCCTTGCAGAGGACAAGAAGGACATTTGCTAATGAAGACTGTGGAAGGTATTCGTTAACCAGAGATTAGATATGGGTAGTTGATGGTTATTCCCAGCTGGGCTAGAAGTTCCTGGGAATAGCGTGACCTTGGTATTAGCCCCTCTCAGATTCACTGGAGAATGACGCAGAGCCCTGAAACATCTCACAGGAAGGGAGATGGCTTTGCTGGAGTTGAAGGATATGGAGGCACTTTTTATAACAAAGATTAAGGGTTGTTTCATGGACAGTGGAAATTAAATGAAGTCATCAGTGCCACTATAAGCATCTTAAGAAGGTTTCTTTGCTGAGTTTTTTTTAAGCAAGGAATACTCTTGTGATTATTAAATTAACCTGTCTATATTGACTTGTGTTTTCTTCTGCAGTACTTCTTTCTGTTTTATAATATTCTTCTAGGTGATGTGCCAAATTATAGATTATTGAAATACCTTATAATAAAATCCTCTTAAACTTTGAATTTGGTACTATCAAAATATTCTGGAGTTTTGTTTGTTTGTTTGTTTTCTTTTTTGAGATGGAGTCCTGCTCTGTTACCCAGGCTGGAGTGCAGTAGTGCCATCTCGGCTCACTGCAGCCTCTGCTTCCCAGGTTCAAGCGATTCTCCCACCTCACCCTCCCGAGTAGCTGGGACTACAGGCACACACCACCACGCCTGGCTAATTTTTGTAATTTTAATAGAAACAGTGTTTCACCACATTGGCCAGGCTTGTCTCAAACTCCTGACCTCAAGTGATCTGCCTGCCTCGGCCTCCCAAAGTGCTGGGATGACAGGCGTGAGCCACTGGCCCGGCCCAGAATATTCTTTATAACAAAAATGTCATTACTTTATTCCTGGAGTTACTAAAATGAACTGTTAAGAATCTCGTATTTTTAACTAATTTTATAGAAGAGTTGGAGATTAAGTTTCACAGGATAGAAACAGTTAATAGGGACATGTTATTACCCTTTAATGCTTCACATATAGTTTCAGTCAATGAAGATATTGCTGCAGCTTCAGCCATAGCAGGAGTAGGTGGGCAGAAGAATGTCAGAGCTGGGCTTCAGAGGATTTGTGACTCGTTCTGACATGGTCACATAAGATCTTTGAATTCTTTACCTTGACGGATCCTCTGTCTAGTACAATGCAGTCACTTTTTTGTGTTTTTTGTCTGTTTGTTTTGGTTTTTGTTTTGTTTTTTTTTTTGACAGGGTCTTGCACTGTCACCTAGGCTGGAGTGCAGTAGTGCGATCGTGGCTCACTGCAGCCTCAACCTCCCAGGCTCGTGATCCTCCCCGCTCAGCCTCCCGAGTAACTGGGACCACAGGCATGTGCCACCACGTCTGGCTAATTTTTTAATTATTTGTAGAGAGAGGATTTCACCATGTTGCCCAAGCTCATCTTGAATCCCTGGGCTCAAGCAGTCCTCCCGCCTCAGCCCCACAACGTGCTGAGGTTCCAGGTGTGAGCCACCTTGTCCAGCCCAGTCATTTTATAAATGAGAAAACTTGAGACTCGATCAATTCAAGTAGCTTGTCCAAGGTCTTACAGCTTTATTCTTGAAATTGTTATATTCTAAACTTTCTTCCAGAGAAATAGTAGCTTTATTTCTGTTACAAGAAAATTGCAATTTAGTCATGTGACTATACGTTTTATTTATTTATTTTTATTTATTTATTTGAGACAGGGTCTCACTTTGTCACCCAGGCTGGAGTGCAGTGGCACAATCTCGGCTCACTGCAACCTCCACCTCCCAGACTCAATTGATTCTCAGCCTCCGAAGTAGCTGGGACCTCAGGCATGTGCCACCACCCCTAGCTATTTTTTTTTTTTTTTTTTTTTTGGTAGAAACAAGGTTTCACCATGTTGCCCAGACTGGTCTGGAACTCCTGGGATTGCAGGCATGAGCCACCATGCCTGGCCTGACTATACTACTTAAGGGTCAGGGACTTCAACAATTTCCTGTTGAATGCAGGAAATTGCCTGGAGCTCAGTAATTAAATGTTACCTGTGTGTTTCCTACTTAATGGCATTCTGGTGGTGAGCAGTGACGTAGCCCATAATATGAGGGAAAGCAGGAAGATGGTTGGAGATGTAGGTGTTAAACGCTTAATGACCAGCATTTCTCCTTGATGTGCCTAGAGCAGAATGGTTCAGTTTCATCTCACCCACAGCATGCCTCTTAAATACGCATCCTCAAAGAAAAATGAAAGGTAGGAAGTAGGGAAAACCCAAATCACAGCAGAGAAACTGGAAACCTGGTGAGGTTAAAAAAAAAAAAAAAATATTTCGAGGAGAACATTGCAGGGGATCCCAAAGTTCAGTACAAATGGCCGCATTGCCACAGAGGCAAAGATTCCATCCAGAAGCACTGAGATCTCTTGATGTGGTCACATGGGAGGGCTACCTGGGAAGGCGGGGAAGGGGGATGGAGGTTGCTCCGTGGAGGGCGTTCACAGGGAAGGGGGATGGAGGGTGCTCCATGGAGGGCGTTCACAGGGAAGGGGGATGGAGGGTGCTCCGTGGACAGTGTTCACAGGGAAGGGGGATGGAGGGTGGTCCGTGGAGGGTGTTCACAGGGAAGGGGGATGGAGGGTGGTCCGTGGAGGGTGTTCACAGGGAAGGGGGATGGAGGGTGCTCCGTGGACAGTGTTCACAGGGAAGGGGGATGGAGGGTGCTCCGTGGAGGGTGTTCACAGGGAAGGGGGATGGAGGGTGCTCCGTGGAGGGCGTTCACAGGGAAGGGGGATGGAGGGTGCTCCGTGGAGGGCGTTCACAGGGAAGGGGGATGGAGGGTGCTCCGTGGACGGTGTTCACACTCAGAGCAAGGGCTGGCCTGGCGGCCCCATGGCCCTGGAGCCTGGTGGGGCCCGTCAGGGCTTCCCTAAGTTTTCCTTCCTGCTCCATTCAGAAATCACAGATGATGTATGAATTTCTTTCCTAACCTGGCTTTAATATCTCATTGACATTTTTGCTTTGCATTATATTTCACATTTCCTGTTCTTAAAGAGCTCTAAAGACAGCATATTTGATTTCTGCCTCTCCATCTCCCATTCCACACGCTGAGGGTAACAAGAAAATGTTTCCCTACCTCTACACCAAAGCCATTTATGACAAGGCTTTGTACAGAAATTGGCTGAAGGGCACCACCTGAAGCCCATTTGGGCAGGTCTTGGTTAAGGTGGAGGTACTCGTCCTTACCTGTGACAGAGTGTCTGCTCACCTGTTGCTTAAACCCGCATCACCCTCTTTTAGAAAGGGAGAGCTATTTCCTTGACATCAGTTTAGATTTTTTTAAAGATCATTACAGGTATGTGTTCCACCCAGTCTGGCAGGTAGGAACTTCTCTGTCTGAATTGTTTATATACTGTAGCAACATTAATAAATAATAAATTAATAAAAGTAACTCCTCTGGGACAGAGCAGGGGCCACCAGCCAGTCTGGGCATAGACTTGGCTTTAAGTTCACTTTCTCTCAGGTGCTCCCCCCCAAGCATATGTGCATGTGCACCACTCACACACACCTTTTTATCTTACAACAGATTTCTTTTTCATTAAAAAAAGAAAATGGCCGGGCTCGGTGGCTCACCTCTGTAATCCCAGGGCTTTGGGAGGCCGAGGCAAGCAGATTGCTTGAACCCAGGAGTTCAAGACCAGCCTGGGCAACCTGGTGAAACCCCATCTCTACAAAAAAATACAAAAATTAGCTGTATGTGGTGGTGTATGCCTGTAGTTCCAGCTCCCTGGGAGGTGGAGGTTGCAGTGAGCTGAGATCACACCACTGCACTCCAGCCTGGATGACAGAAGGAGACCCTGTCTCAAAAAAAAAAAAAAAAATTTATATATATATGTAACACATTTATTTCAAACTTGTAGAGTTTAGCTGGAAGGTACTTACAGCAACTTTCACTGTAGTTTAAAACCCTCAGTCTGTTTTACAGCTTCTACCAACCTGTTTAGTCAATGCTTTTCTCCATGTTCACCCCCTTAGCACACACACTCTGTGAAAGTAACAACCATAGCAGCTTCTAAAACATTTTGTGAAATGGATTCCTGAAAATGTGTGGGGACGTGTTGTCCTAGTGGGTGTGTGAGAAGTAATCAGTCATGTAGAGGCCTCCCATGGGGGCCCGCCCTCCCTGTGTGGGGTATGGACGGCCAGGAATAAAGTGTGCAGTCATATTTGGTCTAGGGAGTAAAAAAAGGTGACCACTATATCATCTCTCCAGAGTAGTATATATTTTCTCTTTCAATATGCTACTGATTTTTGCGTTTTAAAACACATCCTGGCCAGAGGAGCCCAGCCTTATCCTTGGATGCCGTTTACCGTGTGTAAGATATCGTGTCTGTCCTCATCAGCTGTTTCCTTCTGTATGGATGTCATTCAACAATTTCTCCATACTTGCTCTGTTTAAAGGCCTCACTTGTTATGAATTCGATATATAGAGCACTGAGCTGGACTCTGGAGATGGAGGCAGTGAGCACCCACACCCTCCCCCGTTTGCACGTGTTCCCGCAGCTGCTGCAGGGCTGTCCGTGTGGTGCCTCCTTGCATGGTCATTCTGGCCCATGCGTCTTGTTTCCTGGATCCTGTCATCTTCTTTACAGCTTTCTTTCCTTGCGTTAGAGGAACATATATCCTTCAGGAGCTTCCTGGGAAGGAATGGATGCAAGGTGAAATTGAGTCCTGAGTGTCTGACATCTTTCGCTCTTCTCACTTGATGGATAGTTTGGGAAGAGAATTCTACACTGAGAATAATTTTCCACTCCTCCCACTTTTGAAGGCATTGTTCTTCAGCTCCCAGTGGTGTTATCTGTGTCCGGTGCTGTTTCCATTTCTGATTATTTGTATATGCCCTTTTTCCTCCTCTGTGGAAATTTTTAGATTGCTTTTTCCTGTAGTTTTTATACTGGATACTTTTATACTGTACTTTTTATACTGGATACTTAGAGTTTAACCCAGGCACCTGACTCCCTTAATTCTGGATCCATTTTTTTATATTGTTGTTTTCCCTCCTGTGTGCTTTTTGTTCCTAGAATGAATACTTTTCTCTCCTGTTGTCTGGTTTTTTTTTTTTTATCGTTATGATCTTCTAGGGATTTCTTCAGTTTTATCTTCAAACTCTACTCCTTTGTTTTGCTGTCTTGTGTTTGGTTTCAAGGGTTTTTTCCTCTGATTTTCGTGTTTATCATATTCTGTTTTGGTTGCACTGTCTTCCCTTTGACTATATTGTAGCTTTTTGTTTTTGTTGTTGGGTTTTTCTTCTGTTCACTGCGTTGTTTCTGTTCCACCAAGGGTTTTGCTTTTGTTTTGTTTTATTTTCATCATTCCCATTTGGAACCCTTTTTCAGCTGCCCTGATGATCCTTGACTGTTGATTTTCATTAAGAGTGAAGCATTGAGAAGCTGACCAGGAGCTGTGTAGCAGAGGCTTTTAAAACTAGTGTCTGTGCTGTAATGAACCAGCTTTTTGGTTGATGTTTTTGTTGGCAGACTCTATCTATGGTACTGTTCAGTTGATCCAAAAGACTCTTCCGGTTTCCTGCTTGGGGTGGGGAGTGGGATAAGTTTTCTGGGACGCAAGTGGGATATGAGGGCAGGGTCCTACGTGGGGTGGGAAGTGGGATAAGTTTTCTGGGAGGCAAGTGGGATATGAGGGCAGGGTCCTGCTCAAGTCCCCCAATTTCCATTTCCCCGTTATCAGACTTGCACCTCACCACCTTGTGCTTGGGTGTAATTTCTGGAAAAACTAAACTTCAGAGTTATGTATTTATCAAGGAAGTAAAGCCAGAGGACTAAGATGCAGCATTCAGTCATAACTGTATAAAACAACTGTGGTACATACTCTACTCCTGTAGTGACTTCATAGCTTCCTCCTGTTGCCACTGTGGTGAGCTCAGCTGGTGCAAATATAGGCTTGAAATGCTGGGTGACACTAATCATCCCCGCCTGAACAGTTCATCGCTCCAGAAAATTGCATATTGCAGTCAAGAGCGATCTCTTGCAGTTCTTATATTTTTCATCAGATTTAGTGCAATACTGTGAACCTCGAATAACACCGTGGGACCCATATGAAGTACCACTAACCATGCTGAATGGCTCCCAAGAAACGGAAAAGTCATGACATTACAAGAAAAAGATGAATTGCTTGCTAGGTACTGTAGATTGAGGTCTGCAGCTGCAATGGCCCATCCATTTCAGATACAGACGATTGATCTTGTAAACAGACAATGTAAACTCACAGTATTAATACATACAGTGCTGTAAGTGTATTTACTCTTCCTTCCATGCCATTTTCTTAATAACATTTTCTTTTCTCTAGCTACCTTTATTGTAAGAATGCAGTATATAATTCACACAACATGCAAAAGATGTGTTATTGATTGTTATTGGTAAGACTTCCAGTCAACAGTAGGCTATTAGTAGTTAAGTTTTTTAGGAGTCAGAACTCATACATGGGTTTTTGACTGCGTGAGGAGTCGGCACTCCTAACCCCCACGTCGTTCAAGGATCCACTGTATTTGGGAAGAGAGGAGAAAATCATGTGAGTTCCACCACTCCTGTTTAGCCATAAGTCTCCAATGTGTGTTCTAAGAATACCTCTGTGCTACTGTCTTGAAGCACTGTTGAGGGAGGAACAGAATTCTGCAAGCAGACCCATGGGGAACCTGTGGCATGACCCAGTGGGGCTGGAGAGAGAAGGGTCGGAGATACATGTGGAGATGGAATTGGCAGCACGAGCTTCCTGCAGGGCAAAGAAGGAACAGCACATGCTTCAGACTGTTCTCACCTCACTGTAGAAGGCAGCTTGTAAGGCCAAATTAATGTGTGTTTACACTCTTGGAAATGGAGAGACCTTCCACAAACGATATTATGGTTCTTTGTGTTCATTGTTAACAATTTGGAAATTATGAGCAGATGAAATGGAAGCAATTTATACTTGAAACAAATCCATATAGAATCTCTGCTGGAATTGTCATCTAGCTTTTTATCATACAGCAGACAGTCATGACTGTGCTAGCTCTCAGTTAGGCAGCATGTGGGCTTGTGGGTCTCTGCCGTGGAAGAGCCTGCCTTACCATGAGATCGTCAGGTGCAGTCAGCAGTGGGGTCTGGTGGCCTGCGCAGTTACTTAAGTCACGTTGCAAAGGCTGGCCTTGGTGGAACAGGAAGCATGGCTTCCCAGACCCTGGGAGCATCTTCTGAGGCACCATAGCAGGTCCTTGTAACTGCTGTGTCCCCGAGTGCCCCAACAGGATTGGAAAATGACTATATTTGCTTCAGGGTTTTATAGCCTGCAAATAATCGTTCTCAACCTTTCTTCTGAGTCCCCACATTACATTTGCCACCTTGTAGCCCTGCCGTTTGTACCCAAGAATCAGCCCAGCTAGAAAGTGAACAGTAAGGATGCTTTGGGCAGGAAGTGCATCAGGCTTCTTTTGTTGTGACCCACAGAAGGAGCAAAGTAAAAAGAGAGATAAGTTAGCGTGGTTCATCCAAGCCTTGTGGCAGGGCCTTTAGCTTCATGTTGTTTGTATCTGGCCCGCCCATCAGGGCTTGAAGGAGTCCCAGTGCCAGTCGCTTACTGCCTTCTCCCAGCAAGCCCCAGGTTACTTCTTTGCTTCAGTTTATTTAAAACAAGAGTTTGAGATTTGCTTTCCTGTAGTTGATAGTAAAGTTGATAGTAGGTAGCAGAAAGGGCATGTAAAATTCCATATAAAGTGTGCCCTGTGTGCTGCAGGGGGGTCAGAGTCAGAGTTTCTCCTCCTAGCCTAGGGAGGCCCTGCTTCCTACCCCCACAGAAAACCTCACCACCTTTTCTAATTAATTAGAAAAGTGTGCCACAGTGTGGGAGTGATTTCAGTGCTAAGTCCATGCGTGCACCTGCCATGTGGGGAGCAGAAGCGGTGTGGGAAGGAAAGTTGGAAACAGCGGCGGCGCTTTGGAGGAGCTGTAATTCTGCTCTAATTCTTGCTCTAAGACCGGACTCACGGGTGCCCAGGAGGTAGAGGTCAGCCCTCATCAGACCCCAGCTCTGTGCGGGGCCTGGCAGGCATGCCGGCTCCCTGTTTACTTTTTACCTTATGAGAAAAAGAAGTAAGGTATAAAAGTGCCCATTTATATTTCTCTACTATTACGGTAGTTGCAGTGGCTCAGGAAAAAGTCAGCATATGATTGTCCGGAGGCAAATAAACCAGTCAGCCAGAATGCGTATCATCCCTTACCAAGAGTTAGTATTTAACAATATGAACAAAAAACAACCATGAACTTGAAAGAAACAGGACTAATTTACCAGATACCAACCTCAAATGCTTTCACTGAACATTTTTTGCAAACTATTACTCTGCATTCCAACATGCTTTGTAAAAACGTTCATCTCCTTGCCCAGATGTACTGAGGCACTAGGCACATTCCCTTCCTAACTTGAGGGAACCCATTTTGGCTGATGGCCCGTAAGCTTATGCTCTCCCAAAACCTGCGCCACGGGGCGGAGGCAGAGTTGGTGGAATGGTGAGCCCTGTGCGTCCTGCATGTTTCCCATCTGCCAGCATTTTCTGATCCCCCAGGCACCAAGCCCCGTGCTGGTGCCGGAGACCCCGTGCTGAGCAAGCAGGCCCGCTCCTGCCTCCACAGAAGACCTGGGAGAGGGGTACCTTCCTCGTACACAGGAGGCCAGCAGCGTGAAGAGGGTTTTCAGCGTGTGCTTGCTTCCAGAGACTTCACAGAGCCTTGTTTCATCCCTACAGCATCCTCGCAGGGCCAGGCCGCCTCCTGCCTCTGATAGGCTTTCCTTTCCCTTAGCTCCCTGGAAGCAGGGTACTCCTTCGCTCAGGTTGTTTGCCTGGAGTTCTTCTGGCTCTCAGGAGGAAGTTTATTCCCACAGATAGAAGCTGCAGGGTCTGCTCTTCAGGTCTTCAGCCCGGGACGCATGACTCTGTGGGTCCCTTTCACAGGCGTAGTGGGACGGGGGTGGCTTTATCTTTCAGGCATGCTCCTGTGGTGCACTGTGATCTCAATTTTATATGTTTTCATTATGGGACAACTTTTTCATAATTCTGTTTGCCTGTGAAAGTATACTGGCCAACTTTGGTTATTAACCCTTACTTCCTTAAGCAGTTTCTGTCTGTGAATTCTTCTAACCACATTAGACTGCTGTTGATCGGGCCTTATCTAGGGCCTTTTGTGTGCTGTGGTCCATTCAGAAACATTTCTAATATTTGCATTTTCTTTAGCATGTGCTGGCACTCAATCATACAATACTAAATTTGTGATCTCTTTTTTTTCCCGTAACAGATGCAGCAGCTTTTTTATGAGAATTATGAGCAGAACAAAAAGGGGTACATTAGAGATCTCCATAACAGTAAAATTCACCAAGCTATCACATTACACCCCAACAAAAACCCACCCTACCAGTACAGGCTCCACAGCTACATGCTGAGCCGCAAGATAGCCGAGCTCCGCCATCGCACAATACAGCTGCACCGCGAAATTGTCCTGATGAGCAAATACAGCAACACAGAAATTCATAAAGAGGACCTCCAGCTGGGAATCCCTCCCTCCTTCATGAGGTTTCAGCCCCGCCAGCGAGAGGAGATTCTGGAATGGGAGTTTCTGACTGGAAAATACTTGTATTCGGCAGTTGACGGCCAGCCCCCGCGAAGAGGAATGGACTCCGCCCAGAGGGAAGCCCTGGACGACATTGTCATGCAGGTCATGGAGATGATCAACGCCAACGCCAAGACCAGAGGGCGCGTCATCGACTTCAAGGAGATCCAGTACGGCTACCGCCGGGTGAACCCCATGTATGGGGCTGAGTACATCCTGGACCTGCTGCTTCTGTACAAAAAGCACAAAGGGAAGAAAATGACGGTCCCTGTGAGGAGGCACGCGTATTTACAGCAGACTTTCAGCAAAATCCAGTTTGTGGAGCATGAGGAGCTGGATGCACAGGAGTTGGCCAAGAGGATCAATCAGGAATCTGGATCCTTGTCCTTTCTCTCAAACTCCCTGAAGAAGCTCGTCCCCTTTCAGCTCCCTGGGTCGAAGAGTGAGCACAAAGAACCCAAAGATAAAAAGATAAACATACTGATTCCTTTGTCTGGGCGTTTCGACATGTTTGTGAGATTTATGGGAAACTTTGAGAAGACGTGTCTTATCCCCAATCAGAACGTCAAGCTCGTGGTTCTGCTTTTCAATTCTGACTCCAACCCTGACAAGGCCAAACAAGTTGAACTGATGAGAGATTACCGCGTTAAGTACCCTAAAGCCGACATGCAGATTTTGCCTGTGTCTGGAGAGTTTTCAAGAGCCCTGGCCCTGGAAGTAGGATCCTCCCAGTTTAACAATGAATCTTTGCTCTTCTTCTGCGACGTCGACCTCGTGTTTACTACAGAATTCCTTCAGCGATGTCGAGCAAATACAGTTCTGGGCCAACAAATATATTTTCCAATCATCTTCAGCCAGTATGACCCAAAGATTGTTTATAGTGGGAAAGTTCCCAGTGACAACCATTTTGCCTTTACTCAGAAAACTGGCTTCTGGAGAAACTATGGGTTTGGCATCACGTGTATTTATAAGGGAGATCTTGTCCGAGTGGGTGGCTTTGATGTTTCCATCCAAGGCTGGGGGCTGGAGGATGTGGACCTTTTCAACAAGGTTGTCCAGGCAGGTTTGAAGACGTTTAGGAGCCAGGAAGTAGGAGTAGTCCACGTCCACCATCCTGTCTTTTGTGATCCCAATCTTGACCCCAAACAGTACAAAATGTGCTTGGGGTCCAAAGCATCGACCTATGGGTCCACACAGCAGCTGGCTGAGATGTGGCTGGAAAAAAATGATCCAAGTTACAGTAAAAGCAGCAATAATAATGGCTCAGTGAGGACAGCCTAATGCCCAGCTTTGCTGGAAAAGACGTTTTTAATTATCTAATTTATTTTTCAAAAATTTTTTGTATGATCAGTTTTTGAAGTCCGTATACAAGGATATATTTTACAAGTGGTTTTCTTACATAGGACTCCTTTAAGATTGAGCTTTCTGAACAAGAATGTGATCAATGTTTGCCTTTGAACACATCTTCTTGCTGAACATTATGTAGCAGACCTGCTTAACTTTGACTTGAAATGTACCTGATGAACAAAACTTTTTTAAAAAAATGTTTTCTTTTGAGACCCTTTGCTCCAGTCCTATGGCAGAAAACGTGAACATTCCTGCAAAGTATTATTGTAACAAAACACTGTAACTCTGGTAAATGTTCTGTTGTGATTGTTAACATTCCACAGATTCTACCTTTTGTGTTTTGTTTTTTTTTTTTTACAATTGTTTTAAAGCCATTTCATGTTCCAGTTGTAAGATAAGGAAATGTGATAATAGCTGTTTCATCATTGTCTTCAGGAGAGCTTTCCAGAGTTGATCATTTCCCCTCAATGGTACTCTGCTCAGCATGGCCACGTAGGTTTTTTGTTTGTTTTGTTTTGTTCTTTTTTTGAGACGGAGTCTCACTCTGTTACCCAGGCTGGAATGCAGTGGCACAATCTTGGCTCACTTTAACCTCCACTTCCCTGGTTCAAGCAATTCCCCTGCCTTTGCCTCCCGAGTAGCTGGGCTTACAGGCACACACCACCACGCCCAGCTAGTTTTTTTGTATTTTTAGTAGAGACGGGGTTTCACCATGTTGTCCGTACTGGTCACGAACTCCTGACCTCAGGCGGTCCACCCACCTGCGCCTCCCAAAGTGCTAGGGGTGGGCCACCAAGCCCAGCTGGCCACGTAGGTTTTAAAGCAAGGGGCGTGAAGAAGGCACAGTGAGGGATGTGGCTGTTCTCATGGTAGTTCATTCGGCCTAAATAGACCTGGCATTAAATTTCAAGAAGGATTTGGCATTTTCTCTTCCTGACCCTTCTCTTTAAAGGGTAAAATATTAATGTTTAGAATGAGAAAGATGAATTATTACAATAAATCTGATGTACACAGACTGAAACACACACACACACACACACCCTAATCAAAACGTGGGGGAAAAATGTATTTAGTTTTGTTCCTTCCATCCTGTCTGTGTTATGTGGGTGGAGATGGTTTTCATTCTTTCATTACTGTTTTGTTTTATCCTTTGTATCTGAAATACCTTTAATTTATTTAATATCTGTTGTTCAGAGCTCTGCCATTTCTTGAGTACCTGTTAGTATTATTTATGTGTATTGGGAGTGTGTTTAGTCTGTTTTATTTGCAGTAAACCGATCTCCAAAGATTTCCTTTTGGAAACGCTTTTTCCCCTCCTTAATTTTTATATTCCTTACTGTTTTACTAAATATTAAGTGTTCTTTGACAATTTTGGTGCTCATGTGTTTTGGGGACAAAAGTGAAATGAATCTGTCATTATACCAGAAAGTTAGTTTTTTAAATTCTCAGATCAAACGTGCCTTAATAAATTTGTTTTCATTTAGATTTCAAACAGTGATAGACTTGCCATTTTAATACACGTCATTGGAGGGCTGCGTATTTGTAAATAGCCTGATGCTCATTTGGAAAAATAAACCAGTGAACAATATTTTTCTATTGTACTTTTCAGAACCATTTTGTCTCATTATTCCTGTTTTAGCTGAAGAATTGTATTACATTTGGAGAGTAAAAAACTTAAACACGATTCATAAAGTTTTTCAAGTTATTTGAGGGAAATGCTTCTGTGGACCGCAGTTTGGGAGTGAAACGAAACCCGGTTTCAAGTGCTTCCTTCCGTTTTTTCCTCAAATGAGCTCATCCTTGTTCCTCGTCAACTCGCTGACCCCACGTTCTTCAAAACAAAGGTCTTCAAACCGGGCCCGGGCCCCGTCTGGCTCCTGGATAGAAATGTCCCCTCCTAGGCCCCATAGAATCTGCATTTTAACAAGTGCCCGGCGTGGGGCTGTGGCACAACTTGGGGTTCCAGGATCAATCTAGTTAGAGGATAAATCAACACAGTTGCAATATAACCCAAGAGTCAAAAGAAGTGAGATCTTTGATGCCAAGGTAGCAAGCTCATGTGGGCAAGCATTGCCCCTGGGTAGGTATATTTACAGTGTAATGACAGTTAAGTCCCAGCATAATGACATTGCGCTCACAGCAAGAATTGCCGTAATTCAGCCTAATTGCCATTTACTCTGTGGGAGTGTTTAGTTTTTTCTTGGAGAAAAAAGCAGAGACATTTTTATTCTTTGGTAAGGAAGAGCATAATATGCATCTTCATGACAAAGTATTATAAATGCTTTCCTATTTACCATAGTGACAAACTGGGGAATTGGGACGTGGTGTGAGTGACACGTTTGAGTGTGCATCCAGCATTTCAGTGACCCTTGGTGAAACCTGCCATTTCCTTCCCTGCTCCCACTCCTGATCAGGTCTGTGCCTCTTCCTGATAGCAGTGTTGGTGTTCATGGAAGTACTGCCTCCCTTCCAGGCTCCATTTCCAGAAACGCGGCCGGATCCCTCCTCTAGCTCCCCGCCCTGGCAGTGGCGTGTCTGCCCTCCGCGTGCTGGCCTCCAGGTTCCACTCTCCTCCGTCACCTGGTGCTGTTCTTTTGCCCAGAGGGTGGACTCGGCAGTTCCACGGGCACCCGGGCCCTCCTCAGCCTGGCTGCTGTCCCTGCGTCTATCATCCCCCATTCCACAGGGCACCTCCTCCAGCCGCTGCGCCCCAAGTCATGGGGGCATCTGTGTCTGCGGCCCTGCCACACACTTTCCCTCCATCTGGACAACCTGACTGTTTCCCAGGACGCAGCTGAAACACGCCACTGTCCACTTCGCTGCCACCCTGGACCCTTCTGTGGGATGTGACACAGCTGGGCCTCCTCCTGTGACCATGTGGCAGTATCTGTCTCACTAGAGCCCCTCAAGGAGGCCTGGGGCTCTTGTTCCTGCCCGTCCCCTGGCGTGTTGGGAACCACACTGCCCTACTCCCTCCAGCGCCGTCTCCACATGTGCCTCCTGCCAAAGGCGTGCCCTCCCATCCTCCGCACTGAGTACTCCTGCCAGTGCACAGGCTGAGACCTGCAGCCCCTGCTGGGCCTGGAACTAATCCCTTCCCCCTGAATCTCTGGGGGCTTCCTGCTTAGCCCTTCCACTGTGGCTTCCTGCTCTGTGACTCCTGTGGACAGTAGGTTAAAATCGTGGCGTGTGATATGGCCGAAGAAGGGGAGAAGGGCACAACCACAAAAGCATGACGGGGAATCTCCCTCCTTCTTCCCAGCACTAGCTCAGGACTTCCCACAAACAGCCACCAAGTTTGTCCTGGCCAGGAAGGCAGAGCTGTGTGCATAGATGCATAGACAACATTTTTGAACTTTGCACACAAATGAGGGAATTCCTTCTCTCTTGGGCATGAGGACCCTGGCGGGGAGCCTCAGGGCAGAAGATGGATGTGGCTTCATGACCCAGTGAAGTGTGTGGGGAGGGGTTGCCAGTGGGATCCCGGCTTTGTGGTTGGATGCCAGGGGCCCTGCATGGAGTGGAACCAGGAGAGCCTTATGGGGCAGACAGCACTGGCAGACTAGGGGAACCTGCAGCTTGCTTCCAGAAGGTGGGTCAACTTCCCTGCACTGCTGTTCTGGGCTGGGATGAGACCGGAGCGTGGATGTGGGCCTAGCATCCCAAGGCCTTCTGTGGAGACGCCACATGTCACAAGGTCATGAGACGGTCCCTCTTGGCTGCAAAAGCAGGCAGGCCTTGGGAGCGAAGGTGGAACATTCCCTCCACTCCGGGATGTGAGGGCCAGGGAGGGGGCGCTTGTAAACTCGCAGCTTGGGCCCTTTGACAGTTCAGATAATGGAAGGAACTCTGACCCTCGGATGTCTCATCTTATTCCCTCCCCAGCCCCAACACGCCTTCATGGCCCTGCTGATGAGTTATTGATTCCTATAGGCAAAGTGTCTGAGCCCCTCCCTGCTATTTCACAAAGGCATCAAAGCCTAGGCCCTAACTGAGCCCAGAAGTGGACACGGGTTTCTTTCCCCCCAGCCCAGCAGGCTCAGAGCGCTCACTGGCCATCTACATAGCAGTTGACCTGAGCAAAATGATTGTCATATTTGCCTCCTTGCCATGCACTTGAAGGATCACCTAGAGGTCTGGGCGTTCGTGCAGCCACCTCCATTCACTACTCAGTGTGTTCACCGAGTCAAATGTACACACTAGTGTGTTGCCGGCACCACACTCCATCTCGTAAGGACAACACTTAGGTTATGGGAACCAGCGGCTTTCAGAGGCATTCTCCCTGCTGTTAGGGTCTCGTTTCTCAAGACCCATCCTCCAGGAAGGTGACACACCTGCCCACTGCACTGAGGGGCGCCTGCCCAGGCCCCAGGTGGCAAGGTTTCCTCTTGTGCCCTCATCACGGAGGAAGCCAAGGGCCAGCCCTCCCTGTGCCTGCACAGACGCCCGCCCTGGGGAATTAGGCTGCATTACTGCCGTATAACTTGCTGTAATCTCTGCTGCAAAGGAGCTTATGTGCTTCAGCTGGAGGGGGGTGGTCTGTCAGCTCAAGCGGCTGCACAGGGCTGCTACCTGCCGCGGTGGGCCCCGCTGTGCTTGCTAAACCCTTGAAAGATGGCCCCTTCTGTTCTGCTTGAAATGAAAATGCTTGCACCAAATCTTCTTAGTCTAACTTGTTATAAATGCAATGATAATGTAAAGGTTACAATGCAATGGATCAAATTACAGTAACTCATTTCGAATGGCTTCCAGTAGAAAGCAGATGCTTCAGAGTTCGGTTTGGTTTTCTGCAGGGGTGTAGGGGTGAGGGAGGGGGTGTAGATTTTCACCAGAAACGATGGTGTCAAACAGATTAGGGGCCGGCTTGTCATCAGTGCAGTTAAACCACTTAATGTCTTTTGTCAGATATTTCTTCATACGTTGAATTTACCATTCATGATGTTTCAGTGATGAGGGTCTTCATTTCTTACTAATACAGGCAAAAATGAAATGTCCTTTAAAGAACATTCTAGCTACATTTCCTTTAAAACTGTAAGAGTAGTCGGTTATGCCTGACCGCCTTTTAATGAGAAAATATAATAAGAAATTGATCAAATCACTTAATAGCAAAGTGGTTGGGCAAGCTCTGGAAAATGCTTAAATGAAGCTGGCTTATCTGTAATGAATTTCTCTCCATCACAATTAAGTCGGCGATGCTCCCGGGCTGCCGCTGCCCCCTTCCCCTCACCAACTTGCCACTCATCCCCTTGGTTCACGCCACAGCCCTCCGCATGCCTTGCTCGCTGCTCCACGTGTGACCCTACTGGAGAAAAGAAATGCTTCTAGCCAAGCCTTAGGGCTACCTTCAGATTCATTCATGCTGAATTAAGTTTGGGTTGAGTTTTAGGCAAAAGCTCAGAAAGGGGAATTTCATTTATAGCCTCAGAAGCCCTGGGCACACCCCGAGGTCTGAAGCTAGAAATGAATCATTTCTAAAAGTGCACTTTCAAATGATCCCATTAGTGTTGTGAAGGAAGCATTTTGGATATTGTTGGGGGTTTTTTTGGTTTTTTTTGTTTTTGTTTTTTTCTGGAGTCTCCCTCTGTTGCCCAGGCTGGAGTGCAGTGGTGCAATCTCGGCTCACTGCAACCTCCACCTCCCAGGATCAGGCGATTCTCGTGCCTCAGCCTCCCAAGTAGCTGGGACCACAGGCATGTGCCACCACCCCAGGTTAATTTTTCATATTTTTATGAAAATGAGACGAGGTTTCACTATGTTGAAACCCTCTACGGGATAGAGACGGGGTTTCACTATGTTGGCCGGGCTGGTCTTGAACTCCTGGCCTCAAGTGATGGATCTGCCTCAACCTCCGAAAGTGCTGGGATTACAGGCATGAGCCGCTGCACCCGGCCTGCAGTTTGGATTTTTGAACAGATTCTATTTCTTCCATGGTAAATAACAATGTAACTGCAGCAGAGGATACCCATATAGGGAAGTAGAGAAGGGAAAGGAAAGACCAGGCCCTTCCTCTGTACCACCCTGTTCCCACTCTGCCGAGTTCCCGTCAGGGGCTGTGGTAGGTACCGTTTGATGTAGGGTGCACGTACCATACAATTTGACATCTTGCTTTTTTTCCATCCATTTAAAACACATTGGTCCTGTGAGACTGCCCGGGAAGGCTGCCTTCTCTCCTACAAATGGGCGTCTCCCTCCTGCTGGCCATCTCCAGCGTCCCGTGGTTCCATCCTGAGTCACAGGATGCAGGGAGCATCTTTCCACTTCACCCTTTTCGTACTTTGGATCATCCTCTTCCAGGGCTGAGGGACTTTGGGACTTAGCCATTTCTGACATAACACTAAGTCGTCTGGCGTTTTGTTTTATTTGGTCAACGTTGACATTTTGTACCTACTAGCTAGTTCCAATAAAACCTTTTTAAAAATAAGCCCGAAAAGTGAAATGACCTTTAAGAAATACTGTGAGAATATTGCACAGTGTCTTGGATCCCTCATCCTGTGAAAATGGCAACTCCGCAGACCCAACTCTGTGACTGCAAAGCTTGAGTCAGGACAAAGTGAGACAGATTTATTGATGACTCAGGGAGCGAGAAGAGGCGCGTTCCAGACAGAGGGCCTGTTTGGGAATGAGGTACACTCCACTCCCAGGAAGCTGGCGCTCATTCCAAGAGATGGGACAGGCAGGGGCGCGGAGTGGAAGTGGGTAGCCTGAGATAAGAGCAGCTCTTTCCAGACTTGGCGAGGCAGCGGAAGCGCTGGACGAGATGTGGACATGACCAGAGGCACCGGGCCTCCGTTTGGGCAGCCAGGAGTGATTTCCTAGTGGGAAAAGTACACATTTGCAAACAGATGGGAATACATTTGGATATGCATAGATGGAATTACTAACCACCTTTACCTATGTTCTAGGCAAGTTTTGAAGATTGATATTATATTTTATATAATGTCATATAGAAAATATATATTGGTTATGATTTATCATTATATGGTTTCTGTGCTACTTGGAAGGCACGGCACGTTATTAGATCTGAAGATAATGTTTGGCTGTGGGGTGGCCTGGAGTCCAGGGGCCTGGGGACGCTGTGAATGAGCACTTTTGTAGGAGCATCAGGTGATGAAGGGAAGACGCGGCACATCTCGTGGCAGAAAGGGCAGCAGCAGTGAGCTGGGGGTTTCTGAGAGAGGGTCGTGGGCTCGAGGAGAGCAGTTGTTAACAATACATGCCCTCCCGGCTTCCCCAGGGCTAGAGCAGCCCAAAGGTCTGAGGCAGCTCCCCACACAGCCCCTGGGTAATGAGCAGTTAGGATAATGATTCATGGGCCTTCTTTAAAATTAGATTTGGGGATGGGCCTTTCTACCAAGAGGATGTGCCTTCCAGCAGGAACTCAGCAGCCCGGCTTCTCGAAGGCGGGTGTCAGCGCACTCACCATCTGGGCCGCATCCTCAGGAGGAGGTGACATACGTGTTCCATCAGCTCGGCGGGAGAGGATGGCCCTGTGCAGCCCCAGCTGGTTTCCCAGGGTCCACCAGCAGCTGCTGGGCAGCCTTGACTGCTCTGCCTGCCCAGAAGTCGGGTCTCTGCTGCCAGGCCTTCCCTGAAGCATGCTTGGTTTCCACGTCACACCTGATCTGGGGCCCTGGCTTAATGCCCTGTGGTATCATCTCACTGCCTTCTCCCTGAGCTGAGGGCTGGTGCAGTGGCCTTTCCCTCTGAGTCGCTGCTGTTGCAGCCAACCACCCTGAGTGGCTTTGGGAGGTGAGTTTGTCACAGAATGGCTCCGTTTTGCCCCCGTGCCCTGTCCCTTTTCACCCACGCGGCTCCGCTTGCCCGCCTTTCCTGGCCTCGTGGATCTGCCTTTCTTCTGCCTCCACAGCAGTCAGTTTCAAGTTAGAAGGAAAATATCCACAGGCCACAGGATTTGGGAGAAAATGGGATGCATATGGACTTTTGTAGGTTTGGGACTAAAACACTGCACATTGTCTTAAAATGAATTGTCTGAGAGGATGTCGAATTGCCAACTTTGAGGACAGCTGCTGTGCAAATTGAATCCATTTGCAGATTTTGACATCAGAAACACAGTTCCTATTTGGGACAAGACCTCACTGTGTTTGGCTTCTGAATGGTGAGCAGGTAGCTGCTATGGCTAATGTCAGAGTTTTGCCAAGCTGCAGCCACCTCAGTGAGCACTAAAACCAAATCCAACCGTGCTGCAGTGATTCGTGTGAGCCCTCAGCAGAATGTCCCTCTGCAGGAGTCTTGATGCTTGAATATGGCTCCAGAAGAATTAACTAAATTGTACATCCTGAAGTGACAGGGCAGGCCTGGGCTTGGGGGCAGAGTGAGAGAGAGTGATTCTGTTACACTGTCTGATATTTCCCTGTATCCCCCTGTACACACCAACCTATATGTAAAACCCATGAGAGACTAGGGTAAAGGGCAGTGAATACAAATACCAAGACCCAGATTAGTTGTGAGCTGTGTGCTTGGCACTGTGGAAGGAGAAGGGGCCTCAGAACCAGGCTGGCCTGAGTTGGAGTCAGTGGTGGTCTGAAGCCAGCTAGGGACTCATGAAAATGGATCCCCAGCCCCACATTCAGTGACATCATGCTGGCCACTGGAATTGGCTGAGGTGGGAGTATTTACACCACAAGAAATGGCACATGCTTCAAAGCAGGCTTTTTTTTCTTTTAAATTGGACTTACCAGCACAGCATTGGTTTGGATCAACTCCACAGACGGTTGGCCAGGCCCTGTGCCAGTGTGCCTGCAGCTGTGTGACCTTGGACAAGTTCCATGTGCCAGAGCTCAGCTTCCTCCTCTGCAAGATGGGCATAGTTACCAGTAACTCCCAAGACTGATGGGAGAATTGACAGAAGCTGGCCCTCCCCCTGTCACTTCATTTCAGTTTGGTGTCACCTCCCCACTATCTCCCCACCTGGTAGCATCAGCTGCTCAGAACTCCTTCCAGACCCACATCCCGTGAGTCATCAGGTCCCACAAACCCTCCTAGATAAGGTCCTAGGATGCTTCTCCCACCCCCTCATCTCTTGACAAAGCTGCATTTACAGGGCATGCCCTGCCCATTTCCTGCTCCTCTAGTCCAGCCTCTTCCTTAAAAAAAAAAGAAAAACAAATCTTATCTGGACTCTCCCACTTAGACTGAACCGGTTCAGGCCCAGACTTCCTGGCTTAACTGGGCTGAGGCCCTTCTTGACCGGCATTGCCTGTATTTCTGACCTCATCTGTTCTCCACAGCCCCCACCCCATCACCACAGCCCCCCAGTCACTCCCGCCTCCTCCTGAAGAGGAAGCCAGGCAATCACTTCTTGGAAGCCACGCTTTTCCCCCGGGGCTTCCTGTGCCTGGAATGCCCGGCCCTCGCTGCCCTGGGCGCACTTCCTGATTCGGGGGCAATGTGACCTTCTCTCTGGGCATGTTAGGCAGGGTTTTAGCCGTGCCTCCCCCAACCCTCAGCCCGGGCCCCTTTCCACCTGCCATGATTGGATCTCACTCCCAGCTGGGGACTGTGTCTTGATCTACTGGGTGCCTGCTGCCCCACCAGGCTGGCCAAGCCCATGCACACCCAGCTTTGTGGCCCCCCCGGGGGTCTGGTAGGTTATGGTGTGCAGCCACGATTAGTTCCCCTTCACTTCTGTTCTAGCCTCTCAGCTGCGTTTGCCAAAGGAAAATAACAGCTAAAATTAGATATTTCTATAAAGACAGCCTGGGACATTCAGTTTTTAGGTGAAAACAATCAAATAGCTTTCAATGTAAGAACAAGAACCTGACTTCACAGACACGGAATGCTTTCACTCTTGAATCATAAAGTTAACATTTACGGAACCATTACTGAGTGCCAGGGACTTCGTATAAGTTACTTCATTTACTGCTCCCCCGTCTCTGTGAGATCAGAATTCTTGACTTCAGTTTACAGATGAGGACTGGAAGGTCGGGGAGCTCAGGTGACGTGCCCAAGGTCATGGAGCCAATAAATGGCAGATCCAAAATTCATACCAGATCAGCCTTATTCCAAAATCCATGTTGGTGGGAGAGGGGAAATGCAGTGCCAGAGAGATTTAAGATCCTAAATTTAGACTGCCGGTAGGGTACCAAGAAATGGCAGCCCCGTGAATAGGATGTTTTACTGTAAAGCTCGTAAATAGTTTACCTGTTTAATTTTTCTCTGCCTTTTAAAAGTTTGGTTTTTTTAAGATTCCATAAACATACTATTCAATATAGATGCAGTAAAATCGTTTTTCTTCAAAATACACAGTATTCAGAAGATTCTAGTTTCAGGAATTGTGGAGTAGCTCATATCAGACTACTCCTCCCACAGATAGCAATGATAAACTATGGACAAAGTAGCAACCACCAGGACAAAAAGAAACAACTATTTGAAGGCCCTGGAGAATAACGAAGATCAGGTAGAAACTGGAGAGAATTTGATGCTTGATAAAAAGGAACTGCATTGGGTGAGATGCATGTTACTTATACAGCCCCTTCCTGAAGGGCACTTTCTAGGCCATAGCACTTAGGAGTTAGAACTCAAAAAGTTCCATTATTATTGGCTTGAGATCTTGTAGGATGGGGTTTAGAGCTGCCAGGGTAGCTGGAAGTGGAGGAGGGAAATCCCAAAAAGAAGGGAGACTAAAGGGTGGGACTCCCAAGTCTGCATATTAACCCCCTTCTCAGTCTCAATTAACTCCTAACCATGTTTGCGTGGGGGAGACTTCAAGGAACCCAGAAGAAAGTAATTGCTGGGGGGCTGGAAAAAGCCAATCAGAGATTTCCCATTGCAAGAAAGTCAGAGTTTGGAGTTAGAGTCCCACTAAGTTATATGGGGCTTCATAAACACCTTTGGATTTCCACTGAAACCCCAAGAGGGTTATATATTAGGAACAAAGACTAGGTCTTATATTTATCTAAGACCAATGGCAAAAACAAAACAGACCTTCCCTAATAAAGTGTGAAAACCAAGCCTCCACAAAAATCAAGACGATTAGTTAGGAATTTAACAAAAATCAGTACTCTTCAGAGGAAGATAACATAATCCAGAGCTTATACAACAGATCATCTATGATGTTCAGAATTCCTTCTTAGTCAAGCCTTTCTTAGTGCCTTGGGCAGAGTTTTAGTCATAGCTTCCCATCCTCACTCTGGACTCTGCATCAAGCCCTGTAAATTCTAGCACTTCTTGCCAAGATCTGCTGGTTGCCTGGCTGCCATGCAAGACTATTAACTTTTTATTAGCAGGCATGTGAAGAAACAGGGAACTGTAACATATAGTCAAGAGAAAAATCAGGCAATAGAAGTAAACCTTGAGATGAACCAGGAGGTCAAATTAGCAGATAAGAACTTTAAGACAGCTCTTATAAAAATAGTCAAAGACAACCTCTGCTTTCCAGTTTCAAGAGATTCTCCTGCCTCAGCCTCCTGAGTAGTTGGGGTTACAGGCACCTGCCACCACGCCCGGCTAATTTTTGTATTTTTAGGAGGGACAGGGCTTCACCATGTTGGCCAGGCTGGTCTAGGACTCCTGACCTCAGGTGATCCACCTGCCTGGCCTCCCAAAATGATGGGATTACAGGCATGAGCCACTGCACCTGGCCAGACTTTAAAACTGTTTTGTAGAGATGGGGGTCTCACTATGTTGCCCATGCTGGTATCAAACTCTTGACTTCAAGCAATCCTCCTGTCTTAACCTCCCAAAATGCTGGGATTACAGGCATGAGCCACTGTTCCTGGCCTGTTCTGTTTCTTTACCTGGTGTTCATGTTATAATTATTGTTTAAACTGTACATATGTTAATGGCCTCTTTTATATTTATGAGCTACCTCACAAAAGAAATGAGTTAAAACATAAACTGAACTATAGTACAATATTCTGTATTCATTCAAACTTGTCTTCCTGAAGACAATTCTACAATATGGGAAAATGCTCACATAGTAAAAAGAATAAAAAGCAAGTTATAAAACTGTATTCACATTATGATCCCAGCTTAGAAGAGAATATATATATTTACAGAGATCCACAGAGAAAAGACTGAATGGAAAAACCTCAAAAATGCTAAGTGATTATTTTCTTTTGTATACTCTTAAGTAACTCCAAAAGTTTCACAATGAGTAGGTGTCAATTTTATAGTCTTAAATAGGGAACTAACAAATGGTGTTTAAGTTCTCTGCAGAAAGGTCTGAAATAAGACTTACCAAATTATTTCTATCACTCAGGATCTAGGGAGGGAAATGAAAACCACTTCATGGCCGGGCATGGTGGCTCACACCTATAATCCCAGCACTTTGGGAGGCCGAGGCAGGCGGATCGAAGTCAGGAGATCGAGACCATCCTAACATGGTGAAACCCTGTCTCTACTAAAAAAATTAGCTGGGCTTGGTGGTGGGCGCCTGTAGTCCCAGCTACTCTGGAGGCTGAGGCAGGAGAATGGCGTGAACCTGGGAGGCGGAGCTTGCAGTGAGCCAAGATCCTGCCACTGCACTCCAGCCTGGGTGACAGAGTGAGACTCTGTCTCAAAAAAAAAAAAAAAAAAAATACCGCTTCAGGCATTTTCAGCACTAAGGCATTTAATAGAGGGGATTTAGAGCTGCTGAAAACAGTACCAAGGCTGGGTACCTCTGGCTTAAACAACAGAAATACACTGTCTCATAGTTCTGGGGCTGGAAGTCCAAAATCAAGGTGTCAGCAGGGTGGGCTCCTTCTGAGGCTGTGAGGGAAGGTCTGCAAGCCAGCAAGGTCTGTTCCAGGCCTTTCTCCTTGGCTTGCAAAGGGCCATCTTCTGTGTCTTCACATTGTCTTCCTTTGACTCTTGTCTCTGTGTCCAAATTTCCGCTTTGTATAAGTGTAATCTCCCAGTGGGTTCACCTTGTCCACTGCCTAGATGGAGCCAATTCATCAAGACAGGGGATTTGCAATAGAGAAAGAGTAATTCATGCAGAGCCAGCTGTGCAAGAGCCTGGAGTTTTATTATTAAATCGGTCTCCCGAGCATTCGGGGAGCAGAGGTTTTAAGAATAACTTGATGGGTGGAGGGAAGCCGGTGAGCCGGGAGTGCCGACTGGTCAGGGATGAAATCAAATGGAGTCCGAGCTGTCTTCTTGCGCTGAGTCAGTTCCTGGGTGGCGGCCACAAGATCAGATGAGCCAGTTTATCGATCTGAGTGGTGCCAGCTGATCCATCCAGTGCAGGGTCTGAGTCAGTTCCTGGGTGGCGGCCACAAGATCAGATGAGCCAGTTTATCGATCTGGGTGGCGCCAGCTGATCCATCCAGTGCAGGGTCTGAGTCAGTTCCTGGGTGGCGGCCACAAGATCAGATGAGCCAGTTTATCCATCTGGGTGGCGCCAGCTGATCCATCCAGTGCAGGGTCTGAGTCAGTTCCTGGGTGGGGGCCACAAGATCAGATGAGCCAGTTTATCGATCTGGGTGGCGCCAGCTGATCCATCCAGTGCAGGGTCTGAGTCAGTTCCTGGGTCGGGGCCACTAGATCAGATGAGCCAGTTTATCGATCTGGGTGGCGCCAGCTGATCCATCCAGTGCAGGGTCTGAGTCAGTTCCTGGGTCGGGGCCACTAGATCAGATGAGCCAGTTTATCGATCTGGGTGGCGCCAGCTGATCCATCCAGTGCAGGGTCTGAGTCAGTTCCTGGGTCGGGGCCACAAGATCAGATGAGCCAGTTTATCGATCTGGGTGGTGCCAGCTGATCCATCGAGTGCAGGGTCAGCAAAATATCTCAAGCACTGATCTTAGGAGCAGTTTAGGGAGGATGGGAATCTTGTAGCCTCCAGCTGCATGACTCCTAAACCATACTTTCTAATCTTTTGACTAATGTTAGTCCTACAAAGGCAATCTAGTCCCCAGGCAAGAAGGATGTTTGCTTTGGGGAAAGGCTACCATCATCTTTGTTTCAAACTATAAACTATAAACTAAGTTTCTCCCAATGTTAGTTCAGCCTATGCCCAAGAATGAACAAGGACAGCTTGGAGGTTAGAAGCAAGTGGAGTTGATTGAGTTAGATCTTTCACTGTCTCGGTCATAATTTTGCAAAGGCGGTTTCATAAGGACAATTGTCATGTTGTATTAGGGCCCACTCCATTCCAGCATGACCTCATCTTAGCCTAACTAACTACATCTGCAATGACTGTATTTCTAAATAAGGTCACATTCTGAGGTACTGGGGGTTAGGACTCCAACTTATGAATTGGGGAGGGGATTGGACACAATTTAATCCATAACAGTACTGTTTAAGGTTTTTACAAACAGCACGATAATGGGGACAGAAAAGGAAACCTACGATTATCTGGAGATAAATAGTGGAGGCCTGGACAGGTGCCATTCTGGGAGTGGCCTTCTGGAGGCAGGGACCCTCAGGGGTACATCAGAGGCTGAAGACTGCCACTAAGTGCACAGACATCGGCCTTCTGAAATCATTCTTCCAAGTGATCACTTTGTTGGCAGTGGGACCCAAGAGCCAACATAAACTCCCATCTGCCCCTGCCACCATCTGATGTTCTCTATGTGGCAGAGAAGATGCCCTGCCCTGCCCCCTGCCTCTGCTACCATTCTCTGGTTGCATCCAACTGCCACCTGGCTGGACTCACCTTGGAGGGGAGGAGGGTGCCTGTCCTTGGGGCTTGGAGTTCACACACTTCCTTATCATTCTAGATAGAGCCGGTTAGGTGCCTTGGAAAGTGTTTAGACAGCATAGAGAGGCCCCAGGAGAAACTGACCTCTTTATCTCGCCTGGCAAAGGCCTCTTTCTTCTACAGATGCTGCGGTGTCTCCGGATCAGAACAGGGCCTCGCTCCTCCAGTAGCACCAGAAATGGCTCTTGAGAGTCTGGCCTCTGGAGGGCCCCAGCTCTGCTCCTCCCCGTAGGGTCTGTCCCCTTGAATGTTAAGTGGTCCTCAGTGGCCGGAGGGCTGGGAGCAGAGCCGTGCAGTTCCCAGTGAGGGTTTCTTGTTTCCCTCGTGGCAGGTGTTGGCTGAGACAGTGCAGATGGCTTTGTCCCTGCTGGTTGCTCCGAAACTTGGATTCTGTCCCTGGCTGGGCCCCAGTGATGCCGGCTGGTTTCCTCCAGCGGAAGAAGCTGCTCTTTTTGTGTCTGCAGATGGTCCTGCTGCAAGACACCTCTGTCAGGGTGGCTCTGGGAGAGCCAGCTGGAAGGCGCTCGCTCCCCTTTCATTAAGAGGGGGCTGCTGGCCCAGCTGGCCATGACCTTGAGGTCAGCGGGTTTCTGTTCAGTGCTGCTCTGGGGATTTTTCACCCCAGCCCTGCCATAACTTGCTTCCTTCTTTTCCCCACCTTTCCTCTCTTATCCGCGTGGACAGGACAGCTTTAGAACCTCTTCTGCACACCATCATATCACCCTCAACTTGCATCCTGCCACCGCCCTGCCGAAAACCTTCCGTGGCTCTCTGGTGCCTCAAGTGTACTTCTCAAGCTGTATTGTGTCTTGGAGTTGCCTGTAGCTCATAAAAGATCAGCCCCTCCCAAGTTGCAGCTCAGAGCCAGTCATCAGATCCCTATGACGGAACCCAAGGACCTGAATCTTTAACTCACTCCGCAGGTGATTTTTTTTTTTTTTTTTTGACCTGTGTAGTTTTTCTTTAAATTGTGGTAAAATATACATAACATGAAATGTACCATTGTAACCATTTTTAAGTGTGTACTTCAGTGACATTACAGACATTACTGTTACAGACGGTCTCGCCACCAAATTCATGTTCAAGCCCTGACTCTGAATATGATGGTTTTGGAGGTGGGATTTCTGGGAGGTGATTGGGTTTGGTTGACATCTTGGGAGTGGAGCCCTCGTGATGGGGTTAGATCCCTTATAGGAAGAGGAAATCAGATTTCTCCACGTGCTTGCACTGAGGGAAGTCCACGTGAGCACCGGGCAGGAAGGCTGCTGTCTGCTTGCACTGAGGGAAGTCCACGTGAGCACCGGGCAGGAAGGCTGCTGTCTGCAAGCCAGGAAGAGAACCCCCATCAGCCCCTAGCCATGCTGGTACTGTGATCTCGGACTTCCAGGCTCCAGAACTGTGAGAAGATAAGTGTCTTTTGTTTAAGCCATTGGGTCTATGTTATTTGTCACAGCAGCCCAAGCTGACTCAGACAACTGCGTTCACGTTGTTGTGCTACCATCACCACCGAGAACTGTTTCATTTAGCAAAATTGAAACTCCACACCCACCAAATAATAACTCCCCGTTCTCCCTGCTCCCAGCTCCTGACAACGCCATTCTACTTTGTCCCTACAAATTTGACTATTCCAGGTACCTCACACAAGTGGAATCATATAGGATTTGTCCTTTTGTGCCTGGCTTATTTTGCTTAGTGTAATGTCCTCAAGGTTCATCCATGTGATAGCTTATGTCAGAATCTTTTTCTTCTTAAGGCTGAATAATATTATATTATATGCATATATGCTATAGCATTTTGGCTATTGTGAGATCCTGCTTTCATTTCTTTTGGGCATATATCCAGAAGTAAAATTGCTTGATCACATGGTAATTTTTCCTTTTTTCTTTTCTTTTTTTTTTTTTAGAAAAGGTCTTACTCCGTTACCCAGGCTGGAGTGCAGTGGTGAGATCTCATCTCACTGCAACCTCCGCCTTCTGGGTTCAAGCAATTCTCCCACCTCAGCCTCCCGAGTAGCTGGGACTACAGGGGCACACATGCCCAGCTAATTTTTGTATATTTTGGTAGAGACAAGGTTTCACCATGTTGGCCAGGCTGGTCTCGAACTCCTGACCTCAAGTGATCCACCCGCCTCGGCCTCCCAAAGTCCTGGGATTACAGACATAAGCCACGCCTGACCAGGATCACATAGTAATTTTATTTTGATTTTATTGAGGAAATGCCATACTGTTTTCCACAGTGGCTACACCGTTTCACATTTCCACCAGCAGTGCACAGGCGTTCTAATTTCTCTACATCCTCACCAGCACTGGTTATTTCCTTTTTTGTTCTCTTGTAATAGCCATCCTACTGAGTGAAAAGTGGTATCTCAGATGGTTTTAATTTGCATTTCCCTAATGGTTAGTGATTTAAGCATCTTTTCATGTGCTTATTGGCCATTTGTATATCTTCTTTGGAGAAATGTCTATTCAAGTCCTTTGCTCGAGTTGGGATGTTTATTTTATTGTTGTTGTTGAGTTGTATCCAGAGGTGATTTTGACAGAAAGTGAGAGAGTGGTGGATGGAGAGGATGAGCTGTCTGTGGGGTGTCCGGGACCCTCTGTGGGTGGCCTGACCCACCTTCCCTCTCATTTCCTGCTTCTCCCAGCAAGAATGCTTTGCCCTGGCTGGCTGTTCCCATCTCTGGGCTTTTGTTTACTCCATACCATCAGCTTGGATTGCTGTAGCAGACTGACTTTTTCTTGTCTGCACAAAACCACCCTCCTCCATCTCCAGCAATAGTTCTGGTGGGACTGTGGGTCATGGTCCCATTCTCTCCTGGCCACGTCACTGGCACATGACCCTGGCTTGCCCGGAGCTAGTGCTCTCGTCACCCTGGTGTCAGGGGTTGCCTCAAGGGTAGGCCTGTGATCCAAGCCAATCAGGTCTGTATGTGGCTATTAGAAAAATGTCTCTTTCTGCTTGGATTACCGAGCTGGGATGATGTAAGCCTGGGCTACTGGTGGTCTCTTCCTTGATAGCATGACCCATCTGCAGGAAGACATGAAAGGTCAACGCACAAATGAGAGCTAAGTCAAGATAAGGAAAGTGAAGAGAGAATGTGAGTGAGAGAGAGAGAGAGAGAGAGACTGAGATCATTGCTTGAGTCCTGGATCCAGCCATACCTGAAAGCAGCCCACCCCGGGATATTTCAGGTGCACAAGCCGAGAGATTCCACAACATACCCCAACCCTCTTTTTTTCCACCTAAGCTGGTCTGAATTGGGTTTCTGTCACTGGTAACAGAAAACATTCTGACTAATGCAAATCCCTCTTCCCAGTTCCATCTCTCCATGCATCCAACTGTCTGTCCTTCCAATTTTCGTCCTGCCAAGCTCAGATCTGCGCTTTTCTGTTTTATATCTGGCCTGAAGAGCTGCTCCCTCTAGGGAGCCCCAGTAGTCCGGGGGTGAGAAGGGGGCTTTCCAGGTGCTCTGATCTCCAACGTCCTGCCCGCCATGCCCTTTGGGAACCTCTGTACTATACACTTCTGTGTGTAGCTTGTGTGTTAGAGTGTTCTTTTAACACTCTGAGAAAGCTTATCCTGTGGCAGCTGATATGAACTGCCCAGGAAGACATCCAGCATCCCCTTCCCTGCCCAGCCCCTGACCGAGGTCCCTGGGGCAGCCCAAGACAACATCCTCCACCCTCACCTCCCGGGCAGCCTTGGGCACAGGCCCAGCCCCGGCTAAGGAGCACGGTGATCCACAGGGGCTTCCAGAGAGAGGGTGTGAAAAGGTGAGTGGCGATGGAAAAAATGACTTGGTGTTTCCTTGTTGTTGGTTTTGAGTGTGTGGCTTTATTCTTCTGCAGCTGTGATCTCTCTAGAGGGTTTTCCACCCCCAGCCCAGGAAGGGGAAGCCGCCTCCGGGTGTCCATGGGGAGCCACTGGCCCTGGTGGTTCAGTCTCTTGGTGGGGTGGTGAGTGGGGGGTTGGATCACTGGAACAGAGAACAGGATGCATGCTTTGTGGGGGGTGTAGGGGAATGGCTGGCCCTGGAATTGAGACACTTGAGACAGGGGAAGGGGCTGGGCATTGCTCAGGGGTGTTCTTCAGTGTGCAAGCGTGGTGCCTCAGTTTGCGGGCCAAGAGGGGGCGTGCACGATGTACCCAAATGCTGGATCCCTTCGCCTGTGGCACAGCCCTGGAGTGGCAGCTGCAGTGGACAAAGACCCAGACCCTTCCCAAACTGCACAGAAAAAATCAGCCACCAGTTCCCGTGTGACCCTGAACATGACTGAGGCTGAACTGGCTCACAGCTGGCGAGGGGTGTGTGGATGGAAAAGCAGACAGCTGTGAACGGCACCCCTTCTAGGAGGGCGGAGAAGGGGCAGTGTGGGGAGACCCACTCCCTGTACTTGTGTGGCACTGGGCTTACACTGAGGAAATGCGTTCTGGTACTATTTGCTCAGTCCAAGACAGATTTTTTAAAGTTTAGAAATGTTTATTTGCAAAACAAGTGTTTCACACACCCAGGTATCACACAGGAAGTTGCGTGCCCCGCATTACTCTGTCAGTCGTTGCGGTGTTAGTTTTGGGTACATGCATGTCCCGGTTCCCCAGCTGTGCTCTCAGGGCCACTTCCGCAGCTTCGAACTGCCACAGACTCTGGAGCTCAGCCTGGGAGAGATGCTCAGAAGGTGTGAAGCTGATGCCGAATCAACAGCTCACCTTAGAGAGGGCTTGGTAGGAATCAGGCACTACTCTAAGCGCTTTCACAGTATTGCTTCATCTCATCCCAACAACTGTGTCCCCATTTCCTGGGTGAGGGTCAGAGGACTGAGTGAGGCTCAGTGGGTTCCAGCAGTGGGGACGAGGCTGAACAATGGGAGGAATAGTTCCAAGCAGCAGAACGGCCCGGTCCCAGAGGCCTGGTCCCAGGCGGGTGCGGATGCCTGCCAACCGTGAACTTGACTTTGTTCATTTCATGTCCAGTGGCATTTTGCGGAGTGAGGAGGAGCGTGCACTCTAGGCAGACTTGGTCATATGTGGGGAGTCTTGAACAAGCGCTTTTCTCTGAGCCTCAGTTTCCCCAGCTGTGAAATGGAAAGAGCTATACTTTACAGTTGGGAAAAATGAATGGGATTGTTGGGGAGACAGCCTCGCACTCGGGGCTGGATCAATGCTGCATTTTCCAGTCTGGGTCACCTCAGGGCCTTCCTCTCTCCCTGGCTGGTGGAGAGCAGGGTCATAAGGCCTGGGGGCCTCAGCCTGAGCCCTCACAGCGCCAGGCACTGGGCCACACTTGGCGCTGGGGAGTCCCCGTGCCTGAGCCCTTGCTGCACCAGGCTCTGAGCCATACTTGGTGCTGATGCTGAGGAGTCCCCACGCCTCTGGGGACCTGGGGGGCTAGCACCCCTCATTTCACCCCAGTTACCCACATGCCTGGCTCCCTCCAGTGCCGCCCCTCCTGAGCACCTTCCTTGTGCTTGGAGCTGGGGAACAAAGATAGATAAGACCCAGCTGCTGCCCCCAGGACTCCTGGTCTCATGGGAAACCCAGAACTGTATCAGATGCCAGCACAGCATTGGAGGTGATCTCAGGATGCTGGGGGAACCCCGTGGAGAAGCAGAAAATAAAATGCTCCCTTCTCCTTCAAGAAAGGAATAGCTTCAGAGAAAATACTTACGACACCATGCTAAGGTGGTGTTGACATCTATGATTCTCTACACGGTCTGCATTGATCCCGTGGCTGCGGTTGAGTGCCTTTGGGAAAGGAACTGGGCCATGGATGGGAGAGACTGACTTTTTGGTGTAAATCCTTTTATGTGGTTTGCTTTAAAAAACAAACAAACAAACAAAAACAAAACAAAAACCAGACTGGGCATGGTGGCTCACGCCTGTAATCCCAGCACTTTGGGAAACTGAGGCGGATGGATCACGAGGTCAGGAGATCGAGACTATCCTGGCTAACATGGTGAAACCCTGTATCTATTAAAAATACAAAAACTTAGCCGGGTGTGGTGGCGGGCACCTGTAGTCCCAGCTACTCGGGAGGCTGAGGCAGGAGAATCGCTTGAACCTGAGAGGCGGAGGTTGCAGTGAGCCGAGATCACGCCACTGCACTCCAGCCTGGGGGACAGAGCGAGACTCCGTCTCAAAAAAGAAAAACAAACAAACAAAAAACAATGGTAAGATTTAAATTTATCGAAAGTTGTTATTGAGAGCCATCCTCGTTTGGTAACCTATGCAGCTGTGCACAGGCCGTGACAAACACTTCTTCACCAGCTCACCTGCAGAGCACGCCGAGCCACCCCCGACGCTCTGCGGGTTTACTCCTAAGCTTGCTCTTGCCCGTTGCACTTGCTATAATAGTGATGTCATCTAATTAAATTTAGTGTAAACCAATGAGATATGAGGGTAATAAGAATGAATTGGTGTTTCTAAGACATATAAGTGAATGCCTTGGAAACCTTTCTCAAGCTGAGTCATTTTACAAAAATCATTGTCAGATTAGATGGGGGCAAGACAGCTGCGCAAGTCCGGGGAAGCCCAGTCCCAGGGGAGCCTCAGGTTGCTCGCGTCACACGAGTCTTTAAATTCTAGCTCCGCCTTAAAGAGAACCAAGCTGGAAATCGTGAATAGACATTACGGAAATGATTTATGCAAAAATGCTGATGTGGAGTCCCGCGGAGTGGCTCCTTCCCAGCGTTCCTGGGCCTCAAACCTACCTCCACGTGTAGGCACTAAGTGTGTTTCCAGTTAAAAGCTTTACACTATCAGAGGTTTTATTTTACGATGCCCACTTTAACTGTCTTTTCCAGTGAACCCACCTGCTGTTGGCCAGAGGTTTGGACCACAGATATGTGAGTGTCTAACAGTGGCCACATGTCCTTTCTTCTTAGGGAGACTCCCAAGAAATTCCCCGGTTTGTTGGTTCTGGTACCCTCAATTAGGGGCAAGGTCTTGCCTTTACCCCAGCCCCCTCCAGGTGTCCAAGACTGTCGGGCAGTGGGCAGTCTGCAGGCCCAGGTCACTGGAGAATCCACCCGTGGCCCTGCCAGGTCCCCCACCCACCTCCATGCTGCTCCCCTGATGACTGACGCCAGCTCCCACCTCCTCCCTCTGCTGATTTTCACCCTCCCTTCTCCCCTTTGTCTCACCTGGCCCCGCAAACACTATTCACATTATTCTATTTCTTGGTCTTGCACCTTCTTCAAGACTTTATTGTGAGGTAAGAGGAAAACAGTGGTCAGGCACTGGGATGTGTCAGAGGGGAGGAAAGTCCACAGAAACACATTCGAAAAGCCCAGCTTTGTTGTTGTCGTTGGTTTTAGACAACGTCTCGCTCTGTCGCCCAGGCTGGAGTGCAGTGGCAGGATCTGTGTTCACTGCAACCTCCGCCTCCCGGGTTCAAAAGATTCTCCTGCCTCAGCTTCCCAAGTAGCTGGGATTACGGGCATGTGCCACCATGCCAGACTAATTTTTGTATTTTTAGTCGAGACAGGGGTTCGCCATGTTGGCCAGGCCTGGTCTTGAACTCCTGACCTCATGATCCACCCACCTTGGCCTCCCAAAGTGCTGGGATTACAGGCGTGAGCCACTGCGCCCAGCCAAAAAACCCAGCTTTGATGGAAGAACAAGCAAAATGCAGTGATACATATAACGGAATAGTATTCAGCCTTACACAGGAAGGAGATTCTGACGCACGCTACCACGTGAACGGACCTGGAGGACCGTGCTGAGTTGTGCTGAGTGAGAAAAGCCAGGTGTGAAGGACAAATAGTGTGTGACTCCACTGGAGTAGTCAGAGTCCCAGAGACAGATGTAGAGTGGAGGCTGCCCGGGGCTGGGGGAGGCGTGGGGCTTTGGTGTTTGATGGGCACGGGGTTTCAGCTGGGTGAGATGAAAGGTCTCTGTCCGGAATGATGCTGGTGACGGCAGCACAACAGCCTGCGTGGACTTCAAGGCCACGGCTCCGCACAGCTGAAGAAGTAGTTACGGTGATACATTCTGTACTCTATATCTCTCATCACAGAAACAAAAACAAAACACAAACCCCCAAAAAGAACCTCACCAACAGGCCGGGCACAATGGCTCACACCTGTAATCCCAGCACTTCGGCAGGCCGAGGCCGGAGGATCACTTGAGGTCAGGAGTTTGAGACCAGACTGGCCAACACGGTGAAACCCCCTTTCTACTAAAAATACAAAAATTAGCCAGGCATGGTGGTGCGAGCCTGTAATCCCAGCTACTCAGGAGGCTGAGGCAGGAGAATCCTTTGAGCCCAGGAGGCGGAGGCTGCAGTGAGCCGAGATCGCACCACTGCACTCCAGCCTGGGCGACAAAGCGAGACTCTTTCAAAAAAGAAAAAGAACTCTGGCATTGCGATGGCCTGCCCCTCAGTGCTTGGCCTCCCTGGGAAGTGCCCTGGTTGCTTCTGGGGATGGGATGTGGATATCTTCATGCTCTTCCTTGAACCTTAATGTTTCCCAATTCCCTTCAAAAAACATCTATTACTTTCCTAGTGGGGGAGTCGGGGAGCAGGGCCTGTTGAGAGTTTTAAAGAAAATGAGAAGGGCGGGAGCGGGGCAGTTAGCTGTCAGAGTTCATCCTTCTTCCTCCCAAGGCCCAGGTCTCCTCTAGGCGGGCGGAGATGCTGGGGGGCGAAGGGGAAGGGCACTTCCTGCCGGAGGAAGACCTGGCAAGTTCTCTCCCACCCGGCCCAACCCTGATGGGTCTGTGCCAAGGAAACCCGGCACCTGGGTCCTTGCAGCTCCCAGAAAGGCCTGTGAAGATGGGCTGGGCTCCTTCTGCACACCCCCCATCTGCACTCCTCACCAACCCCAGAAGAGATAACTAGCTCCTGTTTGCAAGCAGCTCAAATTAGGGGGGAAACAACTGCTAAACCGGGACTCGTCAGGCTGATCCAATCGGCGCTTCCCACCTGGGGCTCTAGGGATGGCCCAAGTCACCTCCGTAGTCACGGGGCAGGGGGACTTGTGGGTGCGTGTGTGGGTGTGCGTGTGGGTGCAGGTGCACAGGTATGTGTGAGTGCACAGCTGTGTGTGTGTGAGTTCCTGGGAATGTGTGCGTGCAGGGGTGTGTGTGTGCATGGTTGTGTTTGGGTGCACAGGTGTGTGTGTGGGTGCATGGACACGTGTGTGGTAGCACAGGCATGTGTGTGTAGAGTGTGTGTAGGTGCACAGGGTGTGTGTGTGCGTGGGTGCACAGGTGTGCATGTGGGAACAGGAGTGCATGTGGGTGCAGGGGTGTGTGGGGGTGCACAAATGTGTGTGTGCAGAGGCATGTGTGGGTGCAAAATGTGACTTCAAGGGTGTGTGTGGGTGCAGGGGTTTGTGTGTGGGTGCGCAGGTGTATGTGTGCACGGTGTGTGGGGGTGTATAGGTGTGTGTGTGGGTATGCAGGTGCTTGTGGGGGTATACAGGTGTGTGTGGGTGCAGGGGTTTGTGTGTGGGTGTGCAGGTGTATGTGTGCATGGTGTGTGGGGGTGTATAGGTGTGTGTGGGTGCAGGGGTTTGTGTCTGGGCGCACAGGTGCGTGTGTAGGTGAAAGCTCACATGCGGATGCCTCAGGTCCACATGTGCACCAGTGGCATGTGTGTGTGTATTTGCACATACGTGTATATATGAGACCACAGCTCCCTGCAGCTTCTCTGTCCGTTGGCTAGAAAACTCAGTTTCTTCTCGTGAGACGTGGGCACCTCCCTCTTAGTCTCCCAATCCCCCTCTGCAGAGCGTTCCAGCCCCATGGTCTCCTGGGTGAAGAGGGAAAACCCAGGGACCCTAAGCCTGATGAAAGGCAGCTATCCTGGTCCCTGAGGAGCCTGGACGGTGCTCCCACTGTGGCCTTGAGCCTGGTCCTGGCCAGCTCCTGGAAAATATACCCTACAAATTAATACATAAATCCTACAAATTAGTATATTGAAAAGTTTGTACCTTTATTTTGTGTTTTAGTAAGAATATAAAATAAATAAATAAAATAAATATAAAATAAAATAAAATTAGTTGTATTAGTTAGGGTGACTGCTGTAACAAATAGACCCCCCAATGCCTGATGGCTCAAAAACAATTGAAGTTGATTTCTACCCACCCCAAAAATCCTAGACAGTGCAGGTCAGCAGAGGCAGGCAGGGAGGACGGGAGGCCGGGCTCCCACAGTCATTCCGGGACCCGGCTGCCAGGGGCTCTGCCAGCTTCAGCTCAGGGCTTCCGAGGCTGCCCTGGGCCTTGGCGCCCAGACAGCTGGAGGAGGAAGGATCTCACAGGGCAGAGCTCTCCGGTCCAGGTCCGAGAGCCATGGTGCAACTTCCACTGAGACGCCGTTGCCTAGAGCTGGCGCCCATGGCCAGACCCCCTGCAGGGCAGATGGGAAAATGCAGGCTAGCTGTGTGCTAGGGATGGAGGTGAAATGGGTTTTGAGTAGGGTGGCCCATGAAATTTATCCTTCAAACCAGGACCTTGCTAAGAGTGAAAGGTGTGATCAAGTTGTGCCAGAAAGGCAGGCACCAACTGAGACAGGACAAACGGTCACCCTGGGTTTGTGAGCAAAAACAGGCAAAGACAAACAAGACAGTGTTCTTATTTTCCTCATTGCCTGTAGAAGAGGAAAGCATGTGACCCGGAGGTTCTACGCTTGGTTGTATTTCTCACACTTGTCAATATACCCGGGATCTGTTTATGCAGACAGCCTCTACTGAGTGGTTGCTTTTGTTTAACTTTTGCACAATGAACCTTAATGCGTCTTTGTTTATTGAGCCAGTTCCTACAGATGGACACAAGTCATTTCAGCCTTTTCAATCACAAACAATGGTGCGGTGTTTTATACTGCACAGACATCATTTTAGGTCCAGTTTAAATAGTAGTAGTGTAGGCCAGGTGCGGTGGCTCACGCCTGTAATCCCAGCACTTTGGGAGGCCAAGGTGGGTGAATCACCTGAGGTCAGGAGTTCGAGACCAGCCTGGCCAACATGGTGAAACCCCGTCTCTACTGAAAATACAAAAATTAGCTGGGTGTGGTGATGCATGCCTGTAGTCCCAGCTACTCGGGAGGCTGAGGCAGGAGGATTGCTTGAATCTGGGAGGCGGAGGTTGCAGTGAGCTGAGATCACGCCATTCACTCTGCCTGGGCAGCAGAGTGAGACTCCATCTCAAAAAAATTAAATACATAAATAAATAAATAGTAGTAGTCATGAAATGAACACTTATGCCTTTACCATCTGTGAACATATGCATCTTAGATTAATGCGTTATAGAGTTTTTCTTATTTCTGTACTTTATATAAATAAGATCAGATTCAAGGTATTCTTTTTGTTATTTTTCTTTTCTTTCTCTATTTTTTGATTTGGGATCGTTCTCTGTCACCCAGGCTGGAGTGCAGGGGCACAATCTCGGCTCACTGCAACCTGGAACTCCTGGGCTCAAGTGATCCTCCCGTCTCAGCCTCTCGAGTAGCTAGGACTACGGCCATGTGCCACTACACCCTCTAAGTTTTCTTTTTCTTTCTCTTTTTTTCTGTAGAGTTGGAGTCTCAGTATGTTGGCCAGGCTGGTCTCAAATTCCTGGGCTCAAGTGATCCTCCCGCCTCAGCCTCCCGGATTGCTGAGACTGCAGGCCTCTTTCGGGTGGTCATTCTGGCTGGCTGCAGGTATTCTTTTTAAATTCTGTGTTCTCCTCACTGTTGCTCAAAATTATGATTTTTGACATGTATCCATTGAATGAATGTTAGATTCCATTGAATGACTGTACAGTTTAAGAAATAGTTGAGTTTACTTTTGAGGGTTGTTTGGACCATGGCCAGTGTTTTGTGTTTTGGACGGTGCTGTACAGACACTCTCTGTCCTTTCGTGCCCGTGTGCAGCGTTTTCACCGTGGTCACGCCTGACAGCAGATGTACTTCCTCTCAGGACAGCTATGTATTTCCTGTTGCTTCCCATTCTCCTCTTGACTTTCTTTTGCATTTCAGGCTAAGCAGCTTTTCACGTCTTTGCAATTTGAGTTTCCTCATTTGTAAATGCCCCTCTGAGTCTTTTGCTCATTTTCCTATTATATTGTTTATCTTTTCCTTATTAGATTAGAGGGGTTCTTTCTGTATTTTGAATACAAATTCTGTGTTGCTCATAATTGTTGAAATATTGTCAGCTTGTGACTTGTCTTTTCCCTCTTTATGACATCTTTTTTTACTTTTATTTTTTATTTATTCTTATTATTTTTTATTTTTTAGTAGAGATGAGGTTACGCCATGTTGGCCAGGATGATCTTGAACTCCTGGCCTGAAGTGATCCCTTTGCTTTGGTTTCCCAAAGTGCTGGGATTACAGGCATGAGCCGTAGCACCCGGCCTTTATGGTGTCTTTTGATAACAGAAGTTCATAAATGTAACGCGGTCAGGCTGGTCGATCTTGTCCTTAGGGTTGGTGCTTTTTGGTTTTGTGCTTGAGGATCCTCCCCCAGCTGTGGTCCCGAGCACCCCCTCACCCAGAGCAGGCAGTGACTTGGATGTTTGGCTAGCGAGCTCTGGGTCAAGGACTGGCACCCAGTCTCCTCCCTGGGAGATGCCTGTCCCTGCCCACACCTGCCAGGAACACTCAGCTCTGACTTGCCCTGGAGCCCCCCGTGCCTACTTTGCTGTCCACCCTGGGTGGGTGTGCCCCTGATGCACTGCTGTCAGCTTCCCCTTTGGGTCTGGAATTTTATTTTTCTGTCTAACGTGCTTGTCCCTGGTTGGACTGGCCTGTATTCCTTGGGCAACCCAGCAGGTGGCTTGGCCTTTGGACAATTAGCTCCTCTGCTCCCCTGAGGAAGGGAAGGAAAGCCCCAGCGAGTGGTGGAGATGGCTTCCGAGACACTTTCCAGTGACAGGTCTCTCCGGAGCTGGGGTCTCAGGGCAGGGCCTGCAGGAAAACGTGGACTCACTAGGGAGGAAGTTTAGCTTGGCTCTGGGTTTGACGACAGTGACGATGGTGACGACGATGATGATGACGATGCTATTTTGTTGTTGTTTTGGGGTTCACAGGAGCTGAGAGGAAGAGCAAGGGTTTGCAAATGAGGAAGAAAGCTGGGAAGTGGTTTCATGCATTTCCTCCTCTCTCCACGTGCCAGAAGGTGCCACTGGGAGGCTGTCTTCCCAGCCTCTTGAGGACAGGCAGAAGTCCTTGTGGCCTCAGTTAAAGGAAAGAAGAGAGAAAGAAAAGAATGAAAGCAAGAAAGGGGGCCAGGAGGGAGTGTGAGCTGCAATCCCAGCATCCTGACATGTGCCCTCATGCCTGGTCACATGCAGGCACGTTGCACGCCCGCTGGGCACAGGCCGCTTGTGTACCTTGGTCAGTTATATTCTTAACGGCCATCCAGGACACCGTCGAGTGCATAATACAGCCGTGTACTAATATAGCCATCCTTAGCAGCCGTCCGTGCACTAATACAGCCGTGCGGGTGGGCTGCCGTGCGCTAACCTAGCCATCCTTTTGATGTTGGGCATGGGGTCATTTCCAGGGTCAGGTTAGATGTTCTAGACAGACCCAGCAGTGGGTAGCTTTAACTAGTACTTTAGTCCTTCCTTTCCATTATTTCCTTAAGCTACATTCTCATAAATGAAATTTCTGGGTAAATGATGAATATTTTTATGGTTTTAAAAAGACAGCATCAAATTTCTTTTCAAGGACAGGCGCTAATTTGGAAAACCCCAAATACATGTATGTATTAGAGATGGCATCTTGCTATATTGCCCAGGCTGGTCTTCAACTCCTGGCTTCAAGCACTCCTCTTGCTTTGGCCTCCTCAAGTGCTGGAACTACAGGCGTGAGCCACAGTGCCTGACCCCTCGTAATTTTTAAAGATAGAGTGGGGCAGGAAAAGCTCACCAGAATGTCTCTCCAGCCCTTGAAGGGCTCCAGCCTTGGTGTCTGGAAGGCTCTAATCAGCAGCTCTGTTTTTACGGGGCCAGGCTGGAGCAGACAGGAAGGCTTTATGCTATCTGACTGATAAGGTTGTCTGGGGACTGTTTCCATACCACCGGTTTCTGGGGACCTGGCACGGAGCTATGGGGGCTCTGACTGTCTCAGACCCTGCCTCTGCTGTCTTAGAGCTCACACTTTAGGTGGGGGGAATGAAGCAACCGGTGCTCTCTAACCAGAGTCGGGAAGCCTCATGTACCCAGGGCCTTGCTTTGGCCTCTCAGGGGTTGCAGGCAAGACTGGCTTGGTCAGGCCCAGAGGGTGCCCTGGGAAGGTGGGCCTCTCAGTTCAGGCTGGAAGCCCAGCTAGGGTGGTCAGGCCCTGAGGGCTGGAGGTGTAGGTAGAAAGGTGCCCTCAGGGAAACAACAGAAACGCCCAGTCCGGTGGCAATAAAGCCCCAAGGACAGGCAGACAGTGCAGGGCACCCCCAGGCCGCCAGCCCAGAACCTTTCCCACTGGGGTCTGGAACTTTCCGTGGGCAGACAGAGCCCCACGGGCCAGGGCTGAGGGATCCATTGTCCCCACACTAGCAGGGCCCCTGACCCACTCGCATCCAGCAAGCGCGGCTGACCTTTCTCTGGGTGCTTGGCCGGAATCCGAGCCCATTCTTCCGACCACCTCAGAAGGGGGTCAGGGCCTCAGCAGGGGCCTGCTCAGGACCTGAGGGTGGACAGTTGCACTTTCCCTCAGATACAGGGTGGGAGGCTATTTGGGGACAGGAGCCCCAAAGGGCCTGTCTGCTCACTCAGACCAAAAGTGGAATAAAACCAAAACCACTTCCTGGGAGGACAGCGTCTAGGGTGTCAGAGCCCGACACCGCTGCCCTCCACGCCTGCCTCCACTGAAGTGGGTTCTGGGGGCTCCGGAGGTCAGCAGGGTTCCGGACGCTTTCCTGGGACTGCCCCTCCCAGCTGTGCAGGCTCACAGGCTTCTCCACCCACTCCAGCATCCACAACAACAACAAAAATAAAAATAGCTCACATAGGACTTTCCCCATCCCAGCTCTGTGGTAGATGCCACTCTCATTACTCCCATTTTACAGATGAGGAAACTGAAGCACAGAGAGGTCAAGAAACCTGCTCCAGGTCACACAGCCAGTGAGCAGTGGAACCGGGGCTCAGAGGGAGGCAGTCGGACTCCAGAGCCGGAATGTACAGGCTTTTCATGTTGTGAGACGACAAATACATACACACGCGCCCACCAGAAGAAACCTACAGGCTGGGGCTGGGGGCAGAGCGGGGCTCCAAAGCCAGCAGACCTAGGACTGCATCCTAGCACTGCTGATCCCCAGACAGGTGACTTTGGTCGATTATCTTTTATATTTAGAGACAGGATCTCACACTGTGGCCCAGGCTGGAGTGCAGTGGTTGCGGACAGGTGACTTTGGTCGATTATCTTTTATATTTAGAGACAGGATCTCACACTGTGGCTCAGGCTGGAGTGCAGTGGTTGCGGACAGGTGACTTTGGTCGATTATCTTTTATATTTAGAGACAGGATCTCACACTGTTGCCCAGGCTGGAGTGCAGTGGTTGCGGACAGGTGACTTTGGTCGATTATCTTTTATATTTAGAGACAGGATCTCACACTGTGGCCCAGGCTGGAGTGCAGTGGTTGCGGACAGGTGACTTTGGTCGATTATCTTTTATATTTAGAGACAGGATCTCACACTGTGGCCCAGGCTGGAGTGCAGTGGTTGCGGACAGGTGACTTTGGTCGATTATCTTTTATATTTAGAGACAGGATCTCACACTGTGGCCCAGGCTGGAGTGCAGTGGTTGCGGACAGGTGACTTTGGTCGATTATCTTTTATATTTAGAGACAGGATCTCACACTGTGGCCCAGGCTGGAGTGCAGTGGTTGCGGACAGGTGACTTTGGTCGATTATCTTTTATATTTAGAGACAGGATCTCACACTGTGGCCCAGGCTGGAGTGCAGTGGTTGCGGACAGGTGACTTTGGTCGATTATCTTTTATATTTAGAGACAGGATCTCACACTGTGGCCCAGGCTGGAGTGCAGTGGTTGCGATCACAGCTCACTGCAGCCTTGACCCCCTGGGCTCAAGCGACCCTCCCACCTCAGCCCCCCAAGTAGCTAGGACTACAGTTGCATACCACGCCTGGCTAGGTTTTTAAACTTTTTGTAGAGATAGAATCTCACTGTGTTGTTCAGGCTTGTCTTGAACTCCTGGCCTCAAGTGATCCTCCCACTTTAGCCTCCCAAAACACTGGGACTACAGGTGTGAGCATGGCTCCCAGCTCATTACCTCTGTTCACTTGTTACTTCGTCTGTGAAACAGGAGAATAAACCCTGCGGGAGCTGCGAGAATGAAAGGAGATCAGTCACATTCACAAACATGGGTGGCACTGTGGCCTCTCCAGCCATGGTAGACAGGCAGGAAGTGTGAGTTCCCATCCCCAGTCCTCCTCCTTCCCAGATAACCTCAGAAAGTCCCATAATTGTCCTGGGTGCAGGGATAGCATTTGGAAAAACTGATGGTTCTATTCATCCTGCTACGGGAGCCTCTTGGAAGATGCAAATGGATGAAACAACAGAAAACTGTGCTGCAAAAGGCCGGTGCTCTGTGTATGGCCTCTCAAAAGATGTGAAACTAGGGGGAAAACAATACTGTCCTTACCCTTTCCTGGGCACCACAGAGCCCTGCGATTCCGCTCACACCTGCAATCACCACCGCCCGATGTCCCACTCTCAGATGCCCAAGGGACTATCCAGCCTGCAAGCCCAGGGCCCGTGTCCTGAGTCAGTAATCAGCTTCCCCTCTAGATTCACCTCTGAATTCCAAAATGGATTGTCTGGGAACTTCATCAACTTCATGGCTTCCATGTTCAATGGGAAAGTCAGCCTGCCTGGCCAAAGCAACAGCGAAATATGGGTTAACGTTACAGCAATGTAATGCTGATTTAGATGTCAGTTTAATAGGTGACAGGTGGTATTAGAAAGCACCTTCAGCCGGGCACGGCGGCTCGCACCTGTAATCCCAGCACTTTGGGAGGCCGAGGCGGGCGGATTGCCTGAGGTCAGGAGTTCAAGACCATCCTGGCTAACATGGTGAAACTCTGTCTCTACTAAAAATACAAAAATTAGCCGGGCGTGGTGGCTGGTGCCTAGTCCCAGGTACTTGGGAGGCTGAGGCAGGAGAATTACTGGAACCCAGGAGGCAGAGGTTGCAGGGAGCTGAGATCACGCCACTGCACTCCAGCCTGGGCAAGAGGGCAAGACTGTCTCCAAAAAAAGCAAAAGAAAAAGGAAAAAAAAAAAAGAAAAGAAAGCGCCTTCAAGGCCGTCTGTTTCTCTGGGCTGCTACCCTTTTTGGAAAGACAAATCTCCTTGTCCTCCTTGTCCTCCTTCCTTCTACATTCCCCTAGGGCTGTGTGCTTCTCTCTCAGCGTGCCCTGCCTTGGTGCCTCTGTGGCAGGGCCAGGTCTGCCTTCCCAGGTGAGCTTGCTCTCCTAAGCTGCATCATTGCATGACTCTCCTCTCTTTCCTAACCTCCCTCACTCCTCCAGCTCCCTTCTGCTGGTGAATGACATCTCTTCACGCCACACAGTCACAGGACGGCTGCTCCACCACTGGCATCACATCTCCTTTCCAGGCAGGAAGAAGAGGAAGGAGGAAGAGACAGGACAAAGCTGGTCTTTCTTCCAGTAAAGCTTTGACTTTTTATCTAGAAAACATCATCTTTGAGCTTTTCACCTACATTTCCTTGGCCAGACCTGGGTCACATGCTCACCTCTAACTGAGAAGATGAGTATTTTAGAGGGACACATTTTTATTCCCTCTCAAATCAGGGCTGTGTTAGGAAGAAAGCGGGAATGGGTCCTGGGAAGGCAGCTCGCAGTAACTCCACACAGTCTGTCCCTTTGCTATCCAGCACTCACGCAGCCCTTCCCTCAGACACAGAAAACATCAGTGTCTCCCAAGGCAAACAGCCAGAATCCCATCTTGCTACTTCCAGGGCAGGCTTCTTTGTAAGGTGCAGGTGGGGCACCCTGTGGTCCTGTGACCTTGAAACTCAAAGACAAGTTATCTGCCCCGACATACTCAGGATCAGTGGTTGGTTAGAAACAGGAAAAGTGCAGTACAGCTTCCATCCAGCAACACGGAAAGGGATGCACACAGCAGTCACTGGAGCAGGAAGTCCTGCTGAGTGAGGACGCCTGGCTTCCTGGGTACCATCTAGCACCCTGCTCTGCTCTCAGGAAGATGTGCCAGAACCATTGCCTTCTGCAGACTCAGCTCTGCCCTATTCTCCTTATTCATTATTCTCCATGGGGTGGGTCTTGAGGGGACACGCCATTTCTGGGGGCCACACGGCTTCCTGTTGGTATGAGTCTGGAGTCCTGGGGGTGGCTTCAAGTATTGGCTGTTACTCACCAACTTTGCATTCTTTTGGAGAATACATTTACTCAAAAACTTGGTTGGCTTCCAGTCTTCTAATTTTATTTATTTATTTTTGTGGTCAGTTCCGATAGCGGCCTCTATTTGGTGGTTGGAGGTCAACTTGTGACCCCTGCTGCCCTCTGGAGTCTCATTTTCAAATGATGTCTCCTGAGGTTGAATCTGATTGGTGGAGTGAGGTCACATGCCTGTGCCCTGGCTGCAAAGGAGGCTGGGAGGGAAGTTTTCTCTGTTCTACTTCAGGGACATGGGACTCTCAAGATGGGAAATGCCCCCAAACAGAGCCAGTATATTCTACAGATATGAGGCAGCCAGAAAACAGGAGGGGAACCAGGCATGGTGGCTCATGCCTCTAATCCCAGCACTTTGGGAGGCTGAGGTGGGCAGATCACTTGAGCCCAGGAGTTTGGGACCAGCCTGGGCAACATGGTGAAACCCTGTGCCTACAAGAAATACAAAAAATTAGCCAGTCGCGGTAGTCTGCATCTGTATTGGGAGGCTGAGGTGGGAGGATCCATTGAGCACGCCATTTCCACCTCCTCACCTCTCCTTTCTGCAGTCCACCCCATTTGCCCTTTTTCCTCCTACTCCTCCAGCCACTCTTTGTGTCTTCTCAACTTGCTCCTCCTATTCCTCCTCCCTCTCTTAGATCTGAGGGACCCTGCGCCACCTCGGTGATTTCCTCTATAAATTGATGGCCTCATTTCTAGCTCCAGGTCAGAGCTCTGAGTTCCTAAGGCTCTTAGCTCACCTGACATTTGTGTTTGGTTTTTCCACAGCCATCTCAAACTTCATCTGTTCAATGCAGAACCCCTGATTTCCCTTTTTAATCTGCCTAACCGCTCTCAACCAGTGTACCCCATTTTCACAACAGCTACAACTATTTTCGGGCCAACAGTATATGAGTAATTCTTGATTCTCCTTCTTTCCTTCTCAGCCCATGTATTATACAATCCAGCAGCAAGCAACGTTGGGTTCTATCTTCTCATGTACCCCAATTCTCCCCATATCTTCCTGTTTCTGCTATCAGCAGTGTCATCCAAGTGGCCGTCAGTTTTCACCTGGATTGCTCCAGAGGCCTCCTAATGGTCTCGCTGCTTCCACTTTTGTTCCTTCTAGTTCTTTCTCCAAACGGCATCAGAAGAGCGGTTTTCCTGAAGTAGAAACTGAAGCACGCGGTTCCTCTGCTTCACATCTTCCCACGGCTTCTTCCCATTTAACTGAGAAGAAAATCCACACCCTCTGCTTGGCTTACGTGGCCCGTGCCAGCTGCTCCCGGCTACGCACTGTGCTCCAGCTGCCTTCATCTTTCAGGGGTGGAGTGTGGCTACTGCTCCCCCGCCTCAGGCCATTTGCACGCACGACTCCCTGTGTATAATGCTTTTCCTCGTGCTCTTCCTGTGACTGGCTCGTTCTCCATCCTCCCAGTCTGTTTCAATGTCATGCTGTCAAAGAGGCTCTGAGTGCCCCGTGTTACTATCACTTCAGTCCTTTCTTCATTTTCCTCACAGCACGTGAACACTTGTTTGATTTGTAATGAATTATAGAAATGATCCCTGAAAGTATAGTCTTACACTTGTTTAATTTGCAATCATGTTATTTGTCTGTTTCCTTATCTGCTCCCCACCTTCAATACCAGGCCCATGAGGACAGGGACCATCCCTGTGTTAGTCACTGACTAGTAGTGGGAAAAGTAGATACTCTATAAAGAAGTATTTGAAGCCAGGAGTGGTGGCTCATGCCTGTAATCCCAGCAACTTGGGAGGCTGAGGTGAGAGGGTTGCTTGAACCCAGATGTTTGAGGCTGCACTAAGCTATGATTGCACCACTGCACTCCAGCCTGATAACAAAGCAAGACCCTGTCTCTTTTCATAAAAGAGAGGCCGGGTGTGGTGGCTCATGCCTGTAATCCCAGCACTTTGGGAGGCTGAGGCGGACGGATTGCCTGAGCTCAGGAGTTCACGACCAGCCTGGGCAACACGGTGAAACCCCGTCTCTACTAAGATACAAAAAATTAGCCAGGCGTGGCAGTGTGCACCTGTAGTCCCAGCTACTCGGGAAGCTGAGGCACGAGAGTTGCTTGAACCCAGGAGGCGGAGGTTGCAGTGAGCCAAGATCGTGCCAGTGCACTCCAGCCTGGGCGACAGAATGAGACTCCATCTCAAAAAAAAAAAAGAAAAAAAAATGTTTGAATGATTTGACTATCTCTCAAATGTAGCTCAGCATCTGGTACTTCAAAAATTTTTGAGTCTTCTGGCCTGAACACCTGAGGAAACATTGCCTGTAGGGTATGTTTTTGTGGGGCAGAGATCATTTTGCAAACCCCATGGCCCATTCAGCTCTCAAGCTGCGTTTAAAATGAATCAATCTGATCTTAAACCTACTAATAACGAGAAGTGCCGTGCAGCCAACTAGCTCACCTCCAGGGTGGGTCCAGGCCCTGATCACCGCCAGCGATGAACTGATGCTCTTGTGGCCATCCACACACTTGCTCCCCAGAGGCCTCAGGCTTCCTGGCCGCCCGGCCTGTTGACATGTGCCGTGATAATTCTCCAAAGCCTCAGGTGAAGTGTGTGGGGAGCAGATCTCCCAAGCAGGTCAAACGTGGCTTGATTTAGGATGTGTTGTCGTTTCCTTTTTGAGTACAAGCTGGAACCCGTGTGCAAGATGGTTTTGTTCAGGCTTGTCAAGTTATAGGAATGATCCTGTGCACCTCACATCTCTAGTTTATAGCTTCAGAGCCTGTGAGAGAGGAATGGGAACCCTTCACACATCGTAACTATGAGTAGCATATCTTAGGCACCAGCTACATGCCAGCCCCCAGCTAGGTCTTTATTGACATCATCTTCAGGCCTCACGTGGCTCTGCAAGTAACTGGGTCTGTGCAGCTCAAGACTGAGAAAGCCTGCAGCCGAGCCCCCTGCCCCTGCCTGCACCCTTTCCAACTCCTCCAGAGCTGGAGCTGTGAAGGCGGCCTTTGCCAGGTTCCCCTGCAGGTGAGGTTACATCTTGGGGGTTCCTAGGTTTTTTTCTTGTTGCAGGGGTGGAGACTTGGCAGCCTGGGAATGTAGGGCCATGGAGTAGGCAGGTGGGGGCCTGGCCTGGGTCCCACCTTGGCTGAGTGATCTGGCCAGAGCTGGTGTGGGGGGTGTAGCTTGGCCTCCCACAAGCCTCCCTCAGGGGGTCTGGGCCAGGCCCAGCATTTGGATTGACAGACTCAGCCCACCCAGGAAAGCATAGACTCTGAGAGGGAGAGGGATCTGGGAGGGCTTCTCAGCACTTGCCAGCATTTACCACTCACTGTGTCTGCAAGGGACACTCACTCCACTTCTGATAGAAGTATTGCACCACTATACCAATTATTGTTCTTGTAGCTATTATTATTATTATTCTGCTAATTATTTTCATATTGAGGTGGGAGACTATGGCTCATTTATTTTTGTACCCACAATGACACAATGCCTGGAAGGCAGGAGTATGGAGCAGATGGATGAATGAGTGAATGGGTGGATGGATGGGTGGATAGGTGGTTGGATAGTTGGATGGATAAGTGGGTAGATGGGTGGATGATTGGGTGGATGGGTGGATGGTTGAGTGAATAGGTGGTTGGGTGGATGGGAGGGTGAATAGGTGGTTGGGTAGACAGCTGGATGAGTGAGTAGGTGGGTAGAGGGGTGGATAGGTGAGTGGAGGGGTGGATGGTTGGATGGATAGATGGGTGGATGGGTGAATGGATGCATGAGTACATGGATAGATGGGTGGATAGGTGCATGGGTGGATGACATAAGGGTGTATTGATTGGTAGATATGTGGATGGGTGTGTGAGTGGTTAGATGGTTGAGTGGATGGATGGATAGGTGGGTGGATGGGTAGATGGGTGGATAGATGAGTACTTGGGTGTATGGGTGTGTGGGTTGATAGGTGGGTGGATTGGTGAATGGTGGGGTGGATAGGTGGTTGGGTGGGTAGGTAGATAAGTGGATAGTTGGGTAGATGGGTGGATGAGTGTGTGAGTAGATAGATGGCTGGGTGGATGGATAGATGTGTGAGTGGATGGGTAGGTGGGTAGGTGGATGGGTGATTGGGTGTGTGAGTATATGGATGTGGATGGGCGGATGGGTGTGTGGGTAGATAGATGGTTGGGTGGATGGGTAGATAGGTGGATAGGCAGATGAGTGGGTGAAAGGGTAGATGGTGGATAGATAAATGGATGAGTGGATGGGTAAATTAATGTACGTGTACATGGGTAGATGGATAGATGGGTGGGTGGGCGGGCGGATGGGTGAGGAGGCTGAGGGCAGGGGGGATTTGCCTCCACTTGCCCAGTCAGCTATCACAGAGGTACAGCACTCCAGTCCTTCTCACCCTCAGCTCCCCGTCTTTCTCCTTATCTTTGACCATGCCTGTTGGTCTCTCCTCCCACACTGGGGGCATATAATGTGGCTGGGCTTTGGGATCAGGCTGAGTGTCCATTCTGCCCCTCAGCAGTGATGGGGCCATGGGGTGGTGCCAGTCACCAGCAGCAGCAGGGCCTGTGGTAAGAAAGAAGCAGGCGCACTGGCTGGGGCCACTCCTGCAGCTCCCCATACGGAGCCCTAGGCCTCTGGTTCCTTGTGCCTTTGGGGTAGCACTGCCGATACAACTTTCTGTGATGGTGGAAGGTTCTGGGTCTGTGCCATGCAATATGGGAACCATTAGCCCTGGGTGGCCATGGAACACTTGAAGTGTGGCTCATGTGGCAGAGGAGCTGACTTCCAAAATATACTTAATTTTAATTAGTTTAAATATATATTTCGATAGTGGCAGATAAGTAGTGGCTACCATTTTGGGCAGCACAGCTCTGGTGGGCTGGGCTAACTCTTGTTTGTAAAATCGCCTCATCCAAGGGGGGTTCCTGGGAAAGGGAGCCCCCTGACTCCTAAACCTGAGAACCCAAAATAGAGCTATGGAGGGTAGTCTTTCAGCAGGGGTGTTGGAGACACAGCTGTTGGGGGCTCAGGCACCCTGTGCTGTCAGCAGGGGCAGGAGCATCTGGTGGCTGGACACACTGCAGAGAGGTTGCTGGTCCCCTGCCCCATGTCCATTCACTATCTCCCAGACCTCCTGACTCTGAGCTGGGCCTCTTGGAATGAAGACCACAGGTCTCAGCCTCCCTTGCCTCTGGGTGTGGCCAGGTGACCTCTTTCCTGAGACAAGGATGAAAGCAGAAATGCTGGGAGGCAGTGACTGGGAAATATCCGGAAGGAGACCCCTCTGGGCATGGCCTCTGCCTATCTCCCCTTTCCTCCATCCTGCTGCTTGGAGCAGAGGTGAGGCCCAGAGTGCACCTTTAGCCATGAGCACCAGGAGACAGCCTGGGCTATGGGCAAGAAAGCTGGAGGGAGCCTCAGCTTCATGTTCAAGCCCAACCAGCTCATTGCCCTGGAGGGGAGCCCTGGCGAGCTGAGGTTTACCAGGCCTGGCTCTCTTCTGTCCTCTCCTGCGCTCCGCAGGGTCCTGGGCTTTCTTCTCTAGCACGTGGTCCTGGCAGGCGCTGAGGGGCACGGCCCAGCTTCTCAGACAGCATCCGCCCCCCCTGCTTCCTTTCCAGCCTCTCCTCCGGCTGGGACAGACTCTCTCTCTCCAGGTGGGACACTGGCTTGGCGTACAGGTCCTCCTATCCTGTTGTTTATGGTCTAAACTTTATCCTTGGAGCCTTTTGGAACCAAAAACCAAAACATAAAACCAAAAACCCAAAAACGTTGATCTGTTATAAAGCCCGGCTCTTGCAGTTTTAGGCCTCGGCTCTTAATGTAGTTTCACTTCCCAGCGTCTCCGTAGCCATCAGTGGAAGTCGAAAATGTACAAGTGTGTGCCCTGTTCCCGACTGTGCGGCCCCACCCTGGGGACAGCGAGTCTGAAATAACCCCTATCTGAATGGCCTAAGTGATGGGGCAGCATAAAGTACCAAAAATCCCCCAAACCAGAAACAAAGCATTTTGTCAATATGTTAAAGTATTATATTATTCTGACACAAAGAGAAATAGCTCCCTGTGAGCTGACAACAAACGCTGAATTCCGAAATGGGGTCTCTGTTAATGGGGTAGACGCTTCTTGGACTGAAAGGTATTTGGATCCCATGGGGGGCGGGTGGGGAAGCGCAGAGTGGAGGGGTGGGGTAGGGTGAGCTTGTCTGAAAGGGTGTAGCCCCTTTAAAGTCTTTTGGGGCCCACCCCTCAAAACAGATGCCAGCCGGAGTCAAGCCCACCCCTAACCCCCCGCCACACACACACACGCACACACACACACACACACTGCCTACTGCTGCTCTTGGCTGGTTTCGTATTTCCACTCCATACCTCTCAACTCCGGCAAGAATAACATTTCCATTTGTACCTTGTTAGGCCCTGGAGACCACAGGGTTCTAAGGAAAAAGAGAGCACACACGTTTCCTCGCTGACTCACATGAGGGTCGACAGGTTTCAGCCATAAAGGTCCACTGTGCCCCAGCAGAAGCTGGGTGTGCTGCAGCCAGCCCCAGGAGCCCCCCGGGGGTCTGGAGGTTGCAGGGGGTGATGTATTTTTTTTCCTAGAACAGTGGGTGAGCAGGGGGCTGGAGCTGGCAGACTGTGACACATGTGTGTGTGAAGTCTTCAAAGCCTGCTTAGGTCCCCAGGCTCTTCCCCAGTACAGGGTGACCCCTCCCTCCCACCTCAGGGCCAGGGGCCTCAGGGTCATGTCTGCCCTATCAGTGGCGTCTGCTCTTAGAAACACCTGAACACGGACAGTGAAATCCTCAGGGGTGTTGCATTTAGATTGGGATTTGAATCTCCATATTTAGGAATGAGTGGTGGAATGTGAGGCATCGGCCAGGGGGTGGGCAGCTCTGTTTCTGTGACCTTTTCAGTACTCTCGAAATTACTCATCGTCCGTGTTTCAGGCCCTGACCACAGGGCTCAGATCAAGTATATGCAAAGGACCCTGGGTAGGCCTCCCTCCGAGAGCCATGAGCTAGTAGAGACCAACCTAGAAACCTCTCCCCACCCAAAGAGTCAGGGCAGAGTCTTGCAGTTCAGCCCCACTGTGCCCTGCCTGCCTGTGGGACTAGGGGGACCTCCAGCCCCTCTTTGGGGAGTCAGCTCTTTCTTCTGTAAGGTGAAGCAGGTCACCACATAGCCATGAACACAATAGCCAGATCTTTGGTTCAGGCCAGGCCAGTCTCTGGGGCTACTCCCGTGCAGTGGAAGGTCACGGAGGACTGGGGTGTTCACCGGGCACTGAAGCACCACCCCGAGATAACCTGCTGATTGCAAAGTGGAAAAGCCCTTTAGGGAAAAGATCTGGGGCTCCTGGGCTGGGCCCCTCCCTCGCCCCTGCTCCCACTGGGCCAGAGCCTCCCTGGCAGGCAGTGGCTCAACGTCCTTTTTTGGAAGGGGCGAGGGTTCCAGTCCCAGTCTTTTGGGCTCCTTGTGGACGTCCTCAGGAATGCAAGGTAGAGAGTCTGATCACCCCTAAGTCCTGAGAGACAGGAGCAGGCCACATCTTTGGGAGTAGATCCCTGAGAGCCGCCTTCCTCTGAGCATGGCCCTGGGAGTCTAACTCTGTCCTCTGCACAGTGGCTTGGGACAGCCTCTGGACCTCTCAGAACCCTCACCTGGAAAATCTGGCATGCACAGATCAACAGCCCTGCCAACTCTGCAGTTTATGAAAGAACCACACTTCAGAAATGTCACTATTGTTCCTTGCCTTTCTTTGGCTAAGTGAGGTCTGAGATAACGCAAACACCGTGCAGCGGCTGGTGACTCTGCAATTCTGCGCTGCCCACAGAGGATGTCCTGAAGCCAAGGTCCCCAAGTCCTGGTGTTAAAGCAAGTCAGAACAACACTATGCTACGAAACCATTCACACACGCACATACATGCACCTGCATACAAGACACATGCAACACATGCATGCAACACACACAAGTACACACAACACAGACACCCCCCCACACACACACGCAGGGTGTCGAGTGTATGTGTGCTAAACCTGGCGGAACAGGAAGGGCCCTGCCCACACTGTCAGGGTGGTGGGGCAGGAGCAGAGAGTGCGGGGCATGCGCGTGGCTTGGTCTGTCCTCGTAGTTACTTGTGGACTTAGAAGGCAGATCTGTTAGTTGGCTGTGTGTGCGTGTGGAAGGGGAAGCGGCCCCCGGAACACAGGCTTATGAAGAAGGTGCTGCATGTGCCTGGATGTTAGATGTCCCTCCCTGCTCAGTCCCCATCACATCCATGTGGTCTACCTCAGTCCCACCGTGTTGCCTGCCACACCCACCCGTGCAAAAGCACAACCTGTGGTGTCACGTTCCTGGTTTGTGGAGGATGTCCACTCCTCTGAGCTACATGATCCCAGCTCCTCTCAGAGGCAGGCTGGCTTGTTATTGTTAGCCCATTTCACAGAGGAGAAAATCAAGGCTTGGAGAGCCTTGGGGAATTGTCCACGGTTGCACAGCAAGGAGCGACTTCTCCTGAACTCTCGTTCTTTCCACACCCCACCCAGGCTCCGGCTGCCCTTCTCCTGGCCATACCTCTGCTTGGCTTCCTGATCACATTTTCTCATGTCCACAACCTTCAGTGCCTCCCATTGGCCTAGAGTGAAACGTGAGTCCTTGCTTAGCAGTTCTGTGAGCCCTTTCCATTGTCCCAGCTCCTCTCTCTTTCGATGCCTTCCTGAGTGCACTGCCTGGTGCCAGCTCCCCACTCCTCAAATACGTGGGAATTGGTCTCTGCTCATACAATCCTCTCCCACAGTCACCGTTCAGGAGATATTGGTTGTAGAGGTTCAGAGGAATGGGAGTGGCGGAGACCTCGTCCTGGAAGCGGAGGGTGGGGGGATGAGGTGTCCTTGATGGGGGAACAAAAGGCATGAAGGGGCGTGCCTGTGTGCATGTCAGATGCAAGAGTGCCGGGGGCTGCTAGAAAAGAGAGGGCAGGGGACATCTGGTGATGCCAGCAGAAACCCACCGAGCTCTGCCTGGGCAGCAGGTAGGAGCTGAGCTCATCTTCACAGGGATGAAGGGACCTCGGGGGCTTGTGACACCCTGTAGACCCTCTCGAAGCCGTGCCTGGGTCTCCACTGCAGGGGCTGTTTCTGGGTGTGGACATCATGTTCCCAACTGAAGATGATTTTTATCAGCTTGGAAATGATGAGATTGTAATAATGACAGTAGCTAATGTTTAATGAGTGCTTACTGTTTGCTTGGCACTGACTGAGTGCTTGACGTGTATTTTCTGGTTTATCTTAACTGGGTACAACCGTGCACCGCATAATGATGTTTTGGTCAATGATGGACTGCATACACAATTGTGTCCCATAAGATTAAAATACCATATTTTTACCGTGCCCTTCCTATGTTCAGATATGTTTAGATACACACCTGCTTACCATCATGTTATAGTCACCTACGGTACTCAGTACAGTAACATGCTGTGCAGGTTTGTAGCCCAGGAGCAGCAGGCTGTCCCATATGGTCGGCTGTACCACCTAGGCTTGTGTAAGAACGCACGAGGATGTTCACACAATGACAAAATTGCCTAACAACGCCTCCTTTCTCGGAACGTATGCCCATCATTGACAGACATGTGGCTGAACTATTATTTTACCCTCTCAGGGGCCTCTCCGGACTCACACATCTTTTCTGTCTGGACGCCCATGGGAGTTACCCACCGGAAGTGCAGGGGGGCGCCGTGGCTTGTCCGGCCTGCCGCCCAAGGTAGGGCTTCCCCTTGTCTGGTCTGTGGCTTTCACTTTAGTGCAGCCTCTGAAGTGAGTCTAGGGGTCAGGAGGGGGCATGGCTTGTAAACAGTCCCATGTAAGAGCTGAGAGCCACTGCTGAATGAACAGGATCTTCCTCAGTCAGTGGTCAGAGCTATGTTCAAGACACATGTTTCAAAGCAATTTCAAGCCTGTTAAAGAAAGGGATGGAAAGAAATGAATAGACACTTCACCAAAGCAGATATACAGACACATAACCGGCATGTGAAAAGGTGCTTACCATTATTAATCACTAGGGTAATGCAAATCAAATCCATGATAAGGTGCCACCATGCATCTATTGAAATAGCTGAAATTGGCCGGGTGCGGTGGTTCATGCCTGTAATCCCAGCACTTTGGGAGGCCGAGGCAGGTGGATCACATGAGGTCAGGAGTTCGAGACCAGCCTGACCAACATGGTGAAACCCCATCTCTACCAAAAATACAAAATTAGCCGGGCATGTTGGCACATGCCTGTAATCCCAGCTACTTTGGAGGCGGAGGCAGTAGAACTGCTTGAACCCGGGAGATGGAGGTTGCAGTGAGCCAAGATCATGCCATTGCACTCCAGCCTGGGCAATGGCTGGAGTGAATTGCCCACTTCAACTAAAAAAGTGTTGGAGTGAACACTTTTTTAGTGAAAGTGTGAAACTCCAACTAAGAAAAAAAATAATAAAATAAATAAAAGCTAAAATTGAAAAGACCGACAACACTAAGTGCTGGAGAGGAACTACCTTACATTGCGGTGGCACGTAAAATGGTACGAGCATTTAGAAAACAGTCTGGCTGTTTCTTTTCACAAAGTTGAACTATACCTACCATATAACCAGCAATCCCTCTCCTAGGTATTTATCCAAGAGAAATGAGAACTTATGTCTACATAAAACCTTGTACATGAATGTTGATAGCAGCGCTATTCATAACAGTTGAAAAATAAAAACAACCCAACTGTCCATCAACTAGTGAATCGATAAGTAGACTGTGGAACATCCATGCCATGGAATATTACTGAGCAATACAGGGAATGAATGCCTGATTTATTCAACAGCATAGATTAAACTCAAGTCACAGAAGCCAGACCCAAAAGCCTACATATATGATTTCAATTATATGACAATCTGGAAAAAGCAAAACTGTAGGGATGTACAAGAGATCAGTAGTTGCCAGGTCTTGGGGTGAGGGATGGATATTGACCAAAAGGGACATGGGGAAACCTTTTGAGGTGGTGGGAATGTTCTTTAGCTTGATGGTGGTGTTTACATGAAAGTGTACATTTGTCAAAATTCATCACATTGCATACCCAAAAAGGGTGACTTTAACTGCATACAAAATATAGTAATAAATTTGGTTAAAAAATAATTCAGCCCAAAGGGATGCACCTCACCCCTTGATCATACCTTAGGCCATGCCTTCCGGTAGCCATCTTTGGCACAAATATCCTGGACAGCGGGAGGCTGCAGGTGAGAGCCGGGAAGGAAATGATGGCCCCACGGAGAAGCCTTGTTTAAAGGCTGTGACACGGGGCCTAGCTCCACCTCCCTGGTTCTCTGCCCCACGGAGAAGCCTGGTTTAAAGGCTGCGACACGGGGCCTAGCTCCACCTGCCTGGCTCTCCAGGAAATGGCTTTGTCTGCTGGATTTGCTTAAAGGGGCCTTAGGCAGTACCGTCTCTGAGGAGGGATCCTGCTGGGACCTTTCAAGGCCAGGTTCCAGGAGCATCAAGCCTGCAGAAGGGCTTTCAGCCCCAGCCCTGCAGGCCATTCCTGGCTCCTGGCCGGCTCTGGGCCACCTGGCAGGAACTTCCTGGGGCAAGGCCACGCCTGAGCTGCAGCCCCTCATGGTTCCAGCCACGGCCACCTGGGGGGCTGCAGTTGCTCATCACTGGAGCCGTCCCTCCCACATCATGGCTTATATGGAGCTGAGTGTCAGGGAATTAGGAACATACGGCTGAGAGTGGCCCTGACAGATAGGAGGTGTCAGAGGCACCTGGCAGCTGTGCCCCGGCCAGACCCAGCTCCTCAGACCCTGGGGTCCTCTCAAGCATCTGGGGCCTGGCAAAGGAGCGTGGGACTGGGGTGCAGGAGGGTCAGAGGTCAGGAGTGGAAACGTGGGTGACAGGGAGACTTTTTCAAGAGCAGATGGAGACTCTTTCATGTATAGAAGAGTTGCTGCTGGCCAACCAGGGAGGCATGGGCAGAGGCTGACCCGCTGCTTTCTCACACAGCCCCCCATGGCTGGCCTGGCCCTGAAGGGGCCTGTGGGGCTGGCCAGAGCCTTTTCCCAGGTGACAATGACCAAGTTTGGGGTTTCTGGAATTCTGGAATGTGAATGGTCTCTCCCTATGTCAGCTCCAGGTGTGGGGGGTCTGTGGTCCTCATGTCACTTGGACGCATGTCGCTGAGTCTCCGTGTCCTTATTGTTCCCCTCATGAGGGTGGGGGCTAGGCGAGGTGGGAGAGGAGCTGGCAGGCCTGGCGCATGGTGCAGGTGAGGAACCACGGCCCCCTCGCTTCTTGCTGTGGAGGGGGTCGTCCGGTCAGCCAGATCCCGGAAGCTGTGACCTCACCCCCTCACCCCGCCTCAAGGGGAGTTTGAGGAGAAGGTGCTTGGATGAGAGAGGTGGGGTGCCCAGCTCTGCTCTCAGACCCTGCTCCCCGGGACAGTGGACCTCACAAGTCCCTCCACAAGAGGGGCAGTGGTTAGGTGACAGTGACATGCCCAGTGCAGGGGAAAGGCCAGAGTGGACGCATCTCCTCGAACAGGCGACAATGAGGACGTGGCAGTCCCTTTCCTCCTGCTCCACTCCGCAGACAGCTACAGAGGGTGTGAGCAAAGGTGCTCCCCTCGAGTGTGGAGTGGAGGCCTGTGGGGGAAGGGAAGGTTCCTGGTGGGGAAGGATGGGAGGAAGGGAAAAGGGGGCCAGAGAGGGCTGCAGCAGAGCAGGCCTTGCCCCTGGGCCGAGCAGGGACAGCCAAGCACGCATGCTCCGTGGAGACCTTGCCCACGTCTAACTGCGGAGTCAGCTGTTTCTTTGAACCAGCCTTCAGGTAGGAACATTTCCTACCTGGAAATGCGTCTATTCCTGTCGCAGGGTGGCCACAGATGAGGACCCTGAGGGCAGAGGGGAGGCCAGAGGGGTCAGTGACTCACTCAAGGTAAGACCCAGAACTCCAGCCCCCTGCGAGCCCTGAAGTCCGGTGTTAGTCCCTGCAGCGAGACAGAAACCTAAGGCATCCGCTCCAACCCACGGTCTCCAGGGCCACATACACGCTTCAACGGCTGGTGTATTTTCACTCCTGCAACGATTTTTTAAAAATTAAATATTTTTGAGTTGGCAATAGTTGTATATTAGTACAAAATTTAAAATGAACCAAAAAGCATCTGGTAAAAATCTCCTTTCCTGCTCCTGCGTCTAGTGACTCTTTCCTGGAGACAACCAGTGGGGTCATTTTCTTGAGTATCTTTCTGGAGATATTTTTGCTTAGTCAGGCAAATACATTTATAGACTCCTTTTACCACGTTTAACCTGAATGGCAGCATACTATACATAATGATTTGTTCCTTTCCTTTCTTTTGACTTAACATGTTATAGAGCTCATTCCTTATGCATATAGAGCTACCTCTTTTGTGTTAATGGTGGCATGGTATTTCATCATTGGAGTCAATACTGCTGTTTGCACAACTCTAGGCAGTACCTTTCACATGGTATTCAATGAGGCCCTGGAAAGATGCACTATATTTAACCAGCTCTCTATTAAAAAATTTTAATGTGGTAAAATACACACAGCATAAAATTTACCATATCGTATTAGTCCATTTTCGCATTGCTATAAAGAAATACCTGAGACTGGGTAACTTATAAAGAAAAGAGGTTTAATTGGCTCCTGGTTCTGCAGGCTGTACAGGAAGCATGGCTGGGGAGACCTCAGGAAACTTACAATCATGGCAGCAGGTAAAGAGGAAGGAGGCACGTCTTACATGGCTGGAGCAGGAGGAAGAGAGTGAAGGGGGAGGTGTCACACACTTTTAAACAACCAGGTCTTGTGAGAACTCACTGTCACAAGAACAGCAAGGGGGGAATCCACCCCCGTGATCCAGTCACCTTCCACCAGGTCCCTCCTCAAACACTGGGGATTACAATTTGACATGAGATTTGGGCGGGGACAGAAGTCCAAACCGTATGACATATCAACCATTTTTAGGTGTGCAGTTCAGTGATATTAAGTACATTCCCACTGTTGTGCAACCATCACCACTATTCATCCACAGAACTCTCATCCTATAAAATCAAAACTCTGTACGCATTAAATACTAACTGCCCATACCGCTCTTCCCTTGCCCAGCCCCTGGCAACCACCGTTCTTTCTGTCTCTATGATTTTGATTCCTCCAGTTATCTCATCCAAGTGGAATCACACAGTCCTTTCTTATTTCACTCAGCATTATGTCTCCAAGGTTCATGCCTCCTGCAATATGTCTCAGACTTTTGTTCCTTTTGAAGGCTGAGTAATATTCATTGTCTGTATTTACCATGTTGTTTATCCATTCATTCATCCATGCATGCTCAGCTTGCTTCCACATTTTAGCTGTTGTGAATAATATTTCTATGAACACTGGTGTACAAATTTCTCTTTGAGATGCTGCTTTCAGTTCTTTCGGCTACAGACCCAGAAGTGAAACTGTTAGATCATATTGTAATTCAATTTTTAACTTTCTGAGGAACTGCTGTGCTATTTTCCACACAGCAGCAACATCTTACATTCCCAGCATCACAAGAATTCCAATTTCTGCACATCCTTGCCAACACTTGCTATTGTCTGTTTTTTTTTAATAGTAGCCGTCATAGTGGGTAAGCAGTGGTATCTCGTAGTTTTGATTTGCATTTCCCTAATGATTAGTGAGTTAAACATCTTTTCCTGTGTTTGTTGGCCATCTTCTTTGGGGAAACATCTATTCAATCCTTTGCCCATTTTCAAATTGGGTTTTGTTGTTTGTTGTTGTTGTTGAGTTTCAGGAGTTCTCCATATACCCTGGATATTAATCCCATATCAGATATATTATTTACAAATTTTTCTTCCATTCTGTGACTTGTCTCTTTACTCCAACCAGTTCCCTATGAATGGACATTTAGCTTGTATGCTAGTCAGCTCCGGCTGCTGTAACAGATACCACCAACTGGGGTGCTTAAACAACAGACATTGATTTTCTCAGAGTTCTGGAGGCTGGAAGTCCAAGATCAAGGTGCCATCAGAGCTGTTTCCTGGTGAGAGCTCTCTTCCTGGCTCATAGGTGGCTGCCTTCTTGCTGCAGCCTCAAAGGCAGAGAGGGAACACTCTGGTGTCTCTCCCTATTTTTTTTTTTTTTTTGAAACAGAGTCTGGCTCTGTCACCAGGCTGGAGTACAGTGGTGCGATCTTGGCTCACTGCAACCTCTGCCTCCCAGGTTCAAGCGATTCTCCTGCCTCAGCCTCCCAAGTAGCTGGGATTACAGGCATGTGCCACCACACCCAGCTAATTTTTGTTAGTAGAGACGGGGTTTCACCATGTTGGCCAGGATGGTCTCGATCTCTTGACCTTGTGATCTGCCCACCTAGGCCTCCCAAAGTGCTGGGATTACAGGTGCAAGCCACCGCACCCAGCATCTCTCCCTGTTTTTAAGAGGAAACCAGCCCTAGAGAATCAGGGCCACCTCCTTCTGCTCTCATCTAACCCTGATTGCCTCCTAATAGCCCTATCTCCAAATACTGTCACACTGCAGGATTCAGGCTTCAACATATGGATTTAGAGAGGACACAATTCAGTGCATAGCAACTTGTTGCCATATTTGGCTATTGTCAAATAAAAACAATACGGAGGGCTAGGCGACCTGCACATTCAGCCCCTTAGAACCAGAAGCTTGAGCAGCCCAGAGGCCAGTGCAGACCCTGCTTGCCTGGCGCTTTGCTGTGACCTCTGCTTGACAATGCTTGCTGCCTTGGAGCTGACAGGCTCTTGTCCAGCTCAGCTGGGGCACAAAACCGTGTAACTTTGTCTAATTAAGAGCCACAGATGAAGTGCACCTTGGATGTGTTTCTTATTATTTCGGATGAACGGTTGGCCTCTCCAGAAATCACCCCCAAGATTACTGTGCCTCAAACCTCGCTTGTTCCAGCCGATAGGGAAATGACGTTTTAACGATCATGTTAAATGAAACTGTAAGCTTGACCTTATTAGCTGCCTCTTCTTAATTAGCTGCTTATGCAAGCATTCTTTACCCCCTGTAGATACAAATCAACAATTTCCAAGCCATCTTTGAACCAACCCACTCTTCTGTCCCCTTGCCAATTCCCTAGCTCCAGGGTTAATAAACTTCACATATGCTCAAGAGCAATTGCGTTAAGAAATGTTGCTTCCACGTAATTACTAGCAAAGTGCAGCATCAGCAGCCATTCATCACCTCACACATGTGCAAATTTACTGCAGGGTACATTCCTAGGAGTGTGTGTCATGGAGGACGGCTTGGCAGCTAGCATTCTGTGTGCTCTCCTCGCTGTTCCTTCAAAGGCTGGAAGGTGAGCCACTGCTTTTCCCGCTTCCCTTGCCGCTAGAGTTCTAAATGTGAAATGGGTTATGCCTGGTGGTCAATGTTTAACAACAACTAGCTCTCAAAAACAAACAAAAAAACAAAACAAAACAAAAGCAACCCGGCTGTTAGTGCTTGCTGATTTCCATGGTGTAAATATATCCACTGTGGTCAGTTTCAATCTTGCTATCCCCTGGTGTCCCTGGACCCGGAATTGGAATTGCCGTGCACCGTTGGCTGTCACTAGGCTGAGCCAGCTCCAGCACATCCATAGTCCTGCCAATTCTTCGCACACCACTATGATTCAGAGGCCAAGACTCTCCTCCTGCTGCTTTTGGCCGTTTCTGCTGGCGAGCAAAGTTGTGGTGGTTGTTTTTCCTGTGGCAGCCTTCCAGGGTCCATTCAGTCCCTTTGTGGGGTCAAGAGGCAGGTATGGTACAGCACTGGGAGCCTCCCGACCCCCACCTGGCTGAGTGGAGTCAGGCTAGCAGAGCCCAGCCGGCTGGTCCCCAGGCCTTTTTCCGGGCACCACGCCAATAGGCCCGGCCCATGCCTCTCAATAAAACGGTAAGCCCCTAATTTCCTGTCTAAACCCCTTTTTGCTTAAAATTGTTAGAGTGGTTTCTGTTTCCTGTAACTAAACCCTGGCTGATGTAAAGTGGAACTTGAAACTGCATTTTTTTTTTTTTTAAAGCAGATGTACGTTTTCCTTAGGCTTGTCTCCTAATCTGTCTGTGCAGAAGGATTTTAATGCATTGTGAGGCCTGCGAGGACAATAATGAGTAAGTTGGCACTCATTACGCTTCGTAAATCTGAGAACTCTGGAGACAAAGCATTTGAGTGAGCTGAGAAGGGTGAGACCCACTTCTAGGGTCTGTGAGGCCTTATCTTCTTAGAGCTCCTTCTCCCAGGCCCCGGCAAGGCTGTCTGTGTTCACCAGGCAGAGGCTAGGCTGTAGGATGCTGGTGTTAGTTAGGGAGAAACTGGATTTTCTTAGATCCACAGAATCAGACACAAGTCATGAGACTATGTCATTTAGTTTGCAACTCCAAATGCTTTTGAGGCTGAGTTAACTGTGGGACGTCTCTTTGGATTTACTCTCAGGCAGGGCTCCTCCCTGGGGAGCAAACTACTCCTGAGGTGAGAAGGGGGAGAACAGATGTGTACCAGTGATCCCAGCAGCCTAGGGAGGAGGCCTGACTTGCAGAGGCATTCTTTCAGCTCATTAAAGAGCACCCTCTTTGATAAAGGCAATTACCTCTTGGGAAAGGAGCCCGTTAGCAGCTCTCAGAACCTGGGTGTGAATGAATTTCCAGGTTCTTTCCAAGCTGAGAGCAGGTAGGTACTGCGAGGATGAGGCACAGCCTGGGTAAATCTGGCAGCTGGAACTGTGGGGAGTAGACCCACCCACGGTCACTAATACGAGGGGCTAGTCCGGACTGTGCCCTGAGAAGTGGGAGCTGAGCCCTGCAGAACCAGCTTCTAGGCTCTGTCCCCTCCTGCTGGCCCTTGGATACGCCTCTCTGGGCCCCCTGCTTTCTCATCTGTCAAATGGGGATTATATTACCTAGCCTCATAGTGTTCTCCTGCGGTGGGTAAAATGGAATCTTCAAAGCGCTAGGGAAATAGAAAGTGAGGGCGCGGTGGTGGGAGCTGTGGGCCTGGGTTCAGGCAACGAGGTGACACGCTGTCACTGAAGTCACAATAATAAAATCTACTAAGTCAGACGACTGGTGTTTTTGCTGCTGTTGTTTGTTTTTCTAATCACCAGGCATGATTAAATACTCCTGCCAGGGAAAATACTTTGTTGATCTAAATTCTAAACAATTGTGAGGGTATATATATATATATATATATATATATATATATACTTCAAATCAACATGATTTTATTTATTATCCTTTAATAAGCTTTGTATTCCAAGTGAAAGTTAATTTCAGAACTCCCAGGTATAAAGTCGGTCCAGAAATGTGCTTTTCAAAAGTAAGTTGCGAGCCGTCTAAAGCCACTTTGGACATCATTCACGTCTCCAGTGCCCCAGGGTGCTGTGAATTCCTACATTTAAACAGCAGATTTGACGAAGCAACAATAGCACAGTGATCGGAAAGAGGAAGATTCGGAACTTAAGTTACTTCAATTCTGTATTCTGTGTGACCATTGAAGTCTTGTTTGTGTTTAACATTTAAAACAGTATAAGAGGCCAGGAGCGGTGGCTCATGCCTGCCGGTAATCCCAGCACTTTGGAAGGCCGAAGTGGGCGGATCACGAGGTCAGGAGTTCAAGACCAGCCAGACCAACATGGTGAAACCCTGTCTCTACTAAAAATACAAAAAATTAGCTGGGCGTGGTGGCAGCCGCCTGTAATCCCAGCTACTCGGGAGTCTGAGGCAGGAGAATCTCTTGAACTCAGGAGGCAGAGGTTGCAGTGAGCCGAGATCGCGCCACTGCACTCCAGCCTGGGTGACAGTGTGAGACTCAGTCTCAAAAACAAACTAACAACCCCAAAAAACAGTACAAGAGCACAAACTGCAAGGTGAGGGGACATTTTAGTTCATATATGAAATATTTTACTACATTGGAATGATATATTTAAAATTGGAAACATGTTCTTTTTAAATTATTAATTTAAAACTAAGGAACAAATCAAGAAAATTAAATATTAGAGGAAATATAGTAGTTGCCCAAGTTTTATCTTTTGCAGATGTTTTGTCTCATTTACTGAAATATAATTGATATACCATAAAATTCACTGTTTTAAAGTATACAATTCAGTGTTTGCTTTTTCTTTTTCCTTTAACCGTACTCACAAGGTTGTACAGCTTTCACTGCTGTCTAATTCTAGAATATCTTTGTCACCTGAAAAATAAACCCCATACCACGAGCAGTCACTCTTCACTTCCCTCAGCCCTGGGCAGCCACTAGTCTGTGTCTTCATGGATTCGCCTATTCTGAGAATTTAATAGAAGTGAAATCATATAATAGGTGACTTCTGCATTTGGTTTCTTTCCCTTAGCGTAATGTTTTCAAGGTTCTTCCATATTGTAGCATGTCAGAATTCCCTTCCTTCTGCTTTCCTTCCTGAATCATATTCCCTTGTATGGCTATACCAGATTTTCTTCTCCATTCATCAGCTGCTAGGCATTTGGGTTATTTTCACCTTTTGGCCATTGTGAATCATGCTCCCATGAAGATTCATGTAGAAGATTTTGTGTGAATGGAGGTTTTCATTTTTCCTGGGCATAGACCTATGAGTGGAATTGCTGGTCATGTGGAAACTATGTTTAACGTTTTGAACAACCACCAAGGGATTCGTCCTTTTGTGAGTGTATATCCAGTCCCAGCAATTTCTCCACATCCTCACTAACGCTTAGCTGCCCTTTAAAAATTAGAGTCATTCTAGTAGATGTGAAATGGTCTCTCACTGCGGTTCCTTTTTTTTTTTTCCAGAGACACAGTTCCGCTCTGTCACCCAGGCTGGTGTGCAGTGGTGCAATCTTGGCTCATTGCAATCCCCCGACTCCCAGGTTCAAGCGATTCTCCTGCCTCAACCTCCTGAGTAGCTTGGACTACAGGCACCTGCCACCACATTCAACTAATTTTTTTGTATTTTTTTGTAGAGATGGGCTCTCACCATGTTGGCCAGGCTGGTCTCGAACTCCTGACCTCAAGTGATCTGCCTGCCTTGGCCTCCCAAAGTGCTGGGATTACAGGCATGAATCACTGCACCCAGCCTCTGTGGTTTTGATTTGCCTTTCCAATGACTTTTGATGTGATTATTGGCCATTTTTGTATGTCTTCTTTGGAGAAATGTCTATTCAATTCCTTCAGTCATTTTTGAATTGGGTTATTTTGTCTTTTTATTACTGAGTTTTAAGAATTCTTTATACATCCTAGAAGGAAGTCTTCATCAGATACATTATTTCCAGTATTTTGTCTCGTTATTTGTATTGTTCTTTCACTTTCTTGGTGGTTTGCTTTCTTTTGTTGCTAATGGTATCTAATCTAAAGAAACCATTGCCTAATCCAAGGTCAAGGAGGTTGACGTCTGTTTGCTTCTGAGATGTTTTTAAGTTTTAGCTCTTACATTTAAGTCTTTGATCGATTTTGAGTAAATTTTTTAATGTCGTGTGAGACAGTAGTCCAAATCCATCCTTTTGTTTCAGCACCATTTTTTGAAAAGATGATTCTTTCCCCATCAACTTATCTTGACACCTTCTTGCAAATCAATTGACCACAGATGTAGCTACTTGAAGTTTTATTTCTGTTTTCCCTCAACTTCTTATTTTCAGAAATTTAAGTGGCAGGCCTTTGTTCTTCCCTCTTGTTACAGTTTGACGTTCCTTCCTAAAAACTCACTCTAAACTTTGTGACGGGTTGCAGGTGTCCTCCTCACGTCCCCAGCACTTAGCTGGGGCAGTTGGCCTGGGGGCCTTGGTTCTCCTCCATGTGCCCCTCCGGCAGGCTGGCTCGGGCTTCTCACAGGGACCTGAGTTCCAGAGGGACAAAAGCAGAAGATGGAAGGCCCCCTAAGGCCTTATTTGGAGTCACGTGGTGTCTCTTGTGCCACTCTTTATGAGTCACAGCAAGTTGCAAGGCTTGGCCAGATTAGAGGGGTGGGGAACTAGCCTGTGCCTCTTGATGGGAGAAGATGGAAGGAATCTGCAAAGAATCTCTGACATTTTAATTCACTGCAATCTCTGAACATGCCAGAGTGTTTCCTAAGAACAGGAGAATTTTCCTGGATAGTCACACATGGTTGTAAAGTAAGCATCTTCAGAGAAGAGGACATTTAATAGAGGCCTGAATGAAGAGAGGGAATGAGACACGGGGAAGAGTATTAATATCAAGAGGAAGAGCACGTGCAAAGGTCCTGGGGCAGAAAAGGACTTGGGGTGTTTGAGAAGCAGCACAGAGACCCACGCAATGGGAGTGAGGGTGGGGCTGTTGTGAACATCAGATGGGATCAAATATGTAAAAGGACTGTATTATGGAATAGTGAGGGGAACTCTTTCTCTTCACACTGATTCTCTGAAGATATTTTCAGAGGGTGGGAGAGGACAGAAAAGGAGATACCTTCCATAATAACGCCCAGCTAGGTCAGGGGCTGGATGGGCCTTGGTGATACGTGTCCCCCGGCGTGTCTCAGTGCTACCGGCTTTTGCTGCCCAAAGCTGGTGCTACCTCAGGAACCTCCGCCAGCCCTCCCAGGTGGGCTGAGCACCTGCCTCAGAGCCCCTCCTTCCCAGCTGCCCAGCCCCAGCTTGGTGGCCTTGCCATGGGCTGCCGCCGGCTGACTCCCCTGGCCCCCTGGTGTTCAGGGTCCCAGGTTCCAGTGACTTTTAAGTGGCAACAGAGTTCAAAGGTGTCAACATTGTGAGGTGCAGGGCTTCCCCAGGGGCTGCTCTAGGACCTGGGATCTGTTTAGGTCAGAGAGCACTTAGCCAGGGCACTTAGAGAGCCACAACAGCCTACCCAGTGAGCCGCAGGTGGACGGGGGCCTGGCCACTTTTGGTTTTCAAGCTTTTTAGTATATGAGAAAAGAAAGCCGGAGACAGACAAAACAGGATGACAAGCATTGAGGTGCACATTTAACTAACTGATAGTGCTTTAATGAAAATACAGGGGGAGAACACTTGTGCTATTCACAAAATATCGAAAACCTTATTTCCAAGTGCACCCCAAGTTACAGGTCCCTGGCGAGCAGCAGCTTCTTTCAGTCCCACCTGGAAGGTCTGGGTGACTCTGGTCACCCAGGATGTCCTCAACCAGACCACGTCTGGTCCACCAGGGTCCTTGGTGGCTGGGGGCTCCATTGCCACATGGTAAGGGAGGCTGCTCTGCAGGAGGAGGCTCAGGGATCCAACGGTCCGGGCAGGGGCTGCCTGCCACTCTCGCTCCCTGACTAGCCCTGTACACCGTGAGCAAGGTCTCTTTCCCCCTCTTTCCTCTTCCTCTGTCGCTAAGCGCCCCACTCCACCCCCCGCTTTTTATGTCTTTTCTCTCTCTGTGTGTCTTTCTTCCCCGGGCCTCTCTCTCTCTGTGTCTGTCTCTCTCTGCTCTCTTTCTGTCTCTGTCTCTTTCCTCTCTCTGTGTCTCTGTGTCTTCTGTCTGTTTCTTTCTTTCTGTTTCTGTTTCTCTCCCAGCCCTTTTTCCCTCTCTTTCATCCCCGACGCTAAAGCAGAACTGTCATGGGCCCTACACCCCAGCCTCTGGATGGGAAAAAGCTGCTTTGGGAAGTCTTGGGCCCTGCACCCCAGCCTCTGGATGGGAAAAGCTGTTTTGGGAAGTCTTGGGCCCTGCACCCCAGCCTCTGGAAGGGAAAAGCTGTTTTGGGAAGTCTTGGGCCCTGCACCCCAGCCTCTGGAAGGGAAAAGCTGTTTTGGGAAGACTTGGGCCCTGCACCCCAGCCTCTGGATGGGAAAAGCTGTTTTGGGAAGTCTTGGGCCCTGCACCCCAGCCTCTGGAAGGGAAAAGCTGTTTTGGGAAGTCTTGGGCCCTGCACCCCAGCCTCTGGAAGGGAAAAGCTGCTTTGGGAAGTCTTGGGCCCTGCACCCCAGCCTCTGGAAGGGAAAAGCTGCTTTGGGAAATCCTGGGCTTGGGAAGGAGCAGCAGGTCGCTGGCAGCCTAGGGACTTCCTTCTCTCCAGGCAACCCTCTCCCAGCTGGAGGGCCCAGCCTTCCCAGCCCGCGCAGTCCCTGCTGCGTCTGGTTTCTGACCTCGCTGCGTCCAGGGCCGTGTTGTCTTGTGTCTCGGCAGGACCCGCACAGCTGGAGTGGGGCAGCCAGGCCGGGCCGTGGGGCGTCTCGGGGCTGCTGGCGCCCTCGTGAGGGAGGACTCCCTGGAGATGCTTCTCCTTTCTCGGTCTCCTTCTGTCCCCTTCTCTAGCCAGTTGCTGCTTTCCCCAGATACTGGGGAATAAAGATGTTCTTGGACAGCAGGATTTGTCCTCTCACTGGGCTAAGGCCCGGCCCCTTCAGGGCTGCGGCTCCCGGACGTGCGAGGGTGTCATTGTCCCAGCCACCCGAGGGAAATGGCATGCCTGTAAGGCGCGCCCAGCCTGGCTCAGCTGCACAAATGTGGCGTTTAAATATTTATTTTTAGTGGCTGCTGGTTTAATAGCAGCCTTCATTTTGGTGGGGGCAACCCTGAAAAGTAAAAATAAATCAGACCTTCGCCTAGTCAGTAAATCCTCCTGGCCCCTGCTGGGTGGACTCTGGGCCCAGTGCCCCAGTGTCCAGGGTGAGCTGGGAGGCCCGTGATTTGGGGGGCCACGCTGGGAGCCAGGCCAGCCTGCAACCACAGCTCGTTACCGAGACGCCCGAAGCCCTCCTTTCCCAGTCTCCCTGCCTGGCCCGCGCCACCTCCCCACCTGGCCCGGCTCACCGGCCTCACGCTGGGCTCATCAGCGGCTGCCAGGCACGGCGGCCGGGACGGAGGACCTGGGTCTGGCATGGACACCTGCTGACCCCTGCTCAGGTCAGGAGGCCCGGGGTGCTCTGAGTTGCACATGTGACTCCCTCAGCCAGATGGGCTCTGACGCTTTCAACCTCCGTCTGTACCTCCTGCTGGCCTCGGCTCTCAGGCTACACCTGCTGGTCACCCTCTGCTTGCCCCCACCTGAGCTGGCCCTGGAGTGAGGGGTGAGCAAGTCCCCCGTGGTAGTGTTGAGGACGTGGTAGATCCGAGGCCATGCTTTGGCTTGGATTTGAGACTGTTGGGTGCTGGAATTCTTGCCCCACAGCCAAACGGGAGGCTGGCCCTGGAGGGTCTTGGGGGCCACTTCCCCAGGCCCCCAACAAAACTTTCTTCTGTCCTGCCTGATATGGGGCCTGGCATCCCTCTGGAGAAGGGCTTTTCATGGGTCAAGGCTGTGCCTGTCAGAGGAGCCTGGGTGAAGCAGGCCTGCCTGGACCGAGTAACCCCTGAGGAGAAGGAACACCCACCACCTATCAGGCTTCTGCCGCAGACACATGAGTGACAGCTGGCCCGGACAGAGGCCCTGACCCCAGTTTTCAGATGTGAAACCTGGCTCAGAGAGGCCAAGTCCCTTTCCTCAGGTCGGAGCTCACAGAGGAGTGTGGGCTCACACCGAGCAGCCCATGCTTTCAATCCTCTTCCGGGCCATCTCCTCATTAAGTCACTTAATGGCTGTAGACACATCAAAGCTGACTGTTTTATCACAGTGATTCTCAAACTCAAATAATGGAGGACAACTTTCCACCCTCATTTTAGGGAGAAAGATTCTCTTGGTCCCCTAGTGTTGGTTTAAATGATTTTTATTATACTGCTACTTAAGTACATAAACACCTGCAAGCAGGCATAACCCTCTTACGCTTACAGCTGTGATAGAATCATACCACCAAGAGCCATTTGCAAGTTAAATACAAACAGTGTGAAAAGAGGAATGGCATTCAAATGAACAGAATTAGGCCAGGCACTGTGGCTCACACCTGTAATCCCAGCATTTTGGAAGGTTGAGGCGGGCAGATTGCCTGAGGTCAGGAGTTCAAGACCAGGCCTGGCCAACATGGCGAAACCCCATCTCTACTAAAAATACAAAAACTAGCGGGGCGTTGTGGCATGTGCCTGTAATCCCAGCTACTTGGGAGGCTGAGGCAGGAGGACCACTTGAACCGGGGAGGCGGAGGTTGCAGTGAGCCAAGATTGTGCCACTGCACTCCAGCCTGGGTAACAGAGTGAGACTCTGTCTCAAAACAAATGAACAAACAAACAAAAAACAAAACAAAACACAAATGAGGCCGGGCGCAGTGGCTCAGGCCTGTAATCCCAGCACTTTGGGAGGCTGAGGCGGGTGGATCACCCGAGGTCAGGAGTTTGAGACCAGCCTGACCAATATGGTGAAACCCTGTCACTACTAAAAATACAAAAAAATTAGCTGGGTGTGGTGGCATGCACCTGTAGTCCCAGCAACTCAGGAGGCTGAGACAGGAGAACGGCTTGAATCTGGGAGGCAGAGGCTGCAGTGAGCCAAGATCGCGCCACTGCACTCCAGCCTGGGTGACGGAGCGGGACTCTGTCTCAAAAAAACAAAAAAACCCCCCAAAACAAAAAACAAAAAAAAACCCCACAAATGAACAACATTAGCTTAATGAGGTGTCTAACGGTCTAATGGTGTCGACTTTAGCGCCAGCTCCCTCGGGCTCAGCCCACCGGGGATGTGGGTCTCTTTCCATTGTCTTTACTTGAACTATGACAACTGCTTGTTTGCACAACACATGTTGTACCACTGGCCCTTGGCTTGGATAGGACAGCAGCGTGCTCCCCCATTCAGATGCCAGTCACAGGATGGAGCACTGTGGAGTAAAGTTGGGGTCTGTGTCTTGTTTGTGCTGTGCCTGCATGCTAGTTGCTGAGCAGAGTCCCAAACATGTGGCATCTTAGTCAGGGAAGAGTTGGGGCAGGACTGGAGCAAGGGACAGCAGGGCCCGGCATGGGGTGGGGAGTTGTGGGCTCAGAGCAGGGGATAGGCCAGGAGCCACACTCAAGTAAATCTTTTGCCCAGAGAGAAGGTGGCAGGAAAATCTCATGGCCTCCAACCTCCAGCTACATATGAGTGAATGAAAGCGGAATGACATCCCTGTCCTTTGTCCCAGGGAAGAGGTTTGTCTTGGAAGGGCAGCCGTTGAACGCTGTCCTGCAGGTCCCCCTGCAGGCTGCTACCTGGCCTGGATCCCCCGGAGCCTGAGCCAATTGTGCCACTGGCTGCTCCCAGCCTTGAAGCTCCGGTGGGCCCTCACTGCCCCTGACCGCTCCCTGTTTCCCTGAGAATTAAGGTCACGGTGGTGGGGCAGCCAGGCTCCAAGGAAGGACAACCAGATAAGGAAGGGGGCTCCCCACCAGCCTGAGAATGACTGACAGGTGGGCATACTAACCCCGCCTCCTGGGACTGACTGACAGAGCTGAATGCCTGCATCTGGGAAGGGCAGCGCCTCTGTCCCTGTTCTCCGTGGCCCCATGTCGCCTTCTCTCAGTGTCTTGCGGATTGAATGGGGTGGCCAAGAAGTGTGAGGCCCTTTGTCTTTCAGGCCTGTTTGGCGCCTCTCCACCTACCTGTGGATTGCCCTTGGGGTTGTCAGTTGCCCTGTACTGTATCTGAATGTGTCCCCCAAGATTCATGTCTTGAAATTTAATGGCCAATGTGGTAGTATTAAGAGGTGGGGCCTTTAGGAGGTGACTGCGTCATGAGGCAGAGCCCTCACGGATGGGATTAGGGCCCTTAGAAAAGGACTTGAGGGAGCGGGTTCATCCCCTTCGGTCCCTTCCGCCACGTGAGGAAGGATGCAGCATTCATCCCTCCGGAGGGCACGGCAACAGGCGCCATCTTAGAAGCAGAGACTGGGCCCTCACCAGACACAGAACCTGCTGCCGCCTTGACCTTGAACTTTCCAGCCTCCAGAACTGTGAGACAATAGTCTGTTCTTTATAAATAACCCAGGCTTAGGTATTTTGTTATGGCAGACTGAATAGACTAGGACACCCTCTCTGGACACCAGAGAGGCGGTGGGTCCAGACACCCTCTCCGGACCCATTACACCCACTGTGGAATGGGTCCATGGGTCCTACGTGTGGATTCCATGAGGTAATGTGGGCCTTCTGCATTGGGTTCTAGCTGGCTTCCACATACGTATCTCTATGTATGTACATATGTGCATATACATATATATATATATGCTATATATACATAGTTCCCTCAAGCCCTTTCCTAAGGGCCCTAATCCCATCCGTGAGGGCTCTGCCTCATGACGCAGTCACCTCCTAAAGGCCCCACCTCTTAATACTACCACATTGGCCATTACATTTCAAGACATGAATCTTGGGGGACACATTCAGATATATATATATGTATATGCCAATACAGTTTTTTTCTTCTGATGAAGTCTTGCTCTGTCACCCAGGCTGGAGTGCAGTGGTGCAATCTCGGCTCACTGCAACCTCCACCTCCCAGGTTCAAGCGATTCTTCTGCCTCAGCCTCCTTAATAGCTGGGATCACAGGCGCCTGCCAACACACCCAGCTAATTTTTGTATTTTTAGTAGAGACAGGGTTTCGCCATGTTGGCCAAGCTGGTCTCCAACTCCTGAGCTCAAGTGATCTGCCTGCCTCGGCCTCCCAAAGTGCTGGGATTACTGGCGTGAGCCACTGCGCCTGGCCACAGATACAGTTTTATTAGAAAGTTAAAACCAACGGCGACAATAGCCACAGTAACTGTGAGCTTCTCCCCAGGTGCCTGGGGCACCAGGATTTCTCTCGCTGGAAGACTGAAGCTGTCTGACCCCGTGAGGTATGAGCTGGGACGAGATGGTGGTCGTGGGGCAAAGGCAGCTTCCGCAGCAGTGCTTACATTTCATTTTTTTCTTAGTTTCCTCTGGGAGAGTGGGAAAGAAAGCAAGTCTTCGACTTCAGAAGGCAAATCTTGGTTTAGGTGGTGCCCCAATCAGAAAGCCACGCTTGCCAATGGCCTCTGGCCCATCACTCCACTTCTCTCTCCATGGAAGCTACGGCTCCATGAAAGCTCTTTGGAAGAAGTACAAGCAAAGCCAAAGTTATATTGTGGCCTGGATCTCTTTTGGAAGTAGATGATGTATAAATTCTTAATTAAGGAGATATGCAATATTATATTTGTATTTTCAGGCCCAGAGCCATCCTGGATAGCACAATGAGTGGAAGGGAAGTCTCTTATGTCCCCTGAACCTCCCTCTTCGGGTGTCTGCTTCACCAAAATTGCCAGAGAATTTGCTTTCCCAGAAGAGATTCTGCCTCCAGACCTCCTGGCCTGTGTGGGGACAGAGCATTTACCTTGCCAAGCTATGGGAACAGAGGGACTGTCCCTTTACAGGGTTACAGGGTTGCTGTAGGATGCATGTTTTTAGCTCCTCTCATGAGGGGAGGCCTACCTGTGATAAGATGAGATAGAGAGGCCCTGGATAGAGCCATACCTGAAGCCACCTACTCAGACGCCTCAGTTATATTAACCTACAAGCCCCCTCTCCTTTTTTTCCTACAGAAGATGGCTTGTGGTTGACAGAGCCTTGCCCACTGTAAGCACGAGGAAGCATGCAGTAAGAAGACTGTGGGCTTGCTCAACTATCCACCCACAGGCTGCTCTTGAGTCAGGCCCTGTGATGTGTGCTGGGGGCCCAGGGATGAATTATGTCCTCAGTTACGACCTCAGTCCATTGAAGGGTCACTGAGACAAAGCCACGCTGCCCTATGCTGAATATTGGAAGGGTGGGTGGGAAGAGACTAAGGGAGGGCTTCCCAGAGGAGGTGACACCTTAACTCAAGGGAAGAATGGGGCTTACCAAAGAGAGGAGAAAGCGTGGGCACAGGCCACGAGGCTGTCAGGACATGGAGTGTATGAAGAAACCGCAGGCAGTGAGCCGGGCCAGACTTCCCTGTGCTGGGGGAGGGTGGAGCGGTGGGAAGACAGCTGCAGCCCCGACGCCAGTCCTGCAGGGGCCCCAGGCTGGCCCTGCTGCGTGGAGTGTTGGCAGGAAGAGGCTGGAGGGAAACTCAGGAAGACACGCATGGCTGAGAACAGTGGTGGGGGAAGGAGGGGAGAAAGCCATTTTCTTTCCAGCCCCAAATGGTAAAGAAATGACCCTCCTCCTGCACAAATTGGAGTTCCTGCAGCTGGAAAGAAATCGGCTCATGCCATGTTTTATGATGCCTCGCCGGGGCCAGGCAGGGCCAGTACAGCCTGATGTGCTCACAGCTGGCCTGGCTGCCGCCGAAACCACAGTGACTGTCCTGCTGGCCCGGCCCTGGGCCCCGGGCCTCCACGTCCAGGCTGGAGAAACTTGGCTCCCCTGCAGCTTTCAAAATAAAGTGGTTTTTATTTCATATTCACAAGAGAAGGTAACAAAATATAATTGGGGTTGCTGCTTCTCATATTATTTGTGCAGTTCTCCCTCCATCTCTCTTCCCAAAAGCAAGCCACAAAGGGGTCTTTGTTCTCTGCAAGTTCAAAGTCAGCTCCTCCAAGGGGAAACTTATTGGCGATTACAAGGAGGAGGTTCAGTTTTACAACGGCTGGCTGTCAGACCAGAAATATGGTACGCACCAGGGTTCCGGTGGGAGCTGGCCAGAGTGCGGTCTGCAGGCTGCAGAAGCCATGTGAATGATTTCCAGTGAAAGATAGGGCAGGAGTGCCAGGGACAGGGGCAGCAGGAGCCGCTCACGTCTGCGTAGGCACACCCTGTCTCCACAGCCTCAGTTTCCTCACCTGTAGAATGGGCATCCCCACACTGGACTAAACCAGAGGATTTCATTCAGTCCTTTGGAGCCATGGGGCCCTGCCAACGCTCTCAGAAAAGAGTGGGCAAGACTCAGGGGCACCCATCCCCACTCCTGCCCTTCTGAAGGCTTCACTGATTGAATGTCCAGGTCAGATTTTTTTTTAAGAAAAAGGTTTTTATAAACAAAAATCAGTAAAATCCTAGCTGGGTGCCGTGGCTCATGCCTGTAATCCCAGCACTTTGGGAGGCTGAGGCAGGGGGATGGCTTGAAGCCAGGAGCTCAAGACCACCCTAGGCAACATAGTGAAACTCCATTTCTAAAAAAGTTTTTAAAAGTTATCTGGGCATGGTGCTGTGTGCTTCTAGTCCCTGCTACTTGGGAGGCTGAGGCAAGAGGATTGCTTGAGCCCAGGAGTTTGAGGATGCGGTGAGCTGTGATCCTGCCATAGCACTCCAGCCTGAGACCCCATCTCTAAAAGGAAAAAAAAAAAATTGCAATAGCCTGGCCTGGATGAGCCTGAAGGCTCACTCCCAGCATCCCGTAGGAAATATGGAGCAGACAGGGCCTCCGCCCTCAGCTGTCTGTGGCTCCTCTCGCCATGGTGGCCCCAAGTGGGGAGAATCCCAGGGATCTGGGTTGCCATCATGTCCCCTAGACACAGCGGGCCCAAAGGGGTCCTTGGTGAGCATGCGCTGGCTTCCTTAGCCACAAAGCTGTCCTGGGACCTACGCCTGCTTGAGGGTCCTTGAGGCAGCAGCCCTGGCCTTGGCTGCCCCGGGAGCCATCGTTTTAATGAAAGCAGCTATTTCTGCAACAGCGAAAAGACCATCAGTGGGATTGCAGGTCACCTTTGCAGCTCTGGGCTGTCCATCCCCAGATGCAACATGATGTGGGAGGCCAGAGGCTCTGGCAGGTCCACGCTGGGAGGACTGGCCTCTTCTCTCACCCTGATGGAACCCCTGCAGGCCTGGCCACCAGACTCAGGGCCCACGACCTCCCAGCTTTCATTCCAGCTCCATTCTCAAGGAAGCCTGGGAAGTTGGGGGTGGGCTGGGGGAAGTGGTATGTCCCAGCGGCCTGTGCCTGCCACCGGAGCTCTTCACCATCCACCAAGAGGGGGGGCCCCTGGGGGGAGAGTGGGGGACACCTGACCCTCCTTTGCTGGGAGCAAGAACTTCATTTGGGAGACCAGCGATGCGTTTCTGCAGCTCCAGGACAATGATATCGGGGCAGGGCAGGGAGCTGATGGTGGGAGGAGGAGGGGCTTCCAAAAACGATGAAGTCTTCACCCTCCCTCTAGCCTCAGAGAGATGTGGCCCTCCCTGGTGAGATGCTCGGGGAAGAGGGAGAGAAGAAAGGAAGAGAGGGAATGTGAGGTGCCTCCTGTGTGCACTTCATGGAAGCCAGAGGGAGAAGGAGAGCATGGGAGGGGCTCCCTGCATGCCTCCAAAATCATTCCAGAGCATTGATCTTGGGGAATTGCAGAGCAGAGGCCAGGCCTAGGTGAAGGTGGATGCTGAGGATCCCCCTAGGGCAGAGGACTATCAGACTGGAGGTGAATCCTGGGGGCCCAGGATTGCCTCCCTCAGTGGCCTCTCTGTCGCCCTTGCTGCCGGCCGTTGAATTCACTGATAAACATCAGCCCAGGGAGTTGAGACATCAGGGCCCCTGGAGAAGATCTGTGCAGGCAAGAAGCGATCTGCTGAAGCCACAGTTCAGGGTCCTCTTTGCTCACATCATTTTACGTGAAAGCAGCTATTTCTGTGATGATGAAAAGGCCACGGCGGGGTTGCAGGTCGTCTCTGCAGCCCTGGGCTGTCCATCCCCAGACGCCGTGCAATGTGCGAGGCCGCTGGCTCTGGCAGGTCCACCCTGGGAGGGCATCATGCTGCCAAGGTCCTCCAGTACCCACAGAGCTTCTCCCCACCTTACAGACAGGGAAACTGAGGTTCACAAAGCCAGTAGAGGTTAGGATTGGGGTCATTCCTGGGTCTGCTGACTCCACTCTGCTCTTTGCCACTTGATATTGGATGGGAGCAGGGCACTTACATTTAACACCGTATCCTAGGGGGCAGGCGCTACACCCTGCACTTACCTGTGTTACCTTGTTCAATCCTAACACCATGAGTGGGTATCGACCCATTTTGCAGATGAGAAACTGAGGGTCAGACAGCCTAAGTAAGTTGTGAGTGTGGATTGAAACGCAGACCTGCTTGACCCTAAAGCCCTGACCTGCTCTACCCCTGTGGAGCTCTGCGGCCTTCCCAGGGTGCCTCCCTTGAAGCTCCCTCGGCGGCCCAGGGGCACGCCCTAGGGAGCTTTAAAAAGGCTCATGTCTGGACCCCAGCCCCTGAGATTCTCATCTACTGGCTGGAGTGTGGCCTGGATGTCAGGGGTTCTTGGTGTTCCCCGTGGCCTTTTCTGGCAGCTGGGTTGAAAATCACAGTTCCAAAGGACGTCATCAGCCTCGAGGCCAGGCAGGGCCTGAGCTCCCTGCCCCGCTTTCCAGCCCCAACTTGCCCAGGAGAGCGAGGAGTGGAGGAAGCAGAGGCCCTGGCTGGGTGCATTTTGAAGGCGGTGAGCCTGGCCTGCCTGAGTCTTGGGCTCACTGAATATTCTCCCTGGATCTGGGGTGCCTGCTCAGAGTGAAGTCCCTGAGTGTGTTTACTTTTCCAAGAAACCCGCTGGGCTCATGCCACCTCTTCCAGCTTCCCGACCACCCAGCGTGATGTTGGACGCCTTGCTCCAGGTGTCCCTGTGAGCCTCGTGCTCTTGCCCCTGCCTGTCACGACCTGGCACAGCCTGGCTCATTTATCCGTGTGCTTATTTATGTCAGTCTTACCCACCTGAACGGACGTCCACGGCATGGGGGACCTCATCTGTGGCATCTGTCGTGGTGTCCCTGGGTCTAGCACAGTGCCTGGCCCCTGGAAAGCATGTGTGTGGAGGAAATGAATGGATGGGGATGGGCTCACACCTCTGGGTGCTGATGTCATGTGTGACTTGAGGCTGATAAGCCGAGACCCCAGTGACTAAGCTAGTTGTAGGAAACCCTCAGTGCAGGGGGCTGAGCAGAAAACCCCTGGGAAGAAAGCCCTGCTGAGTGCACAAGCCCTGCAGGGTGGGGAGGGGCTGGCAGGCCCCAGACTAGTGTCCAGCTCAGCCTGGGCTGGGTCCTGGGGATCTGGGATGCGGTGGCGCACCCTCGACCCTAAAACTGCCCCAGGCTTGTCCCCCCTGGGGTGGGGTAAGCAGGTCTGATGCACACATCCCTTGGTACAGTCAGAACCACCCAACCCGAATACTTTACACTTCGCTCTTTAAGTCGCGCCTCTGCAGCTGTGGCAGTGGGTGGCCCCAGTATGTCTGGTGACTGAGCCGCACAGATGTCCGTTTGGAGACGGCAACCCAGGGACTCACACATGCAGGGAGCTGCTTGCCAGCGATGGGTAACCCGGCTCTCCTGAGGGGGCCTCAGGGGGTGCTGCAGCCACACCCACGCTAGCTCCCCTGCCCCTCCTCAGGGTCCCCTGCACACGCAGGGCTGGCTGGGCTGGAGGATCACCTGCAACCCTCAACCCCTGAGGGTCCCCAAACCTGTGTGTTGGAGCCCCCATGAGCTTTTCAAAGCCCCGTGTCCAGGTCCCCACCAACAAGTCAGAGTCTCTGTGGTGACACCTGGCCTTTGGTGTCACCCAACAGGCCACAGAACAAGCTTTTCCCCGAGGAACCGAGACACCTGCTCAAGCCTCTGCTCATTCCTGTTGGTAGTTCTGCTTGTGGCCAGCAAAGCCACATAATACCTAGGACAGTTTGATGACACGCAGGGATACCAGGAGGGAGCTTTTGAGACCAGGATGGTCCTGGGAAAGTTGGGGTATCTGTGATCCTCAGTAAAGGTCAAGGCTGTGAGCTGGGAGAAGGAAGGAGGGATCCCGAGGAAGGCAGCCGAGGCAGGTATTTGGGGTTCATGATGGAGGCATGTGGGACCTGGGCCTGGTGAGGAGTGAGCAGGTCCCCAAGGGAAGGAGGAGCAGGGTGCCCTCTAGGCAGGGGCAAAGAGGCTGCCAAAGAGGGAGGAGTGAGAGGCAGATGGGGTCTGGGGCAGAAGCACCAGGAGAGGCAGGCCACGCCGAGCGGAGCCTAAATGCACATTAGGGAGCTGAAATCCTAGGCTTCAGGTAAAGGATAGCAGAAGCGGCTCAGTCCCTCTGAGGCTGGGACCCAAAAATGTCCGGAAGGTTGGAAAAGGCCACCATCAGCGGGCGTTTGATGTCCGGAAGGTTGGAAAAGGCCACGATTGGCAAGCTTTTGTGAATGGGTCATCTCTCCCAGCATCCTGTGGGGTCAGCTGGTCCCACGGGAGCTGTGGGGGCCTCGAGCAGCTGCTACTGAGCCCCGGCACCTCCCTCACAGTCCAGATATTTCCAAGCTGTTCCTGCCTCCCTGGCTATCCTTCAGTGATCTCAGCCAGGACGGAAGATAAACCAGCCACTGAACACGCATCCCTGGGACCACAGCACCTGGCCAGCCTGAACCACACAGCGATGGGTCTTGGGCCTTCATTCCTGGGACCCCTCACCTGGTCAAAAAGGAGGTGGCTCCTCAAAGTTGGGGGCCCTCCAGGCTGTGGTGAAAGGCTGCTTCATGAATTGTGCACGAGGCCATCTAGAGAGGGGATAATTCCGTGGTGGTAGGGATACAGGCCTCGCATTAGAGGGCCTCGCTTTTCAAGATGTTCAGCAACGCAACGGCTTGTTTTTGGGAAAGGAATTTTCAAAAGTCCTGGGTGTAAATAAGTAAATAAATAAAGCTAAAAATGGTCTCCAAGCCTTGGAGTCGCCCGATGGGCCTTCCCTGAGATTGTCCACATGTGGGTGGGCTCTTTGTGCTAGTGAACGAAGCAGTCGGTTCCCTCGTTGTTACCACCTATGTTAGTCCATTTTGCATTGCTATAAAAGGATACCTCAGAATGGATAATTCACAAAGAAAAGAAGTTTATTTTGGCTTATGGCTCCGTAGACTGTATAAGCAGGGCACCAGCATCTGCTCAGCTTCTGGTGAGGCCTCTGGAAGCTTACAGTCATGGTGGAAGGCAAAGGGGGAGCAGGTGTGTCACATGGGGAGAGAGGAGCAAGAGAGATGCCAGGCTGTTTTAAACAACCCCTTATCAAATGAATGAATCCAATGAGTGAGTGAGAACTCACTGCTCACCAATGGGTGGTGCTCAGCCATTCATGAGGGATCCATCCCCGTGACCCCAACACCTCCCACCAGGCTCCAACGCTGGGAATCCAGCACCAGGAACCACATTCCAACATGGAATTTGGAGGGGACACACATCTAAACACATCACCATCAGTACTATTTTTGTGGACTACAGCCACTCATGCCTGGACTCCTGACTTCCGTGGGCTGAAAGTACAGCAGCATTTTTTTTTTTTTTTTTGAGACAAGGTCTTGCTCTGTCACCCAGGCTGATGTGCAGTAGTGTGGTCCTGGTTCACCTCTGCCTCGACCTCCCCAGGCTCAGGTGATCCTCCCACCTCAGCAATTTTTAAAAATTGCATAAACATTGTCACCTTGCATCATGAAGACGATAAGTGACTTTAACATTTCTGTTTGCTGGGCACAGTGGCTCACACCTGTAACCCCAGCACTTTGGGAGGCTGAGGTGAGCGGGTTACCTGAGGTCAGGAGTTCAAGACCAGCCTGGCCAACACGGTGAAGCGCCATCTTTACTAAAAATACAAAAGTTAGCTGGGCGTGGTGGCATGCACCTGTAATCTCAGCTACTTGGGAGGCTGAGGCAGGAGAATTGCTTGGACCTGGGAAAAGGAGGTTGCAGTGAGCCTGTCTCAAAAACAAACAAGCAAACAAAAAACGCATTTCTGTCATTGTTGTTATTGTGTGTGTGTGTGTGTGTGTGTGTGTGTGTGTGTGTGTGTTTTGAGACAGAGTTTCACTCTCTTACCCGGGCTGGAGTGCAGTGGCGCCATCTCAGCTCGCTGCAACATCCACCTCCCAGGTTCCAGCGATTCTCCTGCCTTGGCCTCCTGGGTAGCTGAGACTACAGGTAGGCACCACCATGCCTGGCTAATTTTGTATTTTTAGTAGAGATGGGGTTTCACCATGTTGGCCAGGCTGGTCTTGAACTCCTGACCTCAGGTGATCCACCCACCTCAGCCTCCCAAAGTGCTGGGATTCCAGGCAGGAGCCACCGCACCCGGCCATCATTGTTGTCATAATGTGTGTGTAGTAAATATCAGAAGAAAGAGAAAAGCAGTCACAATACCAGCATCCCCAGGCAACCGTTTCCATGTTATGCTTTTCTTTGTCGTGATCTTTATAATTATTTCTTTAACAGGCAGGAGTAACGTGGGTGTCCAGAGCGGCTGTGGGCAGCCAGTCTGGATGCAGAGTGGGGGTAGACAGGTACGTGGACACTCAGGGACCAAGGTCCATCAGTAGCCCCTGGGGATCAGGAGGTGGGAGCCAGAAAGGGTGTCACCTCACGGGGGGATGAGGCAACTGACACACAGTGGCTGTGGGGAGACCCCCAGGGGCAGGCTGGCTTCTGCTGCTGAGCTGGACCTGTTAGGGGCTCCACTCCTAGCATTGGAGGCTTGTTGTGGAGCTTCTGATGAATCCTCAGACCAAAGAGCTCCTGGTCTCTTGAGAGTCTTATTGGTGGTAAGTGGCAGAAATCATTTACCATCAATGATAAGAAGCCCAGCCCACACCAGCTTAAGAAGAAAGGGCAATTTGTTGCCTCACATCACTGAAAAGCCCTGGGGCAGCACCAGCACTGTCGGAGTTGGGGCCTGAAGGCTATCGGCAGGCCCCTGTGCGGGTGGCACTCTTGGGAAGCCCTCCCCTTCCAGCAGCTACAGGCGTACAGACCCCTCCGTGGAAGGGGAAAAGCATTAACTGATTGTGGAGGCCTGCATCACAAGCCTATCAGCGCGGCTGGCTCTAACAAACTGCAGTAGACTGGGGGACTTAAACAAAAACCCCTTATTTCTCATAGCAGAGGCTGGGAAGTCTGAGATCAAAGCACCAGCAGGTCTGACATCTGGTGAGGGCCCACTTCAGGTTCACAGATGGCTGCTTTCTCTCTGTCCTCACATAGCAAAGAGAGAGATGAAGCAAGCTCCCTGGTGTCTCTTCTGATAAGGGCACTAATCCCACCATGAGGGGCTCCACCCTCGTGACCTTATCACCTCCCAAGGGCCCCACCTCCTAAGCCCATGCCACTGGGGATTAGGGTGTCAGTGTATGAATTTGGGAAAGACACAAACATTTAGTCCATAGCAGACACCCAGAACAAAATACCACACATTGGCTGGCTCAAACAGCAGAGAAATTCATTTTCCCACAATCCTGAAGGCCAGAAGAAATCAAGGAGTCACCTAGAGATCAAGGTGCTGGCAGGGGTGGTTGTTTCTCAGGCCCCTCTTATTGGCTGGGAGATGACTATCTTCCTCTGGGTCCTCACGTGGTCTTCCCTCTGTGAGTGTCTGTGTCCTAATCTCTTCTTCTGATAAGGACAGCAGTCATATTGGATTAGGGCCCACCTATGTGACCTTGTTTTATCTTAATTACCTCTTTAAAGACTGTATCAACCAGGTATAGTTACATTCTGGGGTTCTGGAGGTTAAGATTTCAACATGTGAATTTTGGAGGAAGACAATTCAGTCTGCAACAGAAGATAAAGTCCCCGGCCCTAGGGGACCGGGGGTGGGGGTATGTGGGCGGAATGGTATCAGCTGCCTTTGATCACACCCTCACTGTCTGCCAGGAAAGGTGTCAATTGCTTCTCATATGTATGGTCATGATGGGGAGAAAGGTTGGCCTCTGCCAAGTGTCGAATGGTGGCTCCCATGAAGATATGTCCACATCCGAATTCCTGGAAACCTGAGGATGTGATCTCGGTTGGAAAAAGGGTCTTACAGATGTCATCAGGTGAAAGATCTTGAGACGAGACCATTCTGGGTTACCTGGGTGGGCCTTAAACCCAATGACGAGTGTCTCCATAAGAGAAGAGGAGACACAGACACACAGAGGAGTAGGCCATGCAACCGCAGAGGCAGAGATTGGGGCAATGCAGCCACAGGGAACACCTGAAGCCACCAGATCCCGAAGCGGCAAGGGCCAACTCTCCCCCAGCGCCTCTGGAGGGGGGCATGGCCCTGGGACCCCTCAAGCTGGAATTTCTGGCTCCGTCATTGTTTTGAGTCTCCAAGTTTGTGGTGATTTATTGTGGCAGCCCCCAGAAACGAATACAGCCCCTGAAAGTTAAATCATTAAAATATTTGAACAAAGTGTGGGTGATTCAATGGAACTGAACTCAGGGATTGCCTGTCAGGTTGAGGTCAGCCAGCACTTCCATCCAGCGAGGCAGGACGGGAAGAGGATGATGAGTTAGTAGGAGGAGAAGGTTTGGTGCAGAGAGGGGCAGCAGCCTGCAGAGGTGGGTTGCAGAAACTGGAGGTTTTGTGGGAGAGTCCCAAACGTTTTGTTCATTTTCATTTTTCATTTATCATATACTTCTAACTATTTGCAAGATGTCCTGAGCCACACGAAGGCAGGCACACATGCACTTGCTCCTTTCTCTCTCTCTTTCTCACACACACACACACACACACACACTCTCTCTCTCTCTCTCCCCCTGCCCCTCTCTCTCACCCCTCTCATTCTTTCTCTCTCTCTCTTTTTTTTTTTTTTTTTTTTTTTTTAAGACAGAGTCTCGCTCTGTCACCCAGGCTGGAGTGCAGTGGCGTGATCTCAGCTCACTACAAGCTCTGCCTCCCAGGTTCACGCCATTCTCCTGCCTCAGCCTCCCGAGTAGCACCACGCCCGGCTAACTTTTTGTATTTTCAGTAGAGACAGGGTTTCACCATGTTAGCCAGGATGGTCTCGATCTCCTGACCTCGTGATCCGCCTGCCTTGGCCTCCCAAAGTGCTGGGATTACAGGCGTGAGCCACCACGCCCGGCCTCATTCTTTCTCTCCCTTAATCTCACTCTCACTTCTACTCACACACATTCAGTGTGACCAACTACTTATAAATTTGAACTTAAGTCATTGACGTTGCTGCTAGTTAACTCGATTTAGTGCAAACCTTAGAATAAAGCTGTTTTCATCCCTGTGACAAAACTGTTAACAATTGTTACCATTGAGAGCTAATTGTCTTTGCGAATCAAAACTTCCTTAATGTTCTAAAACAAGAAAAAAATGCAAAAATAAACTGGAAACAAGGCTGATGTAAATCCACCCACCATAAACTTCAGTGTTTAATGTCACCCCTGCCATGATTTGGACTCGAATACATATCATTCTTAAAGAAACACAGCCCAGATAGTAATTCCGATGTTATTTGTACCTTTTTCCAAAACAGCCATTCGGCCTCCAGATATTTTTGCTAAAATCTCCAAGTGTGTTCCTATTTTTTAACGCTGAAATCCGAGGGGAACCTGGTAGGTGGCATTCTCTATGGAATATACCCTGCCCCCACCCTCATTATTTTCTTTCCCTTTGAAGACAGAAAAAGAAAACTGACCTCTTTGGCTTTTGTCCTTTGACTGAGAGCAGGGGAGCATGGCAGCTGTACAACTCCTCTTGTTAGTAATTTTAACCCTGCCCGTCACGGTTATACAGTTGAATACATGAGATCCATTTACACCCATAAACTACTGCTTTGGTCTATTTTATAGATTAGCAATATGTGTCACAAAAGGGAGGGGTCACTATTAACTGTAAACTTAAAAACCCACCGGCATGGAAAGAGGAAGTCCAGGCAGTTAGTGGCTGTCTGGATTTATCCATCAGGTCCAAGGGGATGAGGCTAGATTAGGCCCTAACTTTCATGGCGTCCCCCCTTGTCTGCAGTCTGCAGCCCCCAAAACTCCTCAACCCCTGAGATCCCCTCTGAGGCCCATCAGGTGCCATTCCAATGACTCAGCTTTCTGGAAATTCCAGCCAGAAATCCTTCTGGGGGAATCCATTCATTTAGCTCCTTGAAAAGGCACCTCTCAAAGTAAATTAACAATTTGGCAGTTCTGTTTCAACACTGAAGTCTGCTGTGAGTTTGATCACATGAGTCAGGTTCCCCAAGTCTTCCAAGAGCCACGGGACATTTGCCTGTGAAATGCCAGCCCGGGGCTTCCTGGCGAAAACCCAGATCATCACCATTCCTTGTCATCTCTCATCAGGGTGACATCGGATGATAAACAGTATAAGCGTCAGGATTAGTTTGTCAAGAGTAGGACATTTGGAGCCAGGCAATGTGGCTCATGACTATAGTCCCAGCCACTTAGGAGGCCAAGGCTGCAGGATCACTTGAGGCTAGGAGTTCAAGACCAGCCTAGGCAACATAGCTCGACCCTGTGTCCACAAAAGGAAAAAAAATTAGCTGGGCATGGAGGTGTGTGCCTGTAGTTCCAGCTACTTGGGAGGCTGAGGAGGGAAGATAGCTTGAACCCAGGAGTATAAGGCTGCATTGAGCTATGATTTGCGCCCTTGTACTCCAGCCTGGGCAGCAGAGTGAGACCCCATCTCTTTAAAAGAGTGGGGATATTTTGGTACAAGTCATCTGGCTTCAGGTAAACCCCTGCCAGGGTGTGGCCTGTGGAAGGCGGGACAGTCAGCTCACGTTCTGGAAGGGCCACACCAGTGAGCGCCAGCTGTGGTGACATCCGACTCATGAAGGGTTTGTGTGGTTTGGGACACCACTTACTGGAGGATTTCTTTTTGAATCTGGACCCCTTGCTAGTCTCATCCCAAGACTGGCTGTTAAGGAGGCGCTTGCCGTGCCATTGCGGGGAGTGTCACTAGGTTCTGGGTGACGAGGGGTGAGTCCCGTGCTTGCACACGAGGATACTCTGTTTGTCACTTGGTTCTGGGTGACGAGGGGATGATTGCACACGAGGATACTCTGTAGGCACCAATTCTGTAAGTAAAGCTGGAGTGTAGACGGGTGACCCAAGGCTGACTGGTTTCCGGATTATGACAGGGAAAAAAAAGTGCTTGAGAAAGCTTGGGATAGCTGCACATTCTTTCCCAGCATTATGACAAGTGCAATCGGCATTTGCTGCCTAAAACCTGGCTGCAGCCCTGGGCCATCTGTGGGACGGGGCAGCTGCCATGTTGCCACTTGCTCATCTGACTTTGTATTGGTCGGTGGCTCCAAAATGCATCGGAAAGTGAACTTGCCTTTCATTTGGAACTGATGCGGATGCCTACTCAGTTCCTGTTAGGGCGTGGGGCTTTGAAGGGAGCTAAGAAATTCTCTAATGTTGGCAAAAAGTCCATATTCTAATTAGTGTTCAAAGTAGATAGCGGCCCTTTCCAAGCAAAAATCTCCTGTCCTGGAGGAGAAGGCCTTATCAGCCTGGATGTCTTCTCCCATTTCTAACCATTTTGGAAAGTACTGACGATGCGTGCTTTAAATTTATCAGAGGATCTTCCAAAGGTGCAAATGCAATTTGTGGGCATGGGGACTGTCACTCTGGAGTCCTCTGTGTCCCGCCTGGGAGAGTGTTCTGGGCTTTGTGGTTTGAAGGGCATGGTTCCAGCAGTGGTGCCTGTGTCACCTCCTCCCACTCCACACCCAGGGCAGACATCACCAGCCGATCACAGCATCTCTTCCCCAACCCACACCCGCTTCCCAACACCTTGCTTCGGGCAGCACTCCCAGTGACTCTTGCCTGTTTGTCTCTCTGGGCTTATTATTCAACAATTATCAAGTGCTAGGCACTGAAATGGTGCTGGGAATACAATGGTGAGCCAAAAGAGAAAAAGCCTCGGCTCTGTTGTTGTTTATAGTCTACGAGGGGCTGATGTGGCAAGGGGACCACAGGAACAAATGTACAATTACGCCAGAGGTAGGACAGGCATGCTGCTGGGAGAACTCATTCTGGGGACATTGAGAGGAGAGACAGTTGGGTTCTGGAGGGTGGAGGGGGGGAGTGTGAGTGGGAGCTCCGGAAGGGGCGTCTGGCAGCGGGGGGAGGGAGGTTGTCCAGTGTGGCTGTGGCACAGCTGGCCTACAGGTCTTTTTTTTTTTTTTTTGAGACAGAGTCTCACTCTGTTGCCCAGGCTGGAGTGCAGTGGCGTGATCTTGGTTCACTGCAACCTCCACCTCCTGGGTTCAAGCGATTCTCCTGCCTCAGCCTCCCGAGTAGCTGGGGTTACAGTCATATTCCACCATGTCTGGCTAATTTTTGTATTTTTAGTAGAGATGGGGTTTCACCATGTTGGCCAGGCTGGTCTTGAACTCCTGACCTCAGGTGATCCACCCACCTTAGCCTCCCAATGTGTTGGGATTACGGGTGTGAGCCACCGCCCCCAACCAACCTATGAGTTTTGAGCGCTAAGACATCAGACCAGACAGGGCCTTGCAGGCCACACTGAGGCTCGTGGGCATCACTGAGAAGGAGCAAAGCAGCCCCTGGTGTCTAGGAGCTGGCCAGGCCCCTAGAGCTGGGCCTTGTGTTGTTAGGAGCTGTCCTGGCACTCCCAGCCCTGCCCTGCTGTCCTCACAGAGCACCAGCAAGGTCCCCTGCAACCGTTGGGAAGTGCAACAAGGCCACCCTGCAGTCGTGTCTAAGCACAGACAAAAGCCAGGTCACAGTGCAAGCCAACAGCAGCAGATGCCCTCTCTGGGTTAAACTGAGTGAGGCTGCTTCCTTCCCTGCTGTGGGCTGCCCTCCCTGCAGATAAGATGTATAGGGGTGTCCCATCAGAGGCCTGTCCCCGCTCCTTGAGAGCACCCAATCTAGAGCAAAGCCTACTTCTTTGAACCCACCTCAAAGTCACCATTCTCTGCAGAGGCACCCCATGGCTGCCAGGGGTGGGGGCATCCTCCTGTTCAGCCTGCTCCTGTTCAGCCTGCACCTGTTCAGCCACTGGTGATGTTCACAAGGAGCCCAGGGTTGGGGAAGGGGTGATGTTGCCATCTTCTCTTTTCACTCATCCTCTTCTTGCTCAGGTCTGACCCCTAGTGAAGGGGCAGTGTGGGAGAGGAGGGGACACAGCTGGGAGGATGCGACCTGACCACTGCCCTCCTGGTGATCCGGCGTGGGTCCCCTGAGACCCAACAGGCTGCTTCCAAATGATCCTCGTTTCTGGGCACTGAGCTCTCCAGGAGGTGCTCCACTCCACACTCCCTGGGGACAGTCATGCTGACTGTCTTTGACCTGGTGAACTCATTTCCTTAAGGGCTGGTGCCTCGAGCCTCCCTCTAGCTGGGTCCTCGGGCCCCCCTACAGCTGTCCAGGCTGTGTGGCCCACAGCACTCAGCTTTTGGTTTGACTTTGGCGATGCGCCTAGCCTTACCTTCACTCTGCCATCCCAGTGCTGGCTGGGGGTGGCCAGCTTTTATTCCCTTATTTGTCCCCTCCCATGTTCCATTTTTATCCTATCAGAATGCCCTTTTTTCAATCCTCCCTGAGATGATTGGCTACTTTTAGGATCCTGCTAATTGGTGTGTTTTACAGAGTGCAGATTGGTGCATTTTACAATCCTCTTGCTGGCTACAGAACACTGATTGGTGTGTTTTACAGTCCTCCTGTAGGACAGAAAAGTTCTCCAAGTCTCCGCTCGACCCAGGAAGTCCAGTTGGCTTCACCTCTCACCAGCAGTGTGCCAGACCATCGGGCATCCTCAGGAGGGGTGGATCCGTGGTGTGACCAGTGCTGCAGGGGAGCAATAGTGAGATTTGTGGGGGTCCTCACAGAGCTCTGTTTATGCGATTGGAGATGGGGAGGGAAGCGCTGTCTGCTCTCCTTCAATGTGGGGCAGCTAGAGCGCTTCCCTAAAATCCGCTCCTCATCCCCAGCAACCCCTGAAGCTTTATTTCCCCACTGCGGGTGAGGAGGCTGGGAGGCTGCGGGGTCCCAGCCTGGAATGTGGAATCGCTTGTGGGGCTGCTTCCGAGGAAAAACTCCCACAGCGTGTGCCCGCACCAGGCTCTCAGAGCTTCTGGCACACAGCTGTTCGGTCCTGAGCTGGTCAGTCTGGGGTGGTCTAGGGGCAGGAGGGGGACCCCAGGACTCTTCCCATCCTTCCTTTCCACCTGTATCCCTCAGCGGGATCCTGCTTCCCCTAGGTCTTGAAACCGGCTGGGAATGCATGAGCTTGGCCCGGCCTGCCTTTGGGTAATTAATACTCATCTCCGGAGGGGCCTGAGGACCAAGGTTTGCATCCGTCTCACTTCCCCTGGCACCGAGGGCCCCAGCCGTCATGGTGGAGGGGCGCTCCGGAGCGAGCTTTGTTCATGGGATCTGGCCAAGCAACGAGCCCTGGAGCCTTTGTCTGACAGCTTCCCTGGTGAGGTGAGGCCGTGAGGGTCACCATTGCCCTGGAGCCTTTGTCTGACAGCTTCCCTGGTGAGGTGAGGCCGTGAGGGTCACCATTGCCCTGGAGCCTTTGTCTGACAGCTTCCCTGGTGAGGTGAGGCCGTGAGGGTCACCATTGCCCTGGAGCCTGTGTCTGACAGCTTCCCTGGTGAGGTGAGGCCGTGAGGGTCACCATTGCCCTGGAGCCTTTGTCATCCCTGGTGTGAGGCCAGCGAGCCCTGAGTGTCCTCCTGACAACAGTGACCATTTAGGCCGAGGGAACAGGACCTCCCAACCCCTCGACAGTGGCTAAGCAGGCTTCCAACTCCCCCTGCCAGGCTGCCCCCTCTGCTGGCAGAGGAAGCTGTGCCAAGGCCCAGCCACGGGGCAGCCTGCAGATTCTGATGGCATCCACTTAGAAAGGGGCTTCTCCCAGCCAGGGACCCGCATGACTGGGAGGCAGAGTCCAGCTTTCTGCTCGGAAGTTCAGCCAAATCAGGCTTGAAGCCTTTCACTGAGTCCCGAGAGAGACCCTTTGCCCCCAGCCCTGAGTGTAGGATTCCTGTTCTCATGTGGATTCTCTTCCAGAGGAATCTGGAGAGAGGCCTGGAGTTGGAGCCTCCACTCACTGGTCCCAGGTGAGCCTCTTAGCCTCTGAGCTTCAATTTTCTTATTGACAAAATGGGCCACGGGCAACCAATGTGTGTTGAGCAGCTGCTGGATTCCCGGCACCGAAGCTGCGACTCTCTCGCCTTTGGCCTTCAATAGTCACCAGCACTATGGCTGCCACACAGGTGTCGACTATGCCGGGGGCCCCGGGCTGGCCCCACGCTGACTTGTTCTCTTTATTCTACTGCAAAACCCTCAGCTCCCGGCAGCTTCAGAGACGGCTCCTTCTATTCCCGGGGCTCGGTCTGACTACCACAGGGAAGGTTCTCCATTAGACGCAGCGTGGTTGGACACTAACTGGGAGGGAGGGACGCCTGGGTTTCTTTTTTTTTTTTGAGATGAAGTCTCGCTCTGTCACCCACGCTGGAGTGCAGTGGCGTGATCTCGGCTCCCTGCAACCTTCGCCTCCTGGGTTCACGCCATTCTCCTGCCTCAGCCTCCCAAGTAGCTGGGACTACAGGCGCCCGCCACCACGCCTGGCTAATTTTTTGTATTTTTAGTAGAGACGGGGTTTTACCGTGTTAGCCAGGATGGTCTCATCTCCTGACCTCGTGATCCGTCCACCTTGGCCTCCCAAAGTGCTGGGATTACAGGCATGAGCCACCACGCCCAGGCAGGTTTCACTTCTGAAATTAAATTTGTGTGACTTATGAACCAACAAGAGCAAATAACTGATATTGAAAAAACCTCCTCTGGGCCAGGTGATTTATACACATTTTCCTGATGAACCTTCACAGTAGTCCTGTGAGATACTATCTTTCCCATTTCACAGGTGAGAACGTTGAGGAAACTGAGGCCTTGCCGGGGTCAGTCAGCACAGAAGAAGAGGGGGGCAGGATTTGGATCTGGGTCTCATGCCTCAGCCCGTGCTCCTGCATTCCCCTGGGCTGCCAACAGATATCATTTAGCAAGGCCCACTCATGGCCTGGGGTCTACGTGGCTGGCAGGCCACGGCGGTTACAGGGTAGAACTGTGGTTTTGCAGGGAACTGATGGAGGTTCGGCCCCATCTGCAGGAGGTGCCGGTGGAAGGCCCAGTGCTCCCACAGTGGAGAGGCTCCTGGGATGAAGGACCCAGGGCCAGGGCATTCCGTGGAGGCTCTGAAGACCCCTCCACCTCAGCTAGCTTCCGCCTCAATCTCAGCCGGCCTGGGTGGCAGCCACGGAAACCCGGGCCCGTCTGTGGCCCCTCAGCCTGGCGGCCCTGGGGATGCTGCGTTGCAAAACCACACTGTCTTGTTTTGACTTTCTCTTGGTTTCCCAGAAAATTTATTTACAGAAGTTAAGAATGCTTTATAACTTTAAATTCTTCTTTTATTATGGTAAAATATATATAACACACATTCTACCATTTTAACCATTTTTAAGTATGCAGTTCCGTGGCAGTAATTCCCAATGAGTACATTCACAATGCTGCACAGCCATTCATTTCCAGAACTTTCTTCATCATCTCAAGCAGAAACTCTGTATCCATTAAATAATACCTCCCCATTCTCCCTCCCCGCAGCCCCTGGCTACCACCATTCCACTTTCTGACTATGAATTTGACTGCTCTATGTACCTCACATAAGTAGGATCATGGTTTTTGTCCTCTTCCGATTGGCTTATTTCATGTAGCACAGTGTTGTCAAGGTTCATCCATGTTTCAGCATGTCAAAATTTATTTCTTTTAGAAGGCTGAATAATACTCCATCATGTGGATAGAACACAATTTGTGTATCCATTCATCTGTTGAATGGACGTTTGGGTTGTTTCCATCTTATTTTTAATTATTTATTTATTTATTTATTTTTTGAGATGGAGTCTCACTCTGTCGCCCAGGCTGCAGTGCAATGGCACGATCTAGGCTCAGTGCAACCTCTGCCTCCTGGGTTCAAGCAATTCTCCTGCCTCAGCTTCCTGAGTAGCTGGGACTATAGGCATGTGCCACCATGCCCGGCTAGTTTTTGTATTTTTAATAGAGACAGGGTTTCACTATGTTGGCCAGGCTGGTCTCAAACTCCTGACCTCGTGAACCGCCCACCTCGGCTTCCCAAAATGCTGGGATTACAGGCGTGAGCCCAGCCTCCATCTTTTAATTATTGCAAACAATGCTTCTATGAACATGAGTCTCCAAATACCTGTATGAGTCCCTGCTTTCAGTTGTTTAGGGTGGAATTGAGAGATCAGGTGGTAATTTTATGTTTAACTTTCTGAAGAATCACATACTGTTTTTCTCAGTGGCCGAATCATTTTACGTTCTGCCAATAGCGGCAAGGGTCTCAAGGGTCTCCACATCCCTGCCAACACCTATTTCCCTTTATGTTTCTTTTTTTTTAATAATAGTCATCTTACAGCATGTGAAGTTGTATCTCATTGTAGTTTTATGCCTCTTAACTGTTTAAAAGTTTTACATCCAATGTAAAAATACTGTTTGTCCTATTCTAACTTATTCTTTTTTGTTTGTTTGTTTTAATTATTATTTTTTGAGATGGAGTCTTGCTCTGTCACCCAGGTTGGAGTGCAATGGCTTGATCTTGGCTCACTGCAACCTCTGCCTCCTGGGTTCAAGCGATTCTCCTGGCTCAGCCTCCCGAGTAGCTGGGATGACAGGTAGGCACCACCACGCCGGCTAATTTTTGTATTCTCAGTAGAGATGGGGTTTTGCCATGTTAGCCAGGCTGGTCTCAAACTCCTGGCCTCAAGTGATCTGCCTGCCTCGGCCTCTCAAAGTGCTGGGATTACAGGTGTGAGCCACTGCGCCTGGCCTTTTTTTCACTATTTTTAATTGACACATAATTGTATGTATTTGTAGGGTATGGTGTGATATTCTGATACATTTATACGATGTGTGGTGATCAAATTCAGGTAATTAGTATATCTATCACCTCAAACACTTATCATTTCCTTGTGTTGGAAACATTTAAATTCTTCTCTTCAAGCCATTTGAAAATATATAATAAAAGAAATTGTTATCTGTAGTCATCCTACAGTACTATAGAACGGGGTCCCCAACCCCCCCGGCCACAGACTGGTCCTGGTCTGTGGCCTGTTAGGAACCAGGCTGCACAGCGGAAGGTGAGAGGCAGTGGAGCGAGCGAAGCTTCATCTGTATTTACAGCTGCTCCCCATCACTCACATGACCGCCTGAGCTCCACCTCCCATCAGATCAGCAGCGGTGTTAGATTCTCATAGGAGCACAAACCCTATCGTGAACCGCGCAGGCGAGGGATCTAGGGTGCACACTCCTTATGAGAATCTAATGCCTGATGATCCGTCACTGTCTCCCATCACCCCCAGAAGGGACCGTCTAGTTGCAGGAAAACAAGCTCAGGGCTCCCACTGATTCTACAATATGATGAGTTGTATAAATATTTCATCACATAGTCCCATGTAGTAATAATAGAAATAAGTGCACAATAATTGAAATGCGCTTGAATCATCCCAAAACTATACCTCCAACTCTGGGGGATGTGGAAAAATGGTCTTCCACAAAACCAGTGCCTGGTGCCAAAAAAGGCTGGGGACGGCTGCTCTAGAACGCTAGAACTCATTCCTCTTAGCCAGCTGTAATTTTGTATCCATTAACCAACTTCTCCCCATCCTCCTACCCTTCCCTGCCTCTGGTAACCACTTTTCTGTTTTCTTCTTCCATGAGACGCACTGTTTCAGCTTCCACATGTGGGCGAGACTGTGTGGTATTTGTCTTTCTGTGCCAGGCTCATCCACGACAGAATTTCATTCTTGTTTTTTCTGTTATCAAATTGCTCAGTAAGGCGACTTTCCTATTTACCTAACCTTCCTTTGGCGGTGCATGAGAGGTGAAATTTCTGTACACCCTCACTAACATTTGATATTATCAGTCTTTCAAAATGTTCACAATCAGGTGGGCAAAAAGTGGTGCCTTTAGTAACTAGGTTTCATAGGCTTAATCTGTAGATGGGATCTTTGCTGTGGGTCTGCAGAAAATGCCCTAATCAAGTGAAGGAAACAACAGCTAAAATGTTCTCTTCTCCTACTCCGCCTCTATCTATTGAGAGGTTCGGCTCATCTAGTTTTTCCTACTCTACTAAGCTAACGTAGTGAGTCTTACTGTCAAGCAAGTCTTGCTTACCTGGGATTAAATGCTACTTGGTCATGATGGGTTATTCCTTTACTATGCTACTTGATTTGATTTGCTAATATATTAAAATATTTGCATACATGATCATTAGTGTGCTCTCTTTTCGTTTTGGAATTAACCTTATATTATCCTGCAAAATACGTTAATTCACTTTCTAGATTGTTGTATGCTCCAAAGTAGTTTACCTAACATGATAATTACCTATCTTTGAAGGTTAAGCAAAAAGTGTCCCGGGTGCGGTGGCTCACGCCTGTAATCTCAGCACTTTGGGAGGCCAAGGTGGGTGGATCATGAGGCCAGGAGTTCAAGACCAGGCTGGTCAAGATGGTGAAACCCTGTCTCTACTAAAAATACAAAACAATTAGCCAGGCTTGGCAGCAGGCGCCTGTAATCCCAGCTACTTGGGAGGCTGAGGCAGAGAATTGCTTGAACCTGGGAGGTGGAGGTTGCAGTGAGCCAAGATCATTCCACTGTACTCCAGCCTGGGCAACAGAGCAAGACTCCATCTCAAATAAATAAATAAATAAAAGTCTATAAAAACAGCTGGGCCCAGGCATTTAAAAAAATGTTCAGTCTTCTAGTTTAGTCTTTTATTGTCTATGCAAATTCTTTGGCTATTGAACTATCCAAGTTTTCTATCTCTTTTTAAGCTTTTGGGGAATAGGTTGCAATACATTTCTTGTCTACTGTTTCTCTTAGTGTTTTCTAATTCTAACCCACTGTTTTTGGAATTTCTATTAGATGGTTTTGCAACTTCTGCATCTATCCTCCATGCATCTTCACATTTCCTTCACAGTTTTCGTGCTGTTTTCCTTGTGTGCTACGTTCTGAACAGGACTTTGGCTTCAAATTCCAGAAACTTGCTCTTCAGGGGCCTCCACTTTTCTCCTTGGCTTTCTTGAGTTTTCCTTTTAACAATCATATGTTAAGGTCTTTAGTTGGTTCCTTTTTTTTTTTTTTTTTTAACAGTGGCCTGATCTTTATTTCTCCAAATACATTAATAGACTTTTTTTTTTTTTTTTTTTTTTTTTTTTTTTTTGAGATAGGGTCTCACTCTGTTGCCTAGGCTGGAGTGCAGTGGTGCAATCTCAGCTCATTGCAACCTCCACCTCCCAGGTTCAAGTGATTCTCATGCCTCAGCCTTCCAAGTAGCTAGGATTACAGGTGTCCCCACTATGCCTGGCTAAATTGTGTATTTTTAGTAGAGACAGGGTTTCACCATGTTGGCCAGGCTGGCCTCGAATTCCTAGCCTCAAGTGATCTACCCACCTCGGCCTCCCAAAGTGCCGGGATTACAGGTGTGAGCCACCATGCCCGACCAATATACTTCTTTTAAAATCTCCATTTCTTTGTAATAAGAACTCACTTTCTTTAGGTGGTTTAGCTGTTGAGTTTGGTGACTCTCTCTCGCTGTGGGTTTTCCTCAGCTGTTTGTAGTGTCTTCGTTAAGTGCTCATCTTAGAGGGGGAGGTTTCCTGTTGACGCATCTGTAAGTGATGTATCTATTTACCCTCAGCAATTGCAGGTGAGAGGCAAGAATGCGTCGCCAGGTAGGCTGGGCCCGTGGGTGGTCTTCTGGATGCAGGCCCTTAGCACCTAACAGTCACTTGCAGCCCTGTTCTCTCCCTTGTACCTGCTCCCACTGAACTGGAAGCAGCCACCATTTCCAGAATTTGGAGCTATGGTTTCCTCATTCTCACTAATCCCAGCTGCTTCATAACTTCTGGACCACTGAAAGTATCCTGTTCCGGTTATCTATTGCTGAGTAAGGAATCACTCTTAAAGGTAATGGCTTAAAACAACCATTTTATTCTCATTTCTCATGGCTCCTGAGGGTTGATGGGTTTGGCTGGGCAGGTCCTGCTCCGAGGCCCTCCTCTTATGGGCCTGCAGCCAGACTGGTTGGGCGCTGCTTATCCGGGCATCAGATGGAACACCTGCCTGTGTCACCTCCATGTGGCTTGGGCTGTCTCATAGCATGGAGTCTGAGTGTCAATAATAAGCTCGCCCAGAGGGCCAGGCAGAAATGGAATCGGCCTTTCTGACCCAGCTAGTCACGTGGCATCACTTTTGTGTAGTCACTGGCCCACCAGGGTTCCAGGAGAGGAAGGAGAGACCCCAACTCTGGATAGGAGGAGCGTCTGAGCCCCTTGGTAGAAAAGCCATGTGGGATGAAAGGTCTTGTTGTAGCCATCTTGGAAAATGCAAGATCTGCCGCAACCACCTTTCCCCAGCACTGCCAGAATTAACTTATTTTCTTAAGCACCTTTTCTGCATTTTTAAGAACTTAGGGGCAGGATCATGGAGCCGAAGCTTACGCTCACCAGTCTTCTTGAGGTGATCTCACCTCACGGCTTATTTAATTTGTATTATTCCCCGCTATTCTATCTTGCAGTTCGTGCCATCTCATCCTCGTGTACTCAGCTGGTGTTCCACACAGAAAGCCCCTGGGGCCAGCGTGCATGGTGTAGGCTTGAGGTGGAGGCTGCCCTCCTGGCCTTGTCGGACACAGCCTGGAAGCGGGGCCCAGTCACAGCGACAGTCATGGACTCCGAGGGACCCCTGCCAGCTCTGTAGACCCTCTGCCTCCTAAGGCTCTCTGCGACTGCCGTGATCTACAGTTGGGAGTGCTCCAGGGAGTTCTCATGTGTGCTCCTCCACATGCAAGAGCCACTGCCTCTCGGGCGCCGATGTAGAATGGCTGGTGGGAATGGCTCGGTCCACTCTGAATGATCTCTCTCTTCTTAAAACCTGAGCATGGGTGCCCATGGCCTGCCCTTGGCCTGTCCAGTAGGCAGGGTGGGCACAGCACAGCAGTGCCTGGCTGCCCTGTCTCCCTCCTCTCACTGAGTCCTCCTGCAGGTGCACACTGGTGAGCTGCCCCACCGTCCTTCAGACTGGAGGTGCCTGAGAGAAGGGGCAGGCACAGGGGGATTGGAAGCCGGGCTAGTCAGGCTGGGTGAAGCAGCAGGGCTTGAGGAGGGCACCGCAGCCCTGTGAAGCTGAATTAGGACCTGGGAGCCACCTAGGCCTGGACCCCACAATGGAGACTGGGGAGTTAGGAGATGGCTGTGGTCCCTGCTCATCTCACTGGATGCCCAAGTGAGATGCTTAAGAGTTAAATGGACAGAGCCTCCAGCTGGGGCCAATGCTGAGAAGGCCTCTCCGGAGGGGGAATTTGCTTTCTCTTGCAACAAGGGAAGCTTGAATTCTGCCGTAAGGATCTCCATTCCTCACCAAGAAGTCTGGAGTCATGCCACACACAGCTGGATCAGCGCTGCCTTTTGGTCTGATGTGACAGTGGTTAAACTTGTGTGACAATGAGAAATCATGACGAACGACTTCCTTAATGTCAAAGTTTCCTAACTTTTCAGGGAAGAGAAAATAGGGCAACTGCATCATATTGCGGACAGTAAACTCGGATTTTTAACTTCATTCCTACACCAAAGTTGCTGATTGAGGGAAATGGACAGGGACTGGCCTGACCCTTGGGTCTTGGGTACAGACAGGACAGGGCTGTCTGCCGAGAAGTGAGGCAGGAGCCGAGCAGGGATGTTTTGGAATCGGCGAGGGTGTCTGAACACCATCAGCTCTGCCTGCATCTGCTCCTCAGGCTGTCTGCAAGTAGCACCGTGTCCTGGAGCAGCATGTTAAAAAGCTGAGTTGGTTCAGGCTTTTGAAAAATCAAAACAAGACAAACGTCCACCCCCGTGATGAACAACAACTTTTTCCCAGGCTTGCAAGCGCTGTGGCCGGGTTGCCCTGGCAACGACACATTTTGGATCGGCCGCTTCCCTGGGCCTTCGTTTCCCATGTGCACAATGGGGATGGGAGAAGGTCAAGGTCATTTCCGGCTGCACATTCTGGGAGGCAAACCCGTACCTCGGAGGCCTCTCTCCTGCCCTTTAGTCCCTGGCTGGCATCTCAGCAGGGAGAATAAAGGCGTCTGTGTTGCGGCTTCCTGGGGCCTCTTCCTTGGAAACAGATAGTCTGATAGGCAATGATGGCAGCTGCTGACTGCTTATGGCCTGGCTGCTGCTGGCCATGTGGGCCTCTGGAGCGGGGGGCCTTGTCGAGGCTCCCCAGACCCACTTCCACAGCCACAGGACCTGCCTGCAGTCTCTTTCCCTTTTCCTGGAAACTTCTGTCCCTTTGTCCACTCCCGATGAGTCAGAGTAGCCGATGGAGAGGAGTGCAGAGCCCAGGCCAGAAACAAGTGGCAAAGGCAAGGTGTGTCTCCTCTCTAAGGTCGCTAGGCCACAGCAGCAGTGGTTTTCGTTTGGGCCTGACAAGGAGCCGGTGCTGTCGTCACCCATGACTCTGGAGGCCCTGTTCATCCATCAGGCCTGGAAACACCAGCAGGACTGGCCAATCCACCCCAGAGCTCAGCCAGCATGGACAGTCAGTCTTGGCCAGCAGCACCTTCCTCAGGCCTGAGAAGAGGAGGCCAGGTCTGCCTTGCACAAGCTGCAAACTTTGGTTCCCTGCACCCCAGGCAGAGGGGGCTGCCCTGCCAGAGGCAGCTCCCTCGTCCCCTGAGCCTGAGTCATTACCTGCTAAAGAGGGGACAGCTCTTCAAAAGACCTGTGGCCTCCTGGGTCCCGGCAGCATCCGTGAAAGTGAAAAGAGCAGAATGTTGGTTGGCACAGTTTTCTGAATCTCTCCCTGGGCCATCTGTTCCAGTTACTGCTGTTTTCTAACAAAGCACCCCAAAACTTAGCCGCTTACCACAGCCATCTTCCCATACTCCTGGTTCTGCAGGTCTGGAAGTTGCACAGAGCACAGGAGGGCTGACTTGCTTCCATCCTGTGAAGTCTGAGGCCTCCACTGCAAAGACTCCACAGCTGAGAGGGACCCAACAGCTGGAACCATCTGAAGATGTCATCTCTCATGTTTCTCCCACATGATGCTGGCTGTTGGTGGGACCTCAGCCCAGGCTGTTGGCCACAACAGCCTCTGCATGTGGCTTGGGCTTCCTCAGAGCATGGTGGCCTCATCACATTCAGACTTCTTGACTACAGGCTCAGGGCTCCAGAGGTGAGTGTCTCCTTCATTGCCTTTCCCACTGAGCTTTGGCAGTTATGCTGCATCATTTCCACCATATTCTATTTGTAACAAGCAAGTCACAAGCTCCCCCAAAATACAAGGGGAAGGGACACAGACTCCACTTGTTGATGGGAGGGGTGACAGGATGGGAGGTACTGTTGTGGCCGTCTTTGGGGAACATAATCGGACACGCCACTCTCCTGGCCTTCCTTCCCACTCTGCCCCAGCCACGATCCAGCTGCACAGACAGCCTTAATCAGGCCCTTCCAGTACCTTCTTCTCTTCCTAACAGCTGCTGGACAGGGCCTCCACAGGCCCAATAGTGAGCTGGGCCACCAAGGCATGGGGGAGGCCCCTCCATTTCTGCCTTTTTCACCATGGCTGGGGAAAGGGGCAAGCTCAGGGTTAACTGGAGTCCACAGGGTCACTCAGTTTGATGGAGTGCCCCAGGCTGTCCTGGGGCCTGGCCTGCCTCCCTCGCTGTCTGTGCCTGTTCATGTGGCTTTTGGTTTTGTGTTTCTTGGCTTGTGAGTTGTGGTTCTGGAATGAGGGGAGCCAGGCAGAGCCTCACCCTGGAACCAAGCAGTGGGGGGTCCTGAGAGCCCCCCCGGGAGCCCAGAGCTTCCTCTGTGGATGGTCTCCCCTCTGTGGCTCCAGTTTAGGGGACTTGGGACAGAACCTTTTGCCATCCCCTGCCCTATTTGTATTAGGGGCAGGCTGTTCTTGGTGGAATACAGTTTCTGTGTGGCTGACACAAGTGTGAACTGCTGACTTGCCTTTGGTGGCTGAGTTCTGAGGAGTTTTGCTGAGAACAGCGCAAGGGTTAGTAGGTCCCAGCTGTGAGAGCTGAGGGACTGTTGTAGTTGTAGAAGCTGCTTTTGTCAAGAGACTCTCTCAGGAAAAATGTTCTCTGGATTTCCAGACCCTTTTCTACTCTTTCCCCTATTCCCAATGTACCCCTGGCCCGCAGACCCCCCAAATTCCCTAGTGTGGACACAGAGCCCTACTCTGCCACCAGGCCTGCACCTGGCCGCGGGTCCAGATGCCAGAGACATTAAAGCATGTGTGCGTGCACACACACACAAACACACACACACACATACAGACACATGCACATACATGAACACACACACATACACAAACATACGTACACAAACACACACACACATACACACAAACACATAAACACACACACATACGTACACACACACATACACGAACACACACATGTGCGTGCACACAGAGAACAGAGTATTCATGAGCCTGTTGTACATGCAAAAAAGCCAAGTTGCGTTTTTAAAACTGTTCTATTGCACAAGAAATACAAGATGCCGACTAGAACGTTGGGAGAAGAAAGTCCGCCCCGCAGCCGGCCCCGCGCGTTTGGGCCTCTGCCTGCCCGCCGGGGGTGTCTGTATTTACATTCGTCCACACCCGCCACAAGGGTTCCTTTTTCCCCACATGGCATCGTACTTGGGAATACTTGGTAAAGTAAACTCATCAAGCCCACAAACTCTTCTCAGAGGGCCCAGGAGCCCGGGGGCAGCCATTTCTCGGCGGGCTGGTCCCCCGTCGCGGCGGGAGGACGGGGTCCGGCTGCTCGGAGCGGGGCGCGCCCTGGCGGCGGGCGAGGGAACTGCTCCTGCCCGCGGGTTGCATGGGGGCAGGTGCCCTCAGGAATAGGCTGGAGAGGTTGGCACGGCTCTCTGCTCTCCCGGGCTTCAGTGAGGGAGAGGAGCTGTTACATTTTGGCAAACAGCAGACCTTTCTTTTCCAAGCCCCCAGCTTCTAGCCACCATGGTTGACCGAGTTCTTTCTCTGCTGTAGGAGAAACAGGGCCCAGGCCCCGGCTTTGCCCAAGGGTTCCCCTGGCCCCCCTTCCCCGTCACTGCCTGGGAGTTAGTGATGACTGGGGAGGATTGGTTTTTGGGAGAGGGGCTGCAATGAGGAGTGTCACATTTTCTGAAGCGACAAGGAAGCCTCCGCACCCAGCCCCTCACGTTCTTTCCCCCATCCAGTGTCCACCTGCCTGTCTCCCTCTAGCAAGTAAGTCCTCCCAGCCCAGCCCCTGACTTTGATGCAATCCCTCCCTGAGAACTGAGAGGGGCAAGTGCCCTGCCTTGAGCGATGGGAGTTCCTCTGTAGGGCCTTGTCACTTGGGGGATGGCAGGCCCCTCACTGCTGGTTCCTGTTCCTGTCCCTGTGCTGGGGACAGCTGTGTGCAGCTGAAGAGAATTTTCAAGGCCAAGCCTGAGGTTCAGGGTCCACTCCCTGACTGGAACAGAAGTAGACAGCACAAAAGACGTTACACTGGCCCTGAGCATGCCAAGGTCAGGAGGGTGGGGTTGGTGGGGGGCCATGGATAGTCCCCAAGAACATTGACAGGAAAGACCTGGAGGCCCTTATGCACCTGAACTGTACTTTAGGAGCCAGGGTGGGGGCTGCAGCATCTTCCCTGATGCGTGCTCTCCGCAGTGGGGATCTGTCTATGCATACACCCTTACAACTTGCTGTTCCAGGCTGTCATGCCTGATTATTTTCCATCTCTGTCATTGAGGAAACAAGAATCTAAGAGGTGTAGAATCTTGCCCTGCGTCTGGCAGCTGGCAATTGGCAGAGGGAGGATTCGAACCTGGGCCTGTATTTCCAAATCCCATCCTCATCACATTGAGGAACAGCCCCTTGAGGCTGAGCTCTGGCAATTCCTTTAGTTCTCAGTGTGGCCTCGAGGGAGAGGTTTGGGGCGAAGCCCTGGGCCTTTGGCTTTTGGGGTTTCCAGGACCCAGCAGAGGCCCAATTCCTGGCTGCCCCTCCTTGTACTCAGGGGTCTTGGGGTCTTTGGTCTTGAGGCCCCCATGGCCTCCACTGTGATGGAACCTAGTAGTTTGTGGCACACAGCCATTGGTTCTTCATCAACCGAGGAGGCAGGGCGTGGAGGAGCCGCAGGTCCCAGGAGAGAGGAGGTGGCTGTGGGTCACCCAGCCAGGAGGTACTGCAGGGAGTGCGAGCCCCATTTTCTGACCCTGACCCCAGCTGCCCCGCTTCATATTGCACTACCCAGTGTGTCTCTGTTCTCTTAGGTCCGACCTGTGAACGTAAGAGTGAATGAAAGGGAAACCAATAACGGGAAACTCAAAGGACAGGGGCCTCTGGGGTGGGCAGAGCAGTAGCTGGAAGGGGTCCAGCCCTGATTCCTGAGATCGCCTCAGCCTTGTGCAGGCCCTGGGCCCCCGCCCAGCAGGCCCCACTGATGGGCAGGCTGGGCTCCAGCCATTGTCTGCTCCACGGCTCAGTTGAGGAGCAGAAACCTTGCACCGAGGGCAAAAACACCTAGTGTGCCTTAGATCCAGTTTAAACCTTTTTGATAAAGAAAGTCCAGATAAAGAGTTCATTCACTTCCACTTTTCCAGCTGCACCTGATCTGAGGCTTTGGTGACCCGATGCCGCTATTTCAGAGGGAGAGATGTTTTCTAGTTCCTTCCACCTCATTGTCAGCTGAAGCTACCCCCAGCCCCCACCCTCTTCCTCCCCTCCTTCTCCGCTGTCTCCAGACCTGGGTAGAAGTTGTGCTGCTTGAGGGCAGGGTTGACGGGGATGCCTTGGCTGGACTTGGAGATGGAGGATTGAGTCTCGGTGGGAGAGATGTCGCCTGGCACGCAGCACATCCCAGAGGCCACTTTGGAGGAAGGGAAGAGGTCAGCTCCTGGTGCTCATGTGGTGGAAGCCACAACCACCTCGCAGAGCCTTTTAGGGTCTGCATAGGGACTGTGTGAGCCTTTTAGGATCTGCGTAAGGACCGGCGTGAGCCTTTTAGGGTCTGCGCAGGGCCTGGCGTGGGCCTTCTCGGGTCTGCGCAGGGACTGGTGTGTGCTTGGAGGGCCAGGCAGGCTCTCCAGAGTGTGCAGAAAAGTGCCTCCTCGAGATTCTTCACACGCCCAGCCCGCCACACTCACATGAGTGAGACCGGGACTGGGCAGCTCCTAGATGACACCAACGACGGGGCCAAGCCAGAGCCTGGGAGGAATGAATGCAGGATCCAAAACGGCGGCTGCCGTCCGAGTCGGCAGAACGAGGTTTCTGAGCGGGCTCCGGGCTGAGCAGGGGCAGATCCTCGCTCTCCGGGCCTCAGCGCTGTCGCGCACGCGGTTGAACGGCGGAGCCGCGGCCGCGCAGGCGCTGAAGGGCTGTGGGAGGTAACGCAGCTGCAGGGGGCGCTGGGGAAGAGCCGCGCAGGCGCCGGAGACCGTGGGAGGTGACGCAGCTGCAGGGGGAGCTGGGGAAGAGCCGCGCAGGCGCCGGAGACCGTGGGAGGTGACGTAGCTGCAGGGGAAGGTGACGTAGCTGCAGGGGGAGCTGGGGAAGAGCCGCGCAGGCGCCGGAGACCGTGGGAGGTGACGTAGCTGCAGGGGAAGGTGACGTAGCTGCAGGGGGAGCTGGGGAAGAGCCGCGCAGGCACCGGAGGCCGTGGGAGGTGACGTAGCTGCAGGGGGAGCTGGGGAAGAGCCGCGCAGGCGCCGGAGGCTGTGGGAGGTGACGTAGCTGCAGGGGGAGCTGGGGAAGCGGCGACTGGCGCCTGAGAGTCTTGCTGAGCATCCCCCCTGTGCTGAGTCCCGGACGCAGGTCCTTCGTTTCATTCCTTGGTTTTACAGACGAGGAAGCTGAGGATCTGAGAGCTGTACGGTAGTGGCTGAGGTGGGGGTTGCAGTGAAGGATGTGACACACCCCAGATGGAGCTGAATGGGCGTGGGACCTCAGGTCTTGGCCACAGCGGCCTTCTGTGCATTGATCCTGCTAAAGAGTGTCCATTATCAGCCAGGCGTGGTGGCTCACGCCTGTAATCCCTGCACTTTGGGAGGCCGAGGTAGGGCGGATCACCTGAGGTCGGGAGTTCAAGACCAGCATGACCAACACAGAGAAACCCTGTCTCTACTAAAAATACAAAATTAGCCGGGCGTGGTGGCGCATGCTTGTAGTCCCAGCTACTCGGGAGGCTGAGGCAGGAGAATCGCTTGAACCCGGGAGGCAGAGGTTGAGGTGAGCTAAGATCGCGCCATTGCACTCCAGCCTGGGCAACAAGAGTGAAACTCTGTCTCAAAAAAAAAAAAAAGTGTGCATTATCAGGGACATGGCAAGAGGACGGTGGTGGAATGCTGGTGGAGCTGGCCCAGCCGTTTCTGGGGACGGGGTCCTCAGCACAGCCTGAGACTGCTCTGGTCCCACTGGCCAGGCCGGGGCTCTGGGGAGAGGCCTGTGGGAGGCTGGTGAATCCCAGGTCTGATGGCGCCTCTGGGCAACGTGTCTGGACTCAGAAGTCAGGAGCTGAGGATCCTGTGGGGTCGCGTGTCAAGGGGGATTTCGATGACAGCCGTAAGTCCAGGCAGTAGATCCAGCAGAATGCATGTGGCCACCAGAATTTACCCGGCGCCTCCAGAAAGTGCCCAGTTGGGAAGGAGACAGACGCCTGTGTGGAGGGAGGGACGGGTGAGAATCTGGGGCCCTGTCCCTTAGTCCTTTGTAAATGGCAGAGGGAGAGGGGGCTTCCGGATGGCAGTGATCCAAAACTCACCTCTCCATAGAAACACTGAGGTCACTGGAGGCCCAGCTTCCGAGCCAGCCCCCAGTGCTGAGAGAAGCCGCTGCCCCTTGCCACCCCCGGAGAGGATGCCGGCCGTGCTCATTAGAGGGTGGGTGCTCCCAGCATCCAGCCTCCCTCTCATTCAGAAACTCGGCTCCAGGAGGGGGTTTTGGAGGCTGGGTATATGAGGTGTGCCAGTACCTTGGGGTTCTTCTGAGACCAGGAACCCGTGCTTTAGGCCTTCAAGGGCCAGGACTCACCTGGGCAGTGATTGGATGGGAGCAGCCCCCTCGTCCCCCTCGTCTAAGGCAGTTCGAAGAGACAGCACTGCAGAAGGCCCTCTGTGTGTCCCACCCTCCTGGGGAAAGTGAGATTCCTGTCCAGGCTTGGAGGAGCAAGGCAGTTGCCTACTACTTGAATAAATGGGTTGTTTCTGGATTCTGGGAATTGGGTAGCTGACAATGGTGCCTTTTTGGTGTTGCTGCCAGGATGCTGGGAGTCTCAAAGGGGACCAGTCACAACAAGGACGTGCACTCTTTGGTTCCATAGTAATTTTATAGTAATTAAGAATGAATATTTTAGTTGGGCACAGTAGCTCACACCTGTAATCCCAGCACTTTGGGAAGATGAGGTGGAAAGATCCCTTGAGCTCAGAAGTTTGAGACCAGCCTGGGCAACATAGTGAAACCCTGTCTTTACAAAAAATAAAAGAAATTTAGCCAGGCGTGGTGGTGTGCACCTGTAGTCCCAGCTACTCAGGAGGCTGAGGTGGGAGAATCACCTCAGCCCAGAAGTCAAGGCTGCAGTGAGCTGAGATCACACCACTGCACTCCAGCCTGGGCGATGGAGTGAGACCCTGTCTCAAAAAAAAAAATTTGTAACTTTGATTTTTTTTTTATTGCAAAAGAAATTCTACATACGAACAATCCAAAAGAAAAGGAATAAAAGTGGCCATTCCAGCAGCGAGGAATAACCACCACTAATATTTTGGTCTGTGTCCTTCCAGCCTTGTCATTTATACCTTTATACAATACTCAACAATTTTTTAAAAACAAGATCTTCAGGCCTGCCTGTTTCACTTAGTGGATTGCAGGTGCCTTGCCTTGCCTTTCACTGTCCTCCTCCCAGAGCCTCCGTTCACCCTCACTGCAGGCCATGCTCTCTGGCTGGCCTTTATGCTCTGTGGAACCAAGGGGAACCCTAGAGCTTGAGACTTGTGGGATGCTGTAGGGCTGTTTGTTCCCAGCCTCCCAGAGTACAGCTAATATGTCCCACTCCCTGAATGATGTGCCTGCCCCACTGCTGAGTGACATGGGTGTGGCTGGCAAGGCACCTGTGCTGGTCTTTCTTCCATTGCTCACACCTCTCCTGGGCTCTCTGGGCTTCTGGGTGAGTTGAACACTGTGGAGTGCAGGGGAGGTAGGGGTATCTAGCCTGGAGTAGGGTGAATGCGCCCTTGGGGAAAGGGTGCCACTCTCTTCCAGATCTTTCTGTCCTTATGTCAGAGAGATGGAGTCATCCCAGCACTTTTGGCCAGCAAACCTGAAGCACCTCCATGGCCATCTCCCTCTGCCTTCAACCCACGTGAGCACTTCCTGGGAGCCAGGCTGGGTGCCAGGCTGTGAGGGCACTGCTGGGCTCACGCATTACTGCCTGTGCACTGTTGATACCCTATTTATCAGGCTCATGAATCTGTTAAACATGAAACCATCAACCCTTTGCAGACAGTAACACACCGCTTCTGTGTCTCACACACAACTCCTGAGTTTTGGCAATTCCTCCAGTGAAACACTGATTTAACGTTTTTATTGGATCCCACTTGTAAATATTTAATTAAAGTCTAAAATGTTAGACTATCTCTAGTGCTTCGAACACCCAAACACTCAAAACATGCCTAAAATGCTGTATTGGTTACACAACGAAGCACTCTACTCTCTCTGGAACTGACCCCAGTGCTGAAGCCTGATTCCCACCTCCCCTCCTCACCCTACTCCCCGTCTTCTTACCGGTGCTCATAGCTCTTCCCAGGGGTTCTGAGCCTTCCTAGGGTTGAGGCGACCCCAGGAAAAGAGACAAGGCTTCAGGGTGGGACCAGTTAAGGGCTGAGGACACAGGGGCCAGGGTGTCGATGGTTCCTTTGGGGCGGTGCTCCCAACTGTTCCTCCCGAGGTGACTGGAACCTGAGCTCAGGCATTAGGCTGTGTCCTTTCTGTAGGATGTTGGAAGCTCAAGCTTTTCATGAAACTTTGTGTGTTTTGGCAGCCTGATGTCCACCCCCTGAAGCGAAGTACTCTGTAATTTTGCTTGTCCCACTTCTATGATATGCTGGTGGGACATACACATGCTAATGAGATATGCCTCCGTGGCCTGCTTCACTAGGACCAGGGAAGCATATCTTGTTAGCATTTGCTAGACTGGCTGCTTTGAGGGTCTTTCTCAGGCGGGAGGGGTGAGTGTGGGCAGGCGGCTCACTGTCTCAGGGCTGTCTCAGGACAGATGGCTGTCCCGCATCTGCGGGCCCCTTCCTGCTGGACCTCTTTCTAGCTGGTCATCAGTGCGGCCACCAGAGCGACAGCTCCTACTCTCCTTCCAAGATAAGGATATACATGCATACGTGCATACATGCATACATACATGTACGATGAGCTCTAACCTTTTCCATTACCACTACAATTTATATGCTTTCTAGAAACTGTATTGGTATCATTGCAACTTTTGACAACTGGCATTATTTCAATGAACCAGTTAACAAGTCACTGCCACTTGGCCAGAGTGAGCACTGCCCTGAAACCCCTGGGTATGCAGCCTGTCCCAGGCCCACTGTAAATAATGTGTGTGCATGTCTGTGTGTGTATATGCATGTATGTGTGTTGTGTATGTGTGTGTGTGGTATATGTGTGTGCACGCACATGTGTGTCATGTGTATACATATGTATCTGTATATATGCATATGTGTGCATGCTGTGTGTGTGCATAAGTGGGTCATGTGTAAGTGCGTGTATGTGTATACAAGTGTGTGTATCTGTGTGTGGTGTGTGTATGAGCATTCATGTGTCATGTGTATGTGTATTTGTATATGCATGTATGTGTACATGTGTATGGTGTATGTGTATGTGCTCACGAATGTGTGTGTCATGTGTAAATGTGCCTGTATGTGTATATGAGTGTATGCATGTGTGGGTGTGTGATGTGTGTCTCTATACATGTATGTGTGTGCAGTGTGTGTGCATGAGGAGGCATGTGTGTATGTATCTCTGTGCATGGTATATGTATATATGTGTGCATGTGTATGTCATGTGCATATGTGCCTGTATGTGTCTATGAGTGCGTGTGTAGGTGTGTGGTGTGTGTCTCTATACATGTATGTGTGCAGTGTGTGTGCATGAGGATGCATGCGTGTATGTATCTCTGTGCATGGTATATGTATATGTGTGCATGTGTATGTCATGTGCATATGTGCCTGTATGTGTATATGGGTGTATGCGTGTGTAGGTGTGTGGTGTGTATGCCTATGTATATATATGTGTATGGTGTGTGTGTATGTGTTTTTGAATGCAAGAAAGTGCTACTCCCTGGATCACTCTTCATGACAGAGCTAGAAAATATTTTTGATGATGGATATTAATTTCCATTCGCTTTAAAAATAAGTAAAAGTCATGTTAAGAAGGGTCCTGCCTAGCCATCTGATTCCCTCCCCAGAGGCAACCACTGCTCCCGTATTTTGATTTCTTTCTACAATTAAAGGTCATGAGTTCACGTGGATGTTTCCAATTTCACACGTTAGGCTGCTGTCCCCTGGCCACCCCCACCTTCTTTTTGGATGGGACTCCTTTGCCTGTGAAGACCTCACCTCTCTGTACCTTCCCTTGAGAAGTTCCCAGGCTGGGAGGCAGAGCTGGGCTGTTTCTTCTTACAGAGCAGGGGACAGCTCCGTGGAGCTGGTGCCAGGGGTGCGAGGCTGTGTGTGAGCGTGCTCGGTGGTCTGGGCGCGAGCTGGTCACAGGTCAAGTAGAGTGGGCTGGGCGAGCTCAGGTCACCAAACCCCCAGCTCCCAGTGGCCCCAGCCACAGGCTTTGCTGCTTGTTCTTCATACATGTCCGTGGTGAGCTGCCTGGGCACTCGGGGTCGTCTCTCCCAGGCTGACTGAGCAACAACCAGCAAAAGCTGCAGGGCCCAGGGCGGAGGGAAGGGGTGCCCTGGCAGAGTCGTCTCACGCAGGAAGCGCAGGGCTCTCGCCTGTGGCACCGTGACAGTGCCCTTGCACTCGGCACGCATTTCCCAGCACTAACTAGTGCCTCTCCCCTCGGACCCACCAACAGACCTCAGTGGGCCGGGGAATGCAGCCCAACCATAGGCCCAGAAGAGCAGAGAGCCTGGTGACAGCCCTGGGGGTGGCAAGGACCACTGATGGCAAAGTGGAAATTAATTTTATTTGTCTGTCAATCATTATTACTACTTCATTTAAAAAAAACATATGTTCCAGGCCGGGCGCAATGGCTCACGCCTCTAATCCTAGGACTTTGGGAGGCCGAGGCGGGTGGGTCACCTGAGGTCAAGTGTTCGAGACCAGCCTGGCCAATATGGCGAAACCCCATCTCTACTAAAAATACAAAAATTAGCCGGGCGTGGTGGCGCACGCCTGTAATCCCAGCGACTCAGGAGGCTGAGGAAGGAGAATCGCTTGAACCCGGGAGGTGGAGGTTGCAGTGAGCCAAGGTCGTGTCACCAAGCTCCAGCCTGCACGACGGGAGCGACTCCATCTCAAAACACAAAAAACAAAAAACCCGTATGTTCCAAATTAGGACTCTTAAACATCCCTATCATCTTACTACACTCATCAATCAGCATCCATTTATTCTTCTATGTGCTACACCTTAACTCAATTCTCAAGTAAAGGTGTGCATAAAAGTCTTCATTATTTCAGAAAAAACAGAGAGGAGATTTATTGTGAATGCTGGGATAGTTCATGGCAACAGGACTGCTTGTGTTTCCCCTAAGGGGTTCTCAAGGAAGACTGTGTGCTTCCCCCAGGGTGCCCTTCCCAGGCAGGAAAGAGGGGTCTCATGGCCAGGGGGAAAGGTGGGAGTCCTGGCCCTGGCGGGGGCCCTCCTAGTCCCTGTGCCAATCCCATCAGGAATTGTTGATGACAGAGGAGAAACCAGGGCTGCAGAGCTGGGGTAGCCTGTCCAGCGTGGAATTTAAACTTGCAGGACATCAAAGCCACCACACCTTAAGTTTTGGCCTTTGGGTGACTTGGATGAAACCCTGGATCCTCTCTGTGACTGTGGTTTGGTTGCCTTGGGAAGAACTGTGGGCTACACCACACCCAGCTCTCACGATGCACCGGTGAGCAGGGGGCACGCCTGGCACACAACGCTCCAATCCATGGTTCTTAGGTCCCCCTGCCCGGACTTAAACAGAAGGTGGTTAGAGCCAGCTCACGTGCTGACCCTTAGTGCTCTGGTCGGGCTAATGGAAAATGTATCTGAATATTAGGAACTGCATTTGGCTGCCAGTCATAGACAGCTGAAAAATGCTGGCTTAAACAACGAAGTGGGTTCCTTTTCCATAAGGTCACATGAAGCCTGCAGGTTGGCAGTCAGAGCTGGCGAACTGTCCCCCATCACTGCCCCAGGTCCTCCTGGGGCCCTCCCTCCCACAAGGAAGGAGGAGGCAGGGGCAGGGTGAAAGGGGCCTCCAGTGACTCAGCCCCCTTTGATGGAGTTCCCTGAAGCTCTACTTGACGACATCCAAGTCACCCCTGGCTGGAGCTCAGTCCCAGGGCCACCCCACCTGCAAAGGTGGCTGGGAAAACATGCCCCAACAAAATTGGGGTCTGATAGTGAGCAGGAAGGTCTGCAACTTGCAGTTTCTGCCACAGTGATTGTTAAAGTGCTATTGTAACTAACTGACCCCTATACCCCAACTCCATTCTCCATTCCCCATCCCCCCACCCTTTCCCTCACCCCCTCTCCCCGCAGAGACTCTGAGGCCCCAGGCCCGACATGCTGGAAAATGTGGCTCCTTCCAGGGCAGCAGCCTGCTGCTTGCCTCTCGGCGTGTTTCAGGTTTTCCTGAGCATTGGGGAGTTTCTGTGTTACTATGTCTCCTCTGGGGCTTGCCCAGTGCTTTCTGCCAGAGGAGCCCGTGCTCCAGCCCTGGAGGCACTGTGAGGGAGACGGGCTCTGGCAGCCTCCCCGACCCAGGCAGGCTCCTTGCAAAGACCCTGCAGGTTTGAGCAATCAGTGGCCCTGGAAGGTGGTGACGGCTCAGTCAGTGACCAGTCATCAGGCCACTGCTTTCCCAGGTGCAGTGTGGTGGGCGGGAGGAGGCCTGGGTGCCATCTCCTGGGGAGGGGTGGGCCTTGACCCTGCACCTGGGCTGCACACCTTCCCCATTCCAGGGCGAAGGTGGACCAGGGTCAGAGCCAATTGGCTTTGGCCCCCTGAGTCCAGCCCCGCATGCATGTCCCCCTGCTGTAGCCATCCACCTCACCTGGGGCTCCGGGCCTGCATCCCACCATCCGCCTCACCTGGGCCTGCATCCCAAGGACAGCCAAGGAGGTTCTGGTTTAGCCAGGACCATGAAGTTAGATGGACGGATTGTTAGGGAACCCAGCCGTGCCCCAGGACCTGCCCTCCATGGAATCAGACACCCACAGAGGAGAGGTGACAAAGGGGGACTCCCCATTACCTCTAGAGACCAGGCCAAGAGCCACCTGTTGGGCTCAGGGAAGAGGCCCCTCCCAGCCTAATTACCTCCATCATAGGCATGCACACAATTCAGGGTGCAGAGAGGAAGGAAGGTGTACAATAAAAATAAAGGGTTCACTCCTTTATGCCAGCCCTCTGTTCTCCTCCCCAGAGGCAACCGGTGTCCACCATGTCGTTGGGTGTCCTTTGGGATATTTTCCCTGTGCGTACACGCAGAGCTCTGCAATGTTTTTTACGCACATGGTAACTCTATACACACTTTCATGCGTGTCCGTGTGAAGAGACCACCAAACAGGCTTTGTGTGAGCAACAAGCCTGTTTATTTCACCTGGGTGCAGGTGGGCTGAGTCCAAAAAGAGAGTCAGTGAAGGGAGATGGGGTGGGGCCGTTTTATAAGATTTGGGTAGGTAAAGGAAAATTACAGTCAAAGGGGGTTTGTTCTCTGGCGGGCAGGAGTGGGGGTGGCAAGGTGCTCAGTGGGGGAGGTTTTTGAGCCAGGATGAGCCAGGAAAAGGACTTTCACAAGGTAATGTCATCACTTAAGGCAAGGACCGGCCATTTACACTTCTTTTGTGGTGGAATGTCATCAGTTAAGGTGGGGTAGGGCATATTCACTTCTTTTGTGATTCTTCAGTTACTTCAGGCCATCTGGGCATATACGTGCAAGTCACAGGGGATGTGATGGCCTGGCTTGGGCTCAGAGGCCTGACATTCCTGCCTTCTTATATTAATAAGAAAAATAAAACAAAATAGTGTTGAAGTGTTGGGGCGGCAAAAATTTTTGGGGGGTGGTATGGAGAGAGAGAATGGGCGATGTTTCTCAGGGCTGCTTCAAGCGGGATTAGGGGCGGCGTGGGAACCTAGAGTGGGAGAGATTAAGCTGAAGGAAGATTTTGTGGTAAGGGGTGATATTGTGGGGTTGTTAGAAGAAACATTTGTTGTGTAGAATTATTGGTGATGGCCTGGATATGGTTTTGTATGAATTGAAAAACTAAACGGAATAAGTGAAGGAGAAAAACAGGTATAAAAGGTCTAAGAATTGGGATGACTCAGGACATCTGATTAGAGAGTGCCTAAGGAGGTTCAGCGTAGCCTTGCTAGCAAAGATTATTTATTTACTTTAAGAGTTAAGAGTGGCGGTTTGGGGATAGCACCAGGAGATATCAGCTGTGATGGCTTGGAGAAACAGTGTAAACCGGCAGTGTAAACAAGAGCAGGGCACGTATGAGTAATTGAGAATGGTGAATAGGAGTATGACTAGACAGAAGATAGTAGGGATGACAAGTTTTTTGGGGCACAGTCCAAGTTGGTCTGGTGTCTGGAATGAGACTGGGGCCTAATAAAAAGGAGCGTCTATACAGGAGCTCAAATGGGCTGTACCTTGTAGCATTCCGAGGACAGGCCTGAATTCTGAGAAGGGAAAGTGGTAAAAGTATTGTCCAGTCCTTTTTAAGTTGGTAGCTGAGCTTGGTGAGGTGTGTTTTTAAAAGACCATTAGTCTGTTCTACCTTTCCTGAAGGCTGAGGACTGTAAGGGATATAAAGGTTTCACTGAATACTAAGAACCTGAAAAAATGCTTGGCTGATTTGATGAATAAAGGCCAGTCTGCTATCGGACTGTATAGAGGTGGGAATAGAGGTGGGAAGCCCAAACTGAGGAATTATGTCTGACAGAAGGGAAGAAATGACTGCGGTGGCCTTCTCAGACCCTGTAGGAAAGGACTCTACTATCCAGTGAAAGTGTCTACCTAGACTAAGAGGTATTTTAGTTTCCTGACTCAGCGCATGTTGAGTAAAGTCAATTTGCCAGTCCTGGGTGGGGGCAAATCCCTGAGCTTGATGTGTAGGGAAGGGTGGGGGCCTGAATAATCCCTGAGGAGTAGTAGAATAGCAGATGGAACACTGAGAAGTTATTTCCTTGAGGATAGATTTCCATGATGGAAAGGAAATGAGAAGTTCTAAGAGGCGGGCTAGTGGCTTGTACTATAGCATAGCCTGCCTTTGCTGGTGTGTGGCGATTAGGCCTGGTGGAACTGCCATCAATAAACCAAGCATGATCAGGGTGAGAAACAGGGAAGAAGGAAATGTGAGGAAATGGGGTGAATGTCAGGTGGATCAGAGAGATACAGTCATGGGGGTCAGGTGTGGTATCAGGAATAATGTGGGAGGCTGGATTGAAGTCTGGGCCAGGAACAATGGTAATTGTGGGAGACTCAACAAAGAGTGAGTACAGCTGAAGGAGCCGGGGAGCAGAAAGTATATGCATCAGGTATGAGGAAGAAAATAGATTTGGGAAGTTATGAGAACTGTAGAGAGTGAGTTGAGCATAGTTTGTGATTTTGAGGGCCTCTAAAAGTATTAGGGCGGCAGCAGCCACTGCACAGAGACATGATGGCCAGCCTAAAACAGTAAGGTCAAGTTGTTTGGACAGAAAGGCTACAGGGTGTGGTCCTGGCTCTTGTGTAAGAATTCTGACTGCACTAACCATGCCTAGGAAGAAAAGGAGTTGTTGTTTTGTAGAAGGGGTTGGGGTTTGGGAGATTAATCGGACATGATCGGCAGGGAGAGCACGTGTGTTTTTATGAGAATTACGCTGAGATAGGTAACAGATGGGGAAGAAATTTGGGTTTGACTGATGTAATGGGGGCTGTCTGTGAAGCTTTGCGGCAGTACAGCCCAGGTAATTTGCTGAGCCTGATGGGTGTCAGGGTCAGTCCAAGTGAAAGTGAAGAGAGGCTGGGATGAAGGGTGCAAAGGAATAGTAAAGAAAGCATGTTTGAGATCCAGAACAGAATAATGGGTTGTGGAGGGAGGTATTGAGGATAGGAGAGTATATGGGTTTGGCACCATGGGGTGGATAGGCAAAACAATGTGGTTGATAAGGCATAGATCCTGAACTAACTTGTAAGGCTTGTCTGGTTTTAGGACAGGTGAAATGGGGGAATTGTAAGGAGAGTTTATAGGCTTTAAAAGGCCATGCTGTAGCAGGCGAGTGATAACAGGCTTTAATCTTTTCAAAGCATGCTGTGGGATGGGATATTGGCGTTGAGCGGGGTAAGGGTAATTAGGTTTTAATGGGATGGTAAGGGGTGCATGATCGATCACTAAGTGGGGAGTAGATGTGTTTTATACTTGTGGGTTAAGGTGGGGGGATACAAGAGGAGGATGCAAAGGAGGCTTTGGATTGGGAAGAAGGGCAGTAATGAGGTGTGGCTGTAGCCCAGGAATAGTCAGGGAAGCAGATAATTTAGTTAAAGTGTCTCGGCCTAATAAGGGAACTGGGCAGGTGGGGATAACTAAAAAGGAGTGCTTAAAAGAGTATTGTCTAAGTTGGCACCAGAGTTGGGGAGTTTTAAGAGGTTTAGAAGCCTGGCCGTCAATACCCACAACAGTTATGGAGGCAAGGGAAACAGGCCTTTGAAAAGAAGGTAATGTGGAGTGGGTAGCCTCCGTATTGATTAAGAAGGGGACGGACTTACCTTCCACTGTGAGAGTTACTTGAAGCTCGGCGTCTGTGATGGTGTAGGGGGCTTCCGAGGCGATCAGGCAGTGTCAGTCTTCAGCTGCTAAGCCGAGAAGATCTGGGAAGGAGTCAGCCTTGGGCCAGAGTTCCAGGGGCTCTGGGAGTGGCTGCCAGGTGAGTTGGACAGTCCGATTTCCAGTGGGGTCCCGCACAGATGGGATGCGGCTTAGGAGGAATCCCGGGCTGTGGGCATTCCTTGGCCCAGTGGCCAGATTTCTGGCACATGTAGCAAGCTCCTGGGGGAGGAGGTTCTGGAGGAACACCTGGCCACTGCGGTTCAGGCGTTTGGAAGTTCTTGTGTGCTGGAGATGTGGCTGGGGTTTGTCTCACAGTGGAGGCAAGGAATTGCAACTTTTTTCTATTATTGTACACCTTGAAGGCAAGGTTAATTAAATCCTGTTGTGGGGTTTGAGGGCCGGAATTTAATTTTTGGAGTTTTAATGTCGGGAGCAGATTGGGTAATAAAATGTGTATTGAGAATAAGACGGCCTTTTAGGGTCTAGGGCTGTAAAGCGTCTCAGGGTTGCTGCCAAACAAGTCATGAACTGGGCTGGATTTTTATATTTGATGAAAAAGAGCCTAAACGCTATCCGATTTGGGATAAAGAAAAAGGAGCATTAACCTTGATTATGCCTTTAGCTCCAGCCACCTTTTTAAGAGTAAATTGCTGGGCAGGTGGGGAGGGCTAGTCACGGAAGGAAACTGTAAGCCAGACCGGGTGTGAGGAGGGGAGGTGAGAAAAGGATTATAGGGTGGAGGAGTGGAGGCTGAGGAAGAATTGGGACCTAGCTCGGCCTGGTGAGGAGGGGAGAGGTCAGATGCGTCTGTAGAAAAGGAAGATTAGAAAGACTCAGCGACGCTTGGGGTTGGGACTGAGGGGACAGGCGGGAGGGAAAGAAGGAAGATTTGGGAGGAGTTGCACTGGGAACAGAGACTAGGGAGGGACTGATGTATAAAAGAACGCCTGGACGTCAGGCACCTCAGACCATTTGCCCATTTTACGACAAGAATTATTTAGATCTTGCAGGATGGAAAAATTGAAAGTGCTGTTTTCTGGCTATTTGGAACTACTGTTGAGTTTGTATTGGGGTCAAGCAGCATTGCAGAAGAAAATAAGGCATTTAGGTTTTAGGTCAGGTGTGAGTTGAAGAGGTTTTAAGTTTTTGAGAACACAGGCTAAGGGAGAAGAAGGAGGAATGGAGAGTGGAAGGTTGCCTATAGTGAAGGAGGCAGGTTTAAAGAAAAGGGAGAGTAGAGACACGGAGAGAAGCGGTTCAGGGGTTCTTACTCTCCAGAAAAGTGGGAAAGGGGTCGGGGCGCAGAGATACGAGGTCGGGGTGTGGAAATAAGGGATCAAGGCGCTGAGATATAAGAGGTCGGGGCATGGAAATAAGGGATTGGGGCACAGAGATAAGAGGTTGGGGTGTGGAAATAAGGGATTGGGGTGCAGAGATATAAGAGGTTGGGGCACAGAAATAAGGGATTGGGGCACAGAGATATGAGGTTGGGGTACTTGCTCCTCCTCTAGAAAAGCGGGACTTGCTGCTCAGGGTGAAGGAGAAGGGGTTGGGGGTTTCTTGCCCCCCAGAAAGGTGGAGAAGGGGTAGAGACATGGAGAGAAGGGGTTGGGGTTCTTGCCCATTCCCCAGAAAAGCGGGACTTGCCACTAAGGGTGAAGGACCAAGGCAGGCGTCCCTGAGTGGTCTGACACCTCTGAAACCTGGGTGAATAATCAGAGAGGCGTCCCTGCAATGATTAAATACCAAGGGAAGGCTGCCTTCCCAGTCCGTGACCGGCGCTGGAGTTTTGGGTCCACGAATAAAACGTGTCTCCTTTATCTCTACCAGAAAATGAAAGGAATTGAAGTTAAGAGAAGGGAGAAATTGAAGTGTGGTGCCAAGATTGAAAGGAGAAAGAGGTTGAGGGATAGTGAGGGAGGTTGGAGAAGAGGGTAAAAAGAGGCTGCTTACCGGATTTGAAATTGGTGAGATGTTTCTTGGGCTGGTTGGTCTGAGGACTTGAGGTTGTAGGTGGATCTTTCTCATGGAGCAAAGAGCAGGAGGACAGGGGATTGATCTCCCAAGGGAGGTTCCCCCCCCTCCCCAGTTATGGCACCAAATTTCATGCGCGTCCATGTGAAGAGACCACCAAACAGGCTTTGTGTGAGCAACAAGGCTGTTTATTTCATCTGGGCGCAGGTGGGCTGAGTCCGAAAAGGGAGTCAGTGAAGGGAGATAGGCGTGAGGCTGTTTTATAAGATTTGGGTAGGTAAAGGAAAAAGGGGGTTTGTTCTCTGGCAGGCAGGAGTGGGGGTGGCAGGGTGCTCAGTGGGGGTGCTTTTTGAGCCAGGATGAGCCAGGAGAAGGAATTTCACAAGATAATGTCATCAGTTAAGTCAAGGACCGGCCTTTTTCACTTCTTTTGTGGTGGAATGTCATCAGTTAAGGCGGGGCAGGGCATATTCACTTCTTTTGTGATTCTTCAGTTACTTCAGGCCATCTGGGCATATACGTGCAAGTCACAGGGGATGCGATGGCTTGGCTTGGGCTCAGAGGCCTGACACACTGCGCTGCAAGCTGCTTTCAAACAAATGCATTTATTATATCTTGGAGAACATTCCAGTCCAGCAGTTAGTGCTGCCTGCCTCTTTGACAGGCTGCAGAGGATGGCACTGTTGCATGTGCAGGAATTTTATGACCTTCCTCATGATAGAGGTTGGGGTTGCTTCCTGTTTGGGGCCATATTCTAAGAGATGCTGTAGTGAACATCCTTGTTCTGTATCTTTGGGCACTTTTACAAAGATTTCAGGACCAAATACTTAAGTGGAACTGCTGGGTCAGAGGGTATGTGCATTTGAAATTTTGGTAGATAAGTCCAGAATGCTCTCCAAGGGGTAGCCTCCAACTACCCCCTCGTTAATCCACCCTCCATTCAGCAAAGTGAGTTGTAAAGATGACTAAATCATCTAATAATCCTGCTTAAAACTGCCAGGTGCTTCTGCGGAGACCCCCACTTGCAATTCTGTGTGCGCAGTCCCCTCCTTCAAGGCCGCAGTCACGCCAGGCTTTCCTGTCCCTCCCACACAGTGGCTTGAACCCACAACAGGGTCTTTGCATGTGCAAGGCCCTTGTACCCAGTGCCCTCAGAGCTCCATGGAATGCCTTCTTCCCATTCCTCAATCTCACATTGTACCTCCTGGTGCAGGCTGCAGGCCTCCCCAGCCTCAGTCAAATGTAACGTTCCTAGGCCAAGCCACGAATTGCCCAACTGGGTGGTCTGGCTGCCCTCCTATCTCACTTGTTTGTGTGCTTATTGTCAACTCTACCTATGAGGAGTGAGCTCCTAAAAGCAGAGATTCGGCCAGCGCAGGTGGCTCACACCTGTAATCCCAGCACTTTGGGAGGATGAGGCGGGTGGATCACCTGAGCTCAGGAGTTCAAGACCAGCCTGGCCAACATGGTGAAACCCCGTTTCTACTAAAAATACAAAAATTATCCAGGCATTGTGGTGCACGCCTGTAATTGCAGCTACTCGGGAGGCTGAGGCAGGAGAATTGCTTGAACCTGGGAGGCGGAGGTGGCAGTGAGCTGAGATCGCGCCATTGCACTCCAGCCTGGGCAACAGAGCGAGACTCCGTCTCAAAAAAACAAAAACAAAACAAAACAAAAAAACCCCACAGAGATTCTTGACTGTGTCTCCGGTCACAGTGCCTGACACTTAGTAGGTGTTCAAGAAGGAGATGCTGGCTGGTTACCACCCTCTGCCAACATGAGGGTGGTAAGTGACATCTATCTGAGATGCCTGTGGTCCAGCTGACGTTGACAGGGTCCTCAGGGTGCCCCCCACCCCCTCACTGAAGCATGAGCTCTTCTACACCCGCCAGAGGTCACTGGGCAGAGGCCAAAGTTGCAGGGACCATGCTGAATGCTGGGCCCATCCCAGCAACATTTTACTGTTGTCGAGACTGTTTCCCTGCTGTTGGGTGAGGTCAAGCATTGATGTTTAAGGGTCTGTCTGTTTCTTTGTAATTCAATTGCTGCCCATGCCTTTAACCTGTTTGCCTTTCCGGTTTTCTGTTTCTTATTGACATTACGAACTCTCTGTAATGAAGATAAGTGAGGTCTTTGTCTCTCATTTGTGTTGCAATGTTTTTTTTTATCAGTTGCTAGTCTTTTAGGCTTTGGACTAATTTTCCACGTAAGTTTCAATTTCATGGAGTCAAGTTCATTAGTCATTTCCTGTATGTTTTTTTTTTTTTTTTTTTTTTTTAAGAGTCGGGTCTTGCTCTGTCACCCAGGCTAGAAAGCTGGTGTGATCATAGCTCACTGTAACCTCCAGCTCCCAGGCTCAAGGGATCCTCCTGCCTTGGCTGCTGGGTAGCTGGGACTTTAGGCCTGTATGATTTCTAACTGTGATGTGATGAGATCCCCTCCCCTGGCTCTGTGAGGCCTGGGGCTGGGCTTTTCCAGGAGTAGGAGAGGGTGAATTTGGTGCCTGCAAAGCAGCCTGGCCTTGCGTGATGCCAAAGCAAAAGCTTGGGGCCTGGGGCAGATGGAATCTGGCTTGCATCTGGGGGTTAACTGGGCAGTTGTGGTGCACTGGAATGAGAGGAGAGGGAGAGTGGGACTCCTGAGACCCTGCTGTGGGATGAGGGTGAGAGAATGGCAGGGAGGTAGACAGGAAGCACAGACCCTCAGCCCCCTGGGACTTGGTGCCCAGGCTGGTTAAAAAAAAAAAAAAGAGTGGGGGGACTTGCTTTTTCCAAGCCTGTGACTGACAGAGCAGCGTCTCCACCCATGGAAGCTGCTCAGGGGCCACCTGCATGTTGGCACAGTGGGCAAGGAGGGGCTGCCCATTATCCCCAGACAGCGAGTGGGTCTGGGAGGGACTGAGCCTGTGCTGTTGTCATAAGCGCTGGAAAGACAGAGGCCACAGCTTCGTTCTTGAAAGAATCTGTTTATTTTAAGATTAAAAGAGTCTCATCTCCCGCAAATACTAAATTTGATCTTTTTAATTTTAGAAAAGGGTCAACAAACTTCAGCTGGAGTATGATCTCTCTTTCAAACTCCCATTCTGGTTTAAGGAGCCCCAAAGGGTAACTCTTGACAAAAAAGTGGCTATGTTTGCACATGTGCGTGCATGTGTGTGCATGTGTGTAATGCATGTGCATAGTTTATAAAATGTTTGCTGTTGTATCCATAAATCCCGTGGACAACGTTCCTTTTCGTACTCTGCTGTACACGTGTGCAGTGAATGTTTAGCAAATACATAATTTGGTATAAATCCCATACAATGTGATTTCACAACCAGAAGCCTGACCGCTGAGATATTACTGAATTTTTTAAAGTGATAAACAAGATTATTATGTGCAAACAAACAGGGCTTGTGCTCCAGCTGCGTCCAAATTTACTTGAAAAAGCTATAAACACAAGGCCCTTTCTGAAGTCCTGCTGATTGAGTTTCCCCTTCCTTTTGTCGGTGGAGAGGAATGTAAAGGCTAAGCGGGTGCACTCGGACTGTGGGCCTCTGGGCTTGCTGGCGGTGGCACTTAAAGGAACTCATTCATTCTCTGGATGGGGCAACACTCCTCACCCAGGGTCCTCCAAGGGCTTTCCCACACGGAGACCTTCCCAAACACAGAGACATCTGATCTTGGCTTGCCCAAGCTGGCCCAGGCCTCGGGGACTCAGGAGCCTGTGGAATGTGCTGAGAGCCTGAGGTCTCTGGCAGGGAAAGGGCAGGGGTCACAGCCCCCCTCCTGCCCTACCTCAAGTGCTTCCCAGCGGAGGGCCTCTAGTGTAATTGCATCTGACACCTGGGGATGGCAGGAAGGCCCGGCCCCGCTTTGTTTGACCCAGCTCGGAACAGGATCCTCCACCCCTGCTCCTGCAAACTGATAGAGGAGGCCAGAGGAGGCCGCTCCCAGCCTGATACCACTGTCTTCCCTGGGGCTGTAAAATCAGCAGTTGGGGGATGGGGTATTCAGAGAACTCTGCTCCAGAGAACCAGAGAACCCTGGAGCCACCGCCAGGCGGGTAACTTCTCAGCACTTCTTAGCAGCAAGGAGTTCAGGGGAGAACTCCATCTGTCTTCTAGGTCCTTGGAGAACTAGAGGCCGATGGCAGAGGGGTCAGGCTGCAGCCCGGGGCCAGCCAGCTCTGATGTGTGACAGTCATTCCACAGGAATTACCTTCTCTTGCGTGTGCAAGCCTCCAGCCGGCCCAGCTCCTCGTAGGACTGGTAGAAAATGTCGAACTCCCTGGCGCCCCAGCCCCTCCAGACGGCCAGGCACCACTCTGTGTTTTCGTTTTCAAAGGTGCACACAACAGTGTCCTTTGCCACCACGGCAGCATCCACCAGCACCCTGCAGAGAGAAGGGGGTCTGAGGAAACTCACAGGGGTCCCCACTCGGGTGGGGTTGGGACCCTCCCCCTGTGCCTTCTGAGGAAGGCGGAGCTGGCTAAGGGCAGGGGAGTGTGTCTGCTTGCCAGCCCTCTCTGGGGTGTGCTCAGATGCACCACTTCTCCCCAGTGGCCAGCCTGTGGGCTTAGGCTTTATAAAGTCCAAAGACGGGCTGTGGGCATGAGTTCGCGTCCATGGGCTTTGTCTGTAAGGGTCAGACTCCCTGGAAGGCCACAGAGGCAATCAGATCATGCATCCTTGACTCAGCTCCCAAAGCGTCCAGAAAACACCACTGACCCAAATTTCTGCTTGTGAATGGCTCATGACCGAGTTTAACTCAACTCCCTTGCCACTAAGCTCAGTAAGATTCTTCTCTCATTCTGTTTCTACGGGCTTAGGAAATACAGGATCATATATTAAATGGAAAACCTACTGCCCCAAAGTCATCACTATATACATTTTTTGAAACTGTGGACAGTTTTGCAGGATCAGTGGGTGTGCTACAGGCTTCCTTCTGGGCCACAGTGCGGCCTCCCTGCCCTGGTGGTGCCCCACCCCAAGCACATACTAACTGCCTTGCCTCCCTCTGTGTCCCGTGTGTGCGGCCTGCGTGGCACTGAGGTGCTCCTGCAAACTGGGATGTCCAGGGACCTCTCATTCCGCGTGGCCTTGCCAGGACCTCCCCTGAGGGGAGGAGCCTCCCTCTAGCGAGAAAGAGGTAAAATCTGGCTTTAGAGGATGAATAGGAGAAAAACAACAGCTAAACGTTAGGACATTAATGGCAGGTATGCCAAGGTCCTAACCTGGGTGCCGCACACCCATTTCCTCCAGAAGCCCGACCTGCAAGCTGGGAACTCCATCAGTTCAAGGCTTCTACCCACAGGCTCTGCCAGAGCTCAGGAGCAGATCCAGATCTTGCTTCCAGAACCACTTACAGAGCAAGGGTCACCGGCCCAGGACTCACTGCAAAAGTTCAAAGCTGGCAGGCAAGGGAGTGCGACTGCCAAGGATGTCCTTGGTCATTGTCCTGCTTTGGGAGAAACAAGCTGACTGGTGTTTCTCCACCCTCTTATGCTCCAGATGAAATAAAAACCCACTTGCCCAGGGATGGGGGATAACTCATGCTGCAGGGAAACAGGCCTAGTGTGAAATGGAAGAGCTCCAAAGTACACACACACACACACACACACACATTTGAACTGAGGACTTTTCGTAGGGGCGATTTACCGTGTGGGGCTCGGTAGTCAAAGTGCGGGGTGTAAACACTGTGGGGAGCTGCAGCTGGCGCCAGCCTCACATCACTGCAGCCATGTAGACCATGTCCTGGACAGGCCCCCCTGCCCAGCATACCTTCACAGAGGAGACTGGCATAATCCTGGGGGTCCCCACCCACAGACAGGTACTGAGCTATGTCTCAGCCCAGGAAGGGCAGGAGCTGAGACCCCAGGCTTGGAGATGACAAGGTGTGCCTGTGTCATCTGTCCCCATAGGGTGCCGTGTGGGCAGGTGGACACCTCGGGTAGGGTTTCCTGCTTGGCAGGAAGAACAGTGAATCAATGACCTGGATGCATCTGCATGTCGATTGCAGCTGAACTCTGGCCCTGGAGACATTCGTTATGTAGGGTACTTGATCTACAGGTGCACTGGGTACTCCAGAAACAGGCAGCCATGGCCAGTGCGGAGCCCCTAGGAGCTGTCTGTGGGGCCCCATCTTGTTTCCACTTTGCCTTACAGCCACGTTAGTGGCTATGCTGTTTGGGAGAATGGAAGGGCAGCAAAGCCACTGTGCAGGACCTAGCTGCAGGGCCTTCTGTGCTCATGCTGCTGCCTGGGTCCTAAAGGAGCTGCCACTCAGTCTTACCCATGCGGAGTCAGCTCTCGGGCTTTTAAGACGGCAATGACTCGGCCCCTCTGGGCGCCAGAATCCTTCTCCAGGCCAATGACGATAACATCTCCACCGCGCCTAAGCAACCAAAACCCAGAAGGGGAAGCGATTTGTCGGTAGCCGTGCTCTCGGGGGAGTGAAGCCGGTGTGCAGAAAGGTGCGGGAGGGAGGCAACAGACATGCAGTTTCTGCTAAGGGATTAAGTTATGGGGAGGGGACAGACCTCAAAGCAGAGGAGAATTTTCCCAGTGGAAACTGAGTCACAGTTGACTGTGGCTTTCCTTGTGTGGCACCTTAAGCTCTCTGGCAGGCAATAAGCTTTTGTGCGGCCACTCTTAGATTTGCTAAAGCAATCGCTTCCATTCCCAATGGAGGAAACCAACCCTCTTGGAAGAACGGCACCTGCCTCCCCACATGACCTGTAAGGAAGCCAGGGGGCTTCCCCTTGCTCTGTCCCCAGAGCAGGAGCAGTGGGCGTGCCCTCACCTCGGGAAACGTACCTGGGGACCCAAATGAGGTCTCTGACGGCGAGGATCTTCACGGCCTGCAGGTGCTGGCTGAAGGTCTCCCCGTCCATGGGGGTCAGGTCATGCTCAGACCTGTCGGAGGCAGCACCGGGCGCATGTAGCATGTCTGAGTCCTCGCAGTCGGTGGAGAAAGGCACACTGGAAGAACTTGCTGGGGAGCTGGGGAGGCTTGAGGGGGACCTGGCAGCCTGGCGGGGTGGGGATGAGGAGTAGGAGGACATGGAGCAGTAGTCAGTGAGTGATTCCTGGTGGATCAGGATCTGCGTGCCCCGCTCCTCACTGTACATGATGCTCACGTCCGCGATGGAGTCCCCCTCAGGCACCTTTGGGTTGGCCGTGTGGCTGGCTGCCGGGGGTTCCGTGTCCAAGGGCCGCACGGGAAACATGTCCCCGAGGGGGCTGGGGTCCCCGCAGAAGTACCGGGCACACAGCTGGTAGCTGGTGGAGTGGTACATCACCAAGGCGTTGGCCTTGTCATCCAGGCACCAGACGACCTCTTCCCCTCTGCCCTCAGAGCTGCACACGACTGACGTAACCACGGAGGGGGCCACGTAGGGCTCCAGCCGCCTGCAGATCTCCAGGGAGGCACAGTCGATGACAAGGAGGCCCGGCCCATTGCTGTACCAGACCTCAGAGCCGCTGTTGACCACCTCCATGGCCTTCACTGGGTACGGGTTCTGCCGTGCGTCTTCGTCCGCGATGCTGAACTTGGACCTGTTGGCTGTGTGTGAGCACAGGTAGGAGCAGCTGTCCTTGGGGGCGCCCCGCACCACGGGAAACACAGCCACAAGCCCATCGGCGAGGCCCGCTAAGACCAGGTAGGAATTCTGAAGGAAGGAGACAGGGATGTGTCACATCCTTCCATTTCACACATTCCAAGAGAGACACAGAGTAGGCACTGGACTCATCTGCACCCACACCAGGCGGGCAGTCACTTTCCACCAGTGCGCCTCAGGGCAGCAAATCTCTTAGAACGGCCGGGGCTGCCCCTAAAGAAGTGCAGCTCTGACTCTGCAGAGCCGTATCTACCATCCCTGCAGCAAAGAAAGGAATGTGCCGCCCAGAGGCAGGGCCTGTGGCACCAAGTAAGGCTGCGTGTCACCTGGACCACATGGGCTGCCTCTGCTTCTGCCAGCTTCTTGCAGGGCGAGCAGCAGGGAGCTGCCTTCTCCTTGAGGCCACCGAGGCCTCCTTCAGAGGCAGGACCTGGTGCCCCCACCCTTTTCTCGGTGCCGCTTAACATGACAGCAGTGGGGGCATGGCAAGCATCTGTGCACTGCCCCCTGCCTGCCACCCCCCCCACCAGGCAGAGTGTTCCCTAAGGATGGGCTCCCAGCCCACCAGCATCCCCGTGGCACTGGCCTGGCACAGGGAAGGGCTCAGTCTCCTTCATCTTGGTGGCCCTGTGACTCCACCTGGCTGAGATGTGTTTGCTGAACTAATTCTGGAAGAAATCGCTTCCTACTCAGCCCTCTTCTGGAGGCCTGTCTCAGCCTGCTGAGCCCTCATCCCGGCTTACATCTATCGAGATGCCTGTGCTTCAGCTGACGTTGACAGGGTCCTCAGGGTGCCCCCCACCCCCTCAATGAAGCATGAGCTCTTCTACACCCGCCAGAGGTCACCGGGCAGAGGCCAAAGTTGCAGGGACCTTGCTGAATGCTAGGCCCACCCCAGACCGCCCCGGGGCACCTCCCAGGGCAGAGCCAGGAACAGAGTGCAGCTCCGCAGCCTAGACACTGCGTCGGCTGTGGTGGGGGTGGGAAGAGGCCTGCAGAACAAAGCTGGAGTCAGGGCAGAGCAGGGAGCTGGGCCTCATGCCAGTGAGGGGGCAGGGCAGAAAGCCTCCTTGTGGGGAGCTGGGGGAACTCAGGAGGCTGGCTGTGCAGGGCAATGGAGTGGAGACCCGTAGCTCACTGTCCAGGACAACATGCTCTAAGAAAGCATATCGAGATCCATCCCCAGGACTTTAGGGAAAGAAGGCAGCCAAGGCAAACAGGCTCCAGGTCTCTATCTGCAGTCCTGGCTCAGGCCCCGGCCAGGGCGGTGAGTGCCACGTCCCGGCTGGGTGTGAACGTGCGTGCGCGTGCAAGAATGCAGGCTTTGCCCTGGCGGCCTCGGAGGGGGCAGACACCCTGCGCAGGAGGCCCTGCACAGAGCAGGCTTTATTCCCTCTGGTCGTGCAGGAGGTGGTGCCCTGGCTGGGGGCTCTGGCCAGCGGTGGCCTCAATAACACTTTGTGTCGTGTTCTCCTGCGCTCTGGTACTATGGGCCTGGTCCCAAGCTGCGTAGCCTTGCTGTGGGGCCGTGGTCATAAATGACTCTAAGGTTCATTTCATACCTGTTTTTTTTTTTTTTTTAAATGAAACTGAAGAAGGGTGAAGAGAAGAGTTCATGTATTTTGCCACCATCCAGAAGTAATAATAATAATACTCATTTACCAAGCGCACCGGCCTAGACCTTTGGGTAGGCTAGGCCTTCTGTCTCTTCTTATACCTGTTTTGTAGATGGGCAAACTGGAATTGGATGATGACAGTCACATTTTAACAAAGCAACACCAGTAAAGGCTTCTTGTGCATTTAGTGAGGGCGCCTATGCACAGACAGGCCCCTCAGGGGGGATGAAACTAGAGCTGGCTGAGCCGTGCCTGAATCCTGTGGGCAGAGGAGCCCGGAAAAGCCAGGGAGCTGCCTCCCACTGAGGGGCAGCTTCTCAAAGGAGGGGACAAGGCCCCAGGTCTGGGAAGAGGTGCGTGGAGGGGCTGTTTCTGGAGGAGGCTGGGATGTCAAGGGCCCAGCACAGAGTGGGGTGCTTTGTGGGGAGGGTGCTGGGCCCAGCAGGGGCTGGAGGACAGCCTCACAGAGGCTGGGGCTAATCCCAAGGTGCAGCACAGCTGGCTGGGCCTTTAATGGGGAGAGTGCCCCTTGGGGTCTCATTTAGAAAGGCCAGGGCTAGGAGGTTAAAGAGCTGAGTCTGCAGGGCTATGCTGCACAAAGAGAAACTGCGTCTGGTGTAGATGGTGAGAACTTGGCGGGAGGCAGAGATGGAGGGAGGGAGATCAGGACCTCCAGGACCTGGTGATCAAGTGGCTGTGGGGTGGCTCTGGCCTGGGAAGGTGGGGAAGAGGCTCCGGATGCCACTGCCCTCTGAAGGGGAAGGGCACACGCATGACTGCTCACCGTGCCATTTGTACCAACAGTCCTTCCACCTGAGTCAGGGCATTTGCATGTGAAAGGGGGTTTTCACTCGGCCCGCAGTCTGGCTGGGGACTTAGGTTTTTGTAAACCGGAAGGCACTGATGACAGACCAGGTCTGATATCTTTCCTCCCACCGTCTCTAAGTCTGCATCCTAGGCCAGGTGGTCCTAGAAGGTGTGGCTCTGCAGGCACCACCCTGACATAGCTAGGAGACGCCTCCCGGGCGTGGAAGCGCATCAGAGACCTGCACACCCGCCTTTCCCCGACCTCACCTTTTTAATAACAGGCACGGCCAAGAAGCAGGTGACGACAGCTGGAGTATCCAAGGCCCGCTGGGGTGCGTTTAAGGGGCACATGCCCTTGAGGGTGTAGATGTAGATTTTCTGGTCCTGCAGAGGCAGACAGGTCCACTGTGAGACCCAGGCTGGAAAGTGTCTGGCATTTCCCAAGCCATTCCCATGAGGATGCACTTGGACTTGGGGATCCCCTGTGGGTCTTGGAAAGTTACATGGATTGACACGTTCTGGTGGGTTGTTTATGGATTTCTGCTCTTTGTAGAAACGTTGAAAAAGACAGAATAGTCTAAAGAGGAAACAGAAAATAGCCCATAATCTATTCCCCAGAGAAAACCAGCATTGGGATCTGGGGGCACAGCCTCTCAGAAGTTCTCTGTGGTATTTGTGTGTGCACCTGGTACTGGCAAAGTGGACTCACGCCACAATGCTCTCTTCTCACTGTTCTTCCCATGTGACAGCACGCTTTAGGCAGAGCCCTTGCTCTCCTCACTCTAGGAGGAAATGTTCACTGTTCTTCCCACGCGACAGCACGCTTTAGGCAGAGCCCTTGCTCTCCTCACTCTAGGAGGAAATGTTCACTGTTCTTCCCACGCGACAGCATGCTTTAGGCAGAGCCCTTGCTCTCCTCACTCTAGGAGGAAATGTTCACCGTTCTTCCCACGCGACAGCACGCTTTAGGCAGAGCCCTTGCTCTCCTCACTCTAGGAGGAAATGTGGGAGCATCTCTTGCATGCCTGGGACTGGGCTGCACCTACTTCGGCTAATCTGTTGTCAGATGTTTCTTAACACTGAGATTTCTGAGGCTTAAGTGGTAAGCATGCTTTTGAGATTTCTGACACATATGTGAACACACTTCCAAACTACCTGGGGAAATGCTGCACCAATCTATCCCCGCACCCACAGCCTCAGAACTTTTTTTTTTTTTTTTTGAGATGGAATGTCACTGTGTCGCAAGGCTGGAGTGCAATGGTGCGATCTTGGCTCATTGCAACCTCCACCTCCTGGGTTCAAGCAATTCTCCTGCCTCAGCCTCCTGAGTAGCTGGGAACACTCGCGTACCACCATGCCCAGCTAATTTTTGTATTTTTTAGTAGAGACGGGGTTTCACTATGTTGGCCAGGATGGTCTCAATCTCTTGACCTCGTGATCCTCCTATCTTGGCCTCCCAAAGTGCTGGGATTACAGGCGTGAGCCCCTGTGCCTAGCCTGCCTCAGAACATTTGTGTTTGGCCAGTTCTCTCGGGACTTCTCAGAAGACCCCTCCTTGGGCCTTCTAGTGACTTCCCTGATTTCCCTGATGTGAAGGCACGAGGCCTTCAGAGCTGAGTGACTAGCAGTGTTATGGGAAACACAGGCACGTCCCTAGCCTCCTGGGTCTCTTCTCCTGCTGAGGGTCTACATCTGGTCCTCACCATCGCAAATCCCGGCCTCCAGCCAGCAACAGGCAGGGTTGAGCTGCCCCTGGTGACAGGCTGCTACTTCTCGGGGCTCCTGGCATTACTTGGGGACTGCGTGGGGATGCGCTGGGGGTTATCTGAAAGTTCTGTATTTTTATGAATGTGGCCCCCACCCAGGGCTGCACCCAGTGGGCAGTGCTTACCTCGGTGGCTGTCCACAGGGATCTCTGGACCTGGAGCTGGCAGCTCACCTTCATCCCAGGGCAGCACATCCTCTGCACCTCCATGAGGCCCTTCTCTGTGTTCACCACCGTGTAGTTCCTGTAAGTGGCAGAAACTGTGTGGTCAGTGCCCGGGGGCCAGGGGCTGCCTCCTTCCCTGAGCCTGGCCTGCCAGCTGCGAGCCTTGTCTACCTCCCCTGCTCCCACCCAGGGTTGCATCCTGCGTTCCGAGAGGGCAGAGCCGGGTTCTCCCCGAAGGGTAATGCTTGACCGTCGCCCGCAGGAAGGGCATTCTCCAGGGAAGAAAGGCTGTCCTCTTTCCGTGACCCCTCAGGGTTGAGACGGTTGCCCCCAGTACGAAGGAGGGGCCCTCCCGCCGACCATATCCTGCCCGCCCCTGTTACGCGGGGAGCTCCTCACTGTAGAGTAGACAAAGCCAGGGCTAAAGACAAGTTGGGAGAATTCCAGAGGAGATTGGGTTGGGGCGGGGGGGGGCACTCAAAATGTGCCTCCCAGCACGAGTGCTCTGAGAACTAAGGGCTTGTCATTTGCGAGAGCCTTGGCTCGCCAGGCCGGCTGTCCCTGGCATCGCTGCCTCCCCTCAGGCTGTGGCGGGCATCCTGAGCACTCACTGCATGGCAGAGGAGGCTGAAGCTGATGGGGCTGGGAAGTTATGTACCCCGCATCACGCAGCTCTGTCCCTCAGACTCAAGAGATTATGTTAAGCTCGCGGATAGCAGTTCTCAATATAAAGTTTCTCCTGCCACCAAATTTTAAAAAGCTTCACCACTGTTGACTGATAACGTATTTGCAGATGATAGAAATGGTAGAAAATACAGCAAACAAAAACTTCCTTCAGGTGTATTTGATTTGTCTCCTTTTCCCATCATTTTTTTATGCATCAGAAAAACAAAACTAAGATATTCAAATAGCTTTTACTTTGAAAACAGTTACAAATATAGGGAGTCATAAAGAATAATTGCCCCTGTTCCCTGCAACTGGAATTGTGTCCTAAGCGTATCCTGTTTACCTGCTCATCCGCCCTGCCTCTCCTGCCTCCTTTCCTTCCTTAATTCTCAGACAGATCTCAAGTCCGGCTCTATCCTGGCTCCCCTGCTTGGCTGCCCATGTGCTCCCGGCCAGCCCCCTCCTCCCTTCCTGTGAGTGAGTCTCTCTTCAGGCCGCAGTGAGTTTTAAAGAACCTTCACAGGTCACAGGAAGAGGCCTCTGTCTTCCCTCTGGGATGAGTCTTCAGAGCCCTGAGCAGAACTGTCTCAGGTACCTGCCGCGTGTGTGTCTCTAGGCCAGCAGGGCAGGGTCCGGCCCAGCCTCCCAGGACCAGTCTGGCCCAAGGTCCTCCAATTCACCCTCAGAAGTCTGATGATGTCCTTGCTTCTAGGGTGGCAGATGTTCCAGGTGCACTCCTGCCCCAGACCTGGACTCTGCCATGATTCGGATGAGCCCTGGTTCACTTTGGTACTTAGAGACCACAGTCTGGGTCCTAGGGGTGCATATTGGCATTTGGTTGGTCCTTGTTTTTAGGCCTTTTCAGTGAGCAGAACTGAGATATTTGTGTTTATTTTTCAACTATATCACGAGTCTATCCAATCAATTCAGAACTGCAGGCTTTTACTTACCCTACTTTACATCTCTTTCCCCTTTAGCCCATGCTGAAAAATCACGGTTTCCAGCAACAGCAACATAATTACTCATTAACTTACTCCACAACCACAAGCAGCATCTTAGAATAACAATCATAACAGTGCTACCAACAGTATAATTACTGAAACCTGTTTAATTAATATGTTTGCTTTTTGTTTTGTCCTTACAGTACATCCCATCAGGAAGGCATGCTCCGTCGCTGTGTTTTGGAATAACTTCTCTTTTTTTCTGAGGCAGGGTCTCACTGTGTCACCCAGGCTGGAGTGCAGTGGCACAATCACCACCCACTGCAGTGGCAAACTCCTGAGTTCAAGTAATCCTCCTGCCTCAGCCTCCTGAGTAGCTGGGACTACAGGTGCTCGCCACCATTCCCAGCTAATTTTTGTTATTTATTTATTTTTGTAGAGACAAAGTTTCACCATGTTTCCTAGACTGGTCTCAAACTCCTGAACTCAAAAGATCCACCTGCCTCAGCCTCCTAAAGTGCTGGGGTTACAGACATGAGCCACAAGGCCTGGTCAGAAAAACTTCCTTACAGCATCATTTCTTAGAGTGCCTCTGTGTCACAACCCTCAGTCCGAGTGGCATAAAACCTGACGCAAACTCACAAAGAACAAAGACTGACCTAAGAGAAACTGCGAAGTCTGTTCCGTTTATCTTATTATGTCTCAAGCTCATTCCTCACTCTACCCCAGGCATCCTCCCCAAAGGTCACACTCCAGATGCTGTCTTTACTACCGACTGTGCGCCTCCCACCCACCCCACGGCAAGCACGTCTTGTCTGACCACCACCTCCTAGTTTTTCAGCTCATCCCACCTGATACCATAACTCTTGAGTTTTTTTTTTTTTTAACTCTAGCAATACCTAGGATCCTTTAGTACTTTGCATTGTGCTCCCTGAATTTGTGGCCTCACTTAGGTTCCTTGGTCCATCTCTGTATCACTCCCTTGAAAACACCCCAATGCCCCTGCCCCTCTCTCCCTTTGGCAAAACCCCAGCTCTGTTTACACCCACCCCGTTGCCCCTTCTGCAATCTGGGGCAGCAGAACATGCTTGAGAAAGTCACGTAACCAGGCCGACAGGCCTCGTTTCCTTTTTAAAAATGTTTTAAATTTTCTAATTTTTTAAAAGATGGGGTCTTGCTATGTTGTTCAGGCTAAACTTGAACTCCTGGGCTCAGGTGATTCTCCTGCCTCAGCCTCTGGAGTGGCTAGGACTGTAGGCACATGCCACAGTGCCCTCACGTCCCCAGACACCCTGGCAGATACTACCCATTTTTGGCATCTCTTAACCACAAAACCATACATGCACGTCTCTTTGTGTGGACTTTCTTCTGCTCTCCCTGCTCTTTCTTGAGTGCAGTCTAACCAGGTACTGGACCCTACCGTCTGCTAAATAATTCTCACTGTGGTCAACATCGACTGTGTTCCCAGATTCCACGGCAGCCTCCCACCCCAAATACAAAGGGGGCAGGGCAGACCACAGGAGCTTACCTGGACTCCTCTTTTCCATCCCAAAACACCACGGTGTACTCCTGGCCCTGGGATGAGAAGAAGGCTGTCTGCTTCCCACAGCGCAGTTCATACATGAAGGTGGCAAAAGTCGGGTCCTTCATCTGGCTCACCACCGACAGGGCCAGCGGTCGCTGAGGGAGAGAAGCCACCAGAAGAGAGCAAGGTCACTTACAGCCAGATTGGTGCCCGTTCTGCCCATGAGATCAGCCAGCCCCAACCAGGGAGGAATGAGGGATTCTGTTCATTCAGACTAGATCCAAACAAGAGGCTGAAACAGCTTCAGACGTCAGGAGCAAACCCATCCAGGTATCTGGGTCACCTTTGGCTTGGCAATTTAAGCTCATCTGGTCAGGTTAGCTGAACCCTGGGTATTCCAACCCAGGCCCAAGGACATACACTCTTCATCTCACTATATTGCCCAAGCTGGAGTGCAGAACCTACTCACAGGTGCGAGCATAGTGCACCACAGCCCAAAACTCCTGGGCTCAAGTGATCCTCCTGCCTCAGCCTCCCCAGTGGCTGGGACTATTAAGTCCATGTCACCATGCCCAGATAAGGACATGAGTTCTTCTAAAGAATACCCTGTTTACTCCCCATACATTAAACTAGCTCTGTCTGATTTAATAAATGAGTTTTAACTTTGAAACCACTAGCCTCTTCCAAAAACACAAAAACACCACCGACAAAAAACTAGCCTGAACACTGTAATATGATCCCTGATTCTCACAACGAAACCTTTTCCCCATCACTTTACAAAGAGACTCCCACATTCTCTCTGTTCTTGCATAGGGACTGTATTGTTATAAAGGGGTTTATATACTTTGTTTGCACGGTGAAGTAACACAAAAGTCGGGGAGGAAAAGGAAGTTTGTTTCGTAAGAGTGACACGCACACACAAAGACAATGAAAGTAGGTATGTTAGGAGCAGCAAACATCACCCTCTAGAAGAAATGAGCAGAGAAGGGTTGCCAATGGTGATGGTTGGGCAGCCAGGCACACACCCCCTGGGGACCCACAGCTTCCTCACATGGCAGGAGGTCCCAGGCCCTGGGCTCTGTGCCCCCAAGTACCTTCTCTGGCTTGGTGTCCCAGCACTCCATCATGAGCGCCTGCAGTCGCTGGAACTGCACTTCCTCCGGCTGCCCCAGAACTGGGCGGATGCCCTTGGACAGCTTCTTGGCAATCTGGAGCTGGTGGTGGCCCAGTGCAGGGCGCTGTCCTGACAGCAACTCGTAGAGCACCATTCCGTAGGAGAACATATCTACCTGGGCACAGAATAAGCCAAGTCAGGTCCCTGCCTGGGCCCAGTGGCCTTCACAAGGTGGCCCTCAGGTGGAGGGACCAGGGAGACACAATTAGACAAGGAAAACAAACATTCAACAAAGCACCTGACCATGTCCCTCTGTCCATTTATCCATCCACCTATCTGACCACTTTCTCTTCCATCCATTTATCTATCCATTTTCTCACCCTTCCTTCTTTCCATCCATCCATCCATCCATCCATCTGCTTGTCTTCCTGTACATTTATCCATTCTTCTCATCTGTCCATCCATCTATCCATCCGACCACCTGTCCTGCACATTTATCCGTCTTCCTATCCTTCCTCTTTTCCATCCACCCATCCATCTGACTTCCCACCATATTGTCCATTTGCCCATTGTCCCATCCATCCATCCATCCTTCCATCCAATAAAACACACTGAGAACTTGCTGTTAGTCACTGATTAAGGACTCCAAGGAGGTCATGGTCCTTATTCTTGAGTACCAAGACAAGGCAGGAAAACACACACCCTCAGCTTAATGTGCTTGGTACTAAAAGTGCTATGTATTGCAACTCATAGAAAAAGGAGTGTCTCCTGGATCACAACATGTTGTCTCCTCTAATTTTCATAATCAAAAAGGTCCAGCAAGGAAAAATTTATACAGACCCCTATAAGGGCCAAGAAATAACATTTTAGCAGGAGAATGACTGAGATAGATAGACTTGAGAATTTTAAATGTGAATGTTTCCATGATAATCTGAGTTTCAAGGTGACCTCCTTGTTGAAGTCAGCTACTATTATGAAGCGCTTATTTTTGTTGCTCTGATTTGCCTTTCCTATGGGCAACAACCACAGGTGCTGAGCTAATCCATACATGCACAGGTCATTCCTACAGGAATTAGTCAATGACCATCTGTAGAATCACCAGATAATAAGAAATTATAGACAAGGGAATTTTAATGCTGGGTGATCAATTGACAAGGCTGGCACTAGATGGAATACATGCGTGGTAAGATGACTTCAAGTTGTGTGTGTGCCTGCATCTACCAAGTAGCCATCAGGGATAAATGTTATCAGAAGATCAACATTTAGTCACTGTCTCAACTGAGGCTGGCAGTGCAGTTGCCAGGGGATGCCAGCTTCTTCTTTCACTCTTCTCCTGGTTTGGCATTCAACTTGGCCAGCACCCTGTGGCCGGGACTTAAGGCCAAGGGTCTTTACCATCCTTATTCTATCTGCTCCTCCTGAGTGCCCTGCAAAGCTGGTCCTGTGTCCTCACTGTGGACATCTAAATGTGAGTTGGAGCCCAAATCCAGACCTGTTTCTCTCTCGGACTCTTCATCTGCTGTTTACAGCCTCTACAATGTTACTGAATCAAGGTCTGAGAACGCTGAGGCTAACGAGAAGTCAACCTTGCTACAAGCAGACAGACATAGGCCCCTGCACCCTTCTGGTTCAAGCCAGAACCTCCCTCATTGAGCAAGGGAGAGTGAGAAAAATGTGCTTTTGGGGATGCTGAGCCCTGAAGCTTCAGGTGCCTCCAGGACTGCCCGGCTAGCCTCAGGGCTGGGCTCCTACACTGTGGGGCTGGGCCAGGGGATCCAGGCACGTACCTTCTCATCATATACAATGCGAGGCCTGATCTCTGGGGCCTGGTAGCCAGGAGTGCCCTCCACGCCTAGGGCGCCCTCATGGAATGACTGCCTCGAAATCCCGTAGTCAGATAGCTTGATGTTGATGTGCTCCTTGACGTCAAGGGACCACACCAGAATGTTGTCCGACTTCAGGTCGCAGAAGATGATGTTTTTCTTGTGCAGGTAGGCCAGGCCCGAGGCGATCTGGTAGGCTATTTTTTGGGTGAGCATGTGTCCCAGGGGTATAAAGGAAGAATCTTGCAAAGAAAAACAATTTTCAAATGTATCAAAATTTCAGTTGTGATAGAATCAAATTATCATGATGATAACTGTCTTTTTGTCTTCCGATCTCCCTAGATACTTTATATTTTTTTCTTTTTTCTTTTATTGAGACAGAGTCTCCCTCTATCACCCAGGCTGGAGTGCAGTGGCACGATCTTGGCTCACTGCAACCTCTGCCTCCAGGGTTCAAGCAGTTCTCATGCCTCAGCCTCCCAAGTTGAGTAGCTAGGACTATAGGCGTGTGCCACCATGCCTGGCTAATTTTCGTATTTTTAGTAGACATGGGGTTTCACCATGTTGGCCAGGCTGGTCTTGAATTCCTGGCCTTAAGCGACCTGCCCGCCTGGGCCTCCCAAAGTGTTGGGATTACACATGTGAGCCACTGCGCCTGGCCCTTAGATACTTTATATTCCATTGACACATTCTCACTATTCACCAGACTGCCATAAGGGACAGAGAATGGCCTGGTTAAGTGAAACAGTATTTAGGATAGAAATGCTCATCACTGTAGCTTCATTCATGATATGTTATTCCTGGAATTGCTGGCATTTTGCTGAATGAGCAAGGGTTCGAAACCTCTGGAGTTCATCTCAGGTCAAGGCTGTCCTACGTAAAGGGGTGAGAGGCAAGTAGAAGCATTTTGTTTGGCTGGGCGTGTGGCTCATGCCGGTAATTCCAGCACTTTGGGAGGCTAAAGTGGGGGGATCGACTGAGCTCACAGTTCGAGAACGACCTGGGCAACAGGGTGAAAGGCCATCTCTACAAACAACAACAAATTAGCTGGGTGTGGTGGCGTGTGCTTGTAGCTACTCGGGAAGTTGCGGTGAGAGGATGGCTTGAGTTCAGGAGGTCAAAGCTGCAGTGAGCTGAGACTGCACCACTGTCCTCCAGCCTGGCCAACAAAGTGAGATCCTGTATTAAAAAAAGTAAAGAATTTTGTTTAAAAAATTATCTTCCCTTGAGGCAGAAGTGATTGATTTTCATAGCATTTCTTTTTCCGTAGTCAAAAGACAGCTACCTTTCACCCTCTGGCCACTCCGGGGTTTAGCTGCTCTTTTCTCAAGGTAAATTACTTCGACATTTTATGTTAAAATATGGTCCCACTGACCCTGCGGTCTCAGAGTCTCAGCAGCCGTGTACGTGTGCAGTTGAGAAAGTGATTCAATGCAGCTCCCGTGCTCGGTGCCCTCCCAGCGAGGCCTGTTACCATCCTCCTTTTACAGGCAAATAGACTCAGCGGCTTCCCGGACCGCGGCAGAGCCTGGTCTCAGCCGACTCCAGAGTGTGCACTCCCCCGTCCTCGCCAAGGCTCTGCCTAGTGACTGGACCTGGCGGGGTGCCTGGCCTCACACCCAGGGGATGGTCACACGAGCCATGGGTTGGGCGTGCCCTGGGCTTGCCAAGGCCACCTGAGGCTCTACCCCCCGTGCCAGGCAGGAGGCGCCCGGGGCTCTGTCGGTCTCAGGGGCCGGGGCGCACCGCGGTACCTCTGGCGTTCTCGGACAGCACCGTGTTGAGGCTGCTGAGCGGCGCGAGCTCCAGGGCGAAGCAGAGCGGGTGGATGCTGATGCCGATGAGCGCCACGATGCAGGGGTGCTGCAGCGCGTGCAGCATGCTGGCCTCCTGCCGGAACTCCGAGAAGTTCTTCATGGCATCCGTGGCCCGCAGGTGCCTCAGCATGGTGTCTGCCAGGGACAGCGCAGTGTCAGCCAGCAGGGTGCCTGCAGCCTCAGGCCTCTCTAAGGCAGCACAGAGCTTAGACCCGGGCAGCATATGTCTGAGAAAAACAGCACCAACCTGGGACCCGCTTACCTGCCGGTACGTTAGCAAAGTTCTTGAATTTTTTGATGTGGAAGCGCTTGACGGCCACAGGCTGTCCCTGGTACCGGGCCCGGTAGATGACGGTGCCACTGCCGCCCTGGCCCAGGACGCTGCCCTCGTCCTCGCTGTGCTCCAGCTTGCTGTTCTCCAGGAAGAGCCTGCCACACACGCCCGGCATCAGCCACATCACCCCCGCCCTGACGTGGGTGGGTCCTGGGCTGGGTCATTTGTCCCCACGGCCGAGAGTCATGGTTCAAAGCCATCTGTGAGGCTGGACAGATCTGGGCCATCCCGGCCCTGCCACTTTGGGTGAGCACACCTGGGTGGGTTATGCAGGCTTGCTAAGCCTCAGTCTCCAGTACAGAGGGCTCAGAACAGGAACGGCCTCAGAGGTGGGGATGGCTGGCACAGGGTGAACCCCACGGAAGTGGTGGCCGTAGAGAAAGGATCCCTTTGGAAGTTTTATTCTGAAAGGTGACGTTTCCTATTTCCTCCCCGATTCTCTCCCTAGTTATGATCTTGGGTTAGCATAGGTACAATAAACTCTAAGAACAGATTTGAGGGGTCCAAGGCTCAGCGCTAGGGCTACAGACAGGAGTCAGCGTTTGACAAAGAAGGTAAACAAGGCTCTGGGTGGGAGCTCTCCCTTCTCTCCCCTTCCTGAATGCCTGAGGAGCACCGGCTGCACTTATCTGCTGGCCCTAGAGCTGGTGGGGAGGTAGGAGTGGAAAGGAGAGGCAGCTCAGGAGAGAGCAGCTCTGGCTACCAGGGGAAGGGGGAGCCGTATGGGGAGGCAGGATGGCTGCACTTGCAAAGCACTCTTCCCAGTTGGGCCTATCAAGGCCTCCAAAATGGAAAGCCAGCAGCCTGGTTCCTTTCAGGCAGCCAAGGATGGGAACCTAAAAGGTACTGAGATTGGTGGGAAGCCATGGCCGGGGCACCTGCCCGCCCCAGAGGGGTCTTCCTGGAGATCACTCGGCAACTGCACAGCGAGGAACGCCCCCTGTGACCTGCAGTGTGTTCTGGGAGGGGCCTTCGGGGCATACCTGGCCGGGAAGTCGGTCATGAACAGTTCAGGGACCAGCTCCTGCAGCGGCACGGGGAGGTCTGGGTGTCTGGGGCAGGAGATGAAGTCCCGCTCGATGGCCGTCAGGACACAGTCTTCCATGTCGAAGTACTGCACATCCTCTGATTTCTCACTGGGGTCCGTGTGCTGGGCCCAGGCTGTCTCGCAGACCGGGCAGGGCACGTACTGTTCCATGAGTGGCGTCCCATCACTCTCTGTGGCCGTCAGGGCTAAATAAGGACAGAGCAGGAGACAGCTTCACAAGAAGGTGGTGCAGGAGGGCCCCCGAGCAGCACTCTGCACCCCAGGCCCTGAGGCCTTCGCAGCAGGGGAGCTGCCTGTCCTGGCCTGTACCCAAGAGACAGGCTGAAACCCATTGCCACATTCGGGTGCCTTTTTGGAGAGCGCAATTGTTTGTCCTGAAAGATGTGTCCAGGGAGGGTTCAGGATGCTTCCGAGAACTGTCCAGTGGTCGGGACACTGAGCAGGCTGGCTGGGGGGCCTGAGAGGAGGGTGGGGATCCCTCCTGTATGACTGGGCCCTAACAGGTCATCGCAGACTAGGTGTGAGCTATCCTCCAACCATCACAGCAGTGGGGAAGGCACCTGTCTTACAATTAGAAACATCAGGTTTACAATGTCCATGAAGGGCAATGCAGGGGCAGAAATGAGTGCAAATTATCATAGACGAAACTCAGTCACCGGACACGGGATCCCCCCACGCCTCTGAGAGGAGGTGCAGAGAAACACCCTCCAAGGTGCCCTGTGGAGGTGCCCTCAGGGCAGGCCAACTGCCTGCTTCATGCAAGGTAGGAGGTGGATGCCTAGAACTTTCCAGGCACATCTGATATCTGCAGGTCCATGTGTAAGGCATCCCGTTGGGAGGGGCCCCTGGCTGGGGATGCTGGCTCCAGGCAATCTGTCTCAGGTGCTCACCAGAGCCCTTTCCATCTCAGGTGACTGTCTAAGGGACCCACCTGTCAAACTGCCCAGCACCTGCTGTGGGGGGAACACTGGCTGGTGGGGAGCTGCAAAGTGCCCAGAAGGGTTCACATGGGCCTAAGGGCCCCCTTAGACAGCCAAGTGCCTCCCAAATCACCATGACACACACACCCAACTGCCTTCTCCGAGGGCTCCTTTCTAAGCCTTTTTTCCTTGTAGGTCACCCTTCCTGCCAACAGTGTGAAGGACCCCAACCCTGACAGAGACCAGACCCTGGGATCTGGAATGTGTATCCTGAGTGCATTCTGCCACTGCCTCTTAGCCACCTTCCCTGATGCTGTCTGGGATGCAGGCATTGCATGCAGGTGAGGCCGGCCCAGGAGGCCGGGGGACCCGCCGAGGCTTGCAAGGGGCAGCACTGGAATTCCAAACCCGCTCTCCCACAGCTGCTTGGCCTCCAGCGTTCAGGGGCTGAGGCTCTCGGGCAGCCTGTCCCAGAGCTGCTTGGCCTCCAGCGTTCAGGGCTGAAGCTCTCGGGGCAGCCCCTCCCACAGCTGCTTGCCCCATTAAACCCCAGATGGCCTCCCCCTGGCAGGCTGCTCTGGGAGTCCTCTCCACCCCAGGAGCAAAACAAACAGGAGGTCTCAGGAACTTCACTCAAAGAGTACTTCTTTTGGGTGAACTATCAATGAAGAAACAGATCCAAAGGGTCTGAGAAGGGCGGTGTTAGTGGTTTGATCACCGCCGGGATGGGTGGGGTGGCAGGGAAGGAGAGCAAGGCCCCTTGGCTGCCACGGCTCCCCTCCATCCCTGCCCCTGCGCAGGGGATAAATTTCCATCTGCCGGCTCCCCTGCAATTTCAGCCACACAGTCCTCACTGTGAAAACAAGACACGTGTGAGCTCACACTGAGCATCTCCGTGGACCACTCGTGGTACCAGTGTCATCTTTCTTGCCACGCCTGTGGGCAGCTGGCAGGCCGCTTCCCTGCACATTCCCAGTGGGGTCCGAGCCCAATCCTCCCTGTGGGACTCCCCCCAGTGACAGAGCTGGACTTCTCGGGGGCCAGGACTCCCACCAAAGTGCTGTTAAGACCCCCTAGTTTTCTTGGGCTGAATCCCAGTGGGATTTTTGTCCACCCCGAAAGCAGCAGCCCCACCCTGATTCATCAGAAATATTAGCATGAATGAGGGCTGGCTTCTAGCATCTCCTCTTACCGGGAAACCACTGATCAATCAACGAATTGACATGGTCCGTGATGAAAGCCATGGCTGAGAAGTCCCTCACTTCCGATTGGCAAACAATTTTCATTCCTCCGCTTTTCTTCTTTTTCCAGTTCACGTCGGAAGATTCCACACTGCAATCCAGAGACCAAAAGGAGCCCATTGCGATCTGGCTCTGGGGGACCCTGGGATGATATCCCTACCCCCAGGGACAGGACCCAACCCCCGGGGACCTGGAGAGACTCTGTGCCCTGCAGGACCGATGGAGGACTCCTCCCTGTATGTACGTGTGTGTGGCCCTGCCTTGTTCTTGCCCCGGACCTGGCCTGGTGAAGGAGGCACAAGGAAGATTGCAGTCAGGGATGCTCAGCCTGGGAGCTGACCCTCAGGTGAGGCCCTAAGGAAGTTCCCAGACCTCCCTGAACCTCAGTATGCTCATCTGTCCAGCAGCAACCCTGGGCCTTAAGTGAGAACATCTATGTGGAAGAGGCAGGTGCCAATCAAGCCCTCTGTAAAGTCACCTCCCCTTTTCCCTTCTTCTCCTCTCACAGAGCTGAAGAATATTTTGCAAAGTTCGTTGTAAACATTAAAATAATCTTGGGTGTTTATCATTCGTTAAACCTGTTGAGCTGACTTTAGGTCTACCGCTCTCAAAAAACCAAGAATAAATGGCACAGGGAGCTGAGTTCCGTGTCTGGTTATGGGCAGTGGAGATGGGGGCTGAGGAGTCTCAGCGTCCCCTGTCCCCAGCCTGGCTTCTCACAGAACAAGGGGACGGGCAGGATGGCTGCAAGGTCACCATGGTGACCTGAATAACCATGGGAAGTGCCTGAGGCTCTCCTGAGCTCAATGGCCGCCACATCCCTCAAGTCCTCAGCTGTGGCCGCCACATCTGCCTTTGCCTTTCCCGTCCTGCAAGGGGGGCTCAGCAGGGGTGAGGAGACCCGAGCCTCTGGGACACTCGTGGGAGGGCCTCACATTTCTAGCAAGCTGCCCTGACGAGCCGCTCTCACGAGCAAAATTCTGGACACCAAGAGGATGAGGCATCCTGCTGACGTGGCCCCGCAGTGGCTGCTGTGGCACCTGCTGACCCGGCAGGTGGGCTTCCAGGTGTTCCTACCTGAGGTAGCCCCCATCAAAAGTGACCAGGAGCCCTTCCTGCCAATAGATGGTCTGATTTCTTTTCACTCTGAATGTGCTACAGCGATTTCTCTGGTTTCCTGTGAAACTGTAAATGGTGACTTTCCTGTTCCTGCTTTTAGTATTCTTCTTGTTTTCAAAAAGCTGAAAGACAGAGAAAAGACCCTGCTTAAGTATTCTGGGCTCCTCGCTGGCCCTGGGCAGAGCTCTGCAGAGGCCGGGCTGGGCCCCATCTTGATAAATGTCCCCCATCTTTCCCACCCTCTCCTCCCACGCTGCTCATCCCTGCTGCCAAATTGAACGTTGCATTAGCTGACGGGGTCTCCAGGGAATTCCGGAAACACAGTTTTTCCAAAGAATTGAAAAATAGGCTTTCCTTTAAAAATTTTTTCCCTTTCTGACTTTACAAGCAAAAATTCGTATTAGAAAATGTAGAAAATACAGAAAAATGTAAGAGGGAAAACAAAACACCAATTTAACACCAAGCAGAGAGATCATTCAGATTTTGGTATATATTATTCCAGGATTTTTTTTTTTCTATCTCCATATGTTTGTGAAAAACAGCTGAAGCCATATTGGATTTCTAATTTCGTATATGTTAAAAAACCTCACCTTTCCTATGCCATTAAAAACACACATAAAATTCATTTTTCTAAAGTTTAATATTCTATTAAGCATAGTAATTTCCTGAACCACTCTCTTCTGGAAGCGTAAGTTGGTGCCAATCTTTTGCTCCCTCAAAACCACCTTGAGTTACATGAGAAAGGCACAGAGCTTTCTCTGATTGAAAACGATGTCCTCAGTTTAGATGTTTACCAGTCGGATTATTGGTCGAAGGGTCTGAATGTTTTAAAGCTCTGGATGTATCCGGAGGAATCGCTTTTTGAACGACGAGACTGTCCTGTGCGCTGACTACCAGTGTGCGCGGGGCCACTTCGTGCCCCGGGCTGGGGATTACGGCTCAGCTTTTTGCTAATGTGATGGATGAAAACTGGCATCTCACTGCTGCTTGAATTTGCATGCCTTTGATGAGTGATGAGACTGCACTCTTTTCCCCCTCCTGTCACCCATCTGAATTTCAACAGGACTTCTTTCCTAACCTCGAGTGAGGGAAGCTGCTGCCCGGAAGGGCGCCCTGGCCTCCAGGCCCAGCTGGGCCCCACCCGTGAGCTCAGCCTCCCACGATGCTAGTGCTCCATGACCCTCCCCTGAGAAGACAGCGGCACACAGAGTTCAAAGGGAGGGCAAAGGAATGGGAACGTAGGAGCACCAGCGCCTGCGCCCACTCCTTCAATCAGTGCACCCTTCTGGCGCTATAAACCAATCTCCCTCCCCGCTAGCACAGGCTGCTACTGTCACGATGGACTTTAAGGCTTTTGCATTGATTTTTTCTTACCATTTCGGTAAAAATGGGAAGATCAAAGAACATTTTTATAGAGCTAAGAAGTTATAATTCAATAAGGGCTTTCTAATTAGGATGTAGCAACAATAAACTCATACGGAGTTTAATGTCAAGGATTTGACAGTCAGGGATTATGCCAGAGGTTCGCAAAACCAAAAGTGTGTCAGAATCCCCTGGAGGGTTGTGAAAACCAGTGCGGGGTTCCCCCTGGAGTTTCTCATGCAGTGGGTTTGAGGTGGGGCCTGAGAACGTGTGTTCCTCACACGTTCCCAGGTGAGGCTGATTTTGCTGGTATAGGAACCCCACTTTGAAAAACACCACTGTAGCAAATGTTGCTTCCATGTTCCTGCCTTGCATGAAATTAATGTTGCCTGACAGCGGGGACTCCTTCCTGCAACCCCAGGTAAACCCACAGAAGCTAACTCCTTGGGCGGGGGGGTCTCCCGTGTTACCAGAACCAACGTAAAGTTCTGCACAAGTGGTTCTCAAACTGGACTGCACAGGGGACTCGCCTGGGAGCCTTAAAAATACCAAAGAGGAATCACTTTTTCAAACGATGCCACACTCAAAGATCCTGATTTGATCGGTCTGGAGTGTGGTCTGCGTCTTTTAGAATTTCCTCCAGGCGAGTCTAGCGTGCAGCCAGGACGGCAAAACCGTGCTTCTAACGTCACGGTTCTCCAAGTGTGGTTGCTGGGCCAGCGGCATCACCTCGGGGAATGGATAGAAACGTGAATTCTTGGCCTCAGTCCACACCTACTGAATCAGAACCTCGGGTGGGGCCACCAAACTGTGTTCTAACAAACTCCAGGTGGTTTTGAGGTGGGCTAACACTGAGAACCACTGTTTATAAAGGGCGGGTTCTGTCTAAGGAGGGTGCTGCTTTGGAACTCCCAGGATGGCTTAAATGGGTTGGCCAGCAGCCCATGCCACACCTGCCCCCTGGCACTACATTGGTGGCATGGCTCTAGGAGAAGGGTCTCCAGGCAGGGCCCCCCAGCAAAGGGCATTCCCCTCCCCCAGTGGTACAACTGTAGGTGGCTCTCGGGCATCTGTCTATGCAGAAACCGCAGCCATAATACCTGCAGGTCCATCTCCGCCAGGCTGATCAGCATCCGTGCTATAAACCTTTGCCAGAAGCCAACGGGAACGAAGCTCATCTTAAATACCCTCTGAATGGTGTTGGCTGTGGGGTGCCGCATACCGTGGGTGTCCAGGCCAGGTTTAGATGGAAGGAGATGGGGCAGGAGGTAGCTGAAACACACCAAGGGGGACTGGTGAACAATGGGGCCCAAGCTCCACTGCAGGGCCCTGACCCCAGCAGATGGCCTGGTCTGGGGACAGGCTGTGCTGGAAGACCTCAGGCTGCTGGGTTCCTTCCTCCCAGGGCCTTTGGAATTCTGTTATTAGTAAGAGAAGCGTGGTTTATATGCTGAGAATAAATACTCCAAAGGAAAATGAAGACTGGTCCCATTACTATGAGTCTATCATGGCTTCTAAGAGACTAGAATAAGGCTAAGGGAAGACATGAAAACATCATGGTCCTAAAAATGTCAGACACAGCAAATGGGACTCGATTCTCTATAAATGGGGTTGCAGTTGTGGAAATCACTTAACATTAACTTTGATTGATGAAGGAAAAACAAACACAGCTGCAAGGTTTCAAGGACAATGCAGATATTAGGGTCAGAGTAACATTTTTGGCCTTTAAAGCTATTTATTATTCTTGGCCCGTTGACACGACACGATTGCCTTAAAAGTTAGAATAGGCCTGTTTTGTGCGGAAGAGGGATGTTTTACGAGAACACTCTCGGTCATCATAAAAATGCTGCATCATTGCGTCAGCAAGGGCTTCACGTCTTTTGTCATCTTAAAACAGCTGAAACCTGGGAGGTCCCTCCAAAGGGTGCCTGAAAACCAGCAAAGGCTGCATGCTGTGGGGCTGCGGGGGCAGGCACCAGACAGGCACAGGACGGCCCCTGGGTGTGCAGATGCTGCACTCCTTCCCAATAAAGGTTTTACCTTCAGCTCTCCTAATCTTAAATCTATTTCAGTCCAATAAATGTCCTTAGAACTTTCTGGAAAAGACTTCCTAAACTGTAAGAAAATTCAGTGACAGCCCACGGCCCGAGCATACAGGCGCAAGTCTCGGCTCTCACTTACACGCTCTGACACATGGGTATACAATGGGGAGAGAAAGGATCCCCTCTTGGCAGGGCTGGTGAAGGTAGACGGGGGCTGTGCAGATGGTACTTCCCCCTGGAAGTACCATACAGTTTTAAGCCTTTGTGCTTCTTTCAGGATGCTTGAGATGAAGTAGAAAAAGCAGAAAGAAACAGCAGGCACAGCCCAGGGCCTCCTGTATGGGGAACAAACACTGAGCAGATAGAGAAGCAAGGAATTTTCAGATGTAAAGAGTACTCTGTATGGTACTTCCAGGGGGTTCATGGCGATTTTCTGAGGGGCTGGAGGGGTTCACTGCAGGTGGGAAACCATGCTCTGAGAGGAGCCGCAAATGTGTCTGTTTGCACAGATCCAGGGATCCCAGCAGCCTTAGAAAGCTGATGATGCCAGGAGCGGGGACTTGCCTGGGGCACAAGGGAACCATTATGCCTGCACTGAGACGAAACGTGTCCCACTATTCCTGGATGTGTATAGAACCCGACACCATGGCTATGAGTACCTACCACGAAGAAACAGTAACAATAACTGGACTGTCAATACTGGATGTCTTGGGAGCTTAAGAGACACTGTTCTGAGTATTTTACATGTATTTGTCAGTGGCTGTTCCCATACAGGAGGCCCTGGGACATGCCTGCTACTGTTTCTTTCTGCTGGTCTGAATATTTTACGTGTATTATCTAATTTAATCCTCACAACAACTATCATACTTATGGTAATTATATTATACCCATTATGCAGACGAGAAAGAAGGTAGTTGGGATTCATACTTGCGCGTCCCAACTTCATATTCTAACCTGCTGTGCCATAAGCCTTGGTGAGGACCTGGCCGTGATCACGCTGATGGTCTTGTTCAGGCCAGCACACACACACACACACATTATAAATACATGTACGTTTTATACATATAAAGACTGACTTCATATAGATAACTGACTTTCTTTTACTGAGTACTCGTATCTCCTCACTTCTCTAACCTGCGATAAAACAATCTGAAAGTTGTCAGATCCGGCAACGTTGTAAACACACAGGCTGCCTTACTCTGAACGTTGTCATGGACCAAAGTTAAGGACACCGCTGGGCCATGTTATGAGGGGCTCTGGAATTTTGAATTCCTCTTTGGGGTTGTATTTTTTAAGGAACCCAGAGAGCTGGAGCAGCAAGAAAGACTTGAGGCCCCTCCCATACCTAGTGGGAGGTGGGTGGGGCCTCAGGCAAAGGTGGGGCCAGTGGCTGGTTCCCAGGTGGCCGGGTCTCTGGCCTCACTGTGCAGGATCCAGGCCTGCTCCCCAGAAGTCTCCAGGGGACACCCCTGTAGAGATCTGGAGCTGAGGACGCAGAGTGGCGACGTGTTCTCTGGGTGCTGCATGGCAACATTCTGTGGATTTGGATCCTGTGGATTTGGATCCTGGATACAGCTTCATTGCCAACATCAGCATCAAACCCAGGAAGCGGCTGATATGGAAACTAGTACTCAGAGGCCTGAGGACCAAGCTGGTTTAGGGCAGAGCATCATGGCAGGTCTCACCCCTCGTGTGCTCCCCCAGCCTGGCCCTCGTAGGGGTCCCACCCCGAGGGGAGGCGTTCAGTTCAGCTACTTCAGAAGATATATCCTGGCAATGGGTAGCACAGAGGAGAGTAGGAGGAAAGAAGAAGCCAACACTACACTTGGTTTTGATGAAAACCAAGCCTCAAAAGTGAGAATTTGAAGGAAGAAAAGTTAAGTAATAGCTCATAAAGAGTCTGCACAAATCCCCCGACAAGAGCACCCTGCTTGTAAGGCTAGGGGGCCTCACTGCCTCTCCCCTGCCTTCCATGGGCCAAATGCCAGGGCCAGAGCACATGCTGTGGGGAGGCAGAGAAGTGTGCTGCCCAGCGCTCAAGGGCCGACAGCATAACTGAGGGTCCGGGCAGGTGGGTAAGAGGTAACAAGTAGGGGAGTGTAAGGGCAGTAAAAGCCACAGGAGGATGGTGGCAGAGCTCTCGGAGGGGCAGAGTAGGCTTCTCAGAGGCCCCTGGGCTGCAGCAGAGCAGGTGGCTGGGCATCCTTGATCACAGGAGAGGAGGTGGCATGGGGTCAGAGGTCCTCAGCGAGGGGTCAGGGGTGACGAAGACTGAGGAGGACCCCAGTCTGCCCAGAAGACAATGGGGTGACCCCTTTAAAAGACTGACAGAAAAATGACCCAGAATTCTACATCGAAGAAAATTATCCATCAAAAAATTAGTGTTAATAAAGACATTTTCATATAAACAAAAGTCTTGCCTAAAAAAGAGAATTTGTTTCCATCAGACTTAGACTTTAAGAATTGCTACACGTAATTCTTCAGGATGAAAAGAGATTATACCAGATGGAAAGAAGTGAAGAGCACAAGAAACAGTCAACATTTTTCCCTTAATTTCTTAAAAGACTATTGATTGTTTAATTATTCAAAGCAAAAGTAATAACACTATATTATGGGGTTCATTACATACATTGTAGTCCTCCCTTATCTGCAGTTTTTTTTTCATGGTTTCAATTACTGGTCCACAAATATCAAGATATTTAGAAAGAGAGAGAGAGAGACCACATTTACATAACTTCTATGACAGTATGTCATAATTATACTGTTTTGTTGTTATTGTTGTTAATTTCTATGTGTTGTTAATCACTTACTGGGTTACAATTAAACTTCATCATAGGTATGTAGATAAAGGAAAAGGCATAGTATATGTAGGGCTCAATACTATCGCAGTTTTAGGCATCCACGGGGGTCTGGAAATCCACCAGCTGTGGATAAGGGGGACTACTGTATAGAAGAAACGTGGATGACAGCAAGAGTACAGAGGGTGCTGGGAGGAGTAATGTCCTGGTATCGTGCTAAGGTTTTTGCATTTAATTCAAGGTGGTAAAATATTAATTACAAGTAGATTGTGATAAGGTAAGGATGCATATTCTAATCCCAAGAGTAACCACAAAAACACAGTACCAGGAAGAATGGCCAAAAACCCAATAGAGAGCATGAAAATACTAAAATAAAATTTAACTCAAAAGAAGGCAGGAAAGAATGAACAAAATAACAAAAACAGATGGTATAAATACAAAATAAATAGAGAAATAGTAGGCTTAAACCCAACCATATAATTAATTATGATAAATGTAAATGAATCAAATATTCCTATTAAAAGGCAGAGATTATCAGATTGGATAATGTGCTGTCAGCAAGAGATTCATTTTTAATAGAGATCATAACCTGCTACTAGAAGAATAGGGAAAAAACCCAGGTAGAACTAAAAGAGCTGGTGTGGCTATTTCAACATCAGACAAAATAGACTTCAAGAAAAGGAGTATTACCAGTGATAAAGAGAAACATTGTATAATGAAAAAAGGGTCACTTCATTACACAGGCATGACACCAATGTGTGTATGTAACCAATAATGGCTTCAAAATATATAAAACAAAGCCTGTCAGAACTGGAGAGAGAGGTAGACCTATCATTAGATATTTTACCATCTCTCTCTTAGTAATTGATAGAATGAGTAGGAAAAAAATCAGTGAGAATACGGAAGATTTGAACACGTTGTTTACCACTCTGAGCTAATTAAGGTTTATAAGATACTGCAGCCACAACACAGAAAACTCGTTTCTTGTGTGCACTCCAGACTTTCACTGGGAAAGATCACACATTGGCACATAAAATAAGTCTCAATGAATTTCAAAATACAGAAATCTTAGAACATATTCTCTGACCAAAATAATATAAGATATATTAGAAAATCTTTCGAACTAAATGATAAAAACACAACATAGCAAAATTAGTTGTATTTGTCATATAAAGCAGTGCTTAGAAAGTTATGGCTTTAAATGCTTACATAGAAAATAGGAAAGGCTTAAAATAAATGACCTAAGCTTCTACCTTAAGAAGGAAGAACAAGAAGCACAAATTAAACCCAAAGTTAGCTGAAGGAAGACAATAATAAAGAGCAGTAATAGATGAAATAAAAGAGAAAAATAATAGAAGAAATCAGCAATGGCGACGGTTCGTTCTTTAAAACGATTCCAAAAATTTGATAAACACTTAGCAAGACTGATCAAGAAAGAATGAGAGAAAAGACATATTATTAATATCAGGAGAGAGAGGGTATCACTACACATTCCAGAGATATTTTAAATATCTTTATACTAATACATTCTGCACCATAGATGAAATGAAAAAATTTATTGAAAAAAAGTAACTTACCAAAACTGACACAAGAATAGAAACTTTTAATAACCCTATAGCTAATAAATAGATTGAATTTGTAATTAAAAATCCTCTTGTGAAGTAAACTCCAGGCTATAAATTCTATCAAACTGTTAAGGAAGGTCTAACACCAATCTTATACAAAATCTTGGAGAAAATAGAGAAGGAAAAAAATCTTTTCAATTCACTTTATGAAGACAGCCTATGTCTGATAACCCATAAAGACTTTTCATAAGAGTACCAACCAATATCCCTCATGAACATAGATTAAAACATTCTTATGCAAAATAGGAGCCACTGAAATCTGGCATTAGATAAAAAAGATAATAAATCATGAACACTTGGTATGAATCTTGGGAATACAAGGTTGGTTTAACATTTGAAAATCAATCAACATATTTAAAAGAAAAATAACTGAAGAAAAAAATTAACAGAGGCAGAACAAGCATTTTTGGGGGACAAAATTCAGTACCCATTTATGATAAAAGCTTTTAGCAAACTGGGAATAAAAGGGAACTTCCTCAATCTGATAAAGTTTCCATGGATAACAAAGCTCTGCAGAAAACATCACACTTGATGGTGAAAGACTGAATGCTTCCCCCCTGAGATCACACAGAATGACGCCTTCTCTCATCCCTTCTATTTAAACCTTCGCTAGAGATCCGAGCCAATGCAATCAGGCAAACAGAGCAAAAAAACATGTGAAGATTAGAATGAAAAAAGTAAAACTGTCTTTTTTTCAAAAAAGAAGCATACTTAGAAAATCCTGAAAAATCTACTGGAGCTAATAGGTGAATTTAGCAAGGTTTTTGGATATAAGGTAAATATTTAAAAATAAATTATATTTCTGTATACCAGCAACAAGAAATGGAAATCAAATTAGAAGATATGTCATTTACCCATATCGGAGAACATAAATTATGTAGACACAAATTTAACAAAAGATGCAGAAAATATGAATACTGAAAACAAACCACTGTGGAGAGAAACTTTTTAAAAACCAAAATAAATGAGAGATATACCATGTTCATATTGGAAGATTCAATATTTCTAAGATGTCAGCTTTCTTTGATCTATAGATTCAATGTAATCTCCATAAAAATCACAACAGTTTTTTAAGAATCAGACAAGCTGATTCTAAAATTTAGATGAAAATGCAAAGGATCTAGAATAATCCAAAATAATCTTGAAACAGAAGAACAAAATTGGAGGGTGTCATATGCTGAATAATGAGCCCCAAAATATCCAGGTCCTAAACCCTAGAACTGTGATTGTTACCTTACATGGAAATAGAGACTTTGTAGATGTGATTAAGTTATGGACTTTGAAATGGGGGAAAGATCCCACATTATCTGGGTGGACCTTAAGTGCAGCCACAAGTGTCCTTAAAAGATAGGGGGAAGAGAGAGATTTGCACAGAAGAAGGCAAGATGGCCACTGGCGCAGGGTGCCATGCTGCTGGGAGGGACGGCTTCAAGATGGCTGACTAGAGGCATTTCAGACTTGCCTCTGACACGGAGAAGAGGCAAAATAGTGAGTAGATAATCACACGTTGAGTAGATCATCCAAGAGGGAACACTGGAATTCAACAGAAAAGTGACAGGAAATACCTAAGGCAAGGAAGGAGAAGGAAGCAAGGCAGCCTGCTAGGCTGAGAGCTGAGGGAGACTCCCCAGTGTGGGGAAAGGTAAGTGAGAGATCCCCAGTGGTCGACATTCCCACTCTGGACTCCTGAAATCCAAGGCACAGGAGAGCCCCTCACCCTTTGTGGGCCCTGAAACTAACTGATGGGAGACTGTGCAATGGCACTGCTCGGAGGGTGCTCACTCTAGGTCTCACACTCCCTGAGACCTGAGCAGCCACACTAAGGAGGCAATTTATTTATATTTTAATTTTTAATTTCAATAGGGCTTTGGGGAGCAGGTGGTGTTTGGTTACATGACAAAGTTCTTCAGTGGTGATTTCTGAGATTTTGGCGCTCCCATCACCTGAGCAGTGTACATGGTACCTGATGTGTAGTTTTTTATCTCTCATCCCCTCCCACCCTTTCCCCTGAGTCCCCAAAATCCATTGTATTATTCTTATGCCTTTGCATTCTCATAGCTTAACTCCCAATTATAATTTGGAACATATGATGTTTAGTTTTCCATTCCTGAGTTACTTCACTTAGAATAATGGTCTCCAATTCATCCAGGTTGCTGCAGATGCCATTATTTTATTCCTTTATATGGCTGAGTAGTATTCTATGGTGTATATATACCACAATTTTTTAAATCCAATTATTGATTGATACACATTTGGGATGGTTCCATATTTTTGCAATTAGGAATTGTGCTGTTATAAACATGTGTGTGCAAGTATCTTTTTTGTATAATGACTTCTTTTCCTCTGGGTAGATAGCCAGTAGTGAGATTGCTGGATCAAATGGTAACCTACTTTTAGTTCTTTAAGAAATCTGCAAGGAGCCATTTTACAGCCCTGTCCCCAACAGACTGTGTACTGTCCCGGAGCCCAGTAGTGCTGGGGCTGAGGTGCAAGAGAAATGTGGGCTGCTACCCCTGGGGCTGAGGTGTGAGTGAGGCATAGGCTACCACCTTAAAGGCTAAGGTGTGAGTGGCACGTGTTCCCCACCCACCAGCCTAATCTGTTGCCACTGAAGGTGGCCCACCCTCCCCAGTGGCAGGGCAGCAGTGTGGCCACTGATGTCCCCAGCCTGAGCATTCCATTGCTGGCCTGGGGATCACTCCACTCCTGCCTACCATGGCTGGTACCTGTACACACCATTGAGGGGCCTGAATACAAGCCCACCTGGCCTGGCTTCATGTCCCCTGGCCCCTGTTGCAGAACACGTGGACTAGGGCTGAGGGACTGCCCAGCTCAGTCCACCATCAGTGGTACCTGAACACTTCTCCTGAGGGCCTAAGGTTGGGCCTACCGACTCTGCTGTTACCACTACAGCTGGTACCTACTTGCACATGTCACCCGTGGCCCTGTGCACAAGCCCAACCAGCCCATTGCAGCCACTGCCAATACCAGCATGCACTGCTCAGGACCTACAGGGTTTTCCTGCCACTTCCACTGCCATTACCCACACCATGCCAGCTGCCTAGGGACCCGAGAACCCACCCACCTACCTGGCCCACTGATGCCACTACCAACATCCAAGTAAGCTTCCTGGAAGCCCAAGAATAGGCCTGTCTGGACCCTCTAACACTGGTGCCAGTGTATACCACCCTGGGGTCCAAGGAGAGGCATGCCTGCTGCCACCACTAGGGCCCAAAGACTGGCCCACCTGGCATCCCTGTTCCCAGCAAAACTTCCCCACAAGCTCCACTAACAACTGCACCCTAAATTACTGAGGAAATCACAGATGCCACTGACATTGTTTATAGCCAAAGAAATCATACAGATTACACTACTGCATCTACGTAGAATGAAAGCCAAAGTGCCCTACTGAACCAACACCACAGATGCATCTTCAGGAGAAAGTTCTCCCCTGTGAAGGCAAATTCAAATACTGGAAGAAGTGACTGTTACACCAGATGCACAGATATCAGTGTAAGGACACAGGAAACATGAAAAAAGCAAGGACATATGATACTTCCAAAGGAAAACAATAATTCTCCAGCCATACAGCCTAATCAAGAACAAATTGATAAAATCCTGGAAAAATAATTAAAAATTCTGATACTAAAGGAACTCAGTGAGATAGCAGAAAATTCTGAAAAACAATACGAAGAAATCAGAACAACAATTCAGGATACAAATGATAAATTTACCAAAGAGATAGATATTAATATCATTTAAAAAAAACCAAATGGAAATTCTGGGACTGAAGAATTCATTGAGTGAAATATAAAATACATTCAAAAGCTTCAATAATAAGCTAGATCAAGCATAATCATAATCTCAGAACTTGAAGACAAGTCTTATAAAAAAACAGACAAAAATAAATAAAAATGAAGAAAATAATGAGTAAATATTTTCTCAATGAGTGATATATGGGATACCATAAAGCAACCAAGTATTTAAATTACTGGAGTCCCAGAAGGTGAAGAGAGAATGAAAGGGTTAGGAAAACCTATTTAACAAAATAAGAGATGAAAACTTCCTACGTCTAGCAAGGTATTTAGACATCCAGACACAGGAGGCTCTGAGATCCCCAAACAGAGATAATGCAAAAAGGTCTTCTCCATGGCACATTATAGTCAAGCTGTCTAAAGTCAAAGAGAGAATTCTAAATACAGCAATAGAAAAGAATCTAGTCACCTAAGAGACCCCATTAAACTAACAGCAGATTCCTCAGCAGAAACCTTACGTCACTAATAGACTGACCCTACAAGAACTGCTCAAGGGATCCTTAACCTGGAAGCAAAAAGAAAAATGACATTTAACATCATGAAAACACACAAAAGTATAAAAATCACTGGTAAAGCAAACACTCAAATGAGGAAGAGAAAGCACTCAAATGGTACCACCACAGAAAACCACCAAACCACAGTGATAAGCAGTAAGAGAGAAATATAGGAACAAAGAATATATAAAAACAACCAGAAAATAATTAACAATAGGACAGGAACAAAACCTCACATATTAATAATTACCTTGAATGTAAGTGGATTAAATTCTGCACTTAAAAGGTGTACACTGTTTGAATGGATTAAAAAAACACGATTCAATTATATGCTACCAGTAAGAAACTCACTTTATCTGTAAAGACACACAGACTGAAAGTAAAGCATTGCAAAAAGATATTCCATGCAAATAGTAGCCAAAAGCAAGCAGACATCGCTATACTTGTATCAGACAAAACAGACTTTAAGTCAAAAACAGTAAAAAGACAAAGAAGGTCATTATATAATGATAAAGGGATCAATCCAACAAGAGAATATAACAATATCAATATATATGCACCCAACATTGGAGCACCCAGATTCATAAAGCAAATATTACTAGATCTAAAGAGAGAGATATATTCTAATACTATAATAGTATGGCACTTAAACATACCACTCTCAGCATTAGACAGATCATCTAGACAGAAACTCATCAAAAAAACATTGGATTTAAATGACTTGAGACCGAAAGGACCTTACAGACATTTACAAACCAAACCCAAAATCAGCAGAAGGAAAGAAACCACATAATAAATAAGGGTCAGAGCAGAAATAAAATGGAATACAGACTTAAAAAACAATACAAAGGATCAATGAAATCAAAAGTTGATTCTTCAAAAAGATAAACAAAATTGATAAATCACTACCTAGAGTAACCAAGAAGAGAAAAGACCCAAATAACCAAAACTGGTAATGAAAAAGGAGACATTACAACTGATACCACCGAAATACAAAAGATCATCAGAGACTATTATGAAGAACTATATGTTAACAAACTGGAAAGCCTAGGAAAAAAAAACAGACAAATTCCCAGAAATATAAAACCTTACCCAAAGTTAATCAGGAATAAAAAGTAAACCTGAACAGATCAATAATGGATTCTAAAATTCATATGGAACCAAACAAGAGATTGAATAGCTAAAGCAATCCTGAGCAAAAAGAACAAAGCTGGAGGAAACACACTATCTGACTTCAAAATATACTACAAAGCTATAGTAACCAAAACAGCATGATATCAGTATAAAAATAGACACCTAGACTAATGGAACAAAACAGAGAACCCAGAAATAAATCCACATATTTACAGTCAACTGATTCTCAACAAAGGTGCCAAGAACATACAGTGGAGAAAATATACCCTCTTCAATAAATGGTGCTGGGAAAATTGGATATCCATATGGAGAAGAATGGAACTAGACCCCCTATCTCTCACCACATACAAAAATCAACTCAAAATGGATTAAAGCCTTAAATTTAAGACCCCAAACTATAAACTACTAGAAGAAAACAGGGAAAGCACTTCAGGACATTGGTCTAGGCAAAGGTTTTATAGCTAAGACCTCGAAAACACAAACAACTAAAACAAAAATAGACAAATAGTACTGTATTAAACTAAATGGCTTCTTCACTGCATAGGAAACAATTAGCAGAGTGAAGAGACCTGTTGAATGAGAGAAAATATTTGCAAAGTATTCATCCAACAAGGAACTAATATCCAAAATTTACAAGAAATTCAAACAACTCAATAAAACTCAAATAATCTCAAAAGAAGGCAAAGGACATGAATAGACGTTTTTCAAAAGAAGACATATGAATGGCCAATAGGTACATGAAAAATGCTCAACACCATGAATCATCAGGGAAATGCAAATCAAAACCACAATGAGATATCATATAACCCCAGTTGAACAGCTACTATCAGAAAACCAAAAAATAACAGATGCTGGTGAGGATGCAGAGAAAAGAAAACTCTTATACGCTGTTGGCTATAATGTAAATTAGTACAGCCTCTGTGGAAAATAGTATGGCGATTTCTCAAAAAACTAAAAATAGAACTACCATACAATCCAGCAATCCCACTAGTGGGTATTTATACAAAGGAAAAGAAACCAGGTATTAAAGGGATACCTGGATTCCCTTATCTATTGCAGCACTATTCAAAATAGCAAAGATAAGGAACCAACCTAAGTGTCCATCAATGGACAAATGGATAAAGAAAGGTCCATATACACAATGGAATACTACTTGGCAATAAAAGAGAATGAAATCATGTCATTTGCAGCAACATGGATGAAACTGTAAGTCATTACGTTAAATGAAATAAACCAGGCAAAGAGAAACAAATACAGCATGCTCCCACTCATAGGTGGGAGCTAAAAAACTTGATGTTATGAAGATAGAAAATAGCATGACAGATACTAGAAGCTAGGAAGGGTGTGAGAGTGGGAGGAAGAGATGAAGAGAGGTTGGTGAACGGGTACAGACATACAATTAGAAGAAGCTAGGAAGGGTGTGAGAGTGGGAGGAAGAGATGAAGAGAGGTTGGTGAATGGGTACAGACATACAGTTAGAAGAAATAAGTTCTAATGGTCAATAGCAGACTAGGGTGACTATAGTTAGCAAGAATATATTGTATATTTCAAAGTGGTTAGAAGCCAGGACTTGAAATGATACCAACACATAGAAAGGATAAATACTCAAGGTGATGGATACCCCAAATACCCTGACTTGATCATTCCACATTCTACACATGTAAAAACTACTCGCATGTACCCTATAAATACGTAAAATATTACATATTGATAAAAGAAATGTGAGCTAAGAAATGCAGCTCTAGAGACTGGAAAAGATAAGAAAATGGGTTTTCTTCTAGAGCCTCCAGAGGCAGCATGATCCTGCTGACCCCTTGACTTCGGACCAGGGAAGCTTATTTTGGACTTCTGACCTCCAGAAAAATGTGTGTTGTTTTAAGATGCCACATTCATGGTATCTTACAGCAATCACAGGAAACTAATACAAAAGACTCACGCAACCTGATTTCAAGTCTCACTCTAAAGCTACAATAATCAGTGGGGTTTGGCACTGGCATAAGGATAGGCATATATATTAGTGGAACAAAATAGAGTCCTGAAATAAACCCACACAACTGATTTTTGATAAAGAAACCAAGATAATTCAATGGGGAAAGGAAAGTCTTTTCAACAAATGGTTCTGGAACAATGGGATAATATACAGGAAAAAAATGGACCTCGACACCTACTTCACCCCATATACAAAAATTAATTTGACATAGATTATAGACCTGGAAGTAAAAGCTAAACTACAAACCTTCTAGAAGAAAAATAAAGAAAGATTGTCCAGATCGTGGTATAAGCAAATATTTCTTAAAGATGACATAAAAAGCAATAATCACACAATTTAAAAGTTAGACTTCATTAATATAAAAAAAGGAAGTCACAGACTGGGAGAAAATATTTGCAAATCATATATCTGAGAAAGAACTTGTATCGGGGTGGGGGTGGGGGGAGGGATAGCTTTAGGAGATACACCTCATGTTAAATGACGAGTTAATGGGTGCAGCACAATATGGCACATGTGTACATATGTAACAAACCTGCACGTTGTGCACATGTACCCTAGAACTTAAAGTATAATAAAAAAAGAACTTGTATCCAGAAGATATAAAGAAGTACATATCAGTACCAAAAAGGAAAACATTCTTATCATAAAATAGGCATAAAACTTGAATAGACACTTCACAGAAGAAGATATACCAACGGCCAATAAGCTCGCGAAAGGTGCTCGACCTCATTAGTCATGAAGAAAATGTAAAGTAAAGCCACAGTCAAGTACAAGCTCACATCCACTGGAACAGCTAAAATCAGAAAGACCTACAGACAATAAATATTGGGGAGGAGGCTGGCGCGGTGGCTCACCCCTGTAATCCCAGCACTTTGGGAGGCCAAGGCAGGCGGATCACGAGGTCAGGAGATCGAGACCATCCTGGATAACACGGTGAAACCCTGTCTCTACTAAAAATATAAAAAATTAGCCAGGCGCGGTGGTGGGCGCCTGTAGTCCCAGCTACTTTGGAGGCTGAGGCAGGAGAATGGCGAGAACCCTGGAGGCAGAGCTTGTAATGAGCCGAGATCGTGCCACTGCACTGCAGTCTGGGCAACAGAGCGAGACTCCATCTCAAAAAAAAAAAAAATAGTGGGGAGGAAATGGAGTGTACAGTCTCTCGGGGGACAGCCTGGTGATTTCTTATAAAATTAAACTTACACTCTATTACCCAGCAATTCCACTCCTGGTTTTGATCCAAGAGAAATGAAAACATGTGTCTCCAAAAAGACTTAAGACTGTTTACAGCAGTGTTATTCATCATAGCCCAAAGCTGGAAACCATCCAAATGCCTATCAACAGCTGAGTGGATAAACAAATTGCGGTAAAGCCATACAATGGAATACTACTCAGCAACAGAAAGAACAAACTCCTGATACACACAACCGCATGGATGGATCTCAAAGGCATGATGTTTAGTGCGAGAAGCCAATTAGAGACCATATCGTGTGACTCTGTGCAGTTGAGAAGTTCAAGAACAGGAAACACTAAAAACAGAAGTTCAAAAACAGGCTCTGGTGCTGGAAGTCAGAGTGCTGGTGCTGACACGGATGGGAAGCGACTGGAAGGGTGTCTGGCGGAACTTCCAGTATGACAGGAACATTCTGTGTCTTGAGGCAGGTGCTGGTTGCACAGTTGTATGCATTTGTCAAAAGTCATTGTTTTGAACACTAGCAATCTGGGCATTTCACTGTAAGTAAACTACCTATGATGGAACACTACTCAGCCATAAAAAGGAATGAATTAACAGCATTTGCAGTGACCTGGATGAGACTGGAGACTATTATTCTAAGTGAAGTAACTCAGGAATGGGAAACCCAACATCGTATGTTCTTACTGATATGTGGGAGCTAAGCTGTGAGGATGCAAAGGCGTAAGAATGATACAATGGACTTTGGGGACTTGGGGGAGAGTGGGAGGTGGGCAAGGGATAAAAGACACAAATAGGGTGCAGTGTATACTGCTCGGGTGATGGTGCACCAAAAATCTCATAAATCACCACTAAAGAACTTACGTAACCAAATACCAACTGTACCCCGATAACTTATGGAAAAAATCTTTGTTAATAAACAAACAAAAACAGAAGCAGGTATGGGTGTCACAAGGAGGAAAGGGGCTGTCAACAGAATTGTTTCACTGGGAGATGGCAGGGCCACGTCATGGCAGGTGGGGTGAGGAGTGGGTGTCAGGGGTACAGGGAGGAATTTGGAGCCTAGAGTGCCACTTCCTGAGCACAGTTCCGTGGGTGGGGGGTGGGGGAAGGTGATCGGTGGGACCACACAGCAGAGGAGAGAAGGCAGGTGTCTCAGACATGCTGTGTCAGTCACTGTGCCAGACTTCCACGTGGGAGCAATTTGGAAGCCCAGGCCTGAGCCTCTGGAGGCTGGGCCCTGCTGAAAATCTGAGGATTCTTCCTTTGGCGGACCAAGGAGGACCCCAAAGCTGCATGGAGGACCAAGGCAGCTGAATTGATGGCTTGGGCAAAGTGCAGGGGAGGGGCCTGCTGAGGACACTGGGGGCTGGGAGGGAGGGTGGCAAGGTCCTCTATGGAGAAGGCCCTCCAGAGGGGAGGGTCAGTACTTGGGGCAGGGTCAGCAGAGGACAGCAGAGGTACCTGGGGGCACCTAGAGGGCTACCTGGCGACCAGCACAAAGTCATGAGGAGCGGCAGGTGCTGGGGAGCAAGGAAAGGAGGAAAAGGAGGAGAGGCTCATTTGTTTTGTTTGCAGTTTAGGACTGGGGAGACCTGGGTATGTTACAGATCCAGGAGAAGTCCACAGAAAGAGGCAATGATTAGCTACTATATGGAATGCCTCTATTTGACCCTCGGACCATCCACCCTGGAGTAGCTGATGATGTTGCTCTCATGATTTAATCACGTTGGACTGCATTTTGAACCGGGCTGTGTAATTAGTATGCACATCCTAGTCACTCACTTTTTTTTTTTTTGAGAAGGAGTCTCGCTCTGTTGCCGAGGCTGGAGTGCAGAGCCGTGATCTCTGTTCACTGCAACCTCTGCCTCCTGGGTTCAAGCAATTCTCCTGCTTCAGTCTCCCAAGTAGCTGGGATTACAGGCATGCACCACCATGCCTGGCTAATTTTTGTATTTTTAGTAGAAACGGGGTTTCACCATGTTGGTCAGGCTGGACTTGAACTCCTGACCTCAATTGATCTGGCCACCTCGGCCTCCCAAAGAGTTGGGATTAAAGGTGTGAGCCACCTCACCTGGCCACTCACTCTCATTTACCAAATAATCAAGCAATCAAGCCCCTGTAAAGTGAAATTCCCACAAATTATTTTTAATGACATCCTTTCATGTTTTCCTACACTTTTTCAATAAGTGGATTTCTTTTAACTCCCTGAACAGAGAAGCCCGTGGCACAGGAGGGAGCGGCCAGCCATGCTCACTGTCCTGCCGACCCAGGCCCGGCAGGCAGGTCATCAGGTGCTGGCCTGTCCCTAGGGGGCAGCAGTGGCAGCACTGATCCCTGGAAATCTTGTTCAGGCCACCAGTGGCTCCAGACCCCAACTCCCTCTTTCGGGGAGCAACCTGCACAGCCTGGCATGTTAAGTTGTGTCCTCACCTGTCATTGGCGACGGGCAGGGCGATCTCGAACTTGGCCAGGAACTGGAAGTACTGCTCTTCCGTCTGCTGTGTGAAGCCAGTCCCCACCAGCAGCATCCTGAGGTCTTCTGCTCTGATCACCCCATTCTTGGCCACTGACCGAGAGCCCTTAATATTAAAGATCCTCTGCAGACATTCAGAGAGCCAAATAGGGTCGAGGAAGTAGAGGTTCCTCAGGCCGTGGCTGGTGTCCGGGAAATGGAGCAGGGTGCCGGTTTCTATGAGGAAGCTGATGGCTGCCCCAGGCAAGGAGAGGAGGAAGCAGCCGTTAGACAAAGGAGCGAAAGGGACTCTGGGGTGGCCCTCTTTCCAAGAGGACCCAGGTCACAAATTATTCCTAAGAAGAAACCAACATGTCCCACATGCTGGACCCTTCAGGTGGGCTGGCAGTCTGATCACAGGTGCCCTGGTGGCCCCTGGTAACTCTTGCCAAAGTCCTAGGCTGATGGCCGCCTGGGTAACTACACTTGATCCTCATTATTTGTGGATTTTGCCTTTGCAAATTCACCTTCTTGCTAAAATTCATCTGCAACCCCCAAATCAGCACTCCTGCGGTTATTTGCAGACATGTGCTGAGCGGTGAAAAATTTGCATTGACCAATGTGCATGTTGCCAGCGGAGGCTGAACAGGGCAACACTCTCAGCTCTCATGCTGAAAACAGCTGCCTGCTTAGTGGTCTATGTCAGTGCCACGTTTTTTGAATTTTTGTGCTTTTTGTTGATGCTTTCACTGTTCAAAATGGTCCCTAGTGAAGTGCTGAAACGCTGTTTAGTTCCCTAAGCGTGAGAAGGCTGCGATGTGCCTTATGGAGGAAACCTGTGTGTTAGATAAGCTTTGTTCATAAATGAGCAATAGTGCTGTCAGCCGTGAGTTCAATGCCAACAAATCAACAACATATGTTAAGTATGGCATCTTTAAGCAGCAACACACATAAAACAAGGTTCTGTACTGACGGGCTGGTGAGTATGTTGTGACCAGAGGCTCGCAGGAGCCGAACCCTGCGTCTCTCCTAGGAGCACTGGTTCAGTATTCGCTATTTCAGTGATCACGGTGACTTTACAGAACGTCAGTCCTGTGGCTAATGAGAATCAATTGTAACTGTTTGACCTCTGTCTCCCTGACTGAACATCAGCCCCGGAGGGCAGGGGCCAGTCCATCAGCTTGTATGTCTGTCCTCGTGGCAAACACAATGCTGGTGTAGAGTAGCTGTTTGTGTTCTCTCCCTCCAAGGAAAGAAGGGTGAGAGGGAAGAAGGAAGGGGAGGGGGATGGAAGGCAGAAACGCAGGCTGGGTGTCGGTCTCTCATTCATTGCTGAGGCCAAGCTGAAGTTAGCAAGTACAGACAGTTCCATTTCTCACGGGCACCCTGCCGCCCACCCCAGCCCCACCCACCTGACTGCAGGTCCTCGTAGTCCTTGATGTCGTTGTCGGGCGTCTGCTCCACCAGCTGCTCCAGCTGCCTGTCCGTCAGGTACTGCACGTCGTCGTCCCGGCTGCGGCGCTGCTGCTCTGCCAGCACGGCCTCCTGCAGGCTCAGGTAGCTCCTGGGGATCTGGGGGACAGTTGGGCGAGGCAGGGTCTCTCAGGTCCCAAGGCACACCTGCCAGCTTGGGCAGATCCTGCCCGGCCCCTGTGGCCTGAGGGGGTGGGACTTTTCCACCCACTATCTTCCATCCTGACCCTCCCTCACCAGGAACCACCGAGCCTTGCCACAAAGACATGGGCTTCACAGGAGAGAGGGGGAAGTGAGGACCCCCAACAATGGGAAGCAGGTGCACTGGTTTAAACTGGACCAGCAAGGTACCCACCAGCCGCCCTGCCAGTCGCTGGCAGCCGATGGTGCTGCCCACGTCCTTCATGCTGCACGTGACGTGGAAGATCAGCTGCCGCAGCCCTTCCTGACCTTCCAGGCTCTTGCAGGAAATCTCACTGTGTGCAAAAAGACCCGTCTTTACTCATCATGCCCCACTCCGAGGAAGCACTGCTGCTTCTCTGTTTCCCCGAGAGGTTTGTCCTGAACGCTGGCAAGTCTGGAGAACTCGTGAAAGACAACACAAGAAGTTTATTGAGGCCTTGCTTTCTGCAAATCACTGTGCTGGGTGCCCCACACTGTGTCGCTTTAGTCTGTCTTCCCAGACTAAACATGGCACCTCACGGAGGAGGAAAGTGAGGTGCAGAGGTACATCGAGACCCCCAAGGGTACAGGCTGGGCAGGCACAGGCTCACGCAGGCTGGACTCGGGTTCTGACCCAGAGCCAGGGCTCCTCTTATCACAGACCCCATGGGACTTTCTCAAGGGCAAAGCAGGAATTCCTGACAGCCTCATCCTGTATTCCGAGCCAGGCCAATGTGTCCCAGGCTGACCCATGCACCAGTACCCGTGGCGCTCCGCCCCCGGTGAGGGAATCCGAGAGCCATCAGTGCAGCTAATGCAATGTGCAGTGTATTTTACTCCCATTAGGGCACACTTAACTTGCTGAACCTCAGCTTCTTCACCTACAAAGTGGCAAACAATCCCCACAACCTGCAGGGCTGTTGTGAAAGTCCAGTGACAGGCGGTCAGCCCAGGGCAATTGGACTTATCTGTATGGACACGTCGTGATGCCTAACTGAAAGCCCCTCCCAACTCTTGGCCCTCTGTGACTCAAAGGCTGCTATCAGGACCACTCAGACCCAATGGAAGGGCTGGCCCTCCCTCCCCAGGGTCTGTCCTTGATCAGTGATCAACAAATTAGATGGGCAGCAATTGGTTGGGTGGTGCCCACGTTCAGTCTCCTGGTTCAATAGGCACCATGCATTTTCAGCACTGGCCCTTGGGGCGGGGATGGGGCAGAAAGGAAGCAAAGAGGGGCACCTCCAGGCCTCACCCAGCCAGCCGTCTGGTAGGTCTTCACCCTCCCCAAGGCTGGGTCAGCTCTGTGGATGGCCACCCTTGGCCAGGGAAGGGGCCTAGCCCCACCCAGACTCAGGAGCTCTCTGCAAGCTGATCCCAGGAAAGATCAGCGACTGGCACCCACAAGAAGGCAGGAGCTGCCAGAGGCTGGGCACTCACTGTAAGTGTTTGAAGGTGATGTCTGGGAAGCCTGTGGCCCTGGAGCCGGAGGGGGAGCGGCAGAGTGCCAGCACATAGGCACGCAGCGTTGCAATCCTTTCCACACGGAACTTGGCTTCAATTAAATCCAGGTGCGTCCCGACCACCAGCACCACGGAGTTTGGGGCCTTGGCCTGCAACAGAGAACCCCACGGCTGAGTATTGTCTCTGTTCACGGAACAAGGGACAGGACAGAGCTCCCAGCTGTGCAGGTGCGCTGACCCTGGATGCCACGGCCCTTGCTCAGCCACCAATCTGCAGCCTTGAGACGGTTTGGATGTTTGTCTCCTCCAAATCTTATGTTGAAATGTGATCCCCAGTGTTGGAGGTGAGGCCTGATGGGAGGTTGGGTCATGGGGCCAGATCCCTCATGAATGGCTTGGCGCCCTCCTGCAGTAATGGGTGCGTTCACCCTATGTCAGTTCACAGAGGAGCTGATTGTGGAAAGGAGCCTGGCTCCTCCTCCTGTCTCTCCTGCTCCCTCTCTCACTATGTGACATGCTGGCTCTCCTTCCCTTCTGCCATGACTAAAAGCTTCCTGAGGCCTAACCAAAAGCCACGCAGATGCTGAAGCCATGCTTGTATAGTCTGTGGAACTGTGAGCCAAATGAACCTCTTTTCTTCATAAATTACCCAGTCTCAGTCATTCCTTTATAGTAATGCAAAACAGACTGCGCTACAGGATGTCAGCCCAGGCAGCACCTGTGCTCCTCATTCTCCGTGAACCTGAGGGACTGCTGCATTGAGGGGTGTCTATGGTGTTCTGTGACCTCCTCCACAGAGGGTGCTGAATTGGACTTGTGGGGAGGGATTTCTGACCCTTCAGACATGACAGCAGCCATCAGAGGCAGGGAGACAAGGACATCTTTATAACAGGAAGGGAACCCTGCTCTGCTTTTGGATCCAAGGGTGGGGGTTCCCAAATTTAAGGGAAGCGGGGAAATTACATCACCAGCCCTCAACAGAGGAAGGTTTCAAGTGCCTCACTGTGAAAAGCAAGCAGGACCACGGTTCTGGGGCCCTCCATGGAACATAACCCCCGTTTTTTTCTCAGTACAGGGGATGCTTGAGGGAAGCGGTGGGACCTGCGAAGCTCTGGGCACTGAAAGGGCAGGGCTGGCGTCTGGTGTCCTCACCTCGATGTTGAGCAGCCAGAACTGGAGGTTGGCCACGGCCTCCTCCCCCAGCGCCAGGTTCCAGACCACCACGTACAGGGCCTTGTCCGTGAAGAAGCACTGGTTGACAGTGGCCATGCTGGCCGGTCCCCCGATGTCCCAGACGTTGAACTCCACGGACTCAACCTACTTGAGCAACAAGGCAGCGACAGGGAGGCATTTTAGAGACAAAGGCTTCAGTCAACCAAACGGAGACAACGGATAACTCTGGAGGCTGGACTCAGGGGTCTGAAAAAACAACCGTGGAAAAGTTCTGGACACTCTATTGTTTCTTAGGAAACAGTTATCCGGGCGAGGGACAGGGGCCCGATGGCATGGGGGTGGGCTTCTGGGACTTCTGTCTACTCCTAGCAGAGCAGAGGCCAGGCCCTGGACAGACTTCAGAGGGCCTGGCTCTGTCTGGGCTGCAGATGGGTAGGGGATGCCCTGTGGGAGGAAGCTGTGCTCTGATGTCACGGCTTGCACTGGGGTTCAGCCTCCCTGTGTGCCAGGGCAGGAGGAGGAGATGGGCCTCTGAACTTGTGGGGCTCAGAGGGTGGCGCCCACCAAGGATGCTGGGAAACTCCCTCCCACCCTGTGGGAATCAAACAAAAGATGAGCTGTTGGGCTGCCGGGAACGGCTGTGTAAACGGTGGTTTCTCTATCATTGCATGAGGTAAGAGTCTGGCCCTGGATGCTAAGGCTGCAGTTTTCTACAGAAAGGAGTCATCTCTGTGAGGCAGCATCAGCCTCCAAGACACAGTGTGCTGACCTGGTTTTGTATAAAGATGAAAACAGCTGTTCTCAACTGGCTGAGGCCGGCCACAGAGAGAGCGGCGGGCTCAGCCTTCACAGGATTGTCCTTCCACTAAAGGGTAGGGGGTTTTAATCATCGCAGAAAGGAAGTGGGGGTGAAGGTCAGGAAAAATAGAAGCACGAATTCACCCCTCAGGCCTCAGCTAGAGGAAGCTAAGAGAAGAAATGAGATTGCATAACTGTTAAGAAAAAGGCAAAGCAGGAGAGAATGCAGAGGATTCTGGTTCCTGGAGAGAACCTTCAGACTCGAGTCAGCTAGATTTGCTCCTGGAATGTTCTAGGATTGGCCTGGCGTTGATTGTCATGTTTGATTGTTCTGGCCCCAACAGGCAGCGCTTCACCCCTTGGAGGACCAGCTTCCAAGTCCGTGTTAGAACAGATGCACAGCTTCAATGCCTACTTTTTCAAAGCAGGTTTGGAAAGTGGTTGTGTGTGGAAGAAGCTGCAGTGTTTGGTTGGCACTGTGCGCAGGAGCTTTGGGGGAAAATCATGGACCATCTGGATCTCAAGCCTCCTCAGTTTTCCACAGTGAAGCAGCCTCCTTGCCCCTTGGATCCCGAGGAATCACAGGGTGGCAGAAATCCAAATACAGTTGATGAGGATGGCCTTATCTATGTGTGTTCATTCCCCGAGCTCAGAGAAAGGGCTAACTGCCCCTGCTCTATTCCGGGGATGGAGTTCCCACCAACAGTCCATGGCTCTTTTCTCTGTTACATGAACAGGAAAATGTTCATTTCCATTTGCCTGGCACTGAATGGAAAGCAAGATGATTAAGAAGTTTATGGATGGACTCAAACATTTTTTTTTGAATGGAGTCTTGCTCTGTCGCCAGGCTGGAGTGCAGTGGCATGATCTCGGCTCACTGCGACCTCCACCTCCCGGGTTCAAGCAGTGATGGATTCATTTTAAGTAGGGCTTAGAAACAGGACTTTTCAGAACCTGGGGTGAAAGCAGGTGTCAGGGAGGGCAAGGCGTTAAGTCCCAGAGTGCTTTTAGCCTCCTCATCAGGGGGCAGATGCTGGTGTGTTTCACTGCCTGCAACAGTGGTTAGCTCTCAGCCCTGGGGGTGCCTTATCCCAGACCACTTGAACTTGAATCCTTGGGGTCAGAGAGCAGTGAGGTGAGGCCTGGGAATTGCTATCTTTAAAAGCCCCTCAAGGGAATCTAACAGACAGCCGGGGTTAAGAACCACTGTCCCAGAGCCTCAAGTAACTATAACAGAAACATACAGGGCAGGGGGATCATTTAAGCTGGGGAGGTTGAGGATGCATCCAGCCTGAGTGACACAGTGAAACCCTGTCTCAAGAGAAAAAAAAAAAAAGAAAAAGAAAAAATCACAAAGTCATATTAAGAAATGATTTGCTGCTCTTGGCAGAAGCTGGTATGGAACGGTACACAGTGGCTCCTGCAAAGGGCCTGAGCTTTGGACACGAGGCTGAGAAAATCCTGGGCTCTCTGGGGAGAAGGGAGAAGGAGTCCAAGGGATGTCCCTCCCACCCACAGGGACTCTGCACGCTGACCATCCTTGACCTTGGCTCTCGAGCCAGCCGGCCTCTGGAGCTCCCACTTGGTGGTCCTGATGGTGGCCTCTCTGTGCACCACCTGGGGGGCCCTCCCCGTCTGTAAGATCTCCAGGAGGGTGGACTTGCCCTGGCGCGGGGGACCCACGATAATCATCTTCATCAGCTTGCACTTCTCCGCTTTCCGCAGCTGAGCACGCAGGTAAGACAGCATTGCTTTGGGGCCTGTGTGAAATCATTAAGGGGAAGGGGAGCTGCGTGGAAACATGCTCACATCTCTTAGGACACAAAATCCTGTTGTGAAGGAACTCCTTTGTGTTTTAGTGGGGACAGTTAAGGAAGACTACTGGATCAGGGGGAGGGAAGGCATGACACTAACCACCCCAAAAGCGAACTCTAAGAGGCAAGAACCTATGGACAAAATCCTTGCTGCCCAGGAGGTCACAGTTGTATCACCTGGTCCTTCTCAGTATAGTGACCCTCAGTAACGATTGCTAGGGACAATTTTATAGCATCTTGCCAAATCTGGAACCTGGAGCTGGGCTCCATGGGTCACCAACTGTCTCCACCCCCAGAACTTAACAAGTGGACTGGAGTTGTCTTTCCAAGAGGTGATGGCAGGGGACAGGGCTGCGGAAGCCCTACCTTCTTTTCGGATTTCTGCAGGCACATTGCTGATGGTCAGGTCTTCAGTGTCCAGCTGCCAGAGGTTGCCCAGCTGCCCCAGCTCAGGAGGGAGCTCCCGGAGACCAGGGTTGCTGAAGACAGATGTGTCCACCACGAGAGAATACACACACACACACATGCACACACACACACGTGGCTCCTGTCAGCCTCTGCAGCCTGCACCCCAGACCCCACACTTTGAGCCCTGATTTCAACACTAATTCCAAAGCCTTTCTCCTGGAGGATCAGTGATAGAAACGGCAGCTCTGTCTTCTGCAAATCCCCACAGCTTAGAATTGAGTCCCCTCCCCCAACTTTCCTGTCTCTGCTACTAATTACATCCCCATAAAGATGATCACTACCTCTTCCCGAGAAGGCGATGTCCCTTTAATATTAATATAACATTTTACACTCTCATCAAGCTTTGCACACTGCCTAGAACCCCTGGCAGTAGCTGGCATGCAATGGGAGCTCAGTAATGAAAGGATGAATGATTGACTGGTTCTCCTCATCACAGCCCGAGTGATGTAGCGAAAGTGTGTATCATTGTATCACTACTCTGTCTTCCTCTCTCCCCACCTCCTTGATCAAGTCCTGTTCCGAAAATCCCACTACTGCTTCTTGGAAAGTAGATGGCTTCTTTCTGCCTGGCTTTCTGTGTCCCAGTTGGTTTAGGGATGGGCATTCTGCCTCTCTGGGCCAGCAGAGCCAGCACGGCCCCTCCAGATGTGTACTTACTTTCCCAAGTAGAGCTCTGATAAGCTCTTCAGTAGGCAAACCGAGGGAGGGACTGTGTCGAGGTGGTTGTCGTTCAGGCAAAGGACTTCCAAAGACTCACTTAGGAAGGCCGGAAATTCCAGCACACATGCTGCAAAGACATGGCAAAGCAGACTGCATTTAAAAATAATTCTGGACCGTCACAGCGTGGTGACCAGGTGGGCGTATAAACTGATGCAACCTCCAGAGGGCATTTTGGCAAGCCTATCAGAACAAAATGCTCACCTCATCGACCTAGCAATTCTCATTCTACAGACAGCCTTGCATGCATGTGTGGCAAAGATGTGAGAATGAGGACACTCAGTGGCAGAGATAGAGGACAATCTACAACAACCTATGTGTCCAGCCACAGGGGGTTGGTTCAATGAGTAATAGAATAATTGCAGCTATTACAAAGTATGGGGCAGGTCTACATATATGGGGGTATGAAGTAATACTCAAGAGCTACCCATCAATTGAAAAGGCAAGGTGCGCCAGGCTGGTGGCTCACGCCTGTAATCCCAGCACTTTGGGAGGCCGAGGCAGGGGGATCACGAGGTCAGGAGTTCAAGACCAGGCTGGCCAAGATGGTAAAACCCTGTCTCTACTAAAGATACAAAAATTAGCCAGGCGTGATGGTGGGCACCTGTAATCCCAGCTACTCGGGGGACTGAGGCAGGAGAATTACTTGAACCTGGGAGGTGGAGGTTGCAGTGAGTTGAGATTGTGCCACTGCACTCCAGCCTGGGTGACAGAGCAAGACTCCATCTCAAAAAAAAAAAAAAAAAAAAAAAAAAGTTCAGAACCGGATATCTAGAAGGCCTATTAGTGTAGCAGAAAATGTGTGCACACATGCATGCACACACACGCACACCGTGTATATGTTATATGCACACACACCACACCTGCACATGTGTATGCACAGAGGTTACAGTTGTTAGACAGGAACACAATGGTTACCAGAGATGCACTGAACTCCATAGTTGTCTCTGGGGAAAGGAATTACTAGAGGACTGAATATTTATCCCATGCCCTTTGCTACTGTTCAAAAACGGTGTTTTAAAATATACATGCACTGCTTTTTCCATGAAAAAAAGCTAGTTAATGAAAATATACCACAGTTGGCTGTTTTTATGCTTCTTACGATGCCATTCTTTGAAAAGCCAGCCAACTGTTTAGTATTTAAGTGACTTTATTAATTAGGCTCACTATGAGATTACCATGAAAATCATGTCAAATTTGCTGTTTCCACGGGCACCAGAGCATTTGAATTGAGAAAGAGCTTGGAAACGCACACTGATGGGAATCAGAGGTTTGGATTTCAGCAGAATCTCTGAAGTGCCTTTATCCTCCCTACTAAGGCCTGGAGAGGGGGCAGGACAGCATGCCTGGGAGCTCGGAGAATTCAAGATTAAACAACTACCTCAAAGCCCTCTCATAGGGTTCCCTGCCAGACATGGAAAATAGAGAAGCCGGAGTTCTTTTGTTGGGCTGAAACCAGGCTCGGTTGCCCTTGATCATAGCTACCCCGCCTCGGCTCTGGCTTTCCTCCACACATGTAGCTGCAATAACAATGGTAATGGGTAACCTGGCCTCTGAGAACATTCAGAGAGAGCCAATAATGGAATACCAAAACCAATGCCTGGAAAACCTGCCCAGCCAGCTGCACTGTGAATGGGACTCACTGCAGGGGCTCCTGTGGAAATAAAGGTGCACCGGCCCTCTAAAGATGGCTTTGTATGAGTCCTTGCTAGGTAAGGAAATGTTCAAAAAGCTTCCTTTTTTTTCCTTCAATGAAAAAAGATGATCAATATTAGCCTGCCCTAATTCACATTTTCATGAAAGAACGTCATAATGAGAAAGGCTTACTTTCTCCCCAGAGAACACATTCTAAACACCTGGCCTCTGTGCTTTCCAAACTTTTAAAGTTTCGCTTCGGTGTTTATGAAGCCTCTTTAAGTAAGAGACGGCTGGAATAATGAGCTATGATTGCAAACAGAGGCAACACCTGTAACAGACCTCCTGGCCCAGTGTTGAAAACGATGGGCACTGAGCTGGGGAGAACACAGTTCAAGATATTTAAGAACTGTAATTATTTATTCATAAGTTATTTATGACTCTGCTGGTCTGATTTTTACCGTAAAAACGGCCATCCAAATTATTTTTGGATGAGGCCACTGCACAAATATGACTATTTGAATGTACATAAATCTACTTGGAATTTTACTATCCTACTGCAAACAAGCTGTCTTTTGTAGATAATTCCTTACCCAAGGGTCCATGGCCCTGGGAGAATAACCCTACTGAGGAAAAGGGTTTGCAAAGAGCCGCCTTCTTTTCACTCAGGTGTGGGCCTCAACTTTCTAGATGAAGTTTAAAGAATCAAGAGGCCTTTGTCATCTGCCAAGGCCAAGATTCACCTCTGCCAGAGAACCTCCCAGGGGCGCGGCCCCCTCACATGGCTCCCCAGACGTACTTCTGCGGGCTGCCAGCTGTCACTTTCTAGAGCATTGGTACTGCGCGTAGTCCTATGGTGCTTTTCCATGCATGCCTGTGACTTTCCCCACTGGCGTCTCATTGAGTGCTGAGCCCACTTCCTTGCACACTCCTCCGTGGTCCCAGGAAGGATTTGGCATTTCTAAATTGGAGACACGTTTCTAATCCACACAGCAAGTGGCTTGCGTGACCGAGATCTACACTAGCTCCTGTTCTCATACCCATCATCCCGTCTGGCATGAAGGAGAAGATGGTGTTTGTTTCCCCTTCCTTCCAAGTGAAATCCCTATGTCTGGACTCAATTTCTAAGGTCCTAAGGCTCTTCATTTATAAAAGGATCAGTTATGAAATTCATAATTGCATTTCCCTATTCGTGTGGTTAAGGACCTTTTCATTTGTTTCCTGGCCCTCTGGACTTCCTTTTCTGCAAATTGTTTATATCCCTTGCCCATTTTTTTTGCCTATTGTGTTGTCTTTTTTTTTTTTTTTAATCAATTTGTAAGCATTCTTTGTATATCAGGGACTTAAGCCAATTTGTGTTGCAACAATTTGTGTTGCAAATATTTCTTCTTAGTCTGTTTGCATTATGACTTGGTTTATGATGCTTCCCACTGAACACAATTTTTGAATGTTTATGAAGCCAACGATTTCAGTCTTTTTAAAAAATTATTCCTGGATTTTCCAACTAGATTTTAAAGATCTCCCTCATAGCGAAATTATACCTATATTCCTTAAATGTTATTGTTTTCTTTTTTTATACTTAAACCTGATTGTTGTAATCTAGTAGGGTGTTTTGTCCCCCTTCCAGGCAGGAATATCAACACCGTTTATTAATACACGCGAGCATCCTTTTACACTAAGTTGAAATTCTGCCTTTGTCATATATTACATAATAACAGTCCCCAACCTTTTTGGCACCACGGACCAGTTTTGTGGAAGACAATTTTTCCATGGACTGCAGCATTGGTGAGGGGGACAGTTTAGGGATGAAACTGTTCCACCTCAGATCATCAGGCGTTAGATTCTCACAAGGAGGGCACAACCTAGAGCCCTCACAGACGCGGTTCACAATAGGGTTCGCGCTCCTGTGAGAATCCAGTGCTGCCGCTGATCTGACAGGAGGTGGCACTGATGCTCACTGGCCCACCGCTCACCTCCTGCTGTGTGGCCTGGTTCCTAGCAGGCCAGGGACCAATACCGGTCCGCTTCCTGCAGGGCGCTGGGGACTCCTGATGTATTTCTATGTTTACTGAGGTCTATTTTTGAACTCTTTTATCTGGTCCACTGATATTCCTTTTTCAGTCACATATAAATACACACGCTCTTATGGGACAGATCTCTATGTGTATCATACTCAACACACAGGCACACCAGTTCATCCAAGAGCATAGCAGCGGCAAACTCCCTAGTTCACCTCCTGCAAATGTGTCCTGGCCTCTGTGGCGTCACTCATCCCTACCTCATACTATCCGTACTTGCCAACAACCATCTATCAAACCGAAGAAGAAAGTTGTATTATGTTTAAAACAACTTGGATGTGGGTTCTGGTTTTCTGGGCCAGCATCCTCAGGGATATTTCTGTGAGCAGAGCTGGCTTTGGAAGTCGTAGCTTTGAGGTTAAGAAGCAGAGCTGGTTGTTTAATGAAAGGGACAGCTCCATACCTTCCCCTGTGTCTCACAGAAGATAATGGAACAAAAAGAGCTTGTTTACCTAGACGTACTCTCTGCTGAACTGGCCTTGTTGTGTGACCAGCACAAAAACCAGGAAAGTTCTGTCTCTGTTGAGTTTTGGGGAAGACCACGAGCCCCTGTGCAACCTTGGCCTCACCTCAGCCTGTGGGTCCAAAGGCAGCCATGATCCACGTGGGCTTTGCAAGACGCCATCGTGTGGCAGTAGAGACTTAACAGCACAGAGCTGCTGGTCCAGGGCTGAAGTCCCACAGTCCTGGGATGAAACCTGGCTCTGCTACTGAGAAGCAGCCACACAACCTGGGACAAATCAGTCAGTCCCTATGCCATGGATTGAACTGTGTCCCCCGCCCCCCACCAAATTCACATGTCGAAGCTCTAATACCCAATGTGACACTATTTGGAGATGGGATATTTGAGCTGTAATTAGGTTTGGATGAGGTCATGAGGGTGGGGCCCTTACGATGAGATTAACATTCTTATAAGAAGAGGGGCCGGGCGTGGTGGCTCACACCTGTAATCCCAGCACTTTGGGAGGCCGAGGCAGGCGGATCACTTGAGGTCAGGAGTTCAAGACCAGCCTGGCCAACATGGTGAAACCCTGGATATCTGAGAGGAGGGTGCCAGCACTGTCAGGGGCTAGCGAGGGCCTTCTTCCTGGCATCCTGTATTGTATTAAAATACAAAATTACTATTTGGAGACGGGATATTTGAGCTGTAATTAGGTTTGGATGAGGTCATGAGGGTGGGGCCCTTATGATGAGATTAACGTTCTTATAGGAAGAGGGGCCGGGCACAGTGGCTCATCTCCAAAAATACCAAAATTAGCCAGGCATGGTGGCACATGCCTGTAATCCCAGCTACTCGGGAGGCTGAAGAAGGAGAATAGCTTGAACCTGGGAGGCGGAGGTTGCAGTGAGCCAAGATCACGCCACTGCACTCCAACCTGGGTGACACAGCGAGACTCAGTCTCAAAGAAAAAAAAAAAAAAAAAGAAGAGGAAGAAAGACCAGAGTCCTCGCTCTCTTCACTATCTCAGGACATAGAGAGAAGGATGCCAGGAAGAAGGCCCTCGCAAGCCCCTGACAGTGCTGGCACCCTCCTCTCAGATATCCAGCTTCCAGAACTGTAAGAAAATAAGTGTCTGCTGCTGAAGCACTCGGTCGATGGTATTTTGGTGTGGCAGCCAAGCTCAGACACCCTGGGAGCCTCAGTCTCCCCATGTGCAAAATGGGGAAATGTGGCCCATACCTCACGTTGTGAGGATGAGAAACTCTCACATATGTAACCTGCCTAGGGCACTGCCTGGTGTGTAGATCAGCTGCACATGTTAGCTGCTGGCATCACTGGCCTCCACGCAGGAGAGTGGGGCTTGAGGATACTTGCGTGTCACACGTGGGACAGAAAGAATGGGCGCAGCTCATGTGCAGGGTTTTCATTTGAACATGGACATCTGTGGCATTGCAACAGGGCATTGAAGGGGAAGGCCCAAGATAAGGGCGATCCCCACTTTGGTGGAGCAGGAACCAGGCTACCCCGGCTGTCTCATCTGGGAACACCGTCTCCCAGCCCACACACACCTGCCTCAGTCCCGGAGCGCTGGCGACCTCTGGTGGTGAAAAAGGCAATACGCTTCGTTTTCAGTCCATCTTCATTTCTGGGGGGAGGAAAAAGAGACAAAATTTGAGGCCAGCACGACAAAAACATTACTTTTGGCTGTGATGTTATAATGCCAAGCCACGGAGATAGGGAGCAATTCATGTGCAACTCTTCAGGGCCTGGCAGGGGCGCACGCTGCAGTGGCGGCTGCCTTTTTCACTGCCCCCACCCCTCCCCGCAGAGGCCCTCCTTGGGGTGCAAGTTCCACCGTGATATGCAGAAGTGGCCTTCTGCAAATAACGGGGGCGGCTGGTCTCCAGAGGCTGGCTGGGCTCATCCCGGCTTTCCACCTACTGGAAGGCTTTGGGGCTGGGTGCTTTTATTCAATTCCATGTCCATTTCAGTTAGTGATCAGCAGAGACTTTTGAACAGAATTACAGATTGGGCTGAAGTGAGAGACAAGATTCTCCAGCAGACTAAAAATTAGAAACGAGAGGACACCATTAGGGGCTGTTTCCCCCCACATTCCTGTGTCGAAGCCCTAACCTCCAATTCCTCAGAATGTGACTGTATTTGGAAACAGGGCTGTTAAGGAGGTAACTAAGTTAAAATGAGGTCATTAGGATGGACTCTAATCCAATCCGACTGGTGTCCTTATAAGAAGAGGAGATTAGGTCACAGACATGAACAGAGGCCTGACCGCACCAGGACACAGGGAGAAGATGGATCCGCAAGCTAAGGAGAGGGGCCTCAGGAGAAACCAACCAGGCCTGCCCACGCCCTCACCTCGGACTTCAGCCCCCAGGGCTGTGAGGCAGTGATTTCTGTTGTTAAGCCCCCAGCTGGCGGCTCAGCAGCCCTCGCAGACTCACATGCCACCATTCAGAGGACCTGCTCGACCGTGGCCCCACACACCCTTTGGAATTGGCCAGGGAGGAGAGGCCCCTGCTTACTTGCCAAGTTGGTTTCTGGAGAGATCCAGGGTTTTGAGCTGCCTGCAGGTCCACTTCTCTTGAGGTGGAAGTGCCGCCAGCTGGTTCCCCTGTAACCTCAAGAACATGAGGGCCTGAGAGAGAGAGGGAGGGAGAGAGAAGCTAAGATAGCATCGGATACAAGAAGGGAGGGGAGACTGAAGAGCCAGTCAGTTCCCAACCACGTGCAGTCAAATGATTCCAACCAATTTTCCTTCACGCAGATCCCAGCTGTGTGGGGCCCAGCAGCCTCTTCGAACTCACGAAATGATACCAAACAGTGCGACGGGGGCCATCTATCTACAGGAGCTCCTCCCTCAAAGGCAGTGAGAGGCAATTATTCTAGAGTGAAAGGAGCCCAAGCAGCTGTCAGCATTAAGGATTCTTAAGAGTACTGATTACCGACCGGTGTGTCTCTCTGGGGAAAGTGCCAGACTCTGATGGTTTGGAGGACAACGGCTCACGGCTGGTGGGGGTGGCATGGGGCATGCAGTACAGTGCTGGTGTCTGCCGCCTCCTGGTGGGTGGCCTCCTGGGCCAGCCCAGGTCTGGGGACGGGGTGGCAGTGCCACCAAGGGTAACTGCCCTAGCCACATGCCCTCTGCTAGCCGACACAGTCCCAAGCTGGGCCCCTCAGGATTATCAGCATGTCTGGGGTGCCCCTCGTGGGTAGCCCTCCCTTAGCCCTACTGCAAACAGACCCTGCAGGGAACCCAGTCACCAAGGGGGATGAGGGGCTACCTTGCACCTGTAACACGTTTTATTCTTTTTTTGTTATTCTTTTTATTATTTACTTTTTTAGAGATAGGGTCTCGCTCTGTTTCTTAGGCTGGAGTGCAGCGGTGTGATCATAGCTTGCTACAGCCTCAAACTCCTGGCCTCAAGCAATGCCCCCATTTTGGCCTTGCAAAGTGCTGGGAGTACCGTTCTGAGTCACCATGCCCAGGTCTGAGCCATCATGCCTGGCCCACATTTTACTTTGCAGGAGTACCTTAGACATGCTATCTCCCTGCTTGAGGACATCACCACAGCCACCAACTATCCCGCCCACAACCAGGGTGGCCTCAGGAGGGCCACAGGCTGTTTGCTGCCCCACATTAAATTCTCTCCTCCTGGTGCTTCCGTCTCCTTCCTTGTTGAAGGGGCTTACGCCACCGCCCACCATCAGAACCGCTGCAGCCAGCCCCCACCTGCTGAAATTCTATGGAGACCCTGCCTCAGGGCCCCCCAAGCCCCCACATGCCCACCCACCCCTTCCCAGTGTGGAGAAGGAGACCTCGAGCAGACACATTCCCTGCAGGCCCACAGTGAAGCTCTGGACAAGGCTCTGCCTCTCCTGATTTGCTGATTCTGGGCTTTGGGGGAAGCCAAAAATCCAAGCCTGCTAGTTGTTGGTGTGAAATACGAGAAGACAGACTCAGAACAGGGGCCCAAGGGCTGTGGACAAGGCCTGAAGGCCAGGAGTACCCTGCGAGGAGTATGATGTGGGACCCCCCCGGGGCACCTCCGCGTGGCTCCTTTCTTCTGAGAAGCATGAGTCCTGTCCCTGGTTCCCTGGCTTTGCCCTGTGCTTGTCAGGAGCCTAGGACATGACAGCCCGTCCTCTCTGAGGATACACATGCTGAAGGGGCCTTCGCTGCCTTGTGGGGGTCGCCGCACACAAGAGGCTGCACCGGGCCTTGGAGGAGTGCCTGTGGGGGTCCTGGCAGTGGCCTGGCAGGACCGGGGGCTGAAGCCTGTGCAGGGTGGCCTGGGCACTCTGCCTGGGGATCCACCACAGGGCCCCTGGTGAGGCTGCCCTGATGCCTTTAGCAGGCACTGATGGGGCCCCTTCTGGGGTTGGCCCTGAGCTCCAAGCAATGGGTGTGATCCACGGCCTGTCTGCCTAAGGACCCGCCAACCACCTAAAACAACCTAAAGCGAGAAGGTACCCGTATTCTGGGGTAGGCACACAGGGCTCCGTGGAAAGGCCCTTCCTGGAGCTCTCAGTGTCCACTCAGCCTCATATATGGGCAGACCGTGGACTTAAAGAAAGTCCTGAGGGATACGAACCATAACCCCACCACCACCTGACACAGCTGCTTCTGCTGTCCACATTCCACCCTCATCGCTGTTCGTGGCCACGCATATTTTTGATAGCTGAACTTTTTCTTCACCTTTTCCCCTTATATTTATCTCAGAAGCTCAGGAAAAGCACATACATTTCACTGCAACACGGAGCAATTTTCTCTCAAAAGCCGAAAATGAGAAAGAAAGGGCTATTAGCCTTACATCAAGCTGGAAAAGTCCCAGGGGAACTTCTTTGAGTGCGTTTTCTGAGAAATCCACATCCTTCAGGTGATTTTTCCAAAAGACAGCCATTTTGTCTGGCAGACATTCCAGGGCATTTCTGGAAGCTTTACAACATTTCTAAGAGATTGACGAGAAAAAAAATGTATATTAGTTAGCCCTTTAAATGCAGTGGTGCCTGTGAGACTGTTTCCAAATTTGATGTTAAAAATGGACCATTACAATAATGTCCTCTAATGAAGATGACTGAGTGTTGCTGGAAGCCTGCACACCCTCACTGTCCTTGTCCTCCCGCCCCTACTCCAAGGAAGGGACAGGAATGGGGTTTCCTGGGGGAGCTCATGGTCTTTTTCCTTCATTCCAGAACATCCGGCCCATTGTCCTGGGAAATAATGGAACAATTCAGGACCACACTGGAGAGAGAAGCTGGTTTCCCCTACACGAATGGCCAGACTAGGAATGTTAATGCCAGTGATGAAGAGTTTCCTGGTTTAAAACCAACAGCCATAACACACACACACACGCACACACACACACACACATTCTTCATGCTATTCCATCTGTTTTAACAAGCAAAATTTCCCAGATGCAAAAACAGCATTTAATCAGCAGTGCTACGAGTGCAGATTGATGCTTTTTTTTTTTTTTTTTGAGACAGAGTCTTGCTCTGTCACCAGACTGGAGTGCAATGGTGCAATCTGGGCTCACTGCAACCTCTGCCTCCCCGGTAAAAGCAATTCCCTGGCCTCAGCCTCCTGCGTAGCTGGGACTACAGCCACGTGCCACCACGCCCAGCTAATTTTTTTTTTTTTTTTTTTTTAATTTTAGTAGAGACAGGGTTTCACCATGTTGGCCAGGATGGTCTCAATCTCCTGACCTTGTGATCCACCCACCTTGGCCTCCCAAAGTGCTGGGATTACAGGCGTGAGCCATAGCGCCCGGCCTGATTTCTTACTCTTATGTGATAGTTGTCCTAAAAGAACTGAACCCTCCTTTTTTCAGGCATGAGTCGTCCTGTGCCAGGGTGAAAGCTGTCCCTGGGTAAAGTTCTGTGGGTGTTGCTGGGTGGCTCTTGAACCCAGAGCCAGGCAGGCTGGCTTTCAGGTGAGTCATCTGCCTGGGACACAGCCTCGCTGTATGCTGAGCGACGATGCTTACAATGTGGGAACCGGGTCCTTCTACCCGGCTTGGCTGCCGAGGGGATGAACTGACATAATGCACCTGAGGGCTCTCTGAGGCCAGCTGAGAGGCAGAGTTGACTGTGGCTTTCATGACTTTTGGTGTGATACTCACCAAAGGGCAGGCCCAGGGATCTGGAAACACCTTCAGATTGTTTCTGGAGACATTCAGAGAATTGAGGGACTTGAAAGAGTGAAGGAACAGGGCAGGGAGTTCTGTCAATTTATTGTCAGATATATCAAGTTCCTGTAGCTTCCGTAAACCTATCCAGTTAGTGGCTAAAAAAAAAAAAAAAAAAAAAGACACAAAGTATGAATTGGTCAAAATATCCCTACCAAGTAGAAAATGACTAATTCACTCAGGTTGATGAGAAAACATACCATTTTCTTCTTCGAACAATTTTTCTAAACAATTTTTTGAAGCTGTCAGTTTTTGAAGTTTTGAGAGGTGCAAGAATCCAGGAGGGAGGTGGGACAACTTGTTGCTGGAAATGTCAATTTCAAGTAGCCTGCGATGGAGAAGAAGGAAGGCAGGCATCAGAATAAAGAGGGAAAACACCAAATTTACATATTTTTCTATAAACCAAGAGGTGTATTTTTTTTTCTTTTTCTCCCCGTGCAAGGTTAAAGAGTGTGCATTGAAAATGTAGTGCATATGATTTTTAATTCTTTTGAAGAACTCTTACTGTGTCCTGTGTAGATAAAGACAAATCTCTCATCGGTGGGCCCTGGCCCCACTGACCAACAGGGATTCGAATCCTTCGCAGGCATGTAATAGCAAAATGAGTAGGTTCCCTGAAAGCTGCTGAGACCACAGAGCAGGGCTTTAAACCTTCTGGACCTGTCCATCTGGCCCACGTGAAGGGCCTCACTTGGACGGCACTTGCTCTTTAAGTTCTGGTGTGCAGGCTTCTTTCCCGTTCTCACTTGGGAGTCCCATGGGTTAATGCCTACCCCAAGCTCTTTCCAACATTCTTGACTCTTGCTTCACTTAGAGCCTTCGTTTTTCATTTTAAAAATCGATTCAACCCTTTATGGAATGAGGACTTGCAGTTATGTGTCCAAAAGAAATCAGGCCAGGTGCGGTGGCTCATGCCTGTAATCTCAGCACTTTGGGAGGCCGAGGCAGGCGGATCATGAGGTCAGGAGGTCAAGACCATCCTGGCCAACACAGTGAAACCCCGTCTCTACTAAAAATACAAAAATTAGCTGGGTGTGGTGGCATGTGCCTGTAATCCCAGTTACTCGGGAGGCTGAGACAGGAGAATTGCTTGAACCAGGGAGTTGCAGGTTGCCACGAGCCGAGATTATGCCACTGCACTCCACCTGGGCAGCAGAGTGAGACTCTGTCTCAAAAAAAAATAAAAATAAAAATAAAAAATAAAGAAATCAATTAAGGTCATTCCTCCTTCCATGCAAGCTCGGGGTAAGGCTCAGGTCTCCCTCCAAGGCCTCCAGAAGAAGCAAGCCTGGACTGCCCACACTGTCCACCTGCTTCCAGAGTCCTGCAGAGTTAACCCTTTCTCTGAGGCCCTTCCCACTTTCCCTGGAAGGCAGAGTAAAAGCTGGTGCCTCAGAGCCCCATTGCATCCACCAGTGTGGGAAGGTTTGGCTGCCCTCATCTGATTCCTGGGCAGGACCAAGACAAGCATCTCAGGCAAGCATTCGCATGTCCCCGGGTGAGCTGTGTAAACTTGGGCCAGACAAATGATCTCTCTAAACCTCTCTGTTTTAACCTGAAAGGGAGGCTTGCCTAAGGGTAGGCAAAACTCCTTCTCCTATTTTAGCCAGAACATTTTTCCCCCAAAACCACAAAATACAACCCGGGAGCATGTGCAGGAGCACCACGGTGACAGCGGGGTCACACACGGCTCCGGTCACACGCCGGGGAGCCACCTGGAACAGATGATTTCGTCCGATGACTGCACGCCAGGCAGCTCCCCCAGGTGGTTGTCGGAGAGGTTCAGCTTCCGGAGATTGATGAGGCCCCAGGGGATAACCGAGGGGAGGGTCGCCAGGCAGTTGGCAGAAAGGTCGAGCTCCGTGATCTGGCAGGAGATGTCTATGAGCCAGTCTAGGTCTACCCAGGGCAGTCTGAGATGGGACCATTTCACACGGAGAGCCTGGTGGTGGAGAGAAGGGAAAAGCACATGTGGAGGGTGAGTTCAGGACCCACATGGGCTTGGAATAAAGCAAGGGTTAATGCAAATGCGCGTCTGTGTGCCTGCTCCAGCCGGGGTCCCAAGAGGCCTGCACATGTCCTTCTCGGCCCCCAGCACCCGCCACGGTGGTGGGTGCAGAAGAGCTACCTGTTCCCATCCGCACCTGCATCTCACAGGCAATCTGTGCGCAGCGCCTGCAAGTCACCCTCCAACCTCCAGAGGGCGCTGGTGGGCGTGGGCTCAGTGCCGCCCCTTAAGAGGCGGCTCACAGGGAAGCAGCGCGGCGGAATCGTCCACGTGCAGAGGCGACCGCTGAACCCCCTGAAGCGTCCAGGCGCCTCCCCCAGACTGGAGAAGAAAGCCGACTCCCAAACCCAAGTCTCTGACCTCCCTTCAAGGCGGCCTTTCCTGTGATTAGAGGAGCTGCCGCCTGCAGCTGCCCGCACCGCGCCAGGGTGCTTGGTGGACAGGCTGCTTTCAGAGTGAGCCTGAGATACAAACAGGCGATGGCCACACAATATATAAAAATAGAACTCAGACCCACGACCCACAGGGACCTGCCTAGGAAACCAACCTCTTTATCCATAGCAAATAGCCCGGGAAGCCAGTCTCTTGCAGGAGGCCAGCCTTTTTTTTTTTTTTTTTTTTTTTGAGATGGAGTCTTGTTCTGTTGCCCAGGCTGCAGTGCAGTGGTGCGATCTCGGCTCACTGCAACCTCCGCTTCCCGGGTTCAAGCGATTCTCCTGCCTCAGCCTCCTCAGTAGCTGCACCACCACTCACGGCTAATTTTTGTGTTTTTATTAGAGACGGTGTTTCACCATGTTCGTCAAGCTCAGGCTGGTCTCAAACTCCTGACCTCAGGCAATCCACCCACCTTGGCCTCCCAAAGTGCTGCAATTACAGGCATGAGCCACTTCTTATCTCTAGTAACAACCCAGGAAGCTAAGCCATCATTTCCGTAAAAGTCAGTCTAAAATGGCCAGGACTTGGTTAATAACTGACCGATTCTCTAATCTTTGTCCTCACTTTCCATTTAGGACCAACCCGAGAGAGCCAACTTTGCACCCCTACCAATCCCATAGGATGCCCAGCCTGCAGCGAGGCCCCCCAGCTTCCCCACGACAACGGCCTCCAGGCAGGAGACCCCGGAGGCCTTCCCTTTGCCCCACTAGAAAGCTCCCACTCCTCTGCCAGCCTGTGGGTCTCTGCCACACGCAAGTCCTGGTGGCTGACGCTCTTGCCGTTGAAGTCCTGCTAAACAAAATGTCTTTGCTCCTCTCACTTCTCATTGGTCTTCCTTTATTTCCGCAAGAGGGAGTCAGAAGGGCCAGCGGTTTTCCGGCATGGGGTGGTCAAAGGGACCTGGCGAAATATATCGGAGCAGGACTTTGCTCTTTCTTCTTGATTACCGAAGAATATTGGGCTCAATCAGGTTTCTGGGGAGAAGAAATCTGCTTTTGGGTCTGTTTCTTCGAAGCAACTGGAAATCCGTATTGGAAAATTAGAGGAGCAGAAATATAAACAAAAATTAGTGCTTCGCAAATGGGAAAATGTAACAAGCAGAGGCTACGAGAAAGGTCCCAATAACGTGGGATAAATTGCTCAAAAATTGGCGGCAGGTGACAGGCATCCTTATTTGGCCACCAGATGGCGATGAGCGCCTGTCTTTAGCTCCTCCTCCGCCCACTCCAGGAGTTTGGAAAGACGGGGCCTACGCCCCCTCAACGCTCCGGTCTTTGAACCAGAGGAATGAGGGACTCTGTGGCTCTGTCTGTCTGTCTCTCTGTTCACATGGATGAAAAGGGAAGGGCGGCACTGGATCTTAGGCCAGGAAGGTAGATTCCGAGCTGATTTTTTAAGACAAGTCACTCAATTGCCCTGGGCCTGTTTGATTGTTACTATTTTACTCCCCACATTTTAATTTTGAAAAATTTTTTAAATTTCAGAAAAGTTGCACTAGGACACAGTGAATACCTGTGCACTCTCCACCTCGACTCACTGATTGTTAAAACGCTGTCACATAGGCTTTTGCCCCTCTTTCTCCACACAAATACACACGCTTTTTATGTTTTGATGAATCATTTGCCAGTAAATTATACATCGTGATGCTTCACCCGTAAATACTTCAGCATGTATCCCTGAAGAACAATAATATTTTTCTACACGACAGCCGTATAATTATCATTTTCAATAAGTGTAACATCAATACGATATTATTAAGTTCACAGCCCATGTTAGAATATTCTCAATTATCCCAGAAATGTGGTTTATAACTATTTTGTGTCCTGATCTGGGATCCCATGACAATTGCATGACATTGCAATCCCACGCTGCATTACACTGTATGTTTCTTTACTTTTCTTTCATCTGGAAGAGTCTTCACACCTTTTAATGCCTTTTTTTTTTTTTTTTCACATTGTTGCATTAAGTCCTGCAACTTTTAGCCTCTTCATTGGGGGCAGATGCTGGTGTGTTTCACTGCTTGTCTTATAGAATATCCCATAATCTGAATTTACTCAAGTTTTTCCTAAAGTTTAGATTAAAGTTAGCTATTTTGGGCAACAACCTTAGAGTCTAGTTGAGTGGTTCCCACTAAATCCCACCCAGGGCACCTGATATCAGGTGTTCCTGCTACAGGTGGTGCCCTGTTTGGTCTCATGGTTAAGGTGGTGTCTATCAGTCCCTCCTTTGTAAAGGTTAACATTATACCCTTTGCGATTAGTACACAATCTATGGGGTGATATTCTGAGACTATGTGACAATTCTGTGTTTCTACATCCTTTTGCCCCGTGGGTTTAGCCTCCGTTGCTGATCCTGGCCTGAATCAATTAGTACGATGGTGGTTGCAATGAGAAAGTTTTGCTAAAGCTACCTTTCTTTCTACATGTATTACCTGGCATTCTTCTGTACAGAAAAGCATTGCCTCCTCACCTCTTTAAGTATCACTATGGACTCATGGATTCTTTTTTTCCCCAAGTATCATTATTTTTTTGACGCCCAAGTCATCCCCAATTTGTCCAGGGGGAGCCCCATTTGGGTGGGAGAGAGCCCCCTGTGTTCCTGTGACATATCGCTATCAATTTTGGGGCGCCTCCTTACTTCCCGGCAAAACAAGATCTTCCAGTCTCCTCTTGTACTTTCTAAGCCCAGGCCTTGATTCCCTTTAGCAAAAATTGGTATTTAGAAACCAAGATCTGGGTGTGAGGTATGCTCATCACCGCTGGGGTGTCACTGCTTTTCAGCCCATTGATGGGACACAGCTCTGTATTTAACATGAGTGCGTTCTGATGCCTCCAATTCAATGCAGCAAAGGGGGTTTTTTCCCTCATCTTTCCATAATCCACAATTCACGACTGTATCACTCTTCATTCCATTATCATTGTCTTTAATCTGTTAAATAAGTGGCTTGGATTAGATGATGCCTAGGTCAGTTCTAGTCCCAATATTTTTTCTGGTGGTCATCTTGCAAAGTACAGTGGCCTTTGGGGAGGAGTCTTTGGATAAGACTGACAGTCAGCCCAGCAACAGGCTGACAGGAAGGTCACCATGTGGACTTTGCAATGCCAAGTCAAAAAAGGCTCCACAGGGCCTGTCTGCCTCTCCTTCCTGGATTCACAGAGACACACCCAGGTCTCAGGGGCAAGGGCCAGACAGCTGAACATGGAATCAAGGTGTCCAGATTGCAATCCAACCCTCTCCACTCACTCTGCATGGCCATTATGGTCTTTCCGTATTGAATGGTTTGTACCCAAACTGAAATGGCAGCCAAATGCAAGATGCAGGGGAGGCTGGTTATGGTTTTGGCTTTGACAATAGATCTTAAGTCTCTATTGAAAATCTTTAAATAAAACTCTGGGGACCATCATAAAATAAACAAAACAACAGCAAGTAATCAAATTATTACTGTAACATGACCCAATTATGGTACAAATACCTTGGGGAAGGGCTTAGGTGTGGCTGTCCTTACAATGGCAGCCTCCCTCTCAACACCTCCTCCACATCCCCTGAGCTGGGGCTGGAGCCCTGAACTGCAGAAGGAGCAGGGGCTCAGCCTCAGGCTGCTTAACTAACTCCACGTGGACTCTGGGCAAGCCGCAGTGGAGGTGAGCACTTTTTTGGGCTCTGTTCAGCTTGAGACACTTTGTATTAACCTCTCCACTGATCTGTGTGGCACTGACTCAGCCCACATTTCTTTTGCTGTGGCAGACAGCATGGCCAGCTGGAACCCGGACTGCACACCCCACAGTGCAGAGCCCTGCCTGGCTGCCTCTGCAGCTCAACCTCATACCCACTATGCAGCAGACACTGAATCAGTGTTTGTGAGCTGAAGAGATTCAAGCCACCAAGACCTGCAAGCTATCCACTCTGTGCACTTCTTACCAGATCAATCATCCTGAAATATCAAAGTCTGCGCAAGACCTTTCAGCTTTCCCTAGCCCACTCCGCTAGGAGTGGCTCCCAAAGTCCCTCCTTTGCAGCCTCACAGCCCCCCAGTTGGCTCCAACCCACTTTTCCAACTTTATGTCTTCCTGCCTCTTTCATAGCTTCTCCCTGCCCACCCAGAGCAGCCTCTGATCTATAGCGATGCCCTTTGCCTTCCTACTGGCAGTGATTTGTGGGGTTAATTTATTCTGGGTAAAAGAAATTAGGGGAAGGGGCACACTCCCAGGGCAGGGGAATTCGAGGCCAAGGAAAAGCTGCCAATCAAAGTGCAGAAACTGCTTGTTCATAAATCAACTGCAGGGCTCACAAGTAGGCCCAACATTGACATTTGTAGGAAAGGTTTTGGGGGCCACAAGGGTGTAGCCGTGCTGTTGGTAACTGACTGGCCCATGTGCTCAAGGGGCTGCTGGGGTGCTCTGGGGCTGCAGACCTCCCCCACCTCCCTACTGGAATGTGGGTTACCATGGTGACCAAAGGGGCCAAGATGGGAGGACAACATGGGAAATACAAGGTGGGCTGGGCCTGGAGCTAAGAGAGTGATATGGTTTGGCTGTGTCCCCACCCAAATCTCATCCTGAATGAGATAGAGAATTACGGGTAGCTCCCATAATTCCTACGTGTTGTGGGAGGCACCTGGTGGAAGATAATTAAATCATGGGGCGGTTTCCCCCATACTGTTCTCATGATAGTGAACAAGTCCCATGAGATCTGATGGTTTTATAAGGGGAAGCCCCTTTCACTTGTCTCTCATTCTCTCTTGCCTGCTGCCATGTAAGACGTGTCTTTCACCTTCTGCCATGATTGTGAGGCCTCCCCAGCCATGTGGAACTGTGAGTCCATTAAACCTCTGTTTCTTTATAAATTACCCAGTCTCAAGTATGTTTTTATCAGCAGTGTAAAAACAGAATAATACAGAGGGTCTTTGCATACACCCTTAGAGTGGACCTCCTTTCTCCTCTTGGAGAAAGCAGATGTTGCCTGTTCCCAGAGCTCTCTGTAGGCACATACCCACTGTGCTTCTGCAGGACTGACATCTGATAAACTCAAGCTGGGAGGGAAGTGGTAAAAAGCAGAAGTCTGCAAAAATGTTGACACTCGGAAAATAGACATGCTTGGAAATGGTTTCTGGGCTGGATGGAGGTTGAAAAACCTGTGCAATTTCTACCTGGTCTGGGGCTAGTCTGAAAACTGATTTACAAAAGTTATTTTCTTGTTCAAGCACAGACATTACAGGGTGCCCAGGTGTCCACAAAGTGGCAGACAGAAACGAGAAAAAATGCACAGTTAAAAAAGTTGTCCAGGGCTGGGCCCAGTGGCTCATGCCTGTAATCCCAGAACTTTGGGAGGCCGAGGCAGGTGGATCACTTGAAGTCAGGAGCTCACGATCAGCCTGGACAACATGGTGAAACCCTGTCTCTACTAAAAATATGAAAAAATAACCAGGTGTGGTGGTGCACACCTGTAGTCCCAGCTACTTGGGAGGCTGAGGCCGAATCACTTGAACCCGGGAGATGGAAGCTGCAGTGAGCTGAGATTGCACCCCTGCACTCCAACCTGGGTGACAGAGCCAGATTCCATCTCAAAATAAAAAATAAATAAATAAAAAGATGTTCATGCGCTTGACATTAAAACCTAACTCTTCCAGCCCTGAAGCCCTCATTAGCCCTCATTATTTGTGTCTAGTCCAGGCAGAATCACAATAAACAAGATTCCGAGAGAGCAAAGCCAGCAATTATATAATCCTATCCATGAAGGCTAAACTACAAAATCAAAGACAGCTGGTTAAGGAGAAGCCATCAATTCCACACAGCAGTGGTTAAGCTCCACCCACCCTATCACAAACAGGTGGAGAATGAGTTCATGTTGGTTTCTCAAGCATGAGCCCTTTAAATTTCAGTCCAAGTAAAAGGAAGTACCACTTTCTCGAGAAGGCTCAGTGCAATGATGTCAGAAACTTGTTTTCCACAGCAGTGGTGGTGACTTGGATTGCTTTCAAGAAGGATTAGGTGTATTTAAGGGCAACTGGTTCATTAGAGACTGATGTATAAGAAAGGTCTCCTCATCTGGTGATGGAGGCTGCTGTTCAGGAGGGTGCTAGACACCTTCACATGATGCTTCTTGGAGATGTTAGCCATAAAATTGTCACAGTGAATGAGGCATTGCCCCACAATGACATCTCTTATGTTTTTATATCAGTGCAAACCTATTAGTTGAAGAAAAAAATTGTTCAATGAAGAGCTGGCATCTACAAAGCTTTTAGCCTGGTTTGAACCTCAGCAGATGTGGCTGGCACCCCAGCCCAGGGCAGACTCCGAAAAGGATTCCTGGCCCCTGTGACATATGCACACAGGTGTTCCTCTGTACAACTCTGTGGGGTCAAGAGCAGCCTTGCCGGAGTGACGTTGTCATGTTAGCTCCTTGCTAGGTCTCACTGACCCCACAGCAGAATTCATAGCTCTTCATGTGTCTGCAGCTCCTTGTTCCTGTCAGTTGGTCAGTATTTTGCTTATGGCTCATGAGTAAGAATCTTCCCCCCTAGAAACCGTAGATCCCTTCAGAGCACAGACTATAGCTCAGTGACAAAAGGGCACACCACAGTAAAAACAGTTAATAGGTATCTATTCAATGAAGACACACATGTTACAATGGGGGGAAATACACAGAAAGTTCTTGAACTTGTCAATTCTTGGCCCATACAAACCCCAAGTCTTTCTTTCTGCAGTTAAGCAAAGATTCCTGGGACGGTGCCTCCTCCTTGTTGAACCAGCCAGTAAGACAAGAGCCACATTCTGATACGCAGAAGTAACAATAAGAACAACTGAACAGCCAAAGAAGCTGCAAAATCAATGAACCTAATCTAAAATGGGGAGACTCACTCAAAGGCCTGGAGAACATGCCAAAAGAAGCCCTGAAAACAAAGATGCTCAGAGCAGCAGGCCCAGAAATGGCATCTGAAGGCTCATCCCAGGTTATCTGCATGACGCCAGTGATTATAGTAGAGACCAGACGATGGCTGCAGAGAGGGTCTGTGCACCGACGCCCACAAGCTGAAGGTAAATTTCAAGGCTACAGGTTCCCAGAGAACTCTGGGAACTCAGACCATCAGACGGGGCCCTGAGTGACAGGGATTCAGTGACAGAGAACTGGAAACACCACAGACAGCAGCTCTGTCCCAGCATCCTTGTGCACGTAAAGGCCGCAACAGAACCAAACAAACTGTGCCTCATCTCTGCTCCCAGGAGGAATATTCACTGTGGGTTTTCTAAACACCTACTTCTCAAGTCCCTGCACTCTGGTAGAGACAAGCTCTTAAGGAGAAAGGAGGCATTGAAAACGGGAGGATGAAAAGGACACTGTACCCTCACTGGCCGTCTACCTGGCATCTAAGGTGGCCCATGGCAGGTGGATCCAGGCCAAGGGCAATGAAGTGAAGGCAGCAAGGATGGTGTGACGGGTTGCAGTGTGTCCCTCCAAAAAGATATGCTGAAGTCCTAACGCCCCGTACTGCAGAATGTGACTTTAATTAAAAACAGAGGTCATCTAGCCAAAATGAGGTTATTGTGGGGGCCGTCATCCAACATGACTGGTGTTCTTATGAAAAAGGAGAAACGAGAACAGAGGCAGACAACGGGAAGACGATGTGAAGACACAGGGAGAAGACAGCAGATGACGGGGGAGATGTGGCCACAAGCCGAGAAGTGTTGGGGACCACCAGCAGTCCCCAGCAGCTGGAAGGGGCAGGGAAAGACCCTCCCTCAGGGCTTCCAGGAGAAGCCGACCCTTCCAACACCTTGACCGTGGACTGCTGACCTCCAGGACCGTGAGAGAATACATTTCTGTTGTGTTAAGCCACCCAGTTTTGGGTGCTTTGTTACAGCAGTTCTAAGAATTCAGATGGTAATGAGTCAAGGGAAGAGAGGGGAGGTCGGGACCTGAGAGCTGGGAACATTCCATTGACACAGATTATGGTCACGATCACACAGATAACAAAAGGAAAGGCAAGGAACAGACTCTTAGAAAGCCAAAAGCATTCCTGTTAAGTAGATTAGAAATGTAATTTTAAAAGGTAATGACAATGACAGAAAAATCAGCTATTAAATTTGGGGAAAGCCTGTGAGGACTCTATGATGTAAATGGAGAATTTCAGAAAGGACTTGAGAATAACCACCACAGGGAGTAGGGAAAGGAGAGACAAGAAAATGGGGGACAGTTTCCTTCTAATCTTAGAGGGGTTTACCCACTTAAATAAAAGACTGAATGAGATAAAACAACGAAGTCAGTTTTGACGATAGCATGTCTGTTAAAAATATTGTAAATATCAGAATTAGTGGTTGGCTGCCAATATGTTTAAAGAAAGAAAGGAAATATTACTGTTGAAACCAGATAAATGAGAAACCTAAGCACAAAAATAACTTACAAGATACACTTCTGATCATATATTAAACAGTCAACATGTAACAATCTGTACTAAACAGTCGTTGTAACAATCTGTGGCTACAAGTCCAGACTCTAGGCAAACAATCTGGAAGTAGAAATGTCAGATTTACTTACCAAAATAAAAATCATCAGTGACACGATCAGAGAGAAAACAAACATTGTAAGAAACAAACAAGGAAAATAAAGAATCAGCTCCCCAAGTCTCCTAATTCAATATAATTTTTTCCCAGTCAAATATTTCAAATAACAAATAGTTCCTATGTTATGTAAGTGGTTCCTTAATACAGGACTCATTTCATTTTATGAGTCAAAACCAGTTACTTTGCAAGGGCCATTAAAATTCCAGCCCAATTACATGTACGCACATGGATACAAAACTGCAACAAAATATTTAATCAGCTACAACTAGACTCAGAGAGTTAAGTTCTCTGGCCAGGTAGGGTCTGAACAAAGACAAGGGCATGACAGTAATTTAGGGAGGAGCGCAGCCCACCCTATCAGAGAAAGGGAAACTGAGCTTCTCTTTTAAGCAAGTGAATGCCAAAAGATGTGTTTAGTAAAATTCATCACTTTTTCTTTGCTAACATTCTTAAAAAACAGGTAGAGAGGTTTTTAAAACAAAAAGCAACATTGTACTTTTTTCTGTAATATTTCAGTCATTTCTTTTAAAAATAGGAAACTTACAAGAAATCTCCTGTCACTAGTTCCAGCTTAGGAATTTTGCCAATAGCTATTTGAGAGAGGGAAAAAAATGCAAGAAATAAAAATATGGTGTCTGCAGTTAACTAAGCTACTTAACTTGCTTTCGAGAGAACCCTCAGTTTTCTCAACTTGTAAATAAAGACAAAACTTCCACCTCACAGGCTGTATAAGAGATTAAAATACAATGTTTGGCAAAGTACTTTTTTAAAGCTATGAGGCCCTATGTAAACAGAAAGGAGGTTACTGCATACAAAAATTTCAACCATCCACCCATTCATTCATCCATCCATCTATCCACCCACCCACCTGTTCATCCATGCAACCATGCAATCATCCACCCACCCATCTACCCACCCATCTATCTATCCATCCATTCATCCATCCATCCATGCAACCATGTAACCATCAACCCACCCGTCTACCCACCCATCTATCTATCCATCCATCTATCCATCCATCCATCTATCATCCTATCCATCCATGCAACCATCCACTGACCCATCTATCTATCCAAGCAACTATCCATCTATCCATCCATCCACACACCCACCCACCCATCCATTTTCTACCTACCCACCTATCCATCGTGTTCCAAGTCCTACACCGAGGGGCAAACACAGGGTGAGCAAAATTGGCCAAGGTTTCTGCTTTGAGGAAGCTTCTAGTCATGTGGAGAAATTGATTAAAGAAGAATGTCACCCAAACAAATAACCCAAACTTTGTTTAGTGCTTTGAATAAAACTGACAGGGAGCTCTGAGACATAGAAGGTTGGGGTGGGGGCAAGTGACCAGGCCTGAGGGTTAAGGAAGGCCTTCCTGAGGATATTGTGTGGGGATCTGCAGGGTGTCCTGGGTCGAGGAGGAGCAGTGTGCTGAGTGCTGAGGAGGCAGGCTCGCTTTCTCCTGGCTAGGCGTGGTCTGCTTGCTGGTACAGCATGGATGGCATAGTCTTTCCCTGCCACCAGATATTTTGGCTTCCTTTCTTTTCTTTTTTTTTTTTTTTTTTGAGACAGAGTCTTGTTCTGTCGTCCAGGCTGAAGTGCAATGGCACTATCTCGGCTCACTGCAACCTTGCCTCCCAGTTTCAAGCGATTCTCCTGTCTCAGCCCCACAGCAGCTGGGATTATAGGCATGCACCACCACACCCAGCTAATGTTTGTATTTTTAGTAGAGACGGGGGGGTTTCACCATGTTGGCCAGGCTGGTGTCGAACTCCTAACCTCAGATGATCCACCACCTTGGCCTCCCAATGTGCTGGGATTATAGGCGTGAGCCACCGCACCCAGCAGACATGTTGGTTTCTTTCCCCCATGTCTTCTTATCATAAACAGCAGTGCTGTGGCCATGTTTGTGGCAATCACTATTGATTTCATTTGAATTCTGTCCTAGAGGTATTCTTCAGAAAGGAAATATTGAATTCAGAACAGTTCACTGGGAGAAAAGAGGTTTATAGCTTTTGCCACATGATGCCAATTATTTTCCACACATATGGAACCAATTCACAGTGCCAGCAGTAAGACACTGGTGTGTCCGTTGCTCTGTGCTCTGCCAAATGTCTTACTCATTGTGTATATTTATTTTTGCTAGTTTAATAGGTGTGTGACAGTACTTGCAAGCTGTTTTAATTTGAATTTCTGTAATTGGCAGTGATGTTGTGTATGTTTCCATGCCATGATTTACTGCCAGTGTTTTCTTATATGTAAATTAACTGTTCATTCTCTCAAATTTTTACTTGGTGGAATCTGTGAGCAATGTGACAGCCAGGGCAAGGGTCTGGCCATCACTGCTGGGTCCCAAGCATCTGGCAGGAGATCGATAAACTTTGGCTAAATTAAATTCGATCATCAGCTGACATGGAGTTGCACCAATGATCTACCTTGGATTTAAGTGTTTGTCAGTTATTTTTTCCGAAATATTTTCCATATCTTTTCTTTTTAAAATTATGTTTTAGTATAAATAATTTTGCTTTAATGTTCATGTTATTTCTGATCATATATCTTCATATATGTTTAGAAATTGAAAGGCAATCATCTCCCTCTTATAACTGGGATAAACATGCTTTTAAATATATATGTCTCTATAGATATAAGATCTATAGATATGATTATATTAATAATCATATCTATAGATATGCATATTCTGATGAGTTTTCAAAGCTTAACGCTAACTTGTCTAGAATCCATTTGTATCATAATGAATCTAAATCTCTGTGCTGAACTCCAACAGTTCTCACAGCCTTGGCTAATGTTTCTTACTCTTATTCTCTTTCTTATTCTTTTCTCATTACGTCTTCTAGTTTGTCACTGAAGTTCAAATAATAGTTTTTCTGTTTCTGCCTGTCTAGCTTAATCATTTTTCTCTGTTGTTAACTAAATACAAGTGACTGACATGCTCACTGCTTTGTCAGATGCCTTAAAATCCAGCAGGACGACATGAACACTGGACTGAGAAGCCACGCGCTGTTCCCCTTCACTTATTCTGCCACGTGACCCTGGCTACCCATTTTCGAGTTCTACGAAGCACTAACATGCACATGGATAGCATCACATTTGTCTCCTATTCCACAGGGAAAACATATGGGCAGAGGAAGAGGACAGGGAAAGCTTCAGTATTTGGAACCTGGAGAAAATGGGCATGTGTGGGACAATGGACTGAACTGCTTACCAGGACACGAGAATAGTGGAACTGGTGGAAGGATGCTGGGAACAGTCCAGGCTTTACTTCATGACCCTCAGAGGGTAGGAAAAGAGCCTCCTCTTCTGTTCACATGAGCGACTGTGGAACAGGCCAGGCCACGTGGAGTCAGGGTCCATGCCCCAGCCCTGTCTGTCACCATGGGGGCCTTGCTGGGCCAGGCTGAATTCTGGGAATGCCAGTGCCCACGTCAGCTCCTACAGCAGCACCGCCTGCTGAGAAGAGGGTATGTGGCGCCAGGGCGGTGGTGATGTGTGTGGAAGTGCTCTGCAATGCACGAAACTCTGGAGTGACACCCTCTGCACCAAATGTGAGGTCCTACCTAAGACAGGGATGTTCCCCAGAGGCCTCAGGTGTCCCTCAGGAAAGGCCACCAGCCCCCGGCCATCAGGCACTCTCATGAGCACGCAGCCCTGGCTCAGCTGCCTCCAGCAGCAGCTTGCGTGGCCCCAGTAAAACGCCTGCCTTAACCCTGAGGATGTGCAGCTGGGCTGCTTGCGCCCAGGGCACTGACACACAGACATGAAGGGTAGGGCACCAGGAACTTGAAAGCTACATATGCCGGAACTGATCCAAAAAGTAATAATAGATGTCCCTTTCTCTTTAGGTTAGCTGCCAGATTTGAAATCATTAGAGACTTTTAAAAGGAAATTAATAATTTCCCCACTGGGTTGTTTGAAAGTTAATTTCAGGTCTGGTCTACTTCCACACTTAAAACAGCCCCAGTGAGCCCTCAGCCTGGCCCTCTAACTGCTGAACAGGAGCGAACATCGTGGTTATTCTGGGATCTGATTAGGCTTTTCCTGGCATTTCTGAGTTTTCTTGTTCCTTTCTGGGTGTGACAACATCAAAGCATTAAGCTATTTCTCATGGCAACACAGCTAAACATTGACCCGATGTTTACCATGAACGCGGGCCGTCTCATTAGATGTTCAGGCAAAACTTTAGCAGCTTTAAGAGGAGCACTGCCCAGCCAGGCAAACAGCATGGCCAGGTCTGACTTGACTTCACTTTTGTTCCTTAGAGAGTGTGTCCCAGCAGTCCAGACCATACAGTGTGGCCTCTGGAACCTTCTTCAACCAAACACCAGCAAAACCCAAGCAGCCAGCCACTGCCAATGGAAAACAAATGTGGGTTTCTCTGTACTTTCTCCCTTTGCGGGCAGAGGTGGATTCGGGCTACGCTTGGCCCAGAAACATGCAGAGGGGCTGCTGTACCTGGGTCGGCTGTGGCTTCCACACATGCAGCAATTACATTAAAAAATACTGACCAGCTGGTGTGTCAGGCAGAGCTCAACCACACAAAAAACACGATGGCACATGCATGATCTCCCTAAGACATCATCGCGTGGCCCGTGACCGCTTGTTGTACCAGGGCTGGAGCAACAACCTCCGTCACACGTGCCCTGAAGGGACCGTTACTTCGACAAGGTCACGGCCATGAGTGCCAGCAGTGCCAAAGGCCTTTTCAGACCATGTATCATGTCAGTGAAGCACCCTTTTAATATCTACCCTTGTGTAATATTCTGAACCAACCCAAACTATCACTTCAATCCCACTGGATACCTGGGAAGGTAGGAGCACTTACCTCTGGCTCCTGAGTCATCCTTCCTGACTGCTGGAACCCTCTGCCTGGACCCCTCTCTGCTCTCTTCTGCCAGCAGCACTGAAGGAATGTGCTGTTGCAGGTTAGAGATGACGGGGCAGCCAGGCACACCCACTCCAAGGTACTTGCCTCTGAAATTCACTTGAATGCTAAAAATACCACCTGCTTTGGGGAAGCTCAAGGAGCCCTTGAGACTCAGGTTGCGCTGAAATTTCATTTCCTCTTCTGACTCCACGCAGCAGAGCCAGTAGAGGAAAAGCACCACTGCCTTTTCCTTGTCTTTTCATTCACAAAATGCAGTAATCGCTTCCTCCATGCTCTATGCCAACCTTGGCATGTGTAAGAAGAGTTGCCTCACAGGAAAGATCACAGGTAGAAGATAACAGCTGTTTCTGCTTTTACCCTTACACCAAGAAAATCGGAGCCACTGGCTCTTGACCTTGGGTGCACATTGGAATCACCTGGAGAATTTCTAAAACTCCTCATGCCGGGTCTCACGCTACAGATTCAGATTAATCAGTGTAAGATGTGGTCTGAGCATCAGGATTTTAAAAAGTTCCCAGGGATTATGATGTGCAGAGAATCATTCGTCTATGTGAAACCCAGGCGGTACAGTTCAGGAACTGTGTTCGGGAGTCTAAGCATCAATACTGTTTAGTATTTGTCATCCTTGGACAAATAACGTAATGTCTTTATACCCCAATAATTTCATATGTAAAACAGATGCTATTCCCTGCAGTTCTTACCGAGGTGTTATAAGGACCAAATTAGTTAAGAAAGTGCTTGGAAAAGTAACAAGCACTACATAGATGTAAGGGTTAGATGATCATCATTTCTTTTGGTGATGTGAGGCTAATAGCAATATAACTAATATTTATTGAGCACTTATTATGTGCCAGGGCCTGTGCTAAGTGCACAGCTGCCCTGTGAAGGGCATTGTTATCCCTGTTTTATAACTGAGAAAACCAACCAAGGAACAGATAGGTAGAAATATACAGAAAGTAGAATATCAGTATTCTTTAGAAACTAGGAAACCAGCAGGAATAAGGGAAGGGTAAAAAGGAAATAGTAATAAATATAAATTAAAGAGATGGGAAAATATATACTAATAGGACAGGTTGTACACAAATATGAAGTGGGTGGATCCCTCGTTCAAAAGAAACACACTCAGATGAGATTAAAAACCAAATGCTGTTTACAAGAAATATACCTACGGCAAAGAGACAAAAAAAAACCTGAAAATAAATATCTGGGAAAACTTATCCAAGGTTGACACAAAGAAAAACAGGGCAAAGTGGACACGTGAAGAGAAAACAAACTCAATTTCAAGGACAGAGACATCAACAGGATTAAGGTGGCCATTTGATATAACCAAAATAGGTATTGATTAGTCATAAAGCCAGAAACCAGGTATGCCAAGCAAAACCTTGTAGAGACATAAGAAGAATGAGATTTTAAAAATCATCAGAAGTGGGAAATAAATATATGTACTTGTATCAATGGATGTATGTACACTAGTACATCTCTATATATCTGTATATCTCTATATCTATATTTCAGGCTCTGATAAAGAAAGCTAGCACAAACAGGCAGCACATAAAGGGCTCAAATACTGTAATCAACAAGCTAAAATTAGAGAAAAAGGAGGAAGAAATATTCAACTCAAGAAACAGGTAACATCTATTAGGCGTTTGCTACGTGCCAGGCTTTGCTATTAGGATGTCACAAATATTACTACACTTATTTGTCAAGCATCCCTCTGAGACAGGTATTTTATTGCTTTTCCCATTAAACCAAGACACAGACGAAGGCCCTGCAGTACTGAAGCCTGGAGTCCAGATAAGAACCAGGAAGTCTCATGCCAAGGCCTTGCTTTAACCTCAACACCATCAACAAAACTCTCAAAAAAGAACATATGGGCTGGGCACGGTGGCTCATGCCTGTAATCCCACCACTTTGGGAGGCCGAGGCGGGTGGATCACCTGAGGTCAAGACTAGCCTGACCAACATGGTGAAATCCCATCTCTACTAAAAATACAAAAATCAGCTTGGTGTGGTGTTGCACACCTGTAATCCCTGCTACTTGGGAGGCTGAGGCAGGGGAATTGCTTGGACCCGGGAGGCGGAGGTTACAGTGAGCTGAGACCACGCCATTGCACTCCAGCCTGGGTGACAAGAGTGAAACTCCATCTCAAAAAACAAGAACAGAAAACAAAACAAAACCCCAAAAACAACCATATGAAGAGGGTTTTAATACAGACAGAAGTGAAAATTAATGAAATAACAAACAAAACAAGTAATTTAAAAAAATCTATCAAGTTCTTTGACAGTTCCTTGTATTTTAACATAAATCTCTGGCTAATTTGATTAAGTTTGAAAGAGAAAAAGTAAAACTATTCAACAGCATAAATGAAAAGAGTAATATAAGTATAGATATAGAAGAAAGAATGAGAAAAATGTCAATGCAACATTATGATGGCAAATTCAAAAAACCTAAAGGAAATGGATAATTTTCTACCAAAATATAATTTCCTGACTTGCATATAAGGGAAAGCAGACAATGTGAATTGACAAATGACTTCAAAAGGAATCAGAAAATAAAGATCTGCTTTATCTAATTAACCATTAACAATAAATAATTCCTATGAGACTTCTCCAGATAATAATAAGACGGAAAGTTCCCCATGTTATTTTGTAAAGCTAGCATCATCTTATATAAAACCACATAGAAACATTAAAAATAGAAAATTATAGATCAATTCACCTATAAACACAGATGCAGAAACTGTAAATAAAATATCAATAGATCAAATCCAGCAGTTAAAAAAAGACAATTAGCATTTATAATAGGAGTTCAAGGTTGAGTCAACATCTATCAAAATCATTTATTAAATCAATAAAGTAGAAAAGCTATATGAATACACTAATTGCTGCAAAAAGGGATTTGAAAAAGTTCAGTAATGTTTCCTAATAAAAACTCAAAGCAAAAATGAATACATGGAAACTACCTAAATATAACAAGAACCTATTTGCTAACTGTCCAGAGCAAATGCTTATAAATTGGTGACACCAAGACATTTAAAATCAGGAACAAGATAGATATAACTGCTAGAGTCATGATTATTCAGTTTTTGAGATTTCTAAAGATACACAATAAGACATGGAATAATAAGTTGTATAAATATTAGAAAAAAGAGATAAACTTGTTTTGAATTTGTAGAATATGTGATCATATATCCAAAAGTATCGAGGAATTCTAGTAAAAACTACATTAGAGTGAACAACAGAAGATGGGAAAGGAACTGGACAAAACAGAAATAAACAAAATAACTTTTCTCCATACCAGTAACATCAGGTTGGAATAGAAATGGAAAAGAGTTATATAAATATATAGATAGTTCATTAAAATGGTAGCAAAAACAATATAAAAGTCACTAACAGACAAGACAGGTCCAGGAGTTTTAGGAAGAAAAGAAAAAAATCTCATTAAAGAACATAAAAGCTACACAAATAGAGTCACTGTGGGAAATGAGCAAAATAGAAGAACAAATGTCCGATAATAGTCCAGTCAAGATATCTTTGAAAAAAACTAATGAACAGAAAACTTGCATTAACAGATTGTAAAACTTAAATGCAGTGCCTATAATCGAAACAATATGACATTTGCCAGAAACAGATTAATAGGCCAGTGAACCAGTACTGAGAATCCCAAAATGTATACAGATATAGGTACTGGGGAAAATGCCAATGGTGACATTTCAATTCAGATGAGAAAGAAAACTTCATTTTAAAAACTGTGCTAGAGTAGCTGGCTATCTGGAAGAGATAAAAGCTAGCCACCTCCACCCTCTGCCACTTCCCTCATACAATACACACAAATAAATACCAGAAAGGTTAAAGCTTAAAATGTAAAAACTAAATGAATGAAAACATTACAAGGAACTCCAGGAGAATACTGAAATAAAATTAGAGGGAAAGTGGCCTTCTTGTATAACCACATACCAGAAAGGAGAAGATGAACATATTTAATTTTGTATTATTTTACCTTTGCTATCACAAAATATAACAAAAAAAGAAAAATAATGGATTGGGAAAAATATTGGTAACATTTATGATAAAGTCTTAAAAATCTCTAATGTTCAAAAAAAAAAAACCCTCCAAAGTGAGAAAAAAAGACAAACAATCCTTTAGAAAAAATAATCAACAAACATTAACAGGCAGTTCATATAAAGGGAATGCAAATAGTTCATGAACATATGAAAAGATATCCAGTATTGTTACTAATATAACATGGAAATTAAAATAAGCAGATATTATTTTTGCCTCACACTGATGAAAATTAATAGGCTCCAGGATGCCTACTGCTTGCTGGCTGAGGGGTGGAGACAGAGAATCCCATCTATTGCTGGTGAAAATGTGAATCACCAGAGTGTTGGGGGGCAGTGTTTCCAAAGCAGCCCACTTTTAGGACTGTGCTCTACATAAGCAAACATACCACAGCAAATCAGGCTATATTGCAAGAGGAAAAAAAAAAGAACTATTTCAAATGTCCACCAATAGCAGGAGAGCTATGTCAACTAAGTGACACTGGCTCTGTGTATTTAAAGAACGTCCCTAAAAGAATGAGTTGAAGCCACAATAACTGATCTAGAGGAAGTCCATGATAGAATACTAAATTTAAAAAGCCAAGTTGAAGATAATGTAAATAATGCAATAATATTTTTGTTATTAAAATGGGAAATTAAAACTAAACCCTGTATAGTTTTGTAAATGTTTTTATAGCATTGCATATGGAAGGATGTGAAAAGATCCCTACCAGGTTGTTAAACTATTTACTTCAAGGGCAGAAGATTCATAATTTTTATTACCACTCTCAATTGTGATCACTTGTTATAACACTCATTCATAACTTTAGTAATTTTAAAATTTAACACATAAAAATTTAAAAAAGAAATATGTTAAATATGATATATTTAACCAATTTTTGAAAAAAGGAAAAGAGAAAAAAACAACCAAAAAAAACCAGAAATAAAAACAAAAACTTTGGGAGGGGGATGAAGCCCAGATTTCAGCTCCCACCCTGCTATAGCTTGAATGTCCCCTTCAAAACTCATGATGAAATGTAATTGCTATTGTGATAGGGATGGGACCATTAAGAGGTGATTAGGCCAAGAAGGCTCCACCCTCATAAATGGATTAATGTTGTTATTGTGGAAGTGGGTTTGTTATTTTGAGGGTGGGTTGTTATAAAAGTGAGTTCTTCCCTCTCTCAGTCTGTTGGTCTCTAGCCCTCCACCTTCATATCACTGCATGAAGGCCCTCACCAGATACCAGCACTATGCTCTTGGACTTCTCAATCTCCAGACCTGTAAGCCAAATATATTTCTGTTTATTATAAATTACCCAGTCTGCAGGATTCTGTTACAGCAGTACAAAAGGAACTAAAACACACTCCACAGGCAGTGACTACTCACTGTTTTTCCTGGATAACTGCTGGGCAAGGGACTGGCTTCAATGAAGTACTTTCTCAGCAGATGTTTGCTGGGGTCAGGACTATCCAGCAAGATGTAGGAACAGAAATAGGCCCCATGCCGAAGCAGGAATATTGCAATGTCTTCATTCCCTAAAGGAACAAAACCAAAAAGCTAAGGGCATGCAGATGCAGAGAGTGTCACAGTCGTTGGAAGGGCAGACTCTGATATGTGGAATGGAAACTGAAAAGGTACTTGTGCAGGTTGGACTTCTCTATTTACTTCCCTTGGTGCATCAAGTTTCTGTTAGTGGGAGAATTTCTGTGGGCTTTGCCCTTTGGAGTGCCTCGTACAACAGTCCCATTAGCCACAGTCAGTCTCTGTCACTGAAATCCCCTTGCGGGGGCAAGTAAGGAGGAAATGAGGAAGGGTGCAGATATTTTGAAAAAGAAACATAGAACAGGAGTCTCCTCACAGAGGTAATTTGAGAACCAAGAGTGAGAATAAACACACAGTCCCACATCTGGAGGCTGAGATGGTTTGCACGGTTAGGGTTGACTCAGGGTAGTGGGGAAACCCACCTGACTTGATGGCCGCATACAGGGGCAAGCGCACGATGACAGGGAACTCATTCTTCCTGACAGCGTAGCTCTCCGGGTCAGCCCCGTGCGTCAGGACCAGGAGCTTCACAACCCCCAGGTGCCCTCGTTGGCAAGCCAAGGCCAGCATCCAGTTCAGAAGCCGCTGGGGACTGCAGGGACCTGGCAGGAGATGGCAGGACAAAGGGCAAGTGCCACTGAAGGGTGCTGTTTGTTCCCACTCTGCTCTTCCCTTAGGCCACTACTAGCAATGGACTGGTTAATTAAAATGTGGTACATCTGCACCGTGGAATACTATACAGCCATAAAAAAGAATGAGATCATGTACTTTGCAGCAACATGGATGGAGCTGGAGGTCATTATCCTAAGTGAACTAACACAAGAACAGAAAACCAAATACTGCATGTTATCACTTATAAAGGGGAGCTAAACATTGAATGCACGTGGACACAAAGAAGGGAACAACAGACCCTGGGGACTACTTGATGGTGGAGGGAGGAAAAAGGGGGAAGGTTAAAAAATTACCTATTGAGTACTACGCTTATTACCCAGGTGACAAAATAATCTGCATACCAAACCCCAGCAACATGCAATTTACCCACGTAACAAACCTGCATATGTACCCCTGAACCTAAAGTAAAAGTTAAAAAAAACAAAACAAAACCCAGCTGTCCTGTTTCCAGCTGAAAGTTGCTTCTGTTGAGTTGATAGTGTTTTCTGGAATAGTCTCTCTGAATTGCATATGACATTTCCCCACATCAGTCACCCACCTGCTTGTCAGATAATGCCGAGTGATGAAATGGAGGATTAAAAATGGCGTATCCAGCATGATCTTAGCCAAATAAAAAATGGGTGTGTGGAAATAAGACTAGAAACAACTACCCCAGCATTGTGGTATTTTCTCTGGGCTCTCCCCTGCCCTCACCCCTCCCCTAGGGTAACATTACATGCAGGAGTATGAACTTTGGAGACAGGCATTTTAGAAATAAAATAATTTAGTATGTAATTTTGGACACATTTCTTAATCTCTCTCTGTTTCAGTTTGCCTGTTGGTAAAATCGGAATAATACTACTCATTCTTCCAAGTTTAATGTGAGGACTACATCACAAAATGCATGTCAAGTGCCTGGATCAATAAACCCTAACTCATCATGTTGTGTCATTGTATTATTAAAGTACTAACACTTTCCCACATTTTAAAATTATCTATAATATACATATATTACTTTCATGAATAATAATAATAAAAGCTTTGGTGAAAGATCTGTCAGGCCTAAAACTGACAATTTCTCCCCAATAGAACCACCTACTTAATTCCAGGATGAAATAACACTTAGCACATTGAATTGACGGGGACAGTGTGGGCTGAAATGTTACAATATCTTCAAGTTCAAAATAGTGCAATATCTTTTGGGTCTAGTTGCCATGGAAAAATGACCTCATCTTCTGCAGGGACACTTCCCAAATGCATCATAACACTGCCTCATTTCCAGAGGTACATAGTCCTAGGGATCAAAGTGCTCCCAAGTGAGGAGAGAGTGACTCTCTCCTTCGCGACAGGACATTGATCAGGAAACCGGGGTCAGGACGGCCCTGTATTCGCCAAAGAAAGCATGTAGCACAGGGCTGAGGCTGGAACCAGTGCCAAGTAAATATCCCTTCTTCTCCCTCTACTGTTAACCAGAATTAATGATTTGTAGGTATGTTAACAGAAAATAAGTGACCCCTAATCCACTTACACAAGAATATCTGGGTAAGAGAAACACAGTAACCATGCTAGTAACTTCTGTTGAGATGGGGATGTGTCAGTCTTTGGAGGCAGGCATTATATTTCAGGACCCTGATTTTAAGATGAGGAAACCGAAGCTCAGAGAGGTTTGGAAATGTAGGAGATTGGTCAGAGTGGTAGGAAAAACTACAGGGAAAGGACACAAACCTTCTGAAAGTTCGGAAGCTTCTGCAGAGCCCTGGGGGAGAACAGCTGAAGGCAGAGGGCAAGGAGTGTAGGGGAATATATCTTAAACAGGCTTGTTTACTTATGTTGACCAGGAACTGACCTTTGATCATCTGCTGGCTTGACGTTCCCTGAAAGGGGAACAATAAATGTTAATTACCTACAGGTTGTGTTGGCTCCAGGTTTTCGGCATTGTGCCTGCACTGAATGAAAGCAAGCAGCTCTAGCTTCTCCGGGCTGCTCTCTGGCCAATAGAGCCAGGCAGTGACTCAGCTGCCCTTACACCGTACACCTGTGTCTGAGTACTCATTTCATCCATCAGCCAGGGTCTGTGGGACACACCTGGCAGGGAAACTTCTTGAAGGTCCCATAGTTAGTAAATAACAAGGTCAAGACTTAAACCTTGCTTTGTCTAAAATCAAAGGGTGCTCTCTTAACCACACAAAACCCCTACAGGTACTCTCTACAGCCTAAGGCCAGCGACACTCAGAGAAGCCCCTCTTCCTCCCTGCTCAGCTTCAGAGACCAGGAATCACATAACAACGTGCTTCAAAGGATGCATCCCATCAACCTCTCATCCCTCTTCTTCTCAAACCCTCCTTTGTTCTCTAGCTGCTTCTTGTTTTTGTTTTTTGTTTGAGACAGGGTCTCCTATCTCAGCCTGGAGTGCAGTAATGTGATCATAGCTGACTGCAGCCTTGGACTCCTGGGCTTAAGCCATTCTCCCACTTCAGCCTCCCAAGTGCCTGGGAATTTAGGCATGTGCCACCATGCCTGGTTAATTAAAAAAATTTTTTTTTGTAGATACAGGGTCTCACTATGTTACCCAGGCTGGTCATGAACTCCTGGGCTCAAGTGATCCTCTTGCCTTGGCCTCCCAGATTGTTGGGATTACAGGCATGAGCCACCATGTCCAGCCTGACTCTTGTTTGTCTTCTTGTCTTGACTTACTCCTGACCATGGCTGACTTCCCTTCCAGCTTGGGAACTCCTTTGCAGGAAGGGCAGGGATGGGTACACCCTGTTTTGCCCGTCTCTGCACTTTCTGCAAAGCCCACCACAATGGTCTGAAATCCTTCAGTCCTCAGCAGCTTTGCTCAGAGTTGAGCTGAAGATACGATGCTCCTGGGAGCAGTTGAAAACCATGACGAGGTTCAGCCACACTTCCTGCTCTGCAAAAGCAGGCAACCCACGTCCTTCCTTCACTTGTCTGCCAAGTAAACTCCTATTCACTCTGCAAAGCCCAGGTCAGATGTCAGCCTCCCTTCGGAGACCCTATGCTGCATCCACCCTGCCCCCTGATGTGTGCTCCCAGACCTCTGCGTAAAAATACTTCAACCTCAGTGTAGTTACATAGCACAGTGTTACTCCTTTCTGCCTCAATTTCCCCTGCTTGGCCAGGAGGTACTAAATGGCTGGGAAAATCTTTAAAAAAATTATCTGTCTCTCACGTTCTACAAAGTTTTCAGCACTTGACAGTATTCAATAAATATTAGCTAACATTAGGTGACGGAGTCAGCTGGTGCAGACTCTTCACGGCTAGAACAGAGCTAATCTTGGGGCTCCCTGAGAAGAGACAGGTCAGCCTTTGGCTCCTCAGGAGCACCCAAGCTCCTCTCTGCCCTCCTATGTCTTGTCTTAGTATGCTTCTCATGGGCCCTAAAATTGCCCTGATTTCTGCCCATAACCTCATTCTGCCTTCAGACACATGAAGGGAACACTAGCTTGGAACCAACGCTGAGCACAGATCTATCAAAGCACACAGCTGGAAACCCTCAAACAGGACCACTATATAAGGGGTGAGGCCCAATGCAAAACGAAAAGAATGGGGCCTCTTGTTTAAAAATCATGAAACATTTTAAGATAGTGAGTACAGAGTATTAAACGTAACGTGGGCCCTTCTAGGTGCAGGGCCCTGGGTGACTGCATGTTCTCCCACCCAAGAGGTGGGCCCTGGCTCCCAAGCAAAATCTCAAATCCCAAAGACCACGGCTAGGGTGTGCCTCAACCTATAGCTGTAGCGATGCCTGCCTAGACTGGTGCAGTGTTTCTGAGCCAAGACCACCACGGGAAATTACAGGAGACCAGGACATCTTGAGTTCACCAGAGAAAAAAATAGTTCCTACGAAAGCAACATAGTGTGGTACACCAATACAATGGAATATTATTCAGCCATTAAAAGAAATGAGCTATCAAGTCACAAAAAGGCATGGAGAAACCTTAAATGCATATCGCTATGGGAAAGAAGTGAGTTTGAAACGGCTACATACTGTGGGATTCCAACTAGAGCGATGTTCTGGAAAAGGCAAAGATAGTAAAAAAGATCAGTAGTTGCCAGGGGCCAGGGGAGGGAGGGAGGGAGGGATGGGGCCAGGGGAGCGGTGGAGCACAGAGGATTTTTAGGGCAGTGAAACTGCTCTATGTAATACTGTCATGATGGACACGTGTCATTATCCATTTGTCAAAACCGATGGGATGTACAACAGCAAGAATGAATTGCAACATAAGCGATGGACTTTAGTTAGTAAGAAGGTATCAATATTAGTTGATCAGTTGTCACAAATGTACCACACTAACACAAAACAGAGTTATAGGGAAAACCATGTGGAGGGCGCACAGTGGAGGTCACCTCTCTGAGCTTTGTTTTCGTCATCTTAAAACCATGGTTCTGAAATATAGCACCTGCCTCCTGAGACTGATGCGTCCCCATCTCAATAGAAGTTACTAGCATGATTACTGTCTCTCTTACCTAGATATTCTTGTGTAAGTGATTTAGGGATCACCTGTTTTCTGTTAACATACCTCCAAATCGTTAATTCTGGAACTCCGTACATTCCAATCGATTTTTTCCATAAATCTAAAACTTCTCTAAAAAGACCAAGGTCTATTAATTATTTTTTTAAAAAGCAATGTTAATTACATTCTTTATGAAATATGGTGTTTGAGAATTTCCCTTATGAGTTCATGGGAGTGAGAGGTGGAATGTGGCTGGCAGGCAAGCTTCACTTTGTTTGGGTGTCAATGGCCTACCCTGTATTTCTTGATCTCATTATTGGTGAAAGCATGAAGAAGTAAACATTTTGGGGTGAAGCCTAAGAAGAGGGTGCCCTGAGACACGGTTAGGAGCTCATGCCCTGTGATTTACCTGGTAAGGACTCAAGCAATTCCTGCACAACTGCCGTGTGTCCAAAATACGCTGCCACCACGGCTGGGTTGTCATCCGTGGGCTCGGTGGGCAGCTCCACCAGTCTCTTGCTGAGTAGGTAGCGGACCATCTCCAGATCCCCATAGGCCGCCGGGATGCTCAGAAGCTGGCCCTGGTCAAAACAGAACAGGGCTCCAGTGAGACTGGCTCTATTAGGAACTGCCAAGAGAACTGACGTTAAACGCTTCACCAGGTCCCGGAGCAGGACTGGAGTTGTGTTGTCCAGAACGGCAGCACCTGCCAAGTGTGACTGGGCAGCACTTGAAATGTGGCTCCTCAGAAGTGAGAGGTGGAGAGTATAAAATCACATGTGAACTCAAAGACCTAGTACAGAAAGGGTAAGCTAGCTCATCAATAATTTATGTTGATTACACGTTGACACAATGATTTTAATATATTCATGTTAAATAATATTAACATTTTATTTGTTTCTTTCTGTTTGCTCCTTTATTTTATTTATTTATTTTGACAGGGTCTCTCTCTGTTACCCAGGCTGGAGTGCAGTAGTGCAATCTCAGCTCACTGCAGCCTTGACCTCCCAGGCTAAAGTGATCCCCCTGCCTCAGCTTCCTGAGTAGCTGGGACTGCAGGCACATGCCAACACACCGGCTAATTTTGTTTATTTTTTTTGTAGAGACCAGATCTTGCTATGTTGCCAGGGCTGGTCTCGAACTTCTGAGCTCAAGTGATCCTCCAACCAGAATACCTGTGATTATAGGTGTGTGCTTGTTTACTGCTTTAATGTGGCTACTAGAAAATATGATATATACATGTGGCTCGCATTTGCTGCTCTCGACTGCCTGCTTCATGAGGAAGGGGACGGTGTGCATAGCCCCTTCTGGCATACAGCCGGAGCTCAGTAACCACCTTCTGGCATACAGCCGGAGCTCAGTAACCACCTTCTGGCATACAGCCGGAGCTCAGTAACCACCTTCTGGCATACAGCCAGAGTTCAGTAGCCACTTGGTACATGTTAAGTCAGCCCTGCGAAGGGGGAAGGGAACCAGCTCTCTGAAGAACCATCCTGCAATTTATTCATAAATGGAATGTGACACACCAGGGGACTTCACAGAACTGAATCCTGGGACAAAGATCCTCCAGCAGCATGCAGAGGGACTCTTGACTTGGTGGCCCAGAGGAAGGAAAGGATATGGTGGAAACTGGACCTAAGCCTGAGTTCCTGCTCATTCCAGTCCTTCTGGCATGTAAAGGTCCTATGAGGAGGGCCATGTGTTAATATATGAACAAGGATGTGGAGGTTCAGAGAGGCTTCAGAGCTTGCCCAAGACCACATAGCTAGTGAGCGGCTATCACTGACCAGTGTAAAAGTGGCCTTGACTTATCACGAGCTCTCTGGGTCTGAGAAAAGGATGCTCAGATAGCTGCTAGATTGGCATGTCAAGTGTCTGATTGCGTTTCTGAAATGTCAAGTCCTTTGGAAGCTGGCCGCCTCCTGTGGGCTTGAACATCAGTGTGGTCAAGCAGGTAGATGGGGATCCCCTATTGGAATGGGATGGCCAGTGCCCCCCATCAACACCTACTGAGGATCTACTGTGTGTGAGAGTGGGACTGGGGACTCAGGATGACAGGCATGGCGAGTGCCCCCCATCAACACCTACTGAGGATCTACTGTGTGTGAGAGTGGGACTGGGCACTCAGGATGACAGGGATGGCGAGTGCCCCCATCAACACTTACTGAGGGTCTACTGTGTGTGAGAGGTGAGACTGGGCACTGAGGATGCCAGGGGCCATTTCTGGCCTCCACAGATTTACAATTAGGTTTGAGGTGGGAATATGCATAAACAGCCCCCAACAAGCACATTTGACTTGCTGAATAGTTTATAACACAAGTGTGTTTGGAGATCATTTTAGGTGAGTTGGGCAGGAATGGGTAAATGGAGCCCCCAGGAAAGGGAGTGAACATTTATCAAAGCTCTCACCAGGTGCCAGATGCTGGACTGAGTACTTTATTCACATGGCCACATTCAATCCTCCTAACAGTCATGCCAGGAATGTGCCTGTATTTCTACGTTACGGAAGAGGAAATAAAAGCTTGCCCATGGTTAGGGAGTTTATCATCAGCAGAACTACTCAGAGTTTGAACTGGGATGTGTCTGGCTCTAAAGCCCAAGAGTCTCTGTTGCATCCAAGACTTCCTGGAAACATGGGACTTGGAGGAAGGCTCAGGTTCTGTAAGTGGAGTGAATGGGCTGGCAGTGGGAGGTATGTCTGACAGGTGAGGAGAGGAACAGTCTAAAGGGCTGGGATCAGGTGAAGGACGGTAGACTCATACATTCAATATGATCAGAAAAGAAAAGCCCACCCACCTGCCACTCTGCCCAGGGTGAGGCCCAGTAGCCCTGTCATTCCAGGAAAGCATTTGCATTATGGATAAAAGCCACAGTGATTGATTAAATGCTTCACTGCCCACAACTAACAGCTGTCTAGACTCGGTCGGTTAGAGGCTTAAAAGCCCCATCCTCTAGAGGTGGTAAGTGACGTCATAGGAGCCAGCCCAAGGCCAAGAGGGACCCAGACAGTGGAAAAGGTGAAAGCTGGCTTTCTGGCTGGAGGCTCCATAGTGAGTATTTGAAAAAATTCAAACAGCATAGAAAAGTATAAAACAGGAAGTAGGCCTCTCTCTATGCCTTTACCTCCCAGTCGCCCTCTGCAAAGGATGCCTTCCAGAACATATTTATTTATAGTACTCACAGGTAATCTCATATACAACCAAATGCTTTTTTCACTTAATTCATTATGACCTTTTAATCAACAATATAACACACCTGCACACCTGCAGAAAAATGCAAATATTTTAAATGTTCAGTTTCATGCAAGGCATTTGAATACACCCATGTAACTGGCCTCATTCCAAAGACCAGGACATCACCTGTGTCCAGAAGCCCCCTTTGTTCCTTCTAGTAACTGCCCTATGGTGTGTAGCCACTATACTGACTTCTAACATCATAGATTAACTATTGCCAGTTTTTAAGTGCTGTAAAAGTGGAATTATACTTTACCTATTTTTTTTTTAACTTTTTGCTTTGAACTAATCAGAGATTCACAGGAAGTTACAAAGATAGTACTGAGAAGACCCTAGTATCCTTCATGCAGTTTCCCCCGATGGCAATATGTTACATAATTGTAGCAAGATACTTGACGTTACTACAATGTATGTATATAGTTCTGCATTTTGTCACACATGTAGACTTGAGTAGCCACTACCACAATCAAGATACGAACCTGTTCCATCACCCGTTCCATCAAAAGGTCTCCCTCATGCCACGCACCCATGGTAGTCTCACTCATTCTCTTCCTCTTCACCGTCTCTAACCCCTGACAAACACTAATCTCTCTTCCACCTGTATAATTTGGTCATTTTGAGAATGTTACATAAATGGAATCACAGAGAATATGATCTTTTGAGATTGGCTTTTTTTTTTTACTCAGCATAATGTCCTGAGATCATTCTGAGTTGCTGCGTGTTTCAGGAGAGCTCCTTTGTATAGCTTAGTAGTACTCCATATATGTTTAAGTATCCACTTACTGAGAGTCTTTGGTTGTATCCAGTTTTGGGCCATTACAAATAAAGTTGGTATGACACATCATGAGCAAGTTTTCATGTGCATGTAAGTTTCCTCTCTCTAGACTAAATGTTCAGGAGTTCAATTGCTGGTTCATAAGTGTATTTCTAGTTTTTTTAAAGAAACTGACAAACTAGTTTCCAGCGTGATTGTACCATGTTACATTCTCAGTGGCAACACATTAGAGATACCCCTTCTCTGCATCGCAATCTGAATTTGGTACTGTCACTATTTTTTATTTTTGCTGTTCATAAAGCTGTGTGATGACATCTTATCATTGCTCTAACTTTCATTTCCCTAATGGCTAACGATGTTGAACATCTTTTCACGTACTTATTTGCCATCTGTGTGTCTTCCTCAGTGAAATGTCTCTTCACGTATCTCATACATTTTCTATTTGGATTGTTTGCTTTTTCATGTTGAGTTCTGAGAGTTCTTTATATATTCTAGCTATGAGTCCTTTGTCAGACAAGTGATTTGTAAATACCTCTCTCAGTCTGTAGCTTTTTTTAGAATCACTGTCTTAGGTATTTCTCAGAGAAAAGTTTTTAATCTTGGTGAGGTCCAGTTTACCAATTTTTCTTTCATAAATCATTTCTTTTATGGATTTTCTGTATAGATTGTCATGTGATCTACACATAGAGACAGTTTAATTTATTTCTTTCATATCTGTGTGCCTTTTATTTCATTGCCTTGCCTTCTTGCATTGGCTAGAATTTCCAGCAATATATTAAATACATTGAACAGTATTTTTTAAATACAATGACATTATAGTTGCTCTTGAATAGAACTTGCAGTATTATATTGAGAATGGACATTCTTGCCTTGTTTCTGATCTCAGGGGAAAACAGTCTTCAACATCAAGAATGATGTTAGTTGTAGGTTTTTGTCAATATTCTTTACCCAATTGAGGAAGTTCCATCCTATTCTTAATTTTCTAAGAGTTTTTGAAAAACATGGTATTGAATTTTGTCAATTTTTTTCTGTATCAATTGATATGATTAGGTAACTTTTCTTTTTTAGTTTATTAATAAGGAGGATTACACTGATTGATGATTGAAACTGAAGCAACTTTGCATCTCTGGAATAAATTCCACTTGGTCATGGCTTATAATTCCTTTTACATATAGCAGAATTGTACTTGCTAATATTTTGTGAAGAATTTTTGCATCCATATTCATAATGGGCATTGGTCCGTACTTTTCTTTTTTTAACACTGTCTTTGGTTTTGGTGTCAGGGTAATACAGGCTTCATGAAAGTGTTAAAACATGTTCCCTTTTCTATTTTCTAGAAGAGACTATGTAGCATTGGTATTAATTCTTTAAATGTTAGGTAGAATTATCCAGTGAAGCCATCTGAACCTGTAAATTTATTTTTTGGGGAAGTTTAAAATTATGAATTGAATTTTCTTAATAGTTAAAAGGCTATTCAAATTATGTATTTCCTATTAAGTTGTGGTAATTTCTACTTTTCAAGGATTTATCCATTTCATCTAAGTTGTCCAATGTATGTGTTTAGAGCTGTTCATAATGTCCCCTTAATATCTTTTTGATATCTGCAGGATCTGTAGTGATGTTCTGTGTTTCCCTTCTGATGTTGGTGATTTTCGTCTTTTGGATTGTTTTTCCCCTAAAGGCAATGTTTCCCTTTGACTACTTCCAAGGGTTTATTTTGTTTTGTCTTTAGTTTTAATAAGCTTGACTATGATGTGCTGGGAATGGATTTCTCTGGGCATATCCTGTTTGTTTTCAACTTCTTGAATCTGAACATTTATGTCTCCTGCGAGTTTGAGAAGCTTTCAGCCATTGTTTCTTTGAGTTCTCCTTCAGTCTTGCCTTCTGTCTAGTCTCCTGGGATTCTGATGACATGACTGTTGGCTCTTCTGTTAAAATCCTCACATGTCCATGAGGCTCTGTTGTTTTTTTCAGTCTATTTTCTTTTGTTTTGGCTTTTGTTCCAGAGTGGGTAATTTCTACTGTTCTGTCTTCTCCCTGATTCTTTCCCCTGTCCTCTCTTCTCCATTCTACAGTTGAGCCCATTCATTGAGTTTTTTTTTATTTTAAAATTTCAGGTATTGTACTTTTAAGTTCTAAAATTTTCATTTGGCTCTCCTCATGTCTTTTATTTCTTTGCCGAAACTTTCTATTACTCCATTTGTTTCAAGTGTATTTATAATTGCTCACAGAAGCATTTTTATGATGACTGCCTTCAAATCCTTGTTAGATGATTCTAACGTTGGAGTCATCCTGGTGTTGGCCTCTCTTGGTTGTCTTGTCTCAGTGAGTTTGCGATCTTTCTGATCTTGGTAATTATGAGTAATTTTTTATTGTGGCCTGGATATTTGGGTCTTTATGTTTTAAGACTCTGGATCTTACTTCAATCTTGTGTTTTGGCAGGTCTCCTCTGACGCCACTCTGGTGGGTAAAGAGAGATGCCCCTTCATTGCTGCCTGGTGGGGTGGAAATCTGGGAGCTGTACTTAGAATCAGTTGACACCCAGTAAGCAGGGGCTCCTTGTTATTGCTGGGCAGCATTGGGACTTCAGGTTCTCCTCTAGGCCTGCTTCAATTCTACCCTAGTTAGATGGGGAATGCATGTCTCATTACTGCCAGGCTGGGTGGGGACAGAAGTCCAGGCTCCCCACATGCTGTCCACTGATGGTGATGAGGGATGTTGTCACCACCTGGTGGGGATTAGCACCCCAGCTCCTCACAGCCTTCTCTGACACCCTGGGGTGGGGATGATTGGGGTGCCTGTTACAGCCTGGCAAGGGTGGAAATCTAAGCTCTCCACCTGGCCTTTGCTGGTGAGGGGTGGGGCTGGGCTGCAAGTATATTTCTTCAGTGTTTTGCCGAAGAGGGTTGGTGACTGCCTGTAAGTTTCCTGCCTGGCTTTGCTGTTCCTTTCTTGGTGCTTTGGTTGGAGAGAGCAGGCTTTCCTTGGAATTTTTTTTTTTTTTTCTCTGTGCCAGTTTGTGTTTCTGGATTGCCAACTTCCTCAGTATGTGGTTTGGGATGTATGAGATACAAATAAAACCCAAAAACGTACTATTGTGATTTCCTTGAGTACTGAAGCCACCAGCTACTCTGCCTTCTTTTCTCCACCTTTCAGAATCCTACGTTTGTTTTACATGTAACGTCTAGAGCTTCAGTGCACTTAGTGAGAAGAAGAGGGCAAAGGAAACAACCTCCATATTCCCTCCATCTTCCCGGAAGCAGAAGTTCTGCACTTATTACATTAAGTTACACTGGAGTTCTTTCCAAAACAGCTGCTAGAGATTATCTTGTCCTTTTGGAGTGCTGTGTGGTATTCTAGGACCAGGACAGGCTGAGATTTCTGTAGCAGCCTTCTCCTGTGGATGGAACAGTTAGGCAGTTTTCAAGGTTGTTCTATCTTAAACACAACTTGAATGAACATCCTTACACATACAAATTGGTAATTTTTTTTCAAGTATATCTGTAGGGGTAAGTTCCTAGCAGTAGTTTTGCTGGGTCAAAGATAATGAAATTTGAAAATTTCACAAGCATTTTCAGATGGCCTTCCAAAGAGGCTGCACACATTCCTAGTACCTTCCTAGTAGCATTGAATAAAGGTGTGTAAGTTCCCATAGCCTTCCTTCTGATTTTTATCAAACTTTAAGGTGTCAATCTGATTAGCTTAAAAAGGCTGTTTCATTTTTGTTTTATTTGCCTTTCTATAAGCTTTAACGAAGTTGAATAACTTTACATATGTGTACCATCTATCTGAGTATCTTTCAGGTGTGTGTGTGTGTCTATTTGCCTATTCATATCCTTAGTCATTTTCATTCCAGGTACTGTTCTCACCTACTCTTGGTATTAAGGTTGTGTTAGCTTCATTAAAGGAACAGGTGAGTGCACCCTCTTTTTCTATTTTCTGGACAAGTGATTATATTATTGGTAGAACACACCAGTAAAACCATGTAGACCTAGAATTTGCTTTGTCAGAAGGTTTTACATGATTGATTTATTTCCTTCATGGTTGAAATACTATTCATGCTTTCTGTTTCTTTTTAAAGTTAAATTTTTCTTTTTATTTGTTCATTTCATCTAAATTTTTGAGTGTTTTAACATAAACTTGTTCATAACACATTCTCTTATTATGTTTTTAATGTTTGTATAAACTGTCATGAAGTTCTCTTTTATATTCCTGATTTATCTGTTTCTTCTTTTTTATCTTTTACTCTCACCAGAGATTTTCTATTTTATTAATCTCTTCAAAGAACCAATTTTTGATTTGGTGGTCATTTCTACTTATTTCTACTTTGCTTTCTATTTCAAAACTTTCAAATTATTTTTACAGTTTCATGCCTTCTACTTTCTTTACCTTTATTTTGCTGTTTCCATGTCCTGTTGCCTTTTTGAAAATTATGTTATTATTTCATACTGACTTGTAAAAGCTCTTTGTCAATGAAGGATATTAGCCATATACTTTCTCCTTTTGCATCAACCCTTGACTCTTATTTATAGTATTTTTTGGACCTATAATTTTACATTTTTATGAAAACACAGATGTATCCATCCTTTTCCTCACTGTCTTCTCAAAGTCCAATCAGCTGGGATTTCATCAGTCCTGTATTCAGGGGAGAGGCAGCTTTCTAGGAACCTTCTCGATTTTGAGTTGCCACTGTCCATGATGCCACAGAGGAGACCCACACCCTGGACTCTGTTTTCCTTTATTCAAATATGGGCCAGAGTGCCCTTTGCCAAATTATGATGCCACTCCCTTTAACAGCTTTTCCACCCTCAGGATGAAGTCACATCCCCCTTGGCTCTCAGGTCTCTCCATGATCATCTTCCCCCGTCAGCATCTCCTGCTGCTGCCACATCCCTGAATCTGCACAGCTCTGGAATGAGCCACTATCTCTGGCTGCTTGGCCACTTGGCAGGGATGCCAGGCTGTGTTTGCTGCCCAGCTCCTCCCTGCTTGAGGCCACTGGGGTGCACCCGAGGAGCCCACAGCTCTGACCTGCTCGTGTGCACAGCGCAGCTCTCTCTGTGCAGAAGAATGATCCTTTTCCATATCCACCATGAATTCCTAATCAGAGGGATCTCAAATGCCTTCCTTCTGCTTAACAATTCCCAAGCATGCTGTACTGCCCCTCTCCCAATCTCTTACACTTCTGAGAACAGGTTGGAGTTTTAGGAATTGAATGAATTCTAACTGTCAATAAAATGGAGACATGTTAAACCTGTCCTAATCAATGTAATGCAAATAAAACATCCTTAAGGTATTTTCATGATAATAGCCAGTAAGAATCCCTGACAAGGGCAAAAAGTGTGGTAATGACCCACTCCAATTTTTGCTGGGAGGGTTAATCTGTAGAAGATTTTTGGAAAACAGCTTGGCATGTATTCCAAAACTTTAAAAGTCCTCATATCCACATTCTCAATCTCTGCAGATCTATGCTAAGAAAATAACATTACGATAAGAAAAGAATTAGGCAAAAACATTCGATAGAGCATCGTTTATATTAGAAAGAAATGAGAAGCAATCCTAATATCAGCCAAGATGAATAGCCAGGTAGACACGGTCCCTCTAGATGGAGTGTCATGCAGCCATTGAAGGAGACGCCTATAAGGAATTTTTAATCATCTGGAAAATTCTTAAAATAATATTATAAAAGTACGAGCAGCAGCTGCATAACCATATATGCAATCTGTCTGAATCTATATTAGAAACAACAACAACAATGTATGCTCAGATCGGCAGGCTGGAAGAAAATACAGCAAAACTGTTAAGTGGGTTTTAGGGTGTATCAGGAATTTGGTAACTTTTTTGTCCCATTTTTCCTACTTTGACATATTTTCTAAATTTCATTTTTCCAGCATGTGCTACTTTTTATAATGACAAAAAGCGTAAAAGAATACAGTAGGTTAAGCCTCTGGGTGGCATTTTGTTCTTTACATTTCAGTGGCCCCACCCCTGTCCCTCAGAGGCCTCCCGTGAAAAGGTGGCAGGGGCCTGCTTAGGGGACATCAGACTGAGAAGTCAATTGGAAAGGAAAGGCGCCCCCAAGTTTATATGCAAAGGAGGCGTTTCCAGAACACAATAAAAATGCTCATTACCGTTAGGACAATAAGGAGAAAATCGTCTGAGCGGTCCCCTTCGTCCAGCCCAGGGCGGCACGGGTGGCCGCAGGGGCAGGCGCTCCCCTACCTTTTCCAGCTGGGACGCGCACTGGGCGCAGGCCTCCTCCAGCAGGTCTCGAGCGCCGCCGCGGTCTCCCCGCCGGTACGCGGCGCGGATGCCTTCCGTCCCGTGGGACCGCGCTGCGGGGTCACCGCCCGGCGTGGACGGCTTGCCGCCCATGTCCCCGGCACCTGCGCGGGAGGAAACACACACACACACACGGCGTCACCGTCAGCTGCCGGCGTGCCCTTGAGAATCACCGTGGGACACAGCAGAAGGATGCGCGGCCCATTGCGCGATCGTGGGGGCTCCGGGAAGAGAAAGGGGTGGCCCCGCGACGCTCCCTGCACGCGCCGCCCCGCGACCCGCAACCCAGCCTCAGAGCCCTCCCGGGGCTGCTGCGAAGGCACCGGGCGGCGAGCACAGCTCGGAGGATTCTGCAGCGAGACCGACACCTGGAGCCCTTCCAGGGCACCCGGGACAGCGGCCCGCGGGGGAGCGGCCGGGCTGACCTCGCCGACAGCAGCGGAGGCGCAGGGGCCTTGGCGAGAGGAGCCGCCGGTCTCAGCCACACTGTCCCGCGGCTGCGCCCACGGGGGATAGAGTACCTAGCGATGGAGGAAAGACAGGCCCCCTCCTCGGGGTGTGGACATCCAGACGCTTTCCCGCCCTGCCCAGAAAACCCCACGAAGGGCGTGGGATTTAAATCAGCAGCCCTCACTGCAGACCTGCCCTTGCGCAAAGGCGCTGCGTAACGACGGGGGACAACAGCGGGCCTCGGGTCGCGCTGCTTCACCAGAGCGTGGGCTGCTCCCGGTCACCTGAGCACCTGCTGCCCCTCGGGAGGAGAGGCCAGCCCTGCGGGAGGCCGCGATCCAGCACCCGGGCCGTTCAACAAAAGCGGCGGTCATTCCCGGAGCGGCCACGGCAGGCCGAGCCCTCGCTGGGTGCAGGAGGAGCCGAGGGAAAGGAAGGCGGCCTCTCGCCCTCCCCGAGCTTCCACTCTAGAAGGGGTTCACAGTGAGGGCCTGTGGACCCCGAAAGGCCAACAGGCTTCAGAAGTTCCCTGAACATCCTAAAATTGTACACAAAACTGGGTGTGTGTGTGTGTGTGTGTGTACAGGTTTTCGAGGACAAAATTCAAAGCTTCTACCAGATTTCCAAAGAGGTTAGGGAACAACAGTAAAAAGCTTTCTCTGCATAGATATTACAGAAAGACTGCGATGGATGAGCAGTTGAATGTCGATTGTGTGGAGTGATAGCAGAAATAGGGAAAGAATACTGCTGTGAAAGGTGACCAAGCAAATTGGGTTATTGTTTTTACACCCAGCAAAAACGGAGCTGAGAAGCCAAGAAGAAAAAGCACTCGGGGCATATAACATGACTCCAAAAACATGATTCTCTACAAGCCCGACTACTAAAAATGCCTACCACAACTAAAACCAGTTTTATCTAATAACTACTAAAACGACTTTAAAACTAGCTTTACCCACAACTGTCACTCACCCATCATAACTTGCCAACTCTCCAAAACCTTGCTAATACTAATAAGTTTTCTTGAAAAACACACATAACATTTCTCCTTTGTATTACAAAACTGCCAACCTTCTCTTTATTCTTCAAACATACCAAAACACACACACACACACTCTCTCTCTCTCTCTCTCTATATATATATATCCCAAATTACAATTCTTATATCCCAAGAAAACATTAGATTTTAAAATCCTTTTGAGGCTCGGTGTGGTGGCTTATGCCTGTAATTCCAGCACTTTGGGAGTCTGAGGCAGGCAGATTACTTGAGGTCAGGAGTTCGAGACCAGCCTGGCCAACATGGTGAAACCCCGTCTCTACTGAAGACACAAAAATTAGCCGGGTGTGGTGGCACGCGCCTGTAATCCCAGCTACTCAGGTGGCTGAGGCACGAGGATCACTTGAACCCAGGAGCCTGAGGTAGCAGTGAGCTGAGATCGCACCACTGCACTCTAGCCTGGGTGACAGAGCGAAACTCTGTCTAAAAAAAAAAAAAAATTCTTTTGTCATTTGCAACAGCAGGGATGGAACTGGAGGTCATTATCTTGAGTGAAATAAGCAGTCACAAAAAGACAAATATTCCATGTTCTCACTTATTTGTGGGAGCTAAAAATTTGATCCCATGGAGGCAAAGACTGGAAAAATGGGAAAAACAGCTAACAGAGACTGAGAAGGGTAAGTGTGGGAGCAGGGAGGACAAACAGAAGTGGGTTAAAGGGTACAAGCATACAGTAAGAAGGAATAAATTCAATGTTTGATAGCAGAGTAGGGTGACTATAGTTAACAAAAATGTACTGTATTCAGGTGATGGACACCCTAAATGCCTTGACTGGATCACCACGTACTATATACACATAACAAAATGTCACATACACCCCACAAATGTGTACAAATAAAAAATAAAAATTCACCTCTACATTTTTATTTTGACTTCAACACTATCATCCTTGGCCAAGTTCACACAGCCAGTAGAGGCAAACTGGGACAGAAGTTTGGTCTCCCAGCTCTCAAGCTAAACCCAACCCATCTTTGTGCTGCCTCTCTGAAAGGATGAATAAAACAGGCTTTGGATTGATTTTCTTCTTCTTTTTTCTTTTTCTTTTTCTTTTTCTTTTTTTTTTTTTTTTGAGACACAGTTTCACTTTGCTTCCAAAGCTGGTGTGCAGTGGCGCGATCTTGGCTCACTGCAATCTCCACCTCCTGAGTTCAAGTGATTCTCATGCCTCAACCTCCTGAGTAGCTGGGATTACAGGTGCACACCACCAAGTCCAGCTAATTTTTGTATTTTTAGTAGAGATGGGGTTTCACCGTGTTGGCCAGGCTGGTCTCAAACTCTCGACCTCAAGTAATCCACCCGCCTCAGCCTCACAAAGTGCTGGGATTACAGGCGTGAGCCGCTGCGCCCGGCCTTGTCACCTCAGCCTCACAGAGTGCTGGGGTTACAGGCGTGAGCCGCTGCGCCTGGCCTTGTCACCTCAGCCTCACAGAGTGCTGGGAGTACAGGCGTGAGCCGCTGTACCCGGCCTTGTTTTTCTTTTTAAATGTAAATGCATAGCACGGTTGGCTCACAAACATACACCTCACAAAAATGAATCACATAATAGCAGTTAACATTTGAAAAATTGAAAAAATAGTTTATGATAGTATAAAATTACATTCTTAGAAAAAAATGTAACAAAAGATGGGCAAGATCTGTACGCTGAAAACATAAAACATTGCTGAGAGAAATTGAACAAGACCTAAATAAGTGGGAAGACATCCATCTTCAAGGATTAGAAGAATCAGTACTGTTAAGATGTTAATTCTCTTTGATTTTATCTATAGATTCAATAATCCCAACTATTATTCCAATAGGGTCATTTTTGGGGGATAGAAATTGACAGTCTGATTCTTAAATTTATATGGAAATTTGAAAGACCTAGAATAGCCAAAGCAATCTTGAAAAAGAAGAGAGTTGGAGAATGTACACTACCTGATTTCAAGACTTGGAAAGGATGGAGTTGGAAGCCATTATCCTTCCAAAAAACAAACTACAAAGCTATAGTAATCAAGACAGTATGGTACTGGTATAGACAAATGGCTCCAAGGGACAGAACAGAGGGTTGAAAAATAGACCTGTGCTTGTACATCCAATTGACTTTTGACAAGGGAGTCAAAGCAGTACAATGGGAAAAGCAAAGTCTTTTCAGTAAAAAGTGCTGGAACAACTGGACACCCTCATTTAATAAAAAGCAGCCCTGACCCCTACTTCTCATCATATACAAATATCATCTTGAGATGGCACACACATGTTCATTACAGCACTATTTACAATAGCAAAGTCATGGAATCAACCCAAATGCCCATCAGTGATGGACCGGATAAAGAAAATGTGGTGGCTGGGTGCAGTGGCTCATGCGGTGGCCCATGCCTATAATCCCAGCACTTTGGGAGGCCAAGGCCGGTGGATCACCTGAGGCCAGGAGTTCGAGACCAGCCAGGCCAACATGGTGAAACCCCGTCTCTACTAAAAATACAAAAAATTAGCCCAGCGTGGTGGTGGGCACCTGTAATCTCAGCTATTATGAAGGCTGAGGCAGGAGAATCGCTTGAACCTGGGAGGCAGAGGTTGCAGTGAGCTGAGGTAACACCACTGCACTTCAGCCTAGTCAACAAGAGCAAAACTCTGTCTCAAAAAAAAAAAAGAAGAAAAAAGCAAAGAAAATATGATACATATATACACCATAGAATACTATGCAGCCATAAAAAGGAATAAGATTATCTCTTTGCAGGGACATGGATGGAGTTGGAGGCCATTATCCTCAGCAAGCTAACACAGGAACAGAAAACCAAATACCACATGTTCTCATTTATAAGTGGGAGCTGACCGATGAGAATACATGGAAACAAGAGGGGAACAACACACACTGGGCACCTGTGGTGAGGGAGGGTGGGGAAAGAGCATAAGGAAGAATAGCTAATGGATGCTGGGCTTAATACCCAGGTGATGGGATGATCTGTGCAGTAAATCCCCATGGCACATGTTTACCTATGTAACAAACAAGCGCATCCTGCTCACGTACCCCTGAACTTGAAAAAAAAAGGTTGAAAAAAAGAAAAAATAACTGAGATGAATCATGGAAATAAACATAAAGGCTAAAACTATGAAGCTTCTAGGAAAACATAGCGGAGATTATCTTCATGACTTGAGAGTAAGTCTTTACTTACTTTCTTACATGGGACACAGAAAACAATAACCAGGAAAGGAAAAATTGCTAAATTAGGCTTCATCAAAATTTAAAACTTCTGCTCCTCAAAAGACCCCATTTAAAATTAAATAGGCAAATTATAGACTACAAAAACATATTATCAAAACATATCTGAAAATAAATGGTATCTAGAATATAAAAACTCGTGTAACTCCATAATAAAAAGACAAACAATCCAATTGAAAATGAGCAGGCTGGACCTGGTGGCTCACACCTGTAATCCCAGCAATTTGGAAGGCCAAGGTGGGTGGATCCATGAGCCTAGGAGTTTGAGACCAGTCTGGGAAACATGTAGACCCTGTCTCTACAAAACATTTTAAAAATTAGCCGGGCGTGGTGGTGCACACCCGTAGTCCCAGCTACTCAGGAAGCTGAGATGTGGGAGGATGGCTTGAGCCCAGGAGGTGAAGGCTTCAATGAGCTGTGACTGCACCACTGCACTCCACTGGCCTGGGTGACAGAACAAGACCCTGTCTCAAAAAAACAAAACAGAAGGAAGGGAAGGGAACGGAAAGGAAGGGGAAGGGGAAGGGGAAGGAAAGGGGAAGGAAAGGGGAAGGAAAGGAAGGAAAGAAAGAAAGGAAAAGGGAAGGGAAGGGAAGGGAGGAAGGAAGGAAGGAAGGAAAGAAAGAGAAAAAGAAAGAAAGAAAAGAAAGAAAGAAAAAGAAAAGGAAGAAAGAAAGAGAGAGGGCAAAGATTTAAACAGCAAAAAAATGTTCAAAAAGCTCAATGTCATTAGTCATCAGGGAAATGCAAATTAAAACCACAATGAGATACCACTATGCTCTCAACAGAATGGCTAAAATTGTAAGGCCAACACTACTTGGTGAGGAAACGGAGCAACCAGAATGTTCATACCTTACTGGCTAGAGTGCAAAATGGTCCAATCACTTTGGAAACAGGTCTGGTGGTTTCTTATAAAACTACATGTATACCTACCCTGTGACCCATAAATTCCATTCTTATCTAACCAAGAGAAATATGTCCAGAAATGTATCCAAGAATGTTCATAGCAGCCTTATTCATGATGTTTCCAAACTGTAAATAGCCCAAGTGTCCATCCACAGGAGAATGAATAAACAAACCGTGGTAAGTAACTACTCAACAATAAAAAGGAAGGACCGATTGATCTATGGAAAGACTGATAGCAATCTCAAAAAAAATAATGCTGAGTGAAAGAAACCTTGTACAAAAATGATTCCATTTATATGCTGTTCTAAGATATAGTGAAAAAAAATCAGAAGGGTGGATCGTGGGCATACGGTAGACAGTGAATTTTCCTGTGGATGGGGCACAAGGACATCAGTTTGGTGGTTCTATATCTCACTGGAGTTTTCATTACACAGTTGCTGTATTTGTCAAAACTTATCAAGCAGTCCATGTAAGATATGTGCATCTTACTTTATATATATTTTACCTAAAAAAACTACAAACAATATTGAACCTTAGTCCATACTAGGCATGCTACAGTATTTAAGAGTGAAGTGTACAGATGTTTGCAATATGCTTTGAAATGCATTAAAAATGAGTGGATGGTTGGATAGAAAGGCAAGAGAGAAATTTTGGAAAGTGTTAATGGTGTGATCTGCGTGGTAGGTATATGAATATAGATGGTTCAATTCTTCCAACTTTAGTGTATGTTTGAAATTTTTCATAACAAAATGTTGGGAGAAAATATGAGTCCTAATGTCTATACTCTAAATGCATGGCTTGCCATACGACACAAGGTATGAGCTCTTGCCACCAAAGCTGAAAAATCCTGCTCTGCAGAAAGAAAAAAGGCAAGCTGCTTACGGAGCAAAGCCCCTAATACCAATCCAGGGTCTTTACAACTCACGATAAGCCATGACTTGCTCCATTTCAAAGGCAATCGTTCTGAAAGTCCAAGTAAATGGATGACCATCACACACAATCTGTATCATTCCTGAGATGCCAACACAGAATTGCTGTGTCTGAGTGGAAATTATTGTGCCTTGGCTGTGTGCTTTTGAAAAGAGGAATCGGGAAAAGGCTTGGTGTGTAAGTGGTTATACGTGTGAATAAGGCAGCTTCACTTCCCAACACACATTAACAGTCACCATTAATTATTTACAGGCAGAGCCCCTGAGACATGTGAGAGCAGGCCAGAGGGAGAAAGGCCATTAGCAGGGCCCAGAAGGAATAGAATCAACTGCTGTCATCCCTCAGATGGGGGCATTTAATTATGTCATTGCTTGTCTCTCAGAATTAAACAAATACCCACTTATCCAGTAAAAGACATGTGCAGGTATGCGTATGTGTGAATGCACAAGCAGGTATGAAGCAGCCTCTTCTGTCCATGTTAGGAACATACATACAAACAGCTAAACCTTTAAGCCCAAGTTAAGGGACATTTTGAAGGTGGAACTTAGGGCATATGTAGGCTATAAGGTGCCCATGAGATTACAAGGGTGATTTAACTTGATTTTTCAATCATGCCTTGTGTGTGGAGTAAATGATGTAATAAGAATCTAGAACCTGCTCAGTTCTCTTTACATTATAAAAATGTTGTGGTGTTTATCTGTTTCGACTCTGACTTTCTTAAGTTGCAGGGGTGACACCATATCCACTCTCACCGACCCTGTGGGCTGAGGGTCTGGTCCAGTCAAGTTGTTGGAAGGACATTAGGAAAAGGCACCAGTTAATGCGTATGCATTTAATTTAATCTGCTGATCTCACTTAATTTCCTGAAATTATACAGAGAATGGTTAACCTTTATTTAAATTGAAAGAAAAAAGACCCAAATGCTTTGACCGTAGTGAGTATTAGGCATGGGCCATGGGGGACTTCATGACAGAACTAGAAAAGATTTTTCTTCTTTATTTCCCAAGACCTGCGTGATGGGAATATATGACTGCTTCATTCAAAACTTTACAGACACTACAAAAGTAATAAAAGAACACATTCTCACTGAAAAAAAATTAAATAGTTCAGAAATAAATATAAAGGCAAAAGCCCCCCCTCACCGCCACAGAAAACAATAACCAGGAAAGGAAAAATTGTTAAATTAGGCTTCATCAAAATTTAGAACTTCTGCACCTTTTCCTAGAGATAATACTTATTTAGTCATTTTTTTCTCCAAAATACTATTGTTTTGAATTTGAGAATTGGCAACTTTTGATTTAAGCGTAAAATGTAGGAAACGCATTTATACTATTTGAGATTATTCAGTTACTTGTGCTTATTCATCAACTATTGTCCATAATTATATTCTTTTATACAGTAAAAATCTCAGTTCTAAATATTTTCCTCATAAAGATTTCAAATTCATATTAAAAAATAAAATGGGGCAAACATTCTATTTCAATAACACATTAATGTCCCAAATAAGTAGCTAGAGCTAGTAGGAAAATAATAGTAGAACATTGCTATAATGCAGTTTCAAATTTTAGAAAATCCTTTTTGTTCTCTAAATTATAATTTATGTCATTATTTTCATATATGGTGATGCAAATTTCCAAATTCTCAGGCATCTCACTTGCTTTTAAGGTAAAGCTAATACATTCCAATGAAGTATTTAACAAAGTAAAGGAGGAGAAGGATAAATGAATAGCACCAGGGAGATTTTTTTTTTCAGGTTTGGTTGGTGTTGCTAGTTTGATTTTTAAAGGCAGTGGTTAGAAGTAGGAACTGGTTAGGGAAAATGAAATTATAAATGCAGTGAATAGCTAGGGTTATGGAGTCAGCACATGTGCAGCCATTCAAGATGACAAGAAACATTTACAATAAGCTCTGAGCTTGTAAGTGAACGTATTGCTGGTTGCTGATAAGTGTTAGTCTTCACTGTATTTTGGTATTTCAATGTGCCGGCCATGGATGGTAAGTTAAAGTTCCTACATCAGGAAGCATTTGGTTAGAAAAAACATAAAATATTTAAAAACCTATAGGACCTGAACACCATTTAGTTCTTGATAATTGCTTTCAATTTAACATACTATTTTTAAAGAAATCCCTTCAGTGATACTGTGTGTTTCACAGTCAGCCATTTCAAGAAGAAGTGATTTTAGCTGCCAATAACTCAGTCTTTAAACATCATTTCCATAATTCATGTTTCAGAAAAAACAAATTATTCTAATTACAGAAAAACTAACAGAAATTATTTTTCTTTTTCAGTATTCTGAAAGAGTAATAAAACAGAATTCCATGAATATGACAGAGTAATGCTGGCTGTGAAAACCGTGTCACTGACGGCAGGCAGCTCACTGTTCTGCAGGTACACCTTGAAAGACACCGCCCCCGTCTGTCCATCCCTGGTTCTGTCTGTCCTTATGTTCCAAGGAGACAGTCTTACCTTTTTGTTCCAGAGGAATAATTGTTAAGTCTCACTCCTGTCCCAATAATTGGAATAAAATTCTCTTTCTACTGTTTTTTTTTTCCCTACAAATCTAGGAAAATAGAGAAAATGAAATGAAAAAAATGGCTTTAATTATGTAAGTTCTAAATGTCGGCCTCATGTGTGTGTGCGCGCACGCGTGTGCACGTGTGTGTGTGTGTATTTCTCTTCTCCCCACCAAGGAAAACACTTAGAATAAAAGGCAAATGTTTTTGGTCAAACTGAAGTGTGTGACATCCTCTGTAAATCTTAGAAAAGACACTTCCGTTTGATTTGCATATCCATGACTTTTTTTTCTTGCATTTGCCTCCGTCAATAGAGCAGCAAAAAGTGAAAATGATCTACCAGCCCACAGCTCACTGCAGAACAAACAAAAGTCAACTTCAGGATGCTACTGACCTGGTCATAGTTGTTTAACGACCTTCCTGTGCCACTGAGTCCCCATGTGGCCAAAGCACCAGGGAAACGGGGCTGGCCTTCCCGGGAGGTGACACCCTCCTGGCACTTTGGGGGCTCGCCCTCTGTTGCCCTAGCTTTGCCAGCCTTCCACTGGAAGGATGCTTCTTTTCTCACCAGATATCACTCTAGTGTTTCAGCATCAGCAGCCGTTTACATCTCTGGGTCACATTACGGTGAAATCCAACCCTTGACGTCTTTGGGAAAGATGTGGAGGTTGGGGGTGTGCAGAGGAGGGAGGGTCACCCAGCCCCGGGGTGATCTGCGGTGATAATTCCTCTCCAGATGGCGGGTGCTCAGGGCCATTGCACCCATCACCCAGGCCCTCCACTCGCATCAGACAGGAAAGCAAAAGCCAGGGCCAGGCTCTGCGGGCTCTCACTAACAGCTCTGGCCCAGAGGCCAGCATTTCTCACTGCAGAAATGCTTCAAGGCATAGATTATTATTTTGTGGATATACTCACCAGATCACTAGGAATTTTTGTTAATAAGAGGGAGATGGATGGTTATACACATAGACAGGTTGGTCTCCTGGGGGAAAATTGCATGGAAAAGTGCTATTTGCTTTAGTAATAAAAATATAATTAATCACAAGATGCTATGTTACGTCCACCTGACACAGTAAAACATTGAAAGGCTTATAACATTCCTTGCTGGCATGAGTGTGGGGAAATGGGTGCATCCTCTGGTCCATTGGCCGTCGTGGGAGGCCTTGCCAACCGAATGGTCATTTCAGAAAGCGGGAGGGCAGTTCTACATAACAAAAGCGGGAGGTCGGCCTGTTCTCCCACGGTTTTCTCTTCTAGGCCTTTCCCTGCAGAAATGACACGGCGCACACTAAAAGACTACCCCCGAGCCAGGACTTCTGCAGGGGTCCCTGCCACAGCCGAGGTAAGAGCAACTCTGCAGACAAGCGGCCCAGGCCAAGGATGAGGGAGTGGTGTAGAGCAGGGTGGTGCCCAAGGGCCAGCACAGGCCTGGGGACTGGACCCACGTCACTTAACATCCACAGCAGTGCTAGGAAGGAGGTGACTCTGCTGCCATTTTACAGAGGAACAAGGCCAAGACAGTGACACAGGTTCACAGAACAACAGCGCTGGCAACGAGCAGCTGGAGGGGAAGCATCCTGACCCTGGGGCCCACAGAGTCGCTGCTACTCGGCTTTCTAAGTTAATACCTGCTGGTGCTTCAGAATAAGGGGCTCGGATGCGGCCATCAGAACCTATGACAATGAAGACTAAGGAGAAGGGTGAAAAAATGCTTACCAGCTATCAAGCTAAAAGTAGAACATAGGACAGAGGCCGTGACAAACCACAGGAAAAACACAGAACACAGATGGACACCTTTTAAAAGTACGCAAAATGGGCCGGGCGTGGTGGCTCATGCCTGTAATCCCAGCACTTTGGGAGGCCGAGGCCGGCAGATTACCTGAGGTCGGGAGTTCAAGACCAGCCTGGCTAACATGGCGAAACCCCGTCTCTACTAAAAATACAAAATTAGCCAGGCATGGTGGTGCATGCCTGTAATCGCAGTTACTCGGGAGGCTGAGACAGGAGAATTGCTTAAACCCGGGAGGTAGAGGTTGTGGTGAGCTGAGATTGCGCCATTGCACCCCAGCCTGGGCAATAAGAGTGAAACTCCATCTCAAAAAAAAAAAATGTATATATATATATATATATATATATATATATATATATATATATATGTATGTATATATATGCAAAATGAAATAATTTATTCTAGGTTCTCTGATTATTTGTGATTAAAATCCTTTGAGAAAAGGTCCCTAATGAGTCTATGAATATAAATAATACATAGAGTCTATTATTTTTGTTTGTAAAACCTGAACCTGACACTCTTTTCTCCTCCCTCTCCCTGTCTCTGTTTAGAAAGAAAATCTGAAGGACACACAAAAATTACAGTAGCCGTCCCCTTCAGCAGATGAAATGACTGGAGTTTTAAAATTTTATTTATTTATTTATTTAAGACAAGGTCTCACTCTGTCGCTCAGGCTGGAGTGCAGTGCTGTGATCTCGGCTCACTACAACCTCTGCCTCCCAGGTTCAAGAAATGCTTGTGCTTCAGCCTCCTGAGTAACTGGGATTACAGGTGTTTGCCACCACGCCCAGCCGATTTTTGTATTTTTAATAGAGACAGGGTTTCGCCACATTGGTCAGGCTGGTCTCGAACTCCTGACCTCAAGTGATCCACCCGCCTTGGCCTCCCAAAGTGCTGGGATTACAGACATAAGCCACCATGCCCAGCCTGGAGTTTTAAAAATATTTCTATTTTTCTGTGTTTTTCAATATATTTTTTGCAGTAACTTGTATTGCTGCTGAAATTAAGAAAAAAAAATTAAAAGATGAAGTATGTCCAGCAAAATGTTCACTATGTTTCACCCTGGCTTAGTGAACCCGTTCTTCAGTGGTATTGTCTATATTGAAACAACTGTTTGCTCTCAATCTACCGAATCTTGACTCAGTTGCTCTAGAAAAAAGGATGGAGAGCAAGGAAGTCTCATGGAACAATAATTGGCACAGGTGTCCCAGATTTTGAAAGATAAAATAAAATGGTTTATAATAATATTTCATGTATTGGTCATTGGTGCCATTTATTGAGTCCTGCCGGATGCTGTAGAAAGTGTCCTGCGTGCATTTGACTTCCTCCCAACACCCATACAAGGCTAGGCTTCTCATCATCACTCACCACAAGGCGTCCAGTACCCTGAGTGGTTAGAGAAACTTCCCCCACCCAGCTCCCAACAGCAGAGCTGAGATTTGGACCCCCAGCACCTGCCATCAAAGCTCATCCTCTGCTTCCTAGGTTGTGTGTTCCCAACTGCTATGGTTTTTGTTTTTTGTTTTTTGTTTTTTTTTTTTGACGGAGTCTCACTCTGTTGCTAGGCTGGAGTGCAGTGGTGCGATCTCGGCTCACTGCAACCTCCACCTCCCAGATTCAAGTGATTCTCCTGCCTCAGCCTCCCGAGTAGCTGGGATTACAGGCACGCACCACCATGCCCGGCTAATTTTTGTATTTTTAGTAGAGACGGGGTTTCACCATGTTGGCCAGTATGGTCTTGATCGCTTGACCTCGTGATCTGCCCGCCTCGGCCTCCCAAAGTGCTGGGATTACAGGCGTCAGCCACCGCGCCCAGCCACCAACTGCTATGGTTTTAATGTCCCCTCCAAAATTCATGTTGAAACTTAATCCCCATTGTAATGGTATTAGGAGTTGCGGCCTTTGGGACATAATCAAGATTGGATAAGGTCACTATGGTGGGGACCCTGTAATAAGACTGGTGGCTTTATAAGAATAGGAAAAGAGACCTGAGCCAGCACACTCAGGCCCCTTGCCATGTGATGCCCGGCGCCACCTCAGGACTCTGGAGCCAGTCCCCACCAGCAAGAAGCCCTGACCAGATGCAGCCCCTCAGCCATAGACCTCCCAGCCTTCAGAACTGTAAGAAACAAATTCATTTTCTTTATAAATTACCCAGTCTCTGGCATCCAGTTATAGCAACAGAAAACGAACTAAGACAACAGCCAAACATGAGACTCTTATTCAGCACCTAACATGCATGGCAGAAATGTGGGAACTAAAACATGAGATGACCCTGTCTCATTAGATGGAAAAAACGGAGAGGAAATGGAAACCAATCCCTCCATTAATTTTCTGCTGTAGAAGAAGAGAAACACAGAAATACAAAGCTATGAAGATGAATTCTTTCCTAGATTTTGTTCCTCTTCCAAAAATTCATTTATTTATTGCTCGTTTGTTCTACAAATATTTAGTACCTCCTATGTGCTGAGCAGGACCCTGGGGACACAGCTTGCTGAGACACACAGAAAGAGCTCAAGTGCGCTGCTACAGTATTTCCAGAGTTTACTTTCAAACACCCACAACAGAAACCATGCCCTTTACCCAAAAGGGGATGCTTGAGGGACTTGGGAGAGCCAACAGACAAAAACTGACCTGGTAAAAAAAGAAGAACCATCTTTTTGGAAAATTAAAAATCACATAAATAGGACAGTTCATTTATTTAATACTCAGTAATACTATAGAAAATGGTACAATTCGAAGATAAACACACACACACAGTCAGTCCTACTCCGATTTGGGGGAAGATGATGTGATTATAAATACTGGAGGATCAGGACACCCTTTGACATTGCCACGTTGCTTCTGGGAAACTGATTCCAAAAGAATAGTTCTACACATTTAAAAAGCACTATGCAAAAAAAAAAAAAAGCAATATGCATATAGATGCTGATTGCAGCACTGTTCAGTAGAGCAAAGAACGGTGATTTTGACAATTATAATGCACAGACCCTGGAACTACACAAACAGGAAAACTGTCAAGAAGGAAGCCCCCAAAACGATAACATTGGTTTTTCTTACGTGGCGGAATTCAAGGTGAACTTCTCGAGACCCTTTTCTCTATTTTCCAGTTATTTCTCTATTACTACTATAACAACACTGTTATATTTTAAAAAATGCTTTTCAGGTTGACAAAGTACATTTCTAACTGAATTTAACTTTCTCCCAACAAAAATGGGTGCAAGGAAAGGAAGAAAATGTCTCAATCTGAAAGGAACATTTAGGATGAGGCACCCAGAGTTTTCCAATCATGTCATCTACTGAGAACTGTGTGAAAACCCGCAGTTACAGGAAGAACTGAACTCTGTACGTTGGAAGACTTGGTTTCAAGCCCCAGCTGTGCTATTTGACATAGCATGGTGTTTGGCAAGTATTTAAGATGTCTGAATATTATCATCTTCTTGTAAAAGAAAATGGCACATATAAAAGATATTGCACAATGCATATGAATAAAAAAATACATATACAAATAGAAGCGGCAAGCACACAAATGGGGGTGATTTCCAGGAGGCCTGGCCCCTTCCTCCCTACTCCAGGTGCCTGTGAGGCTGCCAGACTGCACTCTCATTTCCTCTATGGACCAAGCTTCCCTTAGCTTTTGTTCCTGTGTCTGCCTTATCTGGAAGGAGCCCTTACGCTTTCCATGCTTCTCAAAATTCTCCTCCTTCTAGCCCAGCGCAGGGCTGCACCCCAGAAAGGACTTGCAGAATTTCCCAGCGGGCTGCCTCTCCTTTCTCCGCCTGCACGTGGTCTGACCTGGGTCCTGGACTGTCCCCTGCAGAGTAGGTCTGCCAGCCTCCTGCTCTGCCCAGGGCTGCCCGCAGGCTGGGTTCTGCTTACTCACTGCCGTGGGTGCCTATCTAGACTGTGTCACTGAAAGCCTCTCCACTTCAAGTTGTTGACCGTCCAGAGCTCTCTGCATATTAGTAAGGGGGTCGTCTATAATTTTGCCCATCTACAGTTACGGCCACAGGGGTACAGAATTCTCCCAGCAAAAGAGGAGGAGAATGATGCCTCCAGGCACTTCTAAATTTTCCTTTCCAAGAATGATCCTCTTTTGGCCACTCAGCCGCACATCCCCCTCCAACCCTGCCCTAAGGTCTGGTCACTTCAGCACAACAGGGGTAGGGTTCATATCAGGTCAAAATGTAAACTCTTTCAAGATAATATGTGGGGGCTTTCCAAGCCATAAAAGTATCTGAGACCTTAGTCATACACACTGCCCAGAAGTACATGACTGCAAAACGTTGGCAGGGAAGGAAGTCCCAGAGCACAGAGAGCCCGGGAGAGAAACGGAGAAGTGTGACCACCAGGCTGACCCCGCGCTGCTTCCTGGGCCCACCTCCAGGGCCCCACACATTTCCGTCCTCTCCACTTCGGATGGTGGCACCTACTTCAGAGGGGTTATTGTGAGGGTCAAGTGGATGGAAGCACGAGAAGTGCTTAGAACACTGCCTGACCCCGAGAGGCTCTAGATAAATGCTAGCTACTATTATTGTTATTTGAAGTTAAGTTAGAAATTTGGCCCCTCTCTGAAAACTGTGAAGTCTGGGGTTTCTATCTTATTCCTTAGCCATCTGGGATGAATCATGCCTATTCAAATGAATAAGTCAGTGGGTATTGGAATCTTATTTACTTAGCTATGGGTCAAATGTTAGTGAGGCCAAGAAGTGGAAGACAAAAGCCTTGCTTTAGCATCCTCGCTGGGCTTGCTGGGGAGCAGAGGTACAGACGTACCCAAAACACCCGAACATCAACTCCAGACAGGACAGTATATGCCTGTGGAAACAGCCATATTCCTGCATGCTGCCCAGCATACAGTTGAAGCTCAATAAATATTCAGTATACATGTTTGTGCCAAAATGAAGGGCCCCAATTGTTTACTGTGATAGTTCCCTTATTTAAAAATGCTGCTTAACCTACTACAGAAAAACAACAAATTAAAAAGGAAGACACAAAGAGAGAAAGAAAAGAACAAAAGAACTACAGAACAGGCTGGGTGTGGGGGTTCATGCCTGTAATCCCAGAACTTTGGGAGGCTAAGGTGGGCGGATCACTTGAGGTCGGGAGTTTGAGACCAGCCTGGCCAACATGGTGAAACCCTGTCACACAAAAATTAGTTGGGTGTGGTGGTGGCTGCCTGTAATCCCAGCTACTCAGGAGGCTGAGGCAGGAGAATCACTTGAACCTGGGAGGGGGAGGTTGCAGTGAGCAGAGATCACGCCACTGCACTCCAGCCTGGGTGACAGAGCGAGACTCCGTCTCAACAACAGCAACAACAGCCAACTACAGAACAATCAGAAAATAACTTAAAAATTGGCAAAATTATGTCCTTACTTGTCAGTAACTACTTTAAATATAAATGGATTGAATTTTCCAATCAAAAGACACACAGTAGCTGAATAGATTAAAAAAATTCCTCCGTCTCAAAAAAAAAAAAAAAAATCCAAGAACCAGCAATATGCTACCTATAAGAGATCCACTTTTGCTTTAAACATACACATAGATGGAAAGTGAAGGAATGAAAAAAGATATTTCATGCAAATGAAACCAAAAGAGCTAAAGAATGGCGATACTTATACCAGACTGAATAGACTTTCAGTCAAAATCTGTCAGAAGTGACAAAGAAGGTCACTATATAATGATAAAGGGGTCAATTCATTAAAAGAGTGTACTAATTTTAAATATGTATGTACCTAACATTGGAGCACATAAATAAGTAAAGCAAATATTAACAGAACTGAAGGGAGAAATATATAGCAATATAATAATAGTAGGGGACTTCAATACCCTACTTTCAATAATAGATAGATCATCCAGACAGAAAATTAATAAGAAAACAGTGAATTTGAATTAACACTATAGACCAAATAGACCTAACAGACATATGCAGAACAATGCCTTCAACAGCGAGAGAATATAATTTTTCCTCAAGCACACGTGGGACATTCCCCAAGAAATGTCATATGTTGGGCCATAAAACAAGTCTTAACATATTTAAGATGATGGAAATATTATCAAGTTTCTTTTCTGATCATAATGGTGTAAAACTAGAAATCAATAACAAGAAGAAAATTGAAAAATCCACATATATGTGGAAATTAAACCACATACTCCTGAACAACCAATGGGTCATAGAAGAAATCAAAAAGGAAATCAGAAAGTATCTTGAGACAAGTGGAAAAGGAAACACAACATACCAAAACTTACGGGATACAGCAAAAGCAGTTCTAAGATGAAAGTTGACAGCCAGAAATGCCTACATTAAGCAAAAAGAAATATCTTAATTAGACAAACTAACTTTACACTTTAAGGAACTAGAAAAAGAGCAAACTAAGCCCAAAGTTAGAAGAAAGAAAATAAGTAATAGAGCAGAAATAAATGAAATAGAGACTAAATAGATAATAGAAAAGATCAGGCTGGTCATGGTGGCTCACGCCTGCAATCCCAGCACTTTGGGAGGCCAAGGCGTGCAGATCATGAGGTCAGGAGTTCAAGACCAGCCTGGTCAAGATGGTGAAACCCTGTCTCTACTAAAAACACAAAATTAGCCAGGCGTGGTTGTGGGCGCCTGTAATCCCAGCTACTCAGGAGGCTGAGGCAGAGAGTTGCTTGAACCCGGGAGGTGGAGGCTGCAGTGAGCCAAGATCGTGCCACTGCACTCCAGCCCTCCAGCCTGGGGGTGACAGAGTGAGATTCTGTCTCAAAAAAAAAAAAAAAAAAAAGAAAAAGAAAAAAAGAAAAGAAAAGAAAAGAAAAAGAAAAAAAAGGAAAGAAAAGTGAAAGTAAGAGTTTTTTTTAATTGACAAATCGTTAGCTAGACTAAGAAAAAAAAGAAAGAGAACTCAAATAAATAAAATTATAAATGAAAGAGGGGGCATTACAATTGGTATAACAGAAGTACAAAGGAGACTACTATAACAATTATACACTAACAAATTAGATAACCTAGAAGAAATGGATAAATTCTTAGAAACATACTACCTATCAAAAATAAGTAATACAGAAATAGAAAATCTGAACAGGCCAATAATGAGTAAAGAGACTGAGGAAGTAATCAAAAACCTCCTAACAATAAAAAGCCCAGAATCAGATAGATGCCTTCACAGGTGAATTCTACCAAACGTTTAAAGAAGAGTGAATGCCAGTCCTTCCTAAACTCTTCCAAATATTGAAGACAATAAAGACTTTCGAACTTGTTTTACAAGATTAGCAATACCTCCTACCACAGCCAGATAAAAACACCATAAGAAAAGAAAATTACAGACCAATATCCCTGCTGAACTGAGGTGCAAAAATCCTCAAGAGGATACAGGCAAAGTCATTTCAACAGCACATTAAAAAAATCATACACCATTATGAAGTTCAGTTTAACCCTGGGAAGCAAGAATGGTTCAGCATATGCAAATCAACAGACATGATACACCACATTAACAGAATAAAGGATAAAAATCATATAATGAACTCAATAAATGCAGAAAAAAAATTCGTAAAAATTCAACATCCTTTCAAAATAAAAATTCTCAACAAGTTGGGTATGGCAGGAATGTACTTTAATATCATAAAGGCCATATAAAACAAGCCTACAGCTATGATCATACTTAATGGTGAAAAGCTGAAAGCATTTTCTCCAAGATCAGGAACAAGACAAGTATGCCCACTCTTGCCACTTCTACTAGAAGTCCTAGCCAGAGAAATTAGGTAAGAAAAAGAAATAAAAGGCATCCAAATAAGAAAAGAAGAAGTCAATTGGTCTCTGTTTGCAGATGACATGATCTTATATGCAGAAAACCTAAAGACTCCACCAGAAAACTACTAGAACTAATACATAAATTCAGTAAAGTTGCAGGACACAGAATCAACATACAAAAAATCATTTGCAGTTCTATACACCAACAATAAGCTTTTAGAAAAAGAAATTAAGAAAACAATCCCTTTTACAATAGCTACAGAAAATACTTAGGAGTAAATTTAACCAAGGAGCAGAAAGATCTATACACTAAAAACTATAAGACATTGATGAAAGAAATTGAAAAAGACACAAATAAATGGAAAGATATCCTGTCTCCATGGATTGGAAGCATTAATACTGTTAAAATGTCCGTACTACTCAAAGTGATCCACAGACTCAATGCAATTCCTGTCAAAATTCCAATGGCATTTTTCACAAAAATAGAAAAAAAATCCTAAAATTTGTATGGAACCACAGATGACCCCCAATTAGCCAAAGCAATCTTGAGAAAGAACATAGCTAGAAGCATCACACTTCCTGATTTAAAACTGTATTACAAATTATAATCAAAACAGCATGGTTCTAATTGTATGCATTGGTCTATGTGTTAAAATAGACACATAGGCCAGTGAAACAGAATGGAGAGTCCAGAAATAAATGTATGCATATATAAATAACTAATCTTTGAGAAAGGTGCCTAAAATGCACAATGGAGAAGAATGGCCTTTTCAATAAATAGTGTCGAAAAAAACTGGAAATCTACATGCAAGACAATGAAATTGGACCCATATCTTACGCCATGCACAGAAATTGACTAGAAATAAATTAAAGACTTAAAACATAAGAAACAGTAAAACTCCTAGGAGAAAACATAGGAAAAAATCTCCTTGACATTAGTCTTGGCAATGATCTTTCCTATATGACACTGAAAGTACAGGCAACCAAAGCACAAATAAACAAATGGGATTACATCAAACTAAAAACCACAGCAAAGGAAACAATCAACAAAATGAAAAGGCAACCCATGGAATGAGAGAAAATATTGCAAACCATATATCTGATAAGGGGTTAATATTCAAAATGTGTAAAGAACCCATATGACTTAATAGCAAAAAAGCTAAATAACTTGATTTTTTAAATGGGCAAAGGACCTGAATAAAAATTTTCCGAAGAAGACATACAAATGACCAAAGGTATAGGAAAAGGTTGTTGGCACGTCTAATCATCAGGGAAATGGAAATTAAAAACATGAGTTAGGCCGGGCACGGTGACTCACACCTGTAATCCCAGCACTTTGGGAGGCCGAGGCGGGCAGATCACGAGGTCAGGAGTTCGAGACCAGCCTGGCCAATATGGTGAAACCTCATTTCTACTAAAAATACAAAAATTAGCCGGGCGTGGTGGTGTGTGCCTGTAGACCCAGGTACTGGTGAGGCTGAGGCAGAAGAATTGCTTGAACCTGGGAGACAGAGGTTGCAGTGAGCCGAGATTGTGCCACTGCCCTCCAGCCTGGGGGACACAGTGAGACTGTGTCTCAAACAACAACAACAACAAAACAAACAAACAAAAAAACCCATGTGTTATTACCCCACACCTGTTAGGGTGATTATTATAAAAAAGACAAGGATAACACATGTTGACAAGGAGAAGGGAACACTCATACAGTGTTGCTGGGAATGTAAGGTAGCAGCCATTATGGGAAAAAGTATGAAGGCTCCTCAAAAAATTAAAAATAGAACTACCATATGATCCAGAAATCCCACTGCTGGGTATTTACCCAAAGGAAAGGAAATCAGTATCTCGAAGAGATATCTGTAACCCCATATTAACTGTATGTAGCATTATTCACAATAGCCAAGATATGGAAACAACCTGTGTCCTTTGACAGATGGAGAGAGAAAATATGGCTTATATACATATACATATGTGTATATATATATATATATATATAGAGAGAGAGAGACACACACATACACACACACAATGGAATACTATACATCCTTTAAAAGGAAGTAAATTCTGTCATTTGCAACATGGGTGAACCTGGAGAACATTATGCTAAGTGAAATAGGCCAGACACAGAAGACAAATACTCTATGATCTCACTTATATGTGGAATCTTAAAAAGTCCAAATTAAAGAAGCCGAGAGTGAATGGTGGTTGCCAAGAGCTGGGGGATGGGAGAAATAGGGAGGTGTTGGTTGAAGGGTACAAACTTTTAGTTATAAGATGAGTAAGTTCTGGGGATCTAATGTACAGCCTGTTGAGTATATAGTTAATAATACTGAATGGTATACTTGAAATTTACTAAAACAGTAGATCTTAAGTGTTGTTAATACACACGGGCACGCAAAGGTAATTATGTGAAATGGTAGATGTGTTCATTAACTTGATTATGCTAATCATTTTGCAACATTTATGTATATCAAATAATCACATTATATACATGAAATATATAATTTTTATTTGGCAATTATACCTCAATAAAGCTGTAAAGTAAGCGAATAAAAATGCTGCTTAATGAGATTAGTCAACATTCAAATGAGTGGCCTTGGAGTTAATTTTGGTCAATAGATTCTGTTCAAAGATCTTGCTTAAAAGCATAAGGAATGCCCAGTAATATTCCCAAGTAAGATGTAAGCTTTATGACGCAGACTTAAAACCTGGAGGCAGCCGAGTTAATTGTCTGGTTAATCACCATAAAAATCACTGATGGGAATGATTACTGTGATAAAACGTGGATGTACCTGAAAGCCTGACAAGCAATTTGATACCATTTCCAGGGAAAGGTATGCTGGGATTGAACGCTGTCTCCGTCAGAGGAAACAGTGGGCCAGGGCAGGAGTCAGTCCTGTGAGAAGGGCCCCACAAAGAAGAGTGTGCTAATCAATGGTGTTTGTCCAACCGGATAGCCACATGGAACAATATATGATCAGATCCGTTACTCCCGTGAAACACCAAGATAATTCCAAATGAATTAGAGATATAATGTAAAAAAATAAAACGATGTAGGCATTAGAAGAAAACACAGGCAAATTCCTTTTTAGCCTGGGAGTGTATAACCCCTTTAACTGTGGCTCACAACCCAGAAGTAATAAAAGATGGATACATCGGTCACATTTAAAAGATAACAGCTTTATGGAGAGATAATTCACATATCATAAAATTCACCATTTAAAAGTGTACAATTCAGTGGGTTTGAATATATTCACAGAGTTGTGTAACTATCACCGCTTTCTAATTTTAAAACATTTGTACCACCCTGCAAATATACGCTTTACCAGTCAGTTGCCACTTCCTCCTCCAGGTCCCTGCCAACCACTAATCTACTTTCCATCTCTACAGTTTGCCTCTTCTGAACATGTCATATACGTGGAATAATACAATATGGTTTTTGTGACTTAGTTCTTTCACTCAGCATGTTTTAAGACTTATTCATGTTGTAGCATATATTAGTACTTACTCTTAATAATACTATTATTTTATTATTATTATTATTATTTTTTTTTTTCTGAGATGGAGTTTCGCTCTTGTTGCCCAAGTGGGAGTGCAATGGTGTGATCTCAGCTCACTTGCAACCTCTGCCTCCCGGGTTCAAGCCATTCTCCTGCCTCAGCCTCCTAAGTAGCTGGGATTACAGACGCATGCCACCATGCCTGGCTAATATTTGTATTTTTAGTAGAAACGGGATTTCACCATGTTGGCCAGGCTGGTCTCAAACTCCTGACCTGAGATGATCCACCTGCCTCGGCCTCCCAAGGTGCTGGGATTACAGGTGTGAGCCACTATGCCCGGCCTTATTATTTAATTATTAAGTATTAATTCATACTTGCTAGTAATGCTATTATTTCCTTGCTATTGCTGCGTAATATTCCACTGTATGAATAGACCACATTTGTTTATTTATTCATCAGCTGATGGGAGCTTGGGTTTTTCCACTTTTTGGTTATTAGGAATAATGCCACTGTGATCACTTATGTGCAAGTTTTTCTGTGAATATCTGCCCTCAGTTCTCTTGTGTATATACTCAGGAGTGGAATTGCTGGGTCATATGGTAATTGCATGTTCAAAATGTTGAGAAACTGCCAAACCATTTTCCAAACTGCCTGCAGCAGGTTCCAGTCCCACCTTCAATGAATGAACGCTCCAATTTCTCCATATCCTGACTACCACTTGCCATTTTCCATCTGTCTTTCTGTTGTCCTTTCTGTTGGGTGTGAAGTGGTATCTCATGGTGGTTTTGCTTCGCATTTCCATAATGATAATGATGTTGAGCGTCTTTTCATGTGCTGATTGGCCACTTTCACATCTTCTTTGGATAAATGTCTATTTAGTCTGTTTAGAGCCTTTGCTGTTTTTTTCTGAGACGGAGTCTCACTCTGCAGCCCAGGCTGGAGTGCAGCGGCGCGACCTCTGCTCCCTGCAAGCTCCGCCTCGCGGGTTCAGGCCCTTCTCCTGCCTCAGCCTTACAGGCGCCCGCCACCGCGCCCGGCTAATTTTTTGTATTTTTAGTAGAGACGGGGTTTCACCGTGTTAGTCAGGGTGGTCTCGATCTCCTGACCTCGTGATCCGCCCGCCTCGGCCTCCCAAAGTGCTGGGATTACAGGCGCGAGCCACCGAGCCCGGCCTGCTCTTTTTTAAATTGGGTTGTTTTTTTGTTGCTGAATTGTGAGAGTTCTTTATATAATCAGATACAAGTCCTTTAAAGATAAATAATTTGGAAATATTTTCTCCCATTTCACAGGTTCTTTTCACTTTCTTGATTATGTCTATTGAACAACAAAAATTTTTAACTGATGAAGTCCAACTTACTACCTATTTTTCCTTTTGTCGCTTGTGTTTTTGGTGTAGTATCTGAGAAACTAATGCCTAATCCAAGGTCATAAAGATTTAATCCTGTTTTCTTTTAAGAGTTTTATAGGTTTAGCCATTCTCTTGTATTTTATTTGAATATTAGAATCATCTTGCCATTTTTGTAAGAATTTCAGCTAGGATTTTAAAGAGACTGCATTGAATGCATAAGTCAATTTGGGGAATATTGCCATCTTACCATTATTAAGTCTTCCATTCCATGAATACAGAATGTTTTTTCATTTATTCGGGTTCTTCTTAACTTCTTTCCACAATGTTTTGCAGTTTTTGGTGTATAAATCTTACGCTTCTTTTGTTACATTTATTCCCCAATTTTTTTATTCTTTTTGATGCTATTGTAAATGTAATTGTTTTCTTAATTAAATTTTCAGATTGTTAAGTGATAATTCATACAACCACAATTGATTTTTACATTTTGATCTTGCATCCTGCAAATTTGCTGAACTATTAGTTCTAATTGTCTTTTGTGTGTTGCTTAGAATATTCTACGTACAGTATGATGTCACCTGAAAATATAGTTTTACCTCTCCAATTTGGATTTCATTTCTTTTTCTTGCCTTTGCCCTGGCAAGAACCTCCAGTGTAATGTTGAATAGAAGTAGTGAGAGTGGACATCCTTGTTTTGTTCCTGATGTTAGGGAGAAAGCAGTCAGTCTTTCACTATTAAGTATGATGTTAGTTATGGGTTTTTTTTTTGTTAACAGATGCAGTTTATCAGATTGAGGAAGTTTCCTTCTATTACTAGTTTACTGAGTGTTTCTCATCAAAGGGTAGTGAATTTTGTCAAATGCTTTTCTGTGTCTATTGAGATGATCATATGTTTTTTCTCCTTTATTCTATTAATATGGATTATTAGATTGATTGATGTTAAACCAAGCTTGGAATCCTAAGATAAATTCCACTTGGTCATGGCGTGTAATCCTTTTTATGTGTTACTAAATTCGGTTTGCTAGTGTCTTGTTGAGATTTTGCATCTATATTTGAAAGAGATAGTGGTCTGTAGTTTTCCTGTGAGATCTTCTTCTGGTTTTGGCTTCAGGGTAACACTGGTTTCATAGACTGAATTGGGAAGTATTCTTCCATATTTTATTGTTTGGAAGAGTTTGTGAAGTTGATGTTAACTCTTCTTTAAATGTTTGGTGGAATTCACCAGTGAAACTATCTAGGCCTGGCTTTTCTTTGTGGGAAATTACTTATTTATTTATTACTAATTCAGTCTCTCTACTTGTTTTAAGTGTAATCAGATTTTCTACTTCTTCTTGAGTCAGTTTGGATAGTTTGTGTCTTTCTAGGACTTTATTTCATCTAGGTTATTGAATTTGTTGGTGCAAATTGTTCACAGTATTTTCCTATAATCTTTTTTTATTTCTATAAGGTTGCCAGCAATGTTCCTCTTTCATTCCTGATCTTGGTAATTTGAGCCTTCTCCTTTTTATTTTTAAGGTCATTCTAACTAAAGGTTTGTCAACAAAAATTGTTGGTTTTTTCAAAGAACTAACTTTTGATTTCACTGATTTTCCCTACTGCTTTTATATTCTCTATTTTATTTTTTTCTGCTCTAATTTTTGTTATTTCCTTCCTTCTACTTGCTGTTGGTTTAGTCTATTCTTTTTCTAGTTTCTTAAGGTGGAAGTTTAGGTTATTGATTTGAGATCTTTCTTCTTTTTTACATATAGGTAGCTGCTGCTATAAATTTTACTCTAAGCACTGCTTTAGCTGTATCCCTTAAGTGTTAGCATGATGTGTTTTTGTTTTAATTCATCGCAAATTATATTCTATTTTTTTGTGATTTCTTCTTTAACACATTCGTTCTTTAATAGTGTGTTGTTTAATTTCTACATATTTGTGAATTTCCCAAATTTCTTTCTGTTATTGATTTCTAACTTCTTTCTATTGTGGTCACCGAATATATTTTGTATGATTTCCATTCTTTTACATTTATGGAGGCTTGTTTTATGGCCAAACATAACATTTAAACATATAAGGATAAAAACTCCAACTCCACATCTCAAAACACAGAAACAAGGTAAAAAGACAAATGGCGACTTAGAAAAAAAATATTTGCAACGTATAGACAAAGGGTTAATATGATGAAACAAACATGCTCTTTAATTGGTGGAGAGAATGCAAAATGGTACAACCCATAGGGAGGGGAATTTACCAATACTTAGCAAAACTACATCCCTTTCATGACCTCCGTGCATTCATAAGTCACATTCAAACGGCGGGGACGAAACCCATGAGGAGGTGTCCCATCTGCCCGCCTCTGCCTCCTCCTTTACCCTAAGGAAGTCCAAGTGCACCTTCCTGGTGCTGGGCAGGCAGGGAAGGGGTGCCGAGGGGCTGAGGTGTCTGCATTGGAAAGGGCAGATGTGGAGGAAGACAGACTGAGAAACAGAAACATACCTATATAACAAGACAAGGTGGCTTTGGGGGTAGCACCTGGGAGCTTTCTTGAGAGAATGAGGTTTAAGATTGATGACAGAGACTGTATTTTGTGAGCTTTTTGGGAAGAGCTGGGCAAAGGAGTTCAGCAGTGTGTCTGTGTGCTTTCAGTGGAATTCCCCGTGGATGCCTTGTCAAGCAACTGTCTTAAAGACTTCAGCTGCTTGTTGATTTTAAGATTCCAGGCTGGAGTTTCCTTTGAATACATCACTGTGCAGACAAAGGTCATGGAGCAGCTCATGTTTCCCTGGATCTCACATAAATATTCATTTCTCCTCCTCTACTTTTTTATCAAATGGATTATACGATAATCATGTTCTGCATCTGGCTTTTCCTGCTTGAAAGTTCTTCTGCATAGGCACATGGAGATCTAGCACACTCTTCTTCATGATAGCTTCCTGTCTTCATGGATGAACATTTAGGGCATTTCCAGTTTTTCCTTAGTCTCTGCAATGCTGACATAAACATCCTGGGAAATGCATATGCATTTCTGCCCACGTAGCAACTATAAAATCTCCAGCAGCGGAAGGAGCAGAGGATATACTCAGTCCTAATTTTAATAAATATTGCCAATTTCTGCTCAATAAGTTCTTTTCAAGATAGCCTCAATTATTAACTCCAATATCGAGTTAAAATATTAAGAATAAAAAATATATATAAAGTAGAACAAAACGATAGTCTTACTACATTAAATAACACCAAACTTTCTGATTTTTCCAATCTGTAAAACAGAATAAGATATCTCATAATTGGTTTTCATTTGCATTTCTTTCCATAGGAATGGGCACAGTGTATTTTCTATGTTTATCAATTGTTTCTATTTTTTTTCTATTAACTAAATTAAACTGCCTAATCCTGTGTTTTGTTTGATTTGAAAACTGGAGGCGGGGCATGGTGGCTCACACCTGTAATCCCAGCACTTTGGGAGGCCGAGGCGGGCGGATCACGAGGTCAGGAGATGGAGACCATCTTGGCCAACATGGTGAAACCCCGCCTCTACTAAAATACAAAAAATTAGCCAGTTATGGTGGTGCGGGCCTGTAATCCCAGCTGAGGCAGAGGAATCGCTTGAAGCTGGGAGGCGGAGGTTGCAGTGAGCTGAGATCGTGACACTGCACTCCAGCCTGGTGACAGAGCAAGACTCCGTCTCAAAAAAAAGAAAAAGAAAAAAGAAAGAAAGAAAATTGGAATGTTCTTTTTGTTAATGCTCTTTGCAAATGAAGGAAAACAGCTCTTTGGAATCTGTGTTGAAAATAGTTTTCTACCTTTCATTGACTGGCACTTAAGAAGGGCTTTGCTACTGAATAGTTCTAATTGGTATGTTGTTCAACATTCATTCAACTTCTTCTAAATTTATGATGTCTAGGTTTGGTGCTGTGCTTAGAAAAATATCCTTTACTCCAAAACTGTTTAGTTTCATCATTTTCCTAGACTTTTAGTGGTGTTGATTTTTATGCTTAAGACATCTAGCGTTATTTGTTACAGCACATATTAGGAATCACCCAAATGCCCATGAAAAGGAGACTGCCTGTATAACTGAGTTGCATCCATGCTAAAGATTTGATCCATCTGAAAATGATTTTGGAGTGGGAGTGAGAAAGAAATATGTTACCCCTATGCTATTCCCAAATAAACCTTTCCTGGACTAATTTTAATTCTAACTAGCAAGGCAAAATCAACGTGCATTTTGGCCTATTTTCAGATTGCCACACTGTTCCATTGCTTTCTCTGTGCATTGCCTCGCTAGTCTCCAACCCCAGTCATTATGGTGGCATTGGAATAAATTTTAGCATACGCTGCAGCTAATCTCCTCCCTTCCTCTCACCCCATCCCCTCCCCACCTGAACTTTCCTGTATTCTCATAGGTTTATTTCTCTAGGTAAAATTTATTATAATTTTTCCATGTTCCAAAAAGAAATCCTGTTTGTATTCTAATTGAGAATGCATTAAATGATAGGATCAATTTGTGGAGAATTATATATTTACAATATATAATTCTTCCTACCCAAGAAGATGATGTTATTTTTCTTACTCAAATATCCTTTACGTCAAGAGTTTAAGGTGTTCTTAGGTAGGCCTGATATATTTACCGCTATTTCCCCTAAGTATTTTATATTTAACGTATTCATTTAATAATTAAGAGAAAAAAGCAGCGTATTTCCTCTGTAGGCTCTTTGAATATTCAAAGTTTTCATTTCAGTTTTCTGTGTTCTTAGATGGATCTTGATAGAGCATCTAATTATAGGTTAACAACGAATAGATACCGTGCCGACACTAACAGCACCTAGAAATTGATAAGGTAAATCAGAGTTCCTCAAAAATTGATTAATAAAGAATATGAAGGCTGGGCACTGTGGCTCATGCCTGTAATCCCAGCACTTTGGGAAGCCGAGGCAGGTGGATCACCTGAGATTAGGAGTTTGAGACCAGCCTGGCCAACATGGTGAAACCCCTTCTTTTCTAAAAATACAAAAATTAGCCAGTGCGGTGGTGGGCGCCTGTAATCCCAGCTACTCGGGAGGCTGAGGCAGGATAATCATTTGAACCCAGGAGGCGGAGGTTGCAGTGAGCCGAGGTTGTGCCATTGCACTCCAGCCTGAGTGACAGAGCAAGACTGTCAAAAAAAAAAAAAAAAAAGAGAGAGGCTATGAAGAGATAGTTTTTAAAAAAGTAAATATAGCTACTTCTTACGCATGCCTAAACATGCTCGGTCACACTCATCATAAGAGAAGTACATATTCTAACTAGGCTGAGGTACCATTTTTCACATATCACATTAGGAAAAAGCAAACATTTGGTAATAAATACTTGTCAGCCACTGGGAAACAGACATGCACACATGTTTTCAGGGATTGGGGCATAAACAGGAAAAACTCTCCTGAAGGGCTGCTTAGCAACATCTGTCAGATTTTTAGAAGCATATGCCCCTTGACCCATCACTTTGGGAATGTGTTGTATAGATACGCTTCTATACATGGGAACAGACATCTGGCATTATTTGTTACAGCACATGTTAGGAATCGCCCAAATGCCCGTGAAGAGGAGACTGCCTGTATAACTGAGTTGCATCCATGTCACAGAACACTATGCAGCTGACTAAAAGGAGGCCAATGACACCCTTAATGTGTGAAAGAAACAGGCAAGGCACAGAACAGCATCTGCGATCAGCTACATGTTGTGTAAAAGAGGGGAAAAATCAGGCTCTATCTTTGTTTTGCTTCTTTACTTATAAAAAAGATTCTGGAAGGATGTAAGAATCTCAGAATTGTAGATCGATACTTATGATTTTTGAACCATAAGACCGTATGACATTTTCAAACAACTAAAGTTTTAACATTGGCAAGGGAAAAAATATGAGGTCATGTTTTCTTCCTTTTCCTCTGCATGTCTTCCAGGCTGAGATATATACCCTCAAGTTCAAACAACAGAAATTGACTCCAGCTGATTTGTTTCAATACTAGGACTGCCATCTGCCTTCCAAACACAAAAGCAAGCACACAAAATAGAAGCAAAAAAGCCAAGATCAGGAGTCCTCCGTAGCTGGTAGAATTGTAGGCTGGTGTATATCCTGTGAGGATTTGAGGTGAACCCAGTGAGTGATTACAGTGTAGCCTCCGAAAGGTTAAAGCAAATGCCACAAACCCATCCTTGTAAAAGATAATGCTGAACAGAAGTGAAAGCTTGCCTACCCCACCCCTTCGACCTAAGATACAAACTCTGAGAAGATCCTCAGTCTGCAGCGAGAGTTAACATTTCCTGGGTGCTGCACTGCTCTGCAGCTGGGTTTTTGGTGCACAGCTGAGTTAGATCAATGCTGCGCTGTGGTTGTTGCAGTCACAGATCTTTTTCCTGGATGGAGAAGCCTGCTTGTGTATGGTGCAAACTTCTTCCATTTAGTACAAACTCTGGCTGAACAACAATAGGTCTCCTCCTTTTTTTCATGAGCAATATCCTGATATTAAAGCAAGAAGCTCCATGATTCCTCAGCAACCGTAAACACTCCGAGAATGTCTGGGCCCCACTGTGAGGCCCCATGCCCACCCAAACCTCACTAACAGCCCCCCTTCATGATTTTTCTCTGACCTGTGTTCAAGGCATTCATTATGAATGGCTGGAGGCTGAACATTTAAGATATGATCACGACCGGGTGCGGTGGCTCACACCTGTAATCCCAGCACTTTGGGAGGCCGAGGTGGGCAGGTCACCTGAGGTCAGGAGTTCGAGACCAGCCTGACTAACATGGTGAAACCCTGTCTCTACCAAAAATACAAAAATTAGCTGGGCATACTGGTGGGCGCCTGTAATCCCAGCTGCTTGGGAGGCTGAGGCAGGAGAATCGCTTGAACCCAGGAGGCGGATGTTGCAGTGAGCCGAGATCACACCATCGCACTCCTGCCTGGGTGACAAAAAAAAAAAAAGATATGATCACTTGCAAACAAATGATCACAAAAATGCCAAGAACTGAGGAGGAACTAAACTTATTTTTAGCTTAAAAAAAAAAAAGAACCAAGTAAAAAGGGACATTATCTAAGATCCAATTCAGTAAGTTTCTGATAGTTTATCTTTGTAACTTCCTAAAGCTACTGCTTGTTTATTTAAATTTTTAGAAATCATATGGCAATAACAACAAAGATAGAAATTTGTTGTTTTGTAGAAATTTGGGGGAGAAAGTGAGAATAGAAACATTATTTTGTAAAGGCAGTGAGTAAATATTCAAAGGAAACACTTAGGTTAATTCATTTAACCCCATCAGATGCTAGTATTAGCTCTGCTTACAGATAAAGAAAGAGGTCCCCAGAGAGTCAGTGACTTGCCCAAGGGAGGGGGCAGAATTTCCACTCTAAATCACTGAATTAATTTTTATTAAAAAGGCAGAAAACAATGACTCAGCAAGCTGTTACACCCCCTTGGAGTAAAACAGAAAGATTAAAATTACACTTGAAGGAAAGGCAGGCCATCTTGTCCCTATTTTAAGAAAGTGAAATAATTCACTTTACATAGACTGTTGCCTTAGGCCCAGGAGTCTTTATATAAGATCCCAATTTGGAACATACCAAGACAGTTTGTGCATATTTTTATTAAGTCACTTCTGAGTTACTCTGTGAAAACCGGGAAAAAAGCACCTTCCAAACTTGTTGAAAAGGGATGGCCAGCACTACGGGTTGATCGGTAAGCACTGGCGGATGGAGAACCCTGGGAGTTGTTCAGCATGGACATGGAGGCCGTCTCCGGGTGAGTGCACACCCCCACCCGCCCACTGTGAGCAGAGAGGCCTCATGAGGACCCAAGACTGCTACCAACAGAACCAGAGGGGGACTCCGGGCACCCATCGTCAGCCTTGTTTACTCCGTGAATTGTCGAACTTCACACTTTACCAGTTTTCTTCAGTGAGACATATAGGTTTTGTAATTTGGAAAAAAAAGAAAAGAAAAAGCATTCTGAAGATAAGGCAAGGAAAGATTTGGACTTTAATTGAAACATTTTAATTTAAAATGTTAATTAAACAGCTTTAATTTTGATGATTAGATTTGAGGGTCATCACACTTTGGTGTACACACATTTGGAAATGAAGACTGGCCACATTTTAAATCCATGTCTTCCATAACTATGAGCCATGCCTTCTCTAGCTTAGAGCCAAATAAAATCGGACTCACCATTTTGTAAGGACCCTACTTTTTAATCATTGTAATATTATTATCATTTTCCCTAATAGAAATAGAGTCCAAATGAGGCTACATAATTTGCCCAACAGAGAAAAAGAACAGGCCATTTTTTTTGAGGGTCTGCCTAGCTTGTGCACTTAGTATGGTGCTAAGCATCCCGCAAACAGATTCTAACCCTGCCCCTGTCACAGACAGGACTAGCTGTGGAAGCATCAGGATTTGAACCCGGTTCCTTCCGACTGTAGAGTCCAGGTTCTTGACATTCTCACTCAGTATTTCCTGCAAGTGCACACCTTGGAGATGCCCAGGAGACGCTGGAAGATGAGATCAAGACAGCAGGCTGAGCCCGGGTGCAGCCACCACCTCCTGCTCCAAATCCTTAGAAATTATTACAAATATCAACAAGCCTTATTAGCATGGGAAAAGAAGTGACCTGAGAAGACCAGAATCCACTGTGTGTGAGGTGGAGAAGGCTTGGGAGAGCTCCGAGGCTGCTGGGGGACATGGGAAGCAAGAGGGTCCCCAGGTCACCAGCAGGGCGACTGGGAGGAGTGGGGAGCCATAGTGGGCAGACTCCTGTGGATCTGGCCCCTCTCCAGCTTGTGCCAGGCAGCCTGGGACTGATGGGTCTACACTCAATGTGGGCTAAAGAGAAAGTGTGCTGGGCAACTCCCAGGAGGCACATGGAGCCCACTACCCGGAAGCCATGCTCTGGATGTCCCCAAGGCAGCCTGCTACAGTCCCCTGGCCCTCCTCTTCGCAGGCTATTGTGGCAAATGCTGTGTTCACAGACAGCTACGGGGAATCTCGAGCAGAACAGTCAGCATCCACCCAGGCGCCCGCAAACATTTGAGGAAGAGCAGCACTATAAAGAGAAGCACGAAACTCCTCTAACCAAGCCAGCACACAGGCAGGCCACCAATCAGCAGGAAGAGACATCCCACCTTACACATACACACACACACACACACACACACAGACATAGACACACACAGACACACACACACAGACACACACAGAGACACAGATACACACACATAGACACACACACAGACACACACAGAGACACAGACACACACAGATACAGGCACACACACACAGACACACAAAGACACACACACACCGACACACATATACAGACACAGACACACACACAGACACACACATGGACACACACAGAGACACAGACACACACAGACAGACACACACACAGACACATGCAGACACACACAGAAACACACATGCACAAAGACACACAGACACACACATAGATATGCAGACACACAGACACACATACAAAGAGACACACACAGACACACACACAAACACACACACACAGAAAATATTTATGTTCCCTATTTATGTAGCCAAGGGCACAGGCTCATTGGAAGCAGTCTGATCACCTAGGGGAGAAGCTGTGTCATATTTCACCACTGTTCCCCTTGGGCCTCAGAGTCCCCAGGAGGAAGTGAGCAGCTGATAGTGACAATGTCTCTGCAAGGCAGGGTCTAGCCAGGTCAGAGGGCCTGCACATCTTGCTGCATCCTCACATTACTGTTCGGGGGAAACCTACACAAATCACACAGTCACTGAGATAAGACAGCTTTGGGCTCTCCTGGTTCACAACACAGCTTGGTATTGTCAACTGTTCATCCTTATCTTGGAGGAAAAGACTGAGTTAGCATGGGAGCTTCCCTAAGCAGAATCTCAGGCTCCAGCTTTCCAGCACCTCCAGGGCCCCTCTCTACACAGAATTAATGTTAGCAGAGCGAGAATGAACTCAGAATAAATATTACTGATGTCTTGGAGAGAAACAGGAGGATGCAGCATCCACAAACAAGAATCAACTAAAACTCTTGGGAATTAAAACGAGAAGAGTTGCACTGTGAAGCACAGTGGGTGGGCTGCAGAGCAGAGACACTGTTGAAGGACAAATCAGGAATCTGGAAGACCAAGAGGAGGATGCAGCACCAAAAGACAAGGAGGCCGGGAGTAGAGATAAAAGAGTGAGAGACATTGAAGATATTTTTTGAAGTTTTTCAAAATGTGTCTAATGAGAATTTCAGAAACATATACTTAAATAAATAAGAATAATTTTCAAGTTGCAAAAATATGAGACCTCAGAAGTGACAGGATACTAGTCAAGAAGAGTAAATTTAGAAAAAAGAAGAATGAAGGACTAGTGAAATAAACAATCTTATGGAAAGACTGATCAACAACAAAATGAGAGAGAGAGAGAGAGCAGGACATGTGAGAACACAAAAGCATTATCTGAAACAGAGATAAAACTATATTAGAGAACTTAAAATCATGGCATCATCAGCAAAGGACACAGGGATTCTTGGAGAAACAGTGCATCGTGCATCTGGGGCAGGATATGGAGAATCTGGCCCTGGATGTCCTGTCACATCAGAAAGCAAGGAAGTTATCAAAGACTTCTGGGGTCATGCCAAAAGATAGAGGAACCTACTCAGGGGGCCTACTGGCAAAAGAGGAACAGCGTTAGCATCAAGAATCAAATAAATTAAAATTCATGAGTTCATAATGATACTAAGGAAAAAAAAACCCACCTTCATTGGCCGCCTTCAAAAGGTGCTAGGGAATTGACTTATTTTCAGGAGAATGAATAAGAAAACTAAGAGAAAAAAACCCAACTATTTACCCCGACTTTGCTTTACAAACTGTAACTCAAGGTACCACAGAGTTAATGGAAGAAATTTCTTCTTTAGAGATCACTTTCAGCTGATAAATGAGGAAGGTAAGATAGATTTAAAATAACACCACTTTGCAACCTCAAATTAAATAATTGATCTAAGCAACCATCGATGACTGATAAAACCATTGTGTGAAAAGTCGAAAAACCATTAGGACGTTTATAAACAGTGATTGCGCTGACACCACTGAAAATCATTAAAAAACTCTAAACATCAGAGAGAGACAATTAGACATTCTGTGACTAGGTGATGCAAGAGGAAGAACACACCATCTATTGGGCATTTTTGCCAAAACATCTTACTAAATCTAATCAGGCCTCTGGATCTACAAAAACATAGGGAACGTGGGAACATGTCAGGCCACACATAGAAATGCAATTGCCAAAAATCCAGACTGTGGAAAATTGCAAAGGACAAACAATATGGCTTTATCAACAAAAGAAACTGCAATGAAAAAGAAATTGAGGGAGAAAATAGAAATTAAGAGACTTAGGAACTGTACTGTCCCATGTCCCAGCATGCAAGGGCACTGACTCAACAAACCTGCCCCAAACAAACCAGTGATAAAAACAGAGACAATGCAGGACATTTGAACACTGACTAGATATTTGATATTTTGACTTTTTTATTTATTTTGAGATGGAGTTTCACTCTTGTTGCCCAGGCTGGAGTGCAATGGCACGATCTGGGCTCACTGTAACCTCCGTCTCCTGGGTTCAAGCGATTCTCCTGTCTCAGTCTCCCGAGTAGCTGGGATTACAGGTGCCCGCCACCATGCCTCGCTAATTTTTTGTATTTTTAGTAGAGATGGGGTTTCTCCATGTTAGTCAGGTTGGTCCCAAACTCCTGACCTCAGGTGATCCACCCACCTTAGCGTCCTAAAGTCCTAGGATTACAGGCATGAGCCACCACACCCGGCCCTCTCCAGCCAAGGGTCCAGCCTGGGTCTCCCCTCTCAGAAGCCTAGCCTGTCAATAGCATGCTATTGTGGGCATACATTAACATACATCTTTAAACATACATCTAAACGTATGTTAAATGTATTTTGTTTTTTCTTTTTTAGACTTCTTAAGCTGTAAGTATGGAATTGGGTTCTAAATCATCTGGAAAGAGAGAGAAGGGGGTTTACATGGATGCAGATTGGCCATGTGGGGGAAGGAGGGAGGATGGCAGAAGGTGGGTTACCTGCATGGGAGGAGTAAGTTCCAGTGCACCAGAGCACTGGAGGGGGAATCGAGTTAACAATAGTTTGTGGTCTGTTTTCAAAAAGCTAGAAGTGTGGCTTTTGCATGTTCCCAACACCAAGAAATGAAAAATGTTTGCGGTGATAGATATGCTAATTATCCTTATTTGATCATTACACATTGTATACATGTATCCAAGTATCACTCTGTATCCCATAGACAAGCACAATTATTACATGTCAACTAAAAACAAGAGGGTTAAAAAAAAGATTGCCCATGTGTGATAATTACTGAAATTGGGTAATGGGTACAAAGGGGTGCATTTTAATATTCTCTCTACTTGTGTACTGTGTTCAAAAGTTTCTGTAATAAAAAATTTTAAAAAGTGGCCAGGTGTGGTGGCTCATGTCTGTAATCCCGGCACCTTGGGAGGCTGAGGCAAGTGGATTGCTTGAGCTCAGGAGTTCGAGACCAACCTGGGCAACAGGGTGAAACCCCATCTCTACAAAAAAAAAAAAAAAAAAGAAAAATTAGCCAGGCAAGGTGGTGTGCGCCTGTAGTCCCAGCTACTTAGGGGGATGAGGTAGGAGGATCGCTAAAGCCCAGGCTGTCAAGGCTATAGTGAGCCGAGAGGTCGCCACTGCACTCCTGCTTGGGTGACAGAGTGAGACCCTGTCTCTAAGTAAGTAAGTAAATAAATAAAGAAATAAATAGGCCAGGCGCAGTGGCTCATGCCGGTAATCCCAGCACTTTGGGAGGCCGAGACGGGCGGATCACGAGGTCAGGAGATAGAGACCATCCTGGCTAACACGGTGAAACCCCGTCTCTACTAAAAATACAAAAAAATTAGCCAGGCGTGGTGGCGGGCCCTTGGAGTCCCAGCTACTTGGGAGGCGGAGGCAGGAGAATGGCATCAACCTGGGAGGCAGAGCTTGCAGTGAGCTGAGATCACGCCACTGCACTCCAGCCTGGGGGATGGAGCGAGACTCCCCCTCAAAAAAAATAAATAAATAAAATAAAATAATAAATAAATAAACATTTTAAAAAAAGAAATCTAAGATAAAAATATAACATTTTAAAGTTCCACGTAGCTAAAGACTTATGAAAAGAGAAAAATATGCCATTTTGAGTCCAGGCCTAAAAACTGTGGTTTCTGAGGCCAATAAAAAAGGGGAACTAAATATTAGCCCTGATTCTTTGGAAGAGACGGCAATTGCTAGTAAGTTTGGGTGGGGGGCAGGAATGGGTACTTTTCATTGTATTCCCTTTTGTACTTTTAAATTGTGTGTAAGTATATGATTCATCTATTAAAAATGAATAAGATAGTTTAAAAATATATTTTAAAATCCTGAACCATTATCAACTTCATGCTAAAATATTTGAAAATCTAGATTAAATAGATAACTATCTAAAAATTGTATTGCATAAAATAAGTCAGGAAGAAATAGAACATTTACATAAACCTATAACCTTTAAAGACAGAGAATCAATAGTGAGACATCTACCCATTAAAAAGCACCAGGCCTGTATGGTTTTATAGGCAAAGTGATGTATTCTCCTTCTTGGAAAATATAGGACATACTTACATTATCAAACTTATGTTGGTTGAAGAAGCAAGATGCAAAAAGACTGGCATAGTATGAAAATATTTAATCCAACATTTTTAGTATGGAAACTGTTCTGAAAGGAGCAGGATTGACAAAACAGGACTCTGGTTACCCCATCCCTACCACAGCTGGACAATGAGCCAGCTGAGATGCCTCCTTCTCCCAGCTGAAGTGATAGCACCCAAGCTCATTTTCCCATGGATCTAGTGGCTCCTCATAGAGGACTGCACATCCCACAGACCCCGAGTTGCCCCATGTAAGCAGCCAGCACCCACAGCTAGCATGCTATTGACAGGCTGGGCTCTGAGAGGGAAGATCCAGGCTGGACCCTTGGCTGGAGTAGAACCCAGCCCCATCCAGCCCTATCCAGTAGATGCCCTGGCATAGCTTCTTGTTAAAGGAGAGGCTGGGGGCCACATGCCACGCCATCTTGCAGATTCAGGCTTTGTGATTTTCTTTCTCTTAATAAAGCCTATTCCCTAATCTCAGTGGATGACATTGTGGAGTTCATGCCAACCCCTGCGCAATAGATGGTAGCCCAGGGGGGATCCACCTGGCAAGGCAGAAATGATACCATGTATTTACAGACACACACACACACATACAGCCATAAAGGGTTCAGACTAACTTCAGAATAATGGCTACCCCTGGAGTTGAAGGAGAGTAGTGATCAGGGAGAGATCCAAAGGAGTTCTGGCTGTACCTGTAAGGTTTGACTTCTTAAAATATTTTCTTTGTAGCAAAAATGACAAAATACTAATGTTGGTTAAATCTGAGTGATGGGTACATCTTTGATCCCTCCTTCCTTTACTCCTCACTCACCTAACCCATATCAAAGCCTGCTCCTCTCACCAGGAGGTGGAGTCTATTTCCTGTGCTGGCCTACATCTGGACTGGCCTTTGACTTGTTTTGACCCACAGGTGGTGGCCGAAGTGATGCTGTACCAGGTCTAGGCCTGTGCCTTGGGAGGCCCAGAGGCTTCTGCTGCTAAACTCCAAGAATTCGACAGTAGGCTGTAAAGAAGCTTGGGCTAGACATGCGGTGGATGAGAAGGTGTGTGGAAGAGAGAGAAGTCATGTGGAGGAGCATGGAGGGGCCAGACATGGGAGTGAAGCAAGAAGAACCACCAGCTGGGCCCTGCCTAGATTCCTGACCCACAGAAACCTGGGAAATGATCATTCGTTGTTCTTTTAAGGCAGCAAGTGATAGGGTGGTTTGTTACATACTTGTGTGTAGATACCCACACAAGTCCTGATAGCTTTCTTTTGAGACCTATTCCCAGTGCACTCTCTTCCTCCCACTGCTACCCCACCATCCTGGCCCTCCTGGTGCCTTCTCTCCAGGGCTCTGGCAATAGCCTTCTAATTCCCTAAATAAAACCATGCAGCTCCTCAGATGTGTCCATCAGCCTTGGAACAAAATCTACACTCCTGCTATGAAGGCTTTACCTCTTCAGCCCCATTTGGTGCTTCTCTCACTCTGCCCCAACTGCACAGGCCATCTTGCGGTCAGTCAAACCTACCGAGCTCATTCCCGCTGCCCAGCCTTTGCACTCACTGATGCCTTGCCAGGAGCACCATTTCCCCAGCTCCTTTACAGGACTGACCTCCTGATTCCATTCACTTCATTCTGTGTAAATGCCACCTCCCCCCAGACACCTTCCCTGATCTCTGACCAGCAGTAGTGCCCTATGCCTGTCACTCTCCATCCCTGCAACCTGGTTGATTTCTGTCATGGCCCTGTTCACTCCTGACAGTAGAGTGCAGGTTTATTTACTGTGTTTCCCCTGCTGGAATAGAAACATCATGAGGACGTTTTCCTGGCTTCCCAGGGCCCTGACCATAGCAGGCTCTGACATAGCCTGGAGTGAAGGACTAAGACCAGGCACAAGAGGGAGGGCTGGGCAGATCATTCTCTGTGATTTTCAGTATGTTCAATAAACCCTCTTCTTCCCAGCCTTCCTGTGGCTGCCTCCTTCTGGTCAACTGAGCAGATCTGAGATTCAACATCAATGTCTTACCTAATAACAAATAAAAATGGCCACACTGTGCCTCTTTTGTACATGATCTTACTCTAATGCTTCATTGAGCATCACTCTCTGGTTTTCTTCTTCCTTCCTTTTTTTTTTTTGAAACAGTTTCTTGCTGTGTCACCCAGACTGAAATGCAGTGGTGTGATCTCTGCTCACTGCAGTCTCTGCCTCCTAGGCTCAAGCAATCCTCCCACCTCAGCGCCCCCAAGTAGCTGGGACCACAGGTGTGTGCCTCCACGACCAGCTAATTTTTTTTTTTTTTTTTTTTTTTTTTTTTTGTAGAGACGGGGTTTTGCCATGTTGGCCAGGCTGGTCTCAAACTCCTGAAGTCAAGTGATCCACTTGCTTGGCCTCCCAGAGTGCTGGGATTACAGGCATGAGCTACCTTGCTCAGCTCTCTTGTTCTTTGCTGTCTACTTTTCCTGCTACAATTGGAAGCCCTGTAAGGGCAGAGGCCACACTCCTGCTGTGTCCCCAGCATCCGGAACAGTGTCCTCCACAAGTGGATGCCTAAGAATGGTTGAAATAATCAGGCTGAATTAATAAAGACAAACACAAAGCCGGGGCTTAGAAGAAATGTAGAGAATGCAGAGGTCATTAAAAAGAACTTCAAAAATAAGTGCCAGTGAAAAATATTTTTCTGCCAGCATTTTCACCGACTTAGTATCCTAGGAAGTTGCTTTCTATGTAATTTATAGACATTCTTTGCCTATAAAGTCAGCTGACTGCAAATTTCCCTAATAATGCTTTGAATCATATAATTATTGATTTGTCTGGAATTCACTGTAAAATATTGGTTTCGATACATGATTTTCACATTTTAAATAAATAAATAAAAATTAACTGAGAAGACAAGACTGACACCAAAATAAAATAAAATAAATGGCAATTAGGATCCTCTGGGAAATTCAAGAAAATACTGTGTACAAAACACAGGAGCACAATGCTATGAAAATAAACAACCAAGAACAGGAAAGAGTTTTGGAAATTAAGACTGAGTTCCAAAATGAAATGTTCAATAGACAGGTTAGAAGATGAAGTCAAGCAAATTTTTTTTTGAGATGGAGTCTGGCACTGTGGCCCAGGCTGGAGTGGAGTGGTGTGGTCTCAGCTCACTGCAACCTCTGCTTCCCAGGTTCAAGCGATTCTCATGCCTCAGCCTCCTGAGTAGCTGGGACTACAGGTGTGTGCCACCATACCCGGATAATTTTTGTATTTTTAGTAAAGACGGGGTTTCGCCACGTTGGCCAGGCTGGTCTGGAACTCCTGACTTCAAGGGATCTGCCCACCTCAGCCTCTCAAAGTGCTGGGATTACCAGTGTGTTACTGGACCTGGTCAAAAGTTTATAAACATTAAGAAAAAGAACAACAGTTGGAAAATGTGAGCGAAAAGATAAGCAACCTGTATCTTAATTAACAGGAGTTCCAGAAAAACAAACAAAACGAAACTATAGCGAAAGCAGAAGAGAAAAATATTATCAAAGAAAATACAAGAAATGTCCCACGCATGAAAGGGATACATGCTTGGCCCACCCAGTGCCAAGCAGCAGGAACGGAAGAGGACCCTCACCCAGGTCTTTCATTGGAAAATTTTGGAAGACCAAGCACACAGGGAAGATTCTGAAAGCTTCTGAAAGGGAAAACCAGGTCACCACAGAGCAGTGAGAATCACACCACATCAGAGGACAAGGGAGAAGGTTCCAAAGGCAGAGGATTCCAATTGAGATCGCAGGAGAGGGCAAAATAAAGATGCCCTCAGGAACGCGGAGTCTCCTGCAGGAGCCTCCCAGGAGGCCTTTCTTAGGCATTTTCTCGCTGATGCATTCCAATTAAATAAAGGTGCAAAGTAAGAGTCCTGGGTGGGAGGCGGGAGGCCGATGGAAGTAGCAGGGAAGGGGGTGGTGCTCATCTCCAGGGCTCCACAGAATACTGGGTCTCCAGGCACTCGTCATCACGAAGGGAACATGTCATTTAAAGTCACAAATGTAACCTAGGGATGAGTCAGCCCCAAAAGAATGAAATGCAGAGGGAGCAGCAGATAGATGGGGTGCAAAAGGGAAGGAAATATTCATTTATTATGGTAGGACGTCAACAGGCACTGTTTCAACAGATCAGCAATAGAGAGGTGCAGGCATCTTCTTTACATTGAGAAATGGTAATTACCTGAAGAACGAAAACCAGAAACAGGAAATAACAACTCTTTTGGGAGTTGACACTGGGGCAGGGCCTTGTTGCTTTTCCTATATTATAGTCCCTTCTGTCTGACAGCCTTCATTAACCAGGAGTATGCCTTCCTTTGATAATTTTTAATGTGCTTGTTCTGTGATCCCGCCATTCTGCTGGGGCATATGCAGTAATATTCAACTCTTAGAAGCAAAAGGTAGAAAGAATCTAAAGACCCTTTAATAAGACATTGATGAAACATGGTTGGATTCACACCAGATGTGGTGCATATAGAGGGAACTCTGAGACATCCTCAAGAGAAAAAAGTTGTACAATAGTATGTACAACTGAATATGCATGTAAAACCAGAAATATATACAAAGATAACCATACATGTGCTTTGGAAGAGGTTAGGAAGAAAACACACTCAGGCCGGGTGCTGTGGCTCACGCCTGTAATCTCAGCACTTTGGGAGGCCGAGATGAGTGGATCACTTGAGGTCAGGAGTTCTAGACCAGCCTGGCCAACATGGAGAAACACCATCTTCACTAAAAATACAAAAATTTGCTGGGCGTGGTGGCGAGTGCCTGTAATCCCAGCTACTCAGGAGGCTGAGGCAGGAGAATTGCTTGAACCCTGGAGGTGGAGGTTGCAGTGAGCCAAGGTTGCGCCATTGCACTCCAGCCTGAATGACAAGAATGAAACTCCGTCTCGAAACAAACAAACAAACAAACAAACAAAAAGAAAACACACTCAGCTAACAGTGATTACCCATGGGCATGATGGAAAGGGGGCCAAGAATAACTGTGGCTTTCTCTTATCATGTCAATCCACTGTGCGAATTGTGGAATTCCATATAAATAACTTTTTTCTTAACCTTCAGGGAGGAGTCAGGCACCAGGAGAATGCTCGTAGTCCACTGTCAGGCAGGGGCTCTTCGCTTGCTTCTTATTTTTGAACCCGTGGGTGCTGGTGAAGGTTGCACAGAGACTGGAGTGACTGCCCACTGGAGCCATTTTTGCCTGGAAGCTGGGGTGGGGGCAGAATGACTGGAGGAGCCCTGCCCTGGCCTCCCGCGTCCAGCCCCACCAGCAGATCGAGGCCCTGAACCTTCCATCTCTAACCCTGCAGGTGTGGGCCACCTGTGACCACCCACTTGCCTCTCTGAGTTCACACGGCTGTGTCAAGTCCAAACTAAGCTGCTAACAGGAACTTCAGAGAGCCATTCCTGTCCACTTACATTCAATTTCTAACCTCAAATTTGCATCGTAACATGGCTTCATATTTAAAATAATCGATTAAAATGTTCTCTGCCTTTAAATATCTCTGAGTCACTGAAAAGTTCAAAGTGTCATGTAAGTTATTTTTGTTCTCGGTTCTCCTGAAACGACCAGGTAGGTGATTTTAAGCCAACATTTGGCAACGTGCCACGGCCCCTGGGTGCTGGATGTTGAATGGAGGATGAGAGGATGTCGCCAGGCACAACCCCAGCAGCATTAGCAAAAGGAACTGCAATCCTCAAAAGTTCTTTACAGTTGAAAATACAAGTTCTGATTAATGTGTGCTTCTTTGTGCAGCATGGGGGGTGATGAGCTCAGGAAGGACTCTATTGCTTGAGATATGTGTTTCTGTTCGGTTTTCTCTTTTCTTTTTTATGACAAATGTCACCCAATAAGTAGCAAGATGGCTAAGTGGAATCTGGACAAACTGAACCCACGGGTGGCCTGAATAGTGAAGGGACTCAGAATTGGGACTTCCAAAGAATAATAGCAGCTCCTTATTTTCATTCATCAAACTTTCCAAAAATGTGCGTGCAATTCACACACTCAAGTTTAGACTTACATGGCATTGGGAGTGGTGGGGTGGGAGGGCTCCATTCCCAGAGAACTAAAGAATTTCATAAAAATCCCTAGTGATGGCTCCTTCAAAGTCTGACTCGGGCAAACCAGGAGGGGTGAAAATCCTTGTCGCTCTGCACAGGGGCCTGGGGAGGCCCACATGGACATCTCCCTGCTCTCAGGCTACTGATCTCTTCATGGGGGCCAGGGCAGATGGCTGGTAAGAAAATCTTCTCTCTTGGTGGCTGAATGCATGCCAAGTGAGCCTGGGCTGCTCCCTAGCAAGCACAGAGGCCACCAGATAGGGCTGCCCTGCACACCCCACATAAAGGAGGCCAAGTCAGGAGCAAGTGTGGGGTGGGGGAGGCCAGGCCGGGGGTGAGGACTGGGGCTCTGGTGAGCTACCACCTTCAGGCTTGGGCCACCTAGGATGGGGTGGATCAGTGGGGGTGCTCCTGAGAGCCGGTCCACGGCAGGGTGGGGAAGCAGGTAGGGGCAGCTCTCCCCGTGGACCCAGGTGTGTATGGCCTAATAATTAGCCCACAGACAGACTGAGAAGTCAAAAAACTCTTGGATATCCAAGCGGAACGTGTAAAGTTGCCGGCGGCCTGTCCGTGGGATGGCTTACTCAGCCTAAAAAGGAATCTGCAGGGAGGGCAACACATCTGCTTTTAGTGACTCCAAGAAATGGGTTAAGGGATTCCGATCTGTCTAAATGAATAAAGCCAGGTGCAAAGAGAGCCCCACAGCATCCACTTCCTACCAGAGCTGTCCACAGAAAGGCTGGCGTTGTTTGCTAGGGAGTCAGCTCCCCATTGCTAGAAGTAAGCAAGCACATTGCAGACAAGTAATCAGGAGAAGATCTAAGCCTCAGGTTAAAATGAATGTTCAAAGGCTCATCAAGGGCCTGGAGCATCTGTAGCTGGCCTCTGCTTTGTAAGCATGAAGCACAGCTGTGCTAACTGCCACCTGCATGGATGGACGCACACAGCCACCTCGCCCGCCACCTGGGCCACCAATCAGCTTCCCTGTCCTTCTCCTCACTCATTAAAAGATTCCTGACCAGACGTGGCTGTGCTCCCTGGAGGGGCTGGCGAACTCCTGCAGCCAGGCTGGAATCTCCTTCCCTGCAAGGCCCTGCCTGCCCTGTTTCCTGTGGCTCCCACGGTGTGAACACAGCCCAGCACGTTCAGGCAGGAATCCAACAGGAGGAACAGGTCAGAGATGTGGGCTGGCTCATCACTGGGGATCTGTCCCTTGTAGACTTTCCTGCTGTGGCCTGACAAGAAGGCCGGCTGCCACCCTAGAGGCTCTTCCTAATTTGATCTATTTCCTACTTCTATTTCTGGAAGGCAGGAAGAGCCCCTACTTGAGCAAACCTCTTAGCTCCTATATTAAGAAGTTGTATTTCAAATACAGATTCGAAAAAGCCAAAGGAGAAAAAAACAAGACATTGGAAGTAGCCATGAAACAACCTGGGATTTGAAGAACTTCTGGAATGTTCCTTCTCCTCCTTTGGTCCATGCTGGGTCCGGTGGTGGGCAGTGCTCTGAGAGGTGTGTGACTGCGGCAGGGCTTTCAGGACCGAAGCGACGGCCGCTCACAGAGAGCTGGGGGTGCGAGCCACTGCCTGGGTGATGTCTGCTCAAGTTCCACCCACCCTCCGCAATCCAGAAGTCTCCCCAAGTATTCTCCACCTGAATTATGTGGAAGTTTCCTGACTTCTCTACTTTCCAGGACAGCTCTCCTTGGCTGGCGGGACTGGTTTTTCCACTCTGGCTGGTGTCAGACATACTCAGAAGAATGAACATCTAATGACATGTTTGTCAAAGTAATGCGCGTCCTGCAGCCCATGCCCAGTATCTCATTGACAGCTGCTCTGTCAGCTGGCAAACTCTACGCCCATCAAAGCTTTCCAACCATTCCTCTTGCACCGCAGGCGAGCTGACTGCTGCCGGTGCTAATGAGGTTGAGATTGTCACACACCTTCCTGGGACACAATTGTGTTGCACAAACACACAGCGGGCCGCACGGCAGGGCAAACACACACAGACCCCAGCCCCACACCAGCTGGGCAAAGCCCCCCACATCCAGGGGCTTTGAAAGGATTAACCATTGTAAACAAACATGAGCTGAGGTCACGCAAGTCACAACAGGTAGGGGGTGTGAAAAGGCGTGCCTGGTACACAAATAAAAAATGAAAAATACCATTACCCCAACACCCAACAGTAGACACTGTTTTTTAAAGTGTGGGTCTTTTTCTAACGCATACGTGGAAGTATAATAAGAACGTTGTCGTTTTCAAACACATTATCTTTCAAGGATTTTTAAAGCATGAGAAAGCTGTCCCTACATAATTTTGAGTGTCGTTAGTTTTCCTTCTGGCAGCCAACTTTTCTCAGCCGGAGCTGGAAATTAGGCCTGAACAGTGTTCCCTGAGTGAGGCTGGTGGATTTGGCGGGTGGGAGAGGGGAAACAGGGCTCCCTATCATCCCAGGAAGTCTGGGAGAAGGTGGGATGGGACAAATCCAGCTTAGGCTCTGGGGACATGCGCAGAGGGTGAGTCCTGTGGGGGGATCAGCTGCAGTCATAGTAAGTCAAGTATTCCGCATTTATTCCAGAAAGACTTCAAGGCAAAGAGGCCAGTGGAGGCAGATCTAACTTTGGATGTAAGCACAGGAGGTTTACCGTTTAGATTCTAATCACAAATCATCAGTACTTAAATAAACAATAATTTAAAAATAACTTGCAATATTATTCTTCTGGACGCAAAAGAAGGCAAAACAAAACAAAAAGCAATGTGTAGATATTGTAGGAAACATAGACAGCACCGATGAGCAAAGCACAGTGACTGCAATCCCAGCACACAGACGTGGCCACACGCCACCCTTTGAGCATTACCTGCTCCTTGGCTGTAGCCTTAGTGTAGATATTTATTAATATATTCTGTGAAAATGAAATCCAACATGCAATGCGTTAAAATTGGGCTTTACAGAGGGAGCACTGTAGGCTTTAGTCCCTGGAATTAATAACTTCTGTTAGTGAGCTCCAGGGCTGGGGCTCACAGGCTCAGTTCTGCTGGTACCACCTGCGGGACCTTAAAACTCTGAGTATGGGTATAAATTAGTAGCTTCTCACCAGATTCCTTATGAGGATTTGGTTATTATTGTAATTCATTAACATGTAACATAATTTTCTTAATGCTAAACAGGGGACAGAACTTTCTGGGGTGTGTCAGGCTATCTTCCTCTCCTCTTCAACTCTGTGTTTTCTGTGTTAGGTCGCTGCACAAACACCTCCCTCATTCTCAGGGGTTCCCAGGGTGTCACTTCCCTGTCCTGTCCCTACTTCAAGCTCCTTGAACAGTACACAGTGAAGGCTGCTGAGGTCACGTCAGGGTCCTTGGCCCTTGTGTGTGTCCCTTGGGTTATACAGAACAGGGATGGCAGGGATTCCTGAGATCCCACTGGGGAAAGAGGCCATCAGAGCAGAGTCAGGAGAGGACACCTCCTAAGGAGCAGTGCCAAGCTCAGATGCAGGCCTTTAGGGAGAATCATGGGGGCTGGGGAGTGCCACACTTTGGCCTTTCGGAACACCTTAACATTTTCTGGTTATCTGTCCTGCCACGAGCTTGGAGGTGGGGATGGGTTTGTCCAAAGCCCATTGCTCCCCGGTCCCTGGGACCTGTAAGAATCAATGGGGGATCCCTGGGGACCTAGAAACGCAGGCTGTCTGTGCCCCAGGCCTCCTGAATGAGATTCTGCCTTTCATCAGGATCCCCAGGGGACATGTGCACCTGATAATTTGAGAAGTGCTGCTCTATGGGACTCAAACCATTTAGATGGGCTGATTCTCTACTTTAGCTACATGTTAGAATCACTAGGGAACTTTGAAAAATTAGCCATGCTGGCCGGGCGCCGTGGCTCACACCTGTAATCCCACCCCTTTGGGAAGCCGAGCTGGGTGGATCACTTGAGGTCAGGAATTCTAGACCAGCCTGGCCAACATGGTGAAACTTCGTCTCTACTAAAAATACAAAAATTAGCCAGGCGTGGTGGCGCACGCCTGTAGTACCAGCTACTCAGGAGGCTGAGGCAGGAGAATCACTTGAACCTGGGAGGTGGAAGTTGCAGTGAGCCGAGGTCATGCCACTGCACGCCAGCCTGGGTGACAGAGCAAGACACTGTCTCAAAAAAAAAAGAAAAAGAAAGAAAGAAAACAAAAAAGAAAAAATTACCCATGCTCGCTCACTCCCCGCCCCCCTGCCCCAAGATGCTGCTCCAGTGGGTCCAGGTGGTGCCAGGGCCCTGCCGGTTTGAGCCACTACCCAGTGACTGTGTGGGCCGTGGTTGAGAAGCACTCCTTTAGATCACCAACTGTTGACCAGGAGGGGAGGGAGCAGCGTCTCCTGTGGACTTTTTCAGATGACACAGTCACCTACCCTACAGGCCCCAAACAGACCCAAGGTCCCTGTCCCCACCCTCGTCCCTCAGGGCTGCTAAGAGGAGCAGCAGGAGGATAAGGGAGCCTCAGGTGCACTGGAAAGGTGGAGGTGCTACCCCCAAATCAGGGACCGCGTTCTATCACCCACGCCACCTCGATCTCACACCAACAGAGCAAGGTCTTCCTACCACACGACTGAAAAAAGACACACGTCTAATACAAAGAAAAAGAAAATTTACAAAGATGCAAGTTGAACACTCTGGAAAGATTTAGTGCTGGGCAATGTCAAGAAGCAAATTCGTCTCCCATTTCATAACGTGATGGATGTGAAAAGACACCTTCCAGAAACGTCACCCTGGTCAGCTGCTGGACATTTCAGATGGAGTGAAAACACTCAAACAACTGAACAAAGTGTCTGCCAAGCCAGGTACAGTGGCCGATCGTTAGTTAACACGGTTAAGGGTACAAACGTGGGCCTCTCACACCCAACCTGTTGACCCTTTCACCTCCCATAGTGTGGCCTAGCATTTAAGAATGAGTGTTGCAGCATTAAGACAGGGTTCAGATGGCAATTCTGTGATTTCTGAGTTGTTGACCTTGAACACGTTTCCAGGCTTCTCTTACCCTCATGTTCCTCAGCTATAAAACGGAATTAAAAGTACCATGTGCCAGGTTGTCGTGAGGATTTTTTGACATTATTTCGTAAAGTTCTGAACTTTGTACATGTAGTGCCTGGTACATACTAAGGGACTGACAAATATTTGTAAATGATGATACCCTATTGGTCTTAAAGGTGGTGCAACTGTAGCGGAAAATCTGGCAAAATACGTGCCAAGAGCTTAACGGTGCTCAAGACCAATCATTCAACTTCTGTAAACCTGCATTACAGAAATAACCTTGAAACCAGGTATGAAGAGATGGGAAGGAACTGCTCTCAGTAGGAGTGAATAACTAGAAGCAACCCAAATGTCCCACAGGAGAATAAGGATTAGGTCAATAACTGCACATAGCACTCCCGCAGATAATGATGTTTGTTTTGGTTCTGAGTGCTGCCCAATTTATGAATCATTTTTTGATCCAATTATTAAATCGTAAAAAATAAAATAAAATAAATGAAATGATGTTTCACTTGATCGCAGGAGCCAGGTGGTGCCCTAGGCAAATGTCACTGATGGACGGTGAAGAGAAAAAAGCAACATGCAACACTACATACACCTTGTAAGTACAATAAAGTTAAAACAAAGTCCCCTAAACACAGAGAAGCAGAGACTAGGAGAGAACATGCCAAGATGCTCATTGTACTTGTGTTTGAGATAGCGGGATTCTGGATGATTCCTTTCCCTTCTTCCTTTTTTTTAAATTATTTTTTTCAATTTTTCCTTAATAAACATGTATCATTTTTATAATGAAAAAACAAAACTACATCCTTTTTCTTAAAAGTTCTTTAACCCAGCATGAAGTGATGTCCCAATTGTTAAGATCTGTGAGTCCACAATAAATTTTGTACACGGTTCCTCAATTTTTAGAATTTAAGAGCCCCAAGATATATTATATGATGAAAGAGCACCAAATGATGGACATTTGATTTCCATTGGTTGAGAACTCCTTGTTCTTACATAGCCTAGACACCCTGCAGGATGAGCATGGCAGGTCACACCCAGGCAGGCATAAGCACAGCCCTGTCCTTACCGTTAAGCGTCTCCATGGCGCGTTCTGGACACACAGCTGACTCCTCCGGCCCCACACACCAGTACATGCTGGGGGGTCTTTGTGACATGCCAGCCATCAACCCTTGCAGCAGCCGATCTTCAAAGGCAGGTCCCGCTGTTGTCACTGCCACTGCCGCTGGCTGTGGGGTGCATTAAGGCGTGGACTCGTAGCCATGGCTGAGCAGAAAGCTCTCTTGCTCTGGTGGCGAAAAACAATCAAAACAGAAAGCCTTTATAATTCCTGTCTTCCTCCCCTGCAAATATTTGCATGGGTTCATTTAGTTTTCCCTCTGCAACATTCCTTTTTGTAGTCCATGTATCCAGCCAAACCCATCGGGTGTGGTCAGTGGGAAGGCACAGCTCCCCCCATCCCATCTTGATGCGGGGCTCAGGTATTGTCTACCTGAGAAGAGTCTCAAACAAACCCCAGACAACTGGAAAACACATACTGGTAACAGCTTCAATCATTGTTCAGTCAACGCACACCCACTGTCACTTGCAAGGTAGCCAGGCTCTGTGTGAGGCTCAGTGGCACCAAGATGGCTCAAGGAGGCTCTTGCCCTCAGGGGCACACTCCAATGGGGGTAGGGCAGACATAGTTAAGGTTAGTCACGATACAAGGCTCTCCTTTTGCCCAGGGCCAGTTCTTCTGGAAGCCAGAGATGAGCATGTCATCCCAAAGGGGTGGTCAGGCAACAGTTCCAAAGACACGGAATTATTACTGGTTATGAAGTCAAGTTAGCGTGAGCTTTAGCAGAAATAAATGACGGAGGTTAGCAGACATGAGCCTCAAAAATTCTGCCCCTTTCCCAGGGGACATTTGGTAATGTCTGGAGACATTTTTGGTTGCCACAACTTGGCTGGGGGAGAGTGCTACAGGCCTCTAACGGGTAGAGGTGAATGATGCTGCTAAACATCCTGCAATGCACAGGACTGCTATTTGCAACAGAGAATTATCTGGCCCCAAAAGTTCCAGGGTGGAGTTAGACTGATCTCTGAAACTAATGACTATGATAAACGGAGACCAGGTGCTGCTCTTCCATGCTGGGCCCCCACTGAGCTTGGAGTCCCCCCATGGGCATAAGTGCCCATCCTGGTATGGTGATTGAAGGACCAGAGGGAGGGTAAGACCCACGCCCAGCTCAGGCCTGACATGAGGTACTACCATAGGAAATGCATGTGCGCCTATCCTTGTTCTTACAGCATATCCTATATGTGATGAAGTACGAGGTAATTAGCACCCCTTGTCTGTGTTCTCTCAGATAGACAACTCTGAAATGGGGAGTGATAGTGCAGCCAAAAATATATTTTTTAAATCAAGGTTATATAAAAATAATGCCTAAGAGAATCTGTACAGGCAAAAGCATAGCGTGGATGTTAAATATGTGTGTCTCAGTTTTCGCCTGTTAAAAATAGACATCCACCCTTACGCCCGGGCCTGCTAGTGGGGTTACTGTGTGAATTCAACCAAAGTGAAGTTTCTGCAGCCTCTCTCTACGACAGGGCTGGGGTGGTCATTACCTGTAGTACCAGTGCGCAGACTTGGAGGCCAGCGGGTCTCCCACCTCCCTGCTAATTAATAAGATCAGAATATCAATGCTGGAGGGCAGATGCCAGCCTCACCAGCGGGTAGGTTCTAGAAGATGCCGTGAGCAGTAGGGGCACGAAGTAAGGTACAGGACAAGGCTGTGGGAATTTCTCACCTAAAAGCCTAGAACTCAGGCACCTGGCCCAGGTGGACTGGACTCGTCAAGGCAGGGGAAGGTGGAGCTAGAAAAGCCAGGCTCCAGCAGCCTTGTGCAAGCTGCACATGTTTCAGAGGCAAAGAGGGATGGTCGACACAAACCACGTGTGGGAAACACCTGTGTTTGAAGTTGGGAAGCCTGAAAAGTCAAAGGAGGAAAGGAAAAACGATCAATCTGGGAAAAATTTAGGGGATGATGAAAGCCTTATAAATAGCAAAACCTGATTTGGAAAATCAACTTGTGACAGAGAGAGGAAGAGCCAGCAAGACAGAATCTGTTTTAAAATAAACGTTCCAATCACACATTCACATCCAGAAACTGAGAAGCACAGTTGCCATCTGCTTTCAGACACCTCTCCAAAACAGCTACCGCACATAACCAACAGCATTTCAAAAATCCAAAGGCTAGACATTCTTCCTGAAAACAGAAGTGTCTTACCATACAATGTTTTTAAGTTCTAAAAAAAAAAAAATCTTAAAATTATTTCAGGCTAACCCTCACCCAGCACATTTTGTTCCCCTTTTCATTTTCAGTTTCCTTTTGAAAATCACTTTACCAGTGGAAGACACTGCCCCTGGAGCAGTTTTAAAATTCTAGTTACTATTTTGGCTTATATTCTAAGGTAGAAGTTTTAAGATGAGGTAATTCAAATTTTGCTCAATCTTTGCCCTCAAACGGATCTTTGCTTCCTCCTGCTTCTTTTGGGTCCAGAGAGGTGCCAACAAGTGATGATTACAAGTTACATGTCTTCATTATACACCCTCAAGAGGGCATCAAGAGGTTTTCAGCAGTAATGATGGTTTAAATGATTTTTCAAAACCTCATCAATTTCCTTTTTCCAACTATTTATACCTGCATTAATGAATAAACCTAAACATTTAATGGAAAAGAAAATAGATGGGTGCGGTGGTTCACGCTTGTAATCCCAGCTCTTTGGGAGGCTGAGGAGAGTGGATCACTTGAGGTCAGGAGTTCGAGATCAGCCTGGCCAATATGGTGAAAACCCATCTCTACTAAAATTACAAAAATTAGCTGGGCATGTTGGTGGGCGCCTGTAATCCCAGCTACTTGGGAGGCCGAGGCATGAGAATCACTTGAACTGGGGGAGGTGGAGGTTGCAGTGAGCCAAGATTGCACCACTGCACTCCAACCTGGGTGACAGAGCAAGACTCTAGAGAAAAGAGAAGAACCTGTCATTCATTCTACAAATATCTTATTGAGTTCTTTCTATGAAGAGGGAACTCCATGAGTTTGTGAAGCTGGTGAGGGAGCAGACAGCTAAGTAATTGCTATAAAGCTTCTGACAGCAGAGAAGCCCAGATATTTTAGGAGGCTTGGGAAGCACTGTCGATATCGAACAGTTAGAAGTCCCTTGCAAGCAAAGCATGCTAGACATGCTCATTCATAGCACCTAGTTCCTTTTTGAACCAAAATCCTGGTCAAAATGGTTAGCCCATGATTCTAGAAGTCTCTTGAGTGCTATTTGCATCCCTTACTAGCATTGGCTTTTGCCTATAAAATGTGTTTAATGGGTTTGGGGGCATCCAAATATCTTGGAGCTGCAGGCCAGAGAAATATATTGTTCTCAATCCCAGATGAGCCCAAAAAGGGTGGAGGAGAGAAATGCTCCATGAGTCTGAAACCACAGGTAAGTTAGGGTTGTCCATTCCCCATCCAGTCACTCTACCACCATGCACGGGGTATCTCCCTGTACAGTTATGGGAATGAGGGCACAGCAATAAGCAAGACAGATCAGTCTCTGACCCCAAGAGCTCCAGTGGAGACCACAAGATAATTAAGGAGAAATTAAACAGATAAAGAAGGAGTACAGAATGGGGACTGCAGGGAGGCTGCAGAGTGAGGGATGTGAGAGGGAGTGTGGGTTTTCAGAGGGTGACCAGGGAAGACTTTCTGAGGCTGTGTGAAGAGTCAGGAGGCAGCAGTGCAGGGGACCAGTGCTGGACAGCAAGCTCAGCCAGTGTGGCCTGGGGCAATGGCCTGGTGGTCCGAGACAGCAGAGGCTGGATCAGCTGGGGGTGTGAGCAGAAGGAGGTCTCCTGGATTGCGTGCCAATTGCAAGGAGAAGCTACTGAAGGACTCCATAAAGAGGACTGATATGGTCCGATTTACCCATTTAAACACACAGACACACACAGACGCACACTGCTGTATAGAGAATGGAGGAAGGGGGAACTGAAATCCTACAGTAAAGAGATGCTGGTGCCCTGGACAAGGGCCGGGGTGGGGGGTGGGGGCATAAGAAAAAGGGGACAGATCGGGACACATTTTAGACATAGATTCAACAGACTGAATTTTTTTATCTGAGCATCCGAGTTGACTGCGAGGTCACTGCCAGAGACACCGACTTTCGGGAGAGGGAAAGGTTGGCTGACCGCAAAACCTCCCTTAGGAACAAATTAGGCGTGAGGTTAGTTTGTTATATTATTTTCTCTTTCAGGACATAGGCAAAGATGAAGAAAATCAAATCATAAAAGGCGTCTAATGTTAACATTTTCCAAAACTGTGCGTGTTCTAGCTATCCCTTTAATGTCTGGGCATTTTGATACCCTGTGAGTGACTGGCAAACTCTATGATTAGTGTACACGGTGAGAGGTTTGCTGAAAGCTACATGCCCGTTTCTCTACCTGTTGCAGGGGAAGCGTTTGTGGGAGAAAAACGTCGTGGCCTCAGACTGCGAAGGGGTAGGTGGAGACGGCCACAGAGTTCTCGAATCCTCCACCAGCGTCTCCTCGCTGACCCCGGCCTTCCTGGGCTTCCTTCCCGCGTCCCCGCCTGCCAGGAAGGTCCCCTGCAGCGACCATGGTAGACACAGCAGCTGTATCTGCGCCAGCCAGAGACCACCCGGGCGAGAAGCGCAGCCCAGACGCCGGGGAGGGTGAAGCCTCGCTGGGCCACCCCGCAACCCCAGGAGGCCCCGGACCAGCGAGAGGCTCCCGGGCGGTCTCTTGCCGACACCCCGGCCCGGGCTCACCCGCGCGCTCCCCGCTAAAGGGCTGGGTTTGCTCCAAAGGCGGAGGAAGCCTGTGGACCCCCCGGTGTATCTCCCGACTTGTGTTTCCTGCCTCCGCTTCCCAGCTCTCCCGACCCTGTCCCGTACGGGGATTCGGGGTTCCCTGTTCGGGCCCCGCGCGCTCCCCTCCCGCAGGCTGGCGGGGCTCCGGGCGCGGCGGGAGGCAGCGGGGACGTGAGACCGGGGTCGCCCCACACGCCCTGCGCAACGGCCCCCCGAGCCCGACCCCGCGGCCGCCTGGAGCGCAGAGGCCCGCGGGCAGGCAGAGGCCGAGGCTCCCCGCGGGCGCCGGGCGCGGGCTGTGGGTTCCCCGGGCGGGCCCCCCGGGGGGCGCCGGCAGGAGCAGCGCTTACCTGAGGCGGCGGCGGGGCCGGGACGCGGGGCCGGGCGGACACACGGGCGGGCGGGGGCCTGGCCTTCCCACCGCCGTCTGCCCCCCGCGCCTCGGGCCGCGCGCCGGGGCCGGGCCCAGACGCACTTCCTCAATCCTGAGGCCGGCGGGCGGGCGGGGAGGGCGGCGCGCAGAGCTCGCAAGGCCGCCGCCAGCTCTCCCAGGGCGTCCCCTCGGTGGCCGCCTCAGTTTCCCCGGCCGTAAAACGCAGGCGATCGCGCTCAGTGCCCCGGGAGACGCCGGGGTCCGCGGGCCCTTCTGGCACCGGGTCCTCCTCCAGGTTCGGGCACCCGGGTCCCTCCACGCGGGGCGAGCGCGGCGATGAGATTGGTCCGTGCTGCGCTCAGCCCCGCTTTCACTATCCCTCTGCTCCAGGGGCAGCAGAATCAGCAGATGAGCCCCCGGCGTGCATGTGGCCCACACACTCCGGCCGTAAAAATTAAACAGACAGGGAGTATTCATTTGTGCAGAGCTCTCTACAGGGCAATACAGAAATGTGTCGTTCTAAAGGGTTAACGATTTGCAATTTGCATATCCTCCAACACATGGATTTTACTGATTCGGTGATGGATGTGTGCGAAGAATTTGCTGCTCGGTGAATCATTGTTAATTGTCGGCTTTGGGGGGAATACATAAAACGTGGAATATTGGCAATGTATCGTGTTTCAGCCTTTTATAAAGGTGTCACCAGGCTGCTGAGGCTAATACAGAAACGCAGACCGTGAAAAAGATCTGCGTCCACGCCGCAGGCGGGCCTCACACGGAGCTCCACGTGTGGACCCAGGGACAAGGCCTGCTCAGGAAGAGCAGAGGGTTCCACGGCCTGCAGGACCAGCGCCCTGGGCTCCTCTCCTGGAAAGTTATGACTCGCATGTTCCCAGGATTTAGCGCGCATCTCCCCCACCCTCACTGCCATTTCACAGAACCCGGGCAGCTGCAGGGCTCCTGCAGGACCTCCCGGACGCCGCGGGGCCGTGTTCCCTTGAGCGGCTTCTTGGGTCCCTGGTTGGAGAGGGCACCACCGAGCAGCTTCGCTCTGCTCCTGGGAGGCTACTTCTGCCACTGGACGACTTTCCAAAAGGGTGAGCGCAGCTCTGCAATCCTGTTCTCACCCCCGAGGGCCTCACACCAGTCTGCAGGAGCCAGCAGTGTGATTGCCACCGACAAGTTCCCAACAATTTGCAGGGCGTGGTGTCCTCAGTGCTGAGAGAGCCCCGCGACGGCGGTGCAGCTCCTCCAGGGCGCTCAGCCCCGCCACCTGGCGCCACCGCGAGGGAGCGCAGGCCCAGGGCCCGGGCAGACGCTGGAGGGGACGCGCCAGGTGAAGATGGGGCACCTCCACTTCCCTTCTAAATGAGCCTGGGAATAGGCTAGGAAATGTCCCCACTGTAGAAGACAGCAGGAACATCTGACACGCGGATAACCTGTGCTGAGCTCGTTATATTCCCAGCGTTTAATTCTAGCCATTAGGCATGCCTTAGCCACAGCTTCGCATAGGAAGGTTATTGCAGGTAAGTTAAGATTCCTTTCCACTTCTTCCTAAGGGTCGCTGACCCATGGTTCTCTAGCTTTTGCTGGTAATCCCACCCGGATTCTCAGCACCCTAGGTTGGAATGACCCCTCCTGAGGCGGGTGGGGTAGCTGGAAGGCACCTCCCTGAACTGACTTTTCTGCCTTCTTGAAGGTGCAGTGGCTGAGCGCTACTTCAGTGTTTTCCGGTTGTCTTTCTTCAGCCCAGTACGCAGTTTCCTCGGACAGTCTTCCTTGAGCAACTTCCTAAACGCCCTTCATTATCCCCCTTCAAGCTCATGCCTAGGAGCAAGGAGCAAAGCCATTGGAAAGGCTTCATCCACCAGCAGGAGAAGCTAGGACATCCCAAAGGGTCCACTTCTAGAGAGGTGCCAACCCCCACACGCACACCAGGCACACAAATGCATGTGTGCACACGCATACCACACCCTCCAACTGTCCCCAGAATGGCTCCCTTCAGGGAGTCATGTTCCGGGACACCAAATGAGGGAAAATATCCTTCTCCTATAGTTTCCTGCTCACATTTGGATTGAGAAATGGGATGTCTCTAAATAATGTGTCTAAATTCTCTTAACATAAGTGCATATGTTACGAGAGATCTGACCCCAGCCTCCCTTAAGTTTTTTGTTAAAGTGGTGCTGCTTTGCCACCCATGTCAAAATGATCTGGGCTTTCCACATCAAATGCAAGGGATGAGCTTGGAGGACATACCCCAGTACCAGCAATGATCTTGAACCAATGGCAGCGTCAGCTCACAACGTGGTGATTGAGGCTTCTTGGTTAGAAGCTTTAGAAACTTGAGGTCAGTAAAACCCAAATTGATCCTTTCTCTAGATCCTCTAGATTTCTCTAGAGGAAAAGGTGACAAAAACAGACACTTGTGCTCACCGTCAGGGGCACAATGCTGTCCGTCAATCCTCATGCAGTCCTCCCCACCATTTCCCACACTGACATCATCACTACTTTATGATAAAAGGAGACTCAGGCAGCTTAGATAACAGCTGAAACTCAGCCAGCTATGACATGGAACCTCTGAGGCCCAGCTCCTTGCCTGGTCAACCCCCAAGCCCACAGAAATGGGTTTCACACTCAGGCAAAGCACTGGGCCCGACTGACTGAGCAAATGTAATTTTATGCTTACATTATTGATCCTGCTTTAATATCAGCCATTTCGTACAGGTCTCAGAAAGAGAAAGGCCTGCCATCGAATTCAAATGACTTTGGTCTTTAAATGAAAAAGCATAATGTTTCTCAAATATCCAATTTTATTTTATCATTCTCGCATTGTGGAATGCGATCTGCAGCTAGGATCGGAATTCCCAGGCCTATAGATTTTTAAACCACACCACAGGGGTAAACCTTAAAAGAAGTGAAACCTAACACTATATATATTTCCATTTCTAAATACAGTATATTACAGAAGGTTAAATATACCACCTCTGTGTACTTACAACTATAAAAAGATACAATAACTATACCAATTATAAATAATGTAGCATTTCATATTAAAGACATTATCGTACAATGAAAGAATAAGAACCCTCTAACGTATCACTATCAAGGTTAGCATCTATAGCTACTTGAGATAAAATACTGAAAATTCAGTGTATGAAGCCAAATCCTGATTTAACAAGTTATTGGTAGTATAAGTGATAAGTGTTAGCTGATGAAGGGAAGGCAAATGTGGTCATTTATATCTCTGACAAGGGTGATAGGCCCATTTTATACATGGTTTTCATTATACACACACTGGTTCTGATACGGGCCCTCATTTTATTATTGCCCTCCCCAACTTAATTTGCAAACGTAAGCACTACTTTCCCAATTAGGAAAGTACTAGTTAGTAACCATGAAAGTATCCGAATAACACATTTGTTTTTGTTTTTGAAGCTATATGGGAACACTTTCAGTTTCCCAAGTTAAAACATGAAATTGCACATCATCATTTGGATCCCTAAAGAGGAAAAGAAAAATTCACAACCTGCCAGTGAAATACTCAGGCCACTTGGATGAAGACCGAGGTCCTCCATAGAATCCAGGTGTTATTTACTAACTAATCAGAAATTAATATCAAAATAGGACTTAAAAATAACAAGGCTGTGTTATTACAGCAGTCTTTCCAGTTGTGTACGCTTTACTAATCTAAATTGGGTAACAGAACTGGAGAAAAGGAAGGCTACACAGACTTATCATAAGCTGTTAGTGAACACGATAGAAATGCATAATTTGTTAAAGCGAATTGCAGCTCTGATTTGTCAAATGAGGAGGTGAATTATCCTAGGATTTGCTATGCTGTTGTGGCGTTCGAAGATTGGATCTTTAGCAGCAAAGGTAACATCAACAATATTTTCTGCTTAAGAAAGTGCCTTGGTTAAGGTAGACCGTGATATCGTTTTTGACTAAGCTCTCTGGGCTATTGATTCTGTCATATTCCAAAGGCAGTATTGGTTTGAAGCTGAATCGCACGGTCAATGTCAACATGCAATCCACAAAGACCCTGGCGCCCTTCCACGGTATGCACTAACCAAAACTTTCTCACTGTGAAATCCTTTTTTAAAAAAAAAAAAACAAAAAACAAAAACAAAAAACCTTACTGTGACTCCTTTCCCAAGGAATGGTCCCACCTTTACCTCGGAAAGAGGCGTGGCTTGCTCTGTAAGCAGGTCCACCCTGAGGAGGCCACAGGTGCAAGAGCCCTGCTTGCAGAACACACGGGGGTTTTCCCACATTCTTACTGGAGTCAGATTCGGCAAAGCATTTCAAGCAACTGCTGGACACTTCAAATACCACTCCCTGTTAACAACGCCCTGAGTATCTCACTGTCTCCAGGATCTGGTTTAAAGGGAAAAACAGAAATGGCCAACAGCTCCCTCCCCAGGCAGGACTGCGATTTCACAGACAACCTATAGGCATCCCCAGTTTGGTGAATAAACAGGAGAGTGAGAGGAAAACAGCAATCATTCAACTCCAGTAGATGTAAAGCCTCCAGAAGAATGTGTCCTGGGAAGGTCAGAAATGTCATTGTTTTTCTCCAGCACATTTCATCTGCCACATTCCGCCGTCCGATGTTTGAGGAAGGAGCCCCGCCTTTCCTTCAGGGGTTCTTGTCGCCAAGTTTGATGGTGACAGTTTTCACTTCTGTGTATTCGGCCAAAGCGTATTCACCTCTGTGATCACAGAAAAGAGGAAAATTCAAAATGGGTACCTCCCTTAGCCATTGTGTAGAAACTGTTCTGAGGCTTCATCATTCCATCAGGCCGTTGGAGGCTTATGCAAAGGTTAAAATGTGACGATCTCATGGAATAATAGCCAGGACTGTAACAGCACTAGTAAGTGTCAGTAGCTGCATATGTGACTTAAATGTAAATATCAAGGTCTTCTTGTGTGTGATGCTTTTGAAATGGCCAGGACTAAGGGTTTCCCTTTAGAGAATGAAGGGGATTTAAAAAAAGTAAAGAGGTGAATTCCCTGGGGTGTCAATAGAGAGCAAAACGAGAGGGCCTGGTGGACGGTGGGGTGTGTGTGAACGAGGGAGGAGCAGAAATTACACTGGGTTGATAACTTTGAGATGGCAATTGGGAGCTGCTTGAAGAGGAGACAGAAGAGGCAGAGGCCCAAAGCTATTGGCTGGGGATGTGGCCAGAGGACCAGAGGGAAGAACACCAAGGGCCTGAAGCTGGCCTCAGAGTGCACAGCTGGGGACCAGCTGTCAGACAGTGAGGCCAGCCTAGGGGGCGTGAGGGAAGCAGACGTTAGCACAGACTGGACACGGGGAGGCCGCAGCCTTTGGGTTCACATCCTTGGTATAGTTCCTTTCTTTAAATCTTGCAGGGCTCAGGTGATCCTTCCCTGGCACCATGGGCCGTCTTCAGGGTAGCTTCCCTTCCAAGACCCAAGAGGCAGCTTTGGAGAGATTTAAATCCCTCTAAGCGCTTGATCTGCTGTCAGGTGAAGAAAAATGTGTGCTTGTTTAGGAAGAGATGAAGGTAGAGGTGGCCACTGGAGTCTCTGTAGTTAAAAAGACCTGTGACAGAATCCCATCTCCTCCCTTAGATCAATGGTTCTCAAAGTGTGGTCCCCAGACCAGCAGCATCAGCCTCACCTCTGAACTTGCTAGAAATGTAGATTCTCAGGCCTCCCCCAGCCCTACTATCGTAGGCAGAATAAGGATCTCCCCAAAGGTATCCAAAATTGGATCCCCCAAACCTGTGAATATGTTGGGCTACAGAGTGAAGAATTAATGTTGCAGATGGAATTCAAGTTACTAATCAATTGACTTTAAAAGAGGGAGACTATCCTGGATCATCCAGGCAGACCCAGTGTAATCACAAGGGTCCCCAAAACTGGCAGAAGAGAGGCAGAGCAAAATGAGATTATAGAAACAGGTTCAGAGAGCAGCAGTGCTGGCTTTGAAGATGGAGGATGGGGCCACCAGCCTAGGAATGCGAGCAGCCTCTAGAGGATGGAAAAGGCAAGGAAGCAGATTCTCTCCTGAGAACCTCCAAAAAGGAATGAAGCCCTTGATTTTAGCTCAGGGAGACCTGTGTCAGATTTTTATCCTATAGAACTATAAGATAATAGATTTATGTTATTTAAGCCACTGATGTTATGGTAGCTTCTTGTAGGAGCAATAAAAGACTAATAAACTTACTGAATCAGAAACTCTATGGTGGGGCCCAGACATCTATATTTTAACAAGTCCTCCAAGTGATTCTGATGCATACTCAAGTTGGAGAACCACTGGCTTAGAACTATGTTGCTTAGATAAGTTCTTTGCCTTCCCTGAGCCTCAACTTCATCAACTATCAAATAGGAATACCATCACCTCCTTGTAATTATAACAATTACAGATAATCATGTAGAGCCCCTACTACGTGTTAGGCAGAAAATGAATGGTAGGTGCCATTGAGATTTTTAGGTCATTTCCTAAAACAAATAGTTCCAGAACCCATGAAAATAAGTGAATTATTTTATAATCTTTCCTAAATAAAACACAAAATATAAAAGCCATAAACAGAATGCTAAATTCTATTTTTGTAGAGCAGAGACTCCATTAAAAACTCCCAAATGACAAACTAGAAAAAAAATTTACAACACTGGGTGAAAATCAGAGTGTGATTTTCCTTAATATACAAAGAGCTCTTGCAAACCAACAAGAAAAACACAAATACCCAAATGGAAAAATCAACAAAGGACAGGAATAGTTAGTTTGCAGAAAAAGAAATATGAATTACCAATAAGTGTGAAAATGGTGCTCAATGCCATCATGATTAAAGAAATGTAACCAAAACAGTGGTGAGCCCATTTTTCATGTGGCAGATTACTCAATTTTAGTAATTTATTCTGAAAACAATCTCCCACAAGTGTATACTTCCACTTGTATGCACAAGGAAGTACATCAGCATGGTTTGAAATAGCAGAACCCCTTGGAAATACACAAAAGTTCCTCATAGGAGATCATCAATAAAAAGAATGGAAGGATATCCAAAACCCAGTCTCAATAACGAAATGTAGCTTGCTCCCATTTCATTTGAAAACAGAAAAGAACACACATATATAAATCCATTGTATGCAAATAAAATGCACAATACACTCTAAAAGTGAGAATACAATGTTGCATTGTAAAAATTCAAAGCCAATAATTATTTCTCAAGTTAGTAAAGAAAAGAAAAGCAAAGTGATGAAATCAGATTGAATTAACACATAACTAACACATGCAGTAGGATTAAAGCATTCCTTTAAGAATCAATACAGAGCTGCTCTCATTCTTTCATTTCTGAAGTTGCTGTCCTGGTTCAAATTCTTGCTGCTCTTATTCAACCCAGTGGGACATCTCCTAAATGGATTCTCAGCCAGTCTCAACCACTTTGCAGTTCAAAGCTATCCATGAGCCCAGCCTTACTCCTATTAAACCTCAGCAGAATGTCAGGAGGCACAGGGACTGGTGGCTGTGTTGTTCACTGCAGTATGCTCAGAGCCTAGCATCATGCCTGGTGAATCAAAGATGCTCAAGAAATATTTGCCAAGTGAACAAAAGAATGAATGAGCAAATGAATGATGGAACAACGTTTACCTCTAACAAATGGGACTGAAGGTCAGGGAGGGAAGCCTTGACTTTCCATATCTCTATTGTGTAGATTTTTTGGTTACTATATCATTTTTATTCAGAAGAAAGGCTCCCAGGAGGAAGAGGAATTTCAGGCTCCATCCTGAGACCCGCACAGAAACAGCTCCCGGAGGGGCCCGTGGGTGGGCGGCCAGAAGCCAGCCCAGTCCAGGTGGCCGGGGACGGGGAAAACCATGGAATCCCCCGCACGATGCTCCAGCATTAAAAAAGGGGAACTTCTTGCAACATGAAGACATTAATTAGAGACAACTGAAGACAGAAATTGGTTTTCCAGGCAGTTTCTAGGCTCCTTGTGAATTATTTTTAAATATTTTATCAAAAGCCTTGAGAAAATATAGGCCAAGGGTCTAAAAAACAGACATTCAAAAAAGTCCCGATGGAGGCTAACTGGCAGGAGGACACATGGGCTGTGTCCAGTGAGTCCTCACCAAGCCCTGCTCTGTGCCAGGCGAGGGGGTGTTAAGGAGCCAAAAGCACTGTTAGGGTGGCAAGAGGGAAGGTTGCAATGAGGGTGAATCACCAGTGCAAAGCAGTACACACCAGGGATTGGGGGCCCTGCAGCTTCTACGCCCAGGGACATTTGCTTCGGGGACTGGAGTCCTTGCTGTGGCGTGAGGCTGTGTCTGGCCTCTGGGAGGAGGACTGTGTGGGGTCTGGGTTCCCCAGCCCTAATGACCCAGCTGGTTGAAGGCAGCAGATGAAAGGAGACAAATGACCAGGCAAACCCTGGGTGGCCTCATGAACAGGTGGCGGACAAGGGTGATCCCTGTTGAGCAAGGTCCTGCACTGCGGTGGGTCCAAGGACTAAGCTGCCAGCATTCATTTCTGACTGTCACTTACCAGCTTCCTGCGCCATTTTCTCATCTGAAAACAGCTGGACCCATCTCATGGATGGGCGTGAGGATGGTATGAAGGAACGGGCACAGAGAGCTCAACCGAGCCTGCTGCAGAGTCTGTGCTCAGCAAATCCCAGCTGTTGCCAGTACTGTTGCTGTTGGAGGGCCCAAGAGGGGACCCTGGTGACCCCAGCCCTGGCTGCCTGTCCCTGGAGGGGCAGGTGTAAGAAGTGATGAAGCTGGGGCTCACAGAACTCAAATGCAAACAGGCCACTAGAGGGAGGAAATGCAATTTCTGCAAAGGGGTTTCATGGCCAAGAATTACTGATGTCCGCTGAAGGCGAAGCCAGCCATAGGGATAAGGGGGAAGGCTAATGGACAGGCTTCACTCACAAGTGCAGACGCCTTGGAGTATTTGCTGAGAGTCAGGGATGGACTACAAAGCAGGACTGAGGTGGGAGGGGGACAGGACCCCAATTCCACATAGACTGGTCAAGAACATCTGTTTGGGGATGGAAGCCAGGCCCATCTCTTCACAGCATCTTTAAGAATCTCAAAAGAGAGCCACAAAAAGGCCCCAACCAAGGCCCAAGGTGAGGGGAAGCGTTTGAGTCTGTTCCCGCTGGAAGAAGTGCAAACAAGGGACTACATTTGTATATAAATAGGACAGACTAGTGAAATAAAAGGAAGAGTTTGGGTCCCTAGAGATGTCCCAGGAACCTGGGGTGTTGTCACAGATGGTTCCTTGGGAACCCTGATCCTACAAAATGTTTGTCCACACAGGCTAATAAAATCCTGAGCTGGGGAGAGAAGACAGTGTCCGGCTGGAAACCACACATCTCCACTCCCGGGTTGCTCTAGCCAGCTCTGGGCGTGGGCCAGACGCAAGAAGTTCCACCCATTAATCTAAACCTAGGGAACTCATTTTCCCAGCAGGCAGGACAAAAAAGGAAGTGTGGAGGGGTTTGCACACACAGTGGAGGGGTTTGCAGTGGGTTTGCACACACAGTGGAGGGGTTTGCAGTGGGTTTACACACACAGTGGATGGGGTTTGCAGTGGGTTTGCACACACAGTGAAGGGTTGCAGTGGGTTTGCACACACACAAAGGGGTTTGCAGTGGGTTTGCACACACAGTGGAGGGGTTTGCAGTGGGTTTGCACACACAGTGGAGGGGTTTGCAGTGGGTTTGCACACACTGAGGGGTTTGCAGTGGGTTCACACACTGAGGAATTTGCACACACATGTGGAGGGGTTTGCAGTGGGTTTGCACACACACATGGAGGGGCTTACAGTGGGTTTACACAGACAGAAGGGTTTGCAGTGGGTTTGCACACACACGAAGGGGTTTGCAGTGGGTTTGCACACACAGTGGAGGGGTTTGCAGTGGGTTTACATGCACACGTGGAGGGTTTGCAGTGGGTTTGCACACACGTGGAGGGGTTTGCACACACAGTGGAGGGGTTTGCAGTGGGTTTGCACATGCACGGAGGGGTTTGCAGTGGGTTTACATGCACGCGTGGAGGGTCTGCAGTGGGTTTGCACACGCATGGAGGGGTTTGCAGTGGGTTTGCACACGCATGTGGAGGGATTTGCAGTAGGCTTGCATATACTGAGAGGGCCGCAGAGGCCCAGCAGGAGGTGTTGTCATATGCCTCCTGGGAGGAGGCCCCTACTAGGCTCAGAAAAAAGGACCCAGCAGGTAGGAGCCTTACCTGGGTCAGCCTTACCTGTCTTCACTGCTGTGAGTGGGGAGTTGTGTGAATAATGACACCCCACATCTGGCAAAAGTACACTTTTTCAGTTCTGCCTGTGTCCCCGTCCAGGGAGCTTTTGTCAAATATCCACTGAATGTCCCCAGCATGATGGGTGCTGGGCAGACACAAAAGCCGAGGCCTGGAGGGGGGCAGGCTGAGGATGTAAGTGGGAAGGGTGGGCTGGAGAGAGGAAGGGATGGGTCCCCACCCACCCTAGAGGGACACAGCTGGCCCAGACAGAGCGGAGGTGTGGGGGGGACGGGGTGTCAGCAGATTGGAGCCTGTGTCACTGCCTGCAAAGCGAGTGGATCTAGTGTTCAGCCCACGGCAGGCTCAGAATGATGGAAACACTTACAGTTCTCTGCCATTTCCTGACATTTTAAAGCCACCAAATGGAGCCTGTGCGTAGAGGGCGTTGTAGCAGTTGATCCTAGAAAAGAATGGAAGAAAGCTCAGAGTCATCTGGAGAAGACCCCCTGGCTCCTGGCACTGCAGCCACTGAGCCCCCAGTGCAGGGCATTGTCTAATAAATAGTCTTTTGCCAAAGCTTCCTTGATGAAAACACAGTGTGCTCTCAACTTTTGTCTTCTCATTTTTCCCATCAGCAACTAAAATTTGGAAATCCTCAAGTACAGAGTGTGTTTCATTGGGATAGGAATGAAATGATAAGGGGAGAAAAAAGAAGAGAGGGCCAGGCATGATGGCTTATGCCTGTAATCCCAGCACTTCGGGAGGCTGAGATGGATGGATCACCTGAGGTCAGGAGTTCAAGACCAGCCTGACCAACATGGTGAAACCCCATCTCTACTAAAAATACAAAAATTAGCTGGGCGTGGTGGCGTGCACCTGTAGTCCCAGCTACTGGGGAGGCTGAGGCAGGAGAATCGCTTGAACCTGGGAGGTGGAGGTTGCAGTGAGCCGAGAGTGTGCCACTGCACTCCTGCCTGGGGGAAAGAGCGAGACTCCATCTCAAAAAAAAAAAAAAAAAAAGAAAGAAAGAAAAAGAAAAATCAGAGTTTAGAGGAATAAGAATTAGCTTTGAAATGAGACAGAACTGACCCAAAAGTTCTCCTGCTTCCTGGTTATATGATTCTGGGCTTATTGCTCAACCTCTCTGAGCCTCAATTCATTAATCTTTAATATGGGGATCACAAAACATAATCTGCAGAATTACTGATGAGGCAGAGACTAGTATCCACATTTTGCAGATGGGCATGAACTGCTTTTAGAATCAGAATGGAAAATAAAGTTGGAGGGGCAGTACAGCACAGGGGTCACAGGCACAGGCACTGGAGCCCTCTCGGCCATCTGCTAGCTGTGTGACCCTGGGCAAGTCACTTCATCTCTCTGTGCCTCAATTTTCTCATCTCTGAAATGGAGACATAATGGCAGCTACCTCAGAAGATGATCATGAGGATGGAAGGAAGCACTGAGATAGGGCTTGGTACATAATATATAATGTAAACAATGAGAAACTCTCAGTTAATAGAAGAATAATGAACTTAGCAAGAAGCAACTCAGGAGAGCTGAAATACACACACAGTCAACTCACCAGACCGTTCCAGACTCTAAGGCAGAAGCCAACTTCAGGGCTTTGTCGAGATTTTTTGTGAACACGGCTGCTGTGAGTCCATAGTCGGTGCTATTCGCTCTTTTTATCACTTCTTCGATACTTTTGAACTTCAGTATTGGTTGCACTGGCCCGAAAATCTATGATTAATTGCAAGAATGGCAATGAGAGGCATGACTGAATGGAAATGCATGCTGTGAACAAACATTTCCTTCTCTTTACATGTTTTTCATATGCCCAGAGCACACACATGCCTGAAAAACGATGATTAGAGAAGAAAGAACGTCCAAACATTGCTGCAGCTGCATTGCCATTGGAGACTGAAGGGAAGGATTAACATGAAACAAAAATAAAAAATAATAACAAAAAATATATGTTGTGTTTAAGATGTCTTGTTGTCATCAGGGATTCCGAGAAACCCAGCCAGAGAGCCTTGGAGTAACCCATAGATGCACAGAACACAAAACCTTTAGGTAACTTTTTTGAGAGTTATCCTGAAGGATATCTGCAGGCACTTTGTAAGACTGTGCTCCTACCTCTTGGAGCTGTGTTTTCTACCAAGGAAGACACCCTAGAACGTTTCCATAATAACTACCAGGGGAAGGAATGACACAATATTCACCACAGTTTGTGACACAGCAAAGAAAAGGAAATGGAAGAACTAAGGCTTGAACATTTAAAGGTGATTTTGAAGGGAGCTTGTAATTGATTCAATATTAGACATAATTATAAGCCGGCAGGATGGTGCCTGGCCTGCCAAAATACCTTCCGGGTTCCCCAGGACCTCTCGTCACAGGGATGTTTAAGGAGCTGAGCTTTATGCCATCACGGCACATAACAATCTCAAGGAAGACGCCTCTGAAATACCTGCCCCAGAAAGCCCTTGGCAGGGACTCATCCTTTTATGGGCCCCAAAATACCACGTCCAGGGTCTAACCTCCCGGGATCCAGCTCTCCTCTTACGAATGCTGTGTGGGAACCAGTTCCCGTCTAGTGTAACAGTGGAATTGAAAGACAAAGATTTACACTCTTATGGGAGGGGGGGAGTCTCCTTAATTTCCCTCATTTTCAAGACGTCCGTGGTGGAAAATGTCAATAAAAATTCCAGCTGTGACATGTTCCTTGAGTGAACACTTGAAACTCAGTCTAGGGGCACTGAAGGCGGCTTTGGGCCCTGAATCCACAGGTTCTTGAATTGATTCCTGGCAAAACCCACAGGTGGCAACAGTTCTCCACCTGCGGCTGCATGACAGACTCAGGGACCGGGTGTGTTAGAAAATCAGAGAGGGCTGGCTGCTCCCAGAGAGGGTGAGCCATGAGTGAAAACTAGCTAGAACACACAAGGTACCTGCTGTATCATGCTTGGAGTTCGCCAGAGGCAGGACAAAACGGCTTCCCTAGGGACCCCAAAGGAGAGGGGAAAGACCACACAGAAAAAACAACAATGACAACAACAGCAACAAAAACAAAAAAACACTCAGATCACAAGGATTTCTGGGATCCCTGGGCCCTAGGGAAGGACTCGTGTTTGAAAGGCCCCACAAGTCGTAGCCTTGCCACAGCCCCCTTGTACCTCCTCTTTGGCAATCCGCATGTTGTCTGTGACTTCTGAGAAGACAGTGGGTTTGATGAAGAGCCCCTTGTCTTCCATGGCTGAGCCCCCGCATTCCAGCTTGGCCCCTTCCTTCTTCCCACTCTCGATCAGCTCTAAGATTTTGTCGAACTGCTTTTGATCAATCTGCAAAACACAAACAAGAAGTACAGCCTGGCTTCCTTCTGGGCAGTGGCTGCCATCTCATGTTTTCAGTGGCCTTCAACATGATCAGCCATCCTCCCTCTGCATGTTCTTGTCAAGCCATGATCCATGTAACTAATGAGCCTTGCAGGCAAATATTCCTCTGATGCACAGAGCTGGGCTCTTTGGAGCAGGGGAGAGATGGGGAGATAGACTAGTCTCATCCTCTGGAGGTTTGGGACATATTTACACTTCTATCTCCCTTTTCCATGCAGCAAAGTTAGTCCATGAGTGACACAGGTCTGAAGTGGTCACAGTCTTTCTTCTCCCAACTCTTTACATTCTACTCAGGTTGCCAAATTTAGCAAATAAAAATACAGGATGCCCAGTGAATTTGAATTTCAGAAAAATGACACATAATTTTTTTAGTATGTCCCAAAACAATATTTGGGATATACTTAAGCTAAAAGTGCATTTACTGTTTATCTGAAATTCATGTTTACCTGGGTGCCATGTATCACCTGGCAACCCTGTGCCCTGCTCAGTTGGCACCATGAATCAGGGTAATAGTTACTGGAATTCTCCTGTCATGGTGCAGAGAAGCGAGAAGAAAAGCTAACCACCTTACTCAACACCCCTGGGGACAAAGCAGAATGAGCCTCCAGGTGGGGTGGCAGGGCTGCTCCTTGGTTGGTGGTGGGAACAGCTCATGAGAAAGACTCTCCCTTTTGCTATCTTGTCTAGACGTCTCCTTGGCTGGAGTTTGCCCTGTGCCACCAGCCTGACCCAGAGCTTGTGAACACGCTACTGACCAGTTGTCAAAAGCGCACCCTTTTGGGAGACTGCTCAAGAGGGAAAATGCTCTTTCTGCCCCCTCCACTGGTCCTTCTTCCTGAAATCTATAGGAATCTTGTCCTTTATCATGATCTGTGGCTGGTCTCCCTCCTCTTTGGCTGGGAGAGACAAAGCTTTACTAGGTTTACTTTAGCTGGGATTTTTAGATGGGAAAACTGGTTTCATTTCAATGATCATAAACAGAAAAACAAGCAAACCCAGCGGTGCAATTGGATGATGGTCTGTCCTGGAGGAGCAGGAGAGAGGGCGTAAACCATGCATGCCACTTGACCAATCATCTCATGAAATATGGACCCAGTTTAAAAATACTAACTCAGATCCATACCTCACACTTTATACCAGGCCAAACTCCAAACTCAGTTTAAAAATACTGACTCAGATCCATACCTCACACCTTATACCAGGCCAAACTCCAAACCCAGTTTAAAAATACTAACTCAGATCCATACCTCACACCTTATACCAGGCCAAACTCCAAACCCAGTTTTAAAATACTAACTCAGATCCATACCTCACACCTTATACCAGGCCAAACTCCAAATAGATCAAAGATATAACCAGGAAAAACAAAACCATAAAAGTTTTATATGTGGGAGAGTTATCCTGCCAACTTGGAGTGCCTTCTAATGACTCAAAATGCAGAAGCCAAAAAAGAAAAGATGTATAATTTTGAGTACGTAAAAAAAAAGGGGTGGGGGCAAAATTATCATAACAAAGAGCAAAACAACAAACTTGGAAAAAATATTAACAAGTCATATTCATAGAAAGCTAATCTCTCTACTATGTATGTAAAGAGGTCTTAGAAGTGACAAGAAAAATGCCTAACAGCTTGCAAGAAAAATACGCAAAGCACATTTGATAATAAAGGAAATACAAATGGTTTTTAAATATATAATAAGATGTTCTACCTTGCTTATTATAAGCGGTAGATGCATATTAAAATGAAACAAGATAGCATTTTTAACTCTTCTATGGGCAAAAATCCATATTCTGTTGGAAAGGGTAAAGAAACAGACAAGGTTCTAGAATGTTGGTAGGAATACACGTTGGTTCAGCCTCTATGGAAAGTAATTCAGCAACACTTAAGGAAATCAGAAATGTGTTCCCACTTAGCAACCCACTTTGGGAAAGCTGTCCCAGGGATTTCCTTGTGTGTGTGTGTGAAATCACATACTCTGAGGCCTTGTGTGTGACTGCACATACCCGCATGCTAATCAGAAGATGTTACTGAAATTCTGGTGGCTTCATCCAGCAGAATTCCGTACACATGTGAAAAAGAATCAGGCAGGTTCCCATGGACTGGTATAAAGAGCTCTTCCAGTTTTTTTAGGGAACAATAAACAAAGTGCAAGAGGATATACTATCATGGAAACTTCCGTGTAAAAATAACAAAGGCAATCAGGACTTGCATTCATCTGCTTGCATGCACACGAAAACATTCTAGAGGGAAACATGAGGAACTAAGAACTGGGGATACTGTGGGGAGAAGGGTAAGAACCAGGTGTACAAAGGTGGGGGCGGGAGGGGCGGGAATCCTTTCACTATAGACGTTTTTAGGCGTTTTGGGGTTTGACCCGTGTATGTGTACTCCACTCAAAAAAAGTAACAAAAACAGCTTTGCAACAGATCCTGGAAGAGCTCAAGGTTCTCTCAACTTCTCTCTGGGTGAATCAAGTCTCAGGTTAACAGTTCCAGATGCTGCTGAGCTGCTCTTCTCCTCCCTGAGGGGCCAAAAGGGACACAGGGGCTTCACCCAACTGCAGGTCCTCCCTGGCTGCTGGGCATATGCCATCTGGAAGACCCTGTTTGTCCTGCAGGCAGTGCTGGGTCCCCGTGGAAAACCTACACATCCAAACTCCACACTCCCTGGAGAGTCCGTAGGAACACATTGTTTAAATCTAATAATCCTCCATGAAATGTCAGCTGGTGCCTTACAGTACAGGAAGAGAGACCTGCCAGGAAGTGAGATGACGCAGCAGGGCACAACACCAGAAACAGGGAAATACGGCCCCCACAGGACTGGCTCAAGGCTGTGCTCGGCTCTCTGCCCGGAGGACGCTGCCGGATCCTGCCCGGCCAGGTGGCCTGCATAATGTTTATGTGCCTCGTTGCTCAGTTGCCAAATAAACCTGAATGATTTTGGAGCATTCCTGTGAGCGCTAGCCCGGCCGTGGACCCGGATCTAGGTCAGCTAGCTGTTTTACAGGCATGAGACAGACAGGACTATTTAGACAGCTGTAAGTCCTCTCAGAGTAAAATCTTATTACCGTAGATGAAAAAGCACTTTGGAAGAAAAAAAAAAACCCAACAGCGTTCTAAAATAATATGCTGAGGTTAGACGGCTTTAGTGAGCTTTCAGAAGGACTTTGAGCGGTGGCATAAATGCACTGATGAAATCAGCACCCATTCTGCCTCTATCTGTTCTCTTGGAAGAAATCGGTGTATCTGGCCTCAAAAGTCAAGACTGAGACATCAGGCATAAGCCAAGAAAAGAGCCACGGAAAGAGGCTTACAAATAACGATGGGGTAAAAAAGTTTCTTCTGTATGGGGATCAGTTCACATATTTCCCACTGATTGTGGATTAGCTTTAAAACTCACGGCGGATTCGATAATGACTTGTGGTCATGTTTGCGTTCAGATCTGAAATCCAGCCGAGGCCATTAGACAACCTTGTGTCACTGACCGCTGGGTTTGGGGCACAGGCTGGGCAGGCAATGACTGAGGAGAAGGAATGTTAGCCACAAGAAGTGCTTTCTGCCAGGGTCACGTGGCGTCGGAGTGTGTGGACTGGGGCCAGTGGAGGGTGGGCACTGATGGCCAGAAATGCACCCGTCCTCCACGAGGCCCTCCCTTCTTCCCCAGCCAGGGCATCCCCACAGGACAGCCTGATGTCATGCACAGACACTCACTGCCACCTAGACTGGAGAACCTGTCATTTAAAGCTTCCTCCTGTTTAAAAATAAAACCTGCCCGTAATTGAATACTTCCTAGGTGCCATGAAATTCTCATAATATTCATTGATTACTCCCATTCTCCAGATGAGGAAACTGAGGCATGGAAGGATTTTTGTGACTTTCATAAAACCCAGGGCCAAATCTGAGCTCAGATCCACAGCAGCCTCCCCTGTAAACATGCAGTGCTGTCACAGTAGGGGAAGTGGCAGCCTCCCGGGATAGACACAAGTGGGTAAGTCAGGGACATGTGACTTGAAATTTCATGGCTGGGGCAGGACTTTGGCTAAAAGCAAAGTGAGTGACTGTTGAGCTCCATTTCAATAATGCATGGGATGGTCAGGCTGCCCTCTTTTAAATATTTATCCATCTGCTTCACTTCATAATTAGTAAGAAAGTGATACAGGATGTGCCGTTTTAAAGAGAATATTAAATCTCGTGGTTATGATCATTTTCATCCTGTCCTTGGCTTCCCAAACTCATCCTCCAGAGACATGTTCCTACTGCCTGGAGATACATTCTCCTGCCCCAGGCTCTCTCCATCTGGGATTGTTTGATTTCTGATGGTTCACCTTGTCCTGTAACCCACGTGGGCTCGAGGGCCTCGGGCTGCGACTGAGACTCCAGGCCACACGCTGCCTGCACTCTGCTGCCTTCAGCCAGCCTACAGCCCCTTTTCTGTAGGGAGGTCATCCTGAAGAGTGGAGGGTTCAGGCAGATGGCCTTCTGCCCTGGGAACAGCGCCCTCCTCCCATGCCTCAGTGTGTCCTGCCCCCTTTCGTGAGCCCCCGGGACCTGACAGGATTGTGTTGCTGATCAGTTTCTAAAGGAAAGAAAGCCTCCTGGGCAGGACAGGTCAGCACTCCTTCCGCGGAGAGGGACCCTGTAGGCGGTTGCCATGGGACTGCCTGCTTCAGCCCCTAGACAAGCACCATGGGTTCAGACACACCAGGGGGATTACCTGAGGCCCCTGTTCTGTTTTGACATCGAAGGGGTCTCCCACGGGCCGTTTCTTGGCATACTCCACGCTCCGCCTGACAAACTCAGAGTAGACCTGCTCCTCCACGAACACCCTGGAGGCTGCCGTGCAACACTGGCCTTGGTTGAAGAATACTCCCTGATGGGCACACTCCACTGCCAAGTCCACTGGAGGGGGAGGGGCGAGGGAGGCGGGCGGAGCGAGAGGAAGCGATTAAGTCGTTAAAGCAGGACTGGTGACAGCTGCAATTCTAATTGCCCACACAAGAAAACAGGCCCCAGGATGGCTGCATTTCAGAAATTAATTTTGTTTGCAGACTTTCCCAAATAGAGAGGAAGGCAGAAAGGATCTGGGGGTCCACCAAGTTTGGGGTTAAATCAATTCCCTGACTGCAGGACCTCTCAGTACCTTTAATATGCTAATAAGCCCAGAGAGTCACGGCACTCCCCATTTCACTTGCCTTTTTCTAGAGGACTCCCCTCCCCTCCCCTTTTTCTAGAGGACTAATGTTTTATAGAATAAACTTTGGTAATTATTGATGTAGGCCCGCTGGCGAGAACTTCTAAAGAAGCCAAAATGTTCCACCTTGAGTAAAAGAAGGGTCTTATTAAGTAAGATAACATCATGTGTGTGACTTAGAAGGGCTGACTCTAAGTTGCAGAGCTGACGTTGAACTAAAACCAGTTATTCAAACCGAGCCAGAGGGTGTTTAGGGGGACACGCTTAGTGGATAAGAATGGTATTGGGATGTCATTTACATCTACAGAGGGGTTTCTAGTGTTCAACCCCTGGCTGGTTTCATCACCACCAACCCCCGCACTATTGCTTGCTTAAGAAATGCAGCTTTCCTTTGCATAGAGGCTGGCAGCGGCTCTGGGCATTGGAAGGTGATCCGTTCCAATTCCACAGGGGCTGCTCCAAGGGACTTTGCCCTTGGCTTTGAGAAGGAGGCTGCTCCTATCTAGCTGAGTCATTTGTGCAAGTTTCAGTGGCAGCAGGACAGCACCATAAGGTTTGGGGGTACCTCTCTGCACCCTTGACCCCTGCAGCTGGCTGGGCCAGGTCCCAACTTGGAACTGCCCCTCCTCCAAGATAACAGACTCATTTCCTGCTCCTGACAGAGCTAGGGGTGAGGCGAAGGGGCAGGGGAATGGTGGCTTGTTACCCTTGATGTCTTGCCTGGGATGCTGGTTATGTCAGGATGTAATTTGTGGCCTGGCACTGCCCTGATGAGGAGAAGGAGGTGGCTACATAGCATGTTTTTATGACCCTCGTAAGTAAAACCGAGCCCCAAACACAATTAGTCCCGTGCTTTAGCTGCAGTATTCCTCCCCAAGAGGAGGAAGATGAACTTCAGTGCAGGTGGAGGATCCAGATACGGTGGCACCGGAAAGCAGAACAGGAGTCCTGGCTGTTTGGGGCTCCAAATGTGAGTCACAGTGCCAGAAATGCTCCATGTGGCTCCAAAAACCACTGGCTATTCATAGCACTAATGGTGCTTCCACAAGGGAACGCTGACCCAGGCAAGAAATGGAAAGTCCATCTTCACACCCAGCTCCCCTTTCCTTCCTGAGAGCCTGTGTCCTCCTCCTGTCCTTTCTCCCATTGTGAAAGCCAGCTGCCAGAAAGGAACTGATATCAGTCATTTACACCTTAGTAAGAAATTGTGCCAGGGTCATTTTTCTTGGGGATATTTGCAACTCCAACCTTATCTGAGTGTGAAGTGAAAGGCTTTGTTCTCCACGACAGGAATTTCTGGCACCCGTGGACAGGTCGGGGAGGCTATTCTTTAAGGCAAAGGTGTTTCAAGGCACTTGGGAAGTCACACCTTTTGATAGCTGACCCTGTCAGCAGGTGAATGAATGCCCAGCCAGCCCTTCCTTCCCTCTTGTGGACATGGCAGCCAACAATAACATATATTTTAACGTCGTGTCATTTGGCTCTGTCAAGACACAAGCTATCCCCAAACTGCTGGGCAGGTTGCTTTCCCAGGGCAGGGGTGCAGGCCTAGAACCAGGCAAAGCGGGTAATTTGAAGGATCAGTTGCTACTGCCCTCCTCTGATTTATCAGGTCTGAGACACAAGGAAAGAGCATCTCCACTCTTCAGGGATCTTAAAACATATGATAGGAAATGTGACTTGGAGGGGAGAAGAATGAATGACTGGGAGTGGGCGGCACCTGCCCTCCCCACTCCTCCCAGGGAGCTCTGGAGGAGAAGCCAGACCTGCTCCTCGTGACCCCAGCTCTGCAGGAACAGGCAGGTAAACTTAATGTTAAGGCGCAGAAACAGGCAGCCTCTCAGGTGCCACTCAAGCCATGTCGTTTTGGCAGTAGAAGGCAGCTTTCTACTAGAAGTAAAGCTGGCATTTTGATGTCCACCTGCCTGTCTGTGGCTGGCTGACTGTGGGCAGGATGCCCACTGTGGAAGCGTCCCCACTGTGTGTGCATGCATCTTACTCTCAGTTGGTTTTGAATTCAGGCCAGGAAGTGGGGAGAGACAGATGGATGCCCTGAAGCCCCAGCAAAGCCCAGGAGGGCAGAGACTCACAGTCAGCGTCTGCACACACGATGCAGGGGTTCTTCCCCCCCAGCTCCAGCGTCACCCGCTTCAGATTGCTCCGGGACGCAGCTTCTTTAACCAGTTTTCCAACCTCCAGGACAGAACACAGATCACAATTTACCTTGGATGTTGCTGAACTTGGCCCAGGTGTAAACATCAGCGAACATTCTGATCAAGCCCGGGTGGCAGTGCCACCACCTGGCTCTCGGCCCAGGCGCTCCAGGCCCCGATGCTGTCCCTTCACTCTCCTGGCCTCTGCCAGCATCTCCTCCCATGCCAGACCATGACATCCTGGGATCCTTGGTCTGAGCTGCTCCACTTACAGGTGTGAGTTAGAGCCTCTGGGAGCCCACACAGCTGGCTGGGAACAGGGCTGCCACCCGCTAACCTGTCCTGGTGCCCGTCATTCTGAGCCCAGCAGGCTGGTCCAGCCAGTCTGGTAAAGGGCTTCAGGGACCGCAGGGTGACTCTTCTACCTCTCACTAGAAACAGCTGAAATTCCAACAGCCCAGTAGGGAGGTGGTTCTGTGTGGCTCTTTGGTGTGATCTGAGGGAACCTCCAAGTGTTAGAGAAGTAGCGAGGGCAGCCAGCCTTCAGGATGAGAAGGAGCCGATTCTCTGGAAACACACTCTAAGACTGAGGCTGCCGCAGACAGGCAGGGAGTGAAGGGGTGCGCCATGAGCAGAACAGCCACTCACCAGTCATGCTCAAGGCCCCCACGGGGTCTCTCTCATTGCCCACCGTACCCCTGGAGGGGAGGGCTGGCTCACCAGTCATGCTCAAGGCCCCCACGGGGTCTCTCCCATGGCCCACCGTACCCCTGGAGGGGAGGGCTGGCTCACCAGTCATGCTCAAGGCCCCCACGGGGTCTCTCCCATGGCCCACCGTACCCCTGGAGGGGAGGGCTGGCCCAGCATGACTTGGTGACTTCTCTAGGGCAACAAGTAAAGCCCAGCACCACGAACTTCAGAGCTGGGAAGATCCTCAGAGACCAGTGCAGACACGGAGGCCTAGAGCCAGAAGCTAGCAAGGCGCGGCCCGGGCTCTTCCGGGTCTGGGACTGTTTTCTCCAATGCTAAGGTGTGAGTGCATTTTAAACATCAGCAAGCTCATGGGTGATGGCTGAATGAGGTCTGGAATCCATCCACAGGGCGGTGTCTGTCCCCAAGGAGAGTAACAGCATCCACCAGGGCTGGACTAACTAAGGAGGGGGATGGGGACACTGATTGCAGCGGGTGTTTTTTTCTTTTTTAAGTACGGAAGAAATACTTTCTCATTAAAAGTAATTCCACATGGAGATGTATGTAAATTACAGGGAGAAAGCCTTCAGCTTCCCTCCCGCTCTGCCCCGAGCCCACCCCATAGCTGGCCATCAGTAAGGATTTCTTGGGAATCCTTCCAGATAATTTCTACTTCTACAAGCACACACTTCTACGAATGGGAAAATATTGTGGGTAATTTTCTACCGTTTGCAGTTTTGTGCTTCAACAATAGATCGTGGACAGCTGTCCTTGTTGTAACGGCTGTAAAACATTTCAGAGAATGAATATAACATCTTCGAAAGTATGTCCCTGAAGCCTCATGAGAAAATTTCTCTAAGTAGTTTTTTCTTGTTTTGAAATGGAGCTTCTGAATCGAAAAGTTTTTCACTTTTAAATGTTGGATGAGTGCTACGAAAACACTGTGCATCTTAGGGCAAGTGTCACTGAGCACCTGCTTCCCCATATTCTCAGCAGTATCATTTCAGTTTTTAGCAATCCGGCAGGCAAAAGGAAAGTCTGATTTTGTTTGAATTTGCATTTTCCTGATTACCAGCAAACTAGTTTAAGCTTAATGGG